>NC_140124.1:6411507-7611507 GCF_964035555.1 Netta rufina | reverse complement strand
CTCAGTGTGGTGAACTGATAAAACTGTCCCCTTGGCAAAGCAGGCTATAAGGAAGATGATGGAGAACACAAGTGCAAATTCTACAGAATAATCATAGAATCATCGAATGGTTTGGGTTGGAAGGGACCTTCAGAGATCCTCTTGTACAAGCACCCTGCCACAAGCATGGGCACCTTCCACTAAATCAGGTTACTCATAACCTGATCCAACCCTACGCTGAACAATTCTGATAATGGGGCATCCACAGCTTCTCTGGGCCGTTCCAGTGTCTCACCACCCTTTTTTTTTTTTCGTGTGTGAAAAATTTCTTCCTTATATCCCATCCAAATTAACAATCTTTCAGTTTAAACCATTATCTCGTGTCCTGTCAATACAGGATTTATTAGCTTTATATATTATTAGCTTTATATGTTGAAAGGCCACAAGGTCTCAATTGCGCGATAGCTGGAATGCAGCTGGTTATGCCTCTATTCTACAAAAATAAAAATAAAAATAAAAATAAAAATAAAAATAAAAATAAAAATAAAAATAAAAATAAAAATAAAAATAAAAATAAAAATAAAAATAAAAATAAAAGATTTAGAGTTTCTAAAGGATCACAAAGTAAACATAAATAAATGTCAAACTATTGGAAAAAAAAAAAAAAAAGACTGAAAAGAAACACAAAAAATAACATTAGACACAAACAGAATTCCTTCTTTGCACTCAGAACCAACCATATCCCAAAAAAAAACCACTATGCTTTGCTTTGAGCATCACAGTTCAAGGAATGAATGGATCAAAGAAAGAAGAACAACAAAAACAGAAGCTCTTAAAAAATACAACCTATAGGAAGGCATGGGGTCAATTCAGTTTGGGAAGAGGACACTGAGACAACAAACATCAGCAATATAAAAGATACAAACTAAACAGAGAAATAAACCATTCTTCATGCCTAGGAGAACTAAGAGGTTTAAGCAGCATTAATGATGTTTAGACACTGGGAAAACTCACTAACTTTGGATATTGAAGAACTGGAACAGAAGGGAGGGTAGTCACCAGAGGTTTCTAAGAGTAAGATAGATCTTACTCTTCTAAGAGTACAGCAGATAAACTTCATCCTCCACCAGAGCAAAAACATCACCCCTGGTGTCAGCTTTAATAAGAAAATGCCCTTTTTGTCCAGTGGACAGTCATCATCCTTCAGATCCAAAGCAAATAGGGCAAACCACTCAAACCTCCATGTGTTAGACAAAGGCTTCAGAACTATTTCTAAAGGCTGCTTGTGAGGTTTTAATTAACCAATATCCATGAAATGCTTTGAGATGCCCTAAAAGATGAGTGTGGGTTTGCAGAATGGAAGAGAGCAGACAGGACAAAGACAAATGAAAGTGAGAACAAAAACAGACACTTCCTCCCATGATTTGAGTTGGAAATGAAATGAACCTTTTCTTGGGTTCACACAGGCATGACTAACAGCAAAAATTCACCTCTTTTGCTGCACAGACTATTTGCAAATACAAATTTGCATCATTAGCATCCAGCTATTGCTGGCCTATCAGATTCTTTACATGACAAATGAAATACCCTGCATGTAATGTGTCTCAGACACATCAGGTCTTGCTGAACTTATTGGGAAGAATGTTTTTACATTACAGTAGGGCACAGAATCGGAAACAAGAGGACTATTTTAACAAGAGTTTTAATCTGAATCCAAACTGGATTCAGGACTTTTTAATACTATTTGGTTGGTTGGTTGGTTGGTTGGTTGGTTGGTTGGCTTTTTTTTTTTTTCTGGGGCAAATGAAGATGACTGGCTCCTCCAAGTATTTTGGGTTGTGTGAATAGACAGCTTTCTCAGTCCACTATTTGTATACATTAGACTACTTCAGGGTAAATATCTTGTGCATTCTTATTTCTCCTTATTTTATGAAAGAGTACCTCACCATATTCTTCGTGTTGATATTGCTACCATCTTGGTCCATTGATTTTCCATCTACTTGTACAGTGCCATCCTGACCTTCTCCCACTTCATGCCCTGATCTAACTGCCAGACCCTACTCTTCACATGGACTTGTTCTCCATAAAACCCTCTTTCCCTGTTAAATCCTGTGCAAAGGTAGGTGACTTTAGTGACTAGTTACCCAAGAGGAAACCAAGCTCCATAACTCAAAGCCCATTCAATCTTGAACTTCTGCAGCGTACTAGCATATTTTAGACTGCACTAGAAGTGTTACATGTATCATATGACAGGCTGGCAGAAGCAGGTTTGCAGCTTATGGGTCCCTTCACGTTTCTCTTCATGTGAGGCTGTGCCAGGGTTAACTAATTCATCCTGAAGTTACTATTGCACAGCTGCCACCAGGATACCTGCTCAGACAGCCACCAGCACGCCCAGTGCCCTCCCAGAAACATGTCATCAGATGGGGCTGCACATCACATTCTTATTTCTCACTCTCTTCGTGACTAATGAACTGCACAGAAAACATACCTGCTTTTAGTGAAAGGATAAATATGCTATTATTTCACCATATAAAAATGCACCTGCACCCGTTATTACAGAGTTCATGCAGTCTGTTAGGAAGAAACCAGGAGCAGGCAGTATTTTACATCATTAAAAGCATTCACCATACATTCTGCTGACTGGCAATCACATTTGAATTAGAAACATTTCTATGCCTTAGAAACCAGTCATACAAGACTCCACTTGGCATTGTGCACTTACTGCTATCCTCATGACTCACACCTGCTTCTTTGCTAAATACTCCTGAAAGGAAATTCAAGTTCCAGCTGAGGGTATCGATGTAAGGCACACATTTCCTACAGCTTCCTTTTATAATCAGTAAGTGCAAAATCCATTTCACCTCTCTGCAGCCCAGATGATTAAGAGACTTTAAAGGTTGAGATTACAACACATGAAGGTGTATAACCATGTGTGCATGTCTGAGTTAGGGATGAATGTCTCTCTAGGCTGTACTGACTACAGCACAGGCTCAAGTACCTGTCTCAAAGGTAGACACGTAAACATGGATCTTGGTCTTGAACTCAATCCCACCTTAGGTAATGAGAGCAGATGAAATGTCTTATTTCTAAAAAGCAACAGGAAGGTAGGATGAATCCCGTTCTGAGTGACATATCATTCATTGAGATGAACTCTGCCAAACATTCCTGCTAAAAACACTGCTTTGCTTAAACATGTGCCAAACTAAAAAATTAAATAATTAACTAAATAATTAATTAATTAATTAACAAAGCAGACTTTTTTTTTCTTCAAAAGATTGATTTTGACTTTTATAAATTTTGGTATTAGCTAAAGTGTAAAGCATATGCAACAACTAAAACTCTCTGAATTGCATTTTCTACATACAAAAGGTCATTTTGAAACCTAAGCCAAAAATGCTTCTAATTTTTCCTTTGCTTTACAGTTTCCCCTTAAAAAAGCTAACTCCTTCTCAAGAATATTTATACCAGAATATATTTGGTTTAACAAAAATAAAATAAAAATGGCCTAATAATTTGCCAGTATCTAACCATTTGTTAAACTGTACGTATATGATTTGGTTTTCAACAAATTTCCCTGGAAATGAGGCAAGATGATAGGAACATGCACTTGGTCCTGATTCTTTGTATGCCTGGGTCATTTGCACCTGATCTGGGAAATGTCTGCTGTTCAGGACATAACCGTCCTTGTGCTGGAGAGCTCATAATGTCTGGGGACTGTGGTTCTGTGCAGTCCCAAATTTGTATCCTAAACTGGGAATGCTTGCACTGTCTACCATGAAGAAGTGTGCTATACTTAAATCCTCCTCAGAGTAGTTCTGAGATGCTCTCTTACATTCCCAGTTTTGAAACAGATACTTCAAATTTTGAAGAATATTATGTTTCTATTGGAGACATTCCTTTCAGTACTTTTCCTTGACTCATTCACTAAATTAAAAGACTTATTGTAGTACAAAAGGAATTTCGGAATATACTGCTTATACTGAGAAGGGTTTAACCCAAGATTGCAGCAGTGTTATTCTCATTTCTCTTTCTGCACCCAGGTGACAACTATAGGCACAAAAAGCAGCAGGAAAGCTACTGGGCTTGAAACATAGAAAGAGAAATCCTGTGGAAATCAAAATGTCAACTATATTTACAAGTTACTAAAGTCAACACCCTGACAGTGTATATTCAAAGTGGATAAAAAAGACTGGGTATGATTCTTTCATACTGTCAATTCCTAACTTTTCAAGATATTGATTTTGCAACTTGAACATCATTAAATGTGTATGCATGCAAGTAGAGTGTGAATTCTGCTCAATTTTCTATAACAGAAAAAAAAAATCAGTATATGCCATATGTATCACAGGTCATATGTTCACTCCTGAATGCTCGTTCTCAGGTATGGTCTCTGTCATATTGCTATCAGATGCTGAATTAGTTTTCATATTAAAAGATACAAGTGTTACAAGTTCTTGGAGGCTGTAATTGCATCTGAGGAGCTGCTGACACTTTGGTTCATTTGCATTCCCTTGAATACCGAAAAAAAAAGCATTTTTCTCCATATGGAAGAGGCTAATTTTATCACTTTAAATTTCTAATAAATTTCTAATAAGATATAGGAAATACTGGCTCACCTAACAAATCACTTAGTTATAGTCATTAAAAAATTAGACATTTTACATGTGTGAGAATCACAGAATCACAGAATCACAGAATTTCTAGGTTGGAAGAGACCTCAAGATCATTGAGTCCAACCTCTGACCTAACGCTAACAGTCCCCACTAAACCATTTCCCTAAGCTCTACATCTAAACGTCTTTTGAAGACTTCCAGGGATGGTGACTCAACCACTTCCCTGGGCAGCCTGTTCCAATGCCTCACAACCCTTTCAGTGAAGAAGTTCTTCCTAACATCTAACCTAAAACTCCCCTGGCTCAACTTAAGCCCATTCCCCCTCGTCCTGTCACCAGGCACGTGGGAGAACAGGCCAACCCCCACCTCGCTACAGCCTCCCTTGAGGTACCCATAGAGAGCGATAAGGTCGCCCCTGAGCCTCCTCTTCTCCAGGCTGAACAAGCCCAGCTCCCTCAGCCGCTCCTCGTAGGACTTGTTCTCCAGGCCCCTCACCAGCTTCGTCGCCCTTCTCTGGACCCGCTCAAGCATCTCCATGTCCTTCTTGTAGCGAGGGGCCCAAAACTGAACACAGTACTCGAGGTGCGGCCTCACCAGAGCTGAGTACAGGGGGACGATCACCTCCCTAGCCCTGTTGGTCACACTGTTCCTGATACAAGCCAGGATGCTGTTGGCCTTCTTGGCCACCTGAGCACACTGCTGGCTCATATTCAGCCGACTATCCACCATCACTCCCAGGTCCTTCTCTGCCTGGCAGCTCTCCAACCATTCCTCTCCCAGCCTGTAGCTCTGCTTGGGGTCATTGCGCCCCAGGTGCAGGACCCGGCACTTGGCCTTGTTGAACTTCATGCAGTTGACCTCAGCCCATCGGTCCAGCCTATCCAGATCCTCCTGCAGAGCTTTCCTACCCTCAAGCAGATCGACACACGCACCTAACTTGGTGTCATCTGCGAACTTACTGAGGGTGCACTCGATGCCCTCGTCCAGATCATCGATGAAGATATTAAAGAGGACCGGCCCCAGCACCGAGCCCTGGGGGACGCCACTAGTGACTGGCCTCCAACTGGACTTGGCTCCATTCACCACGACTCTTTGGGCCCGGCTATCCAGCCAGTTTCTAACCCAACGAAGCGTGCGCCAGTCCAAGCCAAGAGCAGCCAGTTTCTTGAGGAGAATGCTGTGGGAGACGGTGTCAAAAGCCTTGCTGAAGTCAAGGTAGACCACATCCACAGCCTTTCCCTCGTCCACCCAGCGCGTCACTTTGTCATAGAAGGAGATCAGGTTCGTCAAGCAGGATCTGCCTTTCATAAACCCATGCTGACTGGGCCTGATCGCCTGCTTCCCCTGCAAGTGCTGTGTGATGACTCTCAGGAGGATCTGCTCCATGAGCTTCCCTGGCACTGAGGTCAAACTGACAGGCCTGTAGTTTCCCGGGTCTGCCCTCCGGCCCTTCTTGTAGATGGGCGTCACATTTGCTAGCCGCCAGTCAACTGGGACCTCCCTCGATAGCCAGGACTGCTGATAAATGATGGATAGTGGCTTGGCCAGCTCCTCTGCCAGTTCCCTCAGTACCCTTGGGTGGATCCCATCCGGCCCCATCGACTTGTGCACATCCAAGTGCCGTAGCAGGTCGCCAACCATTTCTTAGTTGATAGTGAGGGCCACATCCTGCTCCCCATCCCCTTCCACCAGCTCAGGGTACTGAACAACCTCTACAGTCAGCATTAGTTCTAGAAAAAATACCAGACCCATCCATCTTTATGCTGTAAGATGTAAATGATTGGGCTTTCAGACTGGGAGAATACAAATGCAAGAATACACTAAAAATAGAGACATAAACATACACTGTGTGCCAACCAATCTGGAGTTCACCATGTCAAAATCCTTCAGGCTACCAACCTTGAATGTTACACTGAGATTTCAGCTGTGTGGATCTCATTTTTAACCATCACTGGTTTCACTGAAAAATGTAAATTTTCTTCTTCAAAAGATTTTGATCATTTGTGTGTAGAATACCTGCTGGTTATTCTACAGTAAGTAGGTTTCTCTTTTTATTCAGTAGGCATGAAAATCCTTCCAAGAGATAGACAGTTTTCTAGCAAATGCTCCTGTTTTTGACAAACAGTAGTTTTCCAAAATGCTACCCATTTTTCTGAAGATATCCTGACCAACTCAATGTAAGATGAGATGCCTTTTAGGTTTCATATGAAGTCCATCCCATAATGGGAAGGAAGGTGGTCTATATAAAGTTCCTGGTTCCAGTGTATTTTGAAAAAGAAAGGCTGAGGAGAACAGAAAAATCTGTCTTGTAGAGGAGAGTGGTGATGTCACAGTGTCAGAAAAAAAAAAAAAGGAAAAAAAAACAAAAACAAAAAATAATAATTAAAAAAAAAAAAACATACCCACCATGAGGATCAGGCAGCTTTTGGCAGTTTTTTTATGTTCTGATTAAATACTGAAAGCTTTCATTTGTATAGTATTCACAAAAACCTTGAAAGCACCAAAACAATGAAAATTTGGATTGAAAACACTTAAGTTTTTAGTTTTAACACAGTTCAAGTATTCAGACACAAATGGTCACCATAGTATTTAGACAGTAATATTTTAAGGAACAGCCATGTCATCTACAAAGATCATTTTCTCAGCAAAGGTAGGCCTGAGTGAACATAGCTCAGATGAGAAAACATATATGTGTACAAACATTTGTACACACGAATGTTTGGTAATGAAATTCTGAGTGTGTTTCTTTCATTGCTTCCCATTGCAAAAGATGTCTTAGGCTTTAAGATCAGTTAAAGCACTTTTGAAATTACAGTGATCTGAACAGGATGAACATGGGGTCCTGGGTACACCTGTGTTTTTGCATAAGGTTTTCACTAATAATAATAATAATAATAATAATAATAATAATAATAATTTTAAGCTTTTTTTTTTTTTTGATAACTTCTCCATCTGTAAAATGGGGATAATGGCTGTTATCTCACTCCCAAGGAAATGGAAGGTTAGCTTAGATTTAGGAGCAAACTGGAAATGGAGACTTTACACAAGAGCTGAGAATGAGTTTTATTACTCTTTAAAAACCTTTATCACCCACTATGTTTCCCACAGAACTGTATGTACAGCATTTGGCTATATGTTTGGAAAATATTTTCTTCTGACAGACAGTTTTGGCTGGAGTCCTGCCATATAAGACAGGCCCATCTTTCAAGTGAAAACAGAGAGCAACATTCACATCAAGGACTCCACCTCATTTGTTTCAGACTGAGTTTTGCTGTACTGTAAACAATTAACTTTGCTGGCATTTTTTTTTTCATTAAAGGCATAGAAACACAATTGGGAGGCACCTTTGAAGAGCATTATTCAATACAAATATCAACTTTTTTCTTCATAGGAACAAAGAGGTAAATAATAACCATGCCCCAGATGCTTGCATGTCCACAAAAGTGGAACAGTAACATCAGTGAACTATTCAGAGGAAAGGTAAATATATCAAACTATTTGCCAGTGGTTTTGGCTGTCTTTGTTATGCTGTTGACAGGTTTTTTGTTTGTTTGTTTGTTTTTTTCTAGGTAGCAGCATAACATGATTTAAAGAAATACATAAACCCAACCACTTTGTTCCAGCTCTCAAAAGCAAACTTCAACAAACATGGAAGCAAATGATAATAATCAGTGTAGATGAAAATCCAGTATATGAGCCAATAAGAGAGTTATAAGAATTCTTGCAAAGTAGTAATAATGTAATAATCTCTTGTTGTGCTCCAGGAGAACCAGGATGCACATTTACACATTTCACAATAGCTTTAGTAATATCAAGACTTCAGCTGAACGATCTTATTAGAGGGAAATTCCCTAGCAATTAGTAATTTCTGTCTCCTGTGACTTCAAAGACCATCAGAAAGTCTGTCTTCAAACACTTTGTCTTAGTAGTTCTCATTTTTAAAGACTTCTTATCACTGAAGTTTGCTCTTACACAAAGACTTCACAGTATTTGGAAAGTCAGGCTTTGAAGAGTGATCAAGTCACTGAAGAACTTTGAGATTTTTCATGGTTTTGAGAAATCTTTTCTCCAAGGTTTTAACATAACAAGGAATTTTTAGAGGAAATTATACACATAGATTAAGGGCATGACAACCTTATTCCAGCATTAATGGAATAACAGCAGTGTTTTTCTCTTGTGTTATTTGATGTGATGTTTTAACAACTTGTGGGTAGCTAATCCCCAATGCACTGTTCTCTCACTCCCCCTCCTCAGAAGGACAGGTGGAGAAAATACAGTGAAAAAGAGAAGATTGTGGGTTGAGATAATGAGAACTTTAATGAAAGAAATGGGGGGAAAAATACATGAAAGCAAAAGGAGAAACATTATTCTCTACTTTCCATCAGCAAGTGATGTTCAACTACTTGTAGGGAAGCAGAGCCTCAATACATGTAGTAGTTGCTTGGGTAGACAAATGCTTTCATAATTAGCGTCCTCCATTCCCCTTCACCCCCCTGCAGCTTTTATGGCTGAGTGTAAGTGGTATGGAATATCCCTTTGGTCAGTTTAGTTCTGCTGTCCTACTTGTGTCCCTCTCTACCTGTTGCCTACCACCAGCCAACTAGCTTTTTGGCAAGGGAGAGTTGGAAAGATAGCCTTGATGCTGCACTCAGCAGTGACCAAAACATTGGTGCAATATCAGGGGTCTGGTCAGCTACAAGTGCAAAGCACAGCTCTAGATGGGCTTCTGTGGGGAACAAAGTCAACTCCAACCCAGTCAGAAACCCAGTACACTTGAATATCAAAAATTCTGATTTTTCTGTCATTTCTCTTTCATTTATAGAGTTTCATTTATATGTTGTGCATAGTTTTCCTTCCTTCTGATTACAGGAAAGAAGGGAGGAAAGGAGGGAGGGAGGGAGGGAGGGAGGGAGGGAGGGAGGAAGGAGGGAAGGAAGGAAGGAAGGAAGGAAGGAAGGAAGGAAGGAAGGAAGGAAGGAAGGAAGGAAGGAAGGAAGGAAGGAAGGAAGGAAGGAAGGAAGGAAGGAAGGAAGGAAGGAAGGAAGGAAGGAAGGAAGGAAGGAAGGAAGGAAGGAAGGAAGGAAGGAAGGAAAAATACATGTGAAAAAGTTTAGTTACCAAGAGCTAAATTAAAAGAAACCAGAACTCACCATTAGAAAAATAAACAAATTACAGCTGAAATCTAAATTTATAAGAACCTGATTCACAACCTTTAAACTGCTGGGGCTGGCAAAACTCTTGGGCTGTCCACCTAAGTGGTGAGGACAGGGCCTGTCTTGTCTTCTGGGTTTGCACAGTACCTGTAATTCCCTGGCTTTGCTTGCAACCAAGACCCCCGCTAAAAACCACAGAAAAAGAATGTTCAGGTTTCATTTCCTTTGCAAGAGGGAGCTCACAGACAATTTTGACTCATAAAGAAGATTCCTAGGATCTGAAGCATTTCAGCTTAGAAAACAGAAGAAACAATATCTGTGGTTACGATAGCTGGTAATGTGGCCTGACAGGAGCAGATACGCAAAGAGAAACAGCACTATGGAAGTGACATCCTCACTGAATGCATTACTGGTTGTATTACAGAACAGCTCTGTTTGTTCCTGTGGTCTGTTCCCATCTATTAGCCACTGGAGCACATTATATGTATTCCTGGAGGACATCTGGAATAGTTTCACTGGAAAGCAGTTCAGTTCACGTGTTCCAGGAGATCTCCAGGAGGTAAGTCTTCAGGAAGGTAAGTGGGGCTGCTTCAAAAATGCCCATGCAGTTCAAAAGAAAATGGTAGCTCCCCTGCCTTCAGTTAGAGTGACTACACGACTATTGTTGCCATTCATCAGCTTAGCCACTGATCCAACTGCCCAGCAGTTTAACTCAGTTCCTCCTGCAGCAGAACAAGATGTAAATAACCCACAGTACATTGTGTTTATCATAGGCATAGAGCATGCACATAAACAGTGCTCACAGCTCAGTGGATGCATGTTGCTGGACTGGAAGCCCAGCTGACTGAGGCCGAAGCAAGTTTTGACTCTTCTTGCCTTTAATATGCTAGGACACATCTAAATCATATAAAGAAAAGGGATTGAAATTAACCTGTCATATGTAACCCAGCTATAATCAGGTAGTACCAGAGATACTACAAAACTACTTTCTTCTACTTTATAGGGCAGGTTTGGAGGTCTGGAAAGTTCAGATAAGCTTTGTGAATAATAAGAGCAATTTCAGGCTCTTTCCACACCAAACTCCAAACTTGAGAAGTGCCCTTCAATTTGCCTTCTATTCTGAGCTATTGGTAGGTATTGGGCATTTGTTCAAACATCATACAGTTCAATCATGTCAAGTCTCAATCGGCATTATCAGCACAGATCACAGTGTGAATGGATGGCGTTTTTGTCCTCCTGACAGGTTGCTTTCCATCTTCCTGAAGACAAGTCAAGCTGCTATGCACTACTGAATGACTGCTGGGGAGGCAAACCCATATAAAATTTAAACTGATCATCAGTCCATCTGGTTTGGGTGACAATTCATTCAATTCTTTGAGTTCTCTTGGGATATTTTAGCTAGAAAGAGATGAGATCAGTAATAAGGAGTCTGCTTAGAGTTACTACCAAAGGATTGACATTTCTACATGTGGCTGCAAGGAAGACAAGAATCTAAAGATTTCTTCTCAGGCAAGGGGCCCCTCCTTACCAAATACTTTTCAGTAGTATTACAATTGGAATTAGGGAATATATTTTTGTTCCTTTTTTAAATTTCCATGGCAATCGCTTACATTTACAAATGTGGATATATTTAGCTGGTATTAACATAACTTATGTGCTTTTTTAACCACTGATATGCTTTTTTAACCACTGGGTCTGAAAAGTCAGACACATTTTAAAAAAAAAAAAAAAAAAAAAAAAAAAACAGGTTCTGGATTATAAAAAAATCAATTCCATTAACACACATGTTCTGCAAGTTAAATTAAACCTTACTATCCTTGGTCTTAGTTGTAACAAAGTTGCAGAGAGGTAAATGACTGGAATTTCATAATCTAGATTATTAATAATGCCTGAGAGGAAGCCGTATCTAGATATCTCGTCTTTGCTGTCTGAGCTTTGCATTGCCAACAAGGTAAATTACATTGAACAGGTCTGAAAAGGGACACTAAGTGCCTTGAGTAAGAATGTAAATTTTGTCATGCTGAGTTCCTAAATGTTGTTTAGTGGATTAGGAGCCCTGGACTGTCTCCAGATACTGGCTTTCTGTTACTATTTGATGAGTTTTAACAAAACTTTTTTCAGAAGTCAAGGCATTTTGGCTACAACTTATACAAAAGATGTCCAGATAGGCTTTCTTTTAGGGTAGCTCAGTGTATTTTAGGGTAGATACATGAAGCTCCTGCTTGACTTGCTCAAGCCTTGCCATGCTTCAGCAGCTGAACATCTGCCACACTGCTTACAGTTTGCAATTCACAGTCAACTTCTAAGGTACAGCAGAATCTTATCAGCTTGTACTTCAGTTCTCAATAGGATGCACGTCTGGTTACTGTATCTATGAAAGAAACCCTTAAAAACCTCACTCTGTACTAGTTCTAAGCTTTACTTATCACCATCTTATTCCCTTTTTTCTTTGCATTAGGAAGTCAATTAGTTGGATGTTCCACAGCATGGAACCGGAGCAGTGTGCGTAGCATTGCTATGGCCCAAGATTTGTGTCTGTTTTGGAGAAAGAGTTTCATATCTGTATCTTCTGTAATAAGTGAAAATGAGTCTCCAAAGTCGCTGCAGATCATTTAGGGTAATAACAGTATTTAGCAGTTACAGCCCCTGTTCTACTAGCGATTACCTTAATTGAAATAGAAGAGTTTGATTCTTCGTTCTCTGCTTTACAGTTCCCTTGGTGCCACTAGCACCGATCAGGATTGTGACCACAGTGTCCCAGGGGGCACATAGTGAAAGGGCTGAGCCTGAAGAAGCTCCTCCGTTCCCCACAACAAGTATCTCCAGAGTCTGTTTACAGCAAATCTAGCTTACACCACAGTCAGCTGCATGCCAATGCAGAAGCAAGAACCTTTGATCCTCTCTGCACTGTAAGAAAGAATGAACACACCAGGACACCCCAGAGCAGGAGTCCCTCTGCTTCTTCCAAGTGCAACACTGCAGGTCAACCTTGCTCAGGAAAGATTTTTTCTTTTCAACACCAGTCAGAGAAAATAGATATGCACTTCCAAATAGAAAGGATTCTGGTTGCCCCAGCATCTTGTCAAAGAGCATAATACTGCCTCCTCATCCAGAGACCTGACTAACCTGACCTGATGAGGTTCAGAGAGAAGATCAAGGCATGAGCTCAGAGTTTAATTCAGAAGTGGCTTTAATCCATTTACTCCTACTAATAAAAAGACAAGATTAAGACACTGTAGAAGCAAGTAAGAGTCATTTAAATGGCTTTGGCATCGTGGGACCCGAGACTATTCATTTCCATTGACCCTGATGTGACAAATCAAGGCAGTTTACAGACTACACAAAGATCATTATAGAAGATATAATTTCTTCTGAGTGTAAAAACCATCTTGACAGTTGCAAGAAATGACAGCTTAAATGTTTGTCTATAATTTTCCTATCATGCACAGTGGTATATTTGGGTTACTTTAATATTTTATGAATGTTTACAAAGTTCCTTCATCTGACAAAAAAAAAAAAAAAAAAAAAGTTGAATGGGATTTACTGACAGGTGGCACAAAAGCACTGTCAAAAATCATATCATGATATTTAATCTCCTTGCAAAATACATGTGTGAAAGGATAGTGAGTCCTATATATGAGTGTTTGATTTTGCCTAAAAAGAGAATAAGCAAAAGTGAACTGTATTTAAGTGTTTTTGAAGAAACTGAAATATGCGATGAAACTGGCAAATTCTACTCCTTAAAGTCTATCAGATATAATCCTTGTTTGTTTGTTTTTTTTTTTAGTAGAAGATTATGAATTCTCCCACCAGAAACAAACATGAAAAAACTTATCTCTCAGTTTATTTCTCCTTTTCCTTACACATTGAAGAATAAGAAAAAGATTCAAAAGAACTCCTTTGAAAAGCTAATACTATTAATAAATTGCAAATTTTAATGCTTGTTCAGAAAGGCAGGATTTTTGCAGTTTGTGAAATATTAGACCAGGCCTTTTTGGTCAAGTCTTTTAAAGTTCCTGGGTACAAGTTTTCTGATTCTACGTGGTTCAAAGTATTTTGTTTCAGCATTTGGTAACACATCTAGATCCCTGGATCAGTGTATTTTCTCTTAATCATAAACTGTGAATGCTCACAGCACACTTCAAAGCCAAGGCACTCTCACTTTCCACAGATAGGGTCAACAGAACTGTTAAACCCTGGTTTAAACAAAAAAATCCCATGGGGCATGGTGTTTACAGGACTTTAGGGATCCAGGGGGTCTTTACAATGAAAGTTTGAGATGCTGTGGAGAAACCATGGGAAAGGGAAATGTGTTTTGTTTTTTTTTGTTTTGTTTTGTTTGCAGGTAGCTGTTTTAGTACACTAAAAAGGATCTCTTAGTATGCCAGTATTCTTTCTTGTCTTCATTTGGTAGAATTTTTCAGTATATGGTAAGGAGTCTACAGACAAAAAAAAAAAGGCACTCTGTTGGTGCACATGTAGAAATTGAGAATAAATAAATAAATAAATAGATAGATTGCCACCTGGGGTACATTGTTATCACCCTAAAATTCAGTGTCTGACATGTCTTACTGCTTAAATAAAGCATTATTACATATGCAAGTTTTCTTATTTACACACATACTGCTTCTTATTACACAAAATCAACCTTAGAGAGATTAGGAAAATAAAAAAGAAAAAGAAAAAAAGAAAAAAGGGGAGAAAGGGAAAGAAGGAGGAGGAGGAGAAGGAGGAGGAGGAGAAGGAGGAGGAGGAAAAAACATCTTGTTCACCTCTAATTTTTCTTTTGGCTAGGGTTGCAAGAAGCAATCTCTTCACCCCTGGGAGATGCCACTTCTGCAGCACATTGCAAAAAGCAAATCTTATTCCCACATGAGAAAGAAAGAACAAAATAATAGTTAGCACAATTACACTCACACTTCAGTATTTCTACTCTTTGCGTTCATCCTTTGCAAGTTTTGCCACATTATTAGACACATTAGTGGTTGCTACTACACATGGATACAATCAGGAGAGGACAAAGAAAAGATTCACAAATAAACAGATGAGCTTTGTATTTGAAGAGGGTATAAAAGCTGAATCTCTTTTTTATTTTTCTGTTTAAACTGTGAAAGAAGGACACAGACTGATCGATAAGAAGGCTGTTACAGCAAGGTTTGCAGCATAGATATAAGAGTGGATTAAAGAGGGAAATTTTTTCTACTCCCAATGTTGTTTATTTTTATATAGCATTTATTTCTGTTCTTCAAGACAAGGAACATGCTTTCATTTGGATTGGTATGAAAACGTTCTTGGCACAGAGAGAATAATTCTACAGACCACTGAAGTCATCATAAATCACTAATAGAAGTAACTCAGGGCATTTTTTTATCTCATCTCAAGGGACCCTAAGACTTTCAGCCAAAATTTTACTAAAACAATTTAATTTCCTGATAACCTACTTTTCATCTATAAACAGCATCCATGTTCCCTCTTTTTGAGATTCTCCTTTTGTGTATATTTCCAGAAGAATGTACAAAGAGACTCACTGGGAATTACCACATAATGAATAAATGCCAAAGCTGAGCTGAGATGCTGAGTTTACCTGCAAAGTTGTCTCTTCATTCTTCCCAGGGACATTGACACCATTATGATTTTACTTGGGACTCCAGAGGAAGCCCCGAACTGAATTAATTTAAGTAAAGAGATTTTGCCTTGTGTGCTACCCAGGGACCTCAGGATTTTTATTGAGGTCACAAGGTACTCATGAATAAGCATTGAATAGAAACAGTTGTCCAAATGGCCTATTTGAACGTGAAGAGCTGCTATATTGGCATTCAAATCTGTGTTTTCCTTAAAGATGAAAAGTTTCCAGGTTTTTATGTGGGACCCTGAATAGAAACATGTTTGGAGAAAAACAGAAAATGTCTGAATCCTCCACTGCAAACAGTGCAAGCTTATCTTCCCTAGACTCAGCTGGCTGTGGTAATAAGTTTACGTAGCAGTTCAAATCACCAAGAGATTCAGTGTGTCTCAGTTTAGACAGTAAGGTAGGTGTGTAAGATGACTGGTCTAGGTATAGACATCAATAATTCAACTGTCTGGAGGAGTTCCTATCCTCTAGGATCACTGGGGGCTCAGGAAGATGAACTGTTCCATGCCGAAGCACTAAATATCCCTTTTTCCAATGTTTTGTTTTGTTTTGTTTTGTTTTTAAATAAAGTGCTGACAGATACTCAATGCCATCTTTTGGGAGTTATACAATCTGCTTATTTGGTTATATGCCCTTAAAATGTGGGTGAATAAACTTATGGTGAAATCCAGCTGTTGTCTACTAATTTTAGAGATGATTTGAGCCCTTAATTCTAACCACTTGATCATTTCTACTGAGTTCAAAATGCATTAGCCCAGTTAGACTTTGTCTTGACTTAATCACACTGAAATATTGTTCTCTTTCACAGTTTGAGCAATTGCTGTGAACTGTTAGATAATTGTAGGCAATTTCAACAGCACATGCAAACTGACTGAGCTCTTGCAAGCAAATGTCAGGAAGGAATACCAAGAAATACTTATTTACCAAATTTCTCAATCTTTGCATGAAAATCCTCAGATCCAAATACTGTAGGCTTTCATGAAATAAAAGCTTTATTTTAAACATAGTTGTGTCACCAGGAGCTCTTTGGTGACTATGAGGGGAACTTATGTCCCTTCCCTAAATTATTGGGGTCTCCAACTGCAGGGATCCTATAAGATCTGAGTAAGTATTTTAATAGCATCAGAAAAAAAAAAAAAAAAAAAAAAAAAAAAAAAAAAAAAAGGACCATTTAGGGTCTGTACTCTTCTGTACTCTTTCCCTGCAGTGCTGCCTGACGAAAACCTTTTGGAGCATCAAGACTAATAAATTGATTAGGATTTAATTACCATTGGATTTTGTTTTGTTATCAACAGGAAACTGAGCTTTGTTTGCTGGCATGGCATGGTTTGCTTCCATGGCAGCTAGGAACAGCCATGTATAAATCATGAAGATGCTTGGGAGTGTTCATATATTTGAATTACAACATGATTCCCTAGCTAATTAAAAACTATTTATCTGAATGATCTGGACTCTGTTACATATTCCATATTGGACATATGAGCATTATATATATTTTCCCTCTGACCTGCACAGTGTTGACAGCCTGGTTTTCAGGTATATGTATTACACCTTGTCTGTCTAGCAACTCCTAAATTAAAAAGGAGTTATTCTCTAGAGGTGTTTCCTCTATGGGTTTGCTGTTCTCTACAGATTATTAGTTTTTATTCACCCTCAGTTCATAATATGTAATTACTCTGCTACCCTATGCTCAATTATTTAAAGCTTAGCCCTTACTTCTTGAATGTTATAGTTTAACATGAATATATCAGAGGTTAACTGGTTCAATAGTACAGAAGGAGTCACTGGCTCAGTAACACAAAAGGAGTCAAGATTGCGTTGAGCTCCCTCTGTATTAGTAGTCGGGATTTAAAGAGAGAGCAGAGCAACAAAAACCAGTCACAGCAGGGTACAAAGGAGGCAGTAAAGATTTACAGACATGAGTGTCACCTACCTGAAGTGCAGACAGTTCTGGGCTGGTTCTACCACCTACTAAATGGTTTCCACCAGGAGTTTGATAAAGACAAGAGAGAAGCGGCAAGACTTCAAGGAATCAAATCAGGGCCAAGAAAGAGATATCAGAAAGGCAATATTTTATCCAATTAAAACTTGAATATTCTTACCACTTAAATAAATACAGTAACACTAGTTGACAGCCCTAGCAATGTAACTGTACTCTATCATGCAGGAATACAAGTTAATTCTCTCTTTCTCATCTATTTCCCCTCATATTTTGTGTGTGCTAAGTATATGGCAGGGATAGTGTTGAAGGGTTTTAAGGGTACAAGGGAAGCATAGAGAAAGAGGACTTTGTTATTAGACCAGCTGATATAGTAGGAAAAAGCATTAAAGTTTTTTGATATCTGTTACATACCTATAGGGTAAGTGGTCTGCTTGCCATGGTATGAGAGAAAAAAACTAGATGGTGAGATGGTGAGCAGCTTTGATATTCCAGATAATCACAAACCCTTACAAGCCCCGGAGGTTTTTTGTTTGTTTTGTTTTGTTTTGTTTTGTTCTGTTAGGTTCAGATGTACACTCCAGTTACTGAGAAAAGGCTACCATGTGCTGGCTGAGCCATGGCAACCATCCACAGGCTCCAATGCCCACAGCAAGTGCAGTGCAATATATATTATTTTCATCTCAGTGGAAGTTTAAGCCTCATTATCTCACATTTACCAGGACTTAAAGTGCTCGCAGCACAGTTATTTTTGCTATTCTATTCCTGTCTGTTCAGACACACAGAGCAGTGTCTTATGGTTTAGTAGCTGAACTAAAGCCTTGACCTCCAACATCCAGCAACCCTTTGCCTGGATTTTAGGAGGGTAGCTTTGATAGCTTGGATTAATTTTACACAAGAAATCACTTATTATAGTAACTGCAAACCGCAGCACCCTACTCACAACCATAAGCGCCAGAAGCAATTTCTCCCATTTAAGCAAACAGGAGTTTTATTGTTACTGAAATCAGGATTTTTGGTTCTTTATTCTTTCTTCCTCATAAGCATGAGCTCAATGTAAGCAGTCTTTTAATAGAAATTTTTCCAATGACTCTTAAGTGGTGGGACTCACACAGAGCTTATCTGGAGACCAGGATTCAAGTCAATCCTCTTCCATGACTTGAATTGTTATGCCAGTTATTCTAAGGTAAAACTTTCCTAAACCAGCCATTCCCCATATTTATTTTCCAGGCTGGAAGCTCACATGAATTAAAAATGAAATCTTCTCCTGTTGAGGATGATCCCTCTGCTTGCAGAACTCAGTAGCTTTTAGGGTTTTAAAACCATCTTGCTCCTTTTAAGCTAAACATTTCTAATTACCTTTATTAGCACTAGTGTAATTGCTTGCAATATCTTTTTAACACCCACACTGAATGTTTTGGCATTCTCACAATGGCCTTTTACCTGAAGTTTGCTTTTGAAGGTGTATGAACATTTAGGGGAAAGGTGAAGCAAACAAAAGAATAATTTTGTATTCATGGAAGAGCACTGAATCAAACCAAATCATTTTAAAAAGCTGAGTTCAATGACACCCAGACTCAGTTATTCGCCAAGAGGTGAACCTAAGCCTCCAAAGGTATAAAAGCACTCTTGCTTCTAAAACAACAAGAAAATAACAGTCTGTATGGAAGCTGACAGAAAAATAAAATAGTTTTTAGATAGACAGTGGGATTCAAAGCACTTTGCCAGGCTCTGCGGGCTAAAAATTAACTGGGCCTCACCAACACCAGTGGTTAGCAGCAGCCAAGAGCAGAGGTGCAAAGAGGAGGAATTCGTTTGTACAGAGGCAGTTTTGCAATGGGGAAATCACCGTGCCCATAGAGTCTTCAGGCTTTTGCTGTGTCCTGTTTTTTGGGGCTGCTCAGAGACTGATTTGCAGAAAGTTGGGAGACAAAGTTTCCTAAATGACTTCTGGAGATTGCTGTAAGGGAAGCCAAAGGCTACTTGTAAGGTTTGTGTTAGCCATGTGAAGAAGTCAACCTCCCCAGCCTCCCCTTTGTAGGGCACTGGAGTTTGTGCAAGTGCTGTCCAGCCTTCCTTCCCTCTAGCAGAAAATCATCAAAATAAAATACATCCTTTACAGAGATGTTATTTTCCAGCACCTCAGCAGAGGCAGAACCACTGTGCCTTACTTTGAAAATGACATCAAAAATTCAAAGATAACTCTTCAGCTCATTGTGCATCCTGGCAGAATGCCCTCAAGCCTGCAGCCTTCCTGGTACCTCATAAAAATAATCCACTAATGGAAAATAATCCACTAGGGCTTATGTTTTGAAAAATTTGAGCAGGGAAAATCCAGTCTGACTTCTGTTTTTGTTTTGTTTTGTTTTGTTTTTGTGTTTGTTTTTGCTTTTGCTTTTTTGTTTTTGTTTTGTTTTGATTTGATTTGTTTTGTTTTGTTTTTTGGCTCCATGGCATCAGAAATGCCAAGTTATATCCTTGTTAGGAAAATACTGCCTCATTTTTGCAGAACCAGGGTTGCCTTTAACAGACCAGGACAGCTTTATGTAACTAACCACTGATTTCTACAGTAATTATCCTCTTCCTGACTTCAATTTCCAAGAACTGTACCAGCAGCGATTCTTTATCAGTTTATATACAATCTCTGCTGGAATTTCCTTTACATCAGCAACATATACCTAATTATTTTTAGTGATCTCATTATACAGAACATTTGAGTGACCAGGACTTTAAATTAACAAGATTTTGGGGAGCCAAATAAAAAAAAGACCATCGTATCTCATTTGACTTTGCAGAACTCAATTTACTTTTATGAGACTCGTTTTTAAGCTATCATTTTTTACCCACTCATTTTATTATTAATTTTTTTAGTTAGGAAATAATTCACATTTTGAAACCACCACCATTTCACTGACATAAGTGCAAAGAGTACTGCTGGAGATGTGTTTCTGGTAGTTCCGTGTAATGAAATGAGTCTGTCGTCAATGGGTTTGGAGAGACTTGGAGATGCTGTCTGCAGTGCTGGCAAGGAGATCTACACTGATCTCCCGAGATTTTTATGACAGGTTCTGGTCATAAAATGGGGAGGAGAGGGAAAGAGCCCTTCTCTGCACTTGGAGATAGGAAGGCAAAGTCAAGCTTAAATTTGGTTATGATCTAAGAAAGGTAGGAGCAGAATCCATGGAAGAGACAGTTTGACCCCTTTGTGCTGTGGCACTCGCTGCATGGTTGCTGCCTTTGATGCTAATGTCACAGAAACGGATCTGTGCCTCTTTGATTTATCTGTTTACAGCTGCTGCTGATAGCTGGCAATTATCTCTTATTTAAAATTGCTCTTTGACAGCACATGCTGAGCTTCTTATTTGGAGGTGCCCTGTGCTTGTGACCAACATCAGCAAACACAAGTATTTTCAGAGTAAAGAGAGGAAGGTTGGGCAGGATGTGTCTCTCCTCCTCCCTCACCACCAGACTCTTCACATAAGGCCCCAAACATGTCAGAATAGTGATGCTTTTTGAAAGATGGGGCCTCATGTATGGAAGTTAATGGAGCCAGGTGTATTACAGCAGAGAGAGGAAAGTCATTAGGCCTGATTTATGGCTACCTCTGGAGTACTACCAGTGACAGCAGAAGATTTAGGAAGAAAAGGCTTTGTTTAGGTCTCCTCAGTACACCTAGATAAGAGACACTGGAAAAGTACCAGGAATAAGAAAAGACAGCAACACAAAAAGTGCAAGAGTGAATGCAAATTAACCTTGCCACAGGCAAGGCAAGACACCAACAGATAACAGAGCCTTGCTGAGCTCATGTGAAGGACCATTAGCTACAAAATCTGTAGGTCCAGAGGTACTATCAGAAGACAGTGGGTCTGTTGAAGTGGTTCATGGGAAGGTATAATTAGAAAGACCAGCCTGCTCTAACATTGTTCTATGGAGTGTTTGGCATTAACAGATGGTTCTTTCCAACCATTTGCTACTCTGCCAAAATTAAAATTTCAGCTCCATTCTTCTGCTATTTTAGTCATTCCCTCCCAAAAGAGCATACATCAACAGAAGGCTTTGCTACCCTGATCTATTGACAACCCTCTCTCCCACACACCTACACACTCTGACTCTCCAGAGAGTCAGAGAAACTCAGCCCACTCATCACAGGGAGCCTCACAACCTTCTAACAGGCAGACCCTCATGTAGTCTGAATCCTCAGCTGTTCTTGTTTCTGGTCCACGTGCATTTCCTCTCTGGAGCTGCAGAAGAATAACACATGCAGTACCTCAGTGGGAAGTAGAAAGGGAAGCATATGTGGGAATGATAGGGTAGTACGTGAGGATAACGTTTTCTCTATTAGGTGAATATCACACTGAATGCAAGACAAGAATCATCATTATTCTAGAATTTATTTCAACAATTGAAATTAATTCATTAGTCCTCCCTTCCACGTATTATTATTTTTTGTTCACATCCCACAGAACTGAGATATTTATCTATCATTTTGATTAGAAGCACTCTAACATCAGGTATTTGTGTTTGGAGGAGATGGGAATGCAGCCAGCCTTCCTAACTAGAGGCAGCAGAATTTTGGGGGTTAGATAACACAGAACCAGAAAATCTCCCTTCAAATAAGAGCAAAATCTCCCTTCAAATAAGAGCCAGAGTAGAGAGACAAGTTCCTGCATGTAAAGAAGTAGTCCAGACAGCTAGGTTTTCATCAAGGGAGGAAACAGTCTGCAAAAGAAAGAAGAAAATATTGCTTTCCTTTTCCTAAAAGTAGGTAGACGTCCTATTCTGTAAACACCTTAGAAACATGCTGAAGAAAAGACATGAATGCACAACATTGAAATACCACTGCATTCATCAACAGGGAAACTAATAGCTGTGTCTACTTATAATATAAGGGGGGGATAACCTTGTTCCTGTGTTGTCCCAGATAGTAGCATGTGGAATGGGTTTCAGCAACAAATTGTACAGAAATGTCCTCTGGCTTTGAAAAACTTTTGGGTCAAATTAAGTCATTCTTTGTCATTCTCTAAATTAAAATGGATGGGACAGAGCAAAAATTGTAATGTATAGCTTAAGAAAGGATATGAATTCCTTCTCTCAAGGAAAAAAAATAGTGTGTATGGGTGTCCTGGTTTCAGTTAGCACAGAATTAATTTTCTTCCTAGTAGCTGGTGGAATGCTGTGTTTTGGCTTAGAATGAGAAGAGTGCTGATAACACCCCGATGCTTTAATTGTTGCAGAGCAGTGCTTATACTAAGCCAAGGACATCTCAGCCTTTGCTCTGTCCTGCCAACGGGCAGGCTGGGGGGTGCAGTAAGAGCTGGGAGGGGACAGACCCAGGACAGGTGACCCAAACTAGCCAAAGGGGTATTCCATACCATCTGACGTCATGCTAAACAATATATAGGGGTGGCTAGCCGGGGGGAGGGGGCCGGACTGCTCGGGGTTAGGCTGGGCATCGGTCAGCGGGTGGTGAGCAATTGCATTGTGCATCACTTGTTTGTACATACTATTATTACTTTCGTATTATCCCCATTGTATCATCATTATTATTATTGTTATTATTATTTTTGTTATTTTTTTTTTCCTGTCTTATTAAACTGTCTTTATCTCAACTCACGGGCTTTACTTTCCATTTCTCTCCCCCGTCCCAGAGAGGGAGGGGGGAGGGTGAGCGAACGGCTGCGTGGTGTTTGGCTGCCGGTCGGGTTAAACCACGACAGTCTTTTTGGCGCCCAACGTGGGGCCCGAAAGGTTGAGATAACGGCAGATCTGATCAGAGTGTGTTAAACTAAAATTGGTGTAAGGATTAGACCTGCTTAATAGTCACTTGTCATGATGCTGATTGCTTTAATCACAACTCTGCTGCGCCTGTTTTCCAAATTGAGTATTATAGTACATTATTTTCCGTATTTGCTCTCTGTAGTGTTGTTTCTCCTCTCCGGGCCCTGGTTTCAGACCATTATGGTACTAAGTGTTATAGCAATGGCTTATGAGACGATAAGATATCTGGTCATGACTCTAACTTGGTATTTATACTCAGTAACATCGTGGACTCTGTACTTTGGAAACAGCATCTTGGGAACTATTAGCAATTATACCTATTGTTTTTCTCCATTAGAGAGTCAATCTGTGGAGGGGAAAGGGGAGGATATTTTTCCTTACTTGCTTACTCTCCCTTTCTCCTTCACCACCCCTGTATCCTCCTGGGTCACTCTGCCTTCCTCCTTCACCACCCTCTTATCCTCCGAGTTTATTACAATAGCTCTCCAAGATATTGAATATCCTTGGGATACTCAGACCAGCATAGTCTTGTTGTTCTGCCTCATGAATGCACTTCAGATTCTGCTTAAAGTTAAACAACTACTTATGAAGCTCATCCGGAGATCTGCCCGGAGGCAGTATAGTTGTGGGTGGCAGGGAGTATGGGTGGATATGGGCAGGCATCTAGAGCAGTTGGCACCCCCAGTGTGTTGGAAATTCACCCCTGAACAATGGCAAAATCCTCAAAAACTGGCAGAATGCTTGAAAAAAAGGTGTAATGATTCTGGCAGTTCCAAAGTAACACAAATCATTGTAACGTGCTGGGGCCTGGCTCATGCCTATCGAGCTGCCATTGATACTGCTGTCAACTTAGTGACAGACCCTGCGGCCACTCCAAACCCTGTGACAGATCCAACGGCCACTGTGACCCCTACGGTGGATTCTGCAGCCGCTCCAGTCCCAGCTCCTGCAGCCGCTCCAGTCCCAGCTCCTGCAGCCGCTCCAGTCCCAGCTCCTGCAGCTGCTCCAGTCCCAGTTCCTGCAGCCGCTCCAGCTCCAGCTCCTGCAGCCGCTCCAGTTCCAGCTCCGGCCGCTACTCCAGTCCCAGTTCCTGCAACTGCTCCAGCTCCAGCTCCTGAAGCCGCTCCAGCTCCAGCTCCTGCAGCTGCTCCAGTCCCAGTTCCTGCAGTCGCTCCAGTTCCAGCTCCGGCCGCTACTCCAGTCCCAGTTCCTGCAACTGCTCCAGTCCCAGCTTCTGAAGCCGCTCCAGCTCCAGCTCCTGAAGCCGCTCCAGCTCCAGCTCCTACTGCTGCTCCAGTCCCAGCTCCTGCAACTGCTCCAGCTCCAGCTCCAGCTCCTGTAGCCGCTACAGCTCCGGTTCCTGCAACTGCTCCAGCTCCTGTAGCCGCTCCAGCTCCTGTGGCCGTGTCAGAGAAACGAGCTGTAGCAGTGCAAGTTGACCCTGCAGAGGGCATTCCAACCCCTGTGGCAGACCCTGTAACAAAGTCAGAGAAACGAGCAGTAGCAGTGCAAGCTGCCCCTGTAGAGAAGGTGAAAATATGGTACAGAAATTCAAGTCGTTTAGAACGCAGAGAGTCTTCTGCCAATCCAGGTAAGGCTTCTGCCAAAACTAAGTATAGAGATGACGAAGATGATGACGACGCTGGGCCGTCAAGGATTCAGGAGGAGGAAGATGAGGATGCCGAAAGAGCAACAGTAACTACCCGAAGCCTAAACGAGCGCGAGCTACGAGATGTGCGAAAAGATTTTGGTCGCTGTATAGGTGAGCAGCTTGTCACCTGGCTGCTCCGGTGCTGGGACTCTGGAGCCAATTGTGTGGAATTAGACGGCAGGGAAGCCAAGCGGCTGGGATCCCTTGCTCGAGACGCCGGCATTGACAAAGCAATTGCAGATGGAGCACGACCCACCAGCCTCTGGAGGCGTCTCCTCTCAGCTGTGAGGGAAAGGTATCCCTTCAAGGAAGATATTTTATGTCTACCAGGCAAGTGGACCACTATGGAGAAGGGAATCCAGTACCTGAGGGAATTAGCCGTACGGGAAGTGATTTATGAGGATCCAGACCTCAATCAAACATCCATAGATCCAGATGAAGTCAAGTGTACACGACCCATGTGGCGGAAGTTTGTACGGAGTGCACCATCATCATATGCCAGCTCATTGGCAATAATGGCCTGGAAAGAGGATGAGGAACCCACAGTGGGTGAAGCGGCTAAACAACTCCGGCAGTACGAAGAAAGTCTCTCCTCTTCCTTACAGGCCTGCGTCTCAGCTGTGGAGAAACTTTCTGAAAAGGTTCACCAACTTGAAGAGAATCTATTGTCCTCCCCACCTGAACCAACCAGTGCCCACCGACCAAAGGAGAACACTTGGGAGAAACTTTCTGAAAAGGTTCACCAACTTGAAGAGAGATTATTCTCCTTCGCACCTGTACAAAGCAGTGTCTCAGCTGTCAGGGGTAGGCGTTCACCCACACAAGGAAGACGATATGGTGGGTACTCACCCCGTGCCACCCTGTGGTTTTACTTACGAGACCATGGAGAGGACATGAGAAAGTGGGATGGAAAATCTACCGCGACCCTAGAGGCACGGGTACGTGAGTTGCAAAAGAAAACAATCAGGAAAAAGGGATTCTCCGAAAAGCTTGCTGCTCCAACTTCCAGCAGACAGTCCTTCAAACACAGAAACGAGGAAGATTCTGACCAGGATTAGGGGGGCCCTGCCTCCAGCCAGGGGGAGGAAAGGGACAATCGAGTTTATTGGACTGTGTGGATTCGATGGCCTGGCACATCACGCGCACAGAAGTATAAGGCTTTAGTAGACACCGGTGCACAATGTACTATAATGCCATCGAGCTATAAAGGACCAGAGCCCATCTATATTTGTGGAGTGACAGGGGGATCTCAGCAGTTGACTGTATTGGAGGCTGAAGTGAGTCTGACTGGGAATGAGTGGGAAAAGCACCGCATTGTGACTGGTCCGGATGCTCCATGTATCCTTGGCATAGACTATCTTAGAAGAGGATACTGCAAGGACCCAAAAGGGTTCCGGTGGGCTTTTGGTATTGCTGCCTTAGAGACAGAGGGCATTAAACAATTATCTACCTTGCCTGGTCTCTCAGAGGACCCCTCTGTTGTGGGGTTGCTGAGGGTCGAAGAACAGCAAGTGCCAATTGCTACCACAACTGTGCACCGGCGGCAATATCGCACCAACCGAGACTCCCTGATTCCCATCCATAAGCTAATTCGTCAATTGGAGAGCCAAGGAGTGATCAGCAAGACTCATTCACCTTTCAATAGTCCCATATGGCCAGTGCGAAAGTCTAATGGCGAGTGGAGACTAACAGTGGACTATCGCGGCTTGAACGAAGTCACGCCACCACTGAGTGCTGCAGTGCCGGACATGCTGGAACTTCAGTATGAACTTGAATCGAAGGCAGCCAAGTGGTACGCCACAATTGATATCGCTAATGCATTTTTCTCCATCCCTCTAGCAGCAGAGTGCAGGCCACAATTTGCCTTCACTTGGAGGGGAGTCCAATATACTTGGAATAGGCTGCCCCAGGGGTGGAAACACAGCCCTACCATTTGCCATGGGCTGATCCAGTCTGCACTAGAGCAGGGGGAAGCTCCTGAACACCTGCAGTACATCGATGACATTATTGTGTGGGGTGACACAGCAGAGGAAGTTTTCGAGAAAGGGAAGAAAATAGTCCAAATCCTTCTGAAAGCCGGTTTTGCCATAAAACAAAATAAAGTCAAAGGACCTGCACGGGAGATCCAGTTTTTAGGAATAAAATGGCAAGATGGACGTCGTCAAATCCCAATGGATGTGATCAACAAAATAACAGCTATGTCTCCACCAACTAACAAAAAAGAAACACAGACTTTCCTAGGTGTTGTGGGGTTTTGGAGAATGCACATCCCAAATTACAGTCTGATTGTAAACCCACTCTACCAAGTAACTCGCAAGAAGAATGAGTTTGAATGGGGCCCTGAACAACGACAAGCCTTTGAACAAATCAAGCAGGAAATAGTCCATGCAGTAGCCCTTGGGCCAGTTCGAACAGGACCAGATGTAAAGAATGTGCTCTACACTGCAGCCGGGGAGAACGGCCCCACCTGGAGCCTCTGGCAGAAAGAACCTGGGGAAACTCGAGGTCGGCCTCTGGGGTTTTGGAGTCGGGGATACAGAGGATCTGAGGCCCGCTATACTCCAACTGAAAAGGAGATATTGGCAGCATATGAAGGAGTTCGATCTGCTTCGGAGGTGGTCGGTACTGAAGCGCAGCTCCTCCTAGCACCCCGATTACCGGTACTAGGCTGGATGTTCAAGGGAAGGGTCCCCTCTACGCATCATGCAACTGATGCTACATGGAGCAAGTGGGTTGCACTGATTACTCAGCGGGCTCGAATAGGAAACCCCAGTCGCCCAGGAATATTGGAAGTGATCATGGACTGGCCAGAAGGCAAATACTTTGGGATATCATCAGAGGAGGAGGTGGGTCGTGCTGAAGAAGCCCCACTGTACAACCAGTTGCCAGAGAATGAAAAGAAATATGCCCTGTTCACTGATGGGTCCTGTCGTATTGTGGGGAAGCATCGGAGATGGAAGGCTGCTGTATGGAGTCCTACGCGACGAGTTGCAGAAGCTGCTGAGGGAGAAGGTGAATCGAGTCAGTTTGCAGAAGTGAAAGCCATTCAGCTGGCTTTAGACATTGCTGAACGAGAAAAATGGCCAGTTCTCTATCTCTACACCGATTCATGGATGGTAGCAAATGCCCTGTGGGGATGGTTACAGCAATGGAAGCAAAACAACTGGCAGCGTAGGGGCAAACCTATCTGGGCTGCTGCATTGTGGCAAGATATTGCTGCTCGGGTAGAGAACCTGGCTGTGAAAGTACGCCACGTAGATGCTCATGTGCCCAAGAATCGGGCTACTGAAGAACATCAAAACAACCAGCAGGTGGATCAGGCTGCTAAGATTGAAGTAGCTCAGGTGGACCTGGATTGGCAGCATAAAGGTGAATTATTTATAGCCCGATGGGCCCATGACACCTCAGGCCATCAAGGTAGAGATGCAACATACAGATGGGCTCGTGATCGAGGGGTGGACTTGACCATGGACGCTATAGCACAGGTTATTCATGACTGTGAAACATGTGCTGCAATCAAGCAAGCCAAACGGTCAAAGCCTCTTTGGTATGGAGGACGATGGCTGAAATATAAATATGGAGAGGCCTGGCAGATTGATTACATCACACTCCCTCAAACTCGCAATGGCAAGCGCCACGTACTTACAATGGTGGAAGCAACCACCGGATGGCTGGAAACATATCCTGTGCCTCATGCTACCGCCCGGAACACCATCCTGGGCCTTGAAAAGCAAGTCCTATGGCGACATGGCACCCCAGAAAGAATAGAATCAGATAATGGGACTCACTTCCGAAACAACCTTATAGACACTTGGGCCAAAGAACATGGTATTGAATGGGTGTATCACATCCCCTATCATGCACCAGCCTCCGGGAAAGTTGAACGATACAATGGCCTGTTAAAGACTACCTTGAAAGCAATGGGCGCTGGGACGTTCAAAAACTGGGATACGCATTTGGCAAAGGCCACCTGGTTAGTCAATACTAGGGGATCTACCAACCGAGCTGGACCTGCCCAATCAAACCTGTTACGTACTGTAGATGGGGATAAAGTTCCTGTAGTGCATGTAAAAAATATGCTGGGTAAAACAGTCTGGGCTACTCCTGCCTCAGGAAAAGGCAAACCTATTCGTGGAATTGTTTTCGCTCAGGGACCTGGATATACTTGGTGGGTGATGCAAAAGAACGGAGAGGTCCGGTGTGTACCTCAAGGAGATTTAATACTGGGTGAGAATAGCCCATGAACTGAATTGCACCATGTTAAATAGTATATTATACTGTATGTTATCACTACCATGATTACTATAGGTGACTAATTAGAATGTATGGAAAAGAGTGTAACCTGAGCATGACATAAATGGTATGGAATAAGGGGTGGATAGATGTCCTGGTTTCAGTTAGCACAGAATTAATTTTCTTCCTAGTAGCTGGTGGAATGCTGTGTTTTGGCTTAGAATGAGAAGAGTGCTGATAACACCCCGATGCTTTAATTGTTGCAGAGCAGTGCTTATACTAAGCCAAGGACATCTCAGCCTTTGCTCTGTCCTGCCAACGGGCAGGCTGGGGGGTGCAGTAAGAGCTGGGAGGGGACAGACCCAGGACAGGTGACCCAAACTAGCCAAAGGGGTATTCCATACCATCTGACGTCATGCTAAACAATATATAGGGGTGGCTAGCCGGGGGGAGGGGGCCGGACTGCTCGGGGTTAGGCTGGGCATCGGTCAGCGGGTGGTGAGCAATTGCATTGTGCATCACTTGTTTGTACATACTATTATTACTTTCGTATTATCCCCATTGTATCATCATTATTATTATTGTTATTATTATTTTTGTTATTTTTTTTTTCCTGTCTTATTAAACTGTCTTTATCTCAACTCACGGGCTTTACTTTCCATTTCTCTCCCCCGTCCCAGAGAGGGAGGGGGGAGGGTGAGCGAACGGCTGCGTGGTGTTTGGCTGCCGGTCGGGTTAAACCACGACAATGGGAAAGTCATTTTTCAAATGGGGGATGTGTTTCTATCTGAGGGGAATAATATGAACTTTCAGAAAAATGCAGAGATTTGAGCAGAGCAACTTTGTAATAATAATAGCAACCACATAGGTAGGATAATTATACAATAAAAAAGATGTATATAGAGAGTGCAATAACAAAATAAATAACACAAGAACTGAAAATGTGGTATATTTACCAGTGGGAGCACAAAGAACAGCAAGCTGTATCACAGGTAAGGGGTTATCTTTAGAACAGAGTAAAAGTCAGCACAGATCTGTAGCATTATGCCTTGTTAAGATTTACATAAGTGTGAGTGACTGGCAAAAGCAGTAAAAGTGTGTTTCAGTAGTTATGTAAACCTCAGAAGAATTGTTATCCAGCTGCAGAAGTCTGGTAAGAAGTTAGAATCATAGAATCATAGAATCATAGAATATCCTGAGTTGGAAGGGACCCTTAAGGATCATCAAGTCCAACTCTTGACACCGCACAGGTCTACCCAAAAGTTCAGACCATGTGACTAAGTGCACAGTCCAATCTCTTCTTAAATTCAGCCAGGCTCGGTGCAGTGACCACTTCCCTGGGGAGCCTGTTCCAGTGTGCAACCACCCTCTCTGTGAAGAACCCCCTCCTGACGTCCAGCCTAAATTTCCCCTGCCTCAGCTTAACCCCGTTCCCGCGGGTCCTGTCACTAGTGTTAACGGAGAAAAGGTCTCCTGCCTCTCGACACCCCCTTACGAGGAAGTTGTAGACTGTGATGAGGTCTCCCCTCAGCCTCCTCTTCTCCAGGCTGAACAGGCCCAGTGACCTCAGCCGTTCCTCGTACGTCTTCCCCTCCAGGCCTTTCACCATCTTCGTAGCCCTCCTCTGGACACTTTCCAACAGTTTCATGTCCTTTTTATACTGTGGTGCCCAGAACTGCACACAGTACTCGAGGTGAGGCCGCACCAGCGCAGAGTAGAGCGGGAAGTTATCTGGTTCAAGTCAGTTATGACAACCATGGATTCAAAAGATGATTATGACTCATAGATTTGCCAGCAAACAAGAAGTTATAACCCAACATTAAAAAGTAGCAATTAAAAAAATAAGACTGCCATTCTCTTTTCAGAAAAAAAATAAAATAAAATAAATAAAGTTATAATTTTCATCTTGACATTTCATTGCATTAACCAGGTCAGTTACAAGGTCTAGACTAAATGCTAAGAAATGGAAATGAGGAAAAAAGATTACAATAAAAATATTGCAGCAGTAGTCCAGAAACTTTTTACATCATGAATATAACCAGAAAATGCATGGAGTATGCATTTTTACATGCTTCTTAGATGTAGAAAACTGCCTCTTTGATCTAGGGAACACTGAGTTGATAAAGGGAGAAAAGCACAAGTGAGTGCTGGTTTGAGAGTCAGGATCTGGCTTTTGAATTCATGGTAAGAAGAGCCTCCCCTGTGATTTCAGGAAACCTTGCTGAGGAAGCTCTGAGCATCCTTGCACTCAGTCCCTGGTGGAAGACAGAAAATATTTGGTTTCAGCTCAGTCTGAAGGAGAAATCTCTCTATGCCTTTTAATTTTATGGAAGCTGGTAAATTTAAAACATGGAATAGGCTTTTTCCTTTTAAGCAACTCAGGCAAGGGTGGGTGAAGACTACTTTTTCCCCCTACATGCCATATACTATATTTATCTGTAAGTAGCTACAGAATGCACTAACAGCCTGAAGCTCTAAGAAAAGATGTAACAGGTTTTAAAAAAGAGAAATAAAGAAAGCCAGCACAGTAGAAACCCAAAAGGTAGATTGCTTGTAAGTACATAACGTGTATTAAATCTGTTTCTAGTTTAGTCAATGATTTTGAAAGTCCTTCCCAATAAACAGGGAAAGACTAATGGCACTTTAGAACCAATCCAATTTCCATTGCAGTGGTGTGGACCCGCCCCTTTGCTTCAGGGAAAAACAAACGGGTTCTCGGGAAAGGTAAAGCAGCAAAATGAAAATTGTATAACCCAGTCCATCCAGGGCAATGTAGGTAGATTTATGCAGAGCCAATGACTCCTCTCAGAACCTCCAGAGTAAATTCATTTCACTACCAGGGACGTCGAAATTTCTCAAAGTGCTTACCAGCATGGCAGGGAAGAAAAGAGAGCCCAATGCTACCAGATACTTAGTAACAGTGATATTTTTCTAAAGGAAAGAAGAAAAAAAAAATCAGCAGGATGTACAACCCATATGGACTTCACAACTGGACTGCCAATTGATACAAAAATAGATACCTGGCAGATGAACACTCTTTATTGTTCAGCTCTTTGTACATGCAACAAGAAACATAGAGAACATTGGTGCTTGTACAAAATGCTAAAAATAATTGGCCGTTGTCATTTTCATGACAGAGATGTAGTGTGTGGGGTGTCTGAAATGTGGAAGTCCCTAATGCCACTACAAGAGGTCTCAGGGAGTAGCAGAACCAGAAGGTGCTGGTTTACTGCAGAGCCAGCTCAGGTCAGGGGAACACACAGGAATAATCCAGGCAACACAAAGCACATCGGGCCTCTTGGAGCACTTCTGCATGGTGCTCCCACAACAGCACAAAGGCACTAAGAAGCAAATTGCATTGGAAGACAATGGTTGAAGGAGCCCTTTCAGGTGATGAGAGGTGTTGAGCTGTTTTTCATGACTTTCAGCACAGGTCACTGAGTGTGCCCTCTCCACATGCTCTTGCTTACCAGAGTTGCTGGATGATATTTTAAACAAAACAAAAACAACAGGGATATCCAGCTGCCAAGACAACCCCACAGAAGCTTCATGTGCAAAGCACCGTGCTGAAGAGATAATCATTCAAAGCTTAAATTCTTCAGGAACCGTGACCTCTTAGCTTTTGCACTTGAGCTGCACAGTAATTCTCACCCTTCACCTGCTCCCACTGAACTCTTGCAGTCTTTTCCTCCAAATCTAAATCAAGTGCTTGCCCTCCAGAGTCTCTCAGAAATCAAAAGCAGGCTGCAGAGCAAAGCCATCGTGTTTTGCTGAGGTTGTACAACTGACAGCTTGCTGTCTTCCCAGGAACAGAGGCACAAAACTTTGAAGTACTTTACAAGTGCAAGGCAGCTGCTTCACATGCTTTGATCTTGCTGCTCCATGTTTCCAGGTGAGCAGGTGTCACATACAGCAGGAAGGGGTGAAATATTGCCTCTGCGCACAAGAGGAGCAGCAATATGACATGAGCCAATGTTAAATATTGTCCTGTGATGCAGTTGCTTAGTGCTTTCACACAAGTCTTACCCCTCACACCAGGTTTTGCCTCTCCATGCCCTTGGAGAGTGCCATTTTGCCATTTTGCTGTCCAAGTTTAGAAATAAGAGCAGGTGAGATTCTTCAGAAAGGCTGCTCTTAAATTAAAGAGGGGGAAGATTAGGGGTGAAACAGATTGTCAGGGGTACTTAAATCCATTCTTCCTGCACACCAGCAACTGCTAGATAGGGGTATGAAAGTGATCTCTGTTCTTCACCATTTAACCAACACAGGGTTGGAAGAAACCCATTAATGCTGTTAACAGTGGTAATGGAGGGGCTGATGGATAAAATGATATGGGATGCCCTTTTCAGCTACCTCCTGACTAAAATCCAAGCCCAAGGTTCCTGGCTCATTCCTGCACCCCTCTACATACAGGCCAGCAGGGTGAGCCTTGTGAATGGGAAGGTCAGATCCTCAGCCAGTCCCTACCTGTAGCTGATGGCTTACTTCCTCCACTGGCCACGGAGAGACCAAGTACATTCCTCAACAGAAATGCACTTTTCTTACTTGCCAAATTTTGTCTTTGGGCTGCACTTCACTAACAAGAAGGAACAATTAGGTCAATGCAAGAGAAAGCAAAACACAAAGTAGGACAGGTAGATTCACTCTGGTGGAGCTACAGATTTTTTAAGTACAAGTGAACTTCTTAAGCATTAACTTTATTTTAAAAAATCTATTTAACTTGCCATAGTTCTGTATGCCTGGACAGCACCAAAAGAAGATGAGAAATCCTTGGGACAAAGACACAATCACAAGCAGGAAAGCACCCAGATGTGTAATCCCTAAGAGAAAATACATCAGTTGCTCCAAAGTGACTCCATACAGCTGGTGGATGAGGTAAGATCCTGCAAATAGAAGTGAGAAAGCTTCTAGGAAGAGTATAAATGTCTTAAAACCTTTTAAAATGTAAATCTGTCTGTCAGTTGAACAACTTCACCAGATAAGTACTTTCACTGCTTTCAGGAGGGAGATGTAACCAGCACAGAGGTTGCAGATAATGTTTCCTCCTCTGTAATTTAGTCATATGTCTTCCCTGGGGAAGCACATCCAGGTTCAGACTGGCTCTTGTTCCTCTAGCAAATGAAATACAGGACAAATTTTCTGCATTCTTTATATTTGCAGTCATTAGCCTTTTAAATTAGAAGAGGGAGTACTTGAAAGGACACACTCTCAAGTACTTTTCCTGTAGTTCAACTTTGTTTTCTTTTTCTCTTCATAGTTCGGATCAGCCTCTTAGGAGCTTAAAAATAAATGCTGCTTCATTTTCCTACCAAATGTGTCTTTTACCATTTGTCAAACACTAATTCCCTGCACCCCTTGTGTTACTAATTAAGCTTAAAATTAACATGCAAGTAAACAGCTAGAACCTCGTTTGTGCATCTGCATCATCAGAGATGACAGGAAAAGAAATGTTATGTCAAGTCCCAGTGCTCTTAGCACATCTCTCAGAGCTCAGCAGTAAAATCAGTGAAGTTTTGAGCCCCGCTATTCCACATGGGTAAGTATAAACAACATTAGATCTTAAAGGCAATGATCACTGCTCCTCAGACAAAAGGAAGGGAGAAAGACAGAGTGGAAAAGCCCATGCAAACCTACTAAAACTTCTGTCTGGTATTTGCTTCTCCTGAAAGCTTCCTCCCCTCTGATTGATCTATAAAGAGAAAAATATCTACTTTAGGCCAATTGGCACAGCAGTTGACAAACAAAAATCCCTGGAAGGCACAGCTTGAAGTACTGTAGGAAAAGGAGGAGGTTTGAACTGCGTCAGAAAAAAAAAAGGCCATCACGCCCTTTTGTGCAACACAGCTAATGAGCTGTAGTTGTTTAAGCAACTGCAACAGTTTCGTGTCCATACAACACTTTTAAGGCACTGAATTTTCCCCTGTATGTCATTTTTATACACGTTGAAACATGAAAGCTGAGTTTCTGAATAATAAATTTTGCTACCATTATCTACAGATTTAAGAAAATGCGCAAAGCCCCCCAAAGAGGGAAAAAAGAAGCTCCATGTCTTACTGTTTTCCTAAATATTTTACTAAGCTGTAAATTTCTTTTAAAATATCAGTCTATTATATAAAATAGCAAGTTCAGATCTGATTGACTTTTGTCACGCATAGACAAGTCCCATTGGCATCAAACATTGTGAAAGTCACTTTTTTTGAGAGCAGAGAAAATTCCTTTAAGTCAGTAAAGGAAGGGATTGTTCCCCCTCAGAGGACCCATCTGGAAGTGAAAAGATCAAGGCCAAATCTAAATTTCCTTTACTTAAATGGAGGACATGTATGGACGTGCTGCTTTCCACCAACAAGGCACCTATTTTTAGGCAGGTGAGGCTCACAGAGGAGGTCCCAGGGCTTGTGTCACTGCTGGTGTCTGAAATACAAAGCACTCAGATAGAAACCTGACCTTGAGGTCTCCTTTTCCCTTTGATAATTATTTCCTCTCACTAAGAGTGGCAACGGCTGTGATTACGTGCATGAAGGAAGCATACTAATACAATTGAAATGCTAATGGCTCTAGACAATTTCCAAGAAAGTATTTTCTGCCAGTGAGCAGAGAAAAAACACAGAACAACACTTTTCCCTCTCAGCCTACCTATAGGAGTCCATGAGCTGTTTCAACATCTTAGACACCGTTATCCTCCCCATTGCACCTTTGATTTTATTGGGAAGACACAAGCAGGAGGTACTTCCCAACTGTGGATAATAAGGAGGGAATTAAGGTCATGAGTGATATAATCCTTCTGATTAGAAGTCTACTTGAATCTTCTGATTTCTGGGACCAATTACATAAATGCTCCTGTTCCTACCTCCTTCCACTGACATATTCTCATTTCACTGGGACCTCTCCACAGAGCAGAGCATTGAGGCAGTGGATTAAAATAGTGGCATTTCTGAAAGAAATAACCTTTTATTAGCAAAGTGCTAGAGATGTAACCTACAGTAAGTTCCTCTTTGTGCTCTAAATCTTTCAGTAATGTTATGTCAGCTAACTGGAGAGGGGGAAGGATGAAAAAGCCCTACATTCTAAATGCATTTTTTTTTCCGCGTTTTGAACTAAACTCTTGATCATTTTCCTTAAATTTGGACTTTAACAGGTTCAGCTGTCTCCCAAAGTAAATTTCATATCAGATCCTCCTCACCATCCCTGCTGTATTTGTGGATTGTAACATCAGAAGAGACCAATTACAACATCAGCTCTTATCTCTTATATCACCCAGCCACAGAATTACTTGCTGTTATTGAAGATAGTCATGCATCAAAATGAATAATTAGTGTTTGTCTAAAGCATATCCCTTCAGTATTTCATGTTATTTCTTAAGTAAATACAGCCTATTTAAAAAGCTCTAAGAGTTGTTCTTTGTACTAACAGCCCACCAAACCACATCTCCAAGTTTATATCTCCAGCTGATTTATGCCTGTTTTCTGAAACGGAGCCATTTCCTTCAGCACAGAAGGTGGCTTAATGTCTGTCTGGCTACCTAAGTGGCAATTCCATCTCTAATTAGAAAGTACTACTTCCACCTCTCTACATGTCTGGGAAATGAACTGTTTATAATGTCTCCTCTGTACAGGACTGATCAGAAAAAAAAAAATTGGCAAAGGTTCTGCAGTTTCCTGCAACTCACATCAGAGGCTGCAGGTGGAAAACACAGTTGCATTTGTGAAGCTGGATGCCTGAAGAGATAAATTCTGCCCTCGTTGTGCAGAATTCAGGATGACAAGGACAGGAAAGTGCTGTTAACAGCCAAGCAAGGCTGGGATTTGAAGCTGTTTCTGCCAAAGTGCAAGCTGACATCCTCCACCCCTACCCGAGAGGTAATGCATACACATGCACATTGCTGTGTCCCCATTTCTATGCAGAGTGCAGAATTTGCCATAACAAGTGGCTGAAACATGACCACTTTCACTTCTGCTCTCAGAAACCAGGTGCCACATAAGTGCTTACAATTTCTACACTGAGAAGAAAATTTTCTAAAGGTTGCAGTCATGCTGAGCAGAGGTTGAAAGCAATGACAAATGCAGTTTCTCCATCATCATTTCATTATGTACATCAGTGTCAAACAGCTATTGTGTGATAGCATTAGGCTGTACTTCAAAGTCCATAACAGAGTCCAGGGTATCCAAGACTGAGAGCAGAGCTGCTGAGAAGTAGCCCAGGGAAGGTGGCAGTGCAGGGGGAGTGAGAGTAGACCTGACAGTCCAGGATGGAGAGCATAAAGGTGAAGTTACAGGAAAGCAAAGCCCCATCTCAAAGCCTGAGAAGTAAAAAGGGCTCTAAATAGGCTTCTGAGGGAAAACCCAACTTGGCCACATACTGAAAGCTACAGGAAAGTCAAAGTGGAAAGCTACAGGAAAGTCACCTTTATCTTAAGAATAAAGGTGAGCCAAGCATTCAAAGATGTGTTGTGTACGCGAGCTCAACAGTGGACACAAGGCTGGTTGTGAGGATTTCAGTGGGCATGGCTTAAATTAATCAGTTCAGACATTCTGGTGTGGTTTTGGTTTAATTCAGAGAGTACCCATGTTGGCCTTGTGTCCCACAGACAGAAAGGATTTCTGAAAGTAGAAGGAAACATAGAAGGCAGAATGCAGTAGTGTAATTTTGTACTATAAATAAGGTGCATAATTTGAGTGGGGATTATTAAATAATCATAAAAGCAGCAAAATGGTGGGCTTTGCACCTCAAGAGAGAGCTGAACAAAGGTTGAAGTAAATGCTGAAAGCTACCAAAAATGAAAGAAAATCAGCCCAAAGCATGAAGGGCAGTACAGGAATTTCAGAGCAAGATCATTTGCTCCAGAGGAGGATGCAGCAGGCAGTATCCTGAGACTGTAACCCCAGTCCCACCTCCCACATCCAGTGGAAATATCAGAAGGCAAAAGTAACACAGGCCCTCAGCCCTTCAGCACCATGAATTATCCATGCATCACCTTCTGTTAAACAGATCAAATGGGCACAATTTGGGAACCAGACATAATAAAATATGCGGGCCTCCAACTCTACTGAAAAGGAAATCATGCTCTTCCTCTAAAGGTCTTCAGAAGGGAATTGTCATTCTGTTATATTTGTTTGCTAAATTAATCATTCAGCTCTGCAACTATGCAAAACAATTCAGTATTGATCTCAGGATTCATTGTGATACACTGATACAGACTGAGATGCTGCAAAACCACTAAGCACAGGTGACTGCTAATATTTCCTCATACTCAGAGTCCAGAAGACACCTGTCATCTCCGACTCATTTAAGCTGAGCTATGGAGATTTCTCTTCACTTACAAGATTGGATACTTCCTTGCTTCCTTCCTGCTGGTTAGATAGCCTGTTTTTGCAAAGCAATCATATTACAGTATTGCAAGATGGATGGACAAATGCAGTGGAGTTTACATGTGTTGTGAGGTTTGCTGAGACCTTCTCCCCAAACATAATAGAAACTATCCATTAAAATTCAACATTTACATTGACTTATATTTTTAGGCAGAACGTGAGGTTAATGTTTCTATTACTTTTTTTGATCGAGTAGAAAGAGTCTTTGCAATTCATCAAAAATCCCACTACAGTGCTCCCAACCACACAGTAAAGCCAAGAATCTGATACCAAAACAAAGCAGGAACATGAGGAAAACTAATCGAGCTCCTTACATTGTCCATGTTGTGAAAAGTGTGCCTATGGAGAACAGTGGAATATCTGTGAAGCATAAATGCAGGATAAATGCTCACTACATTAATAATTTAAGGAATCAGTACGTCAGGTCTTCAAACCTAATGAGTACAGAAACTCCAGGAACTTCTGGAGAGTCCCAAAGCCAGACCTGGGAAGCACATATCCATACATGTGATTACTGTGACTCCCCACATAGCTTTCCACACAGATCCAGCCCCTCTGCCTGCCCAAGGCACCTTTTCCTGCCCTACCCCAACAAGCCACCCAATGTGGCAAATTTGGAGGCAGAGCTAGGCACTAATCTCTAATATATGGATGAAAAGGCATTGTTCCCTCTTTGTGGAAACAACGTAACATTATAACATTACTTTAGAAAAAGAAAAAAAAAAATCCATTTGAACAAAACAACTCTGAAAATTTGAGTTAACGTACTTGTGCCCTCTGTCATGTCCCAGACAGGACATTGTCACTACAAAATGAAACATGACAGAGCTGGAATGCAAATTGTCAGTTCACTTCATGAGTTTTCCATCCTAGTTATGATGGCACAGCAACAGGGGAAGAATCCAACAAGGAAGGACAGGAAGAACTTCCCCCCAAGGAAAAACTGTTTTCTTTGTGATCCCTTAGTAACTTCACTGTTAATAAAAACATGTATGGATTTTTGTTCCTATTCATAAGCCCCCATCTGCTTTTAGAAAAGCAGATACAAAGCCATTAGCCTTTAGCTATCAAAAGTGCCAAATGCACCTACCTTTTATATTGCAGCACATTATTTTCCATAGGATAACTGTATCTCACAGTGCCTTAAGTTTCACTAATAGCTGTGGTTGGTTCACTAATCCAATCTGGCCAAAAATGTCACTTTCATATTTCGGCGTAAGTTCAATGGCTTGTGGCAGAGCAGCTGTGAATAATTCTGCCTTTGCATGAATTTTCAGTCCTCTTTTGGAAAGATAACCAGTTTGCAGGATTCCTTCCTCTTGCCCATCAAATGGAGACTGGTCTTTCGAAACATTTGATTTTACAAAAGAGATGGTAATTAGTTAGCTTAGGGATCTTAACAGTTCTCTTACTGCCTTTTTCATTGCTCTCAGTTACATCAGCATTACCCCAGCTGCCCTGCACCTCCTCTGTTCTCTGGCCTCTCTCCATTACATTCCTAGTAGGTCCATATTTCAGAATGTGACTAGCAGGGGAAAGAGGATGGGCTTGAGTAACGTACAACAAGCCCCGGTATTGAACATTGCCCATTGAGGTCCATAAATCCCCTTTTTACTGTCTCTCCTGTTCAATTCAGGTATTTTTTTCTACTGGATCAAGTCCAGATCTCCCACTTTTCTCTTTAAAGGTCCTATGCAAATCTGCCTATAAAGTGATCTCTTTCTGCTGCTTCTCTCATGCTCCTACACTCCAACCAACTTTCATTCTCACTCACTGATTTCTAATACCTGCAGCATAACTCCACTGACCCCATTCAAGCTGATCCTCTGCCTTTGTATTCGGAGAAGTTCTTTGCCCCTACAGATATGCCTGTGAACTTAATCCCACTTTCTTTTCTCTCTCCTTTGTCTTCTTCACATGGAGGTTACCAAGATCTCTACCTTTTCCATATGTGAACTGCCCTTGGTTGTTGTTTTGACAGGAGGATTTGAACACATGTAAATGTTATTACCCTTCCATCCCTGCATAGGCAACACACAGCCTGCAACAAACAAAATTCAAATTAATTCAAATTAATCTGATTTGTGGAGGGAGAAGTGAAGTTAAAACACTCTGCCTCACATCTGAAGCAGGCTAGGAACACGTCAGCTGTCTTTGAGATGGGTTGTCACAGTCACCCTTCAGTTAATCTGTATGTTTTCCGAATCTCTGTGTTACAGGGCAAGGGTTTTAGGGCAGACTTGGGGGGAATAATTGTAAAAAATCATAAGTGAATTTGAAGCCTCAGTGCCATAAAGAAGAAGAAAATGTACTGCCTTGAAGAAAATGTACTGTCGCACAGAAAAGGGGCAATTTGGGATGACCAGGCTAAGGCCGTGCAGGAACAAGTTACAGGACTCTTTACAAGGAAATGGCCTTCATTTTAATTTCCATGTGTAACAACTGATTATTCTTACCTTGTTAGTATTATCTGGGTAACGAATAACCTGTATTGTTCTTCAGTTTTGAAATATTGTTTTTGTAGACATCTATAGCTTGATGTCTCCATAGCATGTCACTATTAAGGCTGAAGAGCAAAGAAAGGTTTTGGTGAGACTTAAAAAGTTTTGCTGGGAACTGACCTGACTATATCCAGAGGAAGAACAGCCTCAAACTCATCTTTGCTCCAACTTTGTAAATTAGTTCACAATACAATCTAGTAGAGTAGTTTTATAATGATATAGCTCTATAATTAACTAATTTTGAATATCATCTGCACTGGTGTAACCAAAGCAAGGGTTGTATTGCTTGTACAGGCAGAATTGCAAAAGTAGCAGTTGTTTTTTTTTGTTGTTTTTTTTTTTGAGGGCCAAGGCCTGTATCAGTGATATTTGTAACCAGCTGTTGCTATAATACTTATTTCCACCAACTGCTGGGCAAACTGATTTGTGACCAATGCTGTACTGACAAAAGTTTAGCGGTGTGGTTGTGTTGCAGGTGTAATTTTGCCACTATGAAGCTCTAGAGAATGGGATAAATCATGGTAGCACTGTCCTGTCCTGGTCTATGTAAGTCATCTGCACTTTGCCAAATAGACATCACTAGAAGCACCTTGGCCAACAACCACCACTCTTCAGATCTTACTCTCCCTGAAAGTCAATGAGACCTCAGCTTCAGATTGTCTTTCTGACATCAAAAAATGGGCTTGTCTCCTCTGTTGTATTTTTTTGACAGTATTACCTTTATCTTCCTTTCTAAATTTTCTCAGAGTTCTGTGGTTTGATTTTTACACCAGTAAAAGTGAATTACCAGAGTACTGGGGAGTCACCTCCACATGAACAGTTAGAGCATCCAGGCTCTTTCCTGCTTTCAAGGAGGGAGTTAATACTGATAAGCTCCCACACAGCCATTCTGCCTAGTTGTTATTGACCCTTTTTAACCTTATGTTTAGTCTTCCTTTCTCCTACATTCCTCTTCAGCATTGTCATTTCATTTGTTTTCTTAGCAAAAGCAGAAATCCCCCATGAAAAAAAAAATATCTCCAACCCTCAAAAAAAGTCAGACAACATCCAGCTGCTCACAATTCACTGTGCTAATTCCCTGAGTTGCACTGCCAGTATAATCAGATTAAAATGTTCAAAAATGGATCATACTAAGACTAGGAATGTTGAATGGTGAACTAGGCTTTTATTATTATAAAAACAGATAAATAGAAGTGAAAATGAAAAATAAATTTAATTGAGTATAAGCAGTGAAAACACTTCCAAAGGATTAGCTGAAGACTGTAAAGGTAAAGGTGCCAGGGAAACCACTTGATTGCTGAGTAATGGCTCAGCAACTACATTTTTCTTACCATTTTTAATTGTTTACTTTCACTAAAAGAAGTCCTAAAGACTGAAGTCAAGTCTGAGATTCTGTTGTGTCAAATACTGTTCATTCATTGAGATGGAACTTTCATCCAAAAATATAGTCTATGAAATTGAATCTCAGAAAAGCAGATCTTTTACAGACCCATAACTAGATGGCATCTATAAGGGACTTGAATTTAAACCAGTGCTACATTTCATTGCCGGGCCCTTGAGTTGGAGGTTTGGGACATACAAGAGGGATAAAACAGAAAGGAAAAAACATCACAATTTTGTGTCACTGTTACAAATTGGAATATAAATAGGTGAAAAGTAGAAAAAAAAATCAAAAACCGAAGCTGAAATTTCAGGGCTTTTTCAGTGAAAAACTGACAGAAGGCATGATAAGTCTGTTTACAATAAGATTTCCACCAGATTTTGAAATACAGCTTTTCTCCTGCTCAAATCACAGAATACAGCAGAATAAATCAATGTAACCAAAAGAACAAACACCTCCTGTCTGGTCCAACTAAGCAAGACAATAATAATTCATCAAACATATAAAAGCACTTCAGGACCCAACACTAATTTTGTATTGATTCAAAGCTACATTTAAAACTGCATGCAATTATCTTCAGATTTGTCTCTTTTAGTCATGGATAATATATGGACAAACACTAGAAAATGTATTATAAAGAAGAGCCTTGACCTGGGTAGGGGAAGGTGATAGGACCCAGGCCAGAAGCTTCTTACCATCCCCCTTTAAATCCCCCTTTTGTAGAAGGCTTGAAAAAGATGAGCAGCAAGTTCAGCTCAGCTTATGTTCATGTGCCTTGAACTATTTATCATTTTCAGTAATCTGTATGGCTAGGAGATCATCATTTTATGTACTGAGATCTCCATTAGCTAAGGATGTCAGTGACACTCCACATTACCCAGTCACTTGCAGGTGTAGTTTTTCTTAGAGGTTTCTTATTTGGAGAAGAGCTCACTAAGAGACATTAATTACATTTCTCTCTTGTTTCTATACACATTGATTTGTTTCTGTTAGCTTTTTAATTGCAGAGGAAAATCTTGAATTTGCTCTGTATATTCATTTGCTATATATATACATACCAGGCTAGAAAATGGCTAAAATTATTTGTCCAGTTTTGATATCCAGTCCTACACTAAGCAAGTTCTTAATTTTATGATGGCAATGCCATCAAAAGTATTCTCATGCCTGCTTAACATCCACAATTCATGATGTGGGACAGTGAATGTCTGTAAGAGATGGATTTTGGTTACCTCTTTAAAAACTCTTTTTGTTGCATACAATGGTGATGAAACCAGACAAAGAATCCAGAGATTTCCTCAACACATGCTCGCCTACCTGCCAAAAGCTAGTCACTTTCTCTGAGCTCACCTTCAAGGAGACTACATTTGGTGTACATGACAGTAAGAGACTTTTTTGCTTGAGTGAAGAGGTACTTAGTATTTTTCAGGAGGTGCAAACCACTGCGGTTATATATATATATGTTTTGATGTGAAGCATACAAATGGTAATCTGCTTAGAAAATAATGAAATGCACCTTATTCTGTCCAATATTCTCCACATTTCTTCTTACCTTTCATTTATCCAAAGCCTAGAGTCCAGAATACCTTCAGAAGAAGAGTTTCTGGCCTTCCAGATACATTTTTTTTTAATTAGCGACTTATTTGAAATGATAAATCATTGTAGTTTTTTTAATTTTCATAAATTCCATAATTACCCCATTTAAGACAGTAATCGGGAAACAAGGGACGCTGACAGACCTATAGACTATATCCCAGATGAGAATCTGATATACTTTAACCATCCCAAGCAATGCTCACCTAAGCACTTGTTAAAGACCTTCAGTGACAAAAATTGCACACCTCTCACACAGTTCTAAAGCTCTTCCAAGACTTTTTCCTAACCTGAATACATTTCTAACGTGAATCTCCCTTTCTGTATGTTATGTTGAGTACTTCTTGCCCAGCTTTTAGAGCACTGTGAAATCCATACTTTTTGTTTTCAGAAGATGTTTTCCTTTCTAGAGTTCATCTTCCAGGGTCTTTAAAATTGCTCAGCATTTGCTTTGAATGTCTTAGCAAAACATGTATATAACACTACAGCTGATATCTAACTTCCACTGACTATAATGTACATGAAATTATTTAAAGTCTCTTGCAAATAACCGTTTGCACCTCCCAGCATAATATATGGGTTTGCAATAGAATGTGACAGTATGCCAAGGGTCACGAAGACTTTGCAAAAAGACAATTATACATAAAATTAGAATTTCCTACTTTTTCTGAGAAGGTAATGTCTGAAAAAAACTTTGCCTCTAGGTTTGGCAAATTAGTTTTCTTTAAACACAGCAATTTTGACCAAAAACAAATATCCAATATTTTCAATGTTTATGTTACGAATTTCAAAACAATTCCTTTACTAGCTGGTTTGTATACATTAAAGAAAAGTTTCCTCTTCTTGAGGAAATCTGTCTGGAGGTCCCATCCTTTAGCAAACTCTGCATTCCCCACATAATTCCATGTAGGACAAGCACTTCTGCTGCAAGCACAAAGAAGACACACTGTTTATCTGTTCCCACTCCCTCTGACTCTGTGAGAATTATAAAACAGGCCAGTTTTTCTGTTGGGATTGAGGCTGTCTTTTTCATTTAGGGTTACACTGGAGACTGCTAATGCACAACGTTTTGCTCCCATAATTAGGTTAGTCAGGAGCATGAAATGAAGTCATACTTCTAGCTGACCAAATTAAGCCTGGCAATAAAATCAACACTGTAACTATCTTGGAGTGCTGAAACCCCTCACCAGGAGATTTGGCAACTCTCTGTTAACATTGCATTCTTACATCTTGCCCATCAGTGATTTCTAAAGTTTGAATTTAAATCTCCAGTCTTTCTAGTTTCAAAATGGATGCCAAAGGGTTCCTGTTTTAGCCTTTTAAGTCTTCCAGTTATTGTTTAACTGTTCGTGGACAATCACCCGCTTTTCTGGTAGGTTATGATGCATAAGAAATCCAATTAGGTGCAATTCGTGGTGCTGCTTTACAAAGCCACCTTTGTGATGACAGAAACACAGGAAAGCAATTTGAGAAGACTACAAAATAAACCTAGGGCAATGGAAAAGGTAAGTCAGACGGCAAAGAAAGTAAGTGGCAATATAATGTATTTGACAAGCAGAAATATCAAAGCTAATAAGGTGCAGCTGTGCAAGGCACAGGAAGCTATGTTTGATTTTGAATCATTTATAAGAAGCCATTCAATTGCCTGTCACCATATTAGCATATTTAAATAGTTTTAATCTGGTTTCATCACTCTGATTAAAATTGCTGACAGGGATGGAAAACAATGAAGAACAGAACTGAGCAGAGCAAATAGTGTGACTGTAAATGGGCTTACAGAGGCATTAGGATTGGCAACACACCCAATACAACTGCAAAACCAAATCTCGAGGGAAAAACTTGGGAGGCAAAAATACAAGAAGCAAGTGTGTCTCAAAACCATTTTTACTTTCACAGTTCACTTTTTGAATTAGATCATAGCTTTCGCAGATGGGGAAAGAGGTAGATACATGCATCATTTAAAAAGCAAAACCTGGAATTACTATTTCTCAAGCAATTTGCTCAGAGGCAGCAATTGTGATAGGTCTGGTACTGTCTCAGATCTGTCAATGAGCAGGGTTAGCTGGCACATCTCTAGTTCTGTCAAAAATAACTGAAGCAACTCACAAGCGCTCAGGAACATCAGGAGCTTGAAAACTCATAAAACCCTTTTGAAAGTATCTTTTGCCTTAACAGTTCTAATTTTTAAAGTTTTTTTTCCCCATGATCTTAAATCTTGGAAACTAGTGGGGACATTTCAATCGATAACTGAGAATCACACAGCACATAAGGCTTTAAGGAAAAGCAACGCTAGCTCTTGAAGAAATTGAAAGACCTAGAAAGAATTTCCTGCCTGCCTGCCCCAAAGTAATTCAAGCAAAGATTAATTTAAATTCTTAAGTAGAGTGGTACTGACAAACTTGTTTTCACATTAAGAAACAACTGATATCATGCAGAAGAGTGTTCACAGTGTAGCAAGTATTCCTCAGTATTCCCCAATGTCTGCGAAAGTCTATTTTGACCTGCCAGGTTTCTGCAATCCCTCCTTGTCGGAGTCCGCAGCAGGAGCAGCTGCTGTTTCTGGAATCCAGGAATCACAGGCACTGGAAGAATTGCTTTCCTGGAGGACTCCCTTCCCTCCAGGCATTGCTGCCTTAGGCACTGCACACTTGGAGCGAGAAGACATCTGTTTCAGGGACTCCATCACATCTCTATTTTTTTATCATTAAGCACCCCAGACCACTGCAGCATCCCCATATTAAAAGCACAGAGAGGCCCTATCTGCATCTTTAGTCCAAAGTAACTGAAAATATACCAAAACACTCTAAAACAACCGAAAACCTGCCTTCTTCCAATATAGTATCAATATAGAGAGTCTTTAACAGATATGGGAATTAAGCCCACATAGTAAATTTCAAGTTAGCAACCAGGACACAGTTCTTCCTCTTTTCTTTAGGAGAGAAATAGAATTCTTCCTGTTTTTTCAAAACCTTAGAGGTTTGACAAAAATTAGGATCTCTTTGCTTGTTCATACCAGGTGGCAATTTGGGACGATGTCTCCCAAGCTTGGATTTCACCCCTGGGTTGTCCTGCTTATCTCCAGGGCAATTGTCTGGGGCTGGGACATTCTGATCACACCCAAGTGGCTGCTTCTGTTCTCCCCTGTACATAAACAGCTCAGTGGGAGGGCAAAACAAGCAAAGAGAAACCAACTGATATGTAATCAGAGACAGAAAAAATATGTACAAAAAGAGATCCACCTTATTCTTCCAGCACTATCTCCCTTTGTATCTTTTTTGCTGAAGCTTTTTCCATTCAAAATGACAGAAGGCAATATGTCACTAGGAACAGGGATGACAATTGCAAACGGTAGGTGTTTTCACTAGAAATTGTGAACACAAATTACACAAATTTGAAAAAAAAAAAAAAAAAAAAAAAAAAAAAAGATGCCTCAGAGGCTTTTTGAAATCTGGAATATTGCAATAAAATATAATGCAGTACTAGGCTATATAAAATTTATGGGCACCTTTTATGAGAACATCCCAAGGGGCTTCATAGAATAGTTATAAAACAGTAAAACACATCATGGCACAAATTTAATTTTTAAAATGGTAGAATATATATTAATGATTTACCATCATTAGTCTTCATTGGAGGTCTAAGAATACTAATAAAATGGTTCTGTCTAAAGTTATTTCAGGTGAAAGACATTTAATTTTTGAATACAACTCATGTTTTAATAAATTTAATTGGTTTATTAAAACAATACCAGGAAAAAAATATATATATGAGATGTGTTTCAGCTAGGAAGAGTTTCTGAGTTATCAGCCACTTTAATTTCTTCACTGTTGCCTCAGGTTACTGAGGTCTGTCCCTCCAAGCTTATAAAAGTACAACTGAACAAATAGCATTTGAGTAGCATGTGTTGGTCATGTTGAAAATGACCACCCTTTGTGGGTTGGCACCCTTTTGCTATCTAACACATCCAAAATACCACTGCTAAGGCTAGTATGTAAACAAGTACAAGAGTCTGGAAAGAAAGGGAAAGTAAGGAAAGCAATGGCATATTGCTTTCATAACATAACATACATAGCATACATAACGAATGATGAACAGCATCAGAAATGTCTTAAGTCACTTGTAGGTCTCTCCACTGGTATTACTATTAATTACTCCTTCTGCTCCTCCCTTCACCACCCATATCACCTCACATATTTTAAGTGGACTCCGGCTGTGCGGTACAGAGCATTCCCTGCACTGTCAATAGGGCCACTGTTTTCTGCTGAAAGTGAGTTTAAGTCCTAACAAAAGAGAACTAGCACCAGAACACTAGCAACAAGACTGAGCTGCAACATCTGCAAAGGGTTGTTTGAAGAAAGAAAAGCCAAGCAGAATGCAACGCACAATTATTAGGCTGAATATGTTATGAACTGACCTAAGGGAATAAAAAGTAAAAGAATGGTGTCAGTTTTCTACCTCTTTGATATAGAAAAGAGGTCAAAGCTTTAAAAAGAGAGAGAGAGAGAGAGAGACCAAAGTGGGAACATCAAGTCAAATGGGACAGAAACAATTAAATGCTTTAACAATCATGAAAGCTAAGCAACTCTGTTTATCTGTTTCTGTACACTTAAGTTTCACACTAAAGACACCACCCATCCACGGACTTAAAAGAACATCCCAAGGAATGTGTAAGTATGCAGGATCTTGAGATATCAAAAAGCAACTTAGGCAAGCCTTTGGGATAATCCTGTCAGAAAGCTGTCTGTGGGCAGTTATGTTGAAGAAAAAGACGTTTGGTTTTATTTTAAACTCCAAGGTCCCTTCAATCACCCCACCACTGGAAATGAGATGAAGGGCCATCACAATAACTGTCCAGGAGCCACAAGCTCTAATCTTGCAGCAGCTCTCAAGGAACAGGGGAAGTCATTTGCCATGGACAAAACCCATATTTACCTGAGAAGCTTCCAGCAACTTTGAAAATCAACACACAACATAAACACCCATCCTTGAATTTGACATAATATTTGACAGAATAACTGGGAAGACGAAGATGTCTTCAGCAGAACATTGCTGAAACTGCTGCAGTTTTAGTCAGGAGGGAACTGAGTGATAGCATTTCCACCTGGACAGACCTGGTATATAGACCACTGTGCAGGAGATCAACAGTATCACAACAGCCAGATATATCCACTGGCCTGGAGAAGACCTCTTACAGTTACAGCTGACAGTACATGGGGAGCAGGACCATGTGCAGAGTGTTTCTTCCTTCTCAGAAAGTTAATTCACGGTGATATTCTGACTCTGTTCATGTACTTCTGGCCACCTGTGTACTGCCTCAGAAAGGGGACATAAAGAGATGCACTCGTGACCCCTATTCCCAGTCTACGTATAGTGGAAAAGCATTTGTTGTTTTGTCTGAAAGACACAGCAATGATTAAGCAAGCATCTAGATTCCACCCGTTCTCCTCCAAAGGGTCTTTAGAAGAAAGCATCCAATGCAGCCTGGTCTTGTGCAAAGGCAGATCAGAAATAGTTCTACAATACGGTAGATGGAGAACCCAGCTAGGGGTACCCCAAGCCATGTTGGTATCTCTCCATTACTCTAGATGGAGTTAGAGAATGTCAAGTCCTTCCTATAAAATAAACAAAAAAGCTTCCAATCCCAAAACTTTGTGTACTGGTTAATAGGGAGGAGAATTCAACCCTTACTGTCACTGAAATCCTTGTAGAGGCCACACAGGTTGAGTGTTCTGTACTGACCAAGGAATTTTACTGGTCAGGCCAACAGGAACAAATCTAGCAAGTAACAGGCCTTGTCAGCCAGGTTATCTAGCAGGCTTAATAGCTCCAACTGATCTAAAAAGCTGTAAATTAACAAAATCTGTATGTTTTACAAAAACAGGTAGGTAATCAGAGCCTTGCAGTACTGAAATGATAACCTCAAAGATAAGTTACAGGAGAAAGCTCCTTATTGCTTAATCCTCAGCTCTCAGGCAAGCCAAGCGTAAAATCCTTTAATCAAATCTAATAACCTGGGATAATCTTCAAAATAATGACTGTAAGGAATAACCCATTCCTGCATTCATTAAAACCTGAGATATTTTTTTTAATGGATTTTCTTTAGCAGGAATGTTAAAAATATTCTCAAATGTTGCATTATGCATAACTTCCCACAAGTAATAACAAATATTAAAATACAAAAACATTTGATTACACATTCTGATTGTACTCAAACTTGCATCCTCAACAGAATACAGCTACTTTCTGTGTCTAGGAGCAAATGGCTTCCAAGTGTAACAATACCAGGTGCTGAAACTTGATGCTTTTGTCTTGAGAATATCATCCCAGACATTAGAAGTTTTCAATGGTTATGATTTATTAGAAACAAAATTCTCTCTCTTGTCCTTGTTTCCCCAGAGGTTTTTCATTTGCCAAACAGCATTTGAAGGCTTTGTGTTCATCTGTATTAGGTAACCTACAGCTCAATATTTATTTTTTTTTCTGGGAAATTCTATCTACAAATATTTTAGAGAAATGAGAGTACAAAAAGCTGAAACATACTGCCTTGTGGACAGTTTTATTGCCATTGAACACAACAGACTCTGTTTTAAAATAAACTTTAAGAATCTAACAGCCATTTATGCCCCTCTACAATTAGTGGATGAAAGATGATACACAAGTTAGTCCTAACTCCTTGGCCAGCTTCCATCTTCTGCAATTTTATCTTGCTTAATATGCTGTCTCAAATGTGTTCAATACTGACGCATAAAGAACATTGAAAACAATTCTCAAAAGTTGGTAAAGCTGATTTCATTTCATACTGTGAGCAGATTTGTCTGTATTATGAACAAACGTTCACAAAAAATACGTTTATTTTTCTACTCTTTTGTCAAATGTGAAGTGACCACTGTTGAGAATGCAGTATTTAGCCATACATATTCTCCAGAGTTAAAAAACTCTTTTCAGTCAAAGGCTTGCTCATTTGTGAATTTCACTAGCTGTCTGCACAACAAAAGCAGTCAGCTATGCCATGTGATATTATCTCTCTTTTCTTTGACTGGGTATCTGAAATTAAAGATGAGGCAACAACAAATGATTACTGTGAGCAAAATTCCTATTCATCCTTATTTTGTCCTGTTCACTAGCCAGTATAGCAGTAGTAGGACAAAGAGTGACTGCCTCCAAATAGTCATGAAAATAAAAATTTTATTTACTCACACCATAGAAAATTAGGCTGGAAGAAATCCAAGAAGGCATTAAATGGTCCTTCCATCTCCTTGCCTAAAGCAGGATTCTCCACTGGCATTCCACGTGGATATTTGTCAAACCAATTCTGAAAGCAGCTGATGGAGACTGATGGCATCTCCATAGCTCACCTTGAATCTTCTTTGCTTCAGGTCAGATCCTTACTTTTTTTCCATTTTCAAAATTCATTTAGAGAAAATACTTTCTTTTTTCCTTTAAATAGGGAAAATAGGGAAAAAAATAAGGAAAATAATAAAGAGAAAATTAAATAAGGAAGACTCTATGTTTTGTTCAGTGTTCTTTCTTTAGCTTGAGCAAGACCAACTCTTTCAATCTCTCTTTGTAGGTCATATTTTTAGCTGTTCTCAGCTACAGCATAGGTCATCTCTTTCTTAAAGTGTAATATCCAAATCTGGGTACTATTCTTCATTTAAGGCCATCCTATTGCTAAGTGGAATGATTAATTTTTGCATTTTGTAGGCTGTGTTCCTGTTCACACTCCCCCTATCATACTAAACGGTTTGTAAAAGCTTTCGTTGTTCACTTGTTTCCAGTTTGTAATCCTGTTACCTTTTCACCCCTCTCTGAGTATCCAGATAGTTTTTTTCTCTTCTTATATTCACATACTTGATAATTCCTACATAAATATATAGCCATTCCCTATTAAATAATGCTCTCATATTTTTAGATCATTCTTCCATTCTGTCAAGATTAAATTATCATCTGCATTGCAGTGTACTGATAGATGTTCTCAGCTCTATTTCCTCGCCGTAACACAGGTCACTAACAAAAACACTGGGCAGACCCTTCAAGAATCTTACTGTCAATATCCTTTATTTCAACATAAAATCCTTGTACGCTACATTGTTCTTAGAGTACTGATCAGTCTATATTTCCTTGGTCATTTGCATTCATCCACTTTGTACACCTACTGGATATCTTATTTCCAACTACAAATAAAATAAAATAAAATAGTACTGATATAATTGCTAAATCTTTGCATATCAAAGAACATTTCAAAACTCCCTCTACTGTGTTCCTTTTCTGCTCTAGGCTGACATCTCCCTGCTTTGGGCACTGGCATTAATAGTGCTATACACCTGATTGCAAGTGAAGACATACAGAATAACACATTCATTGTTTTAGGCTTCTCCAAATCTTCTATTAAGTATCAATGATTATACTGCTCATAACTAATGTACCTTGCTATTTCTTCTTACTTTACATGTTGACCTTTTTGATTCGGTCACTGAGAGCTCTTGCAATGCCTTTATTCTCCTTAGTAGTCTGACCTAGTTTCTACTTTCTCTATACTTTCTTTTTGTGTTTGAAGTCAATAAAAAGCTTGTAATTTAGCCAAGTTGATCTCTCACTGACTTCTTATCTCTCCTCCACAACCAGAGAGCTTTATTAACATTCTCCTTTAAGGAACTGCCAGCTTTCTAAAATTCCCTATTCCATCAGGCTTGCCTCCCAGGCAACACCTACCAATTTACTGAAGTCTTCCTACCTGACATCCATTGTTACTGTTTTGCTACTTATCTTCCTTCAAGTCCTATGAATCATGGATGTATCATTTCATGATCATTCTCACCTAAACTGCCCTTTGTCAATACATTGTTTAATAACCTACTTCTTCCTATTGGTCAGTATCTAATCAAATTTTCATATTACTTACTTTATTTTAATCATCTTTACCAGATGTATTTCTTTAATCAGAAGCACATTCACAAAACTTGCTAAGCACAATATATTTGACACATATTTTCTTTGCAACAGGTATGTGGTAACTAACAACCTGCAGTAAGACTTTCGTCTACTTTTGCTTATTTTTCACCCTTCATGCATTACAGTGATAGCTATCTGGTCCTATGACTGTGAAGAGCAACCCAGCTTGTATTTTATTTTGTATTTTATGTCCATCTAGGTCATCATTGTTTATGCTACTTCTAGGACTGATTAATTCCAAGTCAGAGATCTTCCCCAGTCTCCATTTTTACTCATAAACTTATAGAAGATCACTCTCAGGTTAGGGAAACAAAGGCTTCCCAGTATGGAGCCATGTGTTTGCTTCCAGCATGCAAATTTACATTCCCTGAACATTGACCCCAGACAGTGGGCTGACAATAACACCAGCTATGCCCTTGTTTCTCTCATCCTTGCCTCTCCTTAGCAGCCTCGTGACCACTTTGACCCACATGTGACTGCACACAGCTGGCCACAGCAGATCATCTGACTTCAACAGTTCAGTGAACGTGTTTGGGTGCTGAAGAGAGATGGAAGGACCCAGCAACTAGCGCATGAAAGGACATGAGGTAGGCAGATGGAAAAAGATAGTCACAGGGAGAGTAGTGCTCATAGAACCTCCAGCTCTGGAGATTTTCAGAGGCCTGGATAAGGCCCTGTGTAACCCCATCCAACTTCAGAGTTCTCTCCAAGCTCTCTGTGATTACATGGTGATTCCCTGCTCCACAGCTGCACCCTTTATGACAGAATGCAATCACTTTAAAGATTTTGGGGGATGCTTAGATCTTAAATATCTTTCAGGACCTGGACTTCATTTTCTTCACAATTCATCTGCAGTTGTGAACATTTCCCTGTTGTACTCAAATACTGAAGGCAAACACACGAGGTCTCCACTGACGTTAATGACAACAGAGGCAGGATTTCACTTACTGTTTTCATTATGTCCTAGCAAAAGTTTTCCTCACAAGCCTCATGTTGTTTGAAGAAAGTCTCATTTACTTCATCACGTGAATTTTTCCATGAAAATTTATACTGAGAATCAGCAAAGATGGAAATGCAAGTCTAGAGCACTGTGCTTTACTTATTAAAAAACTGCAGTAAGAAGGAGACAAAATGAAGAGACAATTTTAAGGATCCTTTCTCTTGAAGATGGGATCATAAAAGACTTTCTTATTAAAAACTAGACAGGTTATAACTATTAAAAAGCGAGTCTATGACATCTACTGGGATGGATTTGACACTATTGAAGTCAACATAGATACAGATATACATATATTTAGCAGCAAAAGAAGCAGTTATGTAGAACCCTAGAGAAAGACCAGGAAAATATATCTATAAGTATCTGCAAGCAAAACTGGGAAGCAAATGCAACAAAGATGTATTTGATGTAATCTAAAAAGGATGGTAAGTAGGACGCAGTGCCAGCAACACAGCAGAAATACAGGAAATATCCCTATCCAGGCAACTGTGCAGACAATGGAAAAAAAAAGCTATGCTGTTGTGCAACTGTTATGCTCCAGTCTACAGAAAAGTCAGTGAGATGTGTGTTTTGAATACAGAAATGAATTTTTAAACATTGTTCTTAAGAGATCTTATTAATTAAATAATATTCCAATACCATGCACGAAACATTCCAGCTGGATGCGGAGGGACAAGTATATGTAGTTAAAGAAAATGGAAGACTACGGTGCAAGTACCCTCTAGAAGAATGGGTTCAAAGGGGCTTCACTGAAGGGACAGGAATAGCATATGCAGTACTAAAATACACAGGGGAAAAGGGTTTGAAGGCACATAAAAAAGCAACCAAATTAAGCAAATTAGGAATTTCTAAGTTTCACCAACAATATATTCTGTATGGAGCCCAGAATACAAATATAACCAAGCACAGTTCATCAGTAAGGTCACAGTAGAAAACATGGAGCCTGTGCCACCTGCTACACAGAAGTTCAGAGCAGCCTTAAGAAATAGCCTGAAAAAGACAGCGGAGGGCATCATTGAAAGAGGCAAACCAACAGATTTGACTTCCCCTTGACTACTAATGAAGCAAAGATGAAGCATGAAAGGAGGTAGAACATTTCAATATCAGAATAACTTCTCTGCAGTTTTTAGTTCTGGCATGCATCTGGCCAATGACACAGGAGTGCCAACATTGATGGAGAAAGGAGCTGAGCATTCTCTTTCCTTCATGCGAAGGCCATGCAACAAAGAATTAAAAATGACACTTTTCTAGCTGCTGTGCCATGAGAGATGGAAAACTGTGAAAGCAAGATGCTAAGTCTAGGATAGAGGTGAAGCTTTTATATCCATGCCCACCTCATCACTGTAAAGTAGGATTCATATATTCCATAGGAATAAGTTTATCTCCCAAGGAATTTTACTGGACTACAAGCCAGACCTTATGCATCTGAGAAATGTGAAAAAGCATGCTGATGGCATGGAGCTACAGCAAGCATTAGGAATGACTGAAGCGAAGTCTTAAACCATAGAACACCAAACATTAGTTTTAAGCCAGAACAATATTATTCTCAGGGAAAAAAAATCTTTTCATATGAATCCTTTTTTCAAGTGATATTGCATGTGCCAAGACTCAAAGACAAAATGCTTAAAATGTCAGAGGGGCAAATGTAAGTTCTCTGCAAAACTCACAGAACTTGTGCCAGAATAGTGAGAGGGTGTTAAAGCTACAGAACAGGAAGAGAGAATCTTCTGCCATCACAGTAAATGTCAACTTTTGACCTATTGAAAGATATCAAACTCTCTTCACGGAAGCAACATGGAGGTCTGGGAGCTGTACTGCAGCAGAATCACAGAACAGGTTGTTTTTCAGCATCCTATACACCCACATGTTTGAGAGGTAGTTGAAGATGTGTACACAAAGTGAAATAGATGGTACCTTTGCTATATTGACCTAAGCAGCGGTCTATGAATAACATTTCCAAGTTTTTTCTGCAGTTATGGTCTCAAAACAGAAACTAATCAATAAGCATTGGCTACCTTCTCCACCCCAAAAAAAAAAAAAACAGATATCACCAGGAAGCTTTTACAAGTGTGGAAGCATTTCATCACAAGGTTCAGCTTGGGTGCCATTAGTAATGGCACAACCACTTTCAAGAGTAGCTAATGATCTGAAACAAGTAGTAAAAATGTATGCAAACATGATAAAAAGCTTTGCATTGAGTCTGCAAGTCTGCAAGATGAACCAGAAACAAATAACTCAGGAAGAAACATTTCAAATGGAAGAGAATCAGTTTGTGTGCATATTCCATATATCAAAATACTAACACCGTTTTCTGGGATGTTTTTCAGAGATGAACGAACCAACTCCTACAGTGATGGGAAGGAAAATACCAAAATGAATACCAGAATCAGAAAATCCACATAAAGCAAAAATAGTTTTCATTTAGCCACAGATGAATAGAGGCACTAAAGAAATGCTAACGTATCAAAGAACAGAGATACTGCAAACAAAGCATTTCTAAAGAATGAAGAAAAGTGTTTCCACAGTTTTAAAGAAAAAGGCAAGAATGTAGCAAAATGGACAGTGCCAAACCAAGCTATCATCTTCCAGAAAATCATTTTCAATCACAGTCATTAATCAGAGATGAAAACACAACCTATAAGGGAATCAGGCTTTTGAGAGTCCTCAGAATTTGGCAGAAGCAAGTGAAACTACAGGAACCTGGGTCAAAAATAACACCTGAGACAATCCCTGCCTTGACAGCTCAGCAGCCTGTCAGCCCAGAGGACTGCAGAACTTAGAAAGACCTCCTAAAAGGCTGAGACACATTAGAGCTACATGAAAGAAAACTGAAGGGTTGTCAGTTATTGGATTCACTGCAGCCTAGTCGTTCAGTAACATTTTACCTAGAAAATATAGAATGGGATCAAAAGGCAGGGAAAATAAGGAGTAAAGAGAGTTCTCCAAGAACAGAATCCTCCTTTTCATATGATTTCTGCATCTCCATGTTGTGTTTTCTGCGAGTCCATGCTCAAGTAAAGCAGAACAGCCCTGAGCTTGGCCAGAACACATTGTTTGTGAACAAGTGATTCACAGCCTTATTTCCATACACACTTTCCTTCATTTATATAAAATTTTCTTCCATGGTCAAAAGGAACATCCAAGATGCATTTGTTTTCTGCCACTTTGAGTACTGCACAAGAACCACGCTAGTTAAACAGAGTGCAAAAATATATATACATATATGAATACCTGTGATTAAAGAGCTATTTCAGAGCAAACTTCTGCACTGCTCCTGTAGTCCAAGTCGTCCTCTTTAGTTCTCCATAAGAAGAGTGAGTTAAGTTTACATCATTTCTTATTACCGTTGCAATCGTAGTCTTGAGAGAAGATTCATATTAGCCATTTTCTGCTCTTGGTGCATCATTTGTCAAGAAAATGAGGAATAAGAATTTCAGTGCCTAATATGCTCTGTGAATTATAGGACTGTGCCAGGATTATACGTCAGGTTTTCTAATAGCTGGTAGTTCTCTTTCATACCTTTCTCTGCACACATTTGCACCAGCATTCACTTCTCTTTTCTAGGGGGACTCTTCACTTCTGGATTTGACCAAGCTGTCAGTAAATAGCAAAACTATTAATAAAGCATACCCCAGCCATAAACAAGTTACCAACTCAATTCATTTAGGGGAGTTTGCCTCCAGGGCCCTAGTGAGAGCCTTAGTACATATATAGTTCATTTGCAGTGATATAAGGAGGTGGAATGTTATAAGGAGGGTGGATATATATGGTCATGAGCACATATGTGTAAACAAATGTGAGTGTGAACATTGATTATAAATGCCTGAGGTATTCAATGCTTTCATTGCCTTGGTCTTCACTGGCAAGGTCTTCTGTCAGTCCTCCCCTGTCCCTGTGCTTAGAGCAGAGTCTGGGGAAATGAAGTACTACTCATGGCAGAAGCAGATCTATTTGAAGTCTACTATATCCAAACATATGGGACTGGGCAAGATGCATCCGAAGGTGCTGGCCAATGTCATTGTGAGTCTGTTCTCTATCATCTTTGAAAGGCCATGGAGGCTCCTGATGACTTGAAAAGGGTAAACATTACATGTATCTTCAAGAATGGCAAGAAAGAGAAGCTTGGGAAATGACAGGCCATCCTCACCCCAGTCCTGGAGAGGTTATGGAGCAAATCCTCCTTGAAGACAGCTCAGATGCATTCAGACACATGTAGGACAAGAGGGTGATTGGGAACAGCCAGAACGGGAAAAAAAAAGAAATCATATTTGACATACCTGACTGCCTTTTATGATGAGAGGACAAGAAAAGAGCAGTAGTTGTCAAGCACCTTGATTTAGCACAGAGTTTGGCAATCTGTTCTGTAGTATCCTTATAGCCAAATTGAAGAGATATGGACCAGATGGGTTGTCTAAACATCCTAAGTGGATGTTGCTTGCTAGGCACATGGAGTAGTGGTAAGAGTTTACAAGTACAACTGGAAGCCAGTTACTCACAGTATGATTCAGCATTTGGTAATGGAGCCAGTAGTTTTTAAATGTTGTATTAACAACCCAGTCGATAGCAAGGACTCCCATCAGCAGTTTTGCAGATGATACCAAACTGGGGGAAAAGTCAATACACTGGAGGGCAGGGCTGCTGTTTGGGGGGATTTAAGAGACTGGAGAAATGAGCTAGCAGAAATTTCCTGAAATTCAGCAAATGAAAAGCCCTGTACACGGAAAGGAATAATCTGCACAGTGGACACAGGCTGGAGTCCAACGAGCTGGAAGGCAGCTCTACAGGTAAGGACCTGGTGGACAACCAGTTGATTACAAGTGAGCAGTGATTCCTTGCAGCAAATAAATACTGGGCAAAAACACAGACAGCAAGCCAAAGGAAGTGATTATTTTCCTCTCTGTTTGGCACTTGTAAGACAGCATATGGAGTACTGTGTCCCACTTGGTCCTCCCATATACAGGCACGGCACAGATATGCTGGAGTTAATACAGCAGATGGCCACCATAATGCTCCAGGGGATGGACAAAAAGTACCATGAGAGGCTCAAAAAGCTGGGTTGGTTCAGCCTGCAAAAGAGAGAGGATCTAAGGGGGGATCTTATTGCTGCCTTTAACTACTTAAGGGGTGGGGAGGAGGCATAGAGATAAGAGAACCAAATTTTTCTCAGAGGTGCACAGCAATAGAACAAGGGGTGACTGATGCTCGTTGTCACAAGAAAATTTTCTAATAGATATGATGAAAAACTTATCACCACAAGGGTTATCAAAGCCTGGGATCAGTGTTTTGGGAGGCTGTGGAATCTCCATTCTTGGAGATACTTAGTCAGATAAGGCCCTGAGCAACTTGACCTAACATTGAAGTTAACCCTCCTTTTAAGCAACGACCTGGACCACAGGCTCCTTCCAACCTAACTCATTCTGTGACTTCATGATATAAGGGAGAGCAAGTTCCACACCACCCCTTTTCTCCTCTGCCTTTTTCTTCACACTTACAGGGTTATTTGTGTTGCTGTTTCAAACATTCTTAAATGCTCTCTCCTCAGGGAGCCATTTCCCACTTCTTTAAACTTTTTGAAGTGTTCTAATTCTGCTAATAATTGCATTCTACCTTTATATTAGGAATGGAAAGTGGCACATTGTTGAATATGAAAAATAAAGTCATTCACAATGTACATTCCAGCAACGGGGAAGCTTAAAGTGGAATTAATGACTGATGAAACTACAATGAATTGAGAAAAGGGTAATGAGCTCCCTGTAGCCTTCACCATGCTGCCCACGTTCCATTATCTGCTAAAATCGTTTTCTTCAAAAATCTAGATTAAAATAATATGTGAACTGAAACTAATGAAAACATCATCTTAATTAACACAGTAATGTAAAACAGTTTGAAAGAACCTCTGAATGGCAACAAACAGCAGCCTTAGATGCAAACAGATGTGTTGATAGCTGTTGCAAAGAATTCTTTTCTGTAATTAATTTCTTGCATGGGGGTCAATTCCTGGAATGTATTTACACCTTTTCCAGACATATTTTCATATTTTAAATTAGATATTTCAAAACATTTACATCAAAAGATAATAAGCAGGCAAAGTTTGCTAGTTTCATCATAAACTCACAGCCTAGATTCCAATGGAAACTTTACAAAGCTTTTGCACATATTTGTGCAACTTTATGGCTTTCAGTCAAATTCTCAAGTTCTCACAAGCCTTCCAGTGGCTGCCTCCCACATAGATAATATCACAGAGGAGGATGAAAAATGGGAAAGCCTCTATCCAGCTCCAAGACACTTCTTGCATACTAAATTGTCTCCCAAATGGTATCACAGGGAATTTTTATAATAAGATATATTGCCATCCTGTTTCACAGTCACCATTTTAGAACAGCTGGATGTCTCTGGAGCTATGCTGGACTGAACAGTTGGATTTAAAACATTGCCCAGGTTCTCAGGGGACAGATATTTACAGAAGAGAAGAGAAGGTTAAATGTTATCAGTATTTTTGAGCCTTTGCTCAGAAAGAAACGGTTCATATTTTATTTTCACTGTATTTTTTTACTGCTGTGTGTTGGATTGATTTAGATGATTGGCCAGTTCCTGAGGCAGACTAATTTGTGCACTAATATAATTTATATCTCTGGAAACAGATTTAAGGATTTTTTAAAAGATTTTTTTTCCTTTGAGTAACTTACTCCAGAAAAAAAAATATATATATATATATATATATTTTCTAAGCCAAGACAAGGAGACAGGACAGGCTTTGTTAGCTGCACCACTGCACTGCAATTCTGACTCCAGGACTGGACATGGCTCAGTGCACATGCAGGACAAGCTACAACTTGCTGACACCTGTCCCTGCAAACATGTCCTTGCCTTGTTCCAACAGCAGCAGAAACGCTGTATCAGCTCACAGTCCTGGCAGGGACTGGCATGTCCTCATGAGACAACTGCTGCTTCTCCTCTCATCCCTGTGAGTTGGGAAGATCAGGCCCTCCCTGATTGTACCTGGAATTGCTGCAACCTGGATCTTAGCATGATCTGAAAGGTACAAGATCTGTACAGCCTGGGGAGTACTGGAACTGTGTAGTTGGTGGGAATTCCAGAATTACCTCTTCTGAATTTGAGCCAGAATGGAAAAATACTGCCTGAAGTTAATCATCTTGAGATCCTATAAATAGTGATCCTAAGTGAGAATGCCTTGAGCATGGATTGCAGGGGTTGACCCTTGATCTCTCCCTGAGGTAGGACTCCTTTCAGGGTACCCTGAGGTGGAAAATCTCTCAGGGCTGATTCCTCAAGGATCAAAGCCTATCTGTAGACAAACTCCAATGAGGGAGAAGTATAATTCACTAGAATGGGACAAAAAAAACAGTAAGCGTGTAACCGGGCCTAGAAACCACCTCCCAGTACCCTTCATCAAGTCTCATGTGAACCTTGCCTTTCTCAAATATTTAACTAAGCCACCATTTCTATTACAGCAAATTCTGTTGAATCACTGTGTTAAATTGGCTGATGATTAAGTGATGATTAAGTGCTGTTAAGAATGACACAATCTGATCTCATGATTTACTGTAAAAGTACTAATAAATCTTAACTTGCTGTTAAGTTGTGTAGAAGTCTATTCACAACAACACCTTTTCAGACCTGTGCTGGGAAAAGCAGAGAAGGTATTAAGGGACAATTGAGCAGCAATCACTGTCTAGCAGAGTGTTTGCTGCCCTGACCATTCCCTGTAAAGTCTCCTGTAATATCTTGGTATTCATTCCCTTGCTTGAGAGCTTTAAGCTATATTTGAGCTTGTTCCCTCGGCAGCTGCTTTGAGCTGGATTTTGAGGTGCAGCCAAATAAAACAGCACAAATGACAAGGAAGTGTGAGAAGCTGGCTGGCAGGCCTCCTTCATATTCCCATCATTTCTACAACAAATTTCAGGCTTCTTTAGCTTTCACTGCAATAATCACAAGAGGCCCAAAATTGCTATTCTGACCCCACTCAGTTTTCCCTGTCTAGCTGGTGCAGACTCAATGGTAAAAGAAGTCACAGGTAGATTAAATTTTATGGTAACAAAACAAGAGGAAGAAAAAAGTGCCGGGTAAAAGTATACTTGCATGATATCTGCTGAGTGCCGTCTCCTGATCAGCAGGTTAGTCCTGCGGGCTATGGACTCAGCACTGAGCATCTTTCTCCCCCTGTTGGGACACCTGCTTCAAATGACTGAGATGTGCTCATGAAACACAAAGGTCCACAGGGGAAAAATAGCCAGAAGGCACCTCTGCAGCAGTTCTTCCCATACTGTGTAGCTGTGGATTTGCACAGCTCAGGACCCTGCTGCTCACCCACCTTGCTGCATTAGCACATGAAAATCATGTTGGGTACTTGCAAAGGTGGTGATACCTAGGATGCAGCCTCAGGCACTGTGCTGGCAGAGATATGCTTGCTCTCTTCTTGCTCCAAACTCAAAGCCAAGTAACTTTGGGTACCTGGTATATAACCCTGGAGAATATCCAGTTCAAACCTGGAGTATATCCTGAATAAAGACAGGAAGGCTCTGGAACTCTGAACAGCACAGAAATGAGTACATTGCTTTCCGATGCAGATCAAGAGAAAAACAAGCTCATATCTGTCTACAAAAGACTTAACATATGTTTATTCTGCCTTCTTTCACAAAGGTTAGATCCCTACTTCACATTTCATCCAGTTCCCAGGAACAGACACTTTTAGGGTCCAATTCACCTGACCTATTGACTAAAAGGAGCACAGGCTGGCTGGGTTCAGCTGCAGATGACTAGATTAGAGACATCTAGAGCTGAACAGGATGAGGTCATCCTTAACTGTACATTAAACTGAACTTAGGAAGAATTATATCAGCCCAGCGTTAAGTTGTTCTGACACTGAACAGACGGAGCAGACCCTCCACTGGGGTTATCTGAAGTAATTCTGCTGAGTTCTGTGGAGCTGCACTGCAGAGCATCATGACTTCCATGAATTAAAGATCTGCTTCCTTGACGTGGTTTCACTGCAAACAGCCTTTCTGGACGGCACTTTAGCTTGGAGTCCAATGAGCGCAACAAAGAAGTCAAAATGAATGAGATTATATTCTGTCTCTTTGCTGCCTGCGTTCTTTGTTTCTCCTCAACAATATACTTGCAGTTTTATAGTGAATAAGATAACAAAGTTCAACCTTATTTCTAGGTGGTAGGTCTTTGTACTGATGGGATATAAGCTTTCTCAAAAAACTGATGTTTCTCACATAGCACAGCTACTGTTGTATGCATCAGCTCATGAAATATGACCATTCCATCTACAAAGCTATCACAAGAAATGTTTGTGCTGAGGGTTTCTAAAGTGCTCTACCAAGTTATTATATTTACAGTCTATTTTTTCTTTTCTTAAGATTTATAAGATTTATTTCCAATTTTTGCTCTAAAATCTGAGGCCAGAATATCACATTTGGGCTAATAATAATAATAATAAACAAACTCTCTCATTTCCTTTCAATTTGATAAGTTAGTACCCAATTTAGAGCTCCTTTCTCCAGAAATGTAAAGTCACTATACAGCCACAGTCTCTTAAAGCAAAGAACCAATATTTTATGAATCATTGCAGTAAAACAGAGTTTAGAGTAGACTTTAATATTCCTATTTCCCAGCTGTATTGCAGCAATCTAGCTGCTTTCATGAAACATCAGCAAATCCCATATCACCCTAAGTATTTGTTGGTCTTTTCTTCCTGGTTTCAGATTAATGTAGCAACAGCAAAGCTCTGTAATGAGAAAGTACATCTGCTTATTGCCCAGAGAGAGGAAGAAACTTGATAGCTCCCTGAACCTGTTAACAAAATCCTTTCTTGGAGTGCACTGTACTGGAGTGCTTCTAAAGAAGGGAAAACGTAAGCCCCAGGTTACTTGTTACTGGAGAAGCATGTTTTATCATTGATATTGTATCCCTATCATAGGATGAAGCACAGACACACTGTATGTTACAGAGCAGAGATCACCAAGACTTGATGATACTCATGCAATTGTGAGATACAAAGTCTTGATGTCATTAAAAAAAAAAAAAAAAAAAAAAAAAAAAAAACATTCTCACTGGATTTCATTTTAATCCCTTCCACTCCTGTAGATCTGAGGCTCACAACACCTTTCAGCAGGGAAACCTGGCTCTCATTAGCAGTGATAATACAAGCTGAGAGTAGCAGGAATTACTTGCTGTTGCGGAAACTTATCTTCAAGATATTGCTGCTTACTGAGAAGCTTTGACAGCTCTACAGAAGTCTCATTCACCAGAAGACATGACATATACTCTAGAAAAAAGATAACTAGCAATTTTCTGAATTGAGCGTTGCAGCTGGGTCATTGTTTAATAGCCCAAAATGAAACATTTCTGTGAAATAGTCCCATCCTACTTGGCTTTCGCACTTTGCTGCTGCAGTAAGTTCCATGGTTTAATTATATACTTAGTGGCTGGAAAAAAAGAAAAAGGAAAAAAAAAATTTAAGTCTGCTGCCTGTGTTAATACCAGAATGAGGAATATAATGAACTCATACGGAATATGGAGCAGTTACAGATTCAGATTTCTCTGAATAACCTGTGATTGCATTGTTTCATTAGCTCTGCTGCCTGAGGATTTGGCTTGGATGCAATGAAGACTGGAAAGCAAGACTTTTAAAGGAATATTGTATCCCTAAGCACATGCTTCTTAGTTCAAAAAGTATATTCTCTGAAATATCCAGATAAATAGGCAAGTTGAAGAGGAAAAGGTAAAAAATAAATAAATAAATAAATAATGTATAATTTGCCTGAAAGTACTAGTGAAGACTAAGAAGTAAAGTATTAAACTATTATGCCAGAAAGAATAAACGTACATCTCCCCACTGTAACTCATCCCATCTGGGATGACTGTGGAATTGTTAAATCTATAAATAGAATATAGGATTGCCTGTTCATATGACTGTGGGGACATCATGATGACAGATCAGCCCATTACATTTTTGTTATCATCATTCTTAGAGTGCATAGGTCAGGAAAGAGTTCACAAGGGAGATAGAGAAATAACTCCAGATCTGGAAAATCAGCTTTGCACCAATAGATTTTTAAAAGCACAATTTTGCTTAAATGATTAATTAGATTAGAAATAACTACTCAAAGAATGAGATTTTTTTGACTTAAAAGGATCTTTAGCAGACGGAGGCATAACAGGGTCCAATATCTGAAGTGAAACAAATTCAAGCAAGAAATAAAAGCAAATTTTTAGGAGAGAATTATTAATCATTACGCAATGCTTACAAATGACTACAAGGCACTGGCCATCCCTTGGAATTAAACAACTTTCTAAATTACATGTTTCAATTTAACTAATAACACTTATTCAGGAAGACTTAATTCAATACAGGTTTGACTAAATCCCAATATACTTTTACAGGCATTCCCTTCCCCTTTGTTTCTGCAGAGGAAAATAATGTTGTGTTGACAAATTGCTACAGAAATGAGTTTCCAAGTGATTCCTCACATCAAGAACTATGTCTTTGTTTTTTCACTTGGCATTTCTACAAAGACAGACAGCCATTAGCCATCATCTGGGATTTCAATGCATGAAGCTGATTCCTGCATCAAAATGTTCAAGTCCAACACATAGCAAGGCAGCACAATGACAAGTTTACCTCTATGCCATCACCTAGGTTCATCAGAAATTTAAAACCTGGGGGACAGAGGAACCAGTCCTTTCTGTTTTGATGGACAACATTCTTAGATAGATAAACAGCAGTATTTCTCTTCCTTCATACACACAATAGCTACCCACTTCCTCCCACTCTCTACCAGTACCCAAACTGTGCCATACCCCTTTCATGGCTTCACCATCTGAACAAGTGCCCAAATCGAGCTGAGCATGAACCTCAATTCTGTCCAGTAACTATAATAGCCAGGTGGGTAAATACCCATGTAAGCAGAATCTCCTTCAGAAGGCAAACACAGAAACACCCTCTGGGTCCCTAAAAGTCTGGACTTCTCTCCAATAATTTTCAAAAGGCAAGTTATGTTCTTACTATCCATATAATTTATACACTAAAATGTCCACGCTTCTTAATTCTACAGAAATTTACTTCAAAGATAAGTTTCTATTTAAAAGGTAGGTATTTTAATGTTGCTACAAAGTTCTGTTTCTCGTTGTTTGCTTAGAATGGAACTGTCATAAAGATGATATGTAGAACAAGAATAAACCTCATTCTCTATATCTTCTGACACAGTGAGATGGTTTTAAGTGCATGTATACGGATGATGGATGCTGACTATATTTGTAATTCAGAGAGCATCTATTGAGTGTTACTGACACTTTACACTAAAAGATAAGTAGGGAATGTTGTAGACAATCCTTCATCCATTCCAGGTTGGAAAATTGCCATCAATTTTCAAAAGATTTGGGTAATAGGTCCTGTGGAAGCCATTTTTCTAAGGTTGGTTTGAGACAAAAAGTAGACAGGCAATTACTACCTTTGAGTGTCCTAACATCTGAATTGCTTAGCTAGTTTTGGTGAAAGTTTGAAGAGAGAAACTGAAGTCTTAAACGCACTTAATCCCTAAAAGTTTTGTGAAAAGATGTTCTAATGCAGGGGAAAGAAAAAATAAATTAATTCAGCATGAATTAATTAGGAAGTTAGACATGAGAGAATCCCCCTGAGTGCAAACTGTTACAAACGCTCTTACAAAATCAGGAAAAGTTTCAGTCAGAGTCTGTACTTAATTTGAGGGAAGATAATACAACCACACAATATAAAGCCACAGGAAACCAAGATTTCAGTTCCCTCAGTCACAGCAAATTGCTGTAGTTTTTAAATCTGCCTGGATCTCACTTCTGCAACTCATCTCATCACCCCTAGTCCCAGCATTAGCCTGTTAACTCTTACTCACTCATTAGCCAGCATTGCTAATATTTAGAACTTGCAGGCTAAAATACAAGAAGACTATTCACCAGCAAGGTCTTACAATTTAATGAATTATGATATTAAGGAAAAGCAGCTTTAGACTCTTAGTAGCTGCTGATGTCAATGCAAGAAGCACCAAACAGTTTCAAAAGGTTTTGTTAGAGCCTAGGGGATTTTTATTAGAGCCCTAGAAAATAAATGAGATTTAAAGAAGGATAAGGATCACAATTAGCACAGAAGATAACGATTCAAAAAGTGTAGAGTGCTGCATGAAAGGAAGAAGGATGCCAGAAGCAAGATAAAGATAAAAAGAGAAACTTGTGAGGGAGGAGGAAATGTTGGCAGGCTCAGAACAATGCAGTCGCTCTGAATAGCAGGCAAATGACAAAGAACTACTAAAACACATCAAATTGAGAAAAGGAGGCAAAACAGACTGGCAAAGGCAGTGACCTAAGCAGTATCACATTACCTATAAGAACTGGTGCATAACTACCAGAAAATTCTACTTGGTCTTGCAAACATGCAATAATCTCCAGTTCTCTAGGAAAGATGTAGTAAATCAGGTGCAATTTTTTTGCCTAAGGCCATTTTCACCGCCCTATTTATGTGTATCTTGTTCTGCTTTTTCACATCTCATTTTTCATCTCCTCCAAGCCTTCAACCGTCTACTGAGTTCTTCATTGCAGAAAACATCAGCCTCAGCTTGAGTACAAAGGGGATTAAGGTAGCCATTGATTTAGCAGAGTAAATTAAAGTCACTGTTGACACATTCACAAGTAGTCAGTGAGGAAAGAGGACCACAGCATGACACACCAAAGTCACACTGAAAGCAAATATACAGAGCTGCAGCATAAACTGCCAGCTAAGGGAATGATCAAAGTCAGTAAAAATGCTAATTCCAGTGGAAATAATAGCTGCCATGGAATAGAAAGCTTCAGCAGGAACATATCTATTTTCTTAATAATTAGTATTATTATTTCCCCTCCTTCCTGAATAGCAATAACTCATTCTCTACAAGTACACATCCTGGTGCTTAGTTAGCTTTTCAGTCAAACTCTTTGTTCATTTACTCAAAATAAGTCCCAGGGAGTTAACTTTTGTCCCTTAGACAGCTTCATTAGGTGAGATGCTGTTCTTTACATCACACTGGTAAACTTGGGATAACTTCAGCAAAGCAAATCAATTGATTTATTGTTTTAAGAGCAGTTATTTTGGATTCACACATGTGTAACTAGAATTAGGATTTTTCCGGCTGACCATAAACAAAAGATGTTCACATATTCCTTTAAACCTTTAAGGCTTCAGAGTCAGATATAAGATTTCTTAAATTATGCTCTGCACACCTTGTGTCATGATTTTGGCTGAAACTGAGTTGTGTTTTTTTTTCATAGAGAGGCCTGTGTGATGTTGCGTTTTTGTTTGGTTGGTTGGTTGGTTTTGTTTTTTGTTTTTTTATCTAAATAGTGGTGATAACAGACCGATTTATTAGTTTTTGCAGAGCAGTGCTCACACAGAGCCAAGGACTTTTCAGCTTCTCATGCTGCCCTGCCAGCGAGGATGATGGGGGTACAACAGGAGCTGGAAGAAGACACATCCAGGACAGCTGACCCAGACTGACCAAAGGAATGTCCCATACCATGTAAAGTCATGCAATAACAGCTAGGGTAAAGATGATGGAAGGGGGATAATGTTTGGATTTATGGTGTTTGTGTTCCCAAGAAACCTTTACAGGTGATGAGCCCTGCTTTCCTGGAAGTGACAGAATACCTGCCTGATGATGTGAAGTACCAAATCAATTCCTTGTTTTAGTTTGTTTATGCATGTGGTACCTTAGGGATATGGTTTAGTGGAGGGCTGTTACCTTAGGGATATGGTTTAGTGGAGGGCTGTTAGCGTTAGGTTGGAGGTTGGACTCGATGACCTTGAGGTCTCTTCCAACCTAGAAATTCTGTGATTCTGTGATATGTGGTTTTTGCTTTACCTAGGCCTTATCTCAGCCCATGAGTTCTCACAATTTCACCTTCCTGATTCTCTCCTCCATCCCACATGGGGAGAGTGAGTGAGCAGCTGTGTGGTGCTGGTTTAGATACCTGCTGGGGCTAAACCAGAAGACTTTGAAGGAAACCCACTCATTCATGCTATTGCTCCTTCTTGCAGCATCACAAGATCAGAGTTTAATACAATCGTTAATCAAAATGTGACAAGATCTTAAGATCAGGCTAGTCATACTTAATATGCAATAGAAGCAAAGGTCTGAGAACATTAACTGACTCGATAAAGTTTGGGCAGGAAATGTGACACTGGTCGTTTGCTTAATTTGATGAAACAGGCAATAGCAGAAGATACACACACACAAGGGAGCAGTCTTGTGCATGCCTATGACAAGATTTTCCATATGCTTTTTTTAGTTGACTAAACAAGCTGTCATGATACAATGTTCTTCATACCTAAGGGGCTTAACTGGATTGAACTGATACCAATTTCCTCCTTCTCAATCACAAAATGACAACTGGATTATCCCTAGGATTACCCCCAGAATAGTACAGTCCTCTGAATCAGGTTTGAATTGCCCAAACTTTGTTTCTGTTGTTGTTGCATCCAAAAACCCCTAATCAAATCTAAAGTAAGCTGAGAATCCAATCCCATGTGAAAATTCCTTGCTTTCCTCTTCATAGAATCATAGAATATCCTGAGCTGGAAGGGACCCACAAGGACCACCAAGTCCAACTCCTGAGTGTCCAAAGGACCACCCCAAAACCAGACCCTATGTCTGAGAGTGGTGTCCTAAACGCTCCTTGAACTACTGCAGCTCGGTGCCGTGCCCACTGCCCTGGGGATCCTGTCCCAGTGCCCGACCACCTCTGGGTGCAGACCCTTTCCCTAACCCCCAGCCTGACCCTCCCCTGTCCCAGCTCCATGCCGTTCCCTCAGGTCCTGTCGCTGTCCCCAGAGAGCAGAGCTCAGCGCCTGCCCCTCCACTCCCCTCGTGAGGGAGCTGCAGGCCGCCATGAGGCCTCCCCTCAGCCTGCTCTGCTCGGGGCTGAACAAACCAAGGGGCCTCAGCCGCTCCTCATACCTCTTCCCCTCCAGACACCATCATCTTTGTAGCCCTCCTTTGGAGGAGTGTTCAACAGCAAACCAAACTGGGCAGTTAGGAAGGAAAAAATGTGATTACAAGTCTAAAAGGTAACGTTTTACAGAAAGTGAAACACTGGCACACACCACTTAACAGGAGTAGGTGCAACAGATTTCAGACACCATTGTTGTTTATTATTTACTGCATTTGACTATTGAAAACGCAGCAGTCATGAATGCTTTCTAAAACATGCTCTTCCACTATACTCAATACAGCTGTGTAGAGGGAAACAATTTTAAGACAATGCGTCTGCTGCCCCATGTCTTACAAGGTGTCAAAACGTGGGTGCTCTGTAACCTCAGCTTCAGTTCCTTCTAAGGTAGGGGAAATTCTGATGATGATAAATGGACTTCTAAGACTGCACATGGCATGATCAGTCTTCTGTCCTCTGACATTAATCTTGCCTTCATTGTGCATCATTTGCAACTTGAAGACATTTTTGTGCAGCAGTCATCCCTAGAAGAACCGTAGGAGGAACCTCAGGGATAGGAGATTATGGCACAACCCAGTCACATTTATTTTCTTTGTGAACCCAGGTCCTGCTCAGATGCTTCTTCACATCCTCTCTGACTTTGAAGTCAGCTTGACTTTGCAGGCAGCAGAGAACTGTATCATTCAGAAGATTTTTGGTAGGATTAGACACAAGCAAGTACGGCTTTCTCAGTCACAATTCAACACACGGTTTGCCTCAATAGAATATACACGACCAATTAAATGTGTCCTACAAGTCTACGCATTAAAAGACCTCAGTAATAACTCACAAGAGAGGTTTCTCCTGAGTAGAGAGTGTCTGGTTCCACTGAGTCCATGGTAAGACTTTATCTCCACAGTTATACAGCCAAACCTTCTCCCATAGCACTTCATGTCTATTAAGCTAATGATATGTACCATGCTCTCCCCAAGACATATTACCATCATCTGGAACTTGGAAGCAAAATATACGACATACTCCTCCAAAAAACACTCCTCCAAGGAAAAAGGAATATGTGATAATTAGCACCACTGAAGAATCAGACTCAGTAAGGTTGGAAGAGAGACAAGTTAAAAGATAACATTGGGGTGTTGAATTTTCTTTATCTTATCAGAAGCCTTCCTCAAGATTTGTTCTGCTCACCCTGTCCCTCAGCTCACAGCTGTTACCCCACCTGTACTACATTTGTCTCGCCTTGAGAAAGAAGGGCAACTTCTTTTGTTATTCCATGTTTTTCAGATGAATACAGTCATCTCAAAGTCATCTCCTAGAAATTTTCTTTCATTGACAGCTCTGTGTCACTGGCTGTTGCGTTTCCCATGGGATCTCCCAGCAAACTGGACAGTGTTAAAGGAGTTCCCTCTGTTCTTCAGTTTCTCCTAAGGCCATAGTCAACCCAAGCGTAGACAAGACACCGAACATATACTTGAGTCTTGCACATTTATTATTTCCACTTTGAAAGAAATACCTCCTGTTCCTCTGTGCATAAAGAGAACTGAGTGGTGCAGGTATGCAGATGTTGGGGCATTGTTTTCCTGTGTAAATGGATCATGTTTCATACTCCAGTTGTGCTGTCTATTTTTCATTTTTGTGACTCAGTTAAATTACCTCTTGTTCTGCTGTTCATTTAGAAAGTCTAGCTGCATACTGATTTCAGTATTATTTTGCACAAAAACCTAAGTGAAGTATGAGTGATAACAAAACTTATGTAGTTATCTACATCTCTCATTTTCTTTACCATAAGGGTGGAGCCAGACATCTTAAAATATTGTGTAAAAAAAAATAAAAATATTAAATGCTATTGTAAACTAGAAGTTAATGTATTCCGCAGTCAGACTGTATTCCAAAGAGTGTTACCATGAAGAAAGACCTATGTCAGTGTTTATTGCTCCATAAGAGGATAATGTGATATTTAATATAAAAATTATCACATTGATCTGAATTTCACATTTGATTTAATCTTGAATCAAAATAAAAGAAAGTGCTGTTTGCATTTAATTCCGTATCTATTACATCATAGTATTCTATGGCATATGGCTGGTCTTTCATTGTTATTATCAGTGCCATGTAAATTGTTTACAATATCATGTAAGGTTAAAAAAAAAAAAAAAAAAAAAAAGATTAAATTAGAGCTGCAGATATTTACTCCTGCCAAATTAAAGAGACACTCCCTACACACACCTAAAGTGTATTGGGGAAAAAATCTGCTGTCAGAACAAGTGCAGGGAGATGAAAGTTTGCTGTACTTGCTAACCTCACATGCTAAAAAATAATCCTTTAGTAGCTACCAAATACATTGGGCAGGGTGAAAAATGCCACAAAGAGCTGCCACTCTACAGAGACTTCAATTATGTGTTTTAAACATATTGAATTCAATGTGATTTATGCAAGGAACACACTTTACAAGTTGCAGTGTATTTTCCTCAATGAAGATGGCCTGTTAAACTCTGCCCTGAGTCCTTGATTTCATAAAAAGATTTCTCATTAGGCACCTAAGGCACTGTCATTTTTTGACCTAAAACCAAGAAAAATGTTTTAATTGGTGTGTTCAAACCACCCACTCAGCTCATCTGCCAGTACTGTGAAAATAAAGCAACACAGAACCAAAGTGACATGATATAGGATTCAACCTTCCTTCTGTGGAAATAGAAAACAAAACACCCACTAACTTTAGTGAGACAGAAATAGAGTTTTCAAAGTCTGGGAGGTTGCCCTTAACTCCAGCAATGCTAGAAATAAATAAATAAACAAAATCAGATAAAGGCCTTCATGGTATTTCAAACACATTTACAATCCCTCTTTCGTTAATGGTCCCAGTGACCCTTTGAAAACAGAAGTCAGATTAGACCTGAGGCCACTAAACAATCAACATATGTCCAATAAACTCATTAAGATGTTATTCACTTACTTACAGCAATGTTGTTTCTCATCAGCTCCCAAGGGAGAGCTACCCATGTATCCCACATGCATCACAATAGCTCAGTGTTTTCTGCCCAAGCTAAGAATTAGTACAGTTATGTCAGAGGTTGGGGTGTAGAAAGGGGGTTACACACCCTATGTTCCAAAAAAAAGGCAATGGGAAGAAAAGAGGGGAATGTTCTTTTTGGTTCTGTTCTGTCATTCCACTTAATTGTCAATATAAATTAAAAAATAAGAGCTTATCATAGAATCATTAAGGTTGGAAAAGACCTTCAAGATCATCTGGTCCAACCATCACCCTACTACCAATGTGACCCACTAAACCATGCCTCTAATCACCAGGTCCAACCTTTCATCTTTAATCTTCCTGTTTATGACTTCTCGAGATTTACTCCCAGCAAATACTCTTGCATTCAGTAAAATAAATAAATAAATAAATAAATAAATATGAAGAAAAAATATTCAGCAGTCAATGAACAAACTTCAGCATAGACAGTTGTTGCTAACACTTTAATAGTTAAGGCAATCACTAAGAATGCTCTATGGGGATGTCTAGGGCCACAGACTTGGTTTAAGTATGATGTCCTTCCCTGAAAGATAGCTCAGTAGCAGTACAGGATTCTGAAGAGTGATAATCTCTTGAAAGAAGTTTAGTTTGCAATTAAATCTTGCTACTTACTAGTCAAAAAGAGATTTTTAATACATGCAAGGAACTAGAAATATATTACATATTCCTCTCTAAAAGTAACATAAATAACTCAATATTTTCTTCTGATAAAAGAATATCAGACACATGGCAAGGCACTTGTAAGACACTTGATATATACTTCAAACACTATGGTAATTCTCTTCCTCCTCCTTATCTTTATTGAAATGATCTAATACTCCCTTTTGCTCTTCAATATCAGCCTTTTGATTGGTAACACTTGCATATCACTGCATGCTTTAATACCTTGCTAATGCACCTGCATTCACCAATTTGTCAAAAATGGAATCAGCTGCATTTCATAGTTTCCAAGTCTGGCTAATTGACCTACCTAAATAAAGTCCATTGGCATCAGTGGCATAGCTGTTATGCCTAACATCACGTTCCTGCTGTCAGGAGCATCTCCTGATTGCTCATTAATAGTCTGCACATCACACAAGCAAGAACAGTGTGATTAGTGTCACGCTTGTTCTTTTTGGCACAGAGGAGCTGACAATGGTATTCACTGATACCGGCTTTGCAAGAGTTTTAGGCTCTCCTGCTTTCTTTTATCAGAAAAATCTATATCAATGTCCCATGAAAAGTCAAGCAGGAAAATTAGTGTTTTCCATGCAGCAGTTTCAAAGGACAATGCTAAATCATTAATTCAAATAAACCATGTCCAAGTCTCTTACAACTCTCCCTACACCCAGCAGAGCACACCATTACTGAGCACAATGCAGAGAGCCCAAGATTGCCTGATTCTTCAGTTCTGATTAAGACTGTTTTGTACCCATTACTTGATGCAAACAGTGCATGCAGAAAACCACTGGAGCATGGCTCCTTAGACAAGTAAAGGTCTTCTTCCTTTCAGTGCTATAAGTTAACTGGAATCAGAGCAGCTCATGAGTACTATTAAAAGCTTACATACAACATCTTTGTAGCATTTTTTCACCTATTTTTCTAATTAGAATGCAGTAGGACTCGACTTGCCAATGGAACTATACACTGGATTTTGTAACCTGCTGCTGCGTTCTTGAAATAAATGCTTATGTTGAATCTTCCATTTCATTCCACAACTTTTTAAATTGATATCTCCTTGTAACTGCTGTATACTACATTAATTCTATTACTTGCTGCATCTTCACAAAGCTCTAACGATTGGAAGTACCCCATTTGGCAAATGTTGTTAATACCAGCTATAGTTTCAACCAGACTCGCTCTATTAGTAACACAGACCCATGACCAGGGAAAGGGGTTGTTTGGGGATATATGTGACCATGCAGGTTTTGGGTTTTGTTGTTTTTCTTGTTTGTTTGATTGATTGTTTCTGCAATCTGTTTCTATGCCTGTAATGTAGAAACACAAAAACATTTCTCTAATATTGTTGTTTTGCAGATACGGTGTTGTGATGTTGATTTTCCTTTTCTTACTCTTTACAGCATTAACAGCTATTTTCTGGGTTGCAGGTTAGAAATGTAGAATAGTTCAGTTGGAAGAAACCTTAAAAGATCATCTATTCCAATTGTCTGCCCTCTTCAGGGCTAACCAAAAGTTAAAGCATATCAGTGAGGCCATTGTCCAAACATCTCATGAGCACTGACAAGCATAGGGCATCAGCAACCTTGTTAGGAAGCTTCTTCCAGTGTTGGACCCCCTTCATGGTAAATAATTTTTTCCTAATATCCAGTCTGAACCTCATCTGGTGCAGCTAATGTCCAGTCTGAACCTCCTCTGGTGCAGCTGTGTGCCCTTCCTGTGTGTCCTGTCATCAATTAGCAGGGAGAAAACACTGGCACCTCCTCTCCGTTTTCACTGCTCAGGAAATTGCAGAGAGCAATGAGGTTGCCTCTCAGCTTTCTCTTCTCCAGACTGGACAACCCAAGTGTCCTCAGCCCCTCTCCACTGAACATGCCTTCCAGCCCTTTCACAAGCCAACTCTGGAATCTTTCAAGAACCTTAACATCCTTTTTGTATTGTGGAGACATGATATTCAAAGTGAGGCCACACCAACACTACGCAGAGCAGGAGTATCACCCCTTCTGACCAGCTGGCTGTGCTGTGTTTAATGTACCCAAAAATGCAGTTTGTCCTGTTGGCTGCGAGGGCACACTGCTGGCTCATGTCAAGCCTGCTGTCACCAGCACCGCCAGATCCCTTTCTGCTGAACTGCTCTCCAGCCACTCATCTGGCATTACTCCATTCCAGGTGCAGCACCCAACATTTTTCTTTGTTGAACTTCCTGCTGCTCCTAATCACAATTTCTCCAAAAGGATGCCGTGAGACACAGTATCAAAGGCCTTACTGAAATCCAGAAAGATTACATTCTCCACCTACCCTTCATCCAACAAGCAGTTGACCTTATCATAGAAGGAGATCAAATGGCTAAGGCAGGACTTTCCTTTGATGAACCCATGCTGAGTATGACTGATAATAGCTTTGTTCTTCAAGTGACTTTCCATAGCACCCAGGATAATCATCATAACTCTTCCAGGGACTGAAGTTAGGTTAATAGATCTAAGCTAACAGGTTAATGAATGAAAATTAAATGCCCCCTCTATGTATATCATATAATGTACTGATAGTTCAGCAATATACCTGAGGACATCTTAAACAATGGTAGGTGTCCTGAGAGTGGGCAGCTGAACCAAGCCCTTACTGTCTCTGTATGTGCAATTAAGCTAAAGAAGCAGACACATAAACTAATGGGTCTGTATGAGTGTGTTCCCATTATAGTCAATAGTGATCAAGTCAAAAAAAGTCAATCTAGAGAGATATTCAACTCAGTCAAAAGTAGACACCTACACTTGCCGAGTGCTCCACTCTACCTACTCTAATTCAAAGTAGAAAATACACAACACTGATCTAGTTATGAAACAAATCCTAATTTCTGAAGAACAAGTCACCTAGAACAGTGCAATTTGTTTATTAATCTAAGAGAACGATGGTACCATCTTTAAGACCAGAACAAATAGTAGTAACATATGCTTTTAGTAGATTTTTTCCACCTGCAACTAATTACATAAGGCATCACCAAAATAACTTATTAGTACCTCTGTTTTGGGTTATAAACTACTTTTGTCTAATTTTATGTCTGATGAATGCGACATTTTCTGTTTCGGCTTATATATTATTAATTTTAACAGTATTCTACCCTCTTTTATATTCTTGATTTTATGGACAATGATAACAACTACTGGGACAGTGATCTTCTACTGTATTTACATACTTTCACTTATAATCTTGGCTGAATTGTTTTCCACTTGTCCATCATCACCTAAAGTATCACATTTACCCAACACTTCATTGGTGTTTTGTCTTTTCATGTATTTTATTTCTGAGAAAAGATACACTCCAGCTTATATGTGGTTGATGAACTTGCAGCCCATCTCAGTGATTTCCTTGAAGTTTCCATCTTATTAGAATCCTAATGCCCAAGTCCTTTGATTACATCCAGAATTGTTTTCATCTGCAAACCACTTCAGCAGTTCTTAGGATTTTGAATCTGTGGTATTTCCTCTTTAACAAAGCTTTGATTTTGCAGACAGAAATGTCCTGGGAATCCCAGAAGAGTATCTCATTAGTTATTATCCAGTGCTGATGCTGATCTGGAAATTGGTAGTTGGTCTTTCTTATGCAGGTCCCTACCACAAGAAATACACAGACAGAGGAGGGCCACAAGGATGATCGGAGGGCTGGAACACCTCTCCTATGAAGACAGTCTGAGGGAGTTGGGGTTGTTCAGCCTGGAGCTGTGGCTGCTCCATCCCTAGCAGTGCCCAAGGCCAGGCTGGATGGGGCTGGGCGCATCCTGGGCTGGAGGCAGGGGTCCCTGCCCATGGCAAGGGGGTAGAATTCAATAACCTTTAAGGTCTCTTCCAACCCAAACCATTCTATGACTCTATGATTCTCTGATTTTGAAATTAGCAAATATGCCCTGTAGGCAGATTGCTGGTTCTTTCTTCAGTGTCTGCCTCTTGAGATAACACATATATGTAATCTAAATTTATTAATTAAATTGTAATCAGCACAATATGTTTACTGATACCTGGCAAATAATTTTAAAAATCAGATGTGAAAACAAAGTAAACAGCTTTTTTTACGTGACTATCTTGGAAAAGACATTTATCTTGAAAATTTATCACATATAAAAAGGTGGACTTCAGGGAAGGCTGAAGTATTTCCCAGAAAAATTGTATTGCTTTATATCACGTATCATACACTTGATCTTAGAGAAAACTGTGCATTCATGAAACTCCTTTAAGAACAATAGCTCATAAGCTTCACTAAAAACTAAACTGACAATTTCTACCACCACTACCAACATGCAAAAAAAAGGCGGGGGGAGAAGGGGGCTGAAAAAAATGTGAACTTTTTTCTTAGAATCTCCTCAGCCTGACCAGAAAGGTCAGTGCATAAAGATCACCACGTAAAGACTGCTATCTGCTCATACACTTTTGCCTTCCAAAGATTATTTCAGCCATGGACTGACCACCTGTAGTAAGCACTGATCATACTCAGGCACAGTGTCTGGGAAGCTATGAGCCAGCACAGAGGGAGAGCAAGCAGGCTAAGTGAACTTGAGCTAAACTCAAATCCGTGGATTATTTATGTATTTACAGTTAGCTGCATTACAGCCCTAAAAAGCTCATGACCAGAAGTGACAGTGATGTTAACATCCCATCAGCAAGGCAAGATATAAGCCCTGAAAGAAGGAAAAACTTTGCATTTTCTTAAATGAGTCACGATTTTCCATGGATCACTGAAGAAAGTAATAATGGCCATAAGGCTCATTGTAGTTTATGCAGGCAGAGATTCTATGTTGCTCATAGTGGGCTATCAGAAGGCAACATGCAAATGGAGCAGATTATAATAGTTTTCTATAGCTATTTAGAACAAAACTTCTGAAAAGCTTTGCCAAGAACTAGAGAGGAGAAAGAAAGAGACAAGGTTACACAAGCAGCAGAAGTGCGCAGTAGCATTACCTACGGTCACTCATACCCTGAAAGTAACTGCAAAGTTAAGGGTCAGTCATGGAAAATAAAACTTCAAGATAACATGATGCATCTCAGTAGCTTCGTGCATGGCCAAAATATATCAGCTTTTCCTTTGTACACCTTATACATTACATACATATACATCCTCTTCCAAATGCATAAACAGTACATGAAATAGTTGAAAATAGCTTATTATTTTTTTCTCTAATACTTGAAAGTATGATACCAAAATATCTCCAAAAACTGCTTGTTACTTTGTGCTTCGAAGGGAAATAATCCACTGTCTGATTATCTGACAGGCAGCAGTGAAACTTAATTTAGAATGCTTGCAGATTTAAATAAATAAATAAATAAATAAATAATAAATACCTACAATCAAGCAAAAAGCTGGGACTTTGAAAACACAACCTTACTTGGAGTGCTAATTTTAATTTTAATGTCTACTATTCAAAGAAAAACAAGAACAAATATTTGCTTCCAGCCAGGTACTTCACTCTCATACTGTGTAACACAGAATAGAGCATGATCAGAAAGTCGTCCTTTGATCTGGGAATTTTTAGTCACTTTTCATCTGCCAAAGGAGTTTCAAAATTATAGGAAATTCACAGCAAAATATTGAGGCACAACTATCCAGATAATTACATGCATATTGAAAGGATCTTAAATATTTTCCAACGATTATCACTTTCTTTGGAGACAATGCAAGGGTTACCTTTTCTTTATAATGGCAAGGATGAAGATAGCGGAATGACATTTTTGGTGACTCAATACTAATTAAGTGCTAAAATGATGTTAAAAATTTCAAGGCACTGTCTTAGAAGTAGAATAGTCTGATCTGGGATGCGCTGAAGTTTATCACAGAGGATTCACTGAAAAACAAGTTATAACAAAAAGAAAGTCTTTAGTCAGAAGTGTAGCTCATATAAAAGTGTCTCTGCAGAAAAGAAAATATGGAAAAGAATTGCTTTCAGTGATATACGTTGGCTCTTATATATCTAACCTTCACAACAAGTAAGATCATCTTACCTAGAAATAGTCATTTTCCCCTAAGGGAAGAAAAAAATAAAAAATAAAAAAAAAGACTTCCACGTACTGATGGGTCAAGTCTTCACAAAAGGCTGGATCTGAACTTTTTTTGTTCATCATATTTTGTATCCAGTGATTCAGTCCAATGAATGTGTGCAGACTCCCAGAATCTTCTATGCTGCTTCTCCTCAACTATTTTAAAATGTGGAATTTATTACACCCTTTCCTATCTCTTACACAGCAACAGAAATAATATTTTTCTCTGTAAATAGATTTGGACAGACTCGACAGCTTGCTGAACTTCTATTAAAATTGACAGTGAAACAGGTCTGGATGTACTGAATGTACTGAAGATCCAGAAAATATATGAAAAGCGCTAACATATATCATTTTAATCAATAAACTCAAGGTTTCCAATGAGTGATAGCACATTTAAGGACAGGAGAAACATACATATGAGATTAAAAACAAGTGAAGTATCAAGCAAAATGCTGCTTTCTGGAAGACTGTCCAAAACAAGTCCACTTTCTGCAATTTTGCATGTTTCTGTCCCAGCTCTGACCTTTTTATCCTATGGCTATGTCAAAAAGACAGTTTGTCCCAGGAGGTTGCATGCTGTATTTCAGAGCACAAATCAGGCCAGGCTCCATCCTCCTGTAGCATACGAAGAGCCCAAGGCCCTTCCCAAAGGCTTTGCCTTGGACATGATGCTTTGCTGAAAGTGCATTTTCAAAAATAAGCCCCATTTTTCAGCAGGGCTTTTCAGATAACGTTCACTCCTTTAAAAATTGAACCTACTCCTGCTTTTAAATGCAATATGTATGGTTTGCCAGATTCACGAGTTAACTATCCATGTAATATTTGTATGATTTTTTTTCTTAACATACAGTTGAAAATCTTCACAATTTTGAAAGCACTGCATACAGCTAAAGAACCTGTAAAAAGCCCAGCTTACAGATAATGAAAGAGCCCCTTAATTATTTGATGTACTCTATTTTGTGGATTTAATTTCATTTTCTTGCCAAAGCCAAAAGCAATTTATGTGCAGAGCACTTGAAGCAGCAGCATTTGCTGTGCCAACACCACTGTCAAACAAATCACACATGTATTGTTTCTGTCCCGTGGCAATGGTCATGACTTACAGGAATAAGCACAATTATATAATTTATTTTGTGTACCACTAAATCCAGGCAGATTTCTCTATAAGAAATGTTTAGAAATAAGGGTGAGCCAGAGGGAAGTAAAGCCACGGGCAGAGAACCTTCACCAAAAGATTGCTATCATGAAAGTTGAGTTGCATTTGGAATGGCTGGTCTCTAATTCTCTAAGAAGCCCTAATTCTCTTAGAGTTTCCAAGTCTTTGTATGGTTTTTTGTTGTTTGTTTTTTTGCATTTTGTTTTCTGTTTTGCTTTTTTTTTTTTTTTTAAGATTACAGATTCTTAAAAATCAGAAAATCTGTGACATCAACATCTCAATATCATCTCTGGATAGTGGTTTTATAGCCTTAATTTGATTCACTTAAAACTAAGCCATTCCCCTTTTGTTCTTTAATATTTATAAAGCTCAGCTTTTGTATATTATCACCCACATTACTGGAAGATGTCGTTTCATCTTATATGGGTTTTAATGCTGAAAAATAAATGGCAGTTTTAGCTCCTAGGAAATTGTCCTGAAGGTTTTCACTACTGCCTGGCAGACTCAGACAAAGCGTAGCAGAAATAGAATTTCACTCAAATAATGAAATTCCAATTTTATACCATGATAAGATTAAGGAAGCCAGGTAACTTTACAGACTAAATTATGGGTATGTAAAGCTGCAGCATGCAAAACATTAGACTACTACTTTATTACTCAATTATATATTAATATGGAATTAAAAGACATCATGGTGTGATTTTATTGCTACCCACATCTGTGTGTCTTTTTTTTTATATAACCAACCACTGAGTCTTTTCATAAGAAGTTTCCTTTTTAAAGTCTGTATTACCATGCCAAAATGAAACCTGACAAATTCAACAATCAACAGGGTTGATCAATGATGTTTAATAACAGTCTCACACTGGAAAACTATGCTCAAAGTGTTCTCTTAATATAATTTCTAACTTTAAATGAAAAGCTCAAACCAACTTGAATTAAAAGGAGAGGGGGGAAGAAGGGACAAAGGGCAAAATCTGACCAAAAATACAGCTTATAGTGCAATTAGTGTGCTTTTTAGTACTGTTGCTTCTGTCGCAGTATTTGGGCAGACCTGAAGCCAGCCTGTCTATCCCATCATGGTTTGCAGCCAAAGAATCCCACACAGCTTCACTGTGCCTCAGCCACAGCCCACAGCCCACTCCGTTAGAGAAAGGGTTTACAACTCACCCTCAGTCCCATTCCCAGATGCCACCTCCCAGAAGCATTTCTGAACTGATTTTTTCCTGTTTGCAGCCATGACAAGGAGAGGGTGAGAGCAGTCAGATTTGTTCAAGTTAATATGGACAAGTCACAAGGGAAAAAGCGCCCAGTCATGTTTAGTTCATACTGGTTGTGTCTGCATTAGGGCAGTTGTTGTTTCAAAGCAGCAAAGAGGTTTAGAAGAAAATCCCCAAATGGTCCTGACTTCCTATGCACTGGTTTGTTTTGCAATGTAGTGTTGGTGCAGACAAAATAAATTGCCTCTGGAGGAAACCACAGCAGAAGCTCTTCTCCACATGTGCACCAAATGCACTCCAAAATGCAGTCCCAAATGGGGTGTAGGGATCCAAGCGAAGGGGAAGTTGTGGCTGCACACTCCAGATCACCAGACTAAACTGGTCTGAAGTAAAATCCATTGTGGTATGTAGCTGTAGAGGGGGTCAACATCAGCTCCTCTGAGCTGTCTTTCCTGATGGAGAGACAGCCAATTGTCAAATTTGACTCATTCACATTGTCTGACAGCTAAAAAAGCAAGAGAGACAGACATGTCTTGCAAACAAAATTCAATTTCCAGTTTCTGAGCAGCCCTTAATAATACAAACCAGTGCAAAACTGAACCCACACCTTCATACTGTATCATCTTCATGGCATTGTTTCTGCCCATGAACAGCTGTGAAGAGAAACATCAGGGGTACAGCCACAGCCCGAGCTGTGCATTTGCACCAGCGTATGTCTTCAACACACTGACTGGCACCAGGAAGAACCACGTGTGGCTCATCCACACGCAGGAGCACCCAGGGCCAGGAAACATCCATGTGGGATGCTCTGCAAAAGCACAGGACAAAGATCATAAACTGTGCAAAAGACAAAGGGAAAAAAAAAAAAGCACACACACACACGGGAAACTGGAGAGAATTCACCAAAGCCCATGAGAAGGTGACTGTCTTCCCTTCAGATGAATTATGGCACAGCCATAGCTACAGGACAGCTGGTATGCCATACAAAGCTCCCCTGCCTTTTCTATAAAACCTGTGCACACTGGTTATGTTACACTCCTAGCCAAAGGCTCTCATTGCCCCCCCACTTCTTCCTAGCTTTGCAGATGACAAGCTCACGTGCACAAGATGTGGCCCACCCCTGCTACTTGCTTATTCGAGTCAGCAAGGGAATTAAACAGCAGTGAGGAGAAGCTCTTTTGTTAATCTTCCCACAAAAAGTTCCTATTCTGGAGATACTGCTCCCCTGTTATCAATATCCTTGTGAGATAAACTAAACCGGGATTTGTGCCTGTCAGGAAAAACAAACTGCGCTAGCAAAGAACGTGATAACAAATGCAGTGTCACAGCCTCCCGTCTTAGAAAAGAAGCCATGCCCTGCAGTTACCTCAAAGTGATGTGCAATGGTTCCCTCTGAGCAGTAAACAGCAAAAATTAATCAAGCCATGCACAGGGAAAGGACACAGCACCACCTCTGCTGGATGCCCTGCCCCCTGTAGCTGACACACCTTTTGCCCGTTTCAATTAAGGAGTGAGTTTTTAGGGCAGCTTAACTATTTCTAAGGTAATAACAGTGACTCAACACAAGCAATATTTATCTCTGTGTACGTATGGTAAACAAGGGACAATGAACATCTAAATTTAGTATTTGGCCAGGAACCAAATGTTGTATTAGGGAGTGATATTCTCCCATCACCAAATTAGAAGTGGGAAAGGCAGTGAATTATTGGGTATATCTCTGTGTTTAATTTACATTGTACCTCATGCTAAGGTCTCTGTAGCAGCCTGATAACACCGAAACCAGAACCTACTGGTGGCTGATAGTGGAGCCGTGCAAAGCAGAACATAAACAAGCTTTGTATTACCTAGCACCATTTGTCAACAGGGCGTTATCAGCCTGGGATCTGCTGCAATTGCAATCCCCAATTCCATTTTTTGGTAACAGCAGCATGAAGGAGAAGATACTGCACAGAAGGCAATGGAGAGTCAAAGTCACACGAGCTCAAAATGGGGTCTCACTAAGCTGGCTTTGGCTTGCACCATCGGTCTAAGCAATTCAGAGACAGGCTGGGCAGCAGCCATTCAAGGTATTCAGCTGAAAATCAAAGGGCCTTGTGTTATTCATCGATTAAACTCTCCCTCTGTTAAACATGGCAGGTAACTGGGATGCTGGAGGAGAGGAGCCCCGGTGCTCTCTATATCCAAGTTTGACAGCACTTACATCCCCCCTCAGGGCAAAGCCGGACAAAAGCATCCCATCTGGCTCGCAAGCAGGGAGCAGCATCCAGGTACTGAAGGAGGGATGCAGGGGCAATTTCAATGGGATATGAATGGAGACACAGCCAGAGGCTTAGCAAGGAGCTGGGAGCATCTCACATGGACATCTCTGATGGAGTTGCCCTCGTTTACACTTTCTGTCTTTGCAGAAGAGATTCAGAAAGGACGCCCCTGCAAAGGAGAACCAGGAACAGAAGGAACAATGAGATTTATCACCAACCTGCAGCAGAACCCCCCGCGGTCCATCTCTGAATTGCTCAGTGAATTCTCACCCTTCGCAAGGCACCAGCATCCCCAGAGGTGGGAGCATCCTTCAATGTTTTGTCTTTGCCTTTGAAATGTTCTTAGTAGCGTAATTTAATTTTTATGGCAGATTCTGTAACCTAATGTGGTTGTAAGTCGCACACAGCAGGGAACAAGCAATGGAGAGGATCAGTTTCACTACGCCTCTCCTGTTATCTGATGGCAAAAAGTGAATAATTCACAACTCTCTAATTCTCATCACTGCCTATTCCCAGCAGCTTTTGGATTCTCTATTAGCTCCTTAACCATCATTAAATTAATATTCCTCCTACTTTGCAAGCAATACGCCCTTATTAAATTTAGATGCTTGGCATTCATTTTGTGCACCCCTCCAAAGGATGCAATGCTTCTTTGAACAAAGGGTCTGGGTGGCCTTCCAGGGGTATGGAGGGCAGGGGGATGTTCCTGTGCCCTGCACACACCCCTTCATGCAATCTCTGTTCTCTTGAGCAGCATATTTGTGCTTGGACACAAGTTCAAAAAAGTTCAAAGTGTGTGGGAGGTGGCACATGGTGAACTCCATGGCCCAAAAGCTTTCTGCCATGCCACAGTTGCTGGCCCAGATGGAATTGCTGCACCTGAGCCATCAGCCCAAAATATCTTTCCTTCTCATGGAAGCACCCTGGGAGCACAATTGCTCTAGCTTGATGAAGATACCTACTTCGTGATGGTGATGCAGTCTTTACTACTGTGAGGAATGTTTTAACAATTCGTGTCCATAAAGAACAATTCTGTTTGAATCCTGTCTGCCTCTGGGCCCTGCACTGGCAATTTAATTCTTAAACCACAGACGCAGTGTGTCCCAGTCTCCCCCTCATTCTAGTCAATTTATCACTTCTTAAATTTATGAACCTGTTTGCTTTTGTTATTCCGGACTTCTATTTCTAACACTGCTATAGATGTGTCTGTGAATGGCTGGGGAAGAATGTTTTAATTACTCGTGTGTCTGGGAGTTTCAGAACAACTGATAACAACTAGTGACTGTTATGGGATACTATGTGGATCTTTGGTATCTGGTTAGGGGGGGCCAAGAGATAAAGAGGAAGGAGAAAGAAGCTGAAGGACAGCTGGGAGACAAGACTTGAAGAGGATGTTCTGTAAACTTGGTATGGTGCCCAGTAAGTACAAAGGGGGAGAGGAAGACTACGAGCCTTCAGCATGAAAGACCCCTAGAGACCCCCAGAAGAGACCCCAGAGGAGACTGCGCATGCTCCAGTAGGAGGGACTGCACCCCGGAAGCTAATTTTAATAATCTATTTTTTTTAGAAGTAGTAATGAATATGTATTAGTCTAGGAGCATAAAAATCAGCTGCTTGATGTAACTGGTGTGCGTCCTGGTGGAGCGGAGACTCCCGGTGCACCCAGCGCTGTTTGCATACCTCTATTCCTTTATATTCTTCCAATAAATCCTATTTTTTGTATTTAATCCTAATTTGAATCCTGAGCCATTTATAACACTACTAAGAACTGAACTTCTACCAGCTATGAAGGGATCACAAGGTGACTCCAAAGTTTCATGCAAAGAAACCCTGCCTGAAATGGCTGTGTGCTGCCTAAAGTCAGAGATGAGGGCACCAGCTCTGACAAGCTAGGGCTAGATGAGATGACAGCCAGCATCTGCACCTGTTTCACTGTTTGTCTTACTTAACAAATGCCTCTCATTAAGGCAACTACAACTCTTTGGCTTGTAGCTTTCACCTTTCCCATCTCTCTCTCTCTCGCACCTTGTAGAAACCCTGTTAGTAAATGGATTGCCCTTTTCAATCTTCCATTTAGCAATTGTTTCCCATTTGCTTAACTTCAGGGAACTGTCAAAGATGCTTTGTTTTCTTTTATACTGTTCTAACATCTGTTCTACCTTGTTCAGGAAACAGTAAGTCCTGATTTAATAAGTTTGTATCACATTTGGTACAATATATCTCCCCTTTCGGCGGGATCACTTTTTACACCATAAAGCTGGATAATTTCTTGGGAAATAGAATTAAGTAAAAACATAAAATTACTGTTCTGCTGCTGTTTAAAGACCATTTTTTCTTACTGATCCCTAGAGATTCCTGATATAACATTTATTTCAGTTTTGCACAATATTTACTACTTTCATGAAGAGCAGCAGCTACTTAATGATATTAAAATATTTAAGTCACCGGTAGGTTCATAAACAAAAGAAAAGCTATTTAGCCTCCTTTTATGCAATCTGATCCTACCAATGTACAAACCCCCTACCAGAACAGTGCTAGAGAAACTAACAGAAAGTAATTAGTTTTGTCTAAACAGAAGCCGCAATAAAGAAAAACAAAAGAAAAAGATGAATTCAATATCTCAGATGCCTGGAAACATGAGATAATTTGGCAAATGCTTTGTCTCACACAGAAAGCTTCTTCCTTTAACACACGAAGCCACAACCAAAGCTGTACCATGCCACCTGTCCCCTCCAAAGGCCTCCTGCTGCTTTTCTAACTCCAGGTTGCTGCTGGACAACTGAGTCCATGTACGGAAATGTCTCTGGACAGCTATTCATCCTTCTTTCTATTTTTGGGATCTACTTTTGAACATTCAAGGACTTTGGCTATATGGCAGCTTACACAGTAAGTAAATTTACAGTACATTTAAAAAAATGTACTTATTATTAAATTTAAATTTACATTACAGTAAATTTAAACTGCTTGCTTCACTTGTCTGCTTCTTGCAGACTTAGTAGAAAGGACCTTGCACCCACCATGGCCTCCCTGACTGAAAACCACTGTCCTGCAGGACTTGCCACAAGAGTGTGTATGTTGCACAGGCTTCCTTACCTACACTACACCATACAGCACAAGCTGAGTTTCAGAACCACATAGGAAAACTCAAACACACCTATCAATGCCTTTCCAGTTGCAGAGAAAAGTACATTTCTTCCCAGCATGTCTTACAAATCTTTGTTTGGGCTTTCTTCAGCAAGGAGCACACCTGCATGCAGAGAGAAAAAGAAAAAGAAAAAAAAAAAAAAAAAAAAGAAAGAAAAAAAAAAAGACATTAGAGTTGCCCTACAGAGTAACTGAGAGAAGACAGACAGCAGCAGGGGACAGAAGTCGTAAGCCCCATCCATGGATAGGAATGACAAATCAGCAATTTCATCCAGGTCTTGTATTTGGAGAGCTGACCCATGCAGCCCCCACGTTCCCCAAAGGTCTCTCTCCTGCCTCTTTTGGCTTGTATTCAATGTAGACACCAGTGCACATTTGTACTCCAACAGCACAGCAGCTTGTCTTTTTCTACTCTGTACTACAAGAGAGGGAAAAGACAAGAAAACCAGTCCCAAAGAAACACGTTTACTAAATATGCCTGTTTAGTGAGGCTCTACAAATGTTAGCACAGCAGTGTGTGAAGACACAGAGCAGAGGGCTCAGACACAGTTTAATGTCTTTTACTATATCCAAGCAATAGCGAGTGTCCTGCACATCGTGTACCAGACAACTATTTAAAATTTATTTAGGGCGTTGTAATCTGTGCAAGTTACGCAGTGAATTTGTCAGCATGAGCCTGGCCAGTGGCTGAGATTTTATTTTATTACCTGGGGAAGCTCAGCATCTGCCAGCTGTGCAGGGACTCCTTGGATCCACTCAAGTAAGAAGCTATTTCAGTGGAAAAATACACTGAAGCTGCTTTTTATTGGATCACAGACTGTGGTCACAAACTCAGAAGGAACCAGAGATCCAAATGTCTTCCCACTTTTTCCACGGGCTTTGAGGAAGCTGGTGTTATCATGATAAATTACAGGTCAGGACCACTGTGTATGTTCAGACTTATCAGGAGAAAGTTATTAGTCATCTCCAGTATAGAGGCAATTATGCATTCCATGACAAATAATTAACTAAGGCCCCAAAGCATGTATTTTAATCAATCCCTGTTCAGCAAAGCACTTATGCATGTGCTTAACTTCAACACACAGCAAGCATGCACATAATTCCTCTTGTGAATTGGAAAAAGCATGGGGGCTGTAAAACCTGTCCTATCAATGCTGTTGGGCCAGCCCCCACTAGGACAAGATACTATCCTACTTGGGTAACTGCTTATATTTTCAAAAGTATAAAAAAAAAAAAAAAAAAAAAAAATAGAAGTAAAATAAATCAGAAGCTGGGTTCAGTTTTTTAAATGACTGAGTCATGATGTTGTAACTATGATGATTTAAGGACAAAAAAGCCAAATTCAGTATGAAATATCTGCTATTATACAATATAGAGTTGAAGAAAACTTTCAAATTTTAGGCAGCACCACAGATCTTTCTTTATCCCTGTACAGCTGAGATTCATCTCATTTGACTTGAGCTGGCTGTAGGTTAGCTATCCTGCCTTAAACAAGTCATGAAGGATTTCTCTGCAGTCAGTGGAGAACCAGATAGCAATTCATCCCATCTGAATCTGTCCAAGAAAGGTAGGAAAAATCACCCTCTATTTCATTTGTTGTTGTTGGGAGAGTCCACAAAAACACTTTAGATTAAACACATTGGTTTCGTCTGATCAAAAGCAGATACATCTATCCAAGCTGCCTGTCTGTCTACATACACCTAATAAAGACACTCACACTGTAGTCTAATATGCCCCAAAGCAGACATCTAAACTAACTCATGGCCTAAACATACTTATTTCTCTCCAGCGTGGTCTACATTGACTAGCCCTAGATGCAGATAGAGAGGTAGAGAGGTCCCTAAAGACACGGAATTGGCACCACGCTGCCATCCCAGCAGGGAGCAGGGCTGAAATCACTCCTTGAACACCACCATGAATCATGGAAGCTTACAGAGCAAGATCACATGTAAACCCTACACAGCAGACACCCAATATTATCCAAAGCAAATGCCTCCCCATCTTAAAACTTGTTGATGGTTTGGTTGGTTGCAGCAGATCCCCTTCCAGATAAAACAAGAAACAAAAACAGGTGGCAAAGCCCAGGCATTTACACACGTAATGAGATTTGCTAGTGAACCTAGGTAGCCAAGTTCCACTGCTCCCACTTTCAACTGAGATCAGGCATGAATCACTTAAGAGCAGTGAATCATCCCCATCCTGTCCCTTCCAACCCTCCCCTATCCAAAATTAAATAAATAAATAAATAAATAAACAAAATATATATATAAAAAGAAAAAAAAACTATGAAAAGCACATGTTGAGTTAAAAGCTGCTATGCTGCCAGATGCAAGCCTCCCTGTAATCCATTACGGTTGTGCAAAATGTAATAAAACTACTACAAGGTGCTCTAATTCCATTTACTAATAATCATAAAAGTGTTTGAGATGTGTCTGATGAACCATTTAGACAATAGTATTTTCCAAAGATGACTTGTAGTCCAAAAAAAAACCTTTAATACCATATAAATTAAATTTTATGTACAACAATATTTAAAACCATTGGTGGTGGTTTTGTTGTTTTATAGTTGCTGTTCGGCCTTCACTGAATAATGTGTTCAAAAAAAATGCTTTGCTTCTGAGATCTTCCCAATGAATCACAGAGCAGGAGTAATATCGTTTGTCATTTTTTATCTGCAGATGCCATTGTGTTCAATGTAGCTCTACCCAGTTAATCTGTACAGCTTCTGATGAATTACATTTAGTAAAACACAAAGTTATTTTGTGTTTAACTAACACCCTGAGTAGTGCCACTGACACATCACCTCCTACATGCTGCAAACACAAATGTCTTGCTCTTCTCAAAATGGAGACAAAGTGTGCCAGAGAAATATATGGGCAGATAAATTAGTCACAAATTGATCTGTCATGGCACTGAGATTAGCTGGTTTGCTGGGTTAAGAGTCACTGACAACTTTAATTTTGTCTTACCATGAGCTGAGCTGCCATCGCCAGGTACTACCTGGGCATCTTGGAGCATACCACTCGATTGACTCCAAAGCAAGAATGTTTTTTTGGTTTTGTTTTCCTTATCTAATTGCTTCATGGCATCATTGTTTTTGAAAAGTCACTGGCATTTCACTGCAATGAATGGAACTAGTTTACACCACTCAAGCTGGGCTTGGTCCTCTAAACCAAGCAAGACAAACCCACATTCAAGAAACCCCACCTGTTCTCACCCCACAAGGGTTCAAACAGAAATGCTTCATGAGCACAGCTGGTGTAGCAGACAGACAGAAACCACCAAACAACACCTCAGAGAAGGTTCTGGCTGGAGGAACTCCATGCACCATAAACTACGAAAACAAGAAAAGGCATCAGGTGAAAAATTTCTATCCTTCCCACTTCATTGTTACCTCTGCTGCTGTCAATACAGCTCATATGGTTTTCATTTTCCAGGCAGCAGAAACACAAAAGCAGCCATAAATTCTGAGTTTCTGATTCCCTCGCCTAACACAGAACTTTTGGAGTCGTCTCACTTGTCTCTCAACCTGCTGCATCAGCATATCTGACTGCTGTGTCCATGCTTTCAGGAGTCATTCTGTCTTCACTGCACAGCTTAAGCTAAAAGAAATGAAGACACTTCTATTCCAAAAGCAGAATTGCCACTGCCTGACAAGAGTATGTCTCTAAAATTCAGGATTAAACCACACTTTGTATTACAGTTTGGTGTGAGCAGCAAGATGCTTAACCAGAGAGATTAAAATAAGGGTTAGGAGGCAGCAGACACTCAATGGGGCAGACTGACCAGCTGCAGGTGCTTTTGACCCCTAAAGCTGTAAAGTATATGTCAGAAAATTGAGTGACCTGATACAATCTGTGTTGAAGTCCTGAAAGTTTGTATTTTACCTCATTTGTTGTGAGATTACAAATGTATCAGTCTGTGTTGGCATAAATATATTTCTGAAGGAATAAGCAATATTTCCCTTCACTGGGCAACTGCTTCCAGTGTAAAATTTCTGGCAACAAACAGGAACAAAAGCCTGACTTCGAATCTGCAGGGTTTTTGTGAAAACAGAAGAAAGAAAACACAGAAAATCCCCCAGGAAAGTGTCCAGTAGGGAAATTTTTCAACTGTTCTCCTTTACATACTCTCTTTATTCATCAGTCTTGAAAAACTCAAATGTTCTATCAAAAGCATAGGCTAAATTTTGAGCTTTACCCCTCCAGTGAGGTACGAACATCAAGTGATGATGTACACTGCATGGCATGGCACAGCAGCCACCGGACCACAGCTTGGATTGACAATTGGGATTGCCAGCACCCACATGCAGAGCAACCTTTCCAGGGTCATTTCACCCAGTCAGGGAAGATCGAAATATCCATGTGACTGACAGGAACACTCAAAAGTCTGTCATACCAGGGGTTTAGCAGTGGAAAACTCCTTGATCATGTCTTCATGCACTATTTGTTGAAATTTCTGCCAACAATTTCCAAAAGAGGTGGAACAAAGCAAAAAGGACCTCAGTTCTTATCAGAATGGAGCCAATAAGTCTTGTCTGGTTTTTAATCCAGCCAAAGCTGCTGCTGCTTTGCCTAAGGAATACAGGACAACAGGCGTAGGGAAGTTTTAAAGATGTAAATAGTTTATCCCTCTTCCTCAAGGCAGGATTGATTAATGTTACTTACACACACACCTCACCATCACGAGCAATGAAAACAAGACAGCATCTCCAAAAGAAACATGATTCTCCAGGCATGAAGAAGATATCGGATATTCTCTGGAGGAACATCACAAACCAGGCTGAGCTCTGCAGTCAAACCCTCATAAAGGAAACTCCCACACCTGTGTCCACCAACCCCACAAAACCCCAAACCCCACACAGATGTGAACCCATACGGAACAGAGTGCAGGTTTGAGGTTCTGTTTATGTGGAAAACCTGTCAATATGAAACAACCTTATCTGCAGCTATGAAACAACCTTATCTGCAGCTGTCAGCCAAACCTCATCTGAGAGAATATGTCCTGCCAAAATGTTTGATCTTTGTGTTTGTCAGGACTAGTACGTTTTCAATGCCATTCCACACTTTTTAATGCAAGCAGTAATGTTTCCAGTGTATTACCTTCCAAATGTTGCAGCACGACATGCTTTATAGGAACTAATGAATCACACAGTAAAAACTAATTGCAACTTACATACTGTTGTGAACGGAGTTTTGCAACATAAAAGCAATCAGCCAGCAATTAAAATGCTAATATGGGGCTAAACCTCATATAACGGTTTGCCAAAATCTAGGGCAACGCAGTGCTTCCTGAAGACTTTTGCACAGATGGAATTTAGTTAGCAGGTAGGTGTTTTATAAGGCTTATAAAACATTACTGTGCTGAGGGAGGGTCCCTCCCTTGATGCACTGTATCTTTCCAATACTTGAAATGATGGTAAAAATCTACCTAACATGAAATATTTTTCTCTTTTGAGTGGCTTTTTCTATCCACGTGTTAATGATTAACAAACTCGTAGCAAGTCAGAAAGGAGGGGTATTTAACAGATGCTTTTTTCATATGAAGATATCTTGAATTTCTTGTTGTTTAAAACAGCAACTTTTAAAGATCACCACAGATATGTTAATGTAGGTGGATTCCCAGTGTGACTTTGGTCAACTTCGACCCTACTTTTGTTTTTAACTACAAATATCCCTTTTCAGAGATTCACTAATGTAAGACAGTGAATTGCATGAAACAATTACATTTTAATTGGGCTCACTTTCCCCACATCCACTTTTTCTTCATTACATTTCTAATACTAAGACAATTGAAATACATTAATTAATTCAAGTGGGGAATTATTAATTTTCAACATCAGCAGCCTTGGAGAAATTACCAATGGTCCTGGAACAAAACCCTCAGGAAGATGAGGGTCTAGAGACTGTGCCCTGTATCCGGTTCTAGCATCAGTAACTTAAGACTTATTTTCCCTGAGGACAAGGAATGTCTCAGCAAGATATTAACCTGGGAAATTAGTGAATTATTCTTTAGCAATCCTCATTTATTGCTGATTAGCCTTTATGTTTGTTCAATCATTATTGGCAGTAATACTGGAAAAACACAGACAGGCCCTAAACTGAATTAGAGCCCCCTTTGTATGACGGCCCCTGCAAATAGGAGCCAGGACATAAGTTCAGAGTAGGCACTGGGGATTCAGCTGTTCCCAGCTGGAGTAAAGACACCCATAGTCCTATCAGCTAAAAGCTGAAACTCAGAGAGGTACCTGAGAATATCCCAGGCCTTGCCTTCTTGGATGAAGCTGTCTTTCAGCCACAAGAAATCCTGAGTGATGGGGTCTTTGTTCTCAGGTACTTGCATCTCCCACAGATCCCAAGACAAAGGCAATCACAGACAGTTTATACAGATATCAAAAATGGAATTAATTGTTTTATTCTAACTCGGCATCCATAGCAGGGACCCCGCGTGGAGCAGGGGCAGAGAGAGACCATGAGGGAGCAGCGGGGACAAAGCCTCAGGGACTGACCACAGCCCCCAGTCCCCATTTCCCTGTGCCACTCGGGGAGGAGGGAGAAGCCTAGTAATCTCCCTATGCTGAGTCTGTTTTGCCCATGACAATAAATAAATAAATCTTCCCATCTGTATCTTGACCCTTGAGCCCTTTTCATCATGTTTTCTCCCCTTTTTTCCTTTGAGGAAGGGGAGTGAGAGAGCAGCTGTGGTGGAGTTCAGCTGCCCAGCAGGGTAAACCCACCCTAAGAGAAAACAGGGCACAAAGTGCAACAGTGGTTGAAGTGATGATAGATACCCAAAATGCAGAAGATATCCCAGAAAGTAAGAAGCTCCCCTCCATCTTTTCCAAAGGATGTCAGAACTCCTAAATAAGAGGAGATATGCTGGGTTTTTCCACTCTGTTTCAGTCTGTAGCTCTCCCAGCAGAAGAGAACAGATGTCATTTTGAGCCTCCTTTAAATGTATGGGTAGTAAACCTAATGCTCAGGGTGGCAGAAGGTGAATCACCATTAAGGGAATGGCCTGGACTCTGAAGGAGGTCTGTCAGTGGAGGAGTTGGAAAATTAAAGCATGGCTTCCCAAATTACTTCTCTGAGATTGCTTTGAAAGAAAATTGCCAGGAGGAGTGCAGGGGGTGAAAGTGCATTACATGCAAAATTGTCTTTCATGACAGCAAGGCAGCGCCTCCATTCACTGGTCTGGAAGAAGAGCAGGTTTCACAAAACTTTAGTATTCATGGAAGTCAGAGAGATTCACCGCTACCTGTTCCTACAGGGAACCCAAAAATTGGCAGGGTGCTTACAATTCGTCTTCAAAACAGAAGAGCTGTGGTGTTTACCTTCACAGGCAATGTATCAGTACAGGTACAATCTGCCTTTCTCAACAAAGTCTTTGTGTTAAAAAATAAAAGCTGTACTTCTCTACAGTCCTCAGCACACAGTGCAGAGGAGAGGAGCTGTGTCTTTATTTAGCACAGCAGATGCTGTGTCTGGGTTAAGGATATGCCCAGAATCACACAAACCCTTAGGTCAGTCACCCGGCACTGTTGTCACTGTGTCATCCTGCTTCACTTACAAGTGCATAAATAAACAGGCAGCAAAATTCCAAATCCTTCCTCCCAAACACCAAACCACCAAGCCTACACACTTAACAGCCAACAATTCATATGTTGATTTGGACAAACTTCATTTTTAAGTCCTGTTTTCATTCTGCAATAGGTGCAGACACTCCAGTCTGACCCAGTTCTTCTCTATTTTTTAGGTAACTGTAGCTTCAACACCCATGCATTGCATACTTGGGGAAATGGCCATATAAAACTAAGCAGTGGAAGTTGGCCAATATTACAAATATATTAAAGAAACAAGGTTGGTTAGTATCTGCTGAAATTCTGACCCTCGTAATGTGTTTTTATACACATTTATGAGAAGATGTAAGCACACTATCTATTTTTCTCCAGGTGGGTATAGCTATAGTACACATTTGAAGCATAAATACATTGACTTTAGAGGTAAGTAAATTAAATTTAAGGAAAGCTGAGGAATAAGTTGGATATGATAATAAATGCTACGGTAATGCTTTACATTACGAAGCCCCATCATTTGCCTTGTTTGTCTTGGAATAAATATTGCAGTAGGGCAGAAGATCTCATTTCACTGCACCCTGGGAAGAGATTGGGGTCAGACTGCCTGCTCCAGGAGCCCTAGGAAAACACTCTTTCAGTGACCTCACAGTAATTAGATTTCATGCAAAGCTTTGGGATAAATGGGAATCAGAGCACACCTGAAGCTCTGGTATCATATTTTTCTACCTGTGTATACCACAAAACACCTCAATAAGCAGTGAAAGCACAAAGTACTCCTTTGGTTTAAAAAAAAAAAAAAAAAAAAAAAAAAAAAAGTATCCTACACAGAAAGACTATTTTCAAGGAATGCACAAAAGCAACCAGGTAATCAAAACAGAGATCTGTTTTCCAAACTTATCCTTTGTTTGTTTTATTCTCATGCATTTCTTTCTTTTTGTAAGAAAATAATTCAGGGAAATCTTCATGGACATTTCTGAGATGAATCCCCCATTTCTGGGGAATTTACATCTGCCCAGAGAAGTTGTAAAATTTTCCTCCTTGGAGAGCTCCAAAAGCCACCTGGACATGGGCCTGGGCACCCTGCTCTGGGTGGCCCTGCTGGGGCAGGGGTTGGGCCAGAGGGACCCAGAGGTGCTGCCAGCCTCACCAGGCTGCAATTCTGTGACTTCACAAACCACCCTCATCCCAGGAACAGTGGATCTCACTGCAGGAGAGAGAAGCTCAAAGTCTATTCACGACTTTTCCTCACAAGGGGTTCACCTGTAGGACATTGGCCTCTGGCTCCATGTGCAAAAACCTGCCATGGAGGGTCACGTAAAATCTACAACACAACACCTGTGGTGCACAGGCATCCACATGGCCACTTCTCACTGGTGAGAAACCAGCTCTGGTCTTCAGCCAAAAAAGAATGGAGTTGCTGGGGTCAGTTACAAAGCCCAATGTTTAACAAAGAAATGAGCTGAAATGGGAATCAGACCTTCAAGAGAAATGAGAAACCTGATTAATGAGTTTGGAATTTATACATTGTAGAAACAGTAATTGCCCAGACATCCTCACCTCTGAGATGGATTACAATAACAGAAAGAAATTACACAAAGGGACATTTTTTAATAGGTTTTGGCTCCTACAGCAGGTCCTCACATCTGGATCTTCTCCTCTCATAGCACCCCCAAGATGGGGCACTACAGCAGCAGTCTCCAATTGCAGATTTTCTTTTCCCAGATTATGAGGCAAGTGGAATTAACAGATACCATAGTTTCAATGGCTGTGGCAAGTTCACTGATGACCCACAGAGATCTAAGCACTGACCAGAAACCTGCTGAAAGAGGAGGACAGAGCTGCAGGTGCAGTCTAGAGCTTGAACCAACCATAGGAAGGGGTTTCAGAGCAGGAGGCAAAAAGGAGGGAGAGGGGGGAATGGTCAAACCTAGGTACTTTGAAGGACCAACTCAATGAGAAGTGAACCTTCAGGGGCATTTCTGTGGAGTGATAACACTCTTTTGAGAAGTAAACTACCCCAACTTCCCAGTAACAGCCAATAACTCACTCAGAAATCACCATCCTGGAAACCAGGGCATATTAAAATGAAGGTAACAATTTTAAAGGTGCAAAAGCATGTTAGGTCTATACAAGTCATTGGACTTTCTAGGAAAAAAAAAATCAGGATGAAGAGGGACTTCCATACAGCTCCCTTCCATGCTATAGATTGGCTTGTAAGAAGAAAAAGGGCAGGAGCAGAACAAAAAATAGGCCAGGGAGTGAAGGATGTGGAAAATTTAGGCTATTTGAAAGAGAATTGCCTAGAGATCATGACCCAACAGTAGTGGGATAGCAGGAGAAGAGATAATAGGTAAAGGAGCAAAAGGAGCAGGAGAGAGGAGGTACCCAGGCACCAGTGGGAAAGCTTTCATCAGAAAATTGTCACCAAAATTATATTTAATAGCTTTTCATGGGTATCTGGGGGGCTTATCACAGCTGGGTGATGGCTGTGGGAGTTGTTTTTACCCTTACTATAAGATGGTGCTGTAAGACCAGGTTTCCACAAGCTGGGCCAAGGCAGGCTGGTTGAAGCCACTGCATGCCACTGGTCCATCTGTGCTCTGGTAGCGGTCTCATTGCATCTATTAACCCTTTACACCATCCTGTCCCACCCCAAAATAGCTGGGAGAGGTGAAGGCAGGGAATCACAAAGCAGGCACGTCCTTCTTGCATGGGAGTAGTCAAGAAAATGAGGTGAAAGAAGAGATGGGAAGAGCTGAGGTCCCCATGGGGCGTACTGACTTTGTACAAAAATAATGGGCAAAGTCAGAGAGGTGAGATTTGATGAGGGCAGAGACGTCAGGTCAGCAAGATGAAGGCTGTAATTGAATATGGTGAGGTGGTAGCAGAGGTAATTAGGGCTCAGTAAGCTGCAAAGGGCACAAATTGAATGAGGATAAAACAGAAGTTAAAGCACAAAGACAGTGAGTGTGCTGGGTTTCTTTGCCAACGGCAATCTGGCTGATGAAGATCAATTAATTGAATTCAAAGAGCTGGGACGAGCCAAGCCTCTTGGGAAAACAGAGTTTGGGTTGTAAAGAGGAGGAATAGAACTGGTGAAAGAACACCGGTGGTACTAAACAAAAGTAATTTGGTCTCAAAAGGAGATAAGAGAGAGATGCCATGAAAGGAGAAAATAGGGAAAAACACTGACAGTGCATGGGGGAAAAGGCTGATAGAATTAAAGTTGAAGGAAAGGAGGAGAGAGCAGGAAAAGTGCAGAGAGGAAAGGAGAGAGGTACTAAAATGGGAAGAATAAGGAATATAAAATAATTTGTGTTTCTGTCACATTGCCAAACAACTAGACAGGCACATAGTCAGAGATCATGACCAAGCCCAGCAGCTCTCCTCTAGTCAGTGGCCAACACACTGTCATGATAAAGTTATTTTAGTGGAGACAGTCTCCATTCAACACTATTTCAGCTGTTTCCTCCTCCCTTTGCACTGAACCCATGATCCATGCTAAAACCACCAGTCATCCTTCCTGCTAAACCACGGAAAATATCAGCTGGAAAGCACTGCTGGTTATTTTCAGGCTTTTCCTCTTCTCTACTCAATCCTACTGGGCAAGTCTGGCTTTCCAGTCTGAAATTTGGCTGCCCCCAAACATTTCCCAACCCTTCCCAGGTATATCTTCTAAAAAAACATGATGCAGGACTCATCTGCTGGCTGCTGGAGAGGCTCTTGGGTTGGTACTGGGAAGATTGAAGGTTGAGTTCCTGCTGGCAACTCAAGCAAGCCTGGCTGGGTTCTCTGGTGCTCTCAGAGGGCATTAGACTTGATGGGGGCTCTGCCTCCATCTTCCCCACCAAAAACACCCTAGATCTTTGAACCCCAAGTGCTGTTCATTGGCAGAGAACATACTGGAACAAGGTAACTTTTAGTTGGATCAAACTTGGACCTTATGGGTGTGATGGACCAGAAAGTAAAAGGGTTTGTAAATAGATCTGCCTCATTCTCACACAGTGGATCCACTGCTTCCATCTAGATCTCAGTCTGACAACCTTTCAGCCACTTCTGGGGCTCAACAGACTGTATTCCTCAGGGTCCGTAGGAAATAGCCCTTTCCTTCCTTCCCTTTGAAGGCCTGGATGAGGGTCTGCTCCCTGAATCCCTTCAGGTTTTCCTGGTCCTCACCTCTTCTACAGCCCTGTTGTGTGTTCCCTAGTCTCTGCACACTGTGACCCTACATCAAGGGGATTTCCCCATGCAAGTGAGCTCTTCTGCTGGCTGTGAAGGAGCAGCTCCTCTCTCTCACGGTCCTCCTAAAGTGTGCCAGCCTTGTCAAGGAGATGAGGCTGTCCTTTTCATTGCTGCTGCACAGCTCTCCACACTTTTCCTCCTGCTTCTGGTAACTGGCAAATGCAGGATTAGTCCCCAGACTTCTTGAGCTCACGTTGATCTGATGAGCAGCCTAGCAGGACAAAATGGTGATGAGATTTTTCACAATCCTGATTCAAATGAAGAAAAATAGTCCTTGAGAAAGACATTTTTACATGGATATTCACACGCTTCCCTGCACTGTGCATCCAGGAGGTGCAGTAAAGGGAATTAATCCTAATTCTGCCAAAGAGTGATGGTGGTTATAGGCCGAATGCAGAAATGAATTTACCAACAGAGTGAAATCTGCCAAAGGTGATGGAGATCCTTCCTTTCATTTTAAGGTTCTTGAGAGGACACAGATTAGGTTTGTTTCAAAACCATCTATGTAATATTATGAGCCACTTTTCCACTGTGGGACTGTAGATAATACTGATAAAAAAAAATAATTTTCCACTTGAACAGTTTATATCCCAGCCAGTGCACAATAAGGACAGAGATGAGGACAAATGGACCCCTATCTGTGTTATTCTGAGACAGAGAACATTGAGTATTACACGTTTGCCTTGCCTGCAGACTAGTTATTGCTGTACCTGACCACATCCATAAAGCACTCTTAGATATGCTGATTGAGAGCTTTATTACCTGTATCGGTAACTGATGTTCATATTATTATTATTTAACATTTGAGTCAAATGAGCTGATCCATAGGATAAAAACAGCGTGGCCATGAACTGCTCATTTATCATCCTGGTAACATGAAAATAGTCAAGAGATGAAGTTCCCACTTGACTAGGAGATGTATTCATATAAAGCATACAATTTCTGCCAAAAACTTCCCAGAAACAGTAATTATATTTTCTTTGTTCTTTCTTTTTCTGTTTTGCAGGCTAGGAACCCTGGCTCAGAAAGGATTAAGCATTAAACTACGTGTTTAATGGTTGCAAAGCCTCCTCGGTGATGATCGGATGAGGTAGGAACCCAAAGCAGAATATGGCTAAGATCTGACCTGAGAAAGATGCCAAACCAAACCAGACGTTATTGCTGCTCCTTTTGTTGGTGGTGCATGACCCCTGTTACCATTTGTGACTCAACAATTACAGGGAGATAACCAAAATTGGCAGACTGGCACTCGCTGCTTCCCCTGGAGGGTGATGGAGCCTTTCTGTGGGACTCCCAGCACAGGCCTGTCTCCTGTAGTCTACAAGCTTGGCTCCACACCAGAGAAGACTTTCACAACTCTGGCTGCTTTGTGTCCTATACACTGTGTTTAATCTATAGATTGCATCTCTTTTTTTCTTCCCCAAAGCTCATTTAGGTTTCCAGTATCACTTTGATTAGACTGTACTGGTCTGAGTTATACAACCAGCTGAATTGATATTCCCAAAAGAAAAGAAAGAAGTGCTCTGATTGGAGTCCATATTTTCCGTCTGATTGCTTTTCATTTCACACTTCTTTGTTTTAATTACATTTTAAGATTACATACAAGGATTGTGGTTAGTTGCACTTAATGGATGTTGTACAGATTTAAGGGTCAGAGGAAAAAGAAGGGAAAAAAGGCAGCTAATACCTAATTGTTTTGTGTGGCTCCTATAGCATGCAGTCAAGTGCTGAATAAGTTTTAATAGAAATCTGGTTTGATTGTGATTAAGGGAAGGATTTGCTGAATGAATTCCTTAGCTCAGAAGTTTGGACTTTTAATTTTTTTTCACATATATTGAGTCTAAAAAAGCTGATTCTGCAAAGTTTTCTTGACCTCACTGATTGCAACCACTTACAAGAAGGATGGCCTGGATTTAAAAGTATCAGTATGCTGCAGCAGCTGGCCAAGTCTATCTTAGACAGCTCAACAAGGAGATAGTGGGTAGGAAGGGGACATATTATGGATTTTATGATTATTTTCACTAAGGCAGTAAAAAATCTGCTTGGCTAGACAATAAGCTCTTTTTTGAAATCAATAAATAACAAAAACAAAGCCTTACAAGCCCTAGCACTTTCTTACTTCAATGTTATTTAACTAATATAGCAATTAATTATTTAAAAGCTATTCCTTTTGTTTATTATCATTCTCAACAGCACTGAGAAAGATTTTCACATAATAAATATGGCACCAGCAGTCCCTCAGCTGCCTTTTTGTATCCCCTCTGGTACAGCTTCAAGAAAGATGCTACTCAAAATGGCCAATAACATTGTGAATGGTGCTTTTACAGTTGAATTGGTGAGGAGCAGAGTGGCTCACAGAACATAGAATGGCTCAGGAAAATTTCAATATTATACTATATTTTTCACAGCCCTTATATTGAATAGGTTGACTTGAATAGGTTGAACATGTTGAAATGTTTATGTGCATGGGCTCTCCTTTCTGAAGTCTGGAGAAGCATATAGCTACTACAAATATGTCTTGGAGTAATCTATGGCTTCTTATGTCTTCCCTGTCACAACAATCCATAAGGTGATTGCCAAGCATATAAATCTCTGAGTTTAGGTGAAGTTTTAGGAAGTGAGATTCAAATCTATGCTGCTAATGGAAAACTCAATATCTGCACCCAGCAAAATAGATTTCAAAGACCCAGAGGGTGGCAGGGTGATACCCATGAGGATGTGATGATTTCCCAGTGTTCAGATCTTGTCTTGATGTCCAGCAGGTGTCCTGCTAGTGGTTACACAGTGAACTTTATGATATCAGACATTTTAGAAGAAAGCTCTGTGAAATTCCATAGAGCAAGCAGTCTGTCACAGAAATATGTCATGATGCAGTCAAACTGCACCTTCACAAGCTTTTTTCCATGTATGCCTCATTAAATGATACACAAAGAGGGAGAGATACGGCTGAATGAACAACAGCAGATTTGTAATTTCCTAAGTTCTTTGTGTCTGACTTTGCAATCTTAAACATTTCTGACATATATTTCTTATTAGGAAATGGATGTAATAGATCACAGTGTCTCACTGGTGTGCATTCTCTTTAGGTACAGAGATATTGAATAATGGGACTTAAATAAACTAATCAAAACCACTTAAAAAATCCAAGGGAATCTAAAATGAGAAATGAAATAATACTAACAGTTCTTGTGTCAAATAATTGTTTACTGTAAAATCATTTCTCTGACAGTAAATACATTTCTATTTCAGAAGAGCATGAACCTGCTCATATCTAATGGTGCGTTAGCATCACTGATCATGAAGGCCAGAAGTCTGTAAACATCAGGCACCTCAAGGATGCTGAGATTCTCCAAGTTAATTGAAATATCAATGGCTTATGTGATGAGGTCCTTATTTCAAAACCTAATGAGAGTGCTTATTTGGATGCACTTCATTGACTTTATAGAGTAAATCTCCTTTGACTGTCAAAGGAGTAAAGGTTACTAGCTGGCCAATAAACATGTCCACTTGGCTATATGAACCCACCCACAGGAACCAGGTGACTTCTTGCTTTCCACGGAGATTTCCAATTGCTCTCCCCTTTTCAACTGTAATGAACAATTAGCTGATGGTAAAAAAGGGCAACCTTGCAGCTGAGGAAGGAAATGAAATGTCAAGTTAGAAGAAAAAATCCAAACTGCCTTCTGAATTTCATGAAGAATGTGGTACATTAAACAAGAAACAGAATACAAATATTTTCATTTATTCCATCCTATTCAGGCTCTTGTACCATATTCCTCAGAGTCAGAGTGTCATCCCTCAAATTTACTTAGGCACCTTTCATGAACGGAAATTTGGACTGAAGAGACTTCCAGACATAAATTCAGTGATGTAGCCAATCCCTAGAGCCCTGACAGGATTCCCAGATGACAGAGTTGTCATGCCTTGGAGGAAGGGGCATTTTTTACTTTCCACTCTCTGTAGAAATAAAGTTCAGTGATTTAGGGTGATTGCAGTTCATTGTTCTCATACCCACAAAAGAGAATTCAATAGACATGTGTAACCTTACACCACAATTTTTATTCTGTACTAGCCTGGGAAAATCTTACAGAAATACTATTTTTAATCGGTTGTATAGTTCTTAGACACTCCTACTAAACACTAGTGACTCCCAGCTCATAGTGAGTGACTGGAATAAAAAATGTCACTGCTTTAAGTAGTAAAGTTTCTCATTCTCCATATCTCAGCCTTAAAAATGGACACAGAAATCTGACTTTCTCATCCCTTATTAGCAATCACAGAGCCAAGGTAACCTGACTATATACTCTTATACCAAAGAGCTAAGATTCCTACAATTACCTCCTTCTACTTTCTTCTTTCTCCACTAGAAGACTGTTCACCACCACGAAATCAAATAGAAAGGAAGAATCCTGCTTTACAAACAGCAAAATGGAAGGATCCTTCTACCTCTCACTCAAAGACCTTTTGTAGATGAAGCCTTTCAGAAGACATATTCAAGCAGATCTGATGGATAAAGTGACTCACAGCTAACGAAATGGTATTGGCATTAAAAAACAATAGAACTGAGCAAATTTAACCAAAAAAGAGATGGAGTTGTTAGAATAAGCATAAGCTTTGCAAAGCATGAAGACTTTCATGGTCTTTTAAAGATCCTTTTTATTGAAATTATAAGGAAAGCCAGCTAATTTCAAACAAAATCTCCATTTATATAAAGCTGCCAACTCTGTACTAAAAACACATGTTCCAGTAAACCAAGTACTCAAGGGGATCCCAGTGCATAGGCATCAGTGCTTGTGTTAAACCACATGGAGGTAGAGGTCATGGATGGGTTATTTTAGCCCTCTAATGCTTAGATTTTCATCAGGGTGCCTGTAAGGAGAAACTTTACTTTTTCTCCGTAACTCACCTTGCTGCAGCAGGGTACTCCAGTGCAGTGAAAACACTCGTCTGTAGGTTCTGTGCTATGCATTTAGAAAACAAATAGTGCTTAAACAAATGGACTCAAGTTAATTAAATCAATAGTCCAGGCAAATTACTTTTTCAAGTGTAAGTTTTATTAAGCTTTATTTTACTTTACTAGGAGTCTATTACCAGGATAAGGAACTGGGCAAGGTAGTGAGCTGAACACAAAGCACAAAGCCTATCCTTCAATCAGTGTCCTCTCCTGCTTTGACCAAACTAATATAAAACAAGATCACTAATGCTGCGCATTGAACTTTGCCCTTTATTTATATGGTAGAAGCAAAAAAATAAAAATGAAAAAATAAAAACAACCCAAGAGTTAGAGCATTAACAGCTGGGGTTATTAAGACTATACAGCCACATATATACAGCTTGTTAGACTTACTCAGCAAAGTGACAGACTTTTCACCTCTTGCCTGTTCTCTGTCTCAAGCAAGAGGTATAGACTGAGCTCGTACGGCCTATAGGTCCCTCTCAGGAGATTTATGAATGACTCCCCCAGGGAGAAAGAGGCCACCATTTCAGATATGACTGACCAAATGAGAAGTGCAGACCCCATACTTGTGGGGGACAGTGGGGCTACCAAGACGCTGGATGTCTACATGTACATCTTTGCATAGTAATGGGCACAGATCATCTGGTCTGTTTTGCGTGTCTGCATCTGACATCACAGTAGATACCACTGAAGCTGAGGACGGTATAAGTACAAAAAGATCCATCCAGTGTGCAGGTGGTGCAGCCACTCAGAGACCCAGAGGCCAAAGAAACCTATGGACAAGGTGGATCTGTGCCTATACTGGGGCTGATATAGGAGAGGAAGCCCCATTTCTTCCTTCATACCAGACCAGCCATACTGCAATGGTCCCACGGTTCATAAAACACAGTAAACACTGAGGAGAGACATATTAACAAACAAATGGCCAGCATGGTTCTGACATTCATCCTGATTCACATTGTGATAAAATCCATTTGACAAGTTAGATTTTGCTTATTCTTTTGTAGCATTTAGGACACACATGGATTGAAAATTCTTGTAATGATCAAATGTAGCTCCTCTCTCCAGTCGTGCACCCTTCTGAATAAAGTTGAAGCTAACTTGAAGATAGGGATTAGGCATACATTTCTGCGCACAACTGGAAGGTGAATCAAAACAGAGTTAATAGTGGGCCTTCTGCAAAACATTTGGTGGAAAGCCAAATATGAGCAGAAGGGATTTCTTGAGGGTGGTGTAAATTTCCTTTGAAATTACCTGTTTGTGTTAACTTCTATAAATTTATCAGCCATTCATTTCTTCTCAGAAGATAAAACAGGGAAAATAGACTGCCTTTATAGATGATTGCTCTCTTGATTTAAAGCGAGGAGCCACACAACTTTTTATCTCATACTTCTCAGTCCTAAATTCTGCTTAAGATCTTGGGCTTTGTAATCAAGCTGTGTGGGTGTAAGCAGTAAACTTGCAAGTTAGATCTTCTTCAATCTCCTGGCATTCACCTTGCAAGGAATTGCAAAGGTGTCCACTGCTCAAGGAGCAGGGGAAGCTGCCCAGATGCAAGGCTGATGCTGAATGTGACTGCCTGGCAATTCAGTCCCTTCCTCCTCTGCCAATGAGCCCCGCAGCCTTGACCACAAGGACAAGCTGAAATGACCATCCTACTAGCATCATCTACTGTTGCAATATCTACTGAGCATCTGAGACACAGCATGCAGTTAGGTCACCTCCTGAACATATTGTCACTGCCATGACATATTGTCACTGCTGCACTCATTTATTTTGGATATAAGAATTAGGAAAAAATGGCAGTCCTGTGGAAAATCTCTTCATGGCCAAGAAATTTGTGGCATCGTTACCTCTGGTGGCAGCAGCACCATTCTCTTTGATATGGGAGGCACAAGAGCCTACCAAGAGTTTTGGGGAGGGTGAATACCATGGGGGTTTGCTAGAAGTTCCCCAGTAGTAAAAGAAAAAAAGATTTTCCAGAAGCAGGGAATGAATGGAACAATGAAAATTGGCAGGTGGATTTCTGAATTTAATATATGAGTGCTAAGGGCAAAAGTGAAACATGGATGTGCCAAGCTGTAAAGGGTGGAAAATAAGGGGTGGGGGAGATGGATTTTGTAACCCAAAAGGAAGGTGATATCTTACAAGAGACTTAGTTGAGGGAGGCTATGAATGTAAACTGTCTGTGTGACTCCTTGGACTGGTGCACTAAGAAAAACAAAACAGACACATTAACACTTATTAGAAGATCCCAAAAATCATGACATTACAGTTTAAAAACAAACAAAACAATAAAAAATCCAAATGCCCTAGTAAAATTCTTTCCTGGAAGAAATACAAGTAGCAGAGGAAAACAGAGTTTTCTGAGATAGCTGTGACAATATGAGCTAATTTCTTCCCCAGCTGCAGAAAAATAACTCTGCAATGTGAGGAAAGAAATTGGTCGACCATCCAAAGGTACTCACCCATCCTTATTTTTTCTCTGTGCATTTTTGTATTTTCTGAGCAGCAGTATATGAAATTCCTTGTGTAAATAAAGTGTAAGTACTTAACTGAAAGAGCTTCCAAGTCTAGTTAGTGTCATTCGTGATAAGTGGCAGTGAGTTTGGCACAAACTCAGGTCATTAACAAAATTTAACCCCCTACTGCAGAATGCCTTTGGGCACTCCAGCTCCCTGCAGTCATCACCATCCAGTGCTGGCTGTTTGCCTGTCAATAATTAAAATGCAATCTAAGGAATAATGGGAAATTACTACTTCTGGATGCTTTCCTGATAGCTGAGCATCCGCTGCCTTGCTCTGAGCCATAGGAGCTTTCAGGCAGCTGCAATGCCTGAGCGAGGTAATGGTGGGGTTTGGAAACAAGGCTGCAATCTTAGAGGGGAGGTATAATTCCTGCTTACAGGAATGTTACATATTCTGATGCATGGGTTTTTCTTTCTACTTGATGATGATCAAAGTTTTCCCTAAGGTTTGGTAACTTTACGACCAATTTTGCTGGCTAGGTGGTTGCTCAGGGCTAAGTGTAGCTAGGTCATCCTCTGCCACTGTCCAACGGAGCAAAATTTGCTTGGAGCACTGGAGACAACAGCCTCAATAGCTAGCACTCAGGTATCACCTGAGCTATGGGCTGTAGGAGAGCAGTGACTATGGAGATTTACAATGAGACTCTGCAGAAATGGGAAGGGAGTTTTCTGGCTCCCAGGAGGCAGAGGGACTCTCTCTCCATCCCCCTGGGAGGTGACTGAGAGCAACTTCCCCGCAGATAGGGATCGGGCGCAGGCCAAGGGAGGGTGTCTCATCAGCATCCAGGCATGAAGAAGAGGCTGAGTTTAATTTCAATTAATGCATGGACTTGCTTGAAGTAAGGACCAGGGAAAGCCCTTGCTCACAGCATCCTTCTATTATGTTAAATGACACCTCTTCCTTTTCATCTGTATTTACACTGCTGTAATGTCAGTCTGTCACAGAGACAAACGGTGCACATTTGATGCTTAACTTTTCTTCATAAATCCTGCCATACAGCCCTTATTATTCTCTGTGCTTCAATTCTATCCAGTCCATCAGTGTCTCCCAGCTAAGATCAGCCCAGGGAGACCAGAAAATTCAAGGCATGCTGGCTTGGGGAGGGCAGAGGCAATGCCTTCTTGTCCCTGGGCTCCCTGCAACAACACCCATGAACTCACTCTCACCCCCTTCCTACTACTCATTACGTGCTCGGTCTTTCCTGTTAAGCCATGTTTAGTTCCATGTTTTTCTTCTCTAAATTGTATTATCATTTCATTTTTCTCTATCCCTTTCTCCAACCCCCCCAGTTTGCTGTCTCAAGTGTTCAATACTGAGTTGTGAAATGTCACTGTTCCCTGGGACAAGGGCAATCAACTTCTTCACAAAGTCATGGCATAGCCAGAGAAGAGGAAGAAAAATATTATTTGGCCTTCCAAGGAAAAATAACGTGATTAAAGCATTTTCTGTGACTGCAATCTTCTTCCCCCATCTGGCCCAGCTCTAAGCAGCATCTATCTGTTCATCTAACCTGGAGGGACACAGCAGTTACCAGCCTCTCTTGTGAATCCCTGACACCCAGAATTTGGTGCCATCAAGCACCATAAGTGCTTTGATAAATTTGTCTTTGGGAAGGAGGAACTCCAGCATGCCTTGTTTGGTCTGTTCCTATTGTAACACCTCTTCTCCTGCCACTGCCATACTGCCACTGCCCTGCGTGCAGTGATTTCTCAGGTTTCACCAGGTTTAAGCACTTTAAAATTCCATATTAAACTCTGAGTACAGACTTATTTAACACATGATTAAGGAACTAAAAGGAAACTGCTGTACCAAGCATTTTTTTCCACTAAAGCCTCTATATAGAAAAAATTGATAAGATGTCAAGTTTTTCCTTTAACCGATTTATCTTCCCTGCACAGTTAATAGTAAGATCATCTTGAATAACTAATCCACAGCCCTAAAGCAAAAACTATCATTTATTTTAGCATTTGCATTTAAACAAAATTATATTAAAATGCAGCAAGACATGATATGTAATCCAATAACCTAAGGTAATGTAATTCTAGTCCATGTAGCAATCAATCCCACAAATAATCTGACCATACACAACCAGCACAATTTATAGCAAGTTTTATTGTATTTACAGTAATGAAAAGAATAAACACTCTTGGCTTTAAACCACTGATTAGCTGAGCCTCGAGAATTCACTGGCCAAAATTTCATTTGCTTCAGTACATCAGCTTTGTTATATCATCAAGGCTTCCGTTTTCTACTGAAACACTGAAGGGTGTCTTTTAGAGCTATTCAAGAGAATTTACAAGCAAAGTTTATTTCTTAGTGAAATATAATCCCTGAAAGTTTAAACAAGACTACTTTTACTCTTGCAGAATACGAAAACTGTGCCTCAAAATTCCCAGAGAGCCAGTCAATCCTATCTAATCTTTAATTGTCCTTAAATCTAGCCACTGGAGGTCCCCAAATCTGGGCTATTCCTGCAGAAAGGGCATTTTATCAGTGTGGCAGGTTGGCCTAGAGATGACTTTTCACTGACCCAGCCCAGAGGAAACATCAGACTTTCTTATCTAAATCTAGTATGTGACTACTGAGTTCAGCACTGGGATCTATGTTTGTGAAAGTAAGAGAATAAACTACAAAATAAAAAAGTGTATGCTTATGAGGAAGCCACAGATAGCTGGCAGTAGAGGTCATATTGTCTGCTTGCTCTTTTGTGCTGTATTTTTCCTGTGCAACCCTCACTGACTATGTCAAACACAGGCATAGACATTTGATCTGACCCTGTATGGACATTCTCATATCCTTATGAACTGTTCATTCAGTCTAGCTAATAACATAAACTATTTCAGCCTCTTTCAGATTGATAATCAGCACAGTTTTCCTTGTATTAAATGGACAAGATAGCAAAGAAGATGTAGATATGTTTGTTTGTTTGTTTGTTTGTTTTCAGAGAGCTTTTCTGCACATAAGGCAGGTGTTTCCACATGGAGTTGTTGGGAAGTTCTCCAGGGACCTTCATCTAGTACAGGACAGCATGGTCTGCAAGACATCAGTATTCTTTAGGAAGTTGTTAAGCAGCTTTCATAAAATGGTTTTCATCAGACAACAGCCTTTAGTTCAATGAGCTTTAGATCAGGCATCACTATACGTAAAGGGTTTCCATCTTCTGAACCAGTCACCAGGAGGGAAAGACATCAAACTCCTCTTTCCCTGGAAACAAAAATCCTGCACACACAGCTTCTGTTACTATGTGCTGGAACACTTTGCAGCAATTAGAAAAACTACCACACCAGGAATATGCCAACTGATGAAGACAACTGGCCCTGGCTGCCCCAAGGACACCCCAAAACAAGCCCATTTTCACAACCCCATGCCTGAGCTGGGCATGGTTGAGATACAAGCTAAGGAAAACAGAAATCACCAATCCACCCTCCTTGAATCAAGGGCGGTTTCCCCCTAATTATTAATGTCTGGAAAAGTTATGCCAACTTCATCTGACAGTCTTACAGGGGGAATTGCCAAGTTATCACAGTGACAGGAATGTTACCTGTGAACACTGCAGGAGCTGCTGTTACCTGTATTGAGCAGATGACAGTTGTTTCATGAGCTTGGTATCTGAAAAAAAGAACTGGTATGTGCTGCCTACAGCAGCTCAATAGGCCAGGCAAGCTCAGCTGTAATGTCAACCTGTCAATATAATGTAGCCTTTTTCCTTATTACTATTTTTTCAATCATTGTCTCAACGTGGCGGGCACCATGACAGCCCAGGGCAATACATTTCACAAGTTAAGCATTCATCAAATTCATTCAGCCTTCAGGTTCACATTTTCTATCTCTAAATTTTTCACTGTCCTGTGTTCTTGAATTATGTAGAAGGACCTGCAATCATTTCGTCAACAGGGCAGGCTACCTCCAGTCTCGTTTTGTAAACTGGAGAAGCCCCAGAGGTGTCTCAAGGTTATCCAGGGGGAATAATGGCACTCAGAACTCTCTACTGATATTAGAGGACAGTCACAGATGTTGCTTCTACACCTTAACCTCTTCAAATAATAAAATACCTTCTTTCTGCTTTATTGGCTATTTCTTACAGACTCAGATTCTTTACCTCAAGGCAATAATTCCTCATAAAGCTTCCTGTGGAAATTACATTTGTACCTGCACTTTGCATTTCTTTCCTTGTCTATCAAGCTATCTTTTCCCTACCTGTTTGTTTGACTTGTGCTTTACATCTATAACTGCTTTGCAATTAGTCTGCACCACAACAATTTTCCATCCCAGTTGCTTTGTTCTTTTTATTGGCTACACCTTTCAATCTTCCCACCTGATCTGGTATTACTTGCCTGCAAAAACGCCTGCCCAATTTTTGATGTGACAATATAACAGCCCTCATTTTCCAGGGAGCTGAGAACACAGCTCTCCATTCAGTTTCAGAGTACTGCTGGGATTTAGTGAGTCTGAAAAGAATCTAGTAGTGTGTCCTGCTAATAGTTGAAAGCAGCTGCAAGGGGTAGTAGCTATGACCACAGTTGGGATAGCCCAAGAGATTGTCTTCTAGTCTAGCCTTGCACTAGGGAGGGGTGCAGGGAGTTAGACCATTTTTGACAGCTCATGATTCACAGGAGCTATCAGTCTTCTCCTGGAGACATGTTTTCCTGGCTCACTGATTGCCACTTGCCAGGATAAGTGAAGGGGGATGCTGTCGCACAGACCCTGCTCTGTAGAGGTCTCCCAGTTGTAGCTAGCATTCAGCTCACAGCCCTGAAGAAGCCAGGCTGCATGGGCATGCAGTTCCTTGCATTGCTGAAAATGTAGAAAGATACTTTTAATAGCAGAATGTCCACCAGCTTGAGCTAGTGAATCAGTAGGCAAGCTTGTAAACCCTACAAAGCTGGGAGGAGTGTTGTGCTGCCCTCCAGAGAGACCTCGGCAGACTGGCAAGGTGGGCCACCAGGAACCTTGAGCAGTTCAAGGAAAGAAAACACCAAGCCCTGCATATGGGGAGGAACAACCCAGACACCAGTACCTGCTGGGGGCTGAGCAGCTGAAAGGTCCTAAGGGCCCTGCTGGACATGAAGCTGAACATGATCCAGCAGTAGGTCCTTGTAGGCAAGAAGGCCAGTGGTATTCTGGGCTGCATCGACTGCAGGGAGTGGCACAGTGCTGAATACAGCAGACCTTTGCAGAAACAAGGTTTCCTAGGACTGGCAGGAAAAGATGTGGTTCTGAAAAAAAAAAAAAAAAATGTATTTGCAATTCCTGTCACTGTGAACAAGCCAAAGGTCAGCTCTCACCTATGTCCATGTCCCCAGCCTAACACAGTCTCTCTCCCCGAGAGATGACCCAGATAGCTCTCTCCACTTAAGAATGCAGTAGCTGTACCACATCTGCCCTCTGGTCATGCATTTCTTAGGTTGATAGATTTGTAATGCCAGAAGGGAACATTATGATCAGTGAGTATGACAGCACCGTAACACAGGGCATAACATTTCACCTGGTAATTCCTGCATAACTTCAGCTTGAATTGAGCATAATTTACCTAGAGAAATCCAGCAGTGATGGAGAGTCCACAAGATCATTAGCTGCATCATTGTCAGGGCTGTTATTCCATAAAGTTATTTCGTGTCATTACCCTGAATATGTCCAGCTTGAAGTTCCAGGAACTAGATCTTACTAGGGCTTTACCTTTTCCTTTCACCAGTCCTCTGCCATCAATATTTTCCTCCCCACTTGGATGCTTACAGACAGTGAGTGAGATGCATCATTATTTTTGAGTAATTTTCCTCTTGTAAGTAAACTGTTTTTTTCCTGAACTCAAATAATTTTGAAAAATATCTGCAATTATTCTAGTAATAATTAAGTGCATTGTGCCTTTATACAGACCACACAATCACTTCTGACAAACAGACATATTATTGCAGCAAACAGCTGTAATATAACTTTCCCCCTTTTATGTAATTTCCCCATGGTTATACATCTGAGGCTCCCGTTACTCCTCTTAGCACAAGGTTATATTGCACAGCCGTGGTGTGTTGTTTATTGGCCATGACCTCCCATCCTCTCCCCGAGGCAATGCCTTCCAGGAGGCAGCCCCACATCCTGTAAGTGCACAGCGCCACTTCCCAGAAGCATATGCTGGCATTTGGTTACATTAAGAGCACTTGCTATTTAAATCATTCCAGCTTACAAAACGATGTAGAACTGTCCTTCCCTTACCATTATGCACCACTGCCAACTATTGCTCCGAAATGCAAACCTTGCTAATAATGAGCCGATCTTTTCTTTTAGGTCATTAACAAATGTATTGCACCAAGCAGCACCCTATGCTTGACCACATCTCCCCAGATAAATCTACTCACTGAGATCTCCTGGTAATACAGCTTTATAAGACACTGGGTATTAACATGAGGTTTAATAAATAGTTTAGTGGCCATTATATGGACCTAAAGTGTCCATATAAATCCTTGCTACACCCAAACATGGTTACTTCTGTTTGCATTAAGATCAAATTTGTTTTATTTAAATATTAAATAAGGCAATTTGTCTAAATTATGTCTGAAGACTCGCACAACACTCATTATAACAATCTCCTTAGAGTTATAGGTCCAAATTCATATCATTCCCTAGGGCAGATGCACCAAGGATTGCTTTGGTAATCCAGCATCTCAAGAGATAAATATCCCTCTCTTCCAGGAGACCTGAGCTACACTGTAAACATCAATACAATTTTAATCTAAAGCCAAAAAGAGCAACAGTGTGTACACTATGTGTGTGTGTACATACACACATCTATAAGCACACAGGGCATATGTATTTGCCAGCTGTGTCAGTATGTAATCCTCACCCGTGTCCCTGTGCAGATGTATTACACCAACACATCACGAGCACAGTGGCACCCTGATTAGGACTTGCAGTGATAGATGACCAAAACCTGTCACCAGAATTGTGAACAGCTCACGATACATCAGCAGATGGGTGTTACATGATATCCTACATTACTAGAGGAACAGTCAGCACCGGGACACGTGTAATGGAGCAACCTTTACCAATCTGTACGTGAAATATGCAGTCAAGTCTCCAGCCCTGTCTGGTATGATTACACTGACCACTTATCAATATTTTTTTAGAATATCACACATTTGCGGGGTGCATCAGGGTCATGATTCATATTAGGGATATATTTGTATGCAATTTCCAAAAGGTCACTCATGATATAGATGTGATTGTTGAGTGCTATGACTTGCAATAAGCATCTAGAACCCCTATTTGACTTTTGCAATTTACTCTTGAAGGTTGAAAGCCAAAATCAACCCTTGGCAAGATATAACTCCATTGGCTGCAGCAGGGTGCCATCATATCAGCTCTGCATCCAAGTCTCAATTGTATATTCTGTACTAACATCCTTCTTGGCAGGGTCAGGTGAAAATTTCAGAAGCACATCAATGGGTCAAGAGCTTGAGGCCACGCAAGTTACAGGCTGAAATTTTGTGGGCTTTAACAAGAGTTCAGCTCCTAAATAATTGTGATGCTTTGGAAAATCTGCTCTTTCCAGCTGCCTTTTGTTTAACAGCAGGATCCTCTCTAACTGCAGAGGTTCTGTTTCGGTTGCTGCTGATGCAGTGCTAGTGAATACGGTCTGTGAGGGGGAATAAATGGCTGATCTGTTTGTTTTGATGACTCCACTTCATGCATCTGGATAGAAAGATACAGAGAATTATTGTGTGATTATGTATTCTTTGGCATTAATCTCAGTAGCCGAAATGAAATGTTGGGCTATTATGAAGTGTGAATGAGCTTCTAATGTGATAAGGAAGGTTAAGATTTGAGCAGTGGTTTGGTTTTCTTGTCATTCATCTTCAGCGTGCCAGATGGTGTGTCACTGGGCTTTTATTGGTTCTTTATCAATTTTATTACCAATATGATTTGATTGATCTTATTTTGCCCAAGGAAAAAAAAAATCAATTCAAAAAGTATAACTTACCAGAGCAGCTGCCTACCTTAAAGAAACAGAAGAGCCTAACAAGCATAAAAAAGTGTCAGAGTGCTTAGAAGGGCTACGAAATGTATATGTACGTGAAAAGGTGAAAAGGTGAAAAGGCCACCAGGAGAAGGAGAAAGAAGGACATCCTTCATAAAATTGGAGGAGACTAATTGTTGCTGGAGATGAAGCTGAGGGTGGGCATCCAGGGTCACTAAGCCTGCAGAACTCACACACATCCTAACAGGCTGAGGTTTGTCCACAGCACTTGTGAGAGCACATATCAAATTTGTAGCTGCAAGCTCCTCCAGCATCCAAGCCTTTATGAAACACCACGTAAAGGCCTCAGCTTCCCAACAAAAAAGAGCATTTCAGAGTCAAGTTTAAAGCAGGAAATCAAAAATGACTGCTGCCCCCCTCCCCACCGTCCAAATGGAATATGGAAAGACACAAATAAAACCTTCAGTCAAGAGGAGGAAGGAAATGCTGATGAAGAGAGAGTGTGAGTGAACATTATGAATCCCATTAAACTTCTATCTAGTGTAGCAGATTGCTGCAGGCAGGAATTTCTGACGTACAGTCTAACTTGCTGTAAAGTCTTATCACATTTAAAATTGCAGTAATCATAATGCCAAGGAATGAGACAAAGACAAATGAAAAAAGCTTTCAGAAGTTAATGTTCACAACACACTGCCAGCAAAACACACAATCTATTTAATTAGTAAAAATTCTGCGAGATACTGTTCAACTCTCCATTCAGAGAGCCTGTGAGTAAATATGCAAAGTGTTATAATACAATGAGATGGCTACATTAAAGATTGAAATATATGTGACTGCTGAGATGCAGACACTGCACATTAAAATAAACACATTGCATCATAAATTTAGCACACGACATCATAACAGGCAGTGAAAACTATGTCACCTAGGAAAGCAGCTGCAGCTCTAGTGGCACGAGCTGCAGCAGAGTTGTGTAGAATTTCTTGGCCTCTGGTCTTGTTTTTTGGGTAGTCTAAGGCTACCAGAATAACCCCTGGTCTAAGAAGAACCAATGGGTCTTTGTTTGGACAGAATCATTTGTTCCTTCATGTCATGGTGTCAGTTCTCCAGTCACAGCTCTCTGCTCCACTTCTTGGCTCTTCACTTTGCTCCATGCCTTAGTCTGTATAGAAAATTCCACACTCTAAACCAGAGGATCTCACCAGCCTCAGCCATCCCTACACAATTTTCCATCTTTTTTCTCTCATGCTTGGGGAATAACACATGCCTTGGTCTGCTCCTGGCGGAGGTGTAACTCTGGTTAGTCCCTCAGTTACCATCAGCAGTGCCCTGTACTCCAAGCCAGGAATGGTCAGATATTGCAAGCTTCTTCTTCTGTGGCCACAGACTCCTTCTAGCATCTCCCAAGCCATTCCTATTGCTAACAGCATTCTTAAAACAAGATTCACAGCTCACACGAAGCCCTGGAAACTAGTGTCAGTGATCATGAGCTTCTCTAACCTACAGAGAGGCCAGTGGGTAACTTTTATTTTGGGTAAGCTCTGCCATGCCAACAGAAAGCACAACTGCTTTGGTTGTGCTGGGTCCAATTTACCATGGAGGGTTTGTCACAACATTGCTGAGTTTCCCTGGAAACTGGTGCACAAGGTTGAGTGAGCAATGAAAAGACCACGATAGCAGGCTTCAATGCAGCAGCCACTGTCACCACTTCAGGTCAACATGCATTGTCTGGAACTTTCTGTTGCATTTTTCACATGTGCCATAGAATATTTTAATATTCATGGGACCCCAAGCAGTCCTGAGAACATCTATCCAGTAGAGCATATATTCTGCTCCCTAAGCAGTAACTTTGATTTAACATTGCCAGTGTCTCTTCCTAAATCAGTTTTGATGTCTCCAATTCCATATCATCAGATGCCTGTTTCAGCAAGTGGTGGTATGATTCACTGTGAGCAATCTGGTTCATCAAGTAATCTATTCCCTTACCTCAGTAATTATTTTTAATGGGTGATTTATCCTTTTATGAGTAAAACAGATTAAAAGCACAGCACAGCATATTTCAGTGTGTGGTATATATCTACTACTCTAAGGATGTGGATTTGAGTTTATACGTCTTTCTGAAGTCCAGAATTGACTGACACATCACAAAATGTCACTTCATTAGGAGACAAACAGAAATAAGCCAACCAGAACAATTTTTATTGATAAAGTGGAGCTGAGAAATATCAGGGTCACTTATCATTTTGTATGTGGGGAACAGGCAATGAAATCTTTATTGGAAAATTCTCTATGACAGGAATGCACTTAATCTTGTCAGAGATAACACAGCCACAGTAATATATTGCTTGATATTTATAATAGCTACAGTAGATAGCCCTACCCAAACATGCTGTTTCAGCAGTTCACAAGGCTTAAACGACTTTTTGTCAAATGCCTTTGAAGATTTCATTTCTCTGTATTTTTTTTTTTTTTTTTTTTTTTTGGCCAGGAAAATCCAGTATCTGAGCATTTCTTATGTGAATTTTGCAAATTCTCAGCCAAATTTCTCTCACACAAAAGACATGACGTGTCATAGAGTCACTAGATCACACAGGTTTCAGTAGGACTCCTGCAACTTCATAAGCATCTCCTGCACAACAAGATGGCCTGCATCTTCAAAATGGTGAATGGGGTTCCTTTCAACAGCAAAAGTGCTACCAGAAATGTTCATGCCACTTGTCTTTATAGATGGCTTACACTTAGATTTGTAAATAACTTAAGTCTTTAGAAACTGAACTGCTTTTGCACTGTTCCAGAAAGCTGTAACTTGTTTGTTGTTACAGCAGGATCTTTAGGAAAACGTAAGCATGGTCAGCAAGCAACAAATGGGGACTTATCCCAACCTGATGACATCCCCAGTCCCAGGGTGAGAAACTGTCTCTCTAAATGCATGATTTGTGTAGCGTTTTATATATTGCCTTTCAGTTATACTACAACAGTGAAGTGACCTCGCATTTCAGTCGCTGAACTGGAAGAAATTTCAGCCAATCTTCTCTCCCATCTCCAACAAATATTTGTCTATAACTTGCTGACAGATACCTCCAATGTTGTCAGCTCTACATCCTTCCCAGTAAATCTATTCAGTGTTTCATTATCAAGTTTTTCATGATATCAATCTTAAATCCTCCTTGTTGCAACTAAAATCCATCTTTTCTCATCGGATTCCCCAGAGAGCTGAAAAAATGTTATTCTTGGTAGCACTCTTCTGTGTATTTGAAGACTAGCACGACTTCTCTTCAATCTTTTCTTATTTAGGCTGAGAAAGCCTGTTTCTATCAGTCCCCAGGTTCTCTTTTCTATTCATTTATGGTAGGATTCAGGTCCCCATTAAAGGAACCTATACATAAATGACTACCTATAGATCTGTATGTGGAAGCCAGGTGTCCAAGTGCCCAGTTTAGTTGATGGAAAATTCATCAACAGAGTCCATCAGCAGTCCAAAGAACTATTTAATTTGCTGTAAAACAGAGAAACTCCACTGATTATTTTGCCTACATCTTCATCAGCTATGTGAGCTCAAATATCTGCTTCACTTTTAGATGCTTACATTGCAGCCACATAAGTTTTGGTATCTAAGCCAGATAGCAAATAAACCCCCATGTAATTTTAATTGTTTTACACTAAACCAGCAGAGTCAGCCTCTGGGGCATCTCCAAGACTTCCACCCCAGACACATGGTTTGTATCTCTGAACAACAGCGTTCAAAAAGTTTCCCCCAAAATTAGTTATTTACACAATGAACAAAGGAATTAGCAGACTCACAGACTGGCCTGAAAAGATTTACCCATCAGGAACTTTTCAGTCAGGGATTTTTAAATGGCAGAGGTCCCAAGCCTGAGAATTTTAGAGAGATTGAATCTTGGGCTGTGGAGCAGTCACTTTCCAAGGCCAGAAAATAATTACAGCGGTGCTGGGAACCCCCCTGACCTTTCCACAGGTGCACCATGATACGAGCAGGTGGGCTGTGCAGCTCCATAACTCCGTCCTTATCAGGTGATGGGTGAGTGTACATCAGCATCTGGTGCTGATCCCATTGGGCTGTATCCTTCTTAACCTGTCCCCTGTAAATCCGTGCCTATACGTACGGTCCACAGGTGCAGCTGCAATGAACGTTGTCAGGGCTGCTCCTACAGCAGAGCTTCCTAGGGCTGCTGCCAGCTTGCCCACTGGATCCGGCCCCAGCTCCTGGCAGCTGTGTCCATAACGGGGAGAAAGGAAGGCCAGTTCATGTTACCTGGCAGAGCATTTCTGCAAGACAAGATTAGAAGCGATTCCAGCAGCAGCTGCCAGTTGGAGCATCTTTGACTGCAGATAAGGAAGAACATGTTGTTTTCATCTGTGCTCTCTTACAGACCAAACTGATTGATGTTCCTAAGGAGCAGCTAGAAAGCAGGCCCTGCGAAAGTCACCTGAGGGACAGGAAAGGGCAAAGCACACCTTGCTTTTCCAGGTTGTTTAGAAGAAATATTTCAGGCTGTGATTTTGATTTGCACAGCTGAGGTGCAGCATCTCCCCCTTCAAGCTGGAGCTTTGCCAGTCTGAAACCGCCCCATGCAACACTATGTGGGAGCAGGGGTCTGGAGGTGGGCAGAAGAAAGGTCAGTTTGGGAGACTAACAATTTTCACAAGTTTATCTGAATCATTTTGTGGAGGAAAAAATATGTAGTTTTCAAGGGCTCCAAAGTATTTTACTTTGTTATTTTTAAACTGAATAGCTTTTTTGAGCATTTAAACTAAACATACTTTTCACCCTGAATATATTTATTTTGAAATACAAACATGGGAATAATATTTTGTCCTGCCCAGAACAAATTGTTCACCTAGAAAGAAGACTCTTGGCAGTGGTGGAGTCACACAGCTGCATCTTCATATTTGTGGTTCCAGTTACCAGCTTGCTGTAAGAGCTGTAGATACAAATCTATCACACACACCTGAGACATCTCGCTCTTTCTCTCTAGCTGACCAAAGTGGATTTTGAGGTTTGGGGCAGTTAGGCTGGCTGTTTTGTCTCTGACGTGTTGATATCATATCATATATCACAATATCATGTCAAATATCATGGAGGTGCTCATATTCAGACACAAAACAGCAAAAGGCTTGACCAGAAAAGAAAAAAGTCATAGGTTGTACTCTTGACACCTATGCAAAGATCTGAAAACCTGCAAGCACTGCAAACCTTTCTGTGTGAAGCTGTAACTCTTCAGCAGGAAATACTTGGGATCAGACTGCTGAAGTCATTGGGTATAACCCCATGGACAGCAAAGAGCTTTGGATCAGGCAGTTAGGGAGCAAAGCATCCCATGAGCAAGCATGCTTCTCCCCAGAAAACTCCCCTTATATACAGCTCTAACAACATCAGATACCAAAAAGGAGATTATTTTTTTTTCTAACAGGTAGTGAGTTATTCGCCTTTGCACTTCTTGTTTTCAGGGTTTTTTTCAGCACCTAAAGCTGACTCATTAATATTTCTTCCATTCAAGCATAATCCAAGGTTTACAAGAGAAGTGGAAGTCCTGTAAACAGAGAACAGCTTTAACATGCCCTGATTTCTGATAGCACCTTCCTATCTGGATACCTTCCCTGTAAGCAAGACTGGTGACAAACCTGGAATCCTCACCTAAGAAAGCTGCCTTCTAGGTCCGAAAAGTATGCCCATACATGAAGCCAGCAAACAGCAGTTTTCCCAAGGAACTCGTCACAAGGGAAGCACAAAGATCTCCTACCAGCGTGACCAAACTTTTCCTAGAGATCAGACAAGCAAACTCAGCAAAATTCAGTTTCTTACACAGAAAACCTATTCCAAATTTTTAAATGTCATTTTAAAATATGTTTGGAAAAGAATAGTTGTGACAGGCTGGTGATATTAAAATTACTGTTTAACGATAAGAAAAAGCTGGGCTGAAAAAGCATGGATGTTAGACAAAGAGCTCCCTCTGGCTAATCAAGCAGTGTTCAGGAGCACAAAACCTGCACCACAGAGTGATGCTGTGCGTGCACAAGTTGTGCTTTGCAGAAAGTATTGCAGTATGGTGTGTGTACAGTATAAAAGTTTCCTTCTCATCACCCCACAGGTTAGAGGACAGGAATAAATACAAACAAGTAAGCCATCAAGTTCAGCTTCCTGAGATGTCACTTCCAGGTTATTTCCTCGATGTTGATTCCATTCCAGTTTCTAGGAGGTTTTGCTACCTCTTGTAACTCTCTTGGTATCTTAGGGGGAAAAAAAAATCATGGCTCTCAATACTGCTATGTCAATCCATGTAATGCAGCCTATGTTTTCTCTCCAAGTTCACCAGGAGGACATAGCCAAGCAGAAATTGTTCAATTATCCCTGAAATTCAGCAGCTTTAGGGAGGTGACAAAGGACCTCTTCAAATCCATCTAGCAGCACTAGCCAGGGGATGAGTTAAACTGTTAGAAAGCAACAGCGGAGATTCAGCATTCCCCCAGTAACCAGCATGCTGAGACAGAGATAACTGTGATACACGACTACTTACTGGCCAGCAGAAAGGGGAAACTCCAACAAAATAAATTCCTGGGAACTTAATGAGGGAAATGCCTGTGCTCACTGCAGTCACACTAATTAACATCATTCTGCATCCCAATGAGGGTTCGTTCCACCTACTGAAAATTTCCCTGAAAAATAAGTCCTATCTAAACAGAAGACAGCCAGGCAGAGAAAAATTAAACATATTAATCATCCCAAGGTATATCAAAATGGTTAATTTTACTTAAAGCATACTCTTTGTATGCATGTGCACAGTGCTCAGACTTAAGCTTACGTTTCCTTCCCCCAAACCAAAATCCTAGTTAAATACCTACTCCTAGCCAAGGAGAGCTTTATGTACAGAACAGCAGTTGGGTTTCAAAGATTAACTGCAAAGAAGTTTCCTTCATCTAAACTTAATTAATCTGTGCTCTTAACAGGGTTTATATAATTGCTAAGAAATCACAAGTGCTGTACAAAAACATTTCTAGAACTATAAAAGTCTAGGATTTCCTTTCTGGTAGAAAAAAAAAAAAAAAAAAAAAAAAAAAGATAAAAATTAGTGTTCCTACGTACTCTCTAATAGTCTAACAAACAGCAAATATTTGATTTTCTATTAAAGGCCAAAAGGCAAGAACTCAAATAGAAATGTCTTCTATCACTATGTTCTGTACATAAAGTAATGTATAGATGCAATAAGAAAGTTAATTAGTTTCGTGCTGCTTGGAGTGCATGTGGAAGAAAATTAAAAGGATCCAATTGCTATCTCTAATTAGAAATTCTGAGGAACAACATTGTAGAGATGAATTGTCAGCTTCCTCAGGTATTTCCTACTCATGCCAGTCACATTTATGCATCCCCTTTCCAATTAGTAAATTAATTGCCTTTCCATAACTAACAAACAAGTTCTGGCTGCTAGTTTATTTTAATTCACACAGCCATGGGGATGCTAAGACCCATCTACCAGGAGCAGGAGGCCCACTGGCATTGCACTGATGCCCAAACACTGCTACATGGAGAATTTCTGTGATGAAATTAAACCCGTACTGACCATCACAGGGTACTTCTGGTTAGGGGAGAAAAAGGGTAGGTGACAAAATGGCTGTTGTAAAACATGTCATCAATACCTATGCTTTACTCTTAGATTCATTTGGCAATTTGTGTTGGCTTTGGTTACCAAATGCAGTCTCCTCTGACTGAATGAAATCCAAACCAGAGGCTGCCAAGCACAGCAGTGTGAGCTGGGCAGAAGGGACAGCCCAAGGACTGGCGAGGATGATGTTTAATCTTAACCCTGCTGGGTTGTTGTGCACAAATGCTTTCCTTTCACAAGGATGCATTTCACAAATGTCATCAGTTAGATAAAATACTGAAGCTTCATTAATCCATCATAAGAAGCTTCAGTTTTAAATTACCTCTTAGTATCACGTGTCCTCCCCAGATATTGAACTATAAAAAAATCAAACTACTAAAAAGCAATAAATTAGAAAATGGGATATACAAACACATTTTAAATGGTGTTTTCCCCTTCATGTCACTCTTCCCTTGAGCAGACCAGCAAAATGAATGGAAAATTCCTACTGGCACTCAGCAGCTTTCCCAAAGTTAATTGTTTTAGTAAAAGATGGAAGGATTCATAAAAGGGAAGTCAGCACAGTTCAGATTGTAATGGAGAGCACCACACCTTTCCTGGGACAGAAGACCCCCTGCCTTGGCACCTGGGTGGTAATGAGATGTTGGATGGCTGTGGTCTTGTGGGTTGACAAGTAGCATGGGATGAATGTATGCACACAGCAACAAAACAGTCGTTAAACATTGTGGGTAAGTGTAGTGGGCTAATTTTTTCTGATTGCTTGGTGCTGCTCACCCTTTTTAGCTTCAGAATTCTGAATTTTTCTAGCTGAGGTGTTCTGCAAAAAGCACAAAGCACCACCCAGCCACCTATTTCTATTTTAATGAAGGGGTTTTTTTTGTTGTTTTTTTTTAACCAAAGACATAAATGTTAGTCATAGGAACTAATAGCTGTGCAGCCATCTTTGTGGTTGGGAAAATGTGCAGTTTTGTACTGTTTGGATGCAAACACATAATGTTACTGCATATGGGACCTAAATGGAGTACAAATTATAGTTATGCATCACACCCTGAATTGTGTTCTAGCTCTTTCTGATTATCCTGACCAGATGCTGTTATTTACACCTGCCAGGTACAGGATCCTACACTGGCATTACAGGGAAGAAATGAGACTCCTCTCTCCCAAATAAGCTGTGAGATCCCCGTGGAGATCAAATCCTCCAACCCCACCACCTGTCCTCATCTGCACCCTCCTGCAGTTGGCAGAAATAGAGGATGAGGAACGTGCTGCCTTCCCAGGCCCAGCTTAACTCCCTGCAAATGTCATATTCTGTATTTGATCTCCAGTGGGGCAGCAAGGACTGTTCACTGCAAGGCGGAATAGTTCCCCAGAGCTTGGGATCCTGCAAAGACTGATCAGAAACACATTTGGGCCGTAGAAAGGGCACATCAAAATGTCAAAATCTGTCCATCAGGTTCCCAACCATCATCATTGCCTAAAAGCTCTCCTCTGCTGATTCCCACTCACATCTGAAATGGAGAAGGTAAATTAAGGCTCTTGAGCTGCTTCCACGCTTCCATCGGGTGTCCCAGTTAAATTTCAGGAAAGAGCACTGGGGCGAATGCTAGCTTTTAGTTTGTTGTTGTTTTCATAATCTTCAAAATCCTTTAAAAAGCATCCTTACTAATTAACACCCAACTATTTCACTATTCTGTAAGGCCCTTAAAATATATCCAAGGTAGGTTTTCAAAAGATATTCTTCCAGCATACAGGAATTCATAATCCTGCTCAGGGAGAACTGTAGCAGAATTCAGCTGTATGGTGCATTAAATAGAAATTACTTTAAAAAAAAAAAAAAAAAGTTGGCAGGTTGGCAGTATACCAGAGGTACTTTATTTACACAAAAATCAACGTAAGAATAGCATTTGCTACCCAGCAGCTAAAAATCTGCTTCTTGTAGGCTAACAGTGCTGCTCCAATTTCCTTCTGCTTGTACAAATGTTAGCTGAAGAGTAAAAGGTTTGCATCAGTTAAAACATCATACAATGAACTGGCCAGAAGCTTGGATTTCTTTTAATTAACCAGTGTAACAGCAGGATCTTAACATTGCAAGAAGGGTTTAAAACTGACCAGCAAGCAGGAGCAGACAAGTTAATGGACGGTGTTTAAAACACTGGTGGTGGATAGCAATTGGGAAAGCTTCCATACAAACTTTTTCATCAAACTGGAGAAAGCCAAATGTTTTCAATTTATTATTCATGTTAAGCAGAACAACAACAAACAGGTAAAATTAAATCAGTTTTTTTTTTTTTAAAGAGCATTGGAACTTTTAGCAATTTCCCTAGTGAAAACTACAGAGCAATAAAAATATTTTCCCTAGGGATCCCATGGGATAAATCACTGTATCTTCTCCCACATCATGCACCTGCACAGCAGCTCAGGTCCTTGCTTAAGGTTATCAGAAGAACTGTAGTAGTCAACAGGACAAATCATAATACTAAGATAAACCTAGCAATCTCTGAAAGGAGATGCATAATATAGAATTTCACCCAATTGGTACACGTATCTATTGTCAGGATCCTTCCCAGCCAAGGAGGAGAGACATGACTGGCCCTTGCATGTATTCTGATTTCTCACAACCTTTTACTCTAAAGCTACTAACAAATAACAAAATAAACGAACATTATTCAAGAACATTCACCCATGAAACATTGTTCTACTACAACTGTCAACGTCCCATAGCATTAGCATGCCTTTATAGTGCATAGAATATTCATATGACAGACAGTCCGGATGAAAAGAAAAAAAAAGGAGTTGTTCTGAACAGCATCAACAGAGATTGCAAGAACCGACACTGGAGCTGTTTGTGTTGCTTCTGCCAGTCTGAGGTTGAGTATGCAGGCTGAATCGCAGGGAAAATTTCCCTGTGATGACCCTAAAAGTCCCATGACGTGCCCACCACAGCTGATCCAGGCAGCTGAAATCTCTCCTTTTACACCCTCCACCCTCGGGACAGGCAGTTTTATTAAGACACCATGTGTGTAGTCCAGCAAATCACCCATCTGTGAACAATTTAATTAGAAGCCTATCCTCAGAGTAATGTGCTCATACGATGGCAGCCCACAGCAGGAGAATACTAACAACCTGGGGTGGAAGCAGGGGAAATTCACCACTCTGAGCTCAGAGAGGAACCTCTGAAACTTCAACTCTGCTTTCACCACAGCCATTGATCCTTTGTATACTCTACAGCTAGTCGTTTACCTGTCCTCTGCCTTTGCTCCTCCAGCTGTGAAATGGCCAAAAAAATATTGAGCCACCTTGCACAAATCTTGACATGCAAAAAGGAAGTCCACATGGAAGCAGAGGTTGTTCCTCTTGTGACGTGGAATATGTTATATGAATATCTCTGTTACAATTACACCTTCTTAACCATGGTGTGAACAGCCACTATAATGGTACAAATAGGTAACAGCATAAGCCCTTTGCTTTTTCAGAGTCATTCTTAGAGGGTTAAATTATATTCCCAATTTGAACCACATCGTTGTGATGAGGAACTTGGGATATGCCTCAAAAATCAGAGAGTTGACTTACAGCACTCTCATGTCAAGGGCGATTGCTGCTGTTTGCTACAGAACATAGGTGGATCGGGCAGGCAATGACCTTACAAGAAGCAAACATGGGTGAAACAACAGGACACCTGGCAGTAATTTTCAGTGCAAGACAAATAGCTGGATAGACAACAACTGTATAATAACCAACATCATATGGCAGCTGAGAGCAGGAAAAGACAGTGTGCGGTTTTATAGCAACAATGAAAGAACACGACTGAGCTGTAAGTGCCCAAATGTCCTGAAAAGAAACTGCTAAGGTGACGATAGGTAGTGCTTCATACTAGCTAGAAGTGATTTTTGAACTGTTGGCCAATGAATCTGTCATTAACCAGTTATTTGTTCTAAATTTATGTGATGGGAAGACTTGGGACTTCCAAGTCCTATACTTCTACTCCTTCTACTCACACTACACCAACAGCTAAAGCACTGCAGACGGACTACATCATAAGAATTCGCACACTTTTTCACCAAGACCTTCAGCACCATGTCAGGGAAGAACATCAAAAAGAGCACTGAGCCAGGCATTGTCATTTTCATCCCTGTAAATACGGGCCACATTCTTTGTCAATGCCATAGGAAGTCAGAGATGTCAAAAAGAGCAGGCCAGATGTTGGAAAGGACACACGCAATGAAGTCATGGCATGGCTGTCTCAGGTCTAATAATTCCCATTATGATCAAAATAAACACAAAATATCAGACTCACAGTAGCAGTGCCCCTTCAATCCTATAGCACCTTCCACATAGAATTCATTCACCAAACACAAGCCCTATAAAACAGGCCCCACAGAAAGGCTGGCTGCCCTCGTTCCCCCAGGGTCTTGCTTGGGCTTTTTGTCCCCACCTGTTTTTCCATGTACATGTGTTTAACACATTGCTCTCCTCCTCCTCTTCTGTCTGCTCTTTCTTAGAAGCTCTGGTTCTTCATTTGGAAGAGGTTAAACCAATCCCAAATTATACAAAATGAATCCAAAAGGTTTGGTCTTTGTCTTCAGTGGCAACAGATGCAGACCCAGAAACAGGAATTACAGTCACTGATGCACTATAGCTGCCTTTAGGGTAATATGACAGACTCCTATAACGAACTCCCTGCTATTGAACCACAAAATTATAATGTCTCAGCTTATGCCCCTATCACTTAATTAAACACAATACAGCAAGGCAATGCAGTATGGCTTCCAGAAGGAGGAGATGTTGATAGCTCAGTGAAGATAAGCAGATAACTTAAGAAGATAACTTTGAAGGTAGAATTACTAAACACAAAGAAGCAGTCAGATGATTTCAAAGTTGTCAGAAGAAGATCTTTGAACCTAAGCTGTACTGTCATAAATAGCAGCAATGTGAAACGAACCTCCCCAGCTCTGACACTGCGCATCAGCCCAGGGTCTTTGAAAACCTGGAGCATGCAGACCCATACAAATTACAGCAAGCAGTTAAGATACAGCCTCACGAAGCACAACTGAATAATGCAGAAAGGATACGTGAAAAGAAGAAACGCAGTTCATCTGATCGTGACTGTTACACTCAATTTAGTGCTACTCCACGCTGGTAATTGGTAAACGGATGTCTGAATCAACTCAGGTTCAGGACAACATGAAAACATCACCAGAAATATCAGTAAGAAATGCAGGGTCTTTTTCTACTTCAGGAGTAAACAGGTTTTTCCAGCTTTTCAGAGGTTTTAGTCCTAACCTCCTTTCTGATGCTCTCAGACTTGGGAAAAGATCCGATGTTTCTGAAGAAAGGTTAGCAAATGTCTTCTTGTCAGAGACCAGATGCACTACCAGAAATTTGAGCCCAAGCTTCTGGCACAGATTAGAGTTTCTGGGAAAAGAGCTCTTTTCACCTAAGTTCAGCTCTGTATCTTGATCTAACTTCACAAAAAAAAAAATAAAAAAATAAAAATAAAGCAGGCAGCACCACGGAGTCGTTCATCTGCCCTGTTTTAGACCTGTATGAGTTGCCCTCACAGGCACATGCCTCTCTCCTTGGATTATAAAGGGGCCCAAAAGTGATGAGCTCAGATTTAGATAACTAACTCTGAGAACCCTAAAGGTAAAGTGGATGAATTATGTCCTCAAAAATAGCACCTAGTCTCAGGGTTATGATTCCATTTTCTTAGCACACAACAGTGATTTAGTTGACTATCCACTAGCACTAAAATAGCAAGAATACTAAACGTGAGCACACTTTTCTTCACGTTCCTCCCTAAATTTACTCTGCTGCCCTTCACAAGAGCTACCCACTGACAGCTGAAAAAGTGATGGTATATATAACGAGACCAAAAGAAAAGAGAAATCTAGAGCAAGAGATGCTAGATGCTAACATAGACCAAGCATGCCAGGTTGCCATATGTTTGCCTTCCTAGTTAGCTCGCACTCTTCCCATGATTAAATGAGAGATCATCTGGATTGAAGGAAATTAGTATCTGTTCATTAGTCCTGTGAAGGTCTGGTAGCATACCAAGCACACAATCAGTAGAATTGGTCAAAATATCAGGTTTATTGCAGTTTTTCCCACAAAAGCTAAAAACAGCACTTTGACTAAGTTCTTTTAAGATTTCTCATTGAAATAAAAACTTCTTCGCAGGAGAATTTGAAAAAATAAAACATTCTTGTTAACATAGCACAAGCTAACCCCAAAGACATGGTAGTTTGGGTTCTGTTTGTTGGTTCTTGTCTCTGGTAAGCTCTCAGGGAGGACAGGGTTTGTCATGATATCAAAAAGGCTGGTGAGAAATCTTGGAAGCACTTGTCTGGATCCCAAAAGAAAGGTAAATCCCTATTAAATCCAATCTGTAGTGAAGTACAGCATAACAGTACTTCATTTATAATACTTGCACTAATATAATTTAGAAAAGAACAATTCCAGTTTGGGGAATTAGATGTTTTATTTTCAGTGGGGGAAGAGGAAAAAATAGATAAATATAACTCTTTTAATGAAAGGGCTTTATCTAAAAAAGGTTAGGAGGTTTCTGGACTAACTTATTCTGGCTGAGAAATGCTAAGCAGCCAACGAAGAACTCTCCTCAAGTTCTGGTACCACAAGGTACAGTTGCAGTTAGCTTTGTGGTCATTGTTGTCGATGTTTGTTTGAACTAACTAATCCCAGTTCAGCTCTCAGTTGTGCTGATCCCAAAATCCTCCTCATAGCTGATGCTGCTTGGGTATGGTGTTGGGAATCTCAGCAGAGCCCATAGTGGGGTAAATGAGGGAAATAGATTACTTTAAATGAAACAAGTTTAAAACAAATTAAGGAAGGGTGGGGCTTATTTCTTATGAGGAACAGCTGAGGGAACTGGGGCTGTTTAGTCTGGAGAAGAGGAGGCTCAGGGGAGACCTTACCACTCTCTACAGCTTCCTGAAGGGAGGTTGTGATGAGGAGGGGGGTTGGCCTCTTCTCACAGGTAACTGGTGATAGGACCAGAGGGAATGGCCTCAAATTGCACCAGGGGAGGTTCAGGTTGGAAATTAGGAGACATTTCTTCTCAGAAAGAGCAATCAGGCATCGGGAGAGGTTGCCCAGGGGGGTGGTGGTGTCACTGTCCCTGGAGGTGTTCAAAGAGAAGTTGGACGTGGTGCTTAGGGATGTGGTTTAGTGGTGACATTGGTGGTAGGGGGGTGTTTGGACCAGATGATCCTGGAGGTCTTTTCCAACCTTAATGATGCTATGATGCCCAAAATGTATGTGTGCTCTTGCCTGTTACATTCATCCCCAGTTCATCAGTGCTGTGCCTTACTATGCTTCTGCCTGATCATAAAATACAGTAAATGAGTTTTTTTCAATGCTGTTTTTTCCTACTCCAACCAGACCTTTATCTTTTTTAAGATGCAGTCCTGGAAAAGGCAGCCCATGAGCTCCAGCCCACTGGACTCATCCAGAAGCAACCTGAAGGATCCTGGGGGGCTGAAGCCACCTGAACGATCCCCCTGGTGCTGGCTGCAGCAGATAGAAAGTCACTGCAAAGAGGCAGGCCTACTTCCACTCGATTTATTATTCAAGTGTAAAAGTTTAATGCACCTATTTGAACAATTGAAGTATGCTCTCGAGCGTAGTTGTCTTTTTGCTTCTGAAGAGACAATGGCTCATGAATCACTAAGTGCTATGGCCGGCACCCCAGCACGGACTTATTCATGAGTTGCTTGTTTCTTTGTATACACCCAGGAGGAAGAAAGAGCTTTAATAATAGACACCATTAAAGAGGATTTTAAGAAAATTAGCAACCTCACACAAAACTCATTGGGCTTCTGGGACAGATTGCTCACAGCTGGAAGCCCAATATGTTTAAGGGTGGCTGATCCTACTCTACTACAATTTTTATAAGATTTTGGCAGTCCTGCCATAAAAGTGTCTGTAGTACAAAGCATGACTGGAAGAAGCAAGACCTTCCTTTGGGAAAGAACTGAGTTGGCTTTACTGCAATTTGCTCAGTAATTTGGGGGGATATTCATATCAACACGGTGCAACTGATGATAATACTCCAATTACATTGAGTCTCCAAGCAGGAAAGAGGAATTAATTTCAGGGTTACCTTTGGTTATTAAGGCTTTGGAGTGCTCATGACCAAGTGTCTGTAACTCACAGGGCAGAAGATTTAAATTATCAACCTGTGTAAGATTTGCTTTCTTCTTTGGTTTTGAAGGAAATGATGCCATCACTAAACTTTTCTTTCATGGGTATTAACAATTTATTTTGCAGTGTTATTCTGCTGCTGTGCAAACCAGGATGGCAACTGCATCCAGCAGCTTTACAGTTTCAATTTTGATGCATTTGGGAATGTGTTGGTTCAGAAGACTGCATCTTGCCAAATACTGGTAATTGTATTCCTTCTTCAGAAAAAAATACTAAGTAAAGTGAATATTTCTAACTGAGTTGCCCAAAAAACTCTTCCCACCTCCACCAAAACGTGCTGTTTTGTCACAGCCAATATTTGTGTTAATTCAATCATTTCATTGAAATGTCCACACAAGCTTCTTAGGTCCAAGACCAAGGTGAAAAAAACAGGGAAACAAGGTGAAAAAAACAGGGAATGCATCACACAGACATGACAGGAGAAAAAAAAAAAAAATACCACAAATTCAAAGCAACTTCTTCTGGAGGAGAAAGACTTGCAAGCCTTGATGTTCATGCAATGTGCATAGCAGACTAGTTGCAGCTGCCAGGCCTGATTTGTGGCAATACTCCAGAACAAATTGTTCGATTTATAATTCCGTAAAGCTATCCAGAGAAATGTAGAAGTCAAGCTGGGTTCTTTTTTCCCTTCTTGCATGTTCCCATCAGGAGGAAAGATTCTTAGAGACAAATTAGATGTTAGATACATCTCTGTAATCTTGGAGCCTTACAGAGGTTACAGGATGGTAACTCGTACAAAATAGTGAAGTGAAAAGAAAAGCATTAACAGTGAAAAGCTGCAAAACCTGCAGAACCCACGACCCCACAGCATGGAAAATTGAGGGTAAAAACTGATACGTCCTTCTATGTATGTACAACTTGCACGTTTAAATATTATTCTGACATCAAGAACTGTAACACTGGCTTAAAAAATGAGTTGTTTCAAAAAAATAATGAAAACTTTATTTGTCATCATTACCTGACAGCACACAGTTTACATTTCTTCTATAGTAGAAGAAACCATAGTAGAAGCATTCTGCTTAAACACAAAACAGATTCATATAAAAAACAGCATGACAAAGACTTAGAGCCTTAAGAAAATAAAATAGTCCATTATTTGATATCACTCTGCCACTGCAGATACACGGGTTCGATTTATGCTGGTAAATTAAATGGTGCCAAGGGACGTTCCCAGGCACTGGGGTACCATCAGCTGTATAGTTAGGTTGTAAGCATGATCCATAGCACCATTTGGGCCATGGCCAATTGCCACTGAGCCAGCTAATGCCAGAGCACAACTCGGGAATTAGCACAGTCCTGAGACCATCCCAAAAGCAGTCTGCATGTGGTCACTTTATTGGGAAAGACATGAGAGTTTAGTAGGAGCAGGCTGTTCCCATGCAAGTGGATGCCAGAGAAGGGTTGTGAGCATGTTTAATTTATAAGCATTGCTATAACCACTCAGAACTGACATGGGAAGCAAGATGCTGCATTTCAAAGTTAGTACAAGGCTGGATACTACCCTTACAGAGAGTTCCAAGTTCACAGAAAATTAAACAGCGTTCAGTTTACCTGAAATTTGGTAGAAAGAAGCCTAAGTCTGCCATTGAACCAACTCAATGCTGTTTTGCTATGTCAGAGATGATCCTTAGTTACATTCTCATCCATTTTAAATAGCATTAACATTGGTTTATCTTCATCACAACCAAATAATTGCAGTTCTTTAGAAAAGTGTTGATTGCAGAGGTTCACAGAGTAAATCATTTCCAGATATACAGAAATAAAATGTTTAAACCCTACTAGGAGCATAATATGGAATAAATCATCATCCAGGCTCCCATCTCCATCCCACAGAGATGGAGAACCCAGGTTATCTTGCTGAGATGTCTCTTGTGCTCTTCATTGAAGCTAGTCTGTTCTCACTCCCTGGACAGTCAGGACATGGGCTACTCTGATCACTGCATGATAAACTCCAGGTGAAGGAGGGAAAAAGCATAATGTAACACAGAAACATTACACTTTGACTGTATCCTCTCATAATATTTCCCACAAGAGGTCACTAACTCCTTAAAGCCAGCAAATTGTAAACTGTGTATCCATGAAGTGCGTGTTATGGGAAAACAGTTTGTAATCCCCCTATTAATCCTTGGCACCGGGGCACACGCGGTATAATTATAGACTGTGGTAGAGTAATTTGAAAACTTTATTTCACTGGGCCATAATTATATCCTGGCTGTAATCCTTTAATTGCCAATATCATTTAATGTGTTATAGACATGCCGTATGACTAGATGAACAAACCTACTAAAACATCCTGCAAGCAAGCCACAGTAAAGGCAGTAGCATAGACTGTCATGCAGGCTATTAAACAAAGATGAACAATTAATAAGCAACAGAATACACAGCCCAGACACATCAGGATTTCTACTCTCATGTTGTGTGTGTTGCACTAATAGTTGGTTTTCTAAAGTACCCTACTGGATGCATAAAACTACTGGAAGAAATGTGTCATAAATTGCCACCTATGTCAACCAACCATCAAGCAAGGGGCAGAAACAGGCTTCCAGCAATTCTTCAGAAAGAAGTTACGAGGACTTACCCTGACATAAATGCTGACCCAGTCCAAAATGCAATTAAACTACAATAGACCATACATCCAGTTGCTAATGAGAACTATTCTTTTGGTCATCTCTTATTTACATTCTTCACACTGACACTGTCATATTTTGGTTTTATCATGGAAAATAAAAGCCGAGGAAGCAGAGAGTTTGCTAAGTGAAATGTTTAAGAACACACGCAATGCATGGGACCAGAAAGAAAATGCTTAAAAGGAAACATAATTTGGAGCCTAGTGGTTAGTCTCAGGTAGGTAAATCATTGTTCAAAAATCTCTTCACTGATCCAAGAGTTACTTTTATTTCTAACCAGCGATTGCCAATACAAATGCATAAACAGTTCAAGTACAGAAACTAGAACTTGGTCCCTTTGCCCACTCCAGCCTCTGATGGGCTCTCACATCCTCTCCTGGTGTAAGAGACTTCAGGAGCACAAGAAACCACTTAAACCTAACGAGAAATTTCCTCAGCAGCTGTTCTGCCCCAAGGTTAGTTCTTTAGAGGTAGGCATCACCTGCCACATATAAGAAGACTCAACCCTGCTAAGTTAGTGAACTCTGAATGAAGGTAATGAAAAACCCCAGAAACATCTGGTTGCTGGGTCTGAAGTGTCCCTGAAGCACTTAATCAGCTGTTCCAGAGAAGGGACAGGGTTTAGGACACAGACAAAATGTGTTATCTCTTCATATACAGCATCTACCACCTGTCAAAGACAGTGAACGAGCTTCCCCTTGTAAAAGTAGCTGCAGCTCTTGTCATTACCCTGCAAGGAGCTGGAAAAACAATCTCACAGCAAACTACTGAAAAGTTGTCCAAGATGAGTGCAGATCTAGTCAAACTACACTGCCCCTTTACTTACTGATATACAATAGACTTAATAGTCACCACTTAGGGAGCATAAGGGAGATGCCCATGACCGCAAAGGCATCACAAACCTTGTGTGTGGTGGCCATCACCCTCAAAAATACCCAAGGCTTTCAGTCTTTTCCAGTCTACATCCACTCGTTTTGTCTCCCATGCAGTCAGAGGGTTAGATATCTCCCATTACAGGTAACCCTGTCACTTCTTGCCCCAATTGCAGAGGATGACGAAATAAAGAAAAAATCCCTTCGGGTTAGCACGATGCAGTGTTTGTTGGGAAATGTGAGATCTTTGATTTTAGAATAGCTGATGTAACTGGGAGGAACAGGCAGGCTCCTGGGACCACAAGGAGAGCAGCAGCAAACTTCAAACTAGACGTAGCTAAAAAACAGTGACTAATAATATAACCTAGTTATGCTCATCAGCTGAACTCAACAGAACTCAGAAGGAAATAGCAGTAGAGAAGCAGGAAAGGTGACAGGGAGTTTGCTTACTCATTTACAGGTACTTATGAATCCTATGTCTCTCCCCAGTGTGACACCTATCTTTTTGTTGTAATAATTTGTAAAAAAATGCAAATACCATTTAAATCCCTAGGAAGTTATAAAGTGCTCCCTCCCCTTCCCAATTCCACTAGAGGGAGAGTTGAAAAATAACCCAAAATGCCCTAATTTGCCTTGACCTCTGCTTCCAAGGCAGCAGACTTTCTTAGGCTAGCTCCAGAGCCTTTCATCGGCCTGGCAGGGGAGTGCTGCAAGACATAAATGCCACTCACACTGCATATAGAGGCGGAGTGGTCAGAATTTCCTTTGTGACCAATGTGAAAAGTGCTGGTGCACACGAGAAAGCTGCTGCCACACAGGGGCTCTGTGTTGGATGCTGTGGGAGCACAGCATGGCAGCTGTTAGACATGTGCTGTTTCCTGAGGCATATCAAACCTGCTATGCTAACACACTTACCTTGCACATGAATAAGCTGCAGCTTACAGGAGTTACTTTTAAAAAATTCACAAAACAAGGTATGGAGCGTACCAAACAAATAACGGGTTGGCACAGTTAGGCAAGCTGTGAACATTAAGCAGGACTTCAAAGGCTGTTCATTGCAAGAACGTTAAAGTAAAACACGCTCGTGTCATTTGGGAGCTGAAGCAACACAGCACTCATCCTTCAATCATCACTGATCTTCATGGGTATAGTGTTAGTCGTTCTCCGTGAGCCTGCTCCCTCACCACCTGGACCATCCACAGAGACCAAAATCAAGGTTAGGCTGGGATTTTCCTCTAATTTGAGCCTTTCGCAATTAGATGTAATATTTGTTCTAGACACCATAGCCTTTTCTAGTCAATAGAAAGGATAAAGCACTACCAAAAAGGATGAGTCAACTGACCTGCTTTAGTTGTACATCTGAGGAAGAGACAACTTGCCCTAAAGATACAATTATGCTACTCCCTTTGAAGCCAGAGTGACCATGTCAGACATCTGCCCCCACCTTTTCATAGTTAATTCAGAGCAGGCAAGCACTACAGCTGCAGGCAAGCTGCAGCCCCCTAGGAAAAGACCAGAAAAGACAAAAAGCATGCAGAAATGAAGCAACTTCCCCAAAATGATACAAAGACTGACAGCGACAGATGGCAGTAAGAAATGGCAAGTGCCATTTGTAGGATTGCAACATTGCAGGATCAGTAATCCCAAAAGGGAGCCTTTTCCCTGATTTTGGGCCAGGCTCTGAATATCAACAGGATGATCATCACATCTGAAACCAGAATAAAAGAAGCCACAGAAGCAAGCTGTGAATATGTGCAATTCCTCATCATCTTCTACCATGCATGTTCAACTTTCTGTGATAGAGAGAAGAAGCCGAAGAAGTTAAAAGTCATATGGACACTCATTTGCTACTTTCCTTCCTGGTATTTTTCTTTACCTTTTGAAGAAATGTTCTTACTAAAGTCCAGCATATGAAAATGAGGAAACTGGCTATTTCTTTACCATAGTTTTACCTGAGCTTTCATTCACTGTAACTATCTGTCAGCCACTATGCAGCACTTCTTAATATTATGCAATGCACTCTTCAATTAAGCAGGAGGTTGCATATCTCTTCTGAGTATCCCTGGTGGTTTTAAATAAGCTTTTCACATGTTCCATCTCCAACGCTTGTTTGGCACAACAGTAATTTTTCCAGATGAGAGAGAACCTAGTTATATCATAAAGAATGAATTATTTAAGGAAAGATCAGCACTCCGGTTCACGTCAAGACTTCACTAATTGTATTTAATTGAAAGTACCACGCTGAACATATGCACAACAGTCTTCAGGTTCATAAAAGCCTTAAGTGCTTTTAAATACTACTGCAAAAGGAAAAAGGCTCAGGGGATCAGTAGCAGGAAACAATACCTTCCACTTCTGGAGCATTGACTCAAATCAAGTCAAAGTTAATCAAGGCTAAAATACATCATCTGCTAATTGGTTGATGGGGACAGATAAACCCCATTCTCAACAGGCATGTGGTATCATAAACTCAAAGTCAGAAGCCCCAGTTATAATTTGGCAGTTCAGACAACTGCCTGCTGCAGCTTAGCCTACCTGCATCCAGTCTCCACGCAGCTACTGAAGCGATGATGTTGCCCTAGGTCTTTATAGTGCTTTTCTACAGATTTTCAAGCGATTTTACAAGCAAAGTAGAAAGGAGCAAAACAGAGGAACTGACTTCACCAGACTCATTGAGCAACAGACAGCAAAGCTCAAGACCAGTTTAGGCCCAGGGTCAGTCCCCTATTAGGTAAATTTACAGCTTCACCACACACAGTGAACCAATCCAGCAGATCTTTGCATGCAAGAAAACAGGGTGGGGCAAAATGCCCCCTCCTGAGCTTCCCATTCAAATTGCATATTACCTTTCCACTGCATCAGTTCCAGTGCTTATTGGACTTTCAAAGAGTTTATTCAACTCATTAGGCTGACAGAACGACACACAGAGACAAACGAGGTTTCTGCAAGGCTAGCATATCAAATCATCTCACAGAAGTGTTGTGATCACGAGACCCTGCTGCAGGGACAAAGCAGGACCAGAAGCTCTTCAGCAGCAAGCTATCAGAGCAATTCAGGTGCTTTTGAAACCCCAGCTTAACCACATAGCAGTTCCCAGGCAAAAAATCCCTCATTCCAGATTCAAACTGGGTCTCAGCATTCAGGCTGCAGTGGTAGGTGAAATCAAAAAGCCTGTCAAACTTAATACTTGGTCTAGCTACTTCTGAATTCCAACTTGTTTTACTCTACGGAGTCCTACGTGCTTCGGCAGAGTTTAATCCCAAATTATATTGTTGAAGACAGCATACCAACACCACCTCACCACTTCAAAGTAGTATAAAAACAGGCACTTTTCCATCTAAACACAACATTTTCTGTTCCTGAAAATACACAGAAAGACTTGTCTTAGAGGAATGAGTAGCTGATCCACTAGCCTCACAGGGCTCCAGAAATTTGCCCTGAAATGTTATGTATTAAGAGAACACACTTTAAGAAATCGGGTTTGTAGAAATACACTAAAAACTGCTGGTGCGTGTGACTGGAGGAAGAATGGATACCTATTCCTTCTGGATGTATGCCTTGGGTTCAGTTCCTTTCCCTGCCCAAGAACATTCAAACCCAATGCACACATAACTTCTCAGCTGAGTGCCCAGAGCAGCAGGTTAACCAAGCACATTTCAACTCGCTGTGCACAGAGAAGTGTGCTTACTCATTAACTGTTTGCAAGGAATCTGTAAAAAAGCATGCTGAGTTACCAACAAGCTTAAATTAGACATAAAGAGGCTAACAAGTCACATTTACGTTTGTCCTCTGACATCTCATCTGGACTTTTTTTCTGCCCAATGATGGCTTTAACCTCACATGCTCTCTGTCATATGATAGGCAGGGCAGCCTTCCAAAAAGCTGAAGAGGAGCAGGGGAGCCCAGCTTCAGCACACTCAAATATTCTGTATTGGTATTCTAGCTATCAATGGGGTGGGCTTTGTTTTTCTTCTCTTCTTCATTTCCTCGTTTGTTTTCAAAGCGAGGCTTGCTTGCTTTTTGACACACAAGCACGCAAACATGGAAAAAGGGTGCCCACATCTTAAACTGGAGTTGTGAACAAAAATTCCACCTCCTACGAACTCTACAGTATCTCTCACTGCCTGGCTAAAACTGAGCGTAGGCCACATGTAGCCATCCCACATCTCCAGCACATCTTATTTCGTAGCGCCAAGCGTGACCAGTATCTCAGCCCACAGTTGGTCGGAGCACTGAACGTGGAAGTCTTCCTCTGAAGCCTGACTTCCATCACGTTGTGCTCCTTGATCTGGGTTCTGCCGCGTCCAGTTAAAAAAAAAAAAAAAAAAAGAAAATTCAGCAGTGCAGAGACAAATTTCTATTTTATATTCTCAAAATCCAATGCCATTTTGAGACTAGTTGAAATGGATGGTGCTAATGGCTCCTGATTTTGTGTGTAATTTTGAAGCATGTTATTCTCAGGATCACCCCTTTTCCTTGAATTAATAACCTCTGAACTTCTGCTAGGCTAACATGTCAGAATTCTTCAGGCTTATTCCCATGTTTCTGTTTCCTCAAGCTATTGCTTAAGCAGATGATTTGGAAGTGGCAGAAAAACTCATTCAGTTCAGGGCTGCATAGAAATACTTGTCCAGCATTTTAAGTGTATTCCCAGCGATTTACTCTCATATGATTTGCACCTATTTAAAGTCTGTACCTCACCATATCTTGCAGTAAGCCTTGGTGCAAAATATTTGAACATAGACAAGCTGACGTAACGCTAGTACAAGCTGAAACACTGCACATTACATTAGATTTTCTATTTCTTTCTTAGGGAAGGACTTGAGCAAAATAAGCTTCAATACATTCACCCTGAGCCGAACTTTTAGTTCAAAAGCATTCAGAACCAGGTTTGAGTCATGGAGTTATGCTTTGTTTAATATTTAATTTATGCTGAACAAATAATTGCTTGGTCTCATTCCTTCCATGACAGTTAAAAACAAATTGATGTCTATTGCAAAATCCTTACTGGGCTCCACAAACTGTTACAAGAGCAGACTTGCAAAGCGTGTTGCCAAAGATCAGATAAATATCAGCACAAACAGAAAAAGTAGAGTTTCCTACCCTAAAAAAGTAGAGTTTCCTACCCTGTTAAGATTGAAATCATGGGCGCACAATGTTTGTTCTTCTAACACAAGAACACGTACCAATATAGGGTAGTTCAGCCTTTGAACAAGCTGTCTGGATGTCCTGAAAAATTCCCATTCAAAGATCCTTGAAACTTCACTGGTCCAGAGCAACCACACCTAACTTTGAAGCAAGCATTGCCCTGAGCAGGAGTCTTGACCAGAGATCTCGTTTCAACTGGAGTTTTAGATATCAATGACATACAAATGAAAAGCTAACCTTGGGAGATAAGACAGGAGTATGTAAATTAAGACTACCACAGACATTCATAAAGATGTTAACAGCTTTTATTTCACTGGTGCAAGGCCCGCGTGTCATCCACCACTCACCAACATCAAAACAAAACATCATCTTCTATAAAACAGTTTCAGAAAATTCAAAACAAAATAACAGTGGCTATAATAAACTTCATACAATACTGTGAATCACTTAGTTTGTGTCATTCAAACAAGAACAAATCAGTTTTTAGCATACATGGCTTTTTTTTTCTCCCCAGAAATAAAACATACCAGCACAACTCCAGTACATGCCTCACACCCAGAAATGCATAACATCACTCCATGACATTGACAGCAGTTCGTGCTTAGAACTAGTCATCAGTTCACCCTACCAATATAATAAAATACAAAATGATATGAAAAAACTACATTTACAAAGTACAGTCCCAATCCTGCAATCTAATCTGTTTGGGTAGGTACCTGCAACCATTCCAACTCCCCTGAAGGCAATGTGGTTTTTAGTGCTCCGTTGCTAAAGATTTGATTGCAGAATCGGGGCAAGTGGAAAGGTTTAAATCTTTCCACAAGCAGTAAAACACTGCCTTATTCTTCTAGATTCCACTTCAGTAGTATTTGCACAACCTCCTAAACAGAGAGTTACCTACTTTCAATTACCTCACGTTTAGGAAGAAAGAAGGATAGGCTTTGAAGTAGTTTGCAGAGAAATGGCTTTCACTGAAATGACTTGGGGCTGTGAGCTGTGCTGTAGTGCACGGTGGTGATCCAAATGCTTCCGAGAGATAACCACATCTTGTTTCAGTATTTACAGTACCTGCTGCCTTCCTCTGCTCTACACAAGTTTCTTCACGAGCAAGAAATCAGAGATCTTGTTTCCATTGTACGAGCATTATGACATGACTCCAAAAACAGGATTATGACGACAAATACTAGGGCCATATTCTTCATAGTCTTTCTTGGTGTGACATACTTGGAAGAACTCTGGCTATGAAAATATAAAACAAATCCTCTCAAAAACATAAGAATGCATAAAATAGAAAAACAGACAAATAACGATTTAAAGCGTTTGCAGATTGCAGCTTTACGATCTGATATTACATCTTCACAACAGAATAAAATTAGAAATTTTCAAATGTGAAGGCAATCAAGAAAAGTTTGTCTGAACCAAAAGACTGCTTTTAAATACAGCAGTAAGAAATCCCACTTTGGAGACATGAATTGTTTCCATTTTCTTCCATTTGATTTTCTCTCAGTTTTAGGAACACTGCTTTGGATCCTATACTGCTGAAGTCCTGGCTAATCCCAAGTGATATCTTCAAGAACGAATGGACTATATTACAGCTATCATATAAGAATTATTTCAGAATTATGTCATATCATGATACCCTTACTCAAGTAAAGCTCCCACTTGACCTGTACAAATTTTGCTGTGATGAAAGTTGCATGAGGATTCCAGATTGTGACATAGTTCATGCTGTCACCATTAAAAGGTTTGAAAGTTAGTACTCAAATCAAATACAGCCAGGAGAAAACATGCAATAAAAAATTTAGCAGTTTTTCTTGAAGACTTACTGTTGAAGCCAGCATGGAACCACCAAACCAAACTGCGTAACGCTGCATGTGATGTGTTATCACTTGAACTTCAACTGGTTTGGGCTAAGAGAAACAGTTCACATTTAATCAGTTTGCATTTCCTGGCAAGACTCTTATAAACTGAAAATAACCAGAGATCTTCACCCATCCCCTAACATCACTATCTCATACTTATTACTCAGTGTACCATACCCCCTGGGAGACCAAGTCAAATAACTCTTCCTGATTAGCACACAACAGTTAAATCCCCTCTTGCCTACTGCTAAGATCACTTATCTCCTAGAAAGATACTACCAGAAATGCCCTTACAGACTGCTCACAGTCGCTTCACGGTTTCTGTAAAGACATGTCATACATTGCAACGCTATCAACAGACTTAATAATACATACATACACACAATTCATCTTATAGCACTGTTTTCACTTGGTGAGGTGAAAATTCTGAATTTCATTTCTTTTATTAGCCTCATAATCAAAAGCATTTGAAATTCCTACTTACTTTTATCCGACCACCACTGAGTTCCTCACTAAGTCGCAATCTTGCATCCACTACTCTTTTCAAATCCCTTTGCAGTCGTCGTCCAAAGTCCCTGAACATCGTGGATCCTCCTGAGAGGACCACATTCTGTGCAGAAAATAAAGACACGCTCTTTAAATCCATCTTCAAGCAAGTTTCCCAAAAGGTATTAGGAAGCTGACATGCAACAAAGAACACCTTAAGCATTGCTCTTTTTTATCCATAGTAGGTCCACGGCCCCCTACGTTCTCTTCTTTTTTCTTTAAAGAAGAGTTTTGTGTAGAACGTGCTATCACTAAAGAAAGAGTCCATTAAAATAGTTAGCTAGTACTCTATACATGCAGAGCAGCACAAAGAAGTTTCAGAGATGTTCACAGTAAGCAGTTTTAGCCTTGATGTCAAATAAGGCTCCAGCCTGACTATATTACCATTAGTGTCTTTCCACAATATGTAAAGTTATCTAGTACTTTTTTTTTTTTTTTTTTAATAGTTAAATTCCTAAACATGGTATCCAGCAAGTCCAAGGATTCTTCAAAAAACGTATCGGGCCTCCAAAGAGGACTGCAATACTGAGAAAAATACTGTGCCTTCCCTTTTTCTGGTATTACTTTATTTTCAGAGCAGAGCTGACAGCCTCATAGCTGGATTTGTGCTTGGATTCTGAAGACAGGTTCTAGAATGTCACATCCTTAATTCCGATGATAATGCTGCATGGCCATAGACTAATGCAGAAGTCATCTCAACAATGAGGGGACTCAAAACAGGAACGCTATAACATAACACTGGTGGCAGCGAGAATGCAGTTCACGATCAAAAAATGAACTCTACGTGATTAAAAAAAGCATGTGTGCCCTTGCATACTGCTGCTACCACAAACCAAATGCCAATAAGTGCTTACTAAAATCACTTCTATGCCTGAGACACGCGTTGACAAGGAACCAGACCTACATCAAGAGTTCATTACACGCCGGGCAAAGGGTTACCTCTTAGTAATAGTTTTTGACACTGTAGACCAAAACCGTTCACGTAATGAAAAAATATGGCCAGGAAACCTGCATAGAGATCTGAAGAGTTGAAGACATGCATAATAAGCATTCACTTGCAGGCTGCAGAAGTAACTGCTTGGATTTTAAGCAACAGATTACAAATCACAAGATTATCCTTGTTAAGTGAGAAGAAAGCTGTTTGCTTATTTATGAAAAAAATAAAATCTGTGCACATCATAAAATCCATTACAGTAAGGAAAACTCATTTCTTCATGGTTTCAGATTATCTACAATATAAAAGACTATGTAACAAAGCAGGAACAGAGATACTTAAAAGAAAAGCACACTTCCCCATAACATTACTGAAAGATTTCTCATAAGAGGAGGACAAAGGAGCCATAGATATAAAAACTGAAGCCAGAAACCACAGCTGGTCAGAAAATTAAGCAGGAGGTAGATCCCCCTTTTCCCCCCATATTCAAGAACATCTCCCCTGCATCAAAGTGGTCATGCACTCTATATGAGAAAATTTCTAATGAGACAGGAAAAAAAAAAACACAACTAACTTGAGTGATGAAATAGCAATTAAAAAGATGCCATCAGAAAATACTACCTGGAGATAATGAAGTTGGCAAAGAGAGTGAAAGCAATAATTCTGTTCAAAGCAAATTAAACTTTGAGTATACTGCATAAAGTAGACAATGCTACCACTAAAAATGGATTTCAGAATGTACCCGAGAATAATTGTGTGAATACACCTGAGACCAACTTATGCAGCTACAGAAATAGTGGTAACACTGGAAGGATCTTTTACCATTCCAGGGCAAGAAGCTAAAAGGTCACAGCTCCCTCAGATTATAGCTATTTAAGTATTTCTGCATGTCAAGAAGAAAGAGAAGAGGGTGTACTGGTTGAAAAGGTGAGTCACCTCATTACCACGTATCTGGAAAAGCCAGGCCAAGCAGCATGTGTGATACAAGGTGACACTAACTGCGATCATAACACGATTATACACAGTTACAGTTCCCCTGTTCCCTGCACTTCTGGTCAGCACTCGGCCAAATCTCTCCTACTGCTTTAGCAGAAGACTGCTCACATACGGGCTTCACCAAGCAGGTCAGTCTTCTGAAAGGAGGGTAGAAAACACGTAGTCCTCACGATGGAAGCAGAATCCACACACGTTCCCCACCCCCTGAGCAAACACCACCATTCACAAAGGACACAGTGAAGGAAGCAAAAGACTGTACGGAGAAAAAAAGAAAAAACACCAGCAAATACCTTCTCTAGAATAACTGAGCATAATACAAAGATGCCCATATCTACTGGAATGAAAAACACAGTAACAATGAAGGATGCTAAACATGTTATTTGGATTTCCAGCCTGCTTGGGTATTCTCTAGCCTCCCAGAAAAAGACATCAAGAGTTAGGATTCAAGTATCTGTTTACGGCTGATTCATTTATATGAGATTTCTTCTGATCTTACTGTGCTTAAACACACTTCAGCTGGTTTAACAGTTCTGTGCAAAGCACAGGTTTCACAGCTGACACTGACGATCTTACCATCTGATGGAAAAAAGCTCCAGCTGACTTTTATAGCTAACTTGCTGTAAGTTACATTGATTTGAAAGAATATACACTCTTAGAAGAAAAGAATATATTTCCTTAGAAGAGAGGGTGGAAGACCTTCCATGCACTTGAATAAGGTAACCACAAGTAATAAAAGCAGCCCTTTTATGGGAGGAAACTTGGGAGTGAAACATCTTGAAGTTTTCACAGAGCTCCACGCTATCAAACACAGGGTACAGAAGTGGTTTCTGCCTGGTGCAGTGTAAAGATGCAACGCAGTGTAAGAACACTCTCAGCTGGACACTTCAGACTTTGCAGCACCCAGCTGATAAGCATCTGTTTTCCTGATAAATACGAACTTCAGCAACATGTTCAGAGCTCCCCTCCTTCCAAGTAATAGCCGAAAGTTGTTTTATATGACACAACCACACCACCGGAGACGCATCATTAGAGAAACACGATTGTTAATAAAAATTATGGGTAAAAATAGGAGGATTCACAATCTAAAGGCAAGTGTTCCACAAGCAAGTGAATCAATTAAGTTACACACTTTTGTTAATTTTGTTAAAACTGCGCAATATTTGCCAAGACTGTACGTCAGGTGTAAGAAGAAGTACTCCACATCTTGAGCAAGAAACATTATCTCCAAAATGAAGTAAATGCATTGTAAGAAACACTATTTCTGGAATGAGTTTTATTTTAATGATGAAGTAAAAATATATATATTTCTTTAAAAAAAAAAATATATATATATGTTTCTTTAAAAATCACGATTTTCGATGTCCATTTAACAGTTTGAGTACGGTCCCTGCTGTTCTGCAGAAACCCATCTGCACTCAGACAAAAGCAACTGCGATTCAGCTCTTGTCAGGCCAGCTAGCACAAGAAACGTTATAGAGCTAATAACAGAGGGGATAAGCATATAAAGGGTTTCTTCTCAGCACTACTGTGCTACACTGACAGTGTTAATCACTTGGGGCTTCCATTTTCAGCAGTAGGCACACCCTTCCTTCACCCATGACTCACCATCAGCGCCAACACAACGCAGATCTAAAGGCCTGGTGCTGCCTCCGGCCTGAACTCCCCCACAATTACTCCCCCCTTTGCATTTGAGATTAACAGCAAACCTCATTTTTGAACCCTACCTAGTCTTCTACTCGAAGACACCTACAATTTCAGAGGGGAAAGGTAAGGACAGGGCTGATACAGCGAACAAGCTGGGAACCATCCCAGCCAGGATTTCAGCTCACACACCACAGAGCGGTCTGACAGCGCCATCTACACACCAAGCAGCGTATGGGAAGCTCCTCTCACACAAAGTAGAGCAAAGTAACTTAAGTTAAAGGTGAAATGAGAGAGATATTTACCCCTGATTAGCCTCCCTAACTCTGGATCTCGCCAGGTTTTGACAATGGGTCATTACAAGTTGGGTATTTAACAGTTTAACCTTCTGAAAGAATGCTAACAAGCCTATGCCACATCTCAACTGCAGCAGCAAGCTCAAATTCACAATTTCCCACATTAGCTGCACACCCAACTGAAAGTCATCTCTAGGGAAAAGAATTAGCATCCTTCAAGTTCTGTCCCACCTCCATTTCCACCGAAAACCTGGATGATCTATCCATAATTAAAGCCCACATTCTCCAACATGCTACACCCCCCTCCTCACACCTTGCTTCCTATTTGAAAAGCAAGCTTAGGAAGTCTGAGGCCAAGGATATCAGAACTCAATCCACCCTGAATTGAATCCTGAATATTTAAACTTACTTGGCTAGAACCTTTCAGAGATATTTCTGAAACCAGGTGAATGCTCTGTCAGACATCATTTTTATCTTGAAGTCTTTCATCCATATGTTTGTGCCAAAACCACAGCAGAAAATGGAGAGGAGTTGAAAGAAATCAATCATGGGGATGACCAGTGACCTTACACTTGCATCCACCTGCATTACACTTGCAGAAGGCACAGACCTATCAATAACTGTTCTCATCACGTTACTATCAAAACTCTTGGAAGTATCTGGGGAGAGACTTTGGATGGGGAAAAAGGAAGATGAAATAGAGTACGAAATAAAAGTGGCAGTTTTCTTTACAATGTGGGTGGTGAGACAGCAGCACAGGTAGCCCAAAGAAGTTGTGGATGCCCCATCCCTGGCAGTGCCTAGGGCCAGGTTGGATGGGACTTTGAGTGGGTAGAAGGTGACCCTGCCTGTGGGGTAGGATTTGATGATCTTTAAGGTCCCCTCCAACCCAAACCATTCTATAATTCTTTGAATATAAAACAATCTTTCCAAGCCAACACATGAAGATGGCGTAATCACAGGAATTAAAAAGTGCATTGCTATTAACCATTATACAATTTAAAAGAATTAATGTGCTTCATTTGCACATGTGAAAGAATGCTTCCATGTGCTATTTATTGAACAGCTACAGGCACTGGCCAAACAACAGCCTTGCAAAGGTCCTGCTGCTCCAAACCTTGACATAAGGTGAGATAGCTGGCCTTGTAAGAGAGATGTTGATAAGATCAGGAAACAGGGATCCTGGCAATAGAACCTGATAGAAACACCACAGGACATCAAAAGATGGGTTGCAAATAATTCTCCAAAGGCTATATGCCACATGTAATTTGTGAGAAGGTACTTGCAGATAATTTCTGCATGAACACTGATGAAGCATACAAATATATTCAGTGGAAGCCCAGCACCACAGCACAGGGCCTTGGCTGGCCACCAAGCAGCACTGTGGGCAACTGGAATTGACAAACCACACAAATTAAGTGAGTGAATTTCTGCACCTACACAGTTTTAAAAGAATAGAGATGCTCTTCCCTTTGCAATGACCTTACTAATACTTACAATCTCTTTTAAGCAACTACGACATTGATCTACATTCAATAGACAGTTGTGTAACATTGTTTCAATTACTTAAGTATAATGAAAAACAGAAAGGGGCAAAAAAAAAAAAAAATCCCAAGTTTCTCTTGGCTTGTCAGTAATTATTTGCCTGATGATTACAGCACAGAAAGAGTAACCTACCTCAACTGTTGAATACCACTTTCTAGAAGCCACTACTAATCTCTACCCTAGCAACGAAAGAAGTTTCTCTATGGAAACTTTGGTCTTGCAGGAAAAAAGCACAGACCCAAAAGACAGACAGGCATTAAGCATTTCCTAAAACTTTCTGCAGCATGCCTAAGCCTGAAGTACTAAAAAAGCCACTTTCCATTTGAGTTTGGTAAGTAGCTGAATTTCGTCTTTTAACCTGCTCCAGATTTGCTCTGAATCAATGTGTCTTATTCTAGATGGGGTAACGCTCATTCTAACAGGAGACAAAAACTATTGCCTTCTACTTGAGCAAGCAAACCTCTCCACACTCTCACTTCAGGCTGTTATTTCCAAAAAAGCACTGCTGCTGCACGAGCAAAAAGCAACTAGGAAGCATATAGTCTGCTGCCAATACAGCAAGAGAGCTTGCCACAGGCTATGCCTGTCAGTACCTTCATTTTCATTTCTTAAGGAATCAATGACTGAAAGAACTCTCTGGACTACACCCCTAGACAAGTTTAAGCAGGCTTAATCATTGTCTCCTAAAAGAATTTGTCTTCATGTACTTTAACAATGGGTTCAACACCTGGCTAAAACTGCAGGCAGTGAACATATACATGTTAAGATTATGAAAATATCTATATATAAAACTATGTGAAGGGAAGACCATGAGGTAACCCTTAAAATGGGCAAAATCCAAAAACTTTCATGTACAAGAATTTATACTGCAAATGTCAGACACAAATAGAGCTCCTTGGGGACAAAACTTACCTGTGTATCAAGCCACTGTTATAGGTAATCTTTCTCTCAAAAATAAAAGCAGCAAATACCAAGTACTCCTTATTCAGAAGTGGCATGCTGTTTATCTTTATTTCTACTCAAAGTTCACATTTGTCATACTAGTGGAAATTGTAGCTATGCGTACCGTATATAAATGCTTCATGATGATGATGTTGATCTTTAGTTATCAAAGTAATTGAGTTTATCTTATAACAGAAAGATCATACCTTATATAATGGACGCCGGACATCAATGGGACAGTTCTGTATAACTTCATCGACTACATCCGAAATGGATTCCATAAAATCAGGATTAGCAAACTAGAATCAAACAGAACAGACATTGTATTTTTCCTTCCAAGAAGAACGAAGAAACAAAAAAGGCAGAAGTGAGACTGTAGAGAGATTTTGCAATAGCACTTTTAAGGGAGATAGGGAAAATAAAAGCCAATATTACTTCTGTTCACCAAGTATTCTACATTATATCAAACCCACTTCTACACCGAAAAAGGAATTCTTATTTCCCTTGTAGAGAAATTCAGATTCTCTTCCTTGGTCATAAATTCACTGTTCAAAATCTATGCACTAGAAGCCTACTACTGCATGTGATGTGAGTCTGAGCTCTCCTACAATATTAAATAGGCTGTTACTGTGCAGTGAAGTCATGTCTTTCCTTTTAATAGAAATCTAATACATCACTGCACAAATCAGAATGTTCCACGTAAAAGATTTCAACCCTACTAAGACACACATGTTAAATTCCCACAAAAAAAAATAAATCTGAGGCATTTTTGTTTTGTTGTTTGTTTGTTTTCCTACCCAAGCACAGAAGTGTCTCCAATACTCAAACAGACATAAATACTCTACGTTCTGGGTGGAAGCCCCATCAATACAAATACCTGTACAGTGCTAATAAAATTTCTGCATTTATAAATACTAGAAAGTCAGAGTTACTAATGCTAGTGAATAATCTCGGACTACTGGCCACTTTCCATTTAAAATTTAACACATGCTTTAAAAAAAAACTTATAGCCTAGGGTTTGCCCTTTCAGAGATAAATTTGAGTAATTAAGTAAATTACTGAGAAATACATAACATATTATTTTAGAATATATTATTATATAATTTTAAGATTCTCCCAAAGGTGCAGACACTATTCGCGATTTATATCCTAGGCGAGATGAAGTATCTAACGGGATGAATAACAAAAAGCCAAAACACAAAGTATACACTGAACTGAAAGAGAAATTAGCAAATGAAATTGGCTTGGAGATCAAGAGCCATAAGAATGATGTGAAAAATCCCCAAGAAGTCAAGCTAATTTCCACTGTAAGAATTAATCATGCAAGAAGTTAAAACATTAAGATACAAATTAAAAGAGAATAATGAAAGAAATGGTGTTGCTTCTCATGGAGAGTTCTCAACTGAATGAACTACAGCCAGAAATCCTCTCCCGACCTCTCCAGTAAGTATATTGATAAAAGAGCAGGGCAGAAGGGACGTGTAGAAATTAGAGTTATGATATCCAAAGCAGAGCATAACATGCTCCCAGAAAGAGGGCCAGAGAACCAATATGTGAAATTACATCTCATAGCGAATACCATATGGCTAGGGTATGACAAGTAAAATACCTAAGTACTTATTTTAAAAGCAGAGAAATTATCTGAATTACTACAAACCCCAGAGCCTAACTTCAGGAGAAGCACTAAACTTTTTCTGAAATCTTTTAAGACAGAGATAAACTGAAAATAGGATAAGATGACAAGATGGCTTTACAAAAGGCAGCTTTACCTAGCTAACGTGATACCCTCTGAAGTGAGGAAATAATGAAGTCTAGTGAGAAATTCTTTTTGGATACAGTACACATCATCTACTGTGTTTTTCTTGTCTAGAAAGTCAGTTCTTTTTTTTTCCCCCCCCTAATGCAGAGCCAAGAAACTATCAAGAAATGAAGAAAATGGAAATTAGTCCTTTATCCTACTCCTAACAGTCTTTGTGGGACTATGGAAAGAGAAACTACTAAAACAATGTGTGAGATAGGATTCTATAAGAATTACATGGGTAAACAGTAGGGAGGAGAAACTATTTAGCCTAGAGGTTTAGTGATGACATAAGATTAGATGCCTATAAATTGACCGCAAAACAGATTAAGGCTGGAATTCAGACAAAAGGTGAGAGAATGAGATTTTCAAACGCCTTTCCAATAGGAAGAGGGTAGACAAGAAGAAACTTCAGTATTAATATGGACTAGATTAATTTTTTAATAGTTTTACGGACTACAGTTGCCTGCAATAAGCTGAATAGAGAAAACCTACTCTGCCGTGCTGTAACATATTAAAACTCAATTCTATCTTCTCCCAGGATATCACAACGTCCTGAAGTTCACTCTGACTGAACTACCAAAAACCAGACTAGGTACGGTAAATGTTTCCCAAAACTGTACGTGTTGCTTATTTCCACACCAAGAGATTTCAGTGGACTTCAGCGGACAATGGAGAAATTTAGCATATATGCTTTATAAATTGACTCAATGTCAATAGAAAGTATAAAAAAGTCAATGTCCAAGATTTAAAATAGTATTAGTGGAATGCTACCATGCAGAGCAATGCCCAAAAGGACTGGCAACATAACAAAATACACAGCATAAAAGCATACTAGTTTAAACCTGTGCTTAAAGAAAGAAGGAAAACACCATATAAAATCTGCAAGTTCAAGAACTTTCTTCTCAATTTTAGATTGCCTTTAAAGAAAGAAAATATGAGGCTTAAAGGAGGCTGTATTGAGGTGGGGGTTGGTCTATTCTCCCACATGCCTGGTGACAGGACGAGGGGGTATGGGCTTAAGTTGAGCCAGGGGAGTTTTAGGCTGGATGTTAGGAAGAACTTCTTTACCGAAAGGGTTGTTAGACATTGGAACAGGCTGCCCAGAGAAATGGTGGAGTCACCGTCCCTGGAAGTCTGTAAAAGACGTTTAGATGTAGAGCTTAGGGATATGGTTTAGTGGAGGACTGTTAGTGTTAGGTCAGAGGTTGGACTCGATGATCTTGAGGTCTCTTCCAACCTAGAAATTCTGTGATTCTGTGACACGAGAAAGTAATTACCCACTGTCCTCATGTTTTTCTGTGCTTATGCTACCTGAGACTGTACAAGGTTTGAGTTAGGAAACTTACTGATTCCTCACTTCCACGTGATGGCGCACTCGCATCAAAAATCACTGTAATTCCCTCCCCCCTCCACTTTATTTACACAATAAAGTGCCTGTAACTTAATACTACTAGTACCTGTTCTTACCTCAGAATGATACACTTACCTCAGGATGAAAAAAAATTTCAGGTCCAAGGAACCTTTCATAACCAACATCTATAACAAACTTGTTTTTGTTGATTGCATTGATGCCAGTATACTGCTTGATCCATTTTCGTGGATCTCCATCATATTTAGAAAATTCTTTTACTATGTCAGGACAAATGTAACAGTATTTCTCCTGTTGAGAAGTACCATGCATTAAAATTTGACAAAATAATTATTCCATTATTGAATTACAATGTATCACAAACAGAAGAACAAAAATATGTAACCACTCTTACAGATGGGGCTGTTCAACATATGTTTGTACCCAAATGAATACTGAAGCCTCAACCACCCAAGACAACATATATTGAATAAAATTCCACACCAACTCATCAGATTAGTCTGTCTCAAAATGAAAATGCCACAAGCACTAGGTGCATGACAACAGGGAAATTCAATGGCAAGCTTTCATGGCAAGATCAGACCCATACAATCAGCCTACTGGCATATTTATTAAATTAAAAAGCAAATTTTAAACAAATTTCGAACTTAAAATGCTAATTTAATCTGCAGAACATACTCAACTCTACCAAAGAGTCTAGCATGAAGATTTCCTTCTTTTCCTTCCCCTGCACTTGATTGGACAAACCAGCAGAAGCTTGCATAATTACAACACAGTGCCTGTATTTGCATTTTTAAATGAGCCACCAGCAACTTGTTAAAGCCAAAAAATTAGTTCAAGGAATTTTATTTATATGTTTATTAAGAGATAAAGAAGGGTGTACCTTTATGGCTTTTGCTGTCTCCAGAGATTGTTCAGGAGGAATTCCTACTTCCCTCTCCCTTAGGAGCTGCTGAATAAAGTAAGTGATATCTCTACCTGCAATAGGAATATGTTTGATGCAACTTCCAATTACATAGCCTTCTGCCTATGTGGGAGGAGAGGGAGAAAAACAACAACAAAAAAATATGTTTAGGCATACTCATACAGTGTGGAATACCAACAATTAACAGCAAAACTATCACTCATTTCTACACTACGTCATTTTGATTTTTAATCAAAAAGTAAAATCTTGAAACTGTAAAATGACCATAAGAATGTACAAGCAACCCCCTGCAAGGTGTTTTTTTTTTTAAATATCCTTGATTACAACATATAAACAGATACTGATTAGATAATAGACAATGAAACACACAAGTGGTAGACAAAAAACAGCTTGTACACATTACACATTACAACCCAAAGTCTGATCAGATATTTTTTTTTCAGGCATAATCTGAAAAGATAAAGTAATATGAATAGACTGCTCATGTTCTGTGTCAGAGTGAAGAACAAATAGGAAAAAGTATAAATTTATTAAAATGATCAGGAAAAAAAAATCAAATGAATAAATATCTAACTATAAGTACAATGAAAACAAGAAATCCATGTGTTGATTTTTTTCCCAGGACATATTGACTGGTATTGCTGAGCCGACACTATTTCTCATCTTGCCTTTCACATACATTTCTTCAGAACTTCATATGTTTAATATGTTTTATTGTGTTTGTTTTTTTTTTTCCTAATATTTCCCAGTTGAAGACAATACTGATATAACCAAATTAATACCAAAATGCAAGAAATTAACAGGACTCAAATTTTCATTTCTAAAATAACTGATCATTCAAGCATACTATATGCTTCAGAGATAACACTGTCATCAGTAAAACAGATGTTAGTAATGCACAGATAACTGGGTATTTTTAACATCCTAACAGAATTAAGCCATCTGAAATCAACCACATATATATGAACATGCATTTGTGCAAGCTTGCAGTTGCTTCCATACAAGCAGAGTTCACTAACTTCCAAAAGAGAAAAAAAAAAAAAAAAAAAAAAAGCAGACACCAGCTATACAATACAAAGTGCAGGTCACCAAAAAAAAAAAGTTTGGATGTCTCACAAGAAGCATGCTAGGCATGCAGGAGATTTGACCCACTGATATGTGTTAATACTGAACAGAACTGAGGCACCACAATAATGCAAGACAAGGAGTTACACAGAAATATTCTCCAAAATATGGCCTAATGATTCCTTACTGTGGTCTTCATGTAGCCTGGACAGCTAAAATAATCCCATAAATAATAAATAAAGCCACATAATATAAGAAAAATTTTGCAAAACCTCCATAAGGAAGGAAAGAAAATCCCAAACAACCAAGCACCTCTAAAATTTTTAAAACAAAGTTTACTTTATTTTCTATAGATTAAAATAAGAACTGCCAAACTATAAATTTGTCCAAACCACAGATATTTTCACAATGCACCCTGCTACATACCACAGGAATCACATGGGTCACTCCGTCACCACTGTCAATGACGATTCCAGTCAAAGTACGTTCTCCAACTTGTCGTGATGTCCAAGAGGCAGCTAAGGCCAACACTGCCTATATGAGAAACAGAACACACTTAGAAGCAGGCAGAATGTGCTCATTTATAATCTCAGAAAGTATTGTTTCAAGCATTATAGACATGTGCTATATATGCAAGACTATACATACTACAGCTATACTGTACTTTAGAAGGATATATTCACTTCGTTCACCTGAACAGCAATGTAAAGTCCTGGTATGTTAAATGATTCAAACATGATTTCTGCAAGATACTCTCTGTTTTCAGGTGTATTCAATGGAGGTTCTGTCTGGAGGAAAAAAAAAAAAAAAAGAAAAAAGAAAAAGATTGAAAAAGATCCTCAGTAGTGTCCTAACAGTTAATGTAATGACTAGCTCAGTATGCTAATAAACTTTTTAAATTCTTAATGAACTCAAAAGTCTCAAACAAGCTCCAAAACTAAAAATTTCATACAATCTGGGGAGAGTATCAAGGAGGTTATTTCCACAACAGATGACTTAATTTAAGTTTTCAAAGGAAAGTAACAATCATGTTACAAGAAATGCTGTTTTGTACCATACTGTCTCACTACGGCTAGATAGAGTGGCATGATTTCAACGTCCAAATGTTCACAACGAAAGTAATGTGTTAGAGTAGCACAGCTGATTTCAGAAGGACTACTCATAGGAAAAAACACAGCACTCAATGCTTAAACAAAGGGGAAAGGTTTAATCATATGTGCTAGGAGCAGACCATCTTTGAAGACTCCTCATGTCCCAGACCTCCATGTTCAGTGCACTGAGCAGCTGTGGGCTGAGACACTGCCACACTCACTTGGGTGCTACAAAATAAGACATGCTGGGGATGTGGGATGGCTACACGCGGCCTACGCTCAGTTTTAGCCAGGCAGTGAGAGACCATAGAGTTAGCAGGCGGTGGGATTTTTGTTCAAAAATTCCAGTGTAAGATACCCAGGGAAGCAGTGAAGTCCCCACCCCTGGAGGTATTTAGGAGATGTGTGGACATGGCACCAAAGGACATGGTTTAGTGATGAAACTCGGTAGGCCAGGCTGAAGGTTGGACTTGGTGCTATTGAAAGCCTTTTCCAACAAAGATGATTCCATGATTCAGAGTCATGTCAAAACTAGAACCAACAAAGGGCTCCTTTAAATGAAAAATCTGGAGACAAACCAGGCATAAGGGCAAATGAATATAAAGAATAATTTCTAAAAAGCCTATTGCAAACTACTTCTTAAAATCTAGTATCCTAATTTGATCTTTAAGAGAAATTTTCATACATTTGTGCTTTACCACTAACATATGGTGCTCTACTAAGCAAGAATATCCTCTACTACATTGTAAAGTCAGCCAATAATTTCAAATAGAATTCAGTTTAAATAAAGCAATTAAAGCCTTTCAAAAACAAAATCCAACCTTCAGTAGCCTAAATCACAAACTGAACAGAATTTGGTTCTGATGCACTTTCACGGATATTTTGTTCCAGGTGATGAAGAAATGTAAGGCATGCAGAGAAAAACTCTCTAACAGAGCTTGGAATTGGAATAGTGGAAGCTTGAGCTTGAAATATTATTTAAGTTTTCCTCTTAGAAAAATATTCTTGGAAAAATGTTGTTTTCCTTCCAATAATGTTTTATTTCCCCAGTCTCAATAACTCACCATTAAAAAATAGTGATCTTCAGGTTCAGCTCGTAGGTATTTAAAAATGACCTGCTCCATGAATCTCTCCATGAGGTCCCAGTCTTCAACAATTCCATGTCGTATAGGCCACTGAAGCAAGAAAACATGTCAACCTTCTAGACCATATGAGAATAAACAAAACCAAAAATAGCAATGCTGGAAGCCCGCAAATCCTTACATCTTCTGCAAGAATTAAAACATCTCATCTCATGATCTCATGATATCAAATCCTCTATTTTCACTTTAACTTGAAGTAGTTAACTCTAAATTATCTGGTACCCTCAGGTAATTCCAATTGCAATTTTATGTTGCAAAACTGCAAGCCAGACTGTGTTTAATCCACTATTGTTTTGTAGCAGCACTGTATTTCAATTTCTTTTTGTATCAATTTTATCACTTAGAAAGTTGAAAATCATACTCATATTCAATATGTCTGCCAATCTATAAAAAGAAATAAAGACCATATAGGCAATATATTTTTCAACATACAATCTGATATGTTTACATATTGTTTAATGGTAAGAACACAGATGACATTTAAGTAATAGAGTAGGATGTATAAAATATGATTTTTTCCACATAATTCATAAGCTGTTAACATCTTGTAAGTACAATGAGTCCTCTAGTAGGATATGGAAAATATGATTCACACAGAAGCCACACTGAAGACAGCCTTCCACAAAGCAGTTGTGACATTCCCTGAAGCAAAAGTATCCAACACGTTCCCCAATTCATACACCACATTAAAAGGATACACTCTTAGCAAGAATTTAAATATTCAGCGTTTATGACTATTTTAATAGCAAATCATTTTGAAAACTGAACAACTGCACTGTGCGGTGGGTATTTACAAAAGTCATCAAGCACCAATCACACAGGGCAGCACTAGTAAACACACATTTAAAAGAGGTAAGGCCAACAAACCAAAAGCATGCAGTTGTTAAAATGCCACAAAATATTTCACAAGAAAGTCAATGTGTTTTTTTAAATAGCTATCTGAAAGGTCTAGAACAATATGTAGTAATAAAAATGTGCAAATTTGAGAAGCTTTTTTAAAAAAAAAAAAAAAATTCTTACCTTTGTAGCATAGGTAGGTTTATCTATGGCTTCATCTCCTATGAAAAAGTCCAGATCATCAACACCTTTCATTACCCTCCTCTGAGCCTGGTCACCTACTTTGGCTGATTCTCGGATTGCAATACCTTAAAATAAAATCCAAACAAATTGAGGCAAAATTAAAAGAGCTAAAAAAAAAATTGATATGCATTTTTTTTTAACTAAGGATTCTTTCCCAGGAGTAAAAGTTGGAATATAGAAAGTACAGTTGCCAGAAAGCTGAAATTATATCTATTGACAAACCAATATAGCAGAATTCATTCTCATCGCTCTCTCAGGTAGGATTTTGGTCACCTCTCTCTCATTAAAGTAAATGATAACTCAGAAAAAATCTCTAAAAATTCAGTTTGTTACAGCCTACAGCAGTCACTAAACTTGCACAGGTGCAGCACTCCACCAAGAGATACCCTTTAAGTCTGCAAGCGATGTGATTTTCTGAGTTTCAACTCAGAGAATTAAGAAAAAGAGCAGAGGAGAAGAAAAACTATGTACTTCAGAAATAAGTAGTGGAGTCATTATCCCCATCAGTGAGAACAAGGAAGCAGGGAGGGGAGAAATCAATTTGCGGTGCTACAAAGAAATCTTTGGAGACTCTCATGTGTCCCATTATCAGCCTGCAACTATCACTAAAATTATTAGATGGCTGCTATAGGCACGAAGATGAGACAGCAAAAAAAAATCTGGGGCAAGCTATAAATAAAAATGGAATGAAGTAAAACACTACTTATTTAATCACACAGAGTAGAAAATGCACAGTAGACAGGCATCATCCTCAAACACACCAAACAGTACCAGGACCAAGAATTATTGACAAGCAAACAATTCTTGCAGAAACTCATTCAAGCCTCCACACATTATCTCAGTTTTATGTAACAGTATTTAAAACAAATTCAGGGGAAACACTTGATATCCCGCACCTTTAACATAAGGCATTTACATTTTTACAAAAAAATTACATTAGAAATTCTTACGTTAGATTTTTTTAAAACAATATTTAAAATAGTTAAACTATAACCAGTAGTCTAGATAGAAGACTCTTTGACCCCCCCCCCCAATTATCCTTTTTTTTTTTTTTCTTTTAAAATCTTTGTACCTTCTACTGTGAGTAATCAAAAGGCAGGCTAGATGCTTTAGTAAGGAGTTAACTGATGAAGTCCACAAAAAGTAAAGACAATGTTTAGTGTAATTGGAGATTAACTATGAGACAGTAAGTGCCATTAGGGAACTGAATGCGTAGTCAGTGCTACAATCTATACAAATATATAACATTTGAGAGGAACTTTTAAGACTACAATTAAAATCAAGAACACTGAAAACGCGTAACATTTTCATTTAAACAATTTTAACATAGAAAACAAATTACAATAGTAATTCTGCTCAATAAAACAAATGGGTAACAACATTTGGTTTATATTTACCCACTAAAAATGACCATTATCTAGTCTTTTTTTGACTATTGAACTGTCTGAAGCCCCAGACAAACGTAAATAAGGCAGACGCCACCTGCACTTCAGTACTTAATTTGATGGGAAGCCTTCCCCAGATTACCCAGGCAGTAACCATGGTGTCAGGTAGACAGGAGGTGAGTTGCATTCTGCCTACTCAAGAGTCCTGGCAGAAAAAGAATGGAGATTAAAAGGAAATAGGACTGGAGGTCTCTTCATATTTGTCATAGCAACTAAGAGCTGATTTAATGAGCAACAGTCGTAGCTAACTGCAAACAAGTTCTGTTTAGCTACACTCCAGCCAACGATGCTAACACAGTGAATATCACTTCCCAGATGGACAAGAGACTACGAAGGCCACGCTGGGAATTGGAAAGCAAGCCATTTACTCACCAAAGTGCTTAGTAATAAGCAGTGTGCACTGAGTGTTGGAGGGACAAAAATAAAACACTACTCACATGATGGAATAATGAACTGAGGTTCTGTATTCCCTGCATAGCCAAGTTTGGTGTACCTGGGAAAAGAATGATCAAAAGGTCATTAGATGCATTAGATGCACGCTCTTTTAAATAAATAAATAAAGCTTTCAAACAAAAATTCACAACACTTCTCAGAGTGAAGGCCAAACATGCACATAACACGTCTATATTTTCTAGGTTATGCTTTCAAGTGTAAACCTGCTGAGAAGAAGATTCAGAAGTGGTAAATATTCTAGGTGCTAATTTTTAGACACTTTCAGCTTTTCCAGAGATTTTGGAAGTGGATTTTCAGAACCGTGAATTCTGAACGCTCAGCTCTTACTTTCTCCATCCCATTCCCCAGCTACGACAAAATTTGGGCAGGCCACACTGTGATTAAAGGAAGATGGAGCTTCAGAAAGGAAGATTAGCTTCAGAAAGCTAATATAAGTGAAGTAGTCGTGAGACACGGCATATTTAATATCGTCAAACACAGGGCAGAGGGAAAAGTGTGGCTTAAGTACAAAGCACAGTTCAGAACTTCAGTTTCCAACCCAATACAACTTCTCTTCATGCCTTGCACAAACCACTCACTCTGCGACAGGTATGGCATGGCAATCTATGTATACTACCCAGAAGCAAGCAGGATTCATGAAACACAGCAGATGGTATGAAGCATTGTCTGTCTGCCTCAATATACATACAGTATATATTTATCAACTAAAGTATCAAGAGGAAAAAAAAAAAAAAAAAAAGCAAGTAACTTGGGAAGGAAAAAAAAAAAAAAGAAAAGGAATTTTGACACAAAACCTAAGATCTCTGCATGACATTACTGGCTACAAGCTGGTTCAGGCTTCCAGCAACTAGAAATAATTAGCATCCCAGACTATGGAAAATAGCTCTAATCCCTAAAATAAACAAATACATTCAGAAGCAGTTTCAGAAAAACAAAAATTATTCCAGAGACTGAACTTTTCCTCCAATATTGTCATTAGACAGCTACAAAGTACAACAGCAGCAAGATGTGAGGGAATGAGCATTACTCACAGCCAGTTTTGCCCTAAAAACCTAAAGCCACAAAATTCTTAAACAAGACCAACCACAAAATCACAGCCTAGGTCCTAAAGTGAATTTAGGATCTTCATCTGCAGCCTGCTCTCAATATTTGCTAACTACATCGCTAAAACTGAGGGTTGTTTTTTCATTAAGCAGATTATAAAGTAAGTTCTCTTCATGGAGTATTCGGCATAAAAACACTCATTAAGAGTCAGTTGGCTTAGATAAAGAAATTAAATCAAAACTGAATTAGCAATGACCTTGGAATTTAAATATTATATTTTCAACATCTCTTCAAAGCTGTAGCTTCAATAGACTTCAAGTAATCTTTAAAAAAAAGCCATTTCCCCCAAGGCTAAAAAGACAAGGGCTGTGTTTTGGGGGCAAGGGTTTGTTGTATTTTTAATCATCATTAGACTGAAAGCATATGCCTGTATAATCCAGAATGTTTATGCATACTTTCCATGGCTCTCAAAAGATATAATCAGGGCATTAAATTAGACTGGTTTGTAAAAAAGGCCATTACTAGCAAGAATTCTTCTTATGATAATTACTGCTTAGTTTCTGCACATTTTAGAAGGAAGCCCACCTTGGGAATATTGTTGAAATGTACCCAACAACAAAGCAGGCGTTACACTGGGATTTAAGATGCATTACAGGATACTTACTCTTCATTTGTCTCTCTGAAAGGGGTTTGGCTTGCATGCCCATACTGCCATCCAAGAAAACCATTTTTGGATTCAGAAGGCCTATGTCTAAGCCTTAGAAATGGCAATCACGCAGAAGCCTCGTGAAATCATGAAAATATCAGTCATACCTCAGCCCTCCAAGCCCCACTGACACAAAATAAGTGTATACATACATATATACACATATATATCCATATTTATAAGCTTATACATAAGTTTTTTAATACAATTAGTGTGTGTGCGTGCAAATTAAAATTAAGAAGTTCCTGCAATATAACCAAAATTTATTTCTTAAGCTAAACAGTGGCTTCAGGTTGCCATCCTTCCCCTTTCCAAACACTTGCCAAACTCACTAAGTCAATCACAGTATTAAAAAGACACCCTCAAAGAGTCAATCTAGGGCAGCAGCCTCTAAAAACAATACCTTATAACCCAAACAGTGATCAGATCCCACTAGAAGGATTATTTCAGCAGTTACCAACAGGCCATATCTCAGTATTTTGTCACTAGCTGAATTTCCTCTGCTCTAGAAAAATCTCCCTGATATTTTCCACTATAAGTAGAAAGAGTTCCCTTGGAAGAAGGTACCTCACAGAAGAGATCATCTGGAAAGGTTTCTTTTGCATGCCATTAATCCATGCAGGAATAATATCAGAGCTATATAAATAACTGTATTTTCAGTTTCAGTGGAAAAAAAAAAAAAAAGTCGTGTTCAAAACCAAAAAAATAACCTATTTAGGACCAAACAAGACACAGAGACTTTCCAGTGTCTGTGGCATATTTCAGGTGTTTTGACAAAACCACATGAAAGGGAAACTCAAAGTACTCTCAAAGCCACTGAGGAAGAAAAACGATGCAAACGATGCTCCCCGTTCTTACCCAGCCCACTCGCTCAGAGCATCGCAGACGTGGCCCCAGACTTTTCTCCTGCCCAGCAGGACCTGAGCACGTCCCACCTCCCAGAGCAGAACCCAGGAGTCCATTAAAGCGTTAGGTGACCCACTTTCAGGACCTCCTACGGACCTTGTTCCCTTTTATACGAAACACTTGAATATTCATCGACCTGAAAGGCTCTGGACTTAAACAGTTGGGGAGGTTACCTGCTCTCCAGTCCCTTCTCCAATGAATATTTAAGCATCTGAAGCATGGTTTGCTTTCTCCTGGGCAACAGCCTAGCAGACTAATGGTAATGCAACAACTCATGATCTGTAAATTATACAGACAGCTTTAGGGAACCCGTATGTCAATTTAATTTCATTAAAAGTAGCAGATTTATCGCTAGTGAGATAGGAACCTACTGGAAAGTCTACAAAACGCAGCATATTGGAGACTTCATTAACGATTAGGAGAAATGTGATCCAATAGATGAAAGCTACATCATGAAAGGAGATGTGAAGGAAATACTCAGTTTAAAAACAGTCACCTGAAAGTTATTTATCATTGAAACAGTTTCTAAAAATTGAAAAAGAAATGGGTTTTAATAAGTACTATTTTTCCAGGTGGTCAGATGGTACACAAATCAGTTTGACTAGCTTTGGCATGAGGAATGGTAAGTCTAAACCCTGTCTCTTCTGAGGTCCTGTTGAAACACTAAGAGAAATCCAAAGAAAAATGTAACGTACAGGAAGATGATTGCAAAGATGTACAAATGGACCAAACCTGTAAAAGAGATATGGACCCCTCAGCCACTTTAAAAAGGGATATATTTGGGAAATGTCTTACTAAAGCATAAGAACAACATGATTTAGGCACATGAGACCACAAACTCAGGCAGTTGCTTTAACCACCTCAAAACAGAAGACAATGTTTCTCTGGACAGCTATGCAGAAGAGTAAGGCCATAAACATTTTCGAATTTCCTTCATTTCTATTGTTTTAAAAGTTGGGACCAAAAAGCAGTGTATTACATCCATAAACAAGGTCTGAAGAGAGAGAGAGAAAATGATGAAGAATATCAAAAGCGCTAAAAAAAAGGCCTGTAAAGGAACAAAAAAATAGTAACTTCCGTAATGGGAAAACTTCAGATGATGCTAAAGCTTAGCAGTTTTTACTTCCAGGACACCTGTCACGACATCCTGCCATAAGCAGTTTGTATTATCATTGTTACAAACGTGCCTGAGAAACTTGCAATGCGAGGTCCTCATCAAAATGTGGAAAAGTGCTTTTGAAATAAAAAAGGACACGACAAAGGAAGAACAAAGAAAGAAGGAATGCAAAGTAGGAAATATCAAACCCCAATCCATTATGTCTGCACGATTTGCTAAGAAGCACCACCAGCCACTACAGTAATAAGCTTTGAGAGAGCCGAGCAGGACTGGGGCCTGTGGTTCAGACCTTTACAGGACTGAAACCCATTATTAGAAACAACAGCTAATTAACCCATGCTCCTTAGACCCAGAACAGCAATTAGAAAAATGGCTGGTTGCAAGTCTCACGTGGAAAGGGCAGAGGTGATACTTGCATAGAGCAACCCATTTCACACCAGAAGTATAGTATATAATAAGGGGGGGTGAAACAAGTAGCTGCAACACTGGAAGATGTTATCTCTAACAGGTCAGCAACAACACACACACAAAATAAAATTAAATATATATATATATATATATATATACACATACATACATACACACACAACACTTATATCACCAATTTTTAGACAACTTCAGCTCACTGAACCCAGAAATCAAGCAGTTACCTCTAAGCTGATCGGTAATGCACTGCCAAAGTTTTCCTTACTAAAATAAAAATGAAGTGACTCGAGTAAAATAAACCCAAAATAGAAGTATTCTTCAGTGTCTGCAAATACACACAATGACGAGAAGTATTTTGAGCCACCTCTGGTTTGCACACCCACCTACCAGCACGCTGATGGCCCACCACTAAATGCCAGTTGTTAAAACTAGTCATGAAGTTTAAAGCTGCTTAAAACAGCAACATCAGACAGGCCTGGGAGTCCTTAACCAACTAAAAATAGCATGCCCTTCGCCACAAAAAGACTGATAGCAACACATAACCTGACCGCCAGAAAAACCTCCCGCAAATAAAATGAAGATGTAGGGCATCAAAATTGGACAAGTCATTTGCAAATACTACTGGAAAAGAGCAATCATATCCAATAAATTGTTACTGTGCTCTGCAAACATTTGTCATAAATGGTTCGCCTTTCATTCATAAAGAAAAAGTCATCTCTCTAATAATGTTAACCTGTTGCTATGACAATAAGTTTCTCGCCAAAACCCTCTATTTCCTATGCACCCATTGCTGCTTTTTTGAGGAACTCCAGTGCTGTGCAGGACTGAGGCCTGTGGCTGCTAAAAACAGTAAACTCACCCAGGCTTCTTGTGCACAAAACAACATCAGAAAGAGTCTTTTCACAAACTTCTTAAATCCACTTACATGAAAAGAACAGGGATTAGTCTCCAGACAAAGCACCTCATTCAGTATCAGACACAGAAGTAGAAAAGTGTATTTTATATATGTAACGTTCCACAGCTCGTCTGCATATACTTTTTCATTTCCGCTATGCTCTTCCAAATGTTTCATCTGAAAGCCTTTTCATGAATAATTTGAATGAATTGTTTGAAGCTTGTAGCCCAAAGTAGGTTCATTCTAACAATAAGAAGGTTTTCAACCCACACAGAGGAAAATTCCAGAGACTGTTATCAGTGACTCAAGCTACTTCTGGCTGCTTTTGTTCAGAATATTTCTTCTTGTGCTGGAAGATTATTTATTTCAGATTTAGTAACCTCGTTGCTAAAAGGTCTTCAACACTTTGGTGCTGTGCAGCAAAGCCAAGCAGAAGTCCCATCAGAAGTGACACCACGTTGTCTCATGAATTAAGACCATTTGGAGGCACGGACATTAAAAGTCCACTTGGGGGATATTTGAACCCTTTCTGAAACAAACTGATATACAAGCACACACACATCCAACAATTTTTGCCATGCAAGCACTAAATAGATTTCAGAAACTCCAATTATTATTTTTCTGCAAGCACGCAGTAAGCTATTTTCTGTCCTTATTTATTTTGTATAACTGTTGGTCAGCAGTATCTACTGCTAGTGCAAGAATGGAATCACTTCACAAACTTAGAGCAAAAGAGGTCTCCTGCAAGACACAGGCATATTTTGTGCATTTTCTGGATTCTGTAGTTTATATTGTAGCTTCTGTAAAGGATTCACCTAGAGTTCCCCTCGCTTTCCAGGAAATCTCTTCAAAACTGTGAATCAATACTCCTATAACACCAACAGTTCTGTGCAGAACAGATACTTAAAACATCTTCAGCAAATAAATAGATTGAACCTGGGGAACTACCAAGAAGAAGCTAATGCACACGCAGAATCAGATGCAAGATGAAACCCATTCTCTATTCTACTCCCAACGTTTTCTTTTCAGCTACACACTCCAGTATTCTCCACTGAGAAGACTGAACTGATTTCTTGTAATATAAAGGTATGAACAGAGACAAGAGACTTCTTAAAATTTTGTCACAGTTTAATGAAGACATACTTCAAAATACAAAACCCTTTTCTGGAAGAAGATAAGGTAACACCACGTCAATGTAATGTGCTTCCTCTGGTTCCCTCTTTTTTTGTTTCCTCTTAATATGATGGCTCAGTTTTGGAAATCTTAAAAGTAAATTCCAAGCATTACATAAATGAAAATAGTGCAGCAAGTTCCCTGCAGAAGGAAGGTCTATTATCGTAATAAATTAAGGCAATCAGTGACCCTGAGGCACAGCCTGACAGCTGAAGTTATTGGCTGAACAGTTACTCATGGACCGGTGTCTCCTCTCCTCCCGAAAGCTCTCCATAACTGTTGGGCCAAAGGAAAGAGATTAGCAAGAGCACATTACATATCCAGTATCTCCTTCATTACCACTCCCTTCGACACCTCCCACTCCCAAGGCACAACCACCTCGATGATGACTGGTCTTCGCTAGCCACAGACAGGTAGGTAAGACCTGTTCCTCTGAGAAGAGAAATGCCTCCTCAGCACAGCTTCTGCAATTTAGATTCGAGTCCTTGGAGCATTGGGGATTACAAAACTCATGGCTTGGCTAAATGTAGAGTACATCTCATGTTGACTCGACGAGGGCTAAGAAGGGATAACCTAACACCAAAGGACACCACTAATGTGATACAGGTGGCTTTCCTCTCTCTGCTGGCTGAAGGCAATACCCCAAAAAGCTCAAGAAGATGTGCACTCCTTGAGGCACGATCAGATACAACCCAGCAAGGCCACCGTGGTCCGGCCGCTGCGTGCAAGAGAGATGCCACAGCACAGCAAGAACGCCTCACCTGGCCCACGGTCACCTCTGGTGTGCAACTCACAAGCAAGACAAGCACAGGGCTTCTCTCAGCATGCAGCCACTCAAAACACCACCTGCGTTTTTAGCATTTTAGCCCTATGATGGTTTAAAGTCAGTGAACGTGAGTGGAAACTGGACCCATGAGGGGAAACGGGCACAGGGAGACGGAGCATCCCCGGGGTGACACGGCCTGCCCTGCTGCGGCTGCCAGAGGGGAGGAAGGGCAGGAGGAGGAGGAAGGAGAGGAGGACGATGAGAAGGAGGAAGATGAGGATGAAGAGGGCACCCGGCGGGGGGAAGCAGCGGCCTGCCCAGCAGCAGAGGGGCCCGCAGCGGATAGAGGGGACCGGGACACACAGCACGAGCCCGGCTGGTGACAAAGAAAAGCCAAACCCGGAGAGGAAAAAGGACGCCCCACCGAGCCTCCCCCCGGCACAAAGCCCCCCTCAACGAACCCACACGGGGACCGGCAGCACCGACCCCCCCCCAGCTCCCCGCACTCACCCGGTGCCTCCGTCTATCACGCAGGGGGGCAGGTAGCTCGCCATGCTGGGGAGCCGGCAACGCGGTTCCTACACCACTACCACCACCACCACCAGTAGCCGGGCCGCCGCCGGCTCCCCCCGGGCCGGCCCGGCTCGGCCTCACTGCATGGGCGGCGGAGCGGCGGCCGGCACCATGCAGCCGCCCGGCAGCGCCGCCCCCGGGCCGCATGCACCGCCCGCCGCCACCACACGGCGCGGCCCCCGCCCGCCTCCGCCGCTCGCGGGCGGCCATTTTAGGGGAGGGCGGAGGGGCTGACGGAGGGGCAGCCTCATGCCCCCGTGGGGTCCGTCCCGGAGCTTCGTGGCGTTGTGACGGGCTCCAGAGAGGTGTCAGGGGCTTGTCGTGGGCTGTGCATGTCAGCAGGGCTGTAATGCTCTGTAATTTTCTGTCAGGGCTTGGCATGGTGATTTTTGAGGGGTGCTGTGCTTATCTCCCAGCTTTCCGAGGGGTGTCCCTTCGCCTCAGCAAGTGCACGCTGACTAGGTTGATCAGATAAAAAAGCTTCTTTCAAACATGGCCACAAAGCTGGGGAAGGAAGGAAGGGAAAGAAAGGGTTCGCCACCCCTCAGCAAGCATCGCAGATGCTGCTGCCCTTCCAAGCAAGACTCGCCTGGTGGTTAACGTTTCAGTGATGGTGGGGTTTGCCCCCGGAAAAACACCACCATTTAAGCAGTCAGTTGTAAAAACACAAAGCTGGGTTTCTCTGGGTGCAGGTGGCTGTGGCACAGCCCACAAATCCTCTCCGTTGGCCATGAGCAGGCCCAGAAGGCAGTAAATTCAGGCACAGGTCTCGACGATGCTTGAAAAAAAAATAGGCTGCAACAAACATCACCTGCAAAGCTGTTGACACCCTATTTACATATATGATAATGTCTTCTCATACGTGACTCAGCCATGGTCATACTGTGTGTGCACGCCAGAAATAGGCCCTGCAGATGCCTTGACCCAAGCGTTCACCACAAGTTTGTTAATTATGAGGGTGTTGCTTCCTACCGCCCTGTTCCAGCCCCACATCGCTGCACAGAAGCTCGTACAGACGCAGGTTGTCCGTAAAACCATGAATGAAATGCATCCCCTGGTCCTCAGAAAGGCCATCTTTGGTGCAATAGCTGTAGACTGTGCAGACGCCCTAGGGGGTTGTTCAGCCATTTACCCAAACGGAGCGCACTTGCTTGAACATATTTGCTCACTCCAGTCCTCCAGTCCCAGTGGAAATTTTGGAAGATAACAGAGTGGAGTGGAAGCCAGCCCAATTTGTTTGTTGGAAGGGCTCCCTTATCAGTGTGTTGAAATAGCTAACAGGCAGGCTCTAATAAGTAGGCTCTGGGACTGGGGATTCAAGCTGGATGAAAATCATCTGCCTCCTCTTCAGGACAGTCAAATCTGAACGGCACATAAAAGGCACTGCTTCGAGATCCAACAGATAAAATAAAGAATATACTTTGTCTTCCTTGGCCAAAAGTTCCCCTCTCACATGCTGTTGCACAATATGCTATGCTCAGAGAATATGCGCTCATATGCTATCTGGGCACATCTCTAAACTTTCTTACCATTTTTAACTTCACTTTTTTAATTTTTAATGTTTATTATTCTTTAAAGAAGGTTCTCGCTGTGATGGCTGAGGAAAAAGCCTCATCTGGAAAGAGAGGTATTGCCATGGCTCACATGCAGCCTGCGTGTAGAAATTCAATTTGCAAACAGCTGCAGAGGTTTGAAGCATGTGTGCCCCGCTGTTCTCTTCTCAAGCTGTTTATCATGGTCCCTGGGGCATTGATTACTACCCCCTAGCTCTCCCAGCTGTTTGCTGGTGTGCTCCCTAACCCACTTCAAGCAAAACCAGCTGAGATAGTTCAAACAGTCTGAATAGGTGCTATGAGCTAACTCAGTTGCTTGTGCCTGAAGTGGGTGAGGGAGCACTCAAACAAACTGCTTTGTTAGCAGAAGTGAGGGGAGGGGTAAAGCACAGTAACATCTTGAGCTGTTCCAGCTGGATCCAGAAGAGGACATCTGTCCATAGCCTAAGTAACATAGAGATAAGTCCATGGAGAACCCAGAACAAAAACTGTGCCATAAAACTATGATAACATACATCAGTTAGTGATCTTACCCAGCAGCAATGACTAATGTGAGAACATTCATCTGTCCGGGTGATACATTAGAACTCAAATAGCTAATGACTATTTAAATGAAAATAATGGTAAGCAATTCCTCAGGTAGAGGAGGAAAGAGGAGACACCTGATCTATATAGCTTAGTGATTGATAAAGTCTTCTTCATCATTTGATGTATGTCATGGCTTTTCCTCAAAACACAACCATTATTATTTGTAGTTTCATGTTTTTAGCCAACAGGGATCGTTACGTCCTTCCACCTTTTGCACAGTATAGGCCACAACAGTTTGTGCCAAGTTTAAGCTATACTGAAAGGGAAATAAGACATCCAAGAAACTTAAGAGGTCTCAGTTTTATTATCTGCAGAGCCTACCACGAGTTACACGATTGAAGATCCTTTAGATCAGTTTGACTACACCCCTTTTCACCACAGCATCCAAATGCCTTTGAGGAACATGTTAAGTGATGTGGCTAATATCTGCTATTCTTTCATTTCATTCTCAAAGGGAGAACTGCGTAGGCAGCAGATGGTTGTTTTTTGTTTTAGGATTTTTATTTTAAAGTGTTGATGCTCCTCTCTGTTTACAATAAAGAAGGTACTCTAAAGAAGTAGAAGGTGTTGAAGTTTTGATAACCCTTAACTCCTGTGAGATTAATTCAACAGCAACAGGGCAGCCCTCAAGAAACTTTTCAGATAACTGAAACAGTGAGCCTGAGCTCAGCTGTGAAAAGTCAGTGTGGAAGAGGAGGGTGGTTTTGATGCACTTGCACTAGCTTTGTGTTATTAAGATGAACTGCACATTGTGTTCTAAATCATGCATCTTAAAAGCCGATAGTGTCATATCCAGATATATCACATTGCTATTTTGGAGAAGGGGTAATGGAAACCCAGCTTCAGTTACATATGCAATCTGCCAGGAGGAGACAGGGTTCCTAAACAAAATGCATGCAAAAGCTCAGAGTCCAGGGACACTGCCAAATTAATTAACAAGTTAACTAATTGTGTTTGCCTACCCTCAAATAAACGAGGCTACAAATAAGATTTTCTTTGCTTACATAACCTCTCCCCCTGCTTGAGATCAGCTTAAGTCAGCTCTTCTTCACTGCTGATCTGATCTGTAAAAGCACCAGGCTAACGTGGTGGTACTGATAAGACCTGAGATCTAAAGGATGACACTGCTGGCACTTAAGTTCACATTGCCTGAACAGCTTTCCTTCAGCCTATATGTTTGTGATGAATCCTAGTTGAAGGAATAGTTGTGTTGACCCCATCACTGCTTTTTTTCATGGAAACCTTCACAGGGTCTCCCCAGGAACTTTCTCCTGCACCCCACAGCGATGTCTGTAGTATCTTGAATCAAGTAATGTGAGGGTGAGAGAGCACTATCGGCACATCCCCAAAAGGTTCTCTTCTATCCAGCCATCATCCCTCACCCAAAATAATTTCAGCTATGTATTTTTTTAAAGGCACTTCAAAATCTAAAACTTCAATCTCTAAATGAATGGCTGGTCAGCATTGTTCTTCTAGACCTTGATTTTGGGCAAGTAGCAGAGAACTGTTACCAGATCATAGCCTGTGAATTGTTTTTGAGTTAGATACACCACACCCTCTCTTTTTGCCCATCTGATCAGCCAAAAACTGTGCTTACATATTATTCACAAATACATAATTACAGTATGCACTTGTTTTGTTTTTTTCTAACTAGCAAAAATGATAACAGCATGAAAAAAGACTCACTTCAGAAGCTCTAAAAGTAACAGCATGAAAGACAGGTCTTTAATCCTCTGATCATCTCAGACATGAGGGCAGTTTAAGGGCAGCTGTTATGCAGTTGTCATCATACAATCACTAGGAAAGGTCACCAAGTAATGGTGTTCACACACTAGAAATCACAGAAGTATTACTCAATCACTGGGAAGTAAATTGCTGGAGAGTCTGAGCTTTTCCCTCAGCTGCAGCCAAAGAAAAAGGAGGGGGGAAAAAAAGAAAGAAAGAAAAAAAAAAAAAAAAGAAAAGGGGACAGGGAGAAGAAGCAACACAGCACAAATTACAGTTGTACCTCCTTTGTAGAACAGGTGACTTATGTCTGCGTGTCCTTCCCAGTGGCTGTGGGATCCTTTAATTGCCCCATAGGCATATGGGGGAACATTGCCATTTAAGCACGAGCCTGCTCAGAAGAGGTTTTTGTACCCCAGGTAGGATTTTTCTGTGCTTCCCAGGTTTCTAGTCCATCTTCTGTTTCTGCTTTTTTCATGCTAGGGTTGAACAGAATAACAACCCAGTATTCCCACTGAGATTACATTCCCAGCCATGGCTTTACCAACCGCTTCCTACATTCCTCTTTGTATAAACCACTCTAGATTTACTACTGGTGTATTTTCATAAACTGTGCACAGTGATTTCCTACCTCTCTTTCCCAAATGGCTACTGTTAATTTAGATCTACTCAGAAACATTTTGGATTCTATCTAATCTATTTTCTATTTATACCACATTCATCACCATGGTAGCTGAATGCCTTAGAAAGTCTCTTTGAGGTAGAGGCTACGCAAAGCTTATTTTAAACCACTCCAATTCTTTGCCTTTAAAATCGAGTTCTAACAACTTCAGTTTACCCCAGCTGAGAAATTACCCTTCTGCTCTTTGCAAGTAACAGTCTGAAACTTGAAACCAGTCCAGCATGACCTGGGACCCAGTTTTAGCTGGGAATATCAACCACAGTAACTCTGACAACTATTTTAATAACACCCTTTTATTTAGTTAGCTTTCCTACTCTAAGAGAAATGTTATGCTACAACATTCATAATTAATGAAAGCAGTAGTTCATCAAACTCAAGCAAAGCAAGGAGAATTCTGGTAAATTCTTGTGTTCGCTTTCATATCTTTTCATGTCTACCTTGAAATCTGGTTATTAACTCTGGTAAAACTCTGAATATGTATGTGTATATGTATAAACACAATATGTATGACAAAACTGCATTACATGCTTTTAAAAACTAATACAACATTTTGTTCCATATAAACGACTTACTTTATGATGCTGCATCATGGAGCTTGCCATATATCACACGTCTAATTTCAGAAATAATACACCAGAAGCTGTGGTTTTATGTCAGGGGATTTTACCTCAGCACTTCTGAAGAAACTTGGAAAACAGGAGAAGGTCTAGCCAGTACCCAGGGAACATCTGAATTACTCTACTCATCCCTATCTTCCTAAACAATGCCAGTGATACACTTACAAATTGCAAATTTTAGGGGAAAAAAAGAAGACTGCCCATAATGAACACGGGAATAGCGTGAAGTTAGCTGTATCTTTCTAGTTCCTATATTAATTGTAGTGTTCACCTCCAAATTCCATCTTTGAGTTTTCAATTTGGTGTTCTTAGGAAAAAAGCTTGTATTATCTCTTTGATAGACGCAGATAATCTTTATCTGCTTGACAACAGATGCATTACAGCCGGTTCCCAAAATGGCAATTCCACCTAGACGGACACACACGCTAAAAAGATGGATTCAAACTCCCCCAGGAGAACACCAGGATGCAAACAATAACCCAGCTCCGCGCGATATAAACCCACCCCCACTAGGAGAAGTGCATCATTCAAAAACGACTACACAAATATGTGCAAAACTTCCTGAGAGTTCCCACCCTTCAAATTGCCGGCAGGTTCAACTAACCCACGATTACACTAGCTTGGGAACTGCCAATCTCGTCTCCTGTGCACTGAATAGAATGTTTTCTCTTCTTACTGAGTCATTACCATATCAATCAAATGTTGTTTTTTTTTTCTTTTTTTCATGGAGTTTATATCAAATCTCAAATATGCTCATGTTCTGTGGCTTGGTGAGTTTCCCACAACATTCTGCTCACAAAGCATAGATCTGCTTGTCACAGCAATGCCATATGAGACCTCATCTGAGGCCCAGAAGAGCTGTTGGTAATACAGAACCGATTTCTTCATAAAGACCATGAAGCAAACAAGAAATCACAATGGTCTGATGAGAGCCAATCTCACCAGCCCAGCCTACCTCCGCAGACATGTCAGTTAGACTAGTTTGGACAGGCAAATCGGTTTGTTGTTTGTTTTGTTTTTTAATACATCAAGTGAGTCAACACATCAACAAAGCAGCAACATATTTTTCCAGTTACTAAATGCATTTGTTACTCAGCCAAACCAGAGGTATCAAGAAGCCTCTCTGTGGAGACAAAGTCTTTGGTTCACCGAGCCACCACAAGAACCCTCATGCACAACACAAACATCATTTTGATCTGATCGGGCTTTACAAAAATATTTATTAGAGCTATATATAGCTGTCCAAAATCATGAAGATCCAAGGTGCACGTGACTGGACCTACCCAGGAGGCACCTTTAAAAGCAGCACACCTTTCCTTGTCTCCTAACCCCCTGCTGTTTTTATCAGATATCTTTCCAAGTCTGTGTTTAACCGATCCAAGCAGCAGAACTGATGGCTTTTGTTTTTTTTTTCTTTTTTTTTTTTTTTTTAAAAAAAAAGGCTTTTGGGGAAAATTGTGTGAATACTTCAGGTTGCAACAAGTCACGCACCAGAAGGGCTCTGAGGCTGGTACTGGCCAAACAGTATTTTGAGGTGGGAGCCCAGCCTTCCACAGAGGCCAGGGGCTAATTCTCTTCAGTAGTATGAAAACATTAGAACATATTTTTTTCTGCCAGCAGAGGAACGGGTCGTTTCCTCCAACAAAGGCCTTTCCACAAAAAGATTCACAAAAACTGGAGCTGGGCCTTACTTCTACCTTAAGCAAATAAATTTTGGGGAGTAGTTGCTGATGAAAGCTGATGAAAAAACCCTAAAATCTCTAGTTGGACTTAACTCAGAGCAAGTACTCTTCCATTTAGCAGTAAAAAATGCAGACTAAGGTGTGTTGTTTTGACTTGTAGTTCATAAGTCCAACATCCAACAGCTGCCACTTACTGTAGAGTACTCACAACTATGGTAGTTCTCCTGTTGACAACTGCCCATTGATTTACCCTTTTTTGCTTTTGTACCTCAAACACCATAAAGATTAATGCTCACCTTATTTTTCTAAGTTATACAAGCCCAGTCATCACCAAAACTTAATATGTGTCTATATGAGATATCAAAGAAAACCCATCTTCCCAAAGTAGTGTTTTCATCTTCTGCTATATGGAAAATCTAATTTTCTCAAACACTCTCCTCTAACCTCCCATATCTCCACTAATGCTTCCATGCATTCAGCTCCACTTTTTTTCATGGGTTGCTATACATATCAACTAACAGACAAATTAGGATGTTTCCATAAATGTCAGAATTTTGCTAATGAATTATGAAATGTTTCGGTACTAATTCTTTATAAAGCCCAGATGCCCTGGTTCAGGTCTCCCATATCTTAACTTCAGCATTTGTGAAAACAAAGGCTTTCAGATCCATGGACCCCTGGTTTCACACAATGCCTTCACATACACCACGGAACAACAGGTCTGTGCTGCACCTGGAAAGAAAAAGGAAAAAAAAAAAAAAAAAAAAAAAACCAATTGCAGCACCTGTAAAAATTTGCAAACTGTTCCTGTCCTGTGTATCTCAGCTCTAGGCAGCAGCGTCAACACAGCAGCATGGATCGGGCTGTGGGTGATTAACCGAGTGGGTGGCACTTCCTGTGATCTCTTCACTCTGCTTGTTGCCCAAGCAAAGCAGATCAAAGCCAAATGAAACGTATTCGCCCCTGCTATGAGCAGACCCCCAGCGGAGGTAGACACGCGTGGCCACTCCACTGCTGGGTGAGTCTTTGCATGCCAAACCTCCCCCTGCCTAAAACCCCACTCTGACAAACGTCAAGGCTTGTAGCAACTCCGTGGAGTAGCTAAGGAAGAAACACTTCTCTGGAACTTGTGTGGGTGCTGCGACTTGCTTCAGATATGTTTTGTTTTTGTGTTTTTTTTTTTCTTCCTTCATAAATTTAGCTATCATTACAGTAGCTGAGACTATCACATGATGGGGTTGAAAATAAGAAAGGCTATCAGTAGATGCAAGCAGTGAGGTGAAGATGCAGTACTAATAATCTCAAACTCTGACAACTAGAAAGTGGATATCACACGCAGACAAAATAAGCAGATGCAATCAAGCAGCTGTACCCTGTACAATAGAGCAAGCCTTCCATCTTATCTACTTGTTGCAGACCCACTATTACTTTTCCACTCAGCCAGGCATTATAGCTCTCTCAGGAAAGATATGGAATTGGCACGAGAAAAAAAAAAAAATAGGAAAGAAAAATGTTTCTTAGGCTTTGAAAAATGTATCTGCTTCACGGCTTTACAGATGAAACATGAGATTAATGTAACTCGGGAGCTCAGTGTTACAGAGGGTGGGGCAATAGTTTAAAGATTATCCAGCAGTCACAATCTGCCCAGCACACAACAGAAACACAGCCACTGCCTCATCACTTTGTAAATCCTTACTTTCTAAAGACAAAGTCGGGGCTGATCTCTGTGCATCACACCCCTCCTTTCCCTGCCCCCAGCCATTCCTGCTGGAATGAAAAAAAAACATAACGCAAAGGACTTGCTCCATATTGTATTGTACTTCTCTAACACAAATCAATTTGGAGAAAAAAAAAAAAAAAAAAAGAAAGAAAGAAAAAAAAATCTGCCTAATTTAATAGCCAGAAGGCCAGATCCTCCACACCTACATCATCAGCAAATCCCAACTTTAGCCAATTTGGAGATGCTCTCAGATAGCGATTCGAATCACTCACCACAGTATCAAATAGTTATCAGAGGAACTAAAATAAATGTTAAATAAAAACAAAATCAGCTGTTGTCATCAGTTTGGAATACAAACTTACCTAGAGCTGGAAAAGAAGCAGCGTGCAGAGCCCCTAACACTGTCTCCAACTTGCTGTGAAACTTTCGTACTTCCTGCAAAACCCATCTTTGTATATCTGAGTGAGTCTTACACAGGCACTCACTGGAAAAGATGATAATCTTCTGTATCATAACTGAGGAGGGTGTTTATATCACCCTCCTAAGATATGAAAGACCCAGATTCCTCTTTGCCCCCTCCTCCCACATCTCAGCAAGACCTTCCAGTCATCAGAAGACAGGCGCTCAGCCCCCATCCCATACGTTTACTACAGCTGGGGCACTGAGCTGCTAAGAAAGCAGCATTCAATGGGCCAGTGAGAAAATAAGCATGAATCTGACTCCTTACTCATCAATAGTAAGACCTCTGGAAGGCAAGAAGCTGATTCTCACTCAGGGACTACTTGCATTTTTCCATTTACAAGCCTACCTTTCATTGCCTACCTTCCTTGAGCTCAGTACTCCTGACGTGTAAGGGACAGAGACACCCACCGGGCAGTCCCAATCCAGCACTGGTGTCAGATACATCTTCATCCATCACTTCCCCTTGGATAGCACAAGGACTTCTTCCTCAGACCTCCTCATCCCATGGGCTCGTTACAGACAGAAGGAAAGGTATTGCCTCAGCCCCTCTGAAATGCCCTCTCAGCTGTCCTCACTGACTACCTGGAGACTCCCAGCACTTGGGGTCACCACCTGATGGCCAGGATTTGGTCAGGAAGCATTATTTCACCCTGTAGCAGCAGGGTATGCTCCATTGTGACCCTTGGTCATGTTTTACAAAGTACTCATGCAACCTCAGATCCTCAGAGCAACTTTAGAAGTTCCTCACTGAAAGTGCTTTTTGTAGCCTCCACTTATTTTTTCAGGCCTAGAGCTCCATAACACTGAAAAATAAAAGAAACATATTTCAATATTGATATACACATAAATGTAATGATAATATTTAACATGCAATAGAAGTTTTTTGAGCACAGTTAAGGTACTCCTGAACCAAGGAGACATTTCCCTTTACGTAGATGTTTCTCTAATCCTCTCTTGGTTTCTCTTAGCGGTGCTTTTGAACAGTTCCTCTTTTTGGAGGTAACAAGGTTCAAACCACGCAGGGCTTCACTAGTTTAAACCTGTTATTTTAAATTGAACTACATGCCAAAGAGACAAGCATCTAAAAGGTCTTGACAGGGTGCTTTGTTCTAATTCCCCCTTCAACTCACATCCCAGCCCCCAAAATTAAGGAGCCCAGCACTAAAGGCCGTGAGGTGATTTCCTCTCCAAGCAACCTGCAGTGGGGCAGCCTTGTGTCCATGCAGTGGCAGGAAGAAGTAATCACAAGAAGGAAATGCCACCGTGGCCCGAGGAGCATTATTTTCAGTGGCTCCGTCTAGTTTAGGAGTCCCTGCATCATTCCTCACTGTGCCTCCAGCAGACAGACCAGGCCAGGGAGCCGAGCTGGCTAGCCCCCCATTTCTTCTTTGTGAGCCAGAATTGTTTTCAGCCAGATCAGCTCTCCCCTTGCACTTCACCACATGTCCAAATGCATGTGCCAGGGCAGCAGAAGGAGGACAAAGGGAGCAGGATGGAGCGGCTGGCCAGAGGAAGAGGTGAGAGAGCAGAAGGGATAGGCGCAGCAGGCCTGAGGCCCTAAAAAAATTAATACCTCACTAGGATCAGGTATTTTGAGGGTTCCCCTGTGAGGGTGGTCCTTCCTCTGTCCTATCCCAGCACTGCTTCACTGGATAAACCTTTGTCTGCTGGTGGGTGTCTAATTCATTGCAGTGGGGATCTACCACTGAGCTGCACGCACTGCTTTCCAGCAGCAGCACGGCCTGATAACAGAAGGAGGGTTTCAGGCAAACCCTGCCAGCATCTCCTCCAGCGTGTCAGCCTTTGGGCCTTTGTATGTCTCTGACTTTGTTTTAGGGCACTAAACAGCATCTCACCTAAAGCAACACTAAAGGCAGGCGTCCTGTTGCCTGCAGATTTCACACAGCCTACAGCGCAATCAGAGAACCTGCGAGCTACTCGGATATATTTAGAATCCCACGTTGTCGTTACTTTCATCCTACAAAAAAGGAAGGGAAAAAAAAAAAAAAAAAAGAAGCAGATGATAAATGCACAGCTGGAGAATGTCAGCAGTCACCTCGGCATCGACTGAGCCTGATGCACCTGTTGTTTAACTGAAAAAGAGTGGATAACCCAGAGAAAAAGAAAATCAAAATTTATCTCTCTTGCTGTGGTCAACACACGGCTGCCACTGTGAAGACAGCAATTTTATAATCCACCAGCCACCATTTTCTGGGCCAGATCCTGAGGATTTGCTGCCACTGAGGAGCCAGCGTGCCAGTGGAAAGGACACCAGCATGAACGAAAATAACTGCATGTAATAAAATAGCTGCACATCCATGGAGCACACAGCCACTACCTGGCTTGACATGCCCCACAGGCAAGGCACAGAAAGACAACGTGCCATGAGGACAAGAGAGATGGGCCATAAAGAGTGATAAAAAGATGTAAGAAAGCAGCGACACAGGAGTCCATCCAGCCATAAAAAGGTCAACACATAGTCATGTGCAAGCAGAGATGCTCATAATTAATGATTTAAATCACTTTTGTTGGCTAATTACCTTGGATTGTGAAATGTGATATTTTTTTCCAAGACAGGGTCCCAAGAGAAAGAGGAAAACATTGAAGATGCAGATAAAGGTGGAACTCTGCCTCCAGAAGATGCTTCCACAATCGATCAAACTTATCAGGACTGCTTCCTTTTCATTCTCCAAGCCACTAATTTATGTCTGCATTAAAACATTTGCAGAGCTGCTTGCAAGGAAAGCAAGCTGACCTACTTGTGTTCCCTTTCACTGTTCCTGAGACTCATCATCTACCCAGCGTTGTTTAAATCCTCAGAGGCACTTCATTTCTCAACAAGTTGGAGAACACTTGCTTATAAACACTTTTATTTATAATAATGGGTAAAATTACCCAGATCATACTTTTTTTTTTTACCTCTATGCTATCTTTCAATTTAATTTTGAGGGTGGAGGCTTCACTAGTGAAGATTTCTGCTTGTCAGGGCTTTGGTTGCCAAGAGCAAGAGGTGAAGGGGAATGGAGGGAAAGAGTTTGGATATTTTTAGTTCCTTTTAAAGGAACTATTAGATTCACGTTGGAAGGATAGGAAAGTATGACAGTCAGCTGATGACTCCAGATAACAGGGTGAAAAGAGCAATTCTGGGTCCCCATGACTGTGATGGTCTAAATAATTCAAAACCTAATGATGTTATCCTTAAATTCAGATCTTTTTTCACCAATTTCAGTTATGCTCAGTTAGAAGTTGGATTGTTAATCTTAGCTTGATGCCTGCAGCAACAGAAAGATTTGCTGGCAACTGCAATGGTCTCTCAGAAATCCAGTGACCTTTGGTAATGGCCATAATGCATCAGACACCTTGCTCTTGATGCAGAGGATCCTCGTAATTATTTTTATTATGCCTGGTAACTTGTGAAATGCCATACAGACATGGAGAGGCTCCCAGAAATCTGTGGTGACAGCTCCCACAAGTCTGCTATACCTTCCCACCTCACCATGTTGTCTTACACCATCTCCTTTGTTATTGACCATCTGTTTAATAAATCCACACTGGTGCTTGCGTGCAGGTCTTTGGGAGGCATTGTAACACATCTCTTGCTGCAGATACTACCGTGGGCAAAATCACCCTTGTTGAAACTCTGATGGCGTCAGAGGATTTATACAAAAAAATATTTTAGCCTACTGCAATTCCTTCACAAATTAAAGGGTAGAAACTGCCTTGCTTTGGGCCAGGCACAAACAACACTTTGGATCACCTCTGGATGACCTAGCAACAGGGTGTTTTCTTCTGCACACTTCATTTTGTGCTTCAGAGTTTTAAGCTTTGTTTTTGAGACAGTAAATTTCACAGAGGAGAAATCAACCTTTTGAGATTAAACAGTGCCTCAAGATCTCCCTGCAACTGGCTCTGTAGTCCCTTCTGGCCAAACTAAATACAGGCTGCCAGCATGAGACAGTCCTGCCCTCCCTCACCTCTGGCTTCGTGTTCCCATCACCACATCAGGGAGCTGAGCAGCTGAAAACAAAGGCAGGCTGATTCCCCTCGCCTCCATCAGCTCCCATCTGGCTCACAGGGCTGAGCTGGTTCGCTCTCAACCACCAGCACAGCACAAAGGAGGCAGCAAGAACCTAGAGTCCAGAGGGGAAACATGTCCTGCAGCAGCAGCTTGAATTTATGCCATTTTGAAGCAAATGCAGCCTAAGTCTCCACATTGGAAATCTTAAATTACTCAGACTTGTTTTAGTGAGGTGCTTCCTTTTTGCAGTTAATGTTTAAATACAACCTTACTTACTGCTGCAATGCTAATTAAAAACTATAGTAGTGGAAGAGGTGACTATGCTTTTGTGATCTACACAATCTGAGGTAGCATTTCAGAAAACCCCATTTGCGGAGAAATAAATTTGTCATATACTTTTTTTTTTTTTTTTTTTTAATCCAGAAATTACCATTACCAGATCTGCTCTAACTTTTTTGCAAACTTTTCTGTTGTTTCCTTCTGTGTCTCAGCAAGTTTGTTATACGTAAGCACCACCAAAAAAATCAGGCTGTGACTGCTTATGTGAGCGCACAGATCATACAGCTGATGAAAAATCTTGTACTTTATGTATATATTTAGAATTCATTTTCATTCACGATATACTTGAATGTTCACTAAAGTATTTGCTGCCTCAGTGAACATTCCTATTAGCAGCTTACTGTCAGAACATTTGCAGAAAATCAAGTATTAAAATAGGTATGAGCACAGTGAATGCATCTAAAAATTAAAGAAATGCTCCTTACCCCAAAGTGACTTTTTTCACTCGTGTAACAATGTAGTGAATATAGGATATCAAAACACAGTAAAATGTTCTCAAGCGACAAGTATATTTTTTGTTCTACCCAAACGTAATAAAACCTTAGATGGCTATTCACTTTTATATACACTAGGAAGAGGTTTCCATCCTAGGGGAGTTTCAAAATTTCAAAACCAAAAGAGCAAAGTCTTGTACTCGAACCCACCCATGAGCCAGCATGAACATTTTTTAAATATTTCATTGCAGCTATGGCCTTTCTCATTCAAGTGTCTTAGCATAATTAACTTCAAAAGTTATAAAGAAATAAAATTGTTCCATGAGACAATTTTCCCATTGAAATCCCTAACTGATGATGTCTCCAAAAATTCCAAAAAAAATCCCCCTGAAGTGAGGAAGATGAGAATCCCCTCCAGCCCCTTTTCATTATTACATCACAAGGAAGTCCATAAGAACTTTTTGTTTTCCACCAGCCTGTAATCCCTGATAGAAAAACTACTGAACAGTGAGCTTGACTGACTCTATACCATATCACTTCTATGACCATCTTCTATCACCATGACTGAACCACGAGCATGCCAGATGAACATGGACAGAGCAGGGTCTCCTTGCAACACTCCACACGTGCATTACCTCACAAGAGTTACTGCAAGTTGCCTTACACAAGAGAATCTCTGAGGCTAATGAAACCCACGTCATAGTTGATGCAGCTTCCCGTAGCTCCAGAGGGCAGAACAGCTTCTGACAAAAATAGTGCAAGGTCATCTTCGATATACACCTCTGGTCACGGATGTCCAATTGGGACAGATCCAAGAAGCTTCTAAACAAGACGAACCTAACAGATCTGAGGAGGTCACAAGAAAACTCACTCCATAGAATCGTTAAGGTTGGAAAAGACCTCTAAGATCATCAAGTTCAACCATCAAGCTACCACTGCCAAGTCTACCCCTAAACCATGTCCCTAAGCACCACGTCTGCACATCTTTTACCTCCAAGGATGGTGACTCAACCACTTCCCTGGGCAGCCTGTTCCAATTCCTCACAACCCTTTCAGTGAAGAAATGTCTCCTACAATATCCAACCTAAACCACTCCTGGTGCAACTTGAGGCCATTTCCTCTTGTCCTTTCACTTGTTGCTTGGGTAAAGAGATCGACCCCCACCCCACTACAACCTCGAGGTACTTGTAGAGAGGACTTGTGACTCTTCTAGCTGCTGTGTGGAAACAAAGATTACAGAATCAGAGAAACACTTACTGTAAGAAGCTCCTGAAGGCCATCTGAACCAACCTCCCACTCAGATATAGGCTCTCACAAACTCTAGATCAAGTCAGTAATAGCTTTATGTGGCTGATGCTTGAAACTCTCCAAGGATCAAGATTCCACAACTTGAAATAATGTATTCCAGTGCTGTACTCTCTTCCTACTTAGGAAATGTTGCTAACATCCAGTTTGCAAGATGAAAACTCTGGCTTTTGCCCTCAAATTTGCCTCTGTTTCCAGTACTATTAGTAAGGTCCCAGTCTGTAGTGCTGCATAGCTATTCTGCTCCAGATAAGAAGCTTCTACACCTTGCTAAATTTTATAAGGTCCAATCCACAAGTTTTTTTGGCACTTCTGGACAGACGCAGTACAGTGTGTGTGTCATTTCCACTAATTTAGCATCACACACAAGTTTTTGGAGGGTGCATTCTCACTGATCACGATGAAAATACTGACTAGTTTCAGCCCCAGTATCAACCCGGGGGTGCACAAGTACTTACCAGTCACCAGCTGAGCATCAGCTATTGATGACTGTTCACCAAGTCTTGAGGTCCGGGCAATTTTCAACCAATGTAACATTCTGCTCATCCAACCTGTACTTCCTCAGCTTCCAGTTAAGAATGCTATGTGTCAAAAACCTTACTGCGGATGAGCTGTATTGCATTCATCACTTCCCCCTCATCTTCATAGCTAGCTATTTCACCATGAAAAAGCGATCGGGTTGGTCAAGCATGACTTCCATCAGTAAATAAATCTGTTCACTCTTCCTTGTCATCACTTTTCCATGTCTTTCCTTGTTATTGCCTTCTTGTCATTTGTGTGTTTGGAAATGGATTCCAAGAGGATGTGCTCCATGAAAAGCACATTCAGCTCCAGTTGTAGTGGCAAAGCCAACATCATACAACATCTAAATTCATTCCACAGACATTCAGATATTGGGGTTTGTCTGCATTGCAAACACAGCAGCGTAGGCACACTCAGATTAGCTCAGACCCTAAAAATATTCTGGCCACAGGAGCACAGACTATAGCTTTATTGACCAAGCTCATGCCAGGGCTTGTGGCCATGGTGCAGTAAGACTGCCATAGTAAATCTGTCATCCATCCAAAGAAGGCTAGTCACGGCAGTAGATACACTCCAGTTCTTTCTAATAGATTTATTTCATGGATGATTCAGATGAAGTTGTAGATGTCTCCTGGGTAAGTTCCATAGCAAGCCCCACTTTCAAGACTACAGCCAGCAAACGAGGCATTCCCTGAATATGGTCTGTAGTGTCATTAACGAGGTGAAAGTGTGGTCTAGCTTAAACAAAGGTTTATAGCCTTCTATAAAAACATACCTTTTCCTATTACTCCTAGTAACAGATCTGACAGCTGTTATCTCTCTGCTTATATTTTATGCTTCCTAATTCTAACATGCAATGGCACTTCACTTCCCAATATCCAATTGACATTCTTTTGATGTATCTTTTGGGCTGGTGCCTAAGCACATTTGCAAATAGTTTAGTGCTCAATTTAAGGCTGAATATATTCCCAGAATTCCGTTGGCAATCAATTATTTATTACTTACAAGTGTTAAGATCAAAAAGAAAAGAAATAGATGTATATTTCACGCTGACAGGAGGTCCGTCGGGATTACAGAAAACAGAAACTTTAATGCTAAATTTGTGTAAAAAGGGTAAAACGGGGATTCCCTAGCCAGTTCTCAAAAAAAAAAAAAAAAAAAAAAAAAAAAAGAATGGCCTGGATTATTCAGTTATTCTTCCTGGGCTTTATCTCATGGTTTTATGGTTGGCAATGCACATTTGAACTGCACCATTAGTTCCCTGCACCACAGGGGCAAGGTCTGGTTGACTTTTGTTAAGGAATACCAGTCAGCCTAGGTTCCATGTCAACTACCTAGATGTATCTTTTAGCAGCATATCCAGTGCAACATAGCTAATTAATTAACGTGCTAATTAATTCCTATCAATAAGCCTAGGATTTGCATTATTTTCCAACAAGATCATAGTGGTTGTATGGCTTCTCTGTCACATTTGTAAAACCTGGGGTTTGTAAGGGCATCAACAGTCACATAAAGGGGAACTTGCAAGAGTAGAATTAAGAAAGATCATCCATACTTCATTGAACAGCTTTGTAGAAGCCTGAGAACCTTTTCAAAAGCACTTCTGACTGGGGCAAAACTTGCATTATTCCTGTCTATGGGGTTTGAGCAGCGATCGGGCTTCACAAGGGAAAACATAAGACCTCTCCCTCTGTGGGCTGTAGGTCAGAGCTGGAGTACTCAGAACGAAACTTTGTCTGTAGTCACCTCTGAATATGAAGTTCTCTCTATAAATTGCATGCTCTTCTCTGTACGTTTTATATTTATTTATTGCTAACCTTAAACTGGGACCCAGAATGGGCTCCAATTAAAGACAGTTTTTGTAAATAATAATAATAATAAATAAATAAAATATCAAGAAAATATCCCTCAGCAGGTCAGTGGTACAAAACCAGTCCCTATCTATGTGTTAACTGCTGCGTAAGGCGTATCTGGCAGTTTCACAACGAACCAGCACAGAATTATTCAAACAGGACGGAAGCAGCAGCAGGAAAAGAACAACCTGGTGCAAATAAACAAAGAGGAATTCAAACTCGGGAATACAAGCCGATAAAAGGCAATCTCCAGAAATAAGAAGTCTACTCATAAGTGTATGTGAATGGCTACACAGACCAAGTGTATTCACCATGTAGCTCTGCAAGCTGAAATGTAAAGCGAAATATCCAGCAAGCAGCTCTGAAACTTTAACATGGATGCCAGAATTTAGTAATGACTTGGGCTGGTTTTTCATGGCAAGCAGTCGATCCACCAATGGACTAAATTTTTTTTCTTTTTTTCTTTTCTTTTTTTTTTTCCAGGTTGTACAGCAAATCTATCACCTTCTCTGAGGTCACAGAAATTATAACACCCTTGTAATTTAACCTGTTTATTTGTCAAGTAAACAGATAAATTATACTACCATAAAACGGAGATGCATCTAAAGAAAGTGGCAGCTCTCCAGGTAAAAAGAATCAGCCATCTGCTCTAAGAAAATTTAATAAAGCCCAGTGACAGATCACTTCAGTTATTGAGAGAAACTTGGAACAGTGGGGCAGAAATCAGCCGCGTGAAACTGGAGGAGTCGCACAACAGACAGGTTGAACATAATCTGAAAGGCAGTTCATCATTTGCTTTGCCACCTGCAGACTCAACGTGTACCTTAAGTCACAGCTTTCAAAATTGCTGTTATTATTATTAATCCTGGCTGAGAGTTACAACTTTGAGAACGTCTTTAGTTCGTAAACCTTAAGTCACAACTTTCAAAAGTGTTATTATTAATCCTGGCTGAGACTTACAACTTTGAGAACGCCTTTAGTTCATAAACCTTTGGGGTTTTGAGCATTGCTAGACAAAGGAGTAGATAAGACAGACGGCGCAAATGAGACCTATTTTGTCTTTTGGAGTGATTTTTCTGCTTAATGAATTTTCAGATAGCCAATTTGTCACGTTTGGAGCAAAGGTATTTAAGAGTCTGGAGGTTAATTAGAAAAACAACAGCTGACTTTACTGAAAGAGTTTAATTCAACTGTATGAACAGAGACAAACTGTTTTCAACCTAGAAGATCTGTTTGGAGCTGGTTTGTGCTGGAATGTCACCCACACAAATCTTGCAAGAGAACATTAAGTGACAATACACTGAAAATGAAGAAGCTCATGTTGGAACAAAATCTCTGTGGTTGAAAAAAAAATCGCTTACAGGAGGAAACATTTCAATTCCAGTTTCTAATTTAGCTATTACCTAATTAAATATAAAAGTAGCTTGAAGTATTTTAACCTTTTTTGCAAACATCCTCACACAATCTAAATTTCCTGTCACCACATTGGTTTTCTTCATGCTTTTCTCTGTTGTTTAGCTCTTACCTCAGGCCCTGTTCCAGGACAGGGTGTTAATTCTTTAGGCTGGCTCTGTGTTATAGACCAACTGGCAATTTAAGGTTAGGACTTTGTGTCCTAAAAAAAAAAAAAAAATGTTAATATTTGTATAAACAGTAGACTCAGGTCTCTACAGCCCCAGGGCACCTGTGCAAGTCCTTCCTTCCCCAGAGCCCAACCCAGTTTCTTTCTGTTGGCTGAAATTAGTAATGATGAACATATAAACGAGCAAATAACCATCCCTCCACCCCCCAAAAAAAATAAAAAATTATTTAGGGCTGCAACTCTTCTTTAAATATCTCTCTCTAGCACCATCATTTTCTCTCCCTACAGTGAATGTCTTAGACACGTGCAAAGGAAAACACAATCTCTCACCGTGAAAGACGTTCAAAATCTAGACTGGGAAAGAGGAATTTTCTCCACAATATACACTTTATACAGAGAGAGATGCATACCCCTGGAGTCTGATCTTTCTGCTATTAGAGAAGTCATTGCTCTTGCTACTGAATCACTACATAAACACTGCCTATGGCTCAAGGGGCACCCTCAGGCTCCCCACATGCCAAACAAAGGAAGACTAATTTTCTGCCTGTAGAAACAGGAGTGCTGGGGCATCGAATCCCTGGATACTACAATCCACTTAAAACTATACTGCATTAAGGAGGATTCTGCATTAAGGAGGACTCTGCTATTTAGGAGAGAAACGGAGTAAGCAGCAGGTAGGATCCTGTACTCCTGGTGCTCACTATCACTTGAGAATGCTGCAGAGAAATATGAAAAAATATACACAGAACCAAAAAAAAAAAAAAGGAGAGAGGGAAAAATCCTGGCTCTGCTGAAGCTGATGGTAAAGAGATATCTTGCTTATCTATGTTACCTATGTTTTCCTCTAAAGGAGCAAGGTAAATGCAGTGATTTACTCTACACATAGGAAAAAAAAAAAAAAAAAAAAAAAAAAAGCAAAAAAAAAGGCAAAGGAATGAGAAATACACATACAGTTTTGAATAAAATATAATAATATTGAATTTGGCAAGATGCCAGTGGTGTTGACTGCTGAAGTGCACAGAGCAGAAGTTTAGGTATACAAAGATCTATGTAAGAATTGGGGTGAAAGGCTGTGTATCATTGCCAAAACCTAGGTTTTTTATCTTCTGAGAAAAGAAGTACTTGAACTGACAAATAAATGTAAAAAGCACAAATGTGGTTCTTTATTAAGGCAGAGTGCTGTCAAAGTAAGCATCAATTTTCTAACTTCATAATGCCAGCCACACTGTATTAAGCAAATGAATGCAAAGGTAACATATGAGAGGTGGTTACAGCAATCTGTCTATCAAGATGACCGCTGTGTTTGATTTACACATTTCTAAGTGTTATGTACTAAATATATCAAGCCATTAAAATATCCATTTTTTACTGTTCTGGTGAATTCGATGCTTTTACCCTCTCTGGAATCTTTGTCACTTGATCTCCATTCAACTGTGACACTTCATCTTGCATTAGATTGTAATACCAAAACTGTGTTCGCCCATGCAGGAGAAGAGTTCCCACAGGACCCTACTGGGATACAGACAGTGATAAGTGACGAGGTAGGAGGGGGTTTCAGGCAACTGGCATTTATGTGTACTATATATTTTATGTTTCCAAATTCAAACAGTGATCACTTTTTTAAATTAGTGCAACTGCTTTAATTAGAGGAGAACAACAACAAAGAAGCTATAATTAAAAAAAAAAAATGTGGTTGATGCAATGAGTAGTGTCTTTGTCATAATTCACAATGAGTCCACTCTACTGTTGGGTTAGGTTCAATCATCAGTCAGCTTCAAGGGCAATCGCTTCTAATTAACAGGCCTTTTGAACTCTTCCAGGGAATATGGTTCAGACCTCTAAGGTACTGTAACAACAGCAACACAACTCTTAAGGTTGTCTGTCCCTTATGGTGGCTTTTGCCAAAACGTGAGGCAGAGGCTTCCTTCAGTAAAATTAAACTGAGTACTGCAGTTTTGTTTTGTGCCACGTGTCCCTTTGTAGCCATCCAAGCTCACTAATCACCTTCCTTGGCTTTGATAATTTTGCATATGTATCCATGCACAGAGAATAAGAAAACCTATGACAGCTGTCCAAAAGAGACCATCTCTTTTCAGTGATTTAATGAGATATTAGGACTTGACATTAGAAGTACTGTTTGGAATTAGGTCAAATCTGACCCTCCTTGTGGAATTATCTAAAACCTTGATTTGGGTGGCAACATCAAGGTGTTTTGAATTAGAGAGAGAATATTTGGGGCTGAAAAAAGGTTGAAAGAGTAAACAAGGCTTATGCCTTTTATTTGAGGGTAGTTTTTTTCAGATTTGTGGTGTACTCAGGTCCAAGCTAGCTGAGCCTCTTTTTATATAGACAAACTTATTTCTTTGAAGAAACAAAGAACTCCACCACCACCAGTTTCTCCTCCTAGCTGTAAGAACGTGCAGTATCGCTGATAACCTCGCTAAACCCAAAGGGATGATATCACCGCTGCTCTTTGATATGCAGATACGGGGAGTGGGATTGCTATTCTTATCCCGCTGGTTTAGCATTTAGCCTATGGAAAACACAAACAGGTTCTCCACGTTTTCCCCAGCTCGTCATCCCTCTCGGGGCTGCCTTGCACGGTGGTGGCGGACAGGCCGCGGTCCTCAGCAGATCCCACTGCTGAGACACGCCAGGCGGCCGGATCCTGCCCAGGAGCATCGCACGCTCAGGTGTACGCATGTATGCAAAATATTCCAGAGCTCTTTTCATCTGAGCCATTAATTGCGAGCTGGCTTCTGCGGGAGTTATTTCACAGGCGTCGGGGTTTAATGGTGGCCACACGGCTGGGTTTCCTTTGAGTCACTTCAGCCCCAAGACGGCCATTTCCGCGCAGGGGAAACATTGCTCACGTTTTGCCTGCAGAACCAAGGAAGTAGGACTTCCCTGGCCACGAGGCTGACGGGGGCGATGTCCTCAGCACCCACAGGGCACAACGCAGCCTCACAGCCCACAGGACCTGCGCCGTGCCTCATGTTGCTCCCCATAGGGGCAAGGTGGTGGTTCAGGGCCACCAGTAATGACCAGGAGCAAAAAATAAAAGCAAAACGGACACCAAGAATATATGAAAAGAAACGCTCTTAAAAATAAACACATAATTTATTTATTATATTATAGGGACCGATCACCCTGCACTGATCGGTCCCTACGGAATGCCCTACGGCGCCCACAAAGCGCCGAGGCGGGACTCGAACCCGCGACCCCCCCGAGCAGCGCCTCACAGCCCACCCTGGGCGCTGAGCCACGCGTGCGCCGGGAGGGGCCGGGCGGGCGGTGCCAACGCGCCTGCGCAGTGGCCGCCGCCGCCGCTGGGGCCGGAGCGGGGAGCGGCGCCCCCTCCCCCAGCCGCGCCATGGGTGACGCGCTGCGGAGGGCGGAGTCGGGCACTCAGGTGAGCCCCCCCCTCCCTCCCCCCCCTTAGTGCCCCCCGCCTCAGGCCGCCGCCCGCCGCCATTTCCCTCAGGGCGGGCGGGCGGTGTGGACGTGGTCGGAGCTTCGCTCGCCGTCCGGCCCCTCGTTGTGCCCGGGCGCTGTGTAAACGAGTTGTCTGTCCCCAGAGGGGTGCGGGGAAGGGCAGGGTACACCCGGCTGGCCGCCCTGCCCCCGTGCTTGGCGGTGTGGGAGGGGAGGGGAAGCCGCAGAGCCGCGCCCCGCCGCCCTGTGAAGCGCCTCAGGGCGAGGGAGCCGCAGAGGGGGTGACACGGGGGGTGCCGAGGGTTGGCTCCATCGGGAGAAGCTCCCGTCACGGTGGCGGTGGATGTAGCGAGGAGGAAGAGCTGTGGAAAGAAATGAGGAAGATTTGGTTTAAATACAGCGTGCGAAGTGGAGTTGCTTTCGTGTTCTTCAGGGAAAAAGGAGTTGGGTTCGGGGGTTTGTTGGTTTTCCCTTCCCTTAAATGTTACTTGTTACTTACACTTCCAATCAGCAAGTTAATTAGGTAATGTATGTTATGGTATTGTGATATACTAAGTACAAAAGCATAGAAACACGTATGACAGTATTTATTTCTTGTTGAAGCGCTCTCCTTTTTTTAAGGCACAAGTTCTTAAGCTCTTTTGGCACACAGAACACAGCTGCCCAGTATCAGCAACTATACACAAAAATATACAAAATAGCAATAAAAATATACACAAATTAAGGACATGTCTTGCATTTGTGTCTAAGTGGTTATATGTATTTGTCCACACGAGCAGCACCAGCTGGGGGTTCACGTGGCAGAACGACCAGTGGTGGAACAGATGAGCAGACCTGAACTGGGGAGAACTGACAGCCAAGGCATAGAGAAAGAGTAAGGAAAGTGGTCAAGAAAAATGCTTAAAGCCCTTGAAACAGAACTTCATTTAAAGCAAACTTCCTCAAATAGCCTCATGCAGAATATCTGACTTTAGTGAGGGTTAGGCTGAGACCGCAGTCTGATAATTTTATTCTTCGATGTAATTAATGCAACAAATTAGAACTTCTCGCAAGACACCTTTGGTATCTCACAATAAAATGATAAATTGCTAGCATACATCTTCATGCCCAAAGTTTACAGAAGCTCAGTTAGAGTGGTTGTGGTGGTTGAAAATTAAATTTTGTCTCATGCTTGAGATGTGTTTGTGTTTATAAATAGCCTGTAGGTTAGCTCATGGCCTCTAGCAGAGCTAGAGTATTTAATTTGAATTTCTTTAACATTTTAATTAAGTAATATCTCTGACAAGACCTACGTGTATGCTTACATTTATGCATAACTTCATTGAATCCAATATAGTATAAGCATTACAATATATTAGTCAATGGGACAGCCCATATGCATATTTCTTTATTAAAAAGATTGAATTGATAAGCCATAAAAGACATTGCTGAAATACTTCAGTCTTGTCAGCCGTGTTGTCATTAATGAAATTTAACCCAGCTGTTGCCCAGCTCATGCTGGATAGCTTGTTTCCTACCACATGTACCTGTGCGCAGCTTCTTTTTTGTATAATTGCATTTCTCAAGGACGCGTATGACTGAAGACCTACCACTAGCATGTTGCTGAAAGATTATGTTTTCTACAAAAGAAGATGAAAACATTGTAAAGGAAGAAATGAGCATCTACAGTTGAATTATAGAATCAGATGTCTCTAATACACTATTTGAAATTGTAGGCTTATTTTTTCCTGGCTTTTTCCATTGCACTGTTTTATCCAGAAGTACCATGTCCACAACACAGCATGAGACACCTGACTCCCACCATCCAGATTACTCTTTAATTGCCATAGATTTTTTCCCTCCTCCCCCATAGTAGACAGTGTAAGAAGGCAACATGGAAATGCCCTCCCTGGAGCCGAGCCAAGGCAGCTTCTGCTGGTTTGGGAGGACCCATATTGTCACTGCCTTCCCTGTCTGCAGAGGTGAGGGATTCCTGTCTGGTGCCTCATCTCGGTGCAGCTTCACTGCCATCACTTCTGTTGTGGTGTGGACAAACCTTTGTGAGATCTGAAGGAAAATTGTTCGCTGTTTCTGCCAGAAACCCCATTGCTCACAGCGTGACACTAATGAGGCAAGTGCCTTTGGAGATTCTGCTTCAGAACTCGGAAGTAAATACAAGTTTGATAAAAACACAGGTGCACTATCATCAGCAAATTACCATAAATTACCTACATGAGCACTGCTCAGAGTAAGCACCTGTAGTTATTTAAAATGAACGTAAAAACTCATCATTTAAACAACCACAGATTCATATTTAAACGATAGAGATCGATCTATTGTGTGTTTCCAAAGCTGGAGCGGTAATCTTAAAGAGGTAATAGTCTAAGAGGAAAGTGCTCTTAGTTTCCAGAAAAGAAAGGGGGGAAAAAAAAAAAAAAAAACAGCAGTGGGGAATGTATTTGTTAATGTAGGAATGAATTCGGGAGCAGGAGGCAGCAGCACCATGTTTTGACCATCCTGTGGGGCCTCGTGTCCCAGCCCAGTGGTGCTTCCTTTTGCTGGGAATTGAAGGGCATCAGAAAGCAGCAGCCTGTGGTGGTTTTCCTGTTTCTCTCAACTTCCAGCACCAGATGAGGGGGGCGAAATTCCCGGCCTTTCTCCAAGAGGGGAAGTTTCTCCTCCCCACAGCCCAGGGCTGCGTGCGTAGGGTCTGCAGCAGTGCGGTTGGTAGTGGCAAGCGCTTACTTTATGTGCCCTGAGAGACATTGGTGTGTTCTCGTGGATGTAAATCCATCCGGATTTTTACTTCGGTCAGGTCACGGGAACCTGGTGGTTCCCAAAACACTCCAGAGTTCTCCAGGTTTGCTTTGTGCGCTGCACAAACGTGTGAAATGTAGCAGGAGGGTCTGCAGATCCCGAGCGAGGTCAGTTTGAGTGTTTTATGGCCCTTCAGTGAACATGTCAGAAAACTCTCCTGAAAATGTGTGAACAGGCAAACAAAGGCAAACACATTGACATTTTGTTAATGGAAGGGAATGTTAAAATGTCAATGAAAATGTCACACTTAAATTCCCATCATGACCACTTCAAGTAAATTCAGGGCCATTTAATGGGGCTTTATTCTGCCATTAAAGGCAAACACATGCACAACTGTTTAAACAACTTTTGAGACAATTCAGAGTAAATGCTCCTCATCGATATGGCAGGGAGGAAAGTAAGATAAGGCAGCGTGTGTTTAGAGGTTTGTACCCACTGCTCCTTTCATGACTGCCTTTAAGGAAGATGCAGTAAAAACAAACGGGATTTTTTCGTTTTGCTTAATTCTTTAAATGGCAGCTGGTTGTCTTGGAGGATAAAATTTTCAGCACCAGGATAGATGCTGTGAGCGTCCTGGTCGTGTCCTTTCCTGCGTGTGTTAATGTACATGTGGAATAACAGCTCTTGCACAGGGTGAAGTGCTAATTGTGTGCCAAAACTGCAAATAGTACGAGTGAGGTGGTCCATGAGAGTCCTGCATACTTTTCCAATGCAATGTACATGCTTTTACTGATAAATTTGCAGAGAGGCTGACTCAGGAGACTCATGATGGGTAATGCTCTGCCTCTCAACCTCGTGGCCTTGTGGAGGTGTGGGTTATTACGGATGCTCTGCTATCCCTTTGTTGTATCAAATGGCAGCACTGCTCTGTACCAGAGGCAATCCCTCTTGCTAGTTTACCTGTGCAGCTTTTTCTGTTGTTGTTGGTTTTTTTTTTTTTATATTCCTCCTAGTGTATATCCACTCCTTATCACCACTGAATCTGTGTGTTAATTATTTGTAAGGATGGAAACTTCTGCTCCTGTACCCAAAGACTGTGGGTGTGCCTATGCGTTTATAAAAATGTTTTCAAATCAAACCAATCTTTTGATAGGACTGTCATTGAAAACTCCTGGTTCTTGGAGTCCTTTAAATGTGATTCCCAAGACCCATTATTTTGAGCTGACAGCATGTCTCTTCTATCCTTTTTTAAAAGCTACTCGCACGCCTTGAGGGCAGAAGTTCTCTGAAAAATCTTGAACCTTGTCTGTTTGCTGAAGAAGGATCTCCCGTTCATGGTAAAAACGTATCTTTATCCTATTTATGCAAAAATGTCATTGTGAAAGTTTTCTCAGAGAGAAGCATTCAAATAGATCTTTTTACCTTGGATTCAGAATTGTAACTCTTAATGTGATTTTAGGCAAACCAGATAAAGTGAAATAATGCAAAGTCATCCTCCTGAGCATTATTCTGCTTTAAAATGTTTTATGGGTTTTAAAGCACAGGTGTAGGTGAGTAAATACCAAGCACGTTGGTTACCATAGAGTTTTGCAGATATTTGTTCTACATTGTCACTTACCTTTTTTTTTTTTTTTAATTTTAATCAGTGGTCTAATTTTAATCAGTGGTCTTTTTGACACCTGTACAAGTTTAAGGTAGAGTCTTGTAGCAAGAAGTTTTAAAATCAAGATTGGATGTTGTAATGAAAGAAATACTGAGCTAAATAGAAATAAACGGAATTAGTAATTTCTTGATTATCCAGGAATTCTGCCTGTTTTTGCAGATTATGTGAAATTTCATGGATTCTACAATGGAAAAGACTGCTCTGATTATGCAAAACTAGAAATACGTAATAAAAAAAGGCACATGGATGGCAAACTGAAAGGCTCATGCTGTGAGATACCACAGTTGTTGAATATATATATATTTATATATATATATACATGTATGAATGAATGAATGGGCTTCATATGAAAAGCATGTGGCTGCAGTGGTTATCAGCATACTTGTCTGCAATTTGAATTCCCACAAATTATAGAAGGTTCAGAAGAAATGGCAGAAAAAGCAATAAAAAGGATCAAGATAATTGGATGAGAGATGATGCGTAGTCTACAAATGCAGTCTCTGGGAGACCATTCACGTACTATTTTGCAGCACTTGGGAGTACATTAAGGGTTTAGCAATATATGATGCCTGCCCCTAGAAGTTTCAAATGTGATATAACAAAGATAAAGGGCAGAGAAGTACTGGTAAGTCACTGCGAATGGAGCAGAGTATGGAAGATTATTTAAACACTCTCAGTTCTGAATTGCCACAAGAAGAATTAAGAACCAGTAGTGAAACTGGTGTAGGCTTCAAAAGGCTCCTGGAGTTGTAACGTGTCTGTGTTGTTGTTTTGTTTAAGAAGAAATATTTTTATTTTGAAAGAAATGCAGCTATAGGAAATGCTGATATTTCAGCCTATTTTTAAGTACTTTACATACAAGTAACAAATGTTTGAGACTGAACTGGGCCTGCTCTGGTTGAACAGCCTCCAAGCAGCCTTCCTGGGATTCAGTAATTGCCCTTGGTGTTGCAGTCAACAGGGTTAAATAACTCCATTCCCAAAATTATCAACTTTGATTTTAAAGCTGTGTAGGTTGTTCACGTCTAACAATTCTTCCAGAACCTCAGCTCTGAGATGGCTGGAAACTTTCTAGTTTCATCACTGGTTTCTCCCTGTGCCAACACATACATTGAGCTTGGGAAGCACTTCTGTTTTTCTTCTGCTTTTAACAAATGGCATCAATTATTATCTGTATTGGTCATGCTTCTTGGCTGACACTAATGGAGTTGCATAAAGTTAGCAGAGATCTTTATATATATATATAAATGGCCTTCACCTTTTATTTCATTTTTGCTATGTCTTTTAATATCACAGTATATATATTTATGTGAGTCCATGTGTTATTTTGATGTGTGTTCTCGTTATTCAGTCCTAAATCCCTGTTGAAGATCTACCTCTCCATTTGTCATGAACTTGGCATTTAGTAGGTCATTAGGGACTACTGGAACACATTGCCCACAAAGAAATGGTATGATTAAAGCTACGTGGTGACCTACATTTTTTCTTTTTCCCAATGGTATTTGTAACAAAGCTACGTATATATAAAGTTCCAATAAACCATATAAAGGTTACATCATCATTAAGTGTTCGTAACATGTATGTCAGAATACTACAGAATAGGAACAGTTAATATAGGTAGTGCCGTGATTCTGATTGTGATGGAACAGTGTATTTAAGAAGACATAAGTGTATTAATTACATACCATTTGAGCTCTTCTGGAATGGAAGAAAAGTGACATGAGCATTAAGTAAGCTTCCGCTATTGCCAGACGTATTTCTCCTGTGGCCCTGATGCAAAGTTGTGGGTATCCATATGTAAAACTCTGATGTTCAGCAGTAGCGTGACATCCAAAATGAATTTTCAATAAATACTAAGCCTTTCTACCCCACTTACAGATGGTACAAATATCAATGACCGTTTCTGTACAATATTATAAATCAGTAGCCCAGTAACTTCAAGGTATTTGATGGTATGAAACCTGTAAAGCTAGTGCTGAGTATTCTAATTGTCTGCCTCTAACTCCAGTGTCAGAAAATAGTTTTACCAACATTCACTAATGTAATGATTACAGGAAATTTTTAAGACTAATGTAGTTGAAACAATAACATGGAAAAGATGACCAGAACTGAGCACAATGTTTTAGTTAAAAATATATTAGTGTTATATGAATATTGAAGTTTATGCAACATTGCATAGCAGTGGACCATTGTGCTCTGTAGTCTGCCTGTAGTGGGCCAGCTCCAGTTTGTCTCTAGTTCAAGCTGCTACGAGCCAAGCGATGTGTTGGGTTACTCCTTAAAACATACTTTTTGAATTTGGCAGTGCTGAATTTCCTATGAAATCACTCTGATAATCTATCTTGATACGTTAAAACCTTCACAGCCTTAAGTTATTAACCCAATTAGTTTGTCTTCTCCGCCTTTTGCCAAGCTAATGGGACATTAATCTACTGGTAGATGAACTGGTAATGTTGGGCAACACCAATTCTAATAAAAAAAAAAATCCCATTAACTTTCTTCCATGTCCCTACTTGGCCTCCCAGACTGTTTCCATCCCTTGACAGTATCTCTTTACTAATCCTCCTCTCAAACTGTTTTGACATTAATGGATGATGCTGGTACTGATCACTTAGTTTCTTCCATGACCTAACATGAGAGATAGTGTCAGTGGCTTTTTGAAAACACTGCTGGCCACACTTCCTCCTCTGCTGTGTCACTGTTTGTCCGCTCTAATCCAGAAGGATGAATTTCCCCTCGTTATCTTACCGTTACAGCCTGGTTGCTAATTTAATGAAACCCTGCGTTTACAGTTGTTGCTATAAATGGCTCCTGTTTTGCCCCAGTTCTTTTTGTGGGCAGTCTCTTCAATAATCGTGAAGGCACAGAAATCCCCTGCTCCCTTGAGGTTTTCTTACAGTCCAAACTTAGTCTTTTTGGAGTGTCAGCACAATGTCCGTGTTTTGGTCAAACTGCAACCCGGGTGTGCATCTTTTGGGGCAGTACGCAACAAACTTTGACAGGTGCTTAGCTGTCGTGCTGTTAACATTTATAAGCCACCACAAAAACTCTTAAGAATGATTTTTCATTGAGCTTATATTTTTTACTTAAATAAATGAGTTATTTCTGCCAATAAAGGTCCCTCCAATGTTGTTCTGTGCATCGCAGGTCTCTTACGTGATGTGCTATAGGAGGTTAGACAGAGCTCCTGATAAAACATCTTCAAATGGATAGAGTCAAGCACTTCACAGAATCATTTTGTTTGCATAATACCAACTAGTAAGTCAGATCTACCCGCTGCTGCTTCTGAAAGGGCACAGAGTTCCTGTGTTTTCTTTAAACAAGGTATTTTGCAGTGAAGGTAGGTCTAGCAATCCATGTTGGGTAGTGGCCCAGTCCAGTCATTGATCTGGATTCAGCAATGCCACTCAGGGTGGCAGAAGCCTTGTACAAAAACCTGGGGCAGGCAGAACATACAGTTTGTTCTTTAATGAGAAATGCCTCAGAACAAGTGCCTTTGTTCTAAAATATTTCAGGGGACTTGAAGTAGGAGGGCCTACCCAGCGTATTTGGAGGGATTTCTCCCAAGCTGGTGTCCTATTGTCACAGGTTTGCTATGTCACCAGCGCAATGGATGTAACAACACAGAGCATCAGCTGGCTGCAAGTGGTGGAGCTGGATATTGCGACTTCTCAATGGGAAGAGAAAGTGAAGATCTATGTCATAGGACGTGTAGTCACCTTTCATCTCAAAAGTGGGGAGAGCCATTCAGAACAGATAAATGAAGGTTTGGGAGGCAATCAAGCTTCTTAAATAAGTTTCAAAGTATCAGGATTTCAGGAAACTGGCGTTGCAGTTTTGGAGGAGCAGGGAACTTGAATACAGAGAGGCAGGCAGGCTGAGTGCCACTGAATGGGCGAATTGTCACATCAGGGGTAAATTCCTTACAACACTTGCAATAGGTGAGGAGCCTACTTCTTCCCCGCCACGCACTGCCCCTTGTCCCAAGCTGCGTGTTGACATTTGCATGTGCAAACGAGGGCATCCTCTGTGAGCTGAGTTTACCCTGCTAACTCAGGCAGGCACAAACATATTCAGGTAAGGTTGCAATTAGTTCTCTACTCTTGCATCCTACTATGGAAAGCTGTTAGCCTACTGGCACTTGCCAAGGCCATAAAAAGCCATGACCTTCCTATGGCTATAGTTGTGTGTTCTCCTTACTGCTTGTATTTACCCTGCTGCCTAAAATCCAGAATATGATAAATAATCCAGTTCTAAATTAGAATTTTGGAAAGGACACCTCATAAATTAACCATTTTTTTTTAGAGTCTTGCTCTGATTTTAAGACATAAGAGGCTTTTGGAAAAGGTTTTAGAGTCCTTTGCATTCCCATTTGAACTGATTTCCTAGTCATGGGTAATGCTTTTTTAATTAACTTGTTAAATTCACGTGATATTTATGTTACTGACACACACAGATCAGGCAGTTAGGCTGAGTGTATGTATGAACAGAGACCTCTGCTTCAGACAGCACTCATTGCCTGGAGTTCAAGCAACCTGCAAGCCCCTTTCTGACAAAAGAAGCAGCTTCTTATTGTGGTCACATAAAAGAAAATGTGGGCTCAGATTCCTGTGGGTATGTTGTGATGTGTGCAGCTACCAAACAAGCACAGAGCAGACATAACGTTGAAGGACAACCTGTGCTGTAAAAATAGATATGCCAATGTGATTTAGACCTCTAACATCAACTTTTTTTTCTTGTCCTTTACTTTTTTTTTCTTAGTTTTATGTACGTAATTTAAATAGATGGTTTCTTAGCCACTTTTGTGTCGCAGTTTCCTTTTCAATCTTTATCTACCTGTATTGATTAATGAAATCCAGTTGCCAACCCCTTAGTGGTATCATTGTCCTAGATGCTATTGGTAGGCTTTTTTTCAACCATTGCTGCCTGTTGATTTCCCTCACTTCAGAGGCCTTCCTCGAAAATCAGAATTTCTCTTGGTAGATGCCAACCAGGATTTAAACAGTTTTTATGGCTCTCAAAGCTTTCAGAAACGCATTTTCCAATGAGTGAAATAGTGAATATTGGTTCCGTAAACACTGAAATTTGACTCAGAGTTATAAACAGCCTCACGTGACAGCTTGCTTCTTTGTTTTTGAACAGGAGATGTCATTGAATTCCACGGTCCAGAAGGAACAGGAAAAACTGAAATGCTCTACCACCTGGTAGCCCGCTGCATCATTCCAAAGTCAGGAGGAGGACTGGAAGTAGAAGTCATGTTCATTGACACAGACTACCATTTCGATATGCTTCGTCTGGTGACCATTCTTGAGCACAGACTGGTGCAAAGCACGGAAGAAATGATAAAGCAGTGCCTGGGAAGGCTTTTTCTTGTGAACTGCAATAGCAGCACCCAGTTACTTCTCACTCTTTACTCTCTAGAAAACATGTTCTGCACTCACCCCTCTCTCTGCCTTTTGATTGTAGATAGCATATCAGCTTTTTATTGGATAGACAGAAGCAACGGAGGGGAGAGTCTTAACTTGCAAGAGATGAATCTGAAGAAATGTGCAAACTTTCTTGAAAAGCTTGTGAGAGAGCATCACTTAGCCCTGTTTGCAACAACGCAGACAATTATGCAGAAATCTACAAGCTCTGCAGAAAGCTTTTTTCCTTTAAAGCTTCAGCATGAATTTGATACAGACTACAGGCCTTATCTCTGTAAATCATGGCAACAAATGGTAACCCACAGGATATTTTTCTCCAAGCAATTTAATTCTGGCAACAGCAAAGGTTTTACAGTCGTTTCTTGCCACCTCAAAAAAAACAATGTTGTAAAACGTTCATTTAGTGTTGCAGAATGTGGTGTTCAGTTTTAATTTCAGTTTGTTTTTTAAATGCCTAGCAAATCTTGGTGCTTAAGGCCTGGAAAGCTCTAAGTAGCTTTTAGTACCTTTTAAATGAGCTGTTTGTTGCTGGGTGATTACGAATTTTTGTTATCATTTTCTTAAAATTTAGCAAAGGGCAGGAAACCTTAACATTTTTGAATTACTGTTTGCGTTCAGACAGAACCAGTGAGGAATGCTGGCAATTATTTGTTTGTGCTTATTGCAGGAAGCGATTAAATCAAGAAAATTATAACCAAAGTCATTTAAACCTCCTAGTATCCTTCATTAATGTAACCTTTGTGATACGCAGTCAAATGTGCTGACTTCATTTCTGGGTCTTACTGCTTTTCACCCCTCTTTTCCCAGGGTAGAGACGTAGAAGCCGACTTTTCCATGGGGTAGACTGCAAAAAGGCCAAGTGTTCACTTTTCATACATACTGGTCTTCGTTCATTCCCAGTAGCCTAGGGCATATGAAATGCATTCATAACTCTGCCTGACGAGGAGGATTCGCTTTCGCAGCCTGTTAAATAGCAGTAGTCCCGACCATGGTTCTCCAGCCTCACAGTCTCTCTGCTTATTTTTCATGTGAGACGCCAGGATTGCAGGTGTTTTGACCTTTAGAGGGATCTGGGTTTGAAGAATCTGAAGCTATCACAAAAATGGAAGCCTGTTGCCATAAATGAAGGAAAAACTGGAAGGAAAAACTCTGGGTACTTGGGAGTTTGCTCTGCATGCAGCAAGCTGTTTAGTCTTTGAAAATAATGAAGGATGGGCTATGGGTTGGTGTGGGTGGTGGTGGTTTGTGTGTGGTGTTTTTTTTTAAGATGTATGCACACACATAAATTTCTTCCCTGCCCTCCTTCATTATTCCCTCCCACTTCTTTCCCTTCCCCCGCTCCCCCTAAGAAATCCAGGAATGCCATGCCTCTGGTCTTCACCAATATGCATTTGCCACATGTAGAACATTTGTGTGCAGGATTTGGCATGCAACGTGTTGCAATTCTGGCAGAGAAGATTCAGAACTTATGGGAAATGCCCTACAGTTCTGGCAAAGGATACCATATTATTTATTAACCTAGAGTGCCCTTTGAAAGCTTCAAAGTGCTTTACAAGAAAGAAAATTGCACACAGTACATTATTTAATACAAAAACTTACATTAGCTTACAAATTTAAATTACTCAAACAAGGGGAAAATATTTCTCACAGCAATATTCGTTCAGTCATGTTGCACAACACGTTTTATAGTTTAGATTGAACAGATTATTAATAAAAATGCATATTTAAGAAGGAGTACCTAGCACAGTATCTTGTTGAGGAAGATGCCTTACCTTTTTTAATTTCCTGACTTCTGGACCCAGCCTTTCCAAGCTGGATGTATGCCTGCATTCCCTGCAGTACACAAGTGGGCTCAGGTGCCCAGGCTTCTGTGTATGGAGCTAGGAGTGTGTGTCCATCCTCTTGTTTGTGGAATTGGGCATCTGCATGATTCTTGTTGGATTCTTTTTTTTTTTTTTTTTGCTTGCTTGAAAAATCTGCTGGATTTTTGGGAAGGCTCTGGACAGCTGTGCATCCCTCCAGCCCACCTGGAGCAGGAGCTGTTTCCAGAAGCCTTGGGAGGAGCATCAGAAAAGCCAGTTCTCACTGACAAGTGCTCCTGGCTTCTACTGCTGCATTTTTGGGGAGCTCGTGACCAGAGGTTGCATTCAGACAACCTCTGATGGCCAACGATCAAACCTATCCTCCGTGTACTCACCCAATCCATTTTCAACTTACTTATCCCCTTGGACTCCACCACATCTCTTAAAAATTAATTCAGGTTAATTATTCTTTCTGTGGGAAAACTTCCTTTTTTTTTTTCTCATCTCCAACCATTTGATCACTTCATGCCTTCGGTTCTTTTTCTGTGAGACATAATGAGTGGACGTTCCCTTATCAACATCTCCAAAGAGGTGATGGTTTTATTGACTTTGTCATTTCATTTGTGCTTTCTCTTCCATCATGACTGTTACTTATTTCAGAACATAAGTACACAAATACATAAAAAGCAGAACACTTAAACATTCAATCTAGTCTGAAGCAGAGCTAGTTCTTTTTAATATGAGTGAACACTTCCACTGGGAATTATTATACAGACATACCTGCACTTTTGTAAAAAGGAAAAAAAAAAAAAAAGGAAAAAAAAAAAGGAAGATAAAAATATAACTACAGAACTTTTAAAAGTGAAAATTACACGGCTACATGATTTCTACTTTAAAAACCAACAAACCCCTTTTCTATCAGAGTGCAACTCTGCTGAAGATAAACTGCTTCATAAAAGTGTACTTGCTAAAATATGTTTGAGAAAGAAAACAACAACAACAACAATGGAAATGTTCTGGTATTCCCATCTGGAAAAGAAAGCTTTTCTATTATTCACAGTCTAGTTCATATTTTGCATTGTAATATAAAATAAATGCATAAACTGAAATGAAGCCAAAGTTCTAGTTGATCAGAAAGAGTTTACCTCGGGAAATTTTGAAAATTCACTGTTTATTTTACTTTGAAAGCAGGCAGATTTTGCAGTTTTCTGTTGATTGTAATATTCATGCTCTGCACATTTGCTTTGGGTACACAGCGAGCCTCACTTTCAGAGGCGCAGAGCATCAGCATATCCCTGTAAGCTTGCAGGAGGGGTAGGCAGTACGCAATTTGGGAGCGCGCTGACCTTATGCTCTGCCAGAATTATGCTATGTGGAAAAACGAACCTTTAGGATATAAATCTGAAACAGATGCAGTGATAAAGAACCTGGGTAGCAGCAATTTTTGTACTTTAATTAACTGTGGGTATTAAAAACGTTGTGTTTTTTTTTTTTTTACCATGTTTTTTTTTTCCTCCAAAGTCTCCTTTTTCACCTGGACCTGTTACCGCCCAGTCTCCAGCCACCTGCGGAGCCCGCAGTGACCTGTGCTGCCGCAGCTCCGTCTCCCTGCAGGGAGGGAGAGCATTTGGGGTGAGCTGGTCCATGTCGCTGGCATCCCTGCAAAAGATAAGTGCCGCCGTGTGTTGTTAAGATGAGAGAAGAACGCACATGTACCCAAACTCTAATTTATCCAAGTATTTCTTAGAAATGAAAATCCTTTCATGTCAGTGTCATTGTACTTCAGCTGAATGTTGTATAATCATGGCTTTTGTAGCCATAAGAACTTTTTACATTCCTTAGAATTCCTGTTTGTTGCTTCATATGCAACACTGAATTAAAGCAGGAAGCCTGAAATGAAGAGGAAGTTCACCCTTTTTTTAGTCCACCCTTTTTTCCCCATCCTTTTATAATGAGAGAGCTTTTTAGCAAAAACAAATTAAGGCATTTTGCAGGTTTTCTATTTATTTTTCGGATAAACCTGTATTTTTGCAGACACCTGAAAAGAAAATGTCATTTCTATATTCAGCAAAAAGTGTTTTGTATTCCTAGGCTTTTTAATAGAGCAAATAAAACACAAATACCAGTTTGCTTGGTTTAAGTTTCTACTTGCACATAAAATTGGAGTTTCCTTTTTCTTACATAACTGATGCCAGCCCCTTAATGTTCCGTCGAGTCTGGAAATGGCACAAGGTAAAGGTTCGCATGTGGAAACATGCCCACAGTTGTGTTTTTACTGGAGACTAATGGACAAAGGCAGAAAGCAATCCTGTTTTGATGGCCGCTGGACGTCAGGCTTGGGCCACGTCCTGGAGAGGAACGTGACATTTTGGTTATTTCCAGTGCCTGCTGTAATAATAGACTCCTGACCCTCTTTATTCAAATATATTTTCCTACACAAATATCATACTGGGGCAACGGGCAACGTCGTTGTGCCAAACTCAGTCCCCACCTGGAGGGAAAGCCATGCCACATTGCTGAACTTGTAGGAAGCTGCAGCAGATACTCAGGGGTGTAAGAGCTGCAGACAGTTGTGATGTTTCCAGCAACTACAGAATATCGGAAGAGTTGTGGATTTTATAACAAGGAGGAAATACTGGAAGAGCTTGGAAGCCTTTGGCAGTGGAAAAATCTTTCGGACTGGGAAAGGAGCATCAGTGCAATGCATCTGCATGATCTTCTGGATAGAAAACCCCGATGCCCTACAGCAGCCTCTGAAATTAAAAGTCTGGCTATTTCTGTACCTGAAAGAAGGCAGAAAAGCACTGGGCTATGAATAACGTGTAGTAAGACAAAAAGATTCTTAAACTGTTAACTAACACGTCTAGCATGGAAATGCTCTGAAGTACAAAGTTGGCCAGAGTTGACCTGCAGGTTCTTCCAACTAAGAGACAAAACTGGTGATGGACTCGGCTACGTAGGTGCTGCATGGCTTATTTATAATGAAGTTTAAAAATATATATAATAATAATAATAATAATAAAACTGCTGGTTTGGACCCAGAAAGAATTAAATGTAAAAAATATATATATATATTTTATCATTTTCGTATGTTTTTTGTTTCATTTTGTGATCAGGAATAACTTCTCATCGGAGCAGAGGCTTTTGAAGAAACACGGCTGTGACGTTCCTTAGGAAAAGTCGGGCAGGCCTCCTTCTGCTCTCCCCCCCTGCTTTCCATCCTGTCCCAGACGACTGCTCCATGTACCCATGTGGGCCCCGGTGCTCGTGGAGAGCGGTGACGAAATGTCAGCGCCTTGCAAACGCCGGTGAACGGCCGTGTTCCCGATCTTGGCGCTCTTGTACTGCAGGACTTGGCACAGCCACTAGACTTTCTAATTTAAACCATTTGCCAGGCTTCTTTTCATGCATCTAACCAGGCCTGTACTAAGGACCTCCTCTCCCTCTGGGGAGAGATGAAAGAGAAGAAGTTTTGGTTCCTGAATATAAGAAAGACAAAATTTTTAGGCTGTTAGTACAAAAAAGAGGCCAAGCAATGCCATGGGATTCCTGGCAGCGGCAGGTAAACGTCAAGGCCTCAGAGGTGGTTTGGAGAAGGTCAAGGGATGGACTCTACATCACCCTTACCAGCTTATCCAGATTATGAAGAGATGAATGGGATTTTTAGGATTTTTAATTTGGGATATCTGTGTGTCCTCACGCTTCACCGTGCTGCAGCAGGCAGTCCAGTCTCTGAAGGGCATCTCCAAAGCTCTGCTTAGACCCTGTCACCGGCAGAGCTGTCTCCAGCCCAACATCTCCATGAACTCCCACCCTCCTCCTCCCTAATACTAACGGGAGTGCTGCAAAGGAGGTGAGTGAGCAGGCGTCACATCCAATGAAGAATCCTTCTCCGCAGAAGCGCGTGACTTGAAGCATCACCCCACGTTACAAGGCCGTGCTGTGCTTGGACCATGCAGTGAGAAAATCAGTACACCTTGGCGGAGATCTCACCAAGGCAGGTTTCTGCTCAGGAAAATCTCAGGCAGATTGGACAGCTCTGAAGCTGCTTTTGACTTGCAGCGTTTCAGCAGAGTGCTCTTCAGATCTGTTAAAAAGTGATTATGAAAGTAACAAGGCACCACGTGGCACACCACAATTACAAGGCACAAATAAGATGAGTCCCACGATGTGGCAGAAAATGGCATTAACGGCACCAAAAAATTGACCGTCTTCCCAGAGAATATCAAATGGGATTTTTAGTTAGTATGTCCCCAACAAGATAAGGCCTGGAAAACCTTCTCACGGCTTTGCACGGGGGCAGCTGTGCCAGCCCAGCTCCGCAGCATCGTGAGGGGTTAGTTCAGCAATGTGCAGCCTGCTGTGCTCCCCTGGCCTTGCTCAAAAATTAGCATACCCTTACTATTTTGGTTCAAAGGTAGGATATTGTCCTCCAATTAATGTATTAGCTGTGGCAGTGCCTGTATGAGGACACTGGACCTTGGGAGGGTCCCTACTTGTTAGGCAGCATCACCCTGAGGCCACCTTGATGGAGTTCTCTTCTCCTCCATGTTCAAAACACATGGAAGGACAACTGGGAAGAGGCTCTGGGGTATGAAACTGTGAAGGGGATTTTACCAAAATTGTCTGTTGCAAGGCTGAATAATGAGTAAGAGCTTGTCCCTTTCTCACCCAACGGGCTTACCACCTCACACAGCCATGCCAGAAGTTAACTACTGGCCTGGCTGAGTAGGGGAGCAGGATGGGAAGGAACAGGGAAGAAGGGAGGCTGTTGTGGGAGCTCCTCTAGGTTTTCCTAAAGCCTGGGAGAAAGGAAAGCCATGTGATTATCAGAAACTGGCAGGCAAAGGGCTCAGTTTCACTCAAGAACCTGTAGGAAATGCCCACAATGACAAGGAATGGCTTTGCTAGGAAGGGCACACTCTAAAATGTCCAGGAGGCTGCAGGAGCAGCCAGTGGCCACCATGAAGAGGAAGAATTGGCAGGAGAGGACATACCACCGGGGCTGCTCAGCTGCTCTTCTGAACCTGCTGAGCTTGTCCTGGTGGGAACAGCAGGTTGCCACTCAAATACACTTCTATTTTCATCCACCAGAAAAAGTCAAGTTGTTAACAAAATTTGTGAATAAGCTAAGCAAGCGATACAGACCAATCGTGTAGGTAATGAGGCTACGGAAGTCAGTAGACCCAGGTGCTGAAATAGGCCATGCAGTTAGAGAAAGGGGCTCACTCTCTTCAAAATCCGTGGAAGCACTCAAAGTATGATTATTATTCTAATCTTCATTGACCCCCTGAAGGAACCATTGACTGCTAAATGCTCATCAAAGGTTTTGTCTCCCACAGTGGCAAGGGAATACGTGGGACACCCCCAGGCTCAGAAGGTAAATCCTAATACACCTCAGAAGGTAAATCCTAATACACCTCATTTTCACTATATTCAACACAACAGCAAATCAGCCCTTCTCGGTGGTGGAAACGGGAATTTCTGGCACTTCTCAGATCTTTGCTGCTTATGGATCAACACACGCTGATGTCAGTAAGCACCCCTGTGACCCACTGTGGTACAAGAAGCACCAAGTAAACCCCTTTCCCTCCTGTTACTGAAGTTCCTTAGCTCTACACATGGCTCTGGTTTGGGGGGATGACCTGCTTGGGATTTGTGTTGGAGTCACGTTTGATTTGTGAAGAAACTCAAGCGGTTTTGCTGCTCTGATTGAAGGGCAGAGGTCGTGTCTGTCGGTCCCAGTGCCATTTTACCCAACCCTACCAGTATCAGCAAAGGGCTGACTGCTAAGAAATCAGAGCAGCGTAACAGTGTCAAGATTTCAAAACAGCCTTTTCTTTTCTTCTTTGTTAGGGTTTTATGGCCACTACTAGCATCTCTTCCAGGAAACAAAATTTCCCAATGCTTCCTTTTCTGGTAAGTCCCAGTTTGGGTGGTATCCTGCCCAGAGGGGATTGGAAAGGCAAGGGGAAAGAAAGGGGCACAGCCTCTGGACCTATCTCCTGGACTGAATCCATGCTCCAGCTTGGACTGAGCGTTACACAGCGGTGTTGTTCCGCTCCTGGATTGATCAAAGATACCGCGGACAATGGCAGGAGTAGAAGGGAGCACCAGAAGGCGGTGCAGGCAGAGCTACAGGTAGATAGAAAGATATTTAAATAAACACAGTGGATATAAAGAGAACAAAATGCTGCAGCGTATGAAAGCCAAGAGTACAACTTTGAACTATTCCTTCTGCATTTGCACTTTTACATACCCAGCACAGCTGAATTAGAGCCTGCAGATGGAAACGCACAGACAGAGCACCAAGGCTGCCTCTGTAGAGCTCTTTTGATCCTACAATCTGTTTTCTCCAGGAGCAAGGTCTAGCTTCTAGGAAAATAAAGGCAACACAAATGTTACCTCTCTGTTGGGATAAGAAATCACAAAATAGCAGCACTGAGGTTCGACGTGTGCTTTATTCCCAATATTTACAACTGGAGACTGGCTAATCCCTGCTCTGGAGGATAGCAGCATCACTGTTATCCTGCCATTTATTTGAGGCCAAAATCATTATTCCTGGGAACTAGGTACGTTTTCAGACTCTCTTTACAAAAACCATCCTGTATAATTATGGAGTAGGATGTACTAAAACTAAAATGCTAATTCATCCCCAGACTAAAACATACGTTTTCCTGACTCTGGGATTCTTGGTGTGAATGACAGCAACACACAGATAGGACAGAAGATATTTCATCTCACAAAATCATCATCACATAAAACAGGACATTCAAAAGGAATGAACGGAGAAACCCTTTAGCTCCAGCAAATTTAACAAAAACTGAGTGCAAAGTAAATATTCTTACGCTGTGGTCTCCCATCCCAGACTTCTTCCATGTCTGAAGCAGTGTGCCAAAGCTCGGTGCAGTGAATCTCCCTGTGCCAAAAGAAGTCCATTGTAAAGCAGAATAAATACAAGTACAGACTGGCATGGAGAATGGAGCCTTGCCTCATTGCAGACTTGGCTTATTTGCCTACAAGTCTCACTATTTCCTTGGTTTTGATGCTCAGAAGAAGACCCTGATAATCCTGGGTGGGGTAACGTTAGGTTTTAAATGCAGGAGAGAGATTGGGATGTAGTCTGATATAAGGAACCAGCAGTTCCTCCCCTCCCAGTACATGCAATTGTCTAAAAGCCTTAAGTGCTCCTGAATAAGGAGATGGCTTTTTGTAGACCTACGGATAATGGCCTTGTTCAAATCAAGTATCCACTTTTAATGTATGAAAGCAAAAGTAGAAGATAGTTGAGAATGCAGCTTGCTGAAAGTTCTGCCATGAAACAGCAACGCTTAAAGGTCTGTTTTAAAATGATTTAGCAAATGCAGGTCTAAAAGGCTTCAGTATAGTGCACCTTTGCATAAGTAAGTGGCCTTCAGCCTCTAAATGGTACCCCTTGCACAATAACTCTGTACCTATCACTAGACTCTGGATATCTTGCGTACAACCGGATGCTTAAATAATGTAGATCTTGATTGTTTCTACCTTTGTTGTTGTTGTTGTCGTTGTTGTTGAGGCCATAATTGCATTGTTTAAGTGTGACTTTACACAAAAGCCATCAACAGCAACACATTACCACGGGTGCTGCTCTGTTGGCATGACTCAGGGTCGTCCGTGTAATGAAAGGATCTCAGCCTGCAGAGCCCAAGTTAAAGTTGCCTCCTGCCAATCCGCCACATGCTAAATTCCAGCAAATTGTTTAATTAACATAATGAATGCAAACTACACTCCAGTCTGCACGATGGGTAGCTGGAAACACCCTCTCATACATGAGCAACAATGCCTTGTCCTTTAACAATGTGGCCTAGATTTTATTTAGTCCCTTCTGTCAAGAGGGATCACTAGGAGCTCATATTCACACACCCCTTGTAAATTTTCCTATTTCCTTGTACAGAAAGTATTTCTGGTTAACTATTTTGGTAGTCTCATTTATATTATCTATTTCTAGAAAGGCTCATGCATATGTTTAATGCATGAATAGTTCCAGGGAGGTCAATGGGAAATTTTATATATTTAAAGTTAAGGGTGTGGGTACATCTTTACAAAGTTGGCCTGCACTTTGCATCCATGCCCAAAGCTTTTCTCCAGCTGTGTCTGCATGCACATACCTAACTGCACCAGCATCCTAACACTAGCCTGTTATACCTCCAACTGGAAAGCTGAAATCCACCATTTACTGTGTGAGCGAGGTGTATGACTGGCTTCCTTTTTCCTGCTTCTGTCCCCAAATCCTCAGAACATGGGGAATTAAAAAATTAGTGTGGTGGCTGGAAAAGAGCACACACAGACAGAGCCAGCTGCTGCTGGCTGGAGAAGGGAAGTGCTGGCCATCGCTGGTGTCTTGCACTGCGATCCAGGGCCTGCAGCGGTACCCACGGGCTCACAGGTACCAGACTGTAATGACTTGTACTCACTTCTACCTTCTTCTGGATCAAATCCATGATCTAAGCGTGAAGAGCTCTGTCACTTCTTGCCAGTCCCCTGTACTATTCATACCTGGCTTGCTCATAGCCCTTTCAAATGCACCAGTCATCATGTTGACTGTTTAGCATCACACTGTTGTTTTGCATAAATATTCCACAGAGAAAAAAGAGAGAAGAGAAGAGAAGAGAAGAGAAGAGAAGAGAAGAGAAGAGAAGAGAAGAGAAGAGAAGAGAAGAGAAGAGAAGAGAAGAGAAGAGAAGAGAAGAGAAGAGAAGAGAAGAGAAGAGAAGAGAAGAGAAGAGAAGAGAAGAGAAGAGAAGAGAAGAGGAGAACTAGGATACAAAATGAAATTATATATATATATTAAAAATCTACATCACAGAAAAAGTAGCTGTGTTTTTCCTCTCGGTTTCATTTTCTCTACTGCAAAGGATGGGCCAGCCTAAGACCCCATAGAGCAGCAAAGCATGCTCAGTAGAAAAGCATAACTGCTGCCTGTGTAATATTAAGCTATCAAGTAGAAACAGCATTTTTTGCTCGCTGATTGCATTCCCTCCCAGTCTCGCACAAGCCAAGAGGAGTCTCCTGAGGTTACAGCCAGGGAATGGCAGACAAGCACTGGGCTGCTCTTGGCTCAGCGCGTCTTTTTGTTTTTGTTGGACACATGGTGACACTCCCCTCTTCAGCTCCAAGGTCCTGAAAGCCATTTGTTTTCGTTTAAGGCCAGATGAGGCAGTGCTTTCTTACCAGCACGCATGCTGGGGAGTGCTGCAGCTGTCTGTCCTGCTTCAGCTTAGGTGCTCCAAGTCCCTTGGCTCCCACAGAAATGTCAGGCACCTTCGGAAAAGTCTAACCAGCGCTGTTCCAACCTTGTGCTATCGAGCCAGCAATTTGGCTGGTTGGGCAACTGCAACACCCAGTTCTGAGCCCTATTGGGCCCTATCAGAGCCACGTGGGTGCACAGATCTGCTCGCACAGACCAACTTGCAAGACTGGTGCTTCAATTTGTCATGCTGTTGTAATAAATCAATTCCTTTCCTTTAAGTAGGGGTTAGTCAGCGAACTCTTACTCACGCGTTTCTCACACAGTCAGTCACACTTCCTGGTAGCGTCTGTGTGAGCGCGGTTTCAGTGTCCTCACCTTCGCTTTAGGAGAAGCAGCTAGATGAGGCTGGTTTTCCGCAGATACCATTTCTCTCGTAAACCCACCCAACCAATAAATGCCTGATTTTTCTACCCGTGTCGAACTGTAATTGGACATTCGCTCTGTGCTGCGTCCTGTACGCCGTGGCGCAGCAAAGCGCTGCCCTCCAAGCAACAGGCCTCACCTGGACACGGCAGAGCTGCGTTTCTCTCACATCCCCTCCACCACCACCACCCCATACACGTCCTGGGGGCGTTTGTGGAGGCTCTTGGTGCTGGAGCAGCCTGGGACGCTTTCCCATTGAGCCGTGGGAGATGCGTCCGTCCTTCTGGGCGAACAGGTTGTTGCAGTAGGTGGCAGAGGCCTATCAGCGATCGCACCTCTCGGCACCAGCACAGCTGCGTGGGAGGGCGACCGCTGGTGATCGGTATCAGCAAAAGCCCCACTGAGGCTCCCCATATCCCCCTCGGCCCCGCTGGAAACTTCTGAACGTGGGCGAGAGCTCGTGCATGGGCTGTGAGTGGGAGGACGGCGGTGGAAGGTCTGGTGATCTGCTGCGGCATCTCCAGCCCCGTGTGCTTAGCCTGCCGCATCCAGCCGTGGGAGGGCTTTTGGCTGCAGAATAATTTCTCAGAGGAAGTGTCTGCCCCTGAATTAATGCCTCTAATAATTGGGGAAATGGTATAAACAGCCCCTGGAGTGCCCCTCCGGCACTCAGCCTTTGGATTTGAGACAGACAAAGCAGGCAAGCAGATTTCCAAAGGGCAGTCTGTCTGGGCCAGGGGTAATGTAGGTGGATCTGTGGTTTCATTCCTCACAGCCTAAAAAGACAGCAAGGTCCATGGTGGTCATTTGGGGTGAAAATTCATAGCTTATTAATTAAGAAAGGAAAAACAAAAAAGGCCCCTTCTAGGCCAGAGCATAGATTTTAGGCTGCCATCCAATGTCAGGAAGTGTTCCCCTCCCAGGGGGAATCCAGGCTACAACGTTATTTAATACCTTCTGGTTGATTTTGTGTTTGGAATAACTGCCTTAAATGATTGCTTTTGGCCTGAGAAACTGTTTGCTTACCTGGCACCTGAACTCCAGTGATAAACTTTAATGTCCTCCTCTGAGTATTCCTCCTGCACACAGAAGAGACTCAGTGCAGCCCTTTTAGCTATAAATCCGACCTTAAAGAAAAATAAAAATTAAAATCAGATGTTGCTCATTATCTCTTCCAACTTCTATCTATCCGTCAACATCCAAAAGTTTTAAAAGCTCTGCTTAAGCGTGTCTCCAGTCCATTGATGGAATATCCTTTAATATTTTATAGCTCTGACTTGCACTTCTAAAAGTACTGATTAATCTCACTAGATAAAAACTGGCACAAAATGGCACAAGTGAGAATATCTCCATCCTTCCTCCCAGCAATCGTGTGCCAGTTCATCTTGGAGCATGTAATGATTTACTGTAATAGTTTTAGGCCCGTAATGGGGCCAATAACTGGCATCTGGAAGCTGTGAGGCTCTTTCCCAATGGATGCCATTCGCATACAGTTATTTAATTAATTAACAGCTCCACTAGCATAAGCTAGTAAAGGGTCTATTAAAGTTTTTTTTTATTTTTTTAAATATCTTCCAAAGCAAGAACATATGCTGCATGCTGCTTTTCCCTCGGAGAGCGCTTAGCGTTGCAACCTGTTTATCCTATGACTGATTTTCAGATTCCACCTTAACCAGCTGCTTTTTGCTCGACTTTAGGATTCAGCAGAGAGCTAACTGCAGTGTGCTCAGCAGGAGCGGCGAAATAACATTCTACCTGCATGTGCTCATTCCTGCACGAGGTGCCAAACCCCTGCAACGGCCGCCTGGCTGCCTCTGTGCTCTTCCCAGACATTACACGTGATGCACTTCCATTTTCCCGTTTCCCCACTGAGAGAAAAAAAATAAAATAAACACAAATAAATAAAGGTGGAGGAGTTCATGTAGAATAAGCAAAATATCAGGACCCTTCCAGGCGCTGGAGGGAGTTGGTCAAGTTTGTAAAAAGCATTTGAGAGCCCAGTCCCAGGTGAAATGTGGAAAAGCTATCAGGGGCTGTAAAGCTAGCAAAGATGGGTTTGGTCTGGTTACAGTGCCAAAGGATTTTGCTTCCCAGACCATGAGGATTCCTATACCTGAGGTTTAATTAAGCGCAAATCAGGTCCTCATGCAGCCTGGTGGGTGCAGGCCTGTGGCGGGGTGAAGGGCTTCTTCCGTGAGCCTCCATCCTTCTGCAAGGGGGCTGAAGCAGAAGGACACGAGTGACTTCCCTGCCCCTGCCCCAGCACATGCAGCTCTGGCTTGGTGCCACACAGCAGATGTCATTTGAGGAGCTGCCCCACAAGGACAGCGTAGACATGGATCTGGAGAACCTCTGACAAGACAGTAATGTCATTTAGCAATAACCGTCTAAAGTAGGCACTGCTAACAGCACGGCACAGTGCTAGCTCCCAGGTTCTGGGTCTTGATATATAGGACATGTCAAAAGTTGCATAATCCTTGATGCAAACTCCTTTTCTCTGGCTGTAACGTGTGGTGTCGTCCCTCTCCTGCTCTCCCTCCCTCCAGCCCTCGGCACTGCCTTCTGGCTGCAAGGCTTTGGATAAACCCTGGAGTGGCCATCACCTCAAGCCCTTCAGCTGGAGCCTCATCCTTATGATCCACCACGGTTCATCGAGAGAATGTCAAAAAACCCAGAGGAAGGCCAGCAACAGCTCTGTATGATACCCTTGTGAGAGAGATGTCAGATTTGCTTTGCCTAGATGTCAGGTGTAGATGAGCGAAAAGGCATCTTTTTAACTTTGATGTCTCATGCTCCTGCCTAGGTAGCGCCTCAGGTCTGACAAGCCTGAAAAGTTTTGCACCGAGTTCACTTCCAAGTCCAACTTTGGGCCTCTGAAATTACTCTTCAGCCTGAATGCCCTAAAGCGACCAGTCTGTCAGGGCCTTTGGGTGATGGCAAGAGCTCTGTGGTAGCCCATCTCCTCACAGAAGGAGCCTTGCAGACAAAGCAGGGCCTGTAGGAGAGGTGGTCCCACTTTTTTTGCCTGATGGTCAGAGCAGTCTCCATGAAGTGGCGTGTGGGCTGAGCTCCTTCTCTGACAGGAGGACACCCAGGCCCACAGTTCCCTTTTTCCTCAGCAGTGCCTCACCCGCTGAGACAACACGCTGTGCCGGGCAGGAGGCAGGAGGAAGGAGGGAGGCTGTGCTTTTATTACTACATGGAGGAATGCGGCTGTAGGAGCTGCAGCTTGCACAAAGTCTGTCAGCAGTCCCTGGAGAACAGGCCGGAGCTCAGGCTCCCTCCTCTGAGAAGTGCCACAGCCAGTAGGCCATGCGGGGTCACCTCAGCTCCATGGATCTAGGAGATAGATACCCTGATGTCTCACACAGGCAGCAGAGAAACAGGCATTTCTTGTCCTGAAAGGAGACGAATATCTCCCTGGAGTTCCTTTTCCTCTGCACTGACTGTGCATGGAGCCTGAGGTGACTTAACTCAGCCTTTGAAGTCCAACTGTTCGATATCTAAACCAGGGCGGATGAGTTCCCCCTCTCCTCCCTCCGCCCCTTTCCCGTGTTCTGTTTCTGTCCCCATAAACCTTTCATGATTCCACAGCTCAGACAGGGAGGCCTGGGAGCATACAGTTACCCTAATCCCCTGCAGAGCAGCCAGGAGTGAGGGGCTTGGATGCTCCCCATGGACCTACGGGCTTGAAACATCTCCAGAAGTTCTCCTGTCACCAAGCAAACATGCAGAGGAGATTTACAAGACACGGTTTCCTGTCCCAGCTCACTTTAATAGACAAGACTGACCACATCCTGGTTCTCCAATGTAGATGCTGTAGACACTTATCTTCTACAAAGAACTGTCAAAAAAAAAAAAAAATTAATATGGTAATTAATACCCTGTGGGTGCTTTGTGCTTTTGTGGAAAGCAAAGCAGCTGTAAACTCAGCTTAACTGGCTGTTTTGTCTTGCTGATTCGTACTGCTCTAGCACGCCAATGAATATACTCTTTAGAGGTGATTTTGGATGATATTAATCATCTTAAAATATTAGAAATATCTCACAGTAGCCAGGACTTCAAGTTTCGTGGTTAGTGTTCACTTACAGATAAATTATCTCAAGTTAGAAGGAAAGTTGAGCACATATATTGGGAATATAAAGTAAAGCATCTCTAATATATTGCAACTAAACCAAAATCAAGCAGCAAAAAAATCCAAAACAATCATCCTTAAACTTAAAAATCCAAGGAGATTAAGAACTGAAAGTGCATTCTGTAACAAATACATTTACTAGTAGATTTTACTTTATGAGAAAAAAAAAAAATAAATCCATATTCTGTCATAAGTTTCAAGACAAACACTTGACCAGCTACAGCTACAGATTTTGATCTCTGCAAGGTCACAGACAAATGACCTTTGCTGGCTTCCCACCTCCACACCCAGCCTTCTGGATCATCCTTCCATTTCTTTTCTGAGTTTGCATGCATGTTAGGCCAAACTTCTGAAAATATTACGAGGTTGTCTGCTTCTCTGCTGTCGAAGAAAACCCAATTCACAGCCTGAGAACTTCCTGGGATTGAAACACGATGGTGCAAGTTGCTGTTTGTAGTGGTGTCGCCAGAGAATCAGCGAGTATCCTTAAAACCATAAGGCAGCACTGTCGCTGGACATATGCTGTAAATGTAAAAACACTCAAAGGATTAACAGCTATCAGTGGATATACCTCTAGCTGTGCACATACAGCAAATCTATGGAGAAGGGATTATGGATATGTGACATGAACCTGCAAGGAAAAAAATAGAGTGCAGCCAAAAAAAGAAACCAGAAGACAGTTATTCCTGTATTTACAGAATGTTTTACAAATTCGTGTTTTACATGATGACTTATTTGTACAGCAGCAATATGCGGAGATCCTGCAATAAGAGACCAGTCACAAGATGCCGTGTTTCATACACATCGATCATGAAAAAGAGTTTCTGCCCCAAAGCTTGCAGCACTAGAGCTATTTCTTGCAAGTGCACCCACATGACTACTGTGGACATGTAGAAACTCAGTCCCAGGCTTTAGCCCAAAACAGTCATTCAAACAAGAAGCATCCTTACTTCTGCAATATTTGTTATTAAACTAAAACACACTTACAAATTTTAACAAGACCCCTGCTTTCCCTAACTCTCTCTACTTCATTGCCCTGCTACCCAGAAAGTTTTTCCTAAAGTATCCTCTAAATTTTCTTAGCTGCAAATGAAACTGCTTCCTTCTTTCCCTGTCCTGCAGTGGCCATGGGAAAAGATTTATCACTATCCTCCTTACAATAATCTTTAACATATTGCAAGATTTTTATCATGTCTTTTCCTTAGACTCTGCTGTTCCCAGACTAAACAAACAATCCTTTCAACATTGCCTCCTAGGTTGTTCTTTCTATGCCTCCGATATTTCCAGTGTCTCTCTCCTGGCCTCCCTCCAGTTTGTCTACATTTTTCTTACGGTGCAGTGCCCAGAACTGGACACTGTATTCCAGCTGAGGCCTTACCGGTGCCAAGTGGAGTAGAATAATTATCTCCTATGTCTTAGGTTGCAGCCACACATCCTGTTCTGGCTGCAGCTGAGCTGGGTGAAAAGTTTATTTCTTCTCGCCCACTCCAGCTGCTTATCACCACCCCCCCAGCTGCAGCTCCCCCCCTCGCAGGTCAGCCAGCACTAATGCCCCCGGACACAACCCAGGTGCGTGACCCAGGTTAGAGGTGGTGATCCAAACAGCAGGTCTTTTCTCATCCTCGATTTCCCAGAATGGGCTAAGGCTGAGGTATAAGCAGCTATGAAGAAGCCAAAGCCTCAGGTGGGAGGAGATGATGAGCAATGGGGCTGTGGATAGCAGTTTTTGCTGTGGGAGGAGCTGCAGCCAGAAAAGGATGTCCAGTGCTGTCTTCACAGTCAGATTTCAGGCCACTTGGAGCCCCAGCCCCACCTCGGTATGCTGCTGCCCAGCCAGGGGGTCCCCTTTTGGCATTTCTCCTCCCCAAATGCAGTAGTTTGCACTTCATCATCATGCTGATTTTACAAGATTTTTTCCAATTATCAGTGCCGTTCTAAATTCAAATTTTATTGTCCCAAGTATGACCACCCAAATAGAGATATTTTATATGCACATTCACTGCTTTGACACCCGAGGTAAGTATGAAAGGGCTGAAGGCAACAGTGAAGGCTGGCTGAAATGCCCCCCTAGTGTGAGAGCAATACCTTCACTCCCATCACCTGCAGGTTTTCATCCACTTCTGCAGCCACCCTAGAGTGATAATGTTTTGTATCTGCTCACAACACTGCACAGAACTGGGTCAGGAGGCTTACTAGTGCCACAGTGCACATTTCTAATACTTTCCTCCATTTAATGTCCCTCAAGAATGCCTTGCAGGACACCACGCAAGCGTCCCATGCTGGTAGGAGAAACACAACCCATCAATTAGGAGGTACTGTACTGATTAGACTGGAGATGAGTATTTCTCTTCTTACTCTATGGCTCTTGCAAAGGCACGATGGAGAAGAGAGCTGGCTGCTGATCAGTCTTGCGGATCCTCTGCTCCCCTGCAGAACAGTGTTTCATGCTCTGAGGAATGAAGACTTGGGAAAACAAACCAAAGACTCTAATCACAAAGCATTTAGCACAAGCTGAGGACTCAGGGCCTCTCTGTGCCACCCAGGGCCTCCAGACGCAGTGAGAGGATTCAGGGAGCTGACCCTGAGAGACTCCCTCCTCCAGCTGATGTTTCCTTCTGCAGTTTAGGTGGAGTTGTATTCATTTTGGGTGGAGTTATATTCATTTTGATCTATTGCCTTCAGCTCTGCGTATACCTGCATCCCACCCTTCCCATATCCACGCATCCTCTCCCCGTCCACCCTCATTCCCTGTTTTTCCCCTTTCCCCACCCCTTTCCCTTTTCCTCCATGGAAGCATCTCTCCATCAGCTTTCTGCTTGTTTTCTCAGGCCCTCCTCTGCATTTCCCCGCTCCCCCCTGGCACCTCCTCAGCCCCTATTAGCCTCCTGCCTGCGCCCCTCTGCCTGCACACAGCTCGCCCTGCAAGCCCTGCCGCCTTTCTCAGGCTCTCGGGAAGCGGCGGGTGAGGTACTGAGAGCTGATGGCAGGGTGAAGTCATAGGAGTAGAGCCGAGGTGAAGTTCTTGTTCTGTCTTGAACACTGAGTGCCAATCACGCCACAATGGGTGGTGGTTCTAGGCAGGGAACGGCTTTTCAGCCCACCAAAATCAGACCATTAAGTGGAATTTCCTCTATGGGCTAATCAGGAGCTGAACCCATTTCTCCGGAGATAAAAGGCGCAGCTCAATCTCCCGATTTGAGGGGTCATCTGGAATACAAATCAATTTTCATTGGAGCTGCGTTTATGCAAGGGATTTTTTTTTCTTTTCTTTTAAATCTGCTTGTTAGTGCCTTGTGCCTAAACTGGAGCTGTGAAGTGACTTTTTCTCACTCGAGGCTAAATAAAGTACTGTACTGTTTTTATAAATGTCCCGAGCTCTGCCAGGAGGCTGGCAGCGAAAGAGGCTGGCAGGAGACAGGCCCCGTCTCTGTTCCGTGGCACGGAAGCGAGCCCGAGGACGCTGGCCAGTGCCTCCCCGCCACCGCCGTGCCACCAATTGCCACGCAGGTGATGTCATGGGATGGCAAAAGCGCTTCCCTCGCCGCTCCCCTGCTCTGCCAGCTCCCACCTTCGGTGTATTTTCCCCGCTCCGCTCCGCGTACTGTAATAACTAAGTCAACTGGAAAAAAAATATTGAAGAGAAGGCTGAGGAAAAACAGAGCGTAGGGGCAGCTGGAGCCAGCAAAGGAGGCACACTGAGAGCTATAAAGAAGCTTTGTGCAGCGGCTTCTCGCAGCTTCGGGATATTTAGATCCACGGGAGTTGGAGAAGATGGGTAATAAGCTGGCCTTTATTTTAAGGGATATCCCTTGTAGTCTCAGCTGCATAAAGATCAGTCTTCGGGTGTGTGGAAACAGTGCTAACAGTATCTCTCTTTCAAAACCTCCTGCTGCTCACTCTGTTGAATGGCCTTGGTCCAGCCAGAGGGGGAAAAAAAAGCCTTCCATCCCCAAACAGTCATCAGTCTGCAGGAAAAGAGGTGATGAAAAGAGGTTGCAAGTGATGAAGTGAAGTAATAATTTACAGAAAGATACATTACCCCAACATTCAGGTGCCTGCTTGAGAACTGCTAACACTCGATGTGAGGAGCGTGTCCTGTGCCCCCTGCCCCAGGGGCATCCTGCTCACGTCCTGCAGCACCCACAGCCAAACCTCGGGAAGGGGACGAGACTCTGCAGAGGCTGTCAGTGCGCCCACGGTGTGGCCATACGTATGGAGCCACTTATAGGATCGGCCCGCGGAGGTGGCTGCCGCATGCAAACCATGAGTCGAGGCATCCAGATGGCTATGCACGGTTCAGAAGTGCACACATATTTGCAGTTTTGTGTTATTGTGAATCGATGCATGCAGTGCTGATGATGCATATGCACAAATTCAGATCGGTTTTGCGCTATTGTGAATCAATACAGGCAATGCTGATTATGCATATATCCAAATTCCAATTGGTTTGGTATTATTGTGAATCGATAGATGTAATGCTGATTACGCCTATCCATTTTTTTAATATTGTATAGCTGATGGGGGAGAGCTGAGTTTTGAGGAAAAAATGAAGAAGAAGCATTCTTACAGGCATTGAGCAGAATGTCCCAGGGACGAACGTGTTAAACTGATCAAAAAAAAAAAAAAAAAAACAAGTTTAAATTTTTACTTGGACAGAAATTCAAAATAAAATTGCCTTGCGTGTATCATAAGGGAAGGCCATTCAAAGTGCTCTGTTGTGCTAGGCAAGCCAGCAAATGTTCACACTTCCTTCTAACCACAGTCACCTGCACACAGTGAACATTTTAACTACCTTCATCATCTTGCTCCCGAGCCTGTGCTGTTCTGTTCCGCCTCCATTACAAAACTGGCTTCAAATCTTGGCTCACGTCTGCCGTGACAGAGATGAGGAGCAAAAAGATGCTGGGTTGCTGGTGAGGGCTGTGACGGGGACACTGCTGGTAGCTTTGCTCAGGCTTCCCAGGTGCAGCTGGGAGGGTCCTGGGGACTCCTCTCTGCCTCGCGAAAGCCTGTGCAGATCTTCCAGCCCGTAAAATGTGAAGTGACACTAAGTGAAATAAGCCACTTTATAATTCAGCTCTAAGTATCTTCAAGCACCATCCGACCAAATTATAAATTGTTTAATAAAATAAAAGTTCTTCATGTTCTAGAAGGGTTTTCTTTCTAATGGCTACTTCAGACGTTCAGCTAAATGTATTGTGACCAACGTAATTATCATTTGCCTGCATCTCAAAATTGTCTAATCAAGCACCAAGGGCTGAGTGGTTCATATGCACAAATACAGTGGTATTGAACTCTTCTCTTGCGGACTCCATCTTCCTTTTCCACCCACCAGAAACACAAAACTGTGGAGACAAAGGCCAGACATAAGAGTATAATAGGCAAAACTGGCCTGGAATAAACACAGGTTGAAAAAATAAAAAAGAGGTTGGGCATAACTGCACTGCAGGAGGCCAGGAGAGCAAAACAAGCAGAGAGGAAAAGAAAAACAAGCAAAATCAACTACTTTTAGACTGGGAGCTTGCTTGTGCAGTGAAAGCAATGACATCATGTTTGTCTGCAGCAGCAAGGGCTGAACTGGGTGACCTCAGGTGTCCCTGCCAGCATCTTGGGCAGCAGATCCCATTTCACGGAGCACAAAAGAAACACCTGACCCTGCTTCCTTCTGCCACTGAACTAACAATGCAGGCTGGCTGTGGGCAGGAGAAGCCAAGGAGAAAACAACTGCTGTTTTAGGAAGGTAGTCAGAGTTAGCCATGCTCAGGCACCTCTGGATTTAGGCAGCTCTAAGGCACCTCTGTTTAGGGGTGCCAACCCCAAGGGACCTTCTGGTCAGCTTGAAAGCCTGCTTGGTCACTGAATCGTCAGATTATCAGCACGGTGAGGCTGGCAGCACCTCGGGATCCATCAGGCCCAGCCCCTGCCCCAGCAGGGCCACCCAGAGCAGGGTGCCCAGGCCCATGGCCAGGCGGCTTTTGGAGCTCTCCAAGGAGGAGACCCCACAGCCTCTGGGCTGCCTGGGGATCAGGGGAACCTTCTGGGCTCCAGGCTGGGCCTATGGCCTCCTGTCCTGGCACTGGGCACCACTGGAAGGAGCCTGGATCCGGCCGCCTTACACCCCACCTCCAGCACCCAGCTTTAGGCCAAGGCCCACAAGTCACTCGAGGGATCACTGCAGGGACAGGCTCAGAAGAGCCTAAAAAAGAGTGAACCCAGCTGGTTTGTCACCAAAGAGAAAGGCAGCCCTGGGGCAAAGGCTGGCCCTTCAGGGAGGGGAGCGCACACAAATGAGGCATTTAGCACTGGTTAAGTCCCACCAACACTTCCCTCACCGGGGAAAGCAGCACAGCTTTTTGACTCACTCTCTGCCTGAGTGTCTAACCTGGGTGACCTGGCTTGTCCTGCTGGAGTCAGTCACCTAATTTTAGCTGTTGCAGTGACTAATGGAGGCCTAAATTAGGTGGTCTTTTTCCTGAGCTCAGTTCCTTAACCCAACTTCCCTGGTATGAGGTGACTGTTGCAATTAGCAGCACCGTGACTAACCAGATAATAATAGGCCCAGGTTGGGCTGCACAGCTTTTACAAGTATTTCAGAATGCCATAGAGCTTTACAGTGCATCGTTTTTCCCTGCAAATTGATGGAAGAGCATCCACCAGCCCTGTATACCAGGAATGTCTGTCAGCAGTGTTAATTCAACATAAATATTGCTTCCCCCTTTGGGGATGCTGTCTCCATTTCTCCTTCAGGATCACACCATGTTGCCCAGTCCCCTGAGCCGCTGGTATTCAGCAGAATAGAATATCTTTTTTTTTTTTTGCTATTTTGTATTGCTACTTTTGTATTGCCATTTTGGGAAGACATGGGTGTAAGGACGACCCCTACGATCCCTCATAGGGGCAGGATCCGTCCCCACGGTCCCTACCATGCTGTGGCTGCACCCCAGCACCCCCTGACCCCAAGCGCCAGGTGCACTCGGAGGTGCTCCTTTAGGTTTCCTCCTCTTTCTTTTTCCGCCCTGGTTTTCAACTCCGGCGGCACAGGCAGGTGCAGGCAGATGTGAGCTCACCCTGTGCCGACTCCGAGCCAGCCGGACCCGTGCCAGCCCCTGCCCAGGAGCCACAGAGCTGCGTTAGGCTGGCTCAGCGCCCAAGCTAATACGCCTGCCGAGAAGGCATGGGCAGATGAAGCTCGTGTCTGTCTGCACAGCGCCTAACAGGCCTGTCCTGGAAAGCCGAGGACCGGCTATCTCTGCTGAATAACATCAGATAATTTTTTATTAAATACGAATTCAGGCACGCAAGCAAAGGACTCTGATCAGATGATCGTTTGGGGAAAGGCCCTGTTATCTTTCTCTGAAACTGCCACGGATCAGCCCAGCAGAGACCTTAGGTGGAGGACAGTAAAAGCCAAGACGCTGGGGAGCTGGCCGCCTCCTTACCTCCGTTCTGGCCCTCCCAGTCCAGATTGTCTGTGTTTACCTCCCCTTCCTGGAGGGAAATGGAGCATAACATGCACTTTCCTAATGTAATTTTGGCCAGCAGCTATTGCCTGAAAGCTTTATGGTGGTCTGACATTAAAAAAATATAAATCTGCAAAAAAAAGTAACACTTTTCTAGAACACAGTCACACATTATATCCTGTCTTGATAGGAAGAAACTGTACCAGCATCCTTCAGCACATATGTAGGGATGTCAAAGAGAAAGAATCATTTTCAAAAGAAATCCCTGGCTGCTAATAAAAAGTTTACTATCTGATCCTTTGTATATCAATATGGTGATTCAAGGCTGTCTCTGTTGCAATACACAGATGCATTCAGTGTTTCTTTGTGCAACAGCTACTTGGCTTACCCTGCTAAGACAGAACTTCCAATGTTTGTGACCAGGTGGAAAACGTCCAGAAAAAAAAAAAAAAAAAAAAAAAAAAAGACCAGTGCCAATGTGCCCAGTTTTTACAGAAAGATAAGAGGAATTAGGAAGGGAGCTCTTCTTATTTTGGGCTACCTTCAGATAAAAAGTTTCTGATTGAATTTTTATTTGGTAATCAAAGGTCAGCAGCCAAACCTACTTCCCTATTTTAAAATGTGAGCTTCAAACCCCGAAACCATCTCCCCCTTTTTTTCATTGCCTCTAAATGTTATCATGCATTAACAGCATTTGCTGGAAGGGGAATGAGAGACCATTCTCATAAATTAAATGGACTTCCTGAAGACCTTAGGACTATTTTGAAAAGCCATGTCATCCTGAGAACTGGCCGTACCTTATAGATTTGTTAATCGGAGGGGTCTTTCTATTGTAATCTGTTTCAATGCGTATCTGTAGAGACGTTAATATGATCAAAAAGAAGCAGCTGGAATTTTCAGGTCTTTGAAAAAAAAAAAAAATCAGGAGTGGAAATTGCAGTTGCTGGATGTTTTCTTTCTGCACCTGAATGGATCATCACAGAAGGAGCACCTGGAAAAAAATGGCCATGATATTGTGAATCCAGAGGCTGCAGCTATCATCCTATTGCATATCCTTGGGAAAGTCCATACAGAAAAGACTGCACTGTACAGAGATGCTTGAAAAATTGTTTGGGTTGGGGCATGCAACAAACATCTATTCATTTAAGTCTTGCAATTGTGACCCAGCCCTTCATCTTGCACAAGATCTATAAAAAAGGCTGAGTGACTATAAATGTGTCCCTTGAAGCAAATTATGGAAGACATTATAGGAAGACTGGTTTCTAGCCAGCTTTTCCAGCTTAATGAATTCCTTTCAAGGATGTGTGAAAGCTCCACCGAGACCGATGGTGAGTATCCTTGGACTCCTCCAGTAAGATTTTATAAGGAGTCCTGACTATTGTATTCTTATTTTTCTTCTATTTTCAGAGAGCAGCTAGAAAATCATTTGAAATTGGAATGCTTCAGTTCAAGCACTTTTCACTGTGACAACAGACCTCACCATGAAGAGTCGGCAAAAGGCTCTAGGACAGATTCAGTTGTATCACAATAAGAATTCATCATGCAAATTATTGGAATTTGTGTGCTGCCCACTCTGGAAGAGATAAAAAGAAAATAAAAATCCTGTATCCTCCACAGGAAAAGCCCATTTGTACAGATCTGGACTGTCTATGTGTTCCTGCAGGCATCAACTAGACATGAGAATATTAAGAATCAAGAAAGACTTTGCTCAGGTCAAATACCTGAGGGTACCTTATATTTATGAAACCTCTCACAGCAGGACTTTCAGCTATGCATTTGCTGTTATCAACTGACTCTACGTATTTTCTATTTCTCCATTAAGAAAGAGAGTAAAAGAATGATCTGTAGTGTTTCTCTACATCCTGTGTAGAGAATGGTTTGCTCTTTCAGCATACCATCGCTTCAATCGCTGCTGCCCAAGACATCAGGATGAGTGGAGGGAATGAGGGAGAAGAATTATGAAGGATATGGAGGGATCCTTTGGAGAGCAATGAATGGGAACAAGGGGAATGTTTCATCGATCTGGGAAGGAAGAAGCACAGGGCAATGGGGAAAAAGCTGGTAAGAAAAGAGAATAGTATAATATGCAGACAGAAAGGATGGGAGATGATTGAGTAGAATCAAAAAGAAAAAACAGAAAAGAAAAAAAAAAAAGATTTTAGCTGAGAAGTTCATTGTGGGTTCTTTATTTTTGTGTCTTTCCATCTAATTCCATTAGGATATCCTGATACTTGGTTTTTCATTTAGGTAGTGGAACAAGTCCCAAGGCACACAGGAGTTAACAAAATATCACACACACCAATGCACGTCAGACCAACTGTCTATCCCCTGCTGGCCACGGCCAGATTAGTTCCTGCAAATGCTGTTTGCATGCTTCTCGGTAAGGTGCTACACAAACGCTAAGTGTTGTTATTACCCAACGAGATAAACACACAAAAATAGGTGTCATCACGTGTAGCAGAAATTACACGCGGCCTGAAATAGATGCTGTGACATGTACCAAATAACTGTCCGGCTCTGCTGGCTGACTCTTGGCTGAGTTGCCAACCTGAGGTGCTTATGCCCTTAACAATAAGGCCTAATAGGTTATATGTTTGTGTAGAAAGGACGTGCCCAGCAAGAGCATCTTGCTCCAGCCTACATTAACGGGTGACATGTGAAAACCAGTCTTTCAACCAGTTTGGAAATCCATCCCATAGATTCTAAGCATTTGCCTATTTCATTGTTTTTCAGACTACAGACAGAGGAAAATTAATTCCCCATGTAATTCCATTGAAATCTAGTACATTAGCTGAGGGACTGCATTTGTTTAAGCCTGCACCAATATTTATGAGATGAATTTAGGCCCAGAATGTGTTGGCTGGTGGCCCTTTATTGGGAGATGAACTGGATTGCTGTACTGGGAAGACTCCCCAGCCACTGGGAGTGACAGTGGGGAGTGGGGAGGAGGACAGAGCAGAAAAGGGCAGAACACAGTGTCAGGACCACAAAAATTAGTGCTTAGCAAGGCAGAAAAGGAGACAGACTCAGGGGATGACAATTGTAGCATTTTATTTCATATGTGGTAGAGTTTCAAAGGGAAATCAGTGGCTTGAATGCAGCTTTATCTACCCAGAGCTGTACTGCAAGGAGTCTGTATACTTTCCATTATTTAAAAAGCAACACCAACTAGCATTAAATCGTCCTGCAGAAAAAGTCCTGCCGTAGACTGACATGGAAGCAAGAACAATACAGGCTGGGAGATGTTTTCAACCTTATTCCTTTCAGATTTAAGAAATGCATCTGACTGGTATCACTGGGGCAGAGGCCTGCATAGCTGAGAATAAGAGACAGCTCATTTCAATTCGGGGTGATGATTTGGGTATATTTGAAAGTAATTAGAGATTATAGAGCTAGAAGGAACCTGGAAAAGATTACAAGGAAAGAGAAGGAGCATGAAGAGAAAGTTCAGTTTCCTCTTCACAGAAAGTAACATAAGAAAGATGTAGACCCTTCCAGTGGTTTGCATTTCCTGGAGATAAATTTTCAATCTACTTTTCCAAGTTATTTAAAAGGTCCTGAGGCTAAAGTCTATACCTCTTGCAAGATGCAGATTTTCCACAGCTCTTTAATGTAGAGATAAAAACTACAACTCCATAGCCTTAAGTAAGGGGGGTCATGGTGAAAAATGAAAGAAAAAAAAAATATATATGCTTTTTGAGACACTCAGCAAAGTGATTGAGATCCAATAAGGGTTTCTTCAGCTTTCCAAGGGGGAAGAAGTTCAGAAGCAATGTGGCAGTCTCCTGTAAATTACAACATGGAAAGTACCGCTGTATTCAAGGTCAAAATTAATAACAGAGTCACTATAGGTTCAATTCAACTTCTTTAGTTCAGTATTATATACTACTCCTTTTAAAATATTATTAAATGTTGGTTTGTCGTATATGGTTGTATTGGTGAAACACAACATCTGTATGCACTCTCTTTATTCATGTAGAAGTTTGGTCTCGGAGAACTTGACTTTTATTTGCAATTAGACTTTGCCACAAAGTCTGCAATTTATCTGTAGTTTTGACACTTCCAAAATGAATTACACAACAATTTAGAGCAAGCTGCAAGGGACCTTTGGGACCACCCGTCTGTGGTCTGCAGAGAACTTTTTGCCAGTGTGCCCATACAACACTCCAAGTCCACTCACTGCCTTGCATACATTTTCAGTTCTAGGTATAATTCCCATTTTTCACTGGTAAGTCTTCAATGATTTGGATCTCCATTTAAATATTGTGCCTTCTTCAAATCAGGTTGCTGCTGCTGGGAGTTTGGTTTTCCAAAAACTGACAGCTGAGTATTTTTCGGTCTATGCATCAAAACCTACACTTGGTGCATTTGGGGCGTCTTGAGTCAACCCAACCATTTCAGATGTTGTTGTGTTTGCATGTTTGCATTTGCGTGGCTGGGTTGCTCCTTTGTTGCTGGGTTGGCAGGGGTGGGGTGTTCCTCCTTTCTGGCTGGACCTTAAGGAAAGGCAGCTCGCCTTCTGAGGCTGGAGCTCAGAACATTCCTGTTTTTGCAGGTGCTGAGCACAGGCGTGCCAGGTGTCTGAGGAGCGAGGCAAGGCTTTTCCTCTGTGTTGGTAGACGCAAGCCCTCCAATATCAAGCACCATGCTTATGCATCAGTGCAGTCCCCTCCAGCCCAGTCAGTCTGGGCTGCATACCAAACTAAACAGGAGAACACGTACATCTGAAAAGAGAATTTTCCCTCTTGGAATAATGATTACTATGCTTCCCTGGAAAATGCAACATATTGTGGCACTTTGTTCAGACACTCTTTTTTTTTTTTTTTTTTTTTTTCAAGCTCTATTGCCATCTCCAAATGTTCAAACACTACAGCTTGACCCTCAAAATCATAAGTCTGTCTGTAAAATGATAAACGTGGAGATCTTTTACTTTGCTTTCTGGTTTTTGAGCCGTTAGGGTGCACCTGGGTCACATTTGCAAGCTTTATACTCCAACCATTAGGACTAGAAACTGACTTTAATTTAAAGAAAGAGGAAAGCTGAGTTTCTAACCTCATTACACCACTCTAGTAGCTGGAGTGCAGGTGAAACATCAAACGTCACAAGACCTGTGATAAAATCATGAGTGCTGACAACATCAATTTAGAGTAGGAGGTGGGATAGCAGGGGAAACTTGGGGCACAGGGGTTTACTTTTTATCTTAATGTTTTTATAGGCCGCCTACTTTTATCTTTTATCAGAAGTTTGCAGTGGCAGTTCTTTCTTTCTATACCTGTGCGTGACGTTAAAAGGGCACTCCTGCGTTAATACCTGGTGCCGTTTGCTAACTCACTGCATCTTTCTGCCAAGGTAAGATGAAAAGGTGGGCGTACACCGATGGTACACCTGGTGCCAACATCACAGCAAAGAGGTGTGATGGAAGGACAGGGCATAAGCGCATGCCTGAAGCGGTGCAGAGAGGGATTCCAGTCCCCTGTTGTGTGAACGAAGATTATGGGATGTTTCTCGTGGCTACAGTATTTACTGCCTGGTTGAAGGATATTTTATTGAAAATTTGCCAGTAAAGGTCAACACGCTTTGTGAAATGGGGGCTTGCAAGGCATTGCTTGCTGTATCTTTTGTGCCCCAAAATGATCTCAGTGAGGAACAACATGGAAAATTAAAAATCTACATATAGGTAAACCTTTCACTAGAATAAATTAGCTCTAATTAAGTCAAGTAATTAAAGAATCATTATGATCATTATGATTACAGATCAACAGGCTGGCCAGATCAAGAACTCAGGTCAGTCTCACGTACTGCCAAAGTGGCATTGGTGAAAAAGCAGTCGGCTGTCCCCTCTCTATTAGAGTGAGTTTCCAAATCACGCTTTTATTTTGGTTTGATTTTCATTTTGAGAAGTTGAAATTCTCCAGTTAGAGGGAACTGTGTGCCCACCGGTCCACCCAGCCCTATGCCAGCTGGGCAGGCTTCTCAATGGTGACCCGCTTGCTCTCACCAGCCTGATCTGTCCCTGAGCTGAACATCGCCAGGGCTGCCCCATTCAGGAGGTGGCTCCAGCACGATGAATCCTCCTGCTCTTTCATGATAATCCCATGGCTTAAAGCAGGAGCTCAGCCTGCTCCAAATGGCCAGTTCGCTTCAGTGTCTTTACACAGCTTCAGGGGTACGAGGCCAGCAGAACACAAGTGAATATCACGGGGACAAGCCAAAGTCTTAAAATGACGTAATGCTGATATTGTATACCTTCCACTCATTAAACAGGCTCCAGTCCCATCTGGGTGGGACTGGGTTCTTTAGTTAACATTCACGGCTGATTATGTTGCTAATTGGAAGGAGAGGAAAGCCCCTGTGTGTGTACGGAGAGCAGGAAGTGCTGAGGGTCTGTGTTGTGTCCCTCGTGGCAGCACGGCAGGCTCACCCCACGCTTCCCCAGCTGTCAGACCCTCTTTGAGGAGTGTTGTGCCCACCTTTCACCCCTGCCTCTGACTCTTCAGCCACAATTACTGGCTCACCTGAAGCTGTAACCGCACTCCAAGCTACTAGCAGCACTAGGACGGGAGAGGCAGGCAAAGGTTAATTATAATTACCCCCCAAAATACACTACAGGAAATTCAAGATCGGTGTGTATGCACAGCCTTGCAGCACAGAAATGCAGATTTCAGAAATCCAGATAGCCTCAAGTTTGCTCTGAAGTGCTACAAGGTCCTGTGAAACTCACAAGCATGATGGAATTTCGCAGGTCATTCATTGCCCAAAATTACTAAAAACCAATCTTTAAAGATAAATAATTCTTTACAATATATTTTTGTTCCATTTATTGCTACAGGATCAGGGCTTGACCCCTTCATCCTCATGCGGGTGACCTGGCGTTCAGTCTAACTTGATCGATTTCCATCTTTCCGTGCAGCCCTACAACAGAGGTCAAAGAAGGAAATGCATTGTCATCTCTGCCTGCTTTCTTGGGGGAGCATTGAGGTTAGCCTTCTGGATTTAAAATCTCACCACAGAGACAGAAAACAAGATTGGCTAACCACAATGACTTGACTCAAAGAATTAGCAACACTGACATAATGCAGGCATTCCTGAAAATCTAAAGTCAGAGCTCTGCCTACTTTTAAAATAAATAGCAATCCCAAAATCTAGGGCAAGAAAACTCCATAGGCATCGCAGAGTTTTACTTCAGCCAACATCAATCTTCCTCCTTTTCAGACAAGCTGAATTATGCTGGTAAACCAGCAACACTAGTGCAGTCAACTCAGTTTTGCTGGATGCAAAAGCTGAGGAGACAGACCAAATTCATACCGTGTATGCGAATTACTGAGAGAAAGGAAAGCCGCTCGTAAAGACGCATCTTAAATAAACATGAACACTTTGCAAGAGCACACACTGAAGTCCAAAACTACTGAGGGGCCTCTGATTAAATGTACAACCAAGTGGGAAATGGACCTGGGTTTCTCTGCACCCACAGCGGGCTTTAGAGCAGCCAAGTTGGACTCACTGAGAGGACAGCAATGGGGCCGTGGAGCACTGGGGAGCACCCAGGAGCACTCCTGGAACAACACTGCTGGAGGCACACGAGCTGACTTGTTCAAAGCACCTGCATAAACTAGGCCAGGGCAGCGCAGACACCCCTGGGATTCGTGCTCAGCGCCCCTGGGGACTGGTTGCAGCGGCTGAAGATGTGGCATGAAGATGTACCTTCCCGATGGAGGGCCCCTGTGTAGCAGAGAGGGCAGGAGTAAATGTGTGCCAGCTCCTGAGCTACTGATGTGGCTGTGAAACTTCCATGTGAGTTTAAATTGCTTTATGTTAAAGACTGGGAGCTGCTGAGCTTCAGGAGCAGAGCGTGCTTGCTCCTGCTGATCCTTCTCTAATTTCAGCAAAAGCTGGGGGCTGGAAGCTCTGGCAGCTGGGGAACTGGTACCCATGGAAATACTAACCGTGGTGCAGGGTCCGTGAGACCCTAGAGGGTTAGGCACTCTTTTCATCATGCTGCATGCCAAGGACCTCCTGCCTCCCATCAGATGTGTCTTCTCCACAGAGACCTCTACATTTGCAGGTCCCAAACCACACAGGGCACGGGTTTTCAGTGCTCTGGTACAACCTTCTTCAAGTTTGCCACATTGGTGGGAATAGAATATGTCATGCTTTGTAGATGGCCTGGAAAAAAAAACTTTAATGAAAGCATATATTGAGGTGAGAGTCAAGAAAATAATGCACATGCATATTTACTAGATTTGGAGAACCAAATAAGAAAATCATGCTTTTCTCCTCCTGCAATGCAGATCCCTTCCAGGAGGCCTGTCTCTGTTTCATCTGTGAGCAAGCTGTGAACTGTTCGTGGCTAGCACCCACCATCCCCACACAATGGTTTTGGTTCAGGTTTTCTCAAGGAGCACCCAGAGATGAAGAACTGAGCTTCCCTTAATGCAGGGGAAGCTCACGACAGATCTCCCTTCACTCTACTGTAAATCCAGGGACACCTGAACTTGCCTGTGGAAGGGAGCTGAAAAAAGAATGTAGAGAGGGGATAAGAAGGACTCGAGATTCCCCATCCTTTCACTCGGGACTTGTTTGATGTCCCCTCACAATATCATACAGTAGAAGTAGAACAGATCTGTTATATCAATGACTGTATCTTACTCGAAGAGCAGGATTAATATCTTCCCACAGCCATCCACAATGAAGAATGCTTCAGTTGCCAAAATAATCCTGTGTTGAATAGTGAAATCCACAGGTGGCGAGCAACTCTCAGTGAATTCCTTTTCCAGGGTGCTTAATAACTGCACATATTCAACATCAGCACCATTCTCTCAAAGAAACTAGGGCATTTTTATTTTTTTTTTATGGTGCCCTCCTGCCTGTTGGCCAAAGGAATCGGAATCCTGAGGTCTGTCCCTAAAGGCTGGATCCATGCTACCAACTGGTGGGTTGGTCTTTGCCAAGGCATTTTTGGAGGAATTATAAAAATCCCTCTTACAGAAGGGAATTATATGTGGTGCTTAGGCAAAACAGACATTCCATTTATAAATATAATTACTTTTGCTGTTCCATCAAGAGAAAGAATTTAGTAGTGAGGGATACAACAGAGAAAATTATTTATGTGTTGACACTTACAACATAAATAGAAAACAGATCTGGGTGAAACTTAGGAAGAAAATGAAAAATATGCAAAAATATGTAAGTGAGATTACCAGTCGGGGGAAAACTTATGACCACTCTAGTGCATTCTTTCCGAAGGAGTTACAGTCCTTCATTTTGCTTTGTGTTTGGATTTTAACTACGTGTGCATTTATTTGGCAATAAACGTGTATGCTTACCTTGCATTTATTGGCAAATTCTTTGCTTTTGACCGATGATGACCTTGAGCACTGCCAAGCAGGCACTCTTCCACCATGCAGCGTCGGGAATAGGGTGGGGTTGCACGTTCCCTCAGCGTATTGTAGGGAAGAAAGGAGTGGATGTGCCATTCAGGCTCAGATACAGTGACTAGATGCAATACCACCACCTAAGGAAAGATTTTGACCCCACCTCCTGTATTCATACGTGTACTTCTTTCACTCAGGCTGCTCGTCTGGGTATGGCCATTGTTGCACGGCTTCTGCTTTAGGCTTCTGAAGCATATTTTTATCCAGCAACTTCATTCCTAATGATATTAATGATTTACCACATATGGCACACTATATTTTTATAAAGCTGTAAGATACCATGGTGATTAACACCATACAAGAACCTAAATAGAAGGGAACAGAAGAACAGAAATGTCCTCCTGGCAGATACAGGGCTTTGGTGTGTTTGTAGGGGAAGTATCTCAGCTTCATGATTTTACCCTGTACATCAGAATTGGAGGAGTTCCATCATAGAAAACTGTACTGTACTTGACAATGTGGCAGAGAGAACAAGAAACCTTGTGTTTAATTTCTCTGTAGCTTTAATTAGGATTCTCAGATCAATTATGTAAGGAGAGATTGATTATTCCAGCTCTTTTGATCATACAGATTTATTACTTTGATTTAAGAAGGCAGGAGAAAAAAAAAAAAGTCAGCACCACAAGTATCCCCTTGTGTTTCTCTATATACATTTATATCTCACTGTATTTCTGCTAGGAAAAGTCCCCAGCTTCAAACATCCTTGCAAATTTGTCCTATTGATATTGTAGCCCGCATGCAAAAATCTCCTCACCGAATCAATACGTTCGTGAGAAATGAATCACATTTTGCTTACCCACTCCAGCGCTGTGGAAGCCTGGAGACACTGCAAGGCTGCTTTCAGCGAACGCGTTGCTGCTGGGCATGCTGGAGCAGCCCTTTTTTTTTCAAACAGCTGTCCTCACCCACTTGGATTAACGCTGCCACTGGCAGAGGGGTTCCCCCCTGCATTGCTGGACCCAAAGCGAGGATTTTTCTGGTGTCTGGCAGGCCAGGAGAAGGAGATGATTGTTTCTGGACACTGGCAAACACAAAGCAGCCAGCCTGGGGACTGCTGCAAAGAGCCAGGGTGAAACCCGTGTTGTACCAAGAGGCTGAACCTGAAGTTTTGGCTTCGTGGGAGATGGGCGGAGGGGCTGTGGGATGCTGAGCACCAGGCTGCAGGCTGGATTTCCCCCGGTGCCCCTTGCTCAGAGCTCCAGGAGGGCTGCAAGGAGCTCAGGGAGAGGAGCACCGGCACCACCCCGTGCATCTCCCCCAGGGCAGTGCAGTAGAGGTTAAATAACAACAACAACAACAACAACAATAAAACGCTGGGGAAAAGGCAGTTTCTGCCAAACTGGTCACTAGTAAAGAAAGGCAGCCAGGCCCCTAGGGATGCTCTCCTTGCCTAAGGAGGAAATGGGATTACGGTGGTAATGTTTGCTGCACTGTAATTAAGGTGGTGTCGGGACTTTCATTAAAAAGTGTGTTTTTTTTGTCGAGGGGCTAAGGCTTGGAGAAAATTTCTGCTTGAGGCTGAAATATAACATTGTTTGCAGCCACAAAATGCATGCACAACCTTTATTGTATACGTAATTTGGGATCTCAGGGTAGTCGTGACAGTGGAGGTTCTGCTATTGTTTCCATATGGGTACGCAGGTAATTGGTTTAAGACATTAGTTAGTAAGGAAGTAAAGGCCTGAATTCTGGCTTGACCTCATGTAGGTGACATCCCCATAAATTGCCTGCAATTAACTTCAAAAAACAAAGGCCAAATTCTGCTGTTCTTACTCACACACGTAGCTGGCTTGAAGGAAGCAGCTGCTAACAGGATTCGGCTCCTCGAGTTCACCTGACTTCAACCCTAGGCACCCGTCTCTCTTACCCTACAGCCCCTTTAAAAGGTCTGGGACAAAGATTATTTCCTAGCAAAACCGGCAGTGTGTGACAAGGTTACCTCTGCCAATAACATCTAAATTCCTATTATCGTAGCACCCAAGATCTCATATCAGGAACCAGGACTGCCAGGCACTAGGAACAGTATGGAACAGAATAAAACAGTCCCGGTCACAAAAACATTTGATCGAAGGCACATAAACGAATCCTTTCCCCTGTTTCATGGCCAGGTTCTCATTATTTCTGTTAAGCAATCTGACTGTAAAGCACCACTCCTGCAAACAGCACACGCTGCTCAGAAATGTATTGAACCTTCTGCATGATGAAGTCCTCCCCTCACACCAATCACTCTATAAGCTTTTCCCACAGGTGCACACTCGGTGCCCAGCTACTGCCCTGTTTGCTTGCTACTGGCTGTGGTTTTTTTCCTGGCTTGCATATATCAGCAACACAGCCAGTGTTTGACCCAGGAGATGTCCCGCTTTCAGATACTAATTAGATTTTACTCAAGCTGTTGGCATTCTACCTTTCTGGATTAAAAAAATAATAATAATAACCACACGCATCTAGTAGTATTTAATGAAACTTTATTTCTCGGCTGCCCACCACCACAGATATGTCAAAACTAAAATTCAGAATATGAACAGTCATAACATTACAGATTCATAAAGTTGTAATGGATTGCCACAAATTAGACACGTAACAAAAAAGGGAGCAGACTGATGTCTGTAAGTAACTTGGGGGTGCTTTACAAACCGCACGCACAAAATACAACATAACACTGCACAGTCCATCGTTCCTTAGAAGAACAAATTATATGAACTGATAGTTTAGGGAGAATTTAAGCATTTCTGAAAATACTTGGTACAAATGTGCAAAATTAACATTCCTACCTGACAAAAGTTCTCCACACAGGAAGGTCTTATTAATAGTACTACTCCTAAGTGTAGTAAGAGTAAATTCCTCGTGTGGACAAAGTTACTCTGAGTACCTTTTTTTTTGATTTAATTTAAATTACTTGGAAGAAGTTAATCTGAAAAAAAGCCAGAAGATGCCAGAATGAATGAGTCTGCACGAGGGTTATAGTATAACCACTAGTTTTAAACTCACACTTTGGCGTGCACAAAAAGAACATTTTCTTATGAAGATAAAAGTCTCCACGTGTAATAACTCGATATATAGACAAGCCCTGGGGGCTCGCATCTTGAGCATTTAACATTTTTGGCCCCGTCTTAATGGATAAAATAGGTGTGTTTTTCAGTCACATTAGCCCAGTCAAAGTAGCTTAATATGATGAAAAGGCCTCGGGCTTTGGCGAGACTAAGGTGTAAAGGTGTGATGTTAGCACATATATCACAGCGTAGGCAAGGCTGCCTTTAACACATACTAAACTGATCAAGTTAAAGCAGGCAGGGGATGGGGAGCCTAGACTTTAACATGAGCATAATATTTAACATGACCCATGTTCATACGCTTACTCTAGATGAACTTGTGTGGGGAATTGTGGAATCCAAGTCATGATCTTTCATGGTGGGAAGCAGGTGAGAAAAAAATAAAAATAAAATGGTTTATTTTTTTGCACAGAGAGTGAACCATGCTGCTTTCAAAGAGCAGTCACATTGGTTTTAGGGGGACTGGACCTCCACAGTACCTGTCTGTTGCACCTGATGTCTGCAGTTCTCCATCTGGCTGGGAACACCGGTCAGGACAAGAAGCAAGGCTTATCCCCCATCATCTGCAGCAGCAAGCACCTCACCAAACTGCTGGGAAAGTCACCACTGCTCAAGGGTATGTTGTACCTAATATCCAGGCTGTGCTGTTGCCTAAAGTAAGACAGATCTACAAGATGACAAGTAAGCAAAACTGATGAAAAGGAGAAACAAATATTTCAAGTTTAAAACTAGACTTCTACAGCGCATTCGTTAGCATACAACAATTAACATATGCTAACTTTTTTTTTAGTCCAGCCAAGTTTAGTACAAACAAACTGGGAGACGTATTTGTATGATGTGATTCTGACTTTGCTACTTGATGTAGACCTGGTCTATAATTCTTTATTATTATTATTATTAATCCTGAAAAAAACAGTTATCCGGCTATTTCTGAACTCCTTTGGTGAATACTGATGCACATGTGGAAAAGTGTCATGGGCACCTGATGTGGTCACTACCCTCAGCTGTCCCCTGCACCTTTTTCCTGCAGTTTGACACTCTTGCACAAGGACACACACGGGCAATGGACTCTGTCCAGCTTTCAAAGCAGCAGTAAGCAATAAGACTATGGTGTAGAATCATTAGTTTAGCACAGGTTGAAGACGAAGTGGTTTAATTCTTCAAACACTTAAAATGTTAGCATGTTGCTGATGCATCTTAGATGAAGCCTTTGTGATAATCTGGTGATCTTTTCTGCAATTGAAACACAGGCACAAACAGAACAAAAACTATTTATTTATTTATTTTGGTGATAAATAATAAAGGAAACTATCATTAAACTGTGAGAGTTCTGAACTAATGTCTAAAGAGAAAATACCTGGATCCCATTCCAGATAGACTCCAGAATAATCTTATTTCTCAAGATTTCTGTTACATAGACTGTTTTAGTTGTATAATAGTACAATTGGTATTTACATACCAAGTATATTTACATACCAGTTGTTGTTTTCCTTTAACGATTTCCATAACGAGATCCTTCTCCTTAATGAGCTGATTTAAGACTGTGTCCCATCTTCAACTTGTTCTACTGTTGTGCATGAAAATATCGCTGTTTGTCATTAAGCACACTGGGACAGCTCAAGATGTTTTGCAGTCAAAACTGTAAGCATGCGCTCTTTAATCACTGCTGCAAGGGTCTCACTTATATTCAAAAACCATACCAAGAACAGAGAAATGTTTATTTCAAGACAGAAGACAATGTAAAATTCTAGCTGAAAGTTTCAAAGTTGCCTGCCCTTGGAAGTTAAAAAACAAAACAAAAATAAATAAATAAATAAATAAATAAAAATAGGTGTCTCAGTTCACCTGAGTTAGTTTACACTGAACTGGAAGATCTCTTAACATTCAGTAAAGCAGAGGGCCTGTTCATTTAATATTATGTCTTTGTTGTAAAAATGTGCTTTTTCCATGCCAAGATAATTTATAATAGCTGGGTAGCATGGGCCAGTTATAAACTTAAAAATCTTCCTGACAAAGCTGTTCAAATGTCCTTAATCAACAAAGCACTCCTACACAGGATTTATATTTGGTGACACCGCTTCTCCTAGCTTGTCCCCCTGCCATCACTGAGGGATATAAATAATGCTAGCAAATCTACACTTTCCTGCAAGTCCATCTCTGCCTTGGGCTCCTGCTCACAAGTCTCTTTCAGTCCTTCACACCTTTGATTGCCACAGCAATGGCAGCAGCAATTTACAGAGCAGACCTGCCCGGCTTTGTTCTGACATGTAAGGAGATAATGCACGTCCCTGTGACTAATGGGCATCAGTCCCTTAACACGCTCTTGTCCTAGACCATGCTAAACCAAAGCTAGCTCCAGGATTTTGTATTGTGATAAGGATGTATAAACATAGTTGATATCGGAAACAATGGAGAAAAAAGTTAAAACACTGCTAGCCACATATCTGCTTTAAAAAAATAAAAAAAATCCCCAAACATCAACTACTCACAGTGGGCCTAAAGAAACTAAACAATATTTAAATGGCAGGACTGGATGAACCACGCGTGTGCAAGCGAAATCTGTTGGTTTCACTGAACGTCTCTCTGCTGTGGGCTGTGACAGTTATTCCTCATACACCTAGCAGTTGAGCTGAGCCCACAGCATGCTCACGTGTCTAAGCTCAAATCAATTTGCACATGCATAGTAGCTCTGACACATCCTAGACTCACCCAAGCCGCAGCGCATGCGCAGTGGATCCGCGCTCGCACAGTCATTATTTCAGGAGATGGCCATTTTTTTAACAGGCCAGATGGCAACCTGGCAACTCCAGCGAATGCCACGCCGCTGATCCGGCTGCGTGGAGGCTGTGGCCTTTCGCTTCCCTCTCCCTGCCCTTCCCTTCCACCCAAGTCCGGGCCTGTGCAGGATGAAATGTTTTCAGTTAATTTATGTTCGCTTGCCTGATTTAACAAAATTCGATGTACTAGACAACATGTAAACATCTAAGCTCCACTATCTGAAGTCCTATGAGCAGTACACCTTTGTGGTCACGTAGGGACACTGTAATACAAATGTTTGGCTTAGAACGTATTTTTTAATTTGGCAGGAATTGGTACATTTTCAGCAGTCGGGCCAAGGAAGTCGCGCCAATAATCCAGCAGTTGTCTTTGCATGGCTGAGGAACTGAGTGGCTTTGTATAATTATGCATACGTACGTGTGTGTTTGTATAGAGATGGAGATAAATGTATCGCCTTTATCTCCACGAATAGATAGGAAAGTATCACGAAGATCTTATTTAATTACCTGGGGAACGAACCAAGGGAGGCTTTTTGTTATGAAAGAGTTCCCAAGAAAACAGGCCAGCAAAAGCTGCGGTTGCCACAGCACGTCATCTTTAATTTGGTACTTCTGAAGCTGACAAGTGAAAATGTTGGTGAGGAGGCACAGCGTTAGGGTCCGGAGTGCTCTGTGCTTATTTTTACACCCCCAAATTGTGCTCACCCTTCGGTGCGCTACCTCCGGCCAGCTTTTTACCACCCTGACCTCAACGCAGCGCCCAAACCCCTGGGTGACAAAGGCCAGAAACGTCCCGAGCGGGGCTCTCGGAGCTTTTCTCGTGTATTTATTGACACCAAGCCGCTATCGCTGCCCACGGCTGTGTGGGAGCTCGGAGAACTTGTGAGGCGAGGAGGGAGCCCCTCAGGGGCTCACCTCACGGCCGGGAGGAGCAGCGGGCACTGGGCTGAGGGAGAGAAGGAGGGAGGGAAAAGGAGAAGGAGGGAGGGAAGGGGAAAAGAAGGGAGGGAAGGAGAAAAGAAGGGAGGGAAGGGGAAAAGGAGGGAGGGAAGGAGGCCGGCCCCGGCTGAGGGGCCCCGCGGCGCTGCCCGGCTTTGGGCGGGCGGCGGGGGCCGCCTCAGGGGCTCCCTCAGGGCGGCGCCCCTCAGCCGAGCCCGCGGCGCTGCCGGGCCCCGGGGACCGAGCCCCTGGGCGCGGCGCTGCCCCGCTCGCCCCCGGCTGGGCTCGGAGCGAGTCCCTCCGGGCCCCGGGGCCGCATGAAACGCTCTGGAAGGGGCTGCCCGAACCCCGCCTTCGCCTCGCCGCGGCGCAGCCGGGCGGGCAGGCAGCCAGCGAGGCCCCTGCCCGGGGGAGGGCCCCGAGCGGCCGCAGCTGTTCCAGCAGGAGTTGCTGGAAGGCGGCCACGCTCCGCAGACTTTGTCTCCCCCGCACGCAGCGCTGAACTCTGCTCCCCCCCCCTCCTTCCCTTCCCTTCCCTTCCCTTCCCTTCCCTTCCCTTCCCTTCCCTTCCCTTCCCTTCCCTTCCCTTCCCTTCCCGGCTGTGCGTGTGGGGCTGGTGCTGTGGGGTTCCCCGATTGGGGGGGGGGGGGGGGTGGCACCGTGCGCCGCGCTGTGTTGTAAAATAACTTCAAAAAAAACAAAAAACAAAAAACACCACACACACACACCAGAAAAATAAATAAATAAAAGGGCTGGGTAGGCGACGGGGAGCCCCCGTCCCGAGCCGTGCCCCGCTCCGCGCTTTCCCCGCAGCCCGCCCGTGAGGTCAGCGGCGGCGGCGGGGTGGCGGCGCCCGGGGCCGGGCGGGCCGGGCCGGGCAGGCGCAGTGTGGGGCCGCGGCAGGGCGGCTGCCGCGTCGATGTGTCGGGGGGGAAGGGAAGGGAAAAGGGAGGCGGAGGTTGGGGTGGAAGGGAAGGGAAGGGAGGGAGGGGGGTGAGGGGGGGGTGACGGGGCAGCGCCGGGATCCCTTCTCCTCCCCGCGGGGAAGGAAGGGAGGGAGGGAGGGAGGGAGGGAAGGCAAGCAGGGAGGGAGGGAGGGAGGGGAGAGCGCTCTCCTCCCCCTTTTTCACCCTTCCTCCTCCCCTGCTGTTCCCCCAAAAAGTTAAACTTCCTGCTCCCGGCCCGGCTGGGAAGGGGACGAGGAGCCCGGCCGGACTCGGCACACACATACACACACACATACACACACATATACACACACACACACACCAGCTGGAGCTGTCAAAACTTCCACCACCACCACCACCGCCGCCTGCTCCTGCTCCTGCTCCTCCTCCGCCCCCGGGGGCTGTGCGCGGGGGGAGGGCGCGGGGCCGCCCTACAATGAAGCGGCGGCCGCCGCAGCCGGGCAGCGCAGGAGCCGCCACCACCACCACCACCACCACCACCACAGCCGCCACCACCACCACAGCCGCCAGCTCCCGGGGCCTCTGAGAAGGGGGGAGCCCAGCGGCAGGGATCAGCCGCCACCGCCTCTCCTTCGCTTCTCCGCCTTTTTATCCATCCCCCCCCCCCCCGCCCCGGGCCCCGACGGAGCCCGCCGAGCCGGGGAGGGGGTGTTATTGTGTGCGAGACCCTTCCTTCCTCCGCGCTCTTTCTCTTCGCACCCCCCCCCCCCCCCGCCCGCCTCTCCCCGCTCCCTCCCTCCCTTCTCGCCCTCCCTTCCCCTCCTCCTCCTCCTCCTCCTCCTCCTGCTGCTGCTGCTGCTCTCCCCCATGCTGCTCCCCCTGCTACCTGTGCTGGTCGGCGGCGGCTGAGGCCAGCGATGCGAGGCGGAGGTGGAGGAGGCGGAGGTGAGGAGGAGAGGAGCCGCGGGAGCAGGAGGAGCATCGGGATCCCCATCACCATCCTCATCTTCATCCCCATCATCATCATCCATGTGTCTCTCTCGTCCTGCTGACTAGGATGTCAACGGAGGACAAGAGTCTGGTGGTGGCGGTGGTGGAGCCGCCTCAGCAGCAGCAACCCCCCGAGCCTGGAGCTCCCCCCCCAGCAGCAGCAGCAGCAGCAGCCACAGACAAAAGACCTAGGGGCCGGCCTCGCAAAGATGGCGCTTCCCCTTTCCAGAGAGCCAGAAAGAAGTAAGTTCAGCGTGTGTGTGTGTGTGCGAGGCACCCAGGGGCAGGGGGCAGGCGGCCAGGCGCAGGCAGAGCTGTCAGCAGAGCCTCGCCGCTCGTCGCCCCCTCCCTCCTGCCCAATGCCATTTTGAGAGGGGCCCTTCTTTCTTCTCCTCCTCTCCCCTTTGCACTTTCCCCTCCTCCTCCTCCTCCTTTTTCACCTTTGTCTTCCTCCGCCCGTTTTCCCTTTTCACTTTTCTTTCGCCGTCCCTGTTTTCTTTCCCTCTTTCTTCGGAGTTTCTCGCCAGCTCTTCCCCCTTCTTCCTCCTTCCCCCCCTGCCTTTGCACCTTCCCCCTTCCTCCTTTTCGGGCTCCCTTCTCCTCCAGGACTCTCCTTCCTTCGGCGTCGCCTGGATATCGGATCTAATATCCCCAGCTTTCCACGGCAGCCTTCCCATTTTTTCTCCCTTTTGAGGCAAAAAAAAAAAAAAAAAAAAAAAAAGATGCTTTTTTTTTTCCCTAAGTGGCTGGCGATGGCACCCCCCCGGCACACACACACACACACACACAAAGTTGGGGCAGGACTTTGAGGCGCCCGGAGGCTGAGGGCGCCGCTCGGGGAGCTGTCAAGCGGCTGCCCTCGCATAGAGGAGGGGGGGGAGACAGCGGCGAAGCACGGCAGAGCTTGGAGGGGACACAACAGGATTTTAGGGGGGGCTGCCAGCCCCTTTGCTGTGACAGACTGCCCTTAATCGAGGGGACTTTCGGGGTGCTATGGCGCTCGTTAGCCCCACAGCGGCCGCCCCACAACGGCCGCCGCCGCCGAGCGCCTCCGCTCCTCAGGGGGGCCCCCCGCTCCCCTCAGCCCCGAGCAAACTTGGGGGGGGGGGTGGAAAAAAGAGCTCGGAGATGGGGTTTTGGGGAGCCGGGGCTTGGGGAAGCGGGGTTTAGGGAAGCGGGGGAGGCTGCTGGGCCGCTGCTACGTGCTCGGTGCTGGGGGAAGGCCAGGCGGCAGGCTCCCTGAGGAGCCGAGGGCAGCAGGAGCAGGACAAAGCCGGCCGGGGACGTGGGGCTGAAGGAGCGTGGCTGGGAGCCGCAGAGAAATTCAGGCTGTGGGGGACAGCCCAGGGGATTTCGAGCTGCCTTCCCTTTGTGTTCAAGGGCTGCTCCGGCCGGGTGCATACAGCCAGGTGAGCAGCTCGCCCCGTGCCCAATGCCCGCCTCAGGCCTCGCTGAATTTCACCCCGAATTGCCAAAGCACCAGGGAGGGAGCCTGCTGTGCAGGAAGCACGCACCGGAGAGGGTATTTTCCTCTGCAATAATTTGTTTTTTTCCAGCTCCGTGTGGCGTAAATACTCCAGGACACAACTGGCCGTAGGTTGGGTTGTGTGGCTTTTTTCCCTGTCGATGAAAGTTGCGCTTGAAAGATCCAAGCGTTCACCCCCTGGTTCTGGTGTTGGTGCAGTGCTTGTGGCTTTCTCCTCATCGTTTTCCGTGTTTGGTACAAATTTTCTCATAACCATACCTGAAAGTAGTTTCCAAGCATACATATATGCAGTAAAGTTACTAGGTTCATCAGCTTTATGCTTAGTTTTACATACTTTATTTCTACGTGTTGAAGCCAAGCCTTGAGCAGAAAACCTTGAGTGGTTTTATATTAGAAGTTGTTCTAGGAAGAAAAATGCAAATCCCTTGGAAATGACCGGTCTGTCCGAAAGGCAAACTAGCACTATCAGAGAAAACTGACATATCTTGTGTGCCAACTTGAGGCTGAGTGCATGCTCTTGACGAAAAGTGGGCTCTGAAGAGGTAATTCCTTTTTTTTCAGATAGGTTTTTGGTGCCGTGGGAATATTGTCAACTGGTTTTAGGAGGAAAGTAGATTTTCCTGTAAAAATATGTACTTTTGCTGACATGAGTGCAAGCGTCTGTGTAAGAAATGAAATTAGCTGAGACAAAAGTTAAAATTAATCAGTACTCTTTTTTTCTTTACGTTATGGTTATTCCTTCCTGGTGTGGTGCTAAGCATGGCTGGTGTCCTTCTGTATCTTTATGGAAAATCTGTAATATTGGTAAAGGTGTTGTAAGTCATAAATGCTTTTGAAGCTAGGCTGTTATTAAAATACTGATTTTCAAACTTTTTCACAAAGTAGATATGGGTCTTATTGCATCAGTTCTGAGGAAAAATGGTTTTATATCATGTTGTACTCTTTACAAAATACCGATTACAACTAGCTAAGCAAATGCAGAAATAAAATGAGTATAAATAATTTCTCTTGTTTTCATATGACTGCTTGGGCATGTCTTCCTTTTCACTTCTGCGCTTTCCAGTGGGGTTTATGTGCCTCATGTAAACCAGATAAAAGAGCATATGTCAGATCATTTTCTGTACTGTAATCACATGTCTAAATCACTATTAGCCAGTCAAATTGTTCAACTGCTTTATCCCATTATAGGAAATGTTCCACAGAATGTTCAGACTAAGTGCAGTCTAAGTAATGATAAAACTAAGAGCCCTGCATTAAGACAGCATAGCTAAAAAAAAAAAAAAAATAATTCCTCATGGAAGCCTCCGTTAAAGAACAATACAATATTTGAGGATGCTGCAGGTTGGTGTTTTTCCTTCTCGAAGGCCATGTTTGTACGCAAATTTGATGAGTTTAAGTAGACAGATGGAAAACTGCCTTGAATCTGCTTCTGTGGGATGCCAGGGATTCTTAGCTCCTCACAGAATTAGGCTCGTATGTTAAGAGATGGTAGGGTTCTTCCACTAGGGTTGGTTCTCTGAGAGTCTTCATCATTGTGCATTTTACTTGGTTATCCATGTAAATACCCATGTCCCCAGCAACACTGGATTTTTTTATGGAGCAGTTGAGGTTTCCTGTAGGTGATGATGGGCCAGGAATTGGTTTTGTTGTGGTGTCAGTGCCTGGAGAGTTCCTGGTGGTAGAGCACGGCATCAGGATGGCTTTTTCTCACCATTTGAAGGGTACAGCTTTATGAATAACATTGTCAGGAGAGTTAATCTTGGGTGAACAGTTCATTTTTATTATTTATATTGTAATTGTGCCCAGAGGCCAGGGCACCATTATACTGCATACACTACAGATGCATAAGCAAAGCTTGCTTCTGCGCAAACAATTTCTTAATTTAAATGTAAAGATAAGACAACGTATAAATATTAGAAATGTATTGGGAAAGCACATGGGAGCTGTGAGAATGCTACGAGCACAAGAACGTGCAGAAGTTCAAGTACCCTGGCTATCTCAGCATCAGTGAATGATTCATAGGCATCAGACTTGGAGGATATATTTAAAGGAGGGTAGCCTTGTTGCCCTGAGGATTTTCACAGATAACTTGTTTCCTGCCTCGAGTGCTAGACAAACACTCATATTTTCTTCCTTACATTTTGACAACGGGTATTTGTATAGAGCAGAGGTACAAATTTGAGAGATAAAGCTAGAATAGGGCATGCAGAGCCGTGAAATTGGGAGCAAGTAGGTTGTTCTTGACATGGTTCGTAAGGAGGACGGAAGAACACAAAGAACAGTAATCAAAGCAATGAATGAGGACAATATTTTTGAAATACCAGCTTTCAAATGAATTTAAGGGTTGTCAAGAGTGTATTTCTCAAAGCAAAAAAAAAAAAAGGAAGTTGCATCACTGAAGATACAACATGATGTAGGAGAAAGAAAAGGGAGCCTGGATGTTGCTGGTATTGCGTAGGAGAAAATAGAAACAGTTAGGGACCATCTTATCTCATGACCTGAAATCTTGGAAATTTAACTCCTGTACTTGGATTATTCCTCAGCTTCCAGGCTTTGGACATGAGTGGCAGAAATATGCTCAAAAAGAAGTTGTAGGGGAAGAGGATTGGATCAGTTTTGACTGTTGTCATTGCGCGAATAGTTGGTTATTCATGGCAATGTATCAGAATAGTGTTGTGCAGGTGCAGCAAACATCTTTGTAATTGATTTTCAGTATTAGAGCTTTGTTAATCCAGACGGGTTATAAACAGCACGAACATTTGTCTTAACAAGAATTTAGTAGCAGAAGTCTCGGTGGCTGTGATCACGATAAGTTACGTTTCAAGTCAGTACCCGTGTTCATTTGAAGTAGTATTTTCAGCATCCGTCAGGCTTCTGATTCATGTTAAAAATGTTGCAAATGTGTGTTGTTTACAACAGCACAGGGTAATGATTTCAGAAAGCTGGAAATTTGTCTACTGAAAACTTTGTGCGTTTATTTTTAAGCATCTATGACTTAATTTTCGTCGTCGTTATTCATTACTTACTTTGGCCGGCGTAAGCTGCAGGAGGTTTTCAAAGGCCATGGATTTCACACATGCAGATAGTTTTGAGGAAACGTAAGCGTGGTGTTTTTGCCAGGAAATGATTATTTAAGATTTTTTATCGTTCCTTTTGCTGGATTCGTATTAGGGTAGGCCAATATTTAAAGGTATCTACGCTCATTTCGGAAGAGCCTTGACTTGTCAGATGTCTTCTCCTTATAGCTCAGCTGTGTTCATTGCGCACCTTCCCTGTGATGCTTGTTTGTATCTTCCCTGTCTCGTTCTCACTTCAAAATTTAATGTTTCTAAATGCTAAATATTGTCTTATACAATTAACATGTTCCTAGATACGTATGCATGGTTAGGGTAAATAGTTACTGCCTACCATGGAAAGACTGAAGCCTTTCAATGGCTGGGCTGCGTCCTCTTGTTTGGGCAAGGGTTAAGGTGTTAGAGCAAACGTTGGCCTCTGCTTCTGCCTCCACAAGCCACCTATCAAAAGGCTTGGGCCAGAAGCCAGAAGGGGTGTGTGCGTGTGTGTGTTCACACGGTGGGAAGAGCTGGGGCGTTGGGACAGGCTCCACTATCAGGATGTGACACTGGCTGCTCTCTAGTCTGGCATGGAAAGGGACTGGTGACACGCAGGAGGATCCCACGGGATCACTGGGCTGTTTTCTTCCACATCCCACCCGGTGCCTCCATCACCCGAGGAATTCCTGTGCTGTCAGGTGTTGCTCTTGCACTGGAGCCTGGCTTAAACAGCTCATAATCCTGTTTTCCTTGGGAGCTTCTGGTAGGTGTTGTCAGTATGGACCTTCTGGTCTGCAGTTCCTGGGGGGACTTCCAGGAGGGATGACAGCGAGAGTTGTTGGACATGCTGGCATTTACAGAATTGTTTTGCAATGTCAAAGTTGTTAAAATGCTGATTTTTGTGAACTGGTGTCTTCAGATGTGTCTTAAGGGTGAGTTTAGGCTTAATGTTGGAAATGGACCATTTTCTATAACCCTAGCCTATCGGTTTCACAGTTTGATGCAGACCACGCTTGCAAATGCAGATTGCTTTGAAATTTTTGATGAGGTTGTAATTTTCAATTCCAGTGGTTAGGTTGTTCATGTTTGTGTTTGGTAACCCACTGAACTTCGGTAGCACTTTTCAAGGAAGGACCTCCGAGAGCTATCAGACGGGATTATGACAGCTCAAGTCTCATGACACTGAAATCTCAGGATATTTTGCATATTGGTCATAAGTGCTGTCTTTGCAGAGGTAGGAATAAGAACCCAGTCTCTTGGTTCCCATTCTCTGCTCCATTTACCCGCAGCATTTCATCCTCTATTCAGCGAGAGCTAGCTTCAGAAACAACTCACTTCATCTGGAGGATGTGGATGTTATTTTTTTTCTTCTTAGTAGCGTGTTCAACCCCTGCTAACTTCATGTCATTGTTCTTTCTGAAGTAATTGAAATGGACGTTTCTGTTCTTTGCTGCCATTTGAGCTGAGGGATGGTTTTCCAAGGCAGTTGGCTTGCCCAGAGTAGCTGGAGTCGTTTTTTCCACTCGTAGGCTCGTTTGTCCCACAACAGTGTCAGAGGTTTAGCAGGGTTGTCTATGACGGGGGAAAATACAACTTCCTTATCTACCACAAAGGGTCACACCCCTGTGTTGGTGTGCACCAGTGCTGTGGGTTTACCTTTTTAAGAAATGTTGTCCTAGGTACACTAAAACGTGGTGAAATGCTAAACAATTAAGCTCCTAGTAATTCCAAAAATATTGAAAGCTTTTCTTTTTTTCTGCGCCTAATACGTTTGATTACCAATTCACACAGTTTGCATGATTCATGGAGTTTGGATAACTACAGATGCGCAAGGTTTTATTGTAGCAAATCCTGCTTGCTAGTGAAATAACTCGCATTGAATTCAGTTTTATTTTTATTTTTTTTTTTTTACTGTTCTGTGCTGGGAGGCTGGCCATTCCCACTCATGCCATCCCTCAGTCTCTCAGATGGGGCATTCAAAATAAGTTTGGGCACTTGCTTCAAGAGCTACATTCAGTAATTTCTCCTAGTAGCATTAGTGCTTTCATTCTTTCAAATCAGGTAAAGTAGGGATAAAAACCTTAAAACCTAGAATATCCATTACTTGGAGAAACAGAGGCAGGGAGTGCATCAGGTGGTTATTTTCCCCAAGCACCATAAATCTTGAGCTGGTTCTGGCAGCGAAAAGCAGCAGCTCTCCTGCCCTCCCTCTGCTACCAGCTGTTTGTTCTCTCCCTTGTGCTGACCCAGGCATTTGTGCAGCCATGTGGTGAAGTGCATTGGGAAATTGATCTGGGTTAAAACTAACCTGGCAGAGAAACGTGTTTGTGATAGCAGAAGGGAGGAGGCCAGAGCAAGCAGCCAGGGTGCGGAGAGGCAGAGCTGACGTCCCCCGGTAGCGCTGCCAGCTTCACGTGGCTGCGGAGCTGGAGCCTCGGTCCTCTGAGACAGGAGGGCTTGGGTGGTTTTCTTTTGGCTGGCTCTGATGAATTGTTCAATACAGGAGATCCTAGAGGAGATTGGGAGAGGCTTTTACAGCCTGTAGTCATGTTATGCATGCCGGTGAGTTGTTTAAAAAAGCGCTGTCGAGAGGGTTCTTCAGAGCATTCAGACAGGTGAGTTGTGCTGACCTAACTCTTTCTGGCCCCAAACAAGTCTATCTGTTGGCATTGATTAGATAAGGAACTTTGTTTCTTGCTTTGATCCTCTGAAATATTCTTAAATTCCTAAAAATCTCCTAAAATAACACTATTAAGTATTCCAAAAATAATAGCGTAAGTGAAACGTTATAGGTTAGTAAGTAATTTCTGGCATTCTGGAAGCTCCTTCCTAAAATATTTCAATAGATGGGCATTATAATAAAATAACACTAGATACAGCTCCTTCCAGAATATTCTTCCCTTTCATCTTTTTGGACTTATTTTCATTAAATCATGCGTGTAGCAAACCCTATTGCCAGCCATTCCCGTATAAATATATAATTACTAATTTGCAGTGCTATATTTATCAACATTTTAATTGTTACTCGTGAAGAAACTGCTAGAAATCCTGTCAAACCAGGATATTCTCCCTTAAACTGAAGGCTTTTTTTTTTCTCTTCTGCTACGTCACTACTGACAATAAATTCTTGCCAAAAATAGTTGTAAGTAGGTTATCGGAAAAAAATCAGCTTCAGGAAAATTTACCAATTTTTGATTTTGTCCTCAGAGCGTGCGCAGGTGAAGGAAGTGCAGTCAGACAAGGTGGCACAGTAAGAAGGGAGGTTGGTAGTGAAGATGTGCTCCAAATGTGCAGTCCCTGCTCTGCTAAACACTTACGGCGCCTTACACGACTGCTTGAGTACCATCTGGAAGTCGGAGCTAACCCCAAATGACTGCTGGAGCAGCCCAAGGTTGGTGGGACTTGGGCTGTTGGGGTGACGACACCAACCCTCCTGCCTCCATCTGACAGCTGTGGCAGCGGGCAGTGCTCCCAGTCAAGGTTTTCTCTTAAAAAGATGATAGGGTGGCTCCACAGCGTGTCTTAAGAAAGATGGGAACTATGCTGTATTTGTGTGGGAGATTTCAGTAGTAAGTGATCCCATCAATCCTTCAGAATTTTTTTTCTGCAGCATGGAGTTGAGAAGCACAATGAAATCTTTTAAAATGAATATTTCGTTCTGCTATATTGCCCCAGCCAAATGCAAATATGGCCAAAAAAGACTTCAGGCTGATGTTGCTCGTGCTTCTGCGTGGTGTGTTGGTACCATTTCTGACAAACGATGCTCCCTCCCTCTTGGTTTTGAAGCATTTGTTGGATGCAACTCCAATGCATCCCTAGGCAATTAGTTTCAGAAACTCATTTTCCATAATATAATATAAATATTCTTTACTGTGGGGGAATCCGACTTTGTCTTGTACTGGTCACAGTCATGACTTCCCGCAGCTGACGTGGAGAACAATTTTATAATAAACGTGTATTTACCGGGAGCTTGTCTCCTTTGTTCAGCACTGAACAGGCTTAATTAAACCTCCCAATGTATTTTAGGGTAAGATTTGCCTTCACTGATGGCAGCATCGTAACGTTGACTTGCTTAAAGCATCCTTCCAAAATTTGCACATCTTTATGAAGTTTCAGTTGGCTGAAATGAAGCATTTTTTCCATTTATCAGAATGACTCTTCGTAAGATCAAACATTCATAACCCCTGCCTCCGCCATGTGCCATACGGAGCTCTTCCATCTCTGTTTCTTCATGCAGATCCTCAGCTTCCTTGAAATCTTCTTCGATCTTAATTGAAAATAATTTGCAAATGAATAGCTTTTGATGCTCTAGCTCGTTGTTGTCCACCTGTCTTAGGGCACTTTCAGCAGGACTCTATCATCGAAGATAATCACTGAGGGTTTAGAGATGGCTTCTATTTGTTTCTGAAGCAGAGTGTGAATTTCTTCCAGTCCTTCTGCCTGGAATTTCCCTGATTACTGAGCCTCAGAACAAAATCCATCTCCAGTACTAGGTATGGTAAATCTGTTCTGGGGAGGCTGAAATGCAGAGAACAGCATTTGATTCGGTTTTGTTTCCCGTTTGTTCTTCTTCAGCACTACGTACTGACTTTTTTTTTGTCTTTATTCTTACTTCTAAACTATTTTTGAAACTTTGTTTGCCTTTTATATTGCACAGTGGTAATAATGCATGCTGTGCTTTTATCTCTTCTGATTTTTATCCCTGACGGTTTATGCTGTTCCTTTGTACTCATTAAAATGCCCTTGTTTCCATTCCTAATACAATTCTTTCTAGTCTCAGACCCTTATTACTGGCTGCTTTTGATGCACCCTGTATTCATACTACATTCCCTATCTTTCCCCTGAGCTGGAATACTTCGCTATCGTGTGTATTCCAGTACAATAACTGCCAGTCCTCCTTTAAATTGCATTCTCGGGAGATTCTAGCAACAAGTTCAAAGAGTTGGTTGAAATTTGCTTTTCTTATTCCATTTAATTGAAGATAAAAATTTCTTCTCCTTTTACTCCAGCTCTCATTTTCCCCTTTCCTTGGCACGGCGAGCGCTTCTCGTTACCACTTCCAGCCAAATCTCTGTACACGTTCAGCTTTTTAAGATGGAGCCCGCCCTAATAGAGTGAAGTGTGAAATAACTGCTCTTCTGGCGCCCTTGACTTTGTGAAGCAGTTGTCCTCAACGATTCTCACAAACTTGTTGGGCTGTTTGCTCGGTTATTTTGGTTTCCATCAGATACTTGGACGCTTTAGGCCTCCTCTTACCCTGCGGTTCTGAAAAACTCTGAAAGCTTCTGCGAGTTGCTTACGAAGCGATCGCCCCCTCGTTTGGTCAGTGGGGCCGTTTCTCTCTCCTTGCCTTTTCAGTTCCTTATTCCCTAGTTCCCATTCTCTGCTGCTTAGGGTTTTGTTTCTGCTCCTACTTTTTTCCTCTTCCTCCTGTGGTGGTTTGTTTTTTTTTTCCTATTTGTAATAAAGGCAGATGATTGTGTTGCGTGTTTGTTTTTTCTCACCACGGCCCAGTGAAATGCAGGAGAGTGGGACTGTGCTCGGAAACGGATGGGATGCTTTCATTGTGGAGAAGGGCTTGCAAAGGGGAGTTTTGAAATTGAAAATGAAGATGACAGAAATGTTAAAATTTCTTTAAATCTTGCAGCTTATACCTCTGGCTACTTCTCAATTATGCTTGTTCTCTGTAGGGTAGAGGAATGCTTGCAGCTAGGAGCAGTGCCCTGACACCTGAAGCATCTTTACAGCAGCCGTGCCTGTGCTTGGAAACCAAAAAGAGGCAACGCTTTGGGACACCGCAGCACCATCATCTCTCTTGCTAGGTTATGGCCATGGTCACTCGTTCCATTTTGACCTGGGCCTGCCAGCACCTCCCAAACAGCTCTCAGGGCTGGCCCAGGAGCTTGCGCGGGCCCTGTCCCTGCTTTCAGTCCCACTGGCAGGTGGCTGCTGTGTTTTGGGGGCTGCCAATTCGCTAATGTGGATGTGAGCCATTGTGTGCTGCTTGGTCTCAAGGCCGAGGCTCCCAACTCTGCTTATTTTACTAGAATAACTATAAAGGGTATTTTTCTAGAAGGAATTCAGTGAGACTGACACCATTCTCATCAGTTTTACTTTCAGCCTCCTGGGCAAACGCTGCCACAGTTAATGTTCTCTAACCCGGAGGGATGTAAGTTTAGGGAGAACAGCTCACAGCAGAATTGCTCTAGAGGGAGCAGGGGAGATGGGATGTCGGAGCCATAAAGCTCTGAGAACTGCTGGCTTTCGGTGCTTCTCTGGTCTTCTGACACACAATTTGTCCTGGTTCATATTTTGCGTAATTAACCTTGCATCAGGCATCCTGATGGAGTTTTATACAAAGGCAAGAGCAAAACAGATGCAGCGGGTATTCTAATTTATTTTCCTGCCTGTGTCTTCCAGAAACCATTTAGGAGAGACCTGGGCCCAGAAACAAGGCAGGAGAGGTGGGGGGGACAGGACTTAGGAAATAAGTGACCTGTAAGCAAGATTATTTCAAGAAATTATTTCCCTAAGGCCTCTGATCCAGCAGTAGCAGCGAGGGTTGCCTCCTGGCTGGCTGCTCTGTCGCCTCTTTTTGTAATGGGATGGGGAGAGCATTCGTCATCCTGTCCTGTGGGGTGCACAGCTTGGACATAACAGCCTTTCTGCTTCAGATGTGTCTGTTGGTAAAGAATAAATACAAAAACTTGGTAAACTGACGCAAATATTTTGTGTACTCTGCACGTGGCCTTCCGAGATAAGGGCACGGTGCTGGAACAGAGCAGGGGAGGTGCAGTTGGTCGTGTTCCTGCCTTATGGACAAGCCGGGAACCTCGATCTCCAGGCTCATTAACCAGACATGGTTATTGGGGTTAAATTACCAGTAACGTAAATAAATGTTGTCCTAAGGATACTTTCAGTTTACTTTTTTGTCAATTAATGTGTCTTTTTTTATTTTATTTGCTCTAGACTTGGTCTGGATAGGCGGAAAGAATCCGGTTTTTGAATTGTCAGCTTGACCATGCTGTTTTCAAGGCTTTTTTAGACCCAGGATTCATGTGATATGTGACAGTTTCTTGTCTATACTTAGTTAACATGCCCACGCTTAAAAAAAAAAAGAAAAAAAAAAGAAAAAGAAAAAAAAAGTCATAAGTGTCATGGACATGTATGAACTTGTTGGGGTGAAGCTCGGGCACTCAGCTATCCCACATCTCCTAAGGTGCAATTTTCCATGTCGGATGGGAATTTGTAAAAATAGGGTGATAGATTTTTGTTAGCTGGTTTTTATCTAAAATCTACAAAGTTTTGCTGTTGTTGTTTGTTTTCCTGTTGTTTTTCCTTAGGGTGTAGCCGTAACTGAACGTGGGGAATACACAGCTGCATGGATGTGACCCCGCTGCACGGAGCGGCAGCGTTTTCCACCCCAGCTATTAGTAATGGGCCTTGGGGACAGGGCAGAGGCTGAACTCCAGTCCCATAATCATGCCACCTCGATTTCTTTTTCGGCAGTTTTGTGATGGTCTTGTTTCTGGCTGGATTGTTTTCTTTCGAAACTTGAAAAGAATAATGATATTTATTTTACTGCTCTAAAGGAGCTTGCTAATGAATAGTAGGAAGTGTACTTAAATAGCCTGAATTCTGTTGAAGTCTCTGTGCTTAGTCAGAAGAGAGAACTGGGCACCTCTGAAATGCAGTGCAGAAGGACCCTGTAAGGTCTGAGCAGGAGGTTCATTAGAGCCACCGCATAGGAAACCCCTAGACAAAGAGATGTAGCTGTGGTCTGGGCCATCTGGATATCACCCTAATGCCCCGATGGCTGTTGTCTGTGCTTGGTTTGGGGCACAAGTTATTTCAGATGGGGTCCCACCATCACATTTTAGCTCTGGGTGTAATTACAGGGCTATGCAAACAACTAATTGAATGTGAAAAATATTTGCAAACCATTTTGGGAAGTGACTCTGAGCTGCTTTGAGCAGGAGGATGGGCTGGATGACTTTGAGGTCTTTTCCAACCTGAGATACCCTATGATCCGATTCTGTGACCATCCCTTTTGATGGTCCTGCCCATTATTTATATCATAAACTTCCTGTGTAAAAGCAATGGATATGTAAAATAACCTTTATTTTTTAGAAGGTGTTTTCCTGTTTTATTTCTTGAAAGAAAGCAATTTACCATATCTCTTTGTTCCATTTTTTGCGTTTTTTATTCCCTGTCACCTGGTAGTTGCTTTATCTATTAATCTGTCTGATTCCACATACACTAAATCAGTGATTACTTGCCAACAATTTTTTTTTTTCTTTTTAAAGGACATTTTAAGAAGTATCTGGTAGAAAAGGGTAGGGCAGATTTGGTTACGTGGCAGATTTTGTCAGGTTTTTTATTCTGACATTCAGTTTTGTCCTGCTAGAAGTTAACAACTCGCTATTAGCGATGAGTCATTTTCTAATAGTTTAGGTATTGCCTTTTTTTCTACCCCTTACTGCCTTCTTTTCAGCTTGTGGTCTGCTCGTCTATATTGGTTTTCAGCTCTTTCTGAATTCATTTGCTCTTGCCTTTATTTCCGTTTCTGGTAAGCAGACGACATTATCATTTTGGTTACGCAGCAGGCAGGCTTTAACCATACCAGCACTTGGTAGCAGTGCTGAGTGACACAGATCGCGGCGCTCCTGTCTCTTCTGCAGTGTTTCTGCCCAGAAGCACCACATGCCACGCTCCTTCAACAGCAGGTAGCATAGTGCTGCTGGGAAACTCAAGAAGAGAGTAAGGAAATTTGAGATTTGGCGAGGTAACATGGAAATTGAAGGCCTGTATTTATTATTTCAAATAGTTTTTCAGAAATGTTTTTTAACCTGATTGAGCTTATGCTTCTCCATTGATATCTCTGTTTACGTTTGCTAGTGGACAAGAGCTGATGAGGCTTGATGAGCTCAAGCTACACTGAGCTGTCTGTGCTGATGCTCTTTGGGAAGGTAGCAGCCACAGAGGTGAAAGGGCCTTTTGGTTGTTGTTCGTACTTCAGTTTCACATTCATCGCTGAATTAAGTGTGCTGGTTCTGTGTGGTGCTCTGCCATTGTAGTTGCAAGGATGATAACCTTTGACCAAAGCATGGAAAGACAAAGGGAGAAAGATACCTGAAGCCTTTACAGCGTTATTTGTCAAAACTTGTCTGTCAAAGCCGCAAGGACAGACCAAATTTGATGCCTTCTATTGGGAAATTTCAATCATCTAACTTACGTTACTGTTCCAATTTTATTTACTAATAGCAGGCTTGCAGGATAGGACATCCTGGACGTAATGGCTTTAAATCAGGTTTATAATGGTACGTTAATAGGGCTGTGTAGTTAACACATGAAATACATATCTTGACCTTACATCATGCTGTTAACCTGTCTTACGTCCAGGTATGGGTCTGGCTCATGCTCATGACAAGATGGAGCAGGGAAGAGGAAAGAATATAGTTTGGCACCTCTTTTTTCTTCCTTTTTTTCTTTTCCTTTTAGAAATGGAGTCTATCTCCAGAGTCTGTCGTAGTACAGATTAGAAACTTAAGAGCTTCCAAAAGCCTTCAAATGCAACAAAAAAAAGAAGTTAAACTACACTTGTCTCATCTGTGCTTTGGCATGAAAAGTAGAAGTAACAGAGAAACTGCGTTCGCGGAAGGAGGCTGGCTCAAGCCGATTTGTAGCATGAAAGAGTGAAAGAGCGCTGGAAGGTAAATTGCCTTTACGTTTGAGAAGGATTGCCAGGCTGAGGAAAATATTTGAGTTGCCTTTTCTGCTTGTTGTCTTTCTGTAGTTAGATGCTTATGGCTTAATCTCAAGTCGTCGTTGTGATTTTATTGTATTGTCACTAGAAACCCAATGAAATAAAAGATCTAGAAGTAGCAGGTCCACAGAAGTTAAAAAAAAAAAAAAAAAAAAAAAGAAAGACAAATATTTAAAAATGACAAACACATTTTTGTGCTTCTTGCATGTTCATCTTTGTGTCTTAATGAAGTGCCAAATCAAATTTGTGACCTAGTAGTTATTGTAACCAAACAAATTGTCATGAGGCCCATCTCTCTTAGTTGTGCTGCATTCGAAATTTGGATTGGAAATATTGGACGTGGTGCCATATCCACGTGTGAATTTCTCTTGGTTACTGTGAAAATCGTTCTCCAAAAGTTAGGAATTGTAAATAATAAACAGATCCGGCATGCTCTGCTAAATATGTCTCGATTAACTCAAGAGCTGAATCCTTGAGTTAATCAGTTGGAGTTTGGAAGAAAACAGTCCAACATATGTATAGACATAAGTTTTTATCTTAATCATTAAATCCATAGCTTCTGTTGCTTAAAAAAAAGAAGTCTGTCTCTGGAGAGCTGACTGATCCCATTTCTCCATGTACATTTTCTTGGCAGAAGTCTTGGCTTAAGCAGTTTGTGCCTTGCCACGGTGGTGACACGCATTTGGGGAGACGTGTGAATCGGGGCAGGGAGCTGAAGCAGGCGGAGTCGCTTTGCCTTTTTTTTTTTTTTTTTTTTTTTTTTTTTTGGTGTCCTGCCCCATCCCTTCTTGCTGGGTTGCCCTGTGGCCAGGTCAGCCCTGTCATCTGCTTGGCAGGCTGATCAACCTGCAGCCGAGCTGCCACGGTTTGGAGGCTGGGATAAAGGGCCACGGGGTGGGATCAGCTTCAATTAGAAGCGCTGCCAAATGCGAAACCCTACCCCGAGCTGTGCCTTTAGCTCTCTGTACGAAGGCAACGCAGGGCTGGTTTGTATGGCCAGGTAGTGATGAGTCAGCACGGCTGCCGTTGGATCACGTCTAATTCCATCGTACCAAAAATGACGGTTTTGACCCAAGATTTTTATATCAATTAATGTGCTTTTTACAGTAAAAGACCCAAATCTCACGTCTTCAATGCGGGATGAAATGCAGCTTGGCGTTCGAAGCTCTCAGGAAGAACCAGGCCCCAGCTAATACAGCTTCGTACCTGCTAGCTTGGGCTGCGGGAATGGTAGGGAAAAGTACTGGGAGGGATTTGTTGTTATTACTTTAACCAGCTGTTATTAAATTGCGACTTGCCTCCTTTGTGCTAAGGTTCCTATCAGGTAAATGTTAAAACATGTGCTTTTTTACAGACTACCATGTTTGAAAACGTTGATAAACTTCAGCTTCAGCAGCACAAACAGTTTGAATGTGAACTTAGGGCACGTCAAGATGCAGGTGGTGTCATCTCGGGAGTGAGGTACTGCACCTGTGTCCTAGGAGAAGTTCATATAAATTATTAGGGGATGGCTGGCGTTGGTGCTTAACCTCGCTTGGCTGTTCTGTGTAGACACGGCGACTCGTTTTATTTAATATGATTTGGGAAATGCACAGCTTCTGCCCACTGTTGGGAGTGAAGAGGTTTCAGGGTAGTTTATTTTAGTTAATCTCAACGTGACTGGAGAGAGAAGTGCTTGAACTTAGAGCGATCTGTGTCCGACAGGGGCTCGTCCTGATTAAACCGAGAGGACTCTCAGCGCTACAGGGAGCGGGCTCGTGGTGGAGTGGGAGCAGGTTAGCCACTCACCACTTGGTGGTTGAACCAAACTACCTGACCCTTAAAACAGAATAAAATACGGACATTTACTATCGTAGCTAAGGCTCAGAATAACACATTGAACCTTCTCGTTGCAGCAGAGAGCGCTGACACGTGTCGTTTCTGGAGATGTGCTGCCAGGGGTGGCTTGATGGCTGTGTCCGTACCTGTACAAACAGGGCACCAGGCTCTTGTACAATAGTGACTTGTAGAGTAAACACATGCAGGTTTTTTTTTCCTCATTTTTTTTTTAATGCGAGTGCTTTCCTTTTAAAATTTTATCTTAATCTCTGGGGAATTGGTTTGATAAAAACTTTCCTGTAGGCCAGGCACCTGCAGAGCGTTTCGTTGGAAATGGAGCGATAGGAGTGCTGGGGCAAGTCTCGCTGGGTGAGTGCAGGCTTTGGGTTTGTTTTGTTCAGCCACAGAGCTGAAATGGTCTTTTTTTATTATTTCTAAGTGCGTTTAGTGAGAATTCATCTCGACAGGACTAATAAGGGAAGACAGGACGGGACGGCTTTGGTGCCCACAGAGGAAGGCTGCCCCTGCCTGCGGATGTTGCAGCTCAGCGTAACAGAACAGAATGGGCTCAAAACCCCAACCAAAGTCAGATCAGCGAGAAAACAGACGTACCCGTAGCGTTATTTTTGTTGTTAGATAAGTCAGGGTAGTGCTGTCGTGCCGCCGTCCTGCTCCTTAAACAAATTTGAAGCAAACTTACCCGAGACGGCCAGAGCCAAAGCAGCACCCAGCAGCTGCTCGAGTCCAGCGCCGAGGGGAGCTGAACAAAGGTAGGAGCGGGCTTGGCAAGGCGAGGGGTTTGCGAGTGGCCGTCAGTGGGAGCGGAACGAGAGTTGCATAATGATTTCTGGGCTTGTTTTGCTCGCCGAGGTCTGTGGAAGGGAAAAAAAAAAATAAAAAAAAAAATGGCAGGGGCCATTTGGGGGGGGGGGGGGGGGGGGGGTGAAAGAAGAGCCGTGTTTAGGTGGACGTTCATCAAGCTTTACTTTCGTGGCCAGCCCGCTTCAGATCTGTCTGGAGAAGCGTTTCAAGTCAGAACAGCGTGAAAAGAGGAAGAAGAAGGGGAAAAAAAAGCCGCTCCCTGTGCTCGCACCGCGGCGTTTCGAGCGGCTCCCTCAGCACAGCGGGGCCGGGGGGCGCCTCGGGCGCCTCCTCAGCAGGCAGGCGGGCACCGGGGGGGGGGGGGCTGATAACACCCAGGGGTGCTGATAACACCCAAGGGGGCTGATAACACCCAAGGGGGGGCTCCCCTTTCGGCTCCAGCCCCGGGGGGGAGCCTGGCGAGGGGCCCCAGCTCCGGGAGCCTCCGCCGGGGGCGCTGCTCGGGCTGTGGCGCAGGCAGCCCCGGCTCCTCTCCGCGGCTCCGCTCCGCACATTGGCGGCGCCCGGCTGCGTCGGATCTACTTTCTCTAGTTTTTTTTTTTTTTTTTTTTTTTTTTTCTCCCTCCCCTCCCTTCCCCCTCCTTCCCCTCCTCCTCCTCCTCTTCGCCCTCCTCCTCCTCCTCGGGGAGGCTCCCGGAGGAGGCCAAGTTGTGAGGCGCTCCCCGCGGCGCCGCCCGCCTCTCCCCCCCCCCCCCCCCTTCCCTTCCCTTCCCCACCCCGGGGCAGCGGTAAGGGGAGCATGGCCGGGGTCCCCCGGTGCTGAATCCCCTCGGTGCTGCTTCCCCCGGTGCTCAACCCCCTCTGGCACCCATCCTGACGAGAACTTCTCCCCCCGGAGCAGCCCCTCGGGCACCCATGCCAACCCCGCCGTTCGCCTGAGGGGCTCCGTGAGGCGCTTGCCGAGGGCCGGGTTATGGTGCGCGATTCGCCCGGGGTGAGTAAAGGGCTCGGCGCCGGCAACTTCTTTGTGTTAAAAAAGGGGGAGAAAAGGGACGGGCAGGCACGGGGCTTGGCTCACAAGGCACCCGGGGCTGTAATGCCGCCGGGAGACGGCGTTTTGGGGCGGGGGGAGACCCGCAGAGCCCGGCTGCCAACTTGGCCCCAGCCCTCCCCCCCCCCCCCCCTTCCCTCACCGCCTGCTCGGTGGGGTGAAACCGGGGGGGGGAAATAAAACCCCAAAGCCACCCCCGGCCCCCTCCCGAACAGAGATCTGTACATGTAGGTTCAAGTTACACGGTCACTAGATAATCCTCGACCATTAAAAGCTAGGGGGAGGGGGAGGACAACAAACAAAAAAGCCCGGCTGGGTTTGCTGGAGGGCCCTGCGCTGCTTGGGGTGAACCCGGCACCCCCAAACACTCCCTTAAATTTATGACTTTATATGGTTACCTATAGCACAACTCTTTTTTTTTTTTTTTTTTTTTTTTTACCCCCCCCTTTTTTTTTCTTTTTGTTTTTTTGACTGCTTTCATTTCCTGGTGTGAATTCTTGGAGCGATGGAAAATGCGATAGGGTGAAATTTTCTTCAATATTTCGAAGTGCCCCGTGCCATATTAATTTTGTGTGATTTCAAGGCATCGCCGGGCCATGGTAATGCCAGATGACTTTCCCGGCTGCCTTTATCGGCAGATCTAAACTTACAAACAACAACAACAAAAAACAACAATAAAAACCACTTCTTAAAATACGTTCCTGGCACATAATGGATGTGCAGACCATCATATTGTGATGATTTTTGTAGGAACAGCGAGCAAATAGGTCATAAGTCAAAGTAAGTGTTATGTAACTGGCTGGCTTCAGCAAACTTGATGCAAACTGAAGGAAAAAGAAAAGTATTCTTTTTTCTTTTTTTTCCTTTGGATGTGGACAAAATGAAAGCCTAGCTGTCGCTTTTTTTAATGAGATTACTTTGTAGCATGCTCATTAAAAAATGAAAAATCCAAGCTTATACTTTCAAATTATTAGCCAGTGAATTTGCACAGTGTTTTATATTTTCCCTAAAAACTATTTCAGTGGTGTGTCTGCTCCGGATACTAAACATGAGCTGTTCACTAGTGAATCACTAGTTAATGCTGTAGCCAGCTTCATTACATAATTGAAAATCGTTCACGAGTTGGTACAGTTTTATTGTTTATCTTTACTGTTTTTTAGAAGGATATTATTTGGCGTAGTTACAGTTTTTGAAAAAACTGAAGATAAGTATGAATACTTGATTTTTTTTTTTTTGCATCTGAAGACGAAAAGCAGCAGTGGGTTAATACTCCTCTTGCAAAACTGAAGCAACTAGGCAGACATTTAAAGATTCCCAGTGATTATATAAAATAGCGTGTATTGAACTGAACAGCCTTACTGAGCTGTAGCTTACACGTAGGGTTTTTGTACTTTCTGCACATTGTCACGGTGTTAGGATGTTGGGCTGATGTCCCTGCACAATAAAGTGTGCTTGCTATGGAGAAAGCTGCAGCTTCCAGACTGCGAAGTGCAGATATTTTAACCAGCTACTTGTAAGGCAAACGGAGGCGACAGACAAGATACACTTTTATTAGTGCTAATGTGATTAGCTGCATCTATGGGAACCATTCATTAATCTAGCTAATGACTACTGTGCGTTTCATTTTAAAGTATTTGGTGTATGCCTCCTTTACTACTTGCTTGTAAATACCCTTACTTTTGATAAGATGCTTGGTGCTTCAGTATCTGTACTTTCTCATTGCTTTCCTCACTTGTAGGTTGTCTTTGTAAGCTGTTTTACGGAGACATTTATCAGTTTGATGCAAAGTGATAAGTAATAGCCTGTTTATATCCCATCAAAGAGTCCTGAGGGCCAAAACTTTTTTTTTTTTAATGAATTCTTGCTGAAATTTGGTATTGTTACTTTGTCAGGCTGCGTACTTGGTTGACTTACATCCTTTTCCCTGTACTATTCTTTCCCAAGCAGAAACACCCTCACAATCTTGGCAGAAACGTTCGCTGAGAGTTTTTCGGGGGGAAAGCAGGGGGTGGCATTATTGTCACTGACATATCTTGCCAGTAAAAATTGGTTGCATCATGCAGGCTTTCTTAATGCGATTGTTCATTGGACTTGCCTGCAGACGACGATCTCTTAAAGGTAAATGGCTGGGCAGAAATGAAAAGAGGCCATATATCGATTTCTGATTTTGTTTCAGGCTAAAAGGGCCACTCAGCATCTGTGTTTCCAGCCTGAAATTTAGTCATCTCTTTAAAAATGTTGGAAATATTCTTCTACCAGCTCTGCTCTCAGTTCTTATGGCTGTGCAACTCCGCTTTCCTGGTCTTTGTGTGTTGGTAGAAAACACTCAGTGTGGAGTAGCATGTTCTTTATACACAATTTCAGTATAAAATATTCACCCTTCAAAAATGAAGGGAAAACTGACTGTGGAGTGCCATCAGAAAGCATGCTCTAAACACTCTAAAAGCTGAAAGAGAAATTCTTTTCACTTTATTTGGACTGTTCCAATTTTAGTAATTACTGAGGCTTCTGGAAACTTTAGTGTGTAATGTGCTTTCAGAGAGAGCTTTAAAAACGAGTTGACAGTAGGCCTTCAGCTAGGCTCCTATAATTCTGCCTTTCCTCTCCGAAATCCTTTTGGCATCTTCTGCTTTCCTGGCGGTGTCCTGGGCTGTGGTATCGCAGGTATCGGATGTCTCCGTGTAATTCCTGGCATTTGCTGTGTCACGGGGATAGCTTAGGTGAACCAGGAAACGTCACAGAAATTTGGTGAAGTGGTGTAAGAGAAACAGCAGCGTTGTATTGATGATAGGGGAGGGCTTTTTAGGGGTGTTCAAGTCTTTGTATTCGGATGTGGGATGTGTTCAGCAAACAAACGTCTTTACCTTGAGGGATCTTTACAGGTTTTTTTCCCCAAACATTTAACATCTTAGATTACGAATGCTCATCAAAATGGGTGGGAAAACGTCACGGTTAGAGTTTTTCCTCTTGAAAATAGCTTGGGTTTTGAAAAAACAGATCGTAATTATATATTGCCTTGCTAGGATTTATTTTCATCTCCGAGCTGAGGTGCAATGCCAGGCATAAGTGTAGATGATATTGCACATATGGAGGATATTTGACTCCTCCATAAGATCTGTTAAAAGTTAGTCATAGTACATTATCATTCTGTCTGTCTCGGTGGTGAAGGCTCACTGGTGACTGAATTCGCTGCGGAAATGTTGCACGGTGAATGTAGTTGGTGCTGGTGGTGCTTTTGTAATCCAGAAAATAAAATATTTCACGTTGGATGCTTGGAGCCGTGTCCTCATCCTCGTTCCCAAGTGTTGAAAGGTAAATACTTAAGCAATATTACTTAATTAGGTGCTGGGAGAAGGTGAGGGCTTGGAAGAAGAGCGCGCTTGTGTGTGTGTTTGTTTATTTTGGTCAGGGCTTGCAGTCCTTGGGTGTAATTCTGCTGGAGCAGTGGCTTTTAGATGGAACTGAACGCCTTCAGCCGAAAAGCACTTCCATGTTCTTGTTACTCCAGATCTCTCTTTTCCTTTTTTTCTTCTCCTTTTTCATCGTTATTGTTAATTTTCGTGCCCAAAATGCAGATAACGTGGAAGGCTTTTGTTCAGCGAGCGGCGCACGTGAGAGCGGGTTACGATGGCGTGTTCCTGGTTAGCCTTCTGCTGCTAACAGCTTATGGGATCTCACCCATCCCATTGCCCCTGGTAGTGTTTAACATCAGATGGCACAGAGAAAAATGTGACAAACTCTGAAGTGGAATCATCAGTTGTGGAATAATCATTCTGTAAGGGATCTGTTGGAGATGGGATCATGCCAGCCGGAATGGGAGCTATGTTTTTTTTGTCCAAAATTCGGACAACCTCAAGTGGAGTTGTTATTTATGCTCCTAGGTCTGCAGAAATCTACTTTCTTGGAAGGATCTCGAATTTGATAGAATTTGAAGGCTTTTTCCAAGCCTGGGGGGATGATGCAGTCGGCAGCACAAAAAGCATGGAAGGGATGGGTTGGATGGGCATGTGTGAGGACTTCGTGTTTGGAGCTGGGAGAAGGGCTGAAGGTTGGAGCTTTCCTTTGGTCACCTTGTGCTTCGTGGGTCAGGGGATTTTGGCAATACGCTTCTGGAGCACCACTGAGAATGAAGATAATGAGCAAGAACGAGTTGAACAAGCAAGAAGATGCTGACGGTGGTCAAGGAGGGTGATGTGTCTGGAATATTTTGTTACCATTTCAAGAGTTACTTGATCTAGGCCAAGAAGTAGATGGTGTGCTAGGTGTTGTCACTGTGCTGTGGCCAAAAGGGTGGGTCACAGTCGTGGCAGAAGCTGTCAGTCAGTGTTGAGAGCTGTCATCAAATGGAGGTCTGGGCTGAACAGTGAGTACACTTTGAAACTGATTGTTCCCATTTGAAGTTTCATTTTGGCCTTACAATATTTTCCTGGAAGGCTGATCCCACGTAGGAATGGATACAAAAGCAGGGTAGGGTGCTTTTGGAAGAATCCTGGGTTTGCAGTGATCAAAAAAGGGGGATCCAGAGTTACAGGCACGTAATCTTTAGGACAGATGGGGGATTGAGGGTGAGGAGCATAGCCTTCAGTCTTTTTCTTTCACCTTAATCCATCTTGGTGCAGTTTCTCGTCTGTGAGTAGTCTTTCTTTTCAAGAGCATTTAACCAGCTTTTCCCTTCTGTTCCTCCCTTGTCATCTTCTGTTCTTTTTCCTGGTTAAACGAAGCAAAGATTTTTATTTAAAGGAACCAGTTTTGAGAACAATGTAAAGGCAGCGTTATGCAGCTCCACAAGTAGCAACTGTTATAATTCCAAGTCTGGTTCTTAGAAGAAGAGCGTGATGATGGGGAAGCCTGGAAAACTTCTAAAGTGGTTCATGCAGACCAAGCAGGGTACAGTCTTGTATAAACAAGTTCTCAAAACTGGTCTGGGGAGGGGAGTATATTTGTTTACTGTATACATGTATTTGTTTAGCTTACGTATTAGCCAACAAAATGTGAAATGTTTTTATTGGTCTATTTATTTTTAGGTAGTCAGAGCCATCTAGAGTGATGGAGAATGTTCAACTGTGAGAAGTTTGTAAGTGATCTGACATTTCTTTGTAAATGATCTTCCATTTTTCAGAAACGCACACAGGTATTAAATTATCCTGGTGGCAGTTGTTCACTTACATGAGGTGGTTATGACACTTTTCCATAGAAAGTTTTGGAAGCCTCGTGCTGGATTGGTGAATAACCACTATTTTGGGCAATTCTCTTGCCTCTCTGGGGGATATTTTGCAATCGGTTGACTTCTGTTTACTACGTTACCGGAAAGTCAGCGTCTGTGACGTGTGGTGGGCAGCCAGGAATTGCCATTTCCAGCTGTGACATCTGCTGCCATCACCAGTGCTGATGGGGATTGCTTGCTGCTGTTTCCTGTGGTGACACCCGGGAGGAAGGACCTTGAGGGGAAGGCAGCTCTCGTGATCACTGATTATGGCCAGTTCGTATGGAACCAGGCCTAGATGTTTGTTCAGTTTACTCCTAATCTGCCTAATCTTCAACTTCTGCTGTTGACAGCTTCACCCATACCACAGGAGTCTTCAATATTGATGCCACTGGACCTCTAAATAAGGAACTGACAGTGAATAAGTGCAGTATGGATTCATTTCATTATTAATCAGGACGATAGGGTGTTCTGTAAGGTGCAGAATTCTCTTTCAAACACAACTGATGTGAACAGAATATTTTTTTTTCCATTGAAGTAAAATAATCGTGAGTAAATGCTCATCAGTATGAGTAGGAATCTTACAGTCTAGTCCCTTCGGTGTGTATTATTTTGAATAATGCCAACTGATTGCTACTACATGTGACAAAATAGTGTGGAGAACAGGATACTTTAGGAAAAAAATAAACCAGATACAGCAGCATAGATTTTCATTCTTCAGATTTCAAGCAAATGTGAGGCTATTTTTTGTCAACATAGATCCTGACAAGAATCACAAGCCTGTTGTGTGTAGAGAAGAAAAAATGAAGGGCATGTCTGGGTCGCTCAGCGAGACCTGGGCCTGTTGGGTTGTGTTTGTCTGAGCTGGGAACATATCTCAGGCCTCTGAGACCTGGCCTGCAGTTGGTATACAGATTCATCTAATGCAGAGAAGTGTCATAAGTACTGATATTATGTGTTTAAAATTTATTAGAGCAATGTACGGATGAATAGTTTGGCGTGTAGGATTCCACATATTACTATGATTGCACTTTTTTTCCGTGTTCTGTGCCATAATTTTATTTTCAGGCTAGAAAATAGAGAAAGAAGTGCTGCTTGGTTGGCTTCCCTGATGAGTGACATAGACTCCTATGTGAAGACAAGGAGGCCTTTTCTGAGGAAGGTTCTGAAGATCTCTCTTGTAGTAGAAACCCCGTGATGGTTGTGATCTCCTCAGCCACTCGTAGGGTAATCATTTTGACTGTTCCATGGCACGAGCAGACAGAGCTTGAAATCTATTTACAAGGAATTTGAAGGATGTGTTGTAGCGGTAAAGTTATGGGCAAAAAAGAGTAGTGGTAGAGCTGTTATGTCTATTAAGGCTAGAAGAGAAGCAAGGATCATGGGGAGTGATTGCAGCTTACGTAAAACTGTTGTGACTCAGTAAAATGGATGAGCTTTTGGGCATGTGGAAGGAAATATGTAGTGCTTTTTTCACAAAGCGTCTGACTGCTCCAGAATCACTTCACATCACAGAAAGCACCTTCTGCATCTGCAGTCCGCAACCGATTTACAAAATCTTTTTAAGTGGTTACAAACTATACTGGCAGAAGACATATCTTGAAATAATCTCTCCTGGAATCTCCTCTCCATGCTTCCAACAGCTTCTTAAGGCTGCTAAACTCATCACAAGCAAGCTCTCTGCAGACCACCCTACACCAGATTGCTCCTGAGCAGCACGATTTGCCAGCAGAGCTTCATGGCTACCCCGGTAATGCATTGTGAGACAGAATCACCAGGATCATAGGATCCTGTGATACAATACACACGTTGTTCTTTACCAGATCTCCTCATGGACATCCACCATATGTCCTCGTGGAAAGTAGATGGACAAGATTAAGCAACTGTGTGTATGAGGATGAGCTTGCATGCAGGCAGTGAACACGCAGCTGTTTTCTCATAAAGCTCCATCCTTAACTCTTTGGTTCTGGCAGTCAAAGATGTGTGACAAATTTCATCAAAGAGATGAGCTTGGGACCTGAAATTCATGACTTTAACCAGTCACGAGCCTAAAACAGAATGATATTCCTAATATTTTCTCAGCACCCCTGCCCTAAAACTCATCCCTTTGTCTTCCACAGGTAATAAATTGCCTCTCACGCTTTTCCCCAGGAGGCAACCATCTCAGGAGCTTTCCCTCAGCCCTCTTTACAAGTAATGTTTACCTGTCTTCTCAGATGGGCTCCCAGTGTTAACACAGAAGGTTATGGTGTTTGTGTAGTATTTAAATAAGAGCTTTCTTGTCCAGCAGCTTCTTTGTCACTTAATGATTTTACTCAATCAAGGTTGGGGAGAGCAAAATAAGCTCCCACAAATACCTCACTGTTGTCTTTTAACTGACTACAGGTAGCAAAAAATGAGTTATGTATGAAGAGTGAGGTTAGAGTCCTGGTGTGCTGGAACTAAATATTGCTTCAAATCCAAAGATTGCAGCAAAGTGCCACCTGACTCTGTTCAGTGACCTGACACATGATGTTTAGGTTATTTCTGAGGATCTGCAAAGAATTGTGTCTTGGGAGAATCCCCTGAGCTGCAAGAAGAGCTTGGTGTTGCTTAAGTAGAAGCAAACTAGGTTTTTTTTTTTTTGACTATGAAAGCATCTTGTAGAAAAGCATGACTATGACCTGAAACCTGCTGGTTTTGAGTTGTGTTGTGGTGGTGATGACCATCTGATGAAGGGTGTAAATGGCACTGGCAATGTCTTTTTTGGTATGATATGGACAAAGACTCTAAGAAACCACCTACTGCCTGTGAAGGTGTATGGGGTGCTCGGATATTTTCTTTACTTTTCTTGCCCCTTGCCACCTCCCAGGCAGAGCTGATTCTCTGAGACTCTCTTAAGAGTCTGTGGATGATGGAAATAATGAACAAGCCTTTGAAAGAAATGAAAATTTTATAAACCACCGGAGGCTGTAAATGAAGGTTAGTGTTGCTGATCAGTCTTCAGGTGCCAAAGTAATTTGGGCAACAAGATGACCTTTGCCTTGCCAGCGCTTGGTTCAGAGTCTGTAAGATAATATGCAGAAATCATCTGTGTCACGGTGGCCAGATCTGCGAGCTGGGCCAGCTCAGGGATCTGAATGTCCCTCCGTCCTATTTCCTGCAGCGGTGCAGAGCAGGTGCCTAGGAAGGAAAATGAGGAAATCCTGTAGTCGCATTGCCCTGAAACACTGAAAGCTGGGGAAGAATTGTGGGATCTGGAGTCAATGAAAGTATCTTTGTGCTAAATTTGTGAAGTATTAAGGATCTCACTTCAATGTATCCAGCCTCTCCTTGACCACACAGGCTTTCACCAATGCTGAGCACGGGACACCACAGATTAAATGCACATTGTGTGAAGAACCACCACCTTTTACTTGGGATTTTCCTGAAATTTCTACCTATGTGCACCAAGACCATTTAACGTGTTAGAAGAGACAGTGTCTGCCTTTCTGGCACAGATTCTTTTTTCACCTTTCCGATGTGATCTGTGATTTTAATTACCAAGGTGCAGGAGGATGCTCATGTGGGAAAAGCAGACCAGATCATCTTAAGAGCTGCCAAGAGAGCTCCGGGTCAGATCAGTGAAGTTTTAAACTGAAAAAATCATGGTGGAAAGTTGAGAGGACAAATTGTGTGTGTGGTGAACGGGGCTGCTTTTTGAAGGTGTTCTGGGCTCCAAAAGTATTTGGGAGTTTGGACTGTTTGCAAGCTCTGTTGTGGTCCTTCAGGCAGTGAATTGTTTCGTTGGGTCTTGTTTTCTGATGTGAGACGTCCATATTGCATAGCTTAGGTTTTGCTTCATTCTTTTAGTGTCGTGGTGTTTGTATCTGGATGATGAACCGGTCATAGATGGCATGAGCAGGCTTAATTATTCTCCTTATTAAGTTTCCCGATAGAACTGGCTATCGGTGAGTTTAGATTTTATGCCTGATGCTGCTGATGGCTCTGGATTTGCAGATCTCTAAAAAGCCTCAGTGCGGTGACAGATCAGATCTAACAGACCAGGTCACACGCAAATGCTCGTTAAAATACAATTAGAGCATCCCCTTTTGTTCCCTGAGTGGGGCCCAGCCCGCGTTTCGGGATGGCCCACCCGTCCCCTTTGCGCCGTGTGTTGTGAAATGCCCGTCTGGTTTCTGAGCCCGATTGTTCGCCACCCAAACCGCAGCCTTGTTCCAGCCTGCGCTGGGGACGCTCGTCCTTCAGCACGCGTCCATTATTCATCTCTTCCCTTCCATTGACTGCTGATTGAATGGGAATGGGTTCTGCTTTCATTTGAAACGTAGTCGTCTGAGGACAAATATGAAACACCGGTGTTGACAGCGGGTGTCTCCTGTTTTCCTCTACCTCTTCTTTTTAACTACCAAAGGCTGTTGTCTTTTTTTTTTTTGTTCCGTTTAATTAATAAGCTGATCTTGCAGTGGAGAGCCAGCCTAAATTGTGTTGGTAATTTGCCATGACCACCTATGGTACTATGTAAATAACGAGAGAATAACAAAAACCTACAACTAAATGAACAGAATCAAAAGGGTTTCGTTATGCTTTCGAAGACGAGCCTTGTCATCTCGCCTGGAAGGAGAAAAAGCTGGGTGGTTCTTCAGGCTTATTTTTTGATATGCTTTGAGCTCAAAGTTTCATAGCACGAATCCAGAGGTTAAATTTGTGGCCTTGACAGCAACTGTGCAAAGCTTAAACTTTATGCAAGCATAGGTAGGTTCAACATAAGATCAGCAAGAGAGACGGTTGAGTCCTTGTGTTGGTGCAATTTGGGCAAACAAAGAGAGTTTTCAAATCAGGATGTCGTAGAAGAAGGGATGGAAGATGCTGTAAAAGTTCTTAGTGCTGGGTTTTCTTTTGGCACGTTGGAATAGATTTGGCACTTGTAGTTACTGTGGGTAAGAGGCGTTTCTAGAAAAATAACATCAAATGTCTGTGTGGCAGCGGTGGGGGAGACGTCTGCTCTGAAAACATCTGAGATGCTGCAAGTGTCCCTAGTGGGAAAGAGAAATTGCAGAGCTGGCACTGACGCTAGCTTCTTACGCATGTATGGCCATGGTTAGGAAAGGATCAACACCAGGAGCTCAATTACCAGGGAAGTGAGTGGCTAAAGCGATTGGAAATAAAGGGAAGCATTCGTACCTTGCTTCTTCGGCTCAGTTTGGCAGCAGTAGTGTGGGAGGGTGGCTGTCTCCAGACGAGCTGCCTCTGTGAAGCAAATCTTGAGGTGGATTTCAAAAGGGGAATGTTATTTTAACCTGAAGGCTCCGCCGTTGGTGTGACCTGCGGATGGCCAGCTTCTGCTTACAGCTGGATGGTCAGAGACTGTCCGGGTTGGGAGGGACCCACAGGGACCCACACATTTCAAAGAAAATATATTTAAGAAAAAAAAAAAAGCTTTCTTATTGGCAAACATGAGTTATTATGGTAACACAGTTCATGACAATTACTTGCACCTCTGTGGTGGTTTTATCTTACTGTGAGACATCAGTGTGTCTAAGGAGATGGCCAGAAAAAGATTTTAGGGTATTTTTTAGGGGCTGGGTTAGGGGTGGTACTTTTTTGTTTGTTTATTTTTATTTTTTTATTTTTTTTTTTTTTAAGATGTGATTCTTTTCATTGGGCTCATCAAGGCTCATTTTCCAGGACTTATTTTTCTTGCTTTGACAAACTAGGTTGATCAGCGCAACTGGCAAGGAACCGACACGGAGCAACAAAGGATTTCTGTTCAGCTGGAAATTTTATTAGAGGCCATCTCCATCTTGGAGCACTTTGTGAAGTAGAGTAGAAACTCTTTGTATAAGAAAGGCCACTCCAGTTCATTTGCATGTTTTCCTCCCCAAAATTAGCATACCAGAATACTTGGTTGCGGTGCGTTTGGAAGACTTTGTGCAAGAAATAACAGTAAGTCGAAGATTGCTAACTGAGGGTCTGTAATGATGCCAACTATTTTTTTTTTTAATGAGAGCTTTGTATACATAACAGGATGAGTCATCACTGGAGAGTTCTGAAAGTGGTTGGCATCCCTAAGAACCCTTTTGTATGTCTCTGCTACACAAAAAAAAAGCATTTTTGTCATGAAACTGTGCTTTAAAAAGTGCTGGACTAACTCGGATTTAGGGGAAGGTTTCCTAATGTAGCTTAATTCTTGACTTTATATTATCATATTAAAAATATTTCGGTATTCTTAGATCTTCCCAAGTAATAGGATGCCAATTTCTAAGTAGCTTTTTGGCTATTTGTTTCTTAGGATTATACTTGTGACTTCAGACGTACTTCTTTTATATATGTTTATGAATTTGTTTTTAGAAGTGTGTAATAAGAGCTTGACTCTGTTCCTAGATCTGCAGAAACGACTCCTTTGCTTCCGTGCAAGTATTAAAAATCTGGCTGTAGGAGAACACCAAAACTCACTTGGCTTTATTGAACTGTTCGAAACCTGTCGTAGCTGCTCATCAGAGGCGTGCTTATTTTAAGTACAGTTTCTTTTGATACAGTTGTCATGTAGAGGGACTGGTTGGCCTTGGTGCTTTCTGTTGTGTCTCCTAAGAAATGAGTATCTTGCACGCAAGAAAAATCTCTTTATTTGTTGTGTTAGGAGAATTCGTAGTTGCCATCCTCCCTGAGAGCAGCTGCTTGATAAAAAGAAGCAGAAACATTTATTTGTGTTTAAGATAGGTCCACTGTTGTGTTTTGCCTATGATTTTTCCTGATGATGTGAAACCTTGTTAGTGTAACTTTAATGTTACACGAAGCGATGGAATTTTGGAGCTGGTGGAATAGGACAGGACGCTTACTTTTGTCTGAGATTTCTAGGAATATATGAAACTTTTCAGTCCTCTCCACCCTTGATTTGTTCTCCAGCAGGGCGTTTTATAATGCGGGCTGTAATTTCAGAAATCAAAGCTATTGATTGCAGTTCTTTTTAACCTTACAGTAGTGATGAAATATTATATGTAGCATTTTTAAAATTTTGTGAAACCTGAATAGTAAGTTTTTGGCCAACGAAACTTGAAAAAAAAAAATTCTTCAGAAGAGCTCATGAAGCATTCAGGATTTGTAGGTTTTGATCCAGGAAAAAATAATGTTCTTATAATAATTCAGAATTTTATACAGTTTTCATCTTGTTTCTCAAAATAATACTGGTAACAGAAAGCATAAACGACAGAGGGGCTTTCAGGTAGTCCTCAAAAAAAGCACAGGTTAATTATTCAGCACTACACCTGCAAGTGTGATAGCTTTGAGGCAAACTCTCAGCCTCACTTTTGTTGGTCTGTTCATTTTTGTGTGCATCCGAGGCTAAGCATTTAAACGCTTCTTGGATTTGGAAGTGAAACACTGGGTAATAAAGTTGATGCTTGGTGATGGCTTTTATTGAAACTTAGATTTAGTCCAGTGGCATTGCTGAGCAATGACTTCTTTTAATGGTAGCGCGCTTTTACCTATTATTTTTTATTAGTAGTGTTATTTTAAGCTGTAGTTCTTCTGCTGTGAGTTACCAGCGTAGTGGTATTGTGCAATTAAATGCTGGAGTATGCTGATATGGGGTGTGTCTAGTGACTGAAGCCCTGCTTTGTTTTTGTTTTCCAAGGTAAGCTAAACTTCAGCTTTTGATTTCACTTTTGGAGGAGGCAAATCCTCAACCTGTCTGCAAACGAGCCCATAGGATTAGGTATAAAAAAAAAATAAGGTCCTGGGGTGTGTCTGTGTTTAGAGAAGTTAATAGCAACACCAAAAAAAAGGTATGTTTGCCTTGCACCCTCTCAAGGCTCTTGCAGGGAGGAGCCCTGCTTCAAAACACCCCGCTTCCTTCACCGAGCCACCCTTCCCGGCTGCTCAGATGAAGAAAGTTTCCCTTAGGGGCATGCAGGCAAGCACGTTACCTTTATTCTAGGATCCACACGCATAGAAGAAAAACCACGTGCATCACTGGGGGCTTCCCACCTCACCTCCTCCAGTTAGGAAATAGCATCCACCACCCTGCTCCCTGCTACTTTACTTACCCGTGAGCTTGATGCGTGCGGGGCACCTGAGGGCACGGTTTGGGAGCTGTGTTGGCAGCACCACTTGGGCAGCCACCTCTTATTGCAGCTGCTCCTTTCTGTTCTCTCTTAGCACGTCTTTGGGCTGGGAGCTCCTTTCTTACTCCATAACCTCTCTTAGTAAAGGGGATGTGCAGTTTACCTGGTTCTTCAGGGGAAGATTTGGCCATTGCCTCAGTGCAGGTCCCCTGTTGGTTTGTTTGGGGCCAGTCCTAGCTTTTTGGAGAGTTATGTACACAGCTGTTTCGTGTGCTTGTAGATCCTTGTAGTGAAATCATCGTGTTCACAGAAGCAAAGCTTCTAAGAAGAAGTTTCACCAATGATAATTGGCTTAATAATAAAGTGGTTTGGATTATTTTTTCCTATTTTCCTTTTTTTTAGGATTTTGTTTTTTTTTTAGCTTAGAAGTGAATGTTTCCTTTTCCTTTACAGTTTATAGTTTTAAATCAGTAAACTTGCCCTTTTTTTCATATTTTTCTAGTTAATAGGATTCTTGATAGGCTTTTAACCTCTATAAGTAGTTTCAGATGTAAAATGATTCAGATGCGATGAAAAAAAAAAGACAAGTTTGGAATAGCATTAACGTCATCCTGTCAGTAACGCAGTCAGCAGTCGCGTGGCTTCTGTTAGCCCTACAGCTGCTTTACCGCCCGGTCACCCAAACTTTCCACACCTCGAGGAATGCCACGGTGAGGCTGCAGACTCATCACATTTTCATGCTGAGATGAATAATAATAATTGTAATTCTGCCAGAAACTTGGAAAAGTTGAGATCTGGGAGCCCAGTTTTTGGCGTTTTTTTTTTTTTTTGAGAACTCTCTGCCTAATCAGTAAAAACAAACAAAACCCAACAAGCAAACAAACAAAACCCCTAAAAGTTTGCCCGAGGTAACGGGTGTCTAAAGAATTTCTGTTGTATTAGTGCTGCACATCATCTGTGTAGCCTCTAAAGCTAAGGGAATAAATGCTAATAACGCGTGTGTTTTACTCGGGGTACGTGCGGCGCGGTTTACAAACGGATACGAACGGGGGCTCTGCAAACGCTTTGTGGAGATCTCACTTGCAAAATCAATGCAAACCCAGCCGCTGCTGCGGTGTGTTTGGGATTGCTCGTATCCAAGAAACCAGGAGGGAAGCGTGGCTGCGAGCTGGGCGCCGGACAGAAATAGTTAACGGGCAGCCCGCAGGATTAGTGCGGGATTCTGCTAATGAGCTGGAAGGAGGCGGAAACAGCAAGCTAATGATATTGACAGACAGCAGCGAGGTAAATGCATTTGTCAACACACGGAGCCAGAACGTGGCAAGGAACGTAGCTCGGGAATACAGAAAATACAGCAAGAGGAGAGAGGGAGGTGGCTGTGCCTGCCTCTAGCGCAGCCGCTGCTCGCTCGGGACTGACAGGTTTGCAAAACACGTCGCCGGCGAGGGTGGGAATCTGGCGGTGAAGCCGTGCTAAAAGTGGACAGCAGACGAACAAATTTATTTATTTGTTTCATTACAGCTTGTGTTTTAATGGCCTCAAATGCATTGTGGTGAATTGTGACTGTTGGTGACGGGGCTGGACTCGGTGTTGATGGGGACGGAGGAAATGTCCCTGGGGTAATGAAACTGAGACAAGAGTTAACGTTGCACCTAAGGTTAAATAAAGGGAGTTGTGGGGAAATCTAGGAGGTAGAACTCAAACATACTTAAAACTCATCACTTTATTTTATAATTAAGCCTATTTCATCTTGCAGGCAGTGGTGTACCAGTAACTTTTCCCTTAAGGCACAGCATTCGCTGGTACGCTCTAACTTTGTTTCCAAAGTTCCTTGAAGAAGCGAAGACATTTGCATGCAGTGCTATTTTCTGCTGGTAGTCTTGGTACTCCAGAGTGGATCAAAACATGATAATTGTCGTCATTCTCCATAGAGAAATGGATGCTACCCACTGCTGAACTGTCCCAACTGTAACCTCGGCTGCTCCGCAGGCGCAGGGACCCGACTAGCAGCGTTTACCAGCTGCATGTAAGAGCTGCGCTGCACGTAAAGGGATTTCACATTTTATTATGTGGGAGGGATGATGTCAGTTTGGTTGATTATGCCCCTTTCAAGCTGCTGTGATAATTACCTGCTTGTTACTAGAAGTGTCGAACCCATTTTCAGTTCTTGTTTGCTTTTGCTGTCATGCCCTAATTGCTACATAATTCTGTCCCTGCCAATTACTACCTTGGAGTTGAATTTTACAGCGAAAAAGTTGTAAGAAACAATAAATTCATTGTGTTTTTTTTTTTTTCTTTGATCTCATCATTTCAATAGAGTATTTAATTCTGCCACAAGGTGTATCGAAGTACCTGCTACTCGCTCCTGTGTGACGGTGAGATCCTGCGGGTCCCACTGAAATTGGTGTGATCCGAGGGCTCAATTTCAAGCCTCGTGGTGCTGTGCTGGGCACTGCTTGTGCCTTGGTGGTGAAGTATGGAGAGTGAAGAATTGTGCGGAATTTAGGGCTTCTAACTTTGTATTTTTATTTTGGAAAATATATGCAGTGCAGTCTTCAGAGTCATGAACTCTTAGGTGTTTTTTTGTGCATTTTTTTTTTTCTTTTTAATTCCTTCCCTTCCTTTTCATCTTTTTACTCGCTACATGAATTTAGGAAGTTCCTTTTGGTGTAGATGCTGCGTCTTCTGATCCTTCACACCGTTTTCTATAAACACAAGCTTTATGTGGATTTTTTGTAAAGAGTGTTGGAACCTAACTTTCATATTCTGATTTAAAATATTTACTTGAATTAGTCAGTGGAATAAAGCATACAGGAGCTGAGTTAAGTGACAGGGTAGTCTGTTGTCTTGGGAATTTAGGGCACGGCTTTGGGTTTTTTGGATGGTATTCTAGCAATACGATCTGATATTCAGAGTAGTTTGAACTATGGTCTGGAAATGATGATAATTCCTGCGGGTGAGTGCTGTGCATGGGATGATGCAGCTGAGCGAGGGGAGGAAGCAGCAGTGTGATCTGGGTTGACTGACTGCAATTAAACACGAAAGTGCTGGCAGCAGGTGGAAGTGCCTGGAGGGGCTGCAGCCAGGAAGGGGAGGTTTGGAGAAGGAACCGCGTGCGGGGTGCTCGCAGCTCTGCGCCGAAGCTCTGCTGGTAGCGTGGGTGAGGTTGGCTGCTGCCGTGTTTATTGGGCCTCTGCTAGCCACGAGAAGCCCGAAATGTTGGTTAAAATCCATGAGACGGACCAAAGGCTATGGAAAGGAGGATTGCTTTTGGTGAGAAAGTTGAAGGTGCTCAGTGCGTTTTGTTTTTGGGATGGTGGGGGGTCCAAGCCATAAAGCCAAGAACTGGCTTGATGGCAACGCCAGCATCTCTGCTGGAAAAAATACCAACTACTTGAGGGTTCCCTGATGTAACAGGAAAAGGTAGGAGAAGAGCCAGCGTTGGAAAACTGAAACTGGAGAAATTCACCTAGAAAATGAGCGTGGATCCTTACCAGGGAAACAAACTACAAAGGGGCTGGCGAAGGGGGTGCCCTTTTGGAAGATGGGCTTCAAGCAATCGCGGTCATGGATTTACAGATCCCAGACTGGCATGGGTAATGCTTCTGGCATCGTGTTCAGCAGGTCCGAGCAATCGGCCTTCTGTTCCCATAGTGCCCTTTAGCAGCTTTTTCATGGGCAGGGTATGAAACGTTGTTGAAGATGCTTTTAAAATGGAGCCTTTTACAAAATTAGAGTGGTTTCTAAGCCTCGGAGGATCAGAGCACCTCGAGTGTAATTCTCCTCTCATCATGTAGGCTTTCAGGTACTTTGAAGAGGATTTCAGTGTGCAAAAATAAATTAAAAAAAATCAATTCTGCAGTAGTAATACTGCAACAAACAATAAGTTTTGCTTCTGAAAATCACGCATTGGCCACACTGTGATCCAGCCCCTGTTCTGTGAGGATGCTGTGGGGTGCTGTAAGAGAACCCGAGCCCAGTGCCCTTCCCTCGGGGGGGTCACCTCCCCGGCTGGCTGCAGGTGTTCGTCTGTCCCCGTGCCAGCTTTTGGTACCTGGAGTACTTCTGGAGGGCTCATGGTGATTGTTGAGGCTGTGTGGTCTGCTGGGTAGAATCGAGTTTTCATGCTGTAAATGTTAATTAGAAGCATATGGGTATATATGTAAAACGGCAGTTGAAATACAAGTATAAATATCTAAGAAGCTGTCATTCCAGAAGGCCTATCCTCAGGAAAAAAAAATTAAATACACAGACAAGCCTCTGATAAACCAACTTCAGTGTCATTTCTGATTACCTTCGTTACAATTTTTCTGGTGGCTCCTGAAAAAAGTTAGGAAGTGAATCAGGCTGTAAATTGGGAACATTTTAGAAGAGCACAGCTTGCCCTGCTACCCAAAGACACCGTCGCTGCTGGATTCCCTCTCGTTCTTCACTGCCTGCTCTCCTCTGTCCCTGCTGCTGCTGCCTCAACACCCGAGGAATGGATCCTGATACAAACTGGCTTTGTCCTGCTGGCTACCCGTTCAATCTGTGTTAATCCTCAAAATTTCTTTCGAAATTACTCCTGTCTTCAGGTCAGCATCTCTGAATCGTGAGCGTTTTTGCATTTTCTCCATACCAAGGCTAAATCTTGGAAAATATATTAACTTAAAAACACGTTTCTTACCTGTTTAAACTAAAGATACCTGCAAAACTGGAGATAAGTGGCAGCACTTGAGGACTTCCAGCGCGTAACACAGTAAATGGAGTAAGCCTACAGCTTGGGTGTCCTTGGCTGATGATGGCCTCAAAGGAACTTGACCTGGAGCTATCAGCTGGGCCTCTTGGATGACTTCCATTGTAGTAGTGGCTGTAACAATGTTCGCTGGTTGTTTGCTGCTATCGGGTGACGCAGGTACAGTTTTGTTTCTAGCTCTGGCCTGTATCGGGTGACGTTGGGCGAGCCGTGGATCGTTCTGCCACGAGCACTCGTGGCACAGCCCAGCCTCACCTGACACTGGGCAGCGCCGAGAAGATCAAGTAGGAGACCCAGCAGCAAGTGCTGGGAAACACGGCCATTTATTACCTTTTTTTCCCCAAAATTTTTCATTAAGAAATGTAAGGAATAACCTTTTTGGTGACGGCGTTTAATTTTATTTTAAGTATTGCGAATTTATGTTTTCCTAGCTGGCAGAAGAGTAGCATGGATCAAAACCAGAGAAAGCTCAACGTGGCTCTTAGTGGGCTCAAATACAGGGTGAAATTCTGAGGACATCGGTGCGCAGCGAAATACTGCCCCAAACAAGATGATGAGATTTAACAAACCCTTGAATGGAAGATGAGAAGCTCTCCGTTACAATTATTTGGGCTTAGTCTGTAATTATCAGAAGGCAAATTCGTGTTTCCAGGTCACATGAATCTTCTTCAGGGATTTTTATTGAGAAACGTGATCGGCAGTTTTGTTCAGCAGATTGCAGCGTTTCTGCCTTATCCGTGCCCCTAGAGACTGATACGTCTGTTTATACAGAAGCTTTTAAACCTTTTTAAAGACTTTATTAGTTGTGACTGTGCTTCGGAGCATGCTTATTATGCTGCTTGCATTGTTGTTCATATTTCACAGTAGTATTTTTGGAGTTTTATTTACTCTGGGATAAAAATAGCTTCCGTGATCTGGCTTTTAGGATTTACTTCTAGTTTGAAAACAGTTGTGTTTTTTTCTTTTTTTTTTTTTTTTTTTTAAAAAAAAACATTTCATGCGAATTATAAATTTATACTGACACCCATCTGATTATATTACCCATCTTCTTTTTAGATTTAATTTTGATATTCTGAGGTTTTCCAAGCCGTCTGAATATGGTTTAATGGATTTTTAATTAGTGACCAGATCTTGTGGGCTTCGCTGGTGGTGGTGGTGTTGATGTGTTTTTTTTTTTCCTTTTGGCTTTCCTAGGTATAACAGTCTTACCGAAAGAGAAATATTTCATAACTTGTTGACATTATCTTAAAAAAAAGTGCTTTTTTTGTAAGGAGCACTAAGGGTGCTAACAGATGAGTGAAGTCTGTGGCTTTATGACATTCATTTCTGTTGCTTTTTTGTCTAAATACATTTCAAATTGGTAATGACAATATTACAGGCTATCAGTTAGTTTGGATAGTATTACCAAAACTCTGCGTAACATGTTTTAAGTCAGCATCTTGTGTAGGAGCAGGGTATGGGCACTTTGGGTACTGCCAGCCCTCTCATAGTCCCTCCAGCTTGAAGCTTTGGTGGGCGGTGGGGGAAGCAGTAGGGCGATGCTCCGATGGTGTTGCCTGTTGGAACCTACAGGCAGAAAGATCTGTGCTTGCTCTTAGTTTAAGAACCATTAGTAAAAGAGATTTGAGACAAAAGACACTGAACTTTATTCAAGGGGAAAGCATGAGATGTTTGGAGTTGACTGGGGCAATTTTGTTAGGATCTGGCAATCTCTCAGAATGATGCCATGTGAATGGCATTTAGTTTGTCCTACAGAGTTGGAAATAATAGGTAAGAGGTCAGTATTTGCATCCGTTTTGAGTATCCCAGCACGGTCTGCACCTGCCCTTCCTGCGTATACACCATAAAAATACCTGCACAGTGTTCCTGTAGTAAGACTCGGTCAGTGTCAGAAGGAAATCTTTGAGAACAACTCATAGTTAATGCTGCTAAAACTACACAAAGCTGTTCCAGGAGACCAAAACTTGCACAAAGTTCCAGATACTTGGCAGCTGCTTCTCCCGCACGATGACTCAGAGCTGTTGAATTTTACGTACGAGCTGCTGAAATCCCCGGCGAGGAGGATTGCTGTCCTTACCATCGCGTTGGCACCTCCGCTGAGGCCAGAGCAGCAGGCAAGTGGTGGCAGGGAGTAGCTGGAGGGTTCTGCGTTCACAGCAAAGACAAGAGCTTGGCCCTGCTGCGGCTAAGAATTTTTGGCATCGGGTCTGTCACAAGATTGGCGAAGTTAAAACTTCCCGTAGCCGTCGTCATGGAGAAATCCATCTCGTCTTCTGCTGCAAGTGCAACACTTATGCTACCAGTCAAGAAGAGACAGTGTTTGAAGCGGTAACATATTTTGATGCAGTTTTGTTGACTTTAGACAAAGGAAGAAGTGTGGACAGGCACAGTGCTCCTGATGGGGCACCAGCAAACTCCTGCAGAGGGTAGAAGATTTCTGGGTTTGATGGTCCGAGTCGTCTCTCAGCTTTACAGTTGCCTGTTAGTTGAAATCACTCTCTGCCAATAAAACTAAAACAAGCCCCCTCCAAACAACACCAAACCCATGTGAAAATATCCAGTGGTCATGATAAAGCTCATGGCAGAGCCTCCCACTATGTTCGTAGGGTTCCTCCAGCCAGCAGCCATCACCATGGCTGGAGGCAGGTGGAGACACAGAGGCAGAAAAGACTCTCACAGCTCTACCTGTGGCTGCTGGTGCTCCTGAACGTTTGTCAGATTTGGTTCTAGAAAAGGTTTTAAAACAGAGTGCAAATATTTAAATTGTGGTATGTTGTTCTGCATCGTTTTCATAGTGAATATGGCCGAGTGCATTGGTAACGTGTAAAGGATGCTCTTTGTGCAAAAATGCAAATCTATAATAGATCGGAAGGTCATCATTGCATCAGGTTCTCTTTGCATTATAATTATTCCTCAACTGGGTGTAATGGGTATTATGGCTCTGGATATAATGTGTTTTATGGCAGAGAACTAACACTATAAAGCTGCAAGGCAGCCAGGGAGAGCATCTATCGACGTGGATGTAGGTTTTGGACAAATCAATCTGTAGCATGTGATAGTGTATATTGCTGAGATACCAGGACAGGTATTTGACTAACAGTAATTTCAGCATACGGAGCTGATAGATGTCTCGAGGCAATTTGAAAATTAGACCTGGAAGCCTCTCAGGTGGTTTCGCACTCGTTTATTCCAAATGTCTCCAAGTCTGAAGAGCCCAAAGCCGTGGGCCAGGCAGCCTGCCTGGGTGCTTTGCACACCAGACTCAGGATCCTCAAGTACAAATACCACAAAGAGGTGTGCAGAAGCACAAGAGCTGTGTAGTAGCCCCAGCTTCAGTATTTCAGTATTTCTGTCACTGGCTGAGCTGTGACTCCACAAATACTTTGTGGGCTGGTGTGAAAGGATCATTATTTTATTTGCCTGCAGCTTCTGTCAATCAGGAATCTTCCTGGTTCAGCCGTTCCCAGCTGTGCCTCTCTCTCTGCACAGGATGCTCCCCAAATGGGGTGACAAGTTGGGAAGGAGATGTCACGGTCTGGTTGGTGTAAGGGTCTGTTTCAGCTAGGGGAGCTTGGTCTTCATCTGCTCGAACAGTTCCAGACTCAAACTGAGCAACCGTACCCGCAGGGAGGAGCAGGGAAGGTGCTGAAGACATCGCTGTGGCCAGAGCGGTGCCATTGTGCAGCAGCCTTCCCAAGGCAGGGCTGGGGGCTCGTGTAGGAAGGGAACGAACTGCAGGAGCAGTTGAAGCTGAAAACAGAGGTAAACCAAACTTCACCTGTAGGTAAAAGTGCTGATTCATCCCGCCTCTCAATGCAAGTTCCTACACGTGTAATATTTTACTCCCAACCTGTCTCAGGACATCCTTCTTTCTTTGAGCTCTGCCTTCGCCAGTCATTTTTTTCCTTGTGTTAACTTTTGTAAACTGTGACCGTACTCTAGAATAAAAGCCAAGATGCAACTGCAACATTTGCTACAAGTAATCTTTGAAAAACTCTTTATTTGCATTTCTGAGAGGCGTAGGAAATCTTTGGCGACTCTTTCACAGGAGAGCACTAGAAAAGTGCAGATAAGAATCAGCACTCGTGGACTGGAGTCCGGGTTCTTTTTATGGTTTTTCTCAGACATCTGTGATCTCAAAGGCTATGTATTTTCTTAAGTACTTTCTTTTTATTTCAGGTGTTTCACGCTACTTTATAAAACGGGTGAGCGGTGGCTGTGCAGTTGTAACTGATCAAGGGGTTTGCAAGATGGGAAGTTGCAATATTTTGGTTTGAAATGCAGCCTCCCTTTGATGGAGAGTTTTTAAGAAGATCATCACGCTGTATAAATTGGAAGTATGAAGATACATACTTGTCTTTGGTTGTACCAGGAGGCTAATAGGAAATAAAGTATATTTTTGAGATCTCTTATTAATTAAGTAGAAGGTTGAGCAAGTTCTGTAATGGGATTGTAATAACTCTGTTTCCACAGATGTTAAACAAAACCTGTTTCTAGTCTCTCACTCCTATTTCTGAAAGGTCAGCTTTGTCACCTTGCATCAATCAGGAGGTTTCTGTTTCCATCTCCTCGTTTCCATCCATCAGGGCCCTTTTGCTGTTCATGTATACATCTCCAGTGTAAGAAATAAGTAGGAAGAAGGGAAATACCGAGATCTTTTTTATAATATGTGAAAGAACGGGGTGAGATGCTCAATTTCCTCAACTCTTAGGAGCAGTAAAGACTGCATTGATGAGTAGCATTCAGAGAGGGGAAAAAAGTTTCCTTTCAGATATTTCCAGGAGCTGCTTCTTGCTTGCTGTGATTCCCTTCACACGGGGGTGGCAACTGAACCTTAGCTGCTCCAGTGCTGAATTGCTGCAGCTGTGCTCATGATTTACTACTCAGAAACACCAGGAACGGCGCTTCTGCACACCTGGAAAGGATTCTTGAGAGGATGGGGACAGCTTTCAGGCGAGGAAATGTCGTGTGGACACTGGCTTGTCGCCAGCCCTGCTGGCTGCGGCACCGATGGAGCCTTTTTATGCAGCGTGCCTCTGCTGTCTTCCAGGGTAAGGCTGCGGCCAGATGTTCATTTAACAAGACATCTGTGCTGCTGTAGGATGTTACCGTGTCCCAGATGTTACACCGCTTTTTAAGGTTATTGGTCCTCTTCTCTGTGTTCAGCATTGCACTCAGCACCTCGCAAAGCGTAGGAGGGGAGCTAATTCCTCCCCAGACAACTCAGGGCACTGGAGAAAGAGGGTGAAGCTCTTGGACAGTTCGTATGAACACCTGGTAAGCTGTGACAAATCTGCTGGACTAGTAAATTAATTTGTTCAGACCATGCTTTGAAATTATCATCTGATTTTGTTGGTAGCAACTTAGGGAGAACTTGCAGAAACTCTTGTCTGGCTCTAACTTCTGGGCGGTCAGAAACTGGCAGCCTGGCAGTGACAAAACCCGAAGCAGAGTGGCTTCTTTGGTTATTTCACGTGGTTCCAGGAGATGCTGGCCCACAGCCTTGTTACCGGTGACTGGAAGGAAAGAATGAGTAAGAGCCACGGCGTCCTTCTGACCTGTATTGTGCTTGGAAGCCTGCAGAGCTACTGCTGGCACCAGGGGAGAAGGGGGGAAGTACACTGCAAAAAACACCATGCATTTCAAAACAAAACAAACAAAAAACAACCACCAACTACCAAAAAAAAAAAAAAAAGACACTTTTCTATTTTATCCTAGCATCGTGCATCCACGACCCTTTCCATGCACTTCAGCAGAAGCCCCTTCGATGCTTGGAGATGTTGCTGTATGACTGAAAAGACCAAGCTTGGAAGCAACCTCTCAGGTTTTTGCCTGCTGCAAACAGGCCAGCTAATGACCTGCTGAGCCCTGCAGCAGGTTTTGCTGGGATTTTTTTTTTGCTGTTTTTTTTTTTTTTTTGTCCTGTGGGCTAAATGTGATTAGTTGCTCGCAAGAATCGTATTTACTATGATGTATTTAAAGATGGAGATTAATGAAAGGCATTAGCCAAGAGAGCTAATTGATGACAAATTTTGGAGCAGGTCGCGGAGGGTTTTGATAAATGACTCAATGTTCTATAAATACGAATAAAATTATTGTAGACAGTAATTAAATTCAACTGGAGTCCTATATACATTTAAAAAAAAAAAAGTAATTTTTTTTCTCTTGTTGACTTTGTTTCACGAAATGCTGACTGCTTGAAGACGCTGCGTTTCTCACAGTGGATCCCTTCATTTAAACATCAATAGCCGTGGTTTTGTTTTTTTCCTTCTAAATCGCACTCTGTTGTAGGAAAAGGCAAGCGAGAACGCCAGTCGCGGGCAGCTTGGCAGCGGCTCAGCCTGTGTGCCAAGCCCACTGCCTATTGTACTGCCCCAGATTTATTGTTGTGTGCTCCTCGTCTCCATCAGCCGGGCTCTGCCTGTACATTTTGTTCCCGGTCCGTACCGGGGTGGGACGTGGCTCGTCCATGCCTCACGTGGCCACTGCCCGGGGGCTTTGGATCCTGTGGTGATGGGTAGAGGTGTGGTGTGCCGTGCCCTGCTTGTAAGGAAGTTTGGGACTCTGGAATATATGCTGGAAAACCCCAGAGCTACCCAAATTTGTCCTGCTGCTGTTCCTATTACAGTGGTGTTTGGGATGAGGCTTTGCTTGGGGACTGGTCTGGTGTTAGAGGTGCTGGGTTTGGTGGAGGATGCACAGCGATGGGTGCATTACTGCTCTGTGTGCTCGTTAACTAACCAGGTTTGGGCTAATTTGCAGTCCAAAAGGCAAAGCTTTCTAGAAAACTGTCTGGTGAGAGCAGGTTTAGGTTTTAGTCCTGTTGGTAACTCAAAGAGTCGAGTCCCAAGAGCAGAATATCCCCACCGTTGGCTTTTCCACTTCATTTAAAGGAGAGTGCAGTAAGTAAATAGAAAAATAAATAAATAAATAAAGTCACTGGGATTGTCAGAGGAAAATCTAGGGTTAAGCAAAGCTGTCACAGCCTTTATTAAATCTATAAAATGAATAAAAATGACATCAAACAATCCGTTCTTACTGCAGATGTTGGCTGTAGCAGTGAGGTGCACGAGACACAAATGGCATTTCCCGTGGAAATGTTGAAGGAGAGTTGCCAGTACAGCCTGCGTTGCCCACATTTGGGACGTGAATTATTTTTCTCTATAGTAAACCTGAATTTTTAGGCTGTAAAATCTCATGTATTTGTGAAACGAATGCACCTGACAGAAAATCGGTTGATATAACCCAGCATTTCTTCCAGTTCTCTATTCCAAACTTGCCTGATGTTATGAGGGCTTTTAGGGAAACGCTGGTGGGGAGAGGAGGGGATGACAAGAAAAGCCCAGGCGTGGTTCTACCTTGTGCTGGAAAGAAGCAATTACATTTAATTAATTGAAACCTCTGCTTCTCCTCAGTGTTAAATAGGTTGTGAAAATACGGTGGGGACGTCGGGGAGTGAAGGCTGCTCTTGTTTAAGCAAAGTGTTTAAAAGAGCTTTGTGAGGCACTTCAGCGTTTCGTACGTTACATGTGGCTGTAATGGCAAGCCTAAACCCAGATGTGAATTATTAAATAAGTGCAAGCAGTCGTCTTCCGCTATTTCACAGAATCACAGAATTGTCTGGGTTGGAAGAGACCTCAAGATTTGGGGGCTTTCGCCAAAAAAGATGTCGGAGATGACTGGAAGGGGGTACTTGGGAAGAAAGCAGGACTGTCGTTTCGGCTTGTGCTGGTTTAAAAGTGACCCCGTCGTAGTCCAAACGTGTACCTCGGTGATGCAGAGGGCTGGCTGGTGGAGGAATAATGGGGATGGGATTTAGAAATAATCCCTGTCCTCAGCTGGGTGCGTTTGGCAGAGCCTGGCGGTGTTGCTGCAGTGAGCGAGGTGTCTCAGCCTCCCTGCCTTCTCTGTGCGGGGCTGGCTGACACCTCGGGCTGTTGTAAAGAAACACAAGAAACCTAAATCTTTATTCTGGGGGGCTGTCTCTGCCTGTGGATAACCCAGCAAGGAGAAAGGTAACTGTGAGTCCTGAGGGTTAACCTTGCTCCCACATTTTTTGGCGTTGTTGGAACAAATCTCACAGTGCCAAGCAGTGAAGTCCTGTCCTCAGCCTCTTCTCACTTTCCTCTTTCCCCTCGCTCCTTTGCAGAGGAGTGGCTTGTTTCAGGCTCTGGTTTTAGCTGCACTTGAATTCTTCTTTTCCTCCTTCACAGAGGCAAAAGGGCTCCCAACACAGTTTAAAAGGATTTCTTCTTCAGTAATACCAGGCAGGGCCCCTTGCTTAGCAGGAGAACACCAAGTGTAGGCCCAGAAGATGATCGTCAGTCTCCGCTCTGTGCATGGCATCATATCCGATCCCAGAGATCCCTTGTATATTCTTCTGGGATCGTATTTGATCCCAGAGTGTATTTTGTAGCCAGTTTAGCAGATCTAGTTGTGAGCTAATACTTTTGCTAGGTCGCAGTGTTTTAACAGACTGTGCAAAAAAAAAAAAGGAAACACGGTTTTTGGAACATTTGAATCACTTCAAAAAACAAATCTCCCAATGCAGAACTTAAAAGCAAACTTTTCAGAATCCCTGAAAGAGGAAGCAAAAGGGTTTCGGTGCCGGGGTCATTTCCCCGGGGGGAACACCTGGATTGAGGGCAGGCTGGCTGCTGACCGGTTGCCTTGGAGCTCGGGGGGCTTTGGAAGCACTGAGCTGCCCCAAAGCTCTCCGAATTTGCGTACTTGGACTCAGAAGCTCCCAGGGTCTCCCAGGCTTTCTGTCGGCGTGCCAGGCAGCTCGCCAAGTAGCCTGAAAATTCGGGAGGCGAGGTGCCAAGCGCCTGGCTCCCTTTCAAATGGGCTGCCGAACAGCTGGGAATCTGGATGCTCGGGCTTCGCGACAGCCCACCGCCGCTCTTGCCGGAGAGGCAGGCAGGGGAAAAAAGGCTGAAATCCGGGATGCAAACCTGCCTGCTCCCCGTCAGGCCTTGATTGAAATGGAAACGGAGCTGCCAGGTAGTTTAGTTTCCATGTGCTCTCCTCATGTGATGACTTCTTTACTGTGGGAACACCCAGCCATCTCTCATAACATTTGATTTTCGGCGTCAAAATATTTATTTCACTGAAAATAATACATGGTTCAATTCGATTGCTTTAGCCTTGTTGTTATTCTATAGTTTTTATTCCTCAGGATGCTCTGAATGAAGTAGTGTCTATTTTATTGCACATGTGACTACTGGCCAGATTTGGGTTGTTCTCTGTTATCTCTGCAGATACCTCGTATGTAATGAAAAAATGTGGAGCAAGAAGCACACTCATATTGTAAAATGATAATATTTAATATGTATTTTTTTGATCAGAAGTTTATGAGAGAATATTTCTTGTAATAAATAATCAGGAAACTTAAGGGGCCAGCTGCTGGGTGAAGTGTGCATTGTTTGAGATCGTTCCCTAAAACAGGAAGAAAGGGGAGGAACCTTGATCTGTACAAGACTCAAATCCCTGCTTGGCTTAAACGTTCTACAGTTTGGTGCTGACGATTATTCCTCCAAAATGGAATTAATTAGATCCTGGATGAACTTAAAAATAAAAATTAAAAAGTCCTATCAGCTTAAAAACAATTTTCTCTTCTTGTGTTTGCAGGCCTCGGAGTAGAGGAAAAACTGCAGTGGAGGATGAAGACAGTATGGATGGTTTGGAGGCAGCAGAAACAGAAAACACTGTGGAAACAGGTAATGAGAATGTGGCAGCGGTGCTCTCTGGTTATTGCTTCTCTCTCGGAAATCCATTTAATTAAGCGGGCCTTTGGTAGACAAGTATTTCTTTAATTTTGAAGTCTGAGACATGCATTTGGGCAGATACTAAAAAAAAAAAAATACATTATTTAAACATATATTAATGAAGGCTTTTTGAACTTCGTGCTTTTAAGTAGTCTAGTGGGGATGCTTCCCATGTTGTAGTTATGTAGTGACTGTTTGTTGTTGTTGTTGTTTGTTTGCTCTTGTTTTGTTTTTTAAGTTTGTATCAAACAAATAAAACCTCTGAAGCTGTTATTTTTAGAATAGCTGCCAAAATGCGGTATTACTAACAGACCTGTAATCAGCTAACTAATTCTGAGCTAACTCAGCTAACTAATTCAGATTATATACCAGCGGGGTAACTGGGATAACCTAACGTTAACGCTTCCTACTGCTGCTGAGGAAACGAGATAAGAATCGGTTCCTGCTTTTGTAAATGTTTGTTCTGGTGGTACTCAAACGCTCCAGTTATTGGAGAGCTCGGATTGTACTGGATCGAGCAGTGCTGTAGCGGGTTGTGAAGTCTGTGCTGGCAGGTTAAGAGTCTAAAGAGACGAGCAGATGAGCTAACTCGCAAGATAAAGGCCGTGGTGAAGAACTGTCATGTCTTTGCCAGGCACACGTCTGTAGCCATTTGCCTGCTTTTAACCGGGGACTGAATATATGTAGCAGGATGAAACCTGCCAGGAGGGATGAAGCCACGGCCAATTGGCGGAAGTTTGTAGATTTTGACAGAAATAAAGCTTAAAAATTCATCGAGACATAAGGGATTATAAATTTAATTAGGTAGCCCTATATGTGTAATGAGCAAAGTGGAAGAAAGCACAGACACGCTAACAGCAGAAGCTGACGGTCAGGGAGGCAGTTGCATGGAAATGCCAGCTGAGTTGCAGGAGTTGTCAATTATAGCTGGTAAGTAAAGCAGACAGAGTTGTGAAGTCTTTAAATGCGAAGTTGAAAGCCTACACTTGGTGTGGGTTTATGGGGAGAACAAGTAGAGGACCTCAAAAGAGCCATTTTTGCAGCAAGGTTTTGTGTACGCCGTGCAGGAATAGGGTTGGAGTGGTTAAAGCTGAGGCTGAAATCTTCAAGTGGATGGAGGATGAGCTTTTGGCTGTACGTGCTGGTCTCTTGCTTCTTCCTTGGTGGATGCTGTGAACAGGTTTGAGAAGGCTTTTTACCCAAGACTGTACGCTTTTGGGAGCGTCACGAGTGTTTAGTCACAACTTCTGTTGAATTTAAGTGTTGTTAATGGTTTGTGGAGAGAGTCTAGATGAAAGCTGAGCACAAGAGCATTTCATCGTGTTCTTCTGCCAGTTGTTGTTCTGCTCCTGGTAATAAGCTACTGGTGGTAGTGAACCTGGATGGTCTCTTCCAGCTTCTACAAGTAGGTAATTACCAGTTATTAAAGTTGAAATTAAGTAAGTGGTAGCAGGTTTTTGCCTGTAGAAAAACAGAGCAGGGTAGAGGAAGACTGGTTCTAAATGCGTCCTCTGTCCCATTCATTGTTCTTCCTATCCCTTGTGGTAGAAACAGCTTCATGGAAATCAGAAAGTGGACAGAAAGTGTGGTTGTAAGTGGTAAGTTCAATAGATCTTAAATATATTTAAACGTCTCCTCTCAATGAACAAGCAAACTAAAACAAAATAAAGTCACCCACAAGTAATTCCAGCTAAACAACTGATGATATACCAGTGATTCAGGATTTTGGTGATAAGTAGGTATTTTTGGCTTTACATTTCATTATTAACAAAGATTCTCAATAGAGATCCATGCACATGTCTCACATGTAGGAATACGTAGTTCTGAAATCCCATTGTCACTCTGAGCAATATGATTGAGACACAATCACAATGAAAAGCTGAACACCAGATAGATAGAGTTTTAATTATATTAATTGGAAAGGGTGCTGCTTCTGAAAGTTTTCCAAGTTGAGCTGTGTCAGTAGTGAAGTGTGGGGGAAGGAGAAATCCCAGTTTGTGTTACTCAGGCTGAAGTGTATTTGTGGTCCAGTTTGGGAATTCCTACTCTGACTAAAAAGGCCTTGTATTTTGTTTTTGTGTGAACGGTGGGCTTGCCAGCAATTCGGTGTAGTAGTTGGCAACCAAAGCATAATACAGTAATATCATAAAACTCGGAATGAGATCACTTGAACATAAAATCCTCTTGATGTGCAACTTCTGACATATTTTGCCTCTGTATTCCTAGCTGCTTTTCCATTGTTTGTTTTGTGTGCGGAGAATAGTCAGGATTTTGTGTGTTTGTTTGTTTTTAATTATTTCTGGAGTCTAGCATTACTGGTTCCCCTTTTTGAAGCGCTATTTTAATAAAATATTAAAATGATTCCCACCTGGCCTAAAGAGGTGTTTTCTGACTAAAATCCTTCCTGAAGCGACTCCTCAATAATGGTAGGGTGCAGTGACTTCAATTAGAGCAGAGGAAACGAGTTGCCCTGAACAAAATTCTGTGTTGTGTGTACAAAGAGGCAGAATTAGAACCAAGGCAGGGGAAGGCGTGTTCCCTGATGGTTTCAGCATGGTTTGTTAGCCCAGCCAACTGAGCGATTTCTGAGCCGTGCCCATTTTCTGCCAAATGTTTCTGCCATGTTCACTTTCTTGTAAACGATCACAGAATTCCTAAAGATGGAAAGAGGAGGGAGGTTTGGGAAAAGATCTACTTGGAGCTAAGTCCACTTTTTTCTTAAACAAACGAACAAACAATAAACACACAACAACCAAGCAAACAAGACAAAAACTGCTTGCACTGAACCAATAGACTTTCAGGTTCTTGTCAACTTCAGCATAGACTTCTTCCCTTTACCTGCTAGCCCTGTCTCTGTTGCCTATTTCTTGGCTTATTCCTTTTCTGACTATTTTATTTCATGAATTCACAACCCTTTCCAGCTGTTCCAGATCAGTTGTCTGTTCCTAACCCCCACTCTTCTTCACCATGGTTCCCACCAGTGACTTTCCACTGGTATTTCACTATCTGGCCGATACTGAGCTTACTCATCCCTCTTCACATCATTTTAGCACCCACAGAATCCCAGCCTGGTGAGGCTGGCAGCACCTTGGGGTCCCTTGGGCCCAGCCCCTGCCCCAGCAGGGCCACCCAGAGCAGGGTGCCCAGGCCCATGGCCAGGCGGCTTTTGGAGCTCTCCAAGGAGGAGACCCCACAGCCTCTGGGCTGCCTGGGCCATAGCTCTGCCACCTACACCATAAAGAAAAAAGAAAAATAATAATAAATAATTATTTATTTATATTTCTTCTGGGTTTTTGTGCCAGTTGCCTCTTCTGTCAACACCTTTGACCCATCAACACCTTCCACCTTCCTAGCTCTCAGTAAAACACCCTTCATTTTGGAATACGGTGTTTTACTGTGTGTCCTCTTGTTCTGCTCCTCTTGGCCCCCCAAAAACAGAAAAAGGCACGCTAAGTCTGGAAAGCATTGTGCTTCTCCATGCACACACATATATACAGATACAAAATTGCTGATCTACAGAAAGAAGTAACATAACAGCTATGTCCTGGGAAGTTTTCTGTAGTTTTGGAGGCCCTTTGGTATTAATGAACACTTGGTTCAGTTTTTTTGCCATCTTCTATTAGTTTCAGCAAATTTCTGTGCTTGGCATTTTCTGGGTCCTGCATTTAAATTCACTGAAACTGAATTCTTTTGTTATTCCCTCTCCTTTTTGAGAACACTTGTAAAATATCCAACTCCTCCTAGAGTCTGTAATTCTTCCTGCCTTTGTGTCACATAAAAATGCTGGGATTCAGGCTCTGATATGGGAGAAGTGCAATGAAGTAAGTTTATTTTAACTTCTGAGTCTCTCGGGAAACTCGTAGTAAATCCATTGAATATTCTGTTTACTATCTGCACCACATCAAGCAATCCTTAGAATAAATTACCCTTAATAACAAACCCTTGCTTCCCATTGGTATTTGGAGACTTCAGAAGTGATAATACATAAAGCAATCCAGATTGTTTTATCAATGCTTCTATTATCATCCTCAGTAACCTCATCATCAGAGCCAGGGACGTTGCCTGCCCGGTTGCTTTCTTGTTGGGCTTCACATGAACTTCCTGAAGGTAAATCTTTGTCTTTTGTCCCTGGGCAAAGGACAGAAGTGCCAGAACCAGACCTTTCTTGGTGAAGGAAAGGTATCCTTGTAGAAGATGCCAGAGAGTTTGGGGCAAATTCAGAATCTCACGAACTCTGAAGCAGCCTGAACGGCTTCTTGCAGTATCTTACCCATCATCTTCTGTAGCAGTACAAACCATACTGAGCAGAGCCTCCCACTAAGAAAAAGTAAACTACATCTGAGGAAGTCCTGGTTTGGGTAAATCAATGCGAAAAGCTCTCATCAGCCTGTTAACGAAGAGATTTTGAAATCCACCTTGTGCTTTTCAGACAGCTGCTTAGGCTGGTTAGCACTTCTAAACCTAACGAAGGGAAGAATTGACACTACTGAAGATACTACCTATAGATTAAATGGATCCATAAATATTTGTGACAAGTATGTGCTTAAAAATGCACTTAGATACGTTTGTAGGCAATTAATACTATGTGTACTCATTAAAAATGAGTAGTTGCCTCTTTACGGTGCATCTTTCTCCTACCTGCCCAGGCACTGGAAAAACGGGCAGAACAGAAGGATCTTGGTGTTCTAAGCATCTTCTGATTTTTCTTCTTATTCTGGTAATTTATATGGAATAAGGAAACCAGATGCAACAGGAAATTTTTATGCTTTTCTTTAAATTATTACTGTCTTAGTGGATAATAATATTATTGTCATACACACTTAAAATGGGCCATTTAGAAAATTCAGATTTTTTTTTTCCCATCTGACTGATACCTCAGGTGTCTGTGCCTCCGTTTTGCAGTAGGTGGAGTCTGTTTTTTCAAAACAAATTCTCATCTCACTTAGTTTTCCAGTGTGGATGCTATTTCTGAAGTGCAACCCTTTATTTATTTTTCTTCAATAGTGCTTTTCCATTTTATGTATCAAACTATGCTTTTTTTAAACATCAAAAACATTTTTTTTTTTTTGGAAGGAGTTTTCAGGGACCCAGCATATTCAACCTTCCCTTTCTTAGCTGGCTCATTAGTAATATAATAGGGGAATTTGTGTTGAAGTTCCCGGTCGTTATTTTGCCATAGCATCGTGTATCTTGTGTGTCATACACTCCTTACACAGAATCACTGGAAATGGTGCTGTTTGGTGTAGATCTGTGTCATTTTTTGGAAAAACGTGTCGAGGCTGACTCCAGTTTGGTAGAAAAAATGTTAGAGAGATTTAGATTTCAGTCCTAATTAAAATCTACACGTTGACTCTGGAGCCATAGAAGGATGTGCCCTGATAGCCTTTGTCTAGATCAAGTACAAAAAGAGCAAAAAGGAGCTGGTGATAAAAATTTATTCAGGGTAATAAAAGAAATACCAAAGAAAATGCAGAGCACTGAAGAAGGACCATTGGAAAATGGAATGAATCTTAAATTCACAGGATCACAGTGTGGTTTGGGTTGGAAGGGACCTCAAAGACCATCTAATCCCACCATGGGCAGGGCCCCCTCCCAGCAGCCGAGGCTGCCCCCAGCCCCATCCAGCCTGGCCTTGGGCACTGCCAGGGATAGGGCAGCCACAGCTCCTCTGGGCAGCCTGGGGCAGGCCCTCACCACCTTCATAGTGAAGGATTTCTTCCAAATACCTAATCTAAATCTAAATTCGCGAGTAACACATATAAAATAACATGGAGTGGAAAATTACCACCCTGATGTTGTATAAACAAAAATTGGCTCTCAAATACCTGTTGCTACCTGAGTAGCAGCGCAGTAGCAAGGCAGTACTGATGTTCTGCTGAGAATTGCAGCAGCTTTTGTACTTTGGAGGAGCAAATCAAATACTAAGAATTTCTGGTGCAAAGGAATAAGGGGAAACAACCATCAGTGTGTGGTTTTCTTTTCTTTATTTTGTAGTTTTAACAGTTGCTGTATAAATCTGTGGCATGACTGCGTATTGATGATTGCTGCATGCTCTTGTGCTTCCCCTTCTCCAGTAAGGATGAGCGGTAGTTGGGAAAGTCCAGGGAAGGCCAATAAGTATGACGAGAAGTAAATAATAGTTTCTGTGCAGGGAGCGGTTAAGGCTGAAAGACTTCAGCCTGAAATTGTGGGATTGAGAAGAATTTAATAGGGTCCTGCAAAATGATGACTGATCCAGAGAAGATGAACAGGGAACGATGATTCATTTTGTTTGGTAACTCAAAACTTAAGGGACATCAGGTCATGGTCAGAGCATACAGGTAGGTGCACTTGCACTCAGCATGTCCTTAAATTACCAAATTCATTGCTACTGGTTGCAGCAGGCATGGAAAATCTGAGTGGGTTTCAAAAAGACCCGAAAATAAAATCATGGAAAAATGATCAGATGAATTCTGTTGAATTTCACTTCTTGCTTGCCTCAGTCGCAGATCCCTGGTAGCTGGTTAACCAGAATATGTGTCGTGTGTGTAATGACATCAATTAGCTTAGACAGTCATCCACCAAAAGCCTTATTTTCATTTTATAACAGGTACAAAATTTGCACAGAGGTGTTTTTTTTTTCCTCTATAAAATGTCTGTTTGAATGAAGAGTTAACATCCACACGGAAATGGAATAAAGAATAAATGTGGGCTTTCTTCTCGTCTCCATGTGTACTGACTGTCGTAGACATCGCAGTGCTTTACCTCCTTTCAAATAGGGGGAAGAGGGATATGTAGAGGTCTTCAAATACAGCATGTGCATCACTTGGGAAAAAAGTACTTCTGATGGTTGTACGTGATATTGTGGAGTGAATTTTGCAATGCTGACTTTAGATGCAGAATGTTTCCCTCTGTCTCTGGAGGATTGGTTCATGTGTTGGCCATTACTGGCACACTCAAACTTCAGTCTGCTTTTGTCCCTTTAACCCCCAATTATGATTTTAGTATGGCCACAAACTCAGTGAAGTTTAGGTAGAAGCAGGTAGTGCCAGGAGCTATTGGCAACCATCTCTGTGTGTAAATTCATCATTTACATCCTTTGTTAGGATTTCTTTCCATGTTGCACTGACCTGTTTTCTTCCTTTGTTTCCCCTGCCGAAAACGGGAGCATTTTGATGTTGCTGGTATTTCCCCAGCCCCCTACAAGGCTGTGCACAGCCCTTGGTCCCGTTTGGCATTATCTGCAGCAGCAGTTCCCCTTTTTGTGCAAAGATAACAATTGCATCTGCTAGTTAAGAACTTATTATTCCCTCCTGCAGAAGACATCTCAGTGAGCAGCAGCTGAGACCCCTGGAATGCCCCGGCTGTACGTGGTGGTACTGGTGTTTTCCAGCCTGGAACGCTTTCTGCTCGTATTGGGGGTTTTGCAAAGCTCCTAGCACGTGCTTTGTTGGCTGCCAAATTACAAGTAGGTCTGACAGCAACCAGTAAATTGGTTAAACAACCACCTTGTCGCATCTAAACAGCAGTAGGGTTTTTATTTTATGTTTATGGCAGCTGTTTTGATATCCCCCTCCCTTCCCCCTCAGGAGTACTATGTACAGAATAGTCTCACAAGATTTGAAAGGAGATTTTTTTTGACATTATTTTCAGGTTTTGACTTGGAAAACAGTTCCTAATGTTGAAAAACAAACAAAGATGAACACCCAACCCCTCCCTCCAATACAAACAACCCAGCTTTTGGATCTGCTGGTGTCTTTTCTTTGCCCTGTTGCCATAGCAGTCCGCACGTATGTTGCCTTATCTTGCTGTGGACTTCCCCAGGTGGCTTGCAGGATAGCGTCTTGTGATTTCCAGAAAACAGAAAAGGGAGCAGATCAGACCTTTAGCCAGTGTTGCTTCATCACTCTTGCTTCATCCTGTCCCCAAAGAAAATTGTGATCGCGTAACTCCATTGCAGCCATCCCCAGTGTCCTCGTTCCCCGACAGCCTGGAAGGGACCTGGTGCCCCCGATGAGCTCTCTGACACTCAGGGCTCCCACCTGTGAACCCGCGTGTCCCCTACATCTGGCCTCAGGAGCCCTCTGCCCATCTGAAGATGGAGCAGGAAAAGAGGAAGGTGTCAGCACGGTTGTTCTGATAGACACAAGCCTCTCGATAGGCAGTGTAAGGAAGGAAAGCAGCTAATATTGGGAAAGTGGGCACTCTGTGTCATAATGAGGGTGGTGTACCATGGTTTTGTCCTTGGGTATTTGCTGTCTTCTGCTCCAGAAGGAGGAATAAAAAATAACTATTACGGAAATAAATTTTTGAATGCTTAAAATGCAGAACTCTAGGAGACAGATTTTGTTTCCTCATAAGAAATTGGGGAATGACTTATTAAATAATGTAAAACCTAAGGCTTATCTTGTCACCCCAAAGCCCCATCTTTAGGCGAAGGCTGTGAGTGTTAATTAAAAGAGAAATTTAATACACGTGCTGTAAATTTTCCTAACCCTGCTCCTTCTCCTGTATATCTGTCTCCTGTCTCCCCGAGTAGCTACTACCTGTTTGTTACCACATCTCTTAAGAAGGCAATGTGCACGATGCCATGGGCTTGTGCACATGTTACCAGTCATCATTTCATGGGCAATGTGCTAAGTTATCTTGCCCCTAGATGTACTTCCCTCCTTGCCCCTTGGGGGATTTCTCTTAACGTACCTGAGAAAAGAAGGCCTTCCCCTCCTCACCAGTCAGGTGGGGAAGAAGTGCTCTCTTCAAATAAATATTTTTTTTAAATGCTGTGTTTCCTGTTGGATTATGGTGACGTTAAAACAAAAAAAAAAAAAAACAACAAAGCAAGAACTTACAGTGGGGAATTTCACAATTAGGTCCTTCAGTTCCCAGTTCCCCCACCGCCTCGTTGGGCCAGACCTGAAGCGGGACAGGAGCCGTCATGGAAATCGGATGCAAAATAAAGCCTTGTACGGGAATCTGCAAATGAGCCTCACATTTATTAATCATTCATGGTTCCTTCATTCCCAGAAACTTCAAAGTAGGAAGCCATAGCCAAGTCTGAAGGAAGTTCATTAAGTGCAGTGGAAAGCAGTGAAGGCGTTAGGCCTGGCGCTTCAGGAACGTCTCTGAGGTGGTGATAAGGAGATCCCCAGTACAGGGCTCCCACATCCTAGGAGCTTGGCTCAGGAAGGTCGTTACCTCTGTTCTTCCTGAATTTTCTGTCAGAAAGCTTGGAGCCCAGTCCAGTTCTGGGCTCCCCGGTACAAAAAAGGCGGGGATCTCCTGGAAGGAGTCCAGCAGAGGGTCATAAAGATGATGAGGAAAGGCTGAGAGGCCTGGGTCTGTTCAGCCTTGAGAAAAGAAGACTGAGGGAGGGATCTTACCAATATCTGTAAATACCTGAAATGTGGGAGACAGAGGGATATGGGCAACCTCTTTTCAGTGGTTTCTGGGGACAGGACAAGGGGCAATGGCCACAAAATGGAGCCCAGGAAGTTCCTCACCAACGTGCCAGAGAACTTCTTCACGGGGAGGGTGATGGAGCACTGGGACGTGTCTCCTTGCAGTGCTCTTGGTGGGCACAGACTTTGCATTTCTACTGTTGTGGATGTCCATTAATGTGTAGTGAGATGAAAGAAACGATTCTTGCTTACTTGAAAGTTTTTGCAGGCACAAAATACAGGAAAGTTCCTTTCTTTTGGAGTTCAGCTGGGTTAATTAAAGATGTCAAGGTGAATCAGAGCAAGGCCACAGTTACTGGTGGTCTTCCTTGAGCACTTCATGCATGGCTGTCCCAGGCTGTGTTGGGTTTTCTTGAGTACCTCGTGTATCCCAGGCCGTGTTATGGGTTTTGTTTTGAGATTTAGAATCTGCCTGCCTTGTAGGTGTCCATGAGTTGTACACAACTGGTGATGTACCCTCCAAGACATGCAACAGCTCTCCTCTGATCTCTAATAGAAAGGAGTTTGTGCTCTTAACTGAGGCTGTGCTTGTAAACTTAGGGGTTGCTTACTCAAAATTATTCTTTAGATCCAACATACTTTGGAAACTAACTACAGATTGTACTGAAGGGCTCTGTTGGACACTGCCCTTTTCCTAGTCCAGGAATGACTGTAGGGATTGTTTGTTCAGATGGGCCAAAAACAAAGGATATTTTGGTCTGTAGGTGTTGTTTTATATATATCTATATAGTCAAGGGTTGCAAGGCATATATTCTTGGCAGGGCATTTATTTAGTGTAAAGTGGTTGTCCAGCATCTTTTTTTTTTCCTTTTTTCTTTTTTTTTTTGAGGACAGGTTGGTGGACTGGTTTTGAAGTGAGCCATTTGGCCTTGCAGCAGGTAGTCATTTTTGGATGTTTCAGATGTCCAAAACCATTTCAGATGTATGGTGCTCGGTAGCTTGACTGAAATGAGTGAAGCAGTTCCAGCTTACACCAGCTCAAATACCTGGCACACCCAGTCAGGAACAGGAATTTCTTATACTTTTTTTCTCAATTTTGTGGTTCTTTTAAATACTTTTGGATGCATTCATCAAGGGTTTTACACATTATACAGTGTCTCCCTAAATGAGTTCACTTTAGGTTAAAGAATAATTTTGCTTAAATCTTTCTGTATCAAACAGAAAAGATTTCCTCTTCTTGATCTGCTCTGGTGGATGTATTTCAGTACAGCAGACCAAGATAGGCTCTCCTCAAGTTGCAGTCTTTTGTCCTAAGGCTTTTCCTCTTTTATTGTTCTTTCTTGTAAGATTAAAGTGTGTAGCAGCTTTTTTGCATGCCCACCTATGTCGCAGATTCTCCTAGCCATCCAGGTCTCCACTTGAACCATTTATCTTTTGCAATATTTGCTTGTCTTGCGAAACGTACATTAATCGTTTTTCAAAGCGTCTTAAGCTGGATGTGCCAAAGAGCATCAGTCGGAGACCTGCAATTGTTCCTGCTTAGGTTTCGAAATGAAGGTATAGAGGAGTGCAGATATACCATGTTTTATTGCTCTCCAGCCTTGACCAGCTCCCTTCCCTGGTGCCTCCGTTTGCCGGTACGCCCAGAGCGACGCCCTGCAGCGCTCTCCTGACAAATGCCTGACTCACTCGGTGCAAAGGACAGGACTGAACGGGAGCAGAATTGAAGTTACACACACAGTGGCCGCTTGTTGTTTCGTGTTTCTGCTCAGAAAGAAACTTTCTAGACAAACAGAAGCTTTGTCAGCTGTAGATGTATATATTTCCGTCTAACAACTGATGTAAATTAAAGGGATCTGCACAAACTGCAGAATATATTCCAACAGTTCAACGTGGACATGAAGCTGGCATAAATCATTTCCTTCCTTCCTTCAGCACCCCAGCCCTGTGCCAGCAAAGAGTTAGTGTAATCAGGAATGAACTAGAGCAGGGAATTGATTAGAGTTAAAACTAACCTGTGAGGAAAAAAAGGTGTATTATAACCCTGGTTAGCGTGGTCACCCTGGTACTTGGTGTGGGATGAAAATGCGGGTGCAGAATAGATGAGGGGAGAAGGAGAGCGCTGCTTTTGGCAGCCCTTCTGCATGATGCTTGCTGGAAATGCATGTAAAACTGCAGCCTTGAATGAAAAGGCTGTTTGTTGTTGAGCAACACCCTCCCCATCCTATTCCTCATTGCTGATTGAACATCTTCAATTCATGATCATGTGCTACAGTATGTAAATAACTTTACAAATGTTCAGTTTCATGTTTTAGGTGTGAAAGATAATATTTTCTTACTTCCGTTGTGTCTGATGACAGTTACATGGGTTTATCTGTCTATAAATAACACAGATGTTCGCATCACCTTCTTACAGGTCTGGTTTTAATAGTCAAATTAAATAATTCTTCATTACTGTTTTTTAAACAGAAGTCAAAGAGCAGTCTGCAGAAGAAGATGCCCAAGCAGAAGTGGACAGCACCAAGCAGCTAACACCAGTCCTTCAGCGCTCAGTGTCTGAGGAGTCTGCAAGCTCCACCGCCTCTGTTGGTGTCGAAGCGAAAACCAGGTGAGTAAGTGAGGAGATGGGTGCTGGGGCAGGGCGAGGAGTTGAGTAACGGGGCACAGAGTACTTGGAACACAGACTCAGGACACGCTGCTGGTGCTTTGAAGTATTAGTAACGGCAGCCTGTGTTGGCAGCTCTTGTGTTTGAGACTGATGGCTTAATTAGTGCAGAGGGAGATCAAGGTGAAAAGCATGTTTCTTGAGTGTTGTCCTCAGATTACACTCGTAAACCCTCGGATTACAGCATATTAGCTGTTTAAATTAAAACAGATATAAGTGATAGGAGATAAAATGTGATTACTGAAGTGTTCCTGCAGAGAAAACGATGTATAAGCAAATCCATGTACAATTGTTTCTTAAGTTTCAGTTTGTATTCCTGTGTTTTTAGGAAGAAAGAAAAAATCTCTTGCAAATTCTACTATATTTTTTCCTTATTTAAGAATTCATAATAAAGAAAATAGCGTTACTGTTTTTTTTTCCAACTTATTGTCAGTATAAATTGCCTCAAAATCAGTGGAAGTATTAATTATATGTAATTACATTATTTGGGGAAAATTAAAACACGCTGCCTGTGATCACTGTTGAAACGGTATCACAGAATTCTAGCAGAGCTTCTGTGATGAAGCCCTGCTAACAGCTTTTAACCCAGTAGCAGTTCTCGTTGGCTGCAGAGCTTGCTGTTGCCAGTCTGTTAGCAGTTACCAGACACTTACAGGTGTAATTATATTTCGACAGACGTGGAGAGAATAATGTAATCATTTTAGATCCTCCTAATCAGATGCAGAGCACGTTTCCCATGCAGAAAAGTTTACTTGATTTACTTTCTTGCATGTATCATCTTCATATTTTACCTGCTCACAAGCTTGTTAGCTCCAATAGATGCTTCCCTCCTTACAGAGAATTTTGGTTAAATATGTCTTGCGTGTGTACCTGGAAGAAATACACAAAAATCCTGATTTTAATGGAATTTTCCTAAGCTAATACTAAACTGTAGTAAATACGTAGTGCAGCTGGAACTGAACAGTTGTTTTGGTTCTTTGTTTGGTCCTGTTTTGGATCATTTGCAGAAGTTGCTCATGTTGTTTCATCCGCTCTCTGTTCTTCTCAAGGTTACTCTCTGGCTCTTATCGTGGGTGGTGGATTACAGCACTTTCCCTAACCAGAATCTCTTTCTTTAAAACTGGACAACAGTCAGCCAAAAAAAAAGCCTTTTTTCTTTTTTTTTTTTCAAAAACTAGCCCTTATTTGTACTTAGTATGTTTGTTCTGCCAACTGGCAGTGCTGAGTTCGATTAGTCAATGCTGAAAGCATAGCATGGGTCCATTGCTTTGGCTGATCGAAGCATTAAATAGCTAAGTGCTATTAATTTATAAGTAAAATAGTAATGATCATACCCTGTCTCTAACATTTTTGAAAGAAATGTTTTAAAAAGATGTGGAACAGTTGATTGGGAGATTTCTCTTATCCCAGTTGGTTCCAGATTTGGATGCAGAAATCATTCGTGTCCTCATAATAATGGAAAAAATGTAACGCCAGGTTTTATTGGCACCATGTCTTGAAACGGAACAGCAGAATGCCTCTTCTGAGCTGGGACTTCTTGATCAATCGCCTGTCTCACTGTCCGTGACGTGTTGACACAGGCACCGTGCCTCGCAGGGGTGGAAGGGCTGGATGCTGAGTGCCTTGACTGTGTTTGCTTAGGAGAAAGCACAGCATGTGAAATAACACGCACTGGTGACTTTCGGTTCTCTTGTGTAAGGGTGGGAGGGAATGTATGAAGATTTAGGATAAAATAAAACCCCATAAAGGCTTGGGACCTGTAACTTGGGGAAGCAGCACTGAAGCTGATTTCCAATGAGTCATATTCAGCAGCTTCATCTCTTCTTGTGTGAGTTTTTCTGTTTCATTTTACAGTGTAAGTAACTTAATCCAAGGGAAATGAATATATATGTATGGAAATAAATGTAGGTATGCGAGAGGTATGGCAGTAATACTGTAACAGTGCAGGAATTGGTAGGGGACAGAAGAGAACCAAAGCCCCTACCAGCAGTAGATGCAGATGTAGGTAGAACTACTTTAGCACCACTTTTTTCAGTAAATAGAATTGAATATAAGACAATTGGGGGCTTCTACCTTTGGCAGTTAAAGATAAAGAAAGGAGTTAGGGAAGCAGAGGACATGGGGTGTAAAAGGAATTTTAAAAAATTAAATAAGTTGCTAATGAAAAATAGCGATTTTGGCATAGCAGGGGTGCATCAACGCTAGGATGGGGACTGAGCCAGAGCTTGGCTGGCGTGGTATTTTTCTCCTGACCTCTCCTGAGACTAACTAAGAACATTGAAGAGAAGGGTGATGGAGTTGTAGCCAGTTTTGGAGCCTCACAGTGCATATAATACAGAGTAGGGTGTCCGGGAGAGCCATTAACTGCGAAGAGGGTGGGAATTTAACAACAGATTGAGGATTAGTGCTCAGAAAGCAACGTGCTAAAACCCTAGAATAAACACCCCCTCAGCCAGACCGGGGTATGGCAGGCTGCAAGGGGTGAGGTGTGGGTGTACGCTGCGGAGCACTGAGTGAATTATTGACCACGCGTGGGGAGGGGCAACAACGTCAGGCAAAGATAAACTATCGAGCCCGGCAGTGCTCAAAGCAACGCTGCCAGCGCTTATATATCAGGAGCGGCAGGGGGGTTGGAGCCTTTTCCTTTGGTCGTTCCTTTTTTTTTTTTTTTTTTTCCTCTTTTTCTAAGCCCTCTGAGAAGCTTCTGTCAGCCCCGGATTTATGGTGGGGTGGAATCCAGACCCTTCGAAAGGAGCCTGCTCCTGGGGTTGGTGCTGCTGGCAGGGAGCTGGGGCAGCGCAGCCCTGAGCAGGCACGCGGCCAGGGACCAGCTGCAGAGCCCACCTCTACCTTCCTCCTCTGCTTCCCACATCGTCAGCCCCAAGCATTAAAAGCTAAGAAGAACGGCCTAAGAACACAATTTTGTAGGAGAACAAAAACACCTTTTGGTTCATTTTATTTTCTGTCTGCTTTCTGAGGCTGTAAATGGCATTAATTGCGCATTTTCAGTCCTTTTGCTGAAATCACGAAGACAGAACATCCTTTAAAAATCAAACAGTGGAGCTGCTGAGATTTTCACGTGGCTTTTTAGATGAGAGGCTCTCTTGTGAGACTGTCACTAAAACTACAAAAAAGCTGGCTACACGCTTTACTGGTCTTCTGCTTTGATTTTTAAATGGGCAAAGCAGATCATTTCCATTCCTGCACAATTACACTATCCCCCCTTATTTTGTTGCAGCTTTTAAGATCAAATTTGGAGTCTGGAGATGGAGGGATGGGGTTCTTCTCTTCTGTTGAAAAGAAGTTGGTGAACATCTGTTGATTGTGTGAACAAAGAAAATACTTGGTGAAAAAAAGTAGTATTTGATATAAAGTAGTTTAAAAATTAATTGATGAAGTTGCAAAGTCAAGCACCTTGTTCAGGGGGTACCAGAAATAAGATTAATTTTGAAACTCTAATCACTTCCTTTCCTGCACATGTGTGCAGGAAACTACAGTTTGTAGTTTTACATAAATGCTTTTCTGTAAGAATTCTGTGCGCAGAGCGGACCTTATGCATGGAACAGGGCACCTGAAGTCACTGCATGGCTTTACCTTCAGGCTTTCGGATCTAGGTTTAGCATTTACAATGAGCATTTATGGTATCGATCCGTGTAAGCATTTACAGTGTCATTCTCTGAGGTCAGGGATGGAGTTTTGCATCTGCAAAGTGCAGACATCATCCTTTCATGTTACATCATCCCCCTAAAAAAATAGGTTGTTTAATAGTAGCAAAATAATAGCTTGTCGTTCTGTCAATGACCGGCCAACCTCAGAGTGAAATCACTAAGACAGCCCGATTTGAATATCGTCGGTAGGTAGAGACTAAGACAGTAGACTGAACAATTAGAAAAATTGAAAATTATTTCCTGTTTGTCCATCCTGTCTGTCTCATGCAGTGACTGCGGAAATGAATTTTATGACTGCTGGTTGTTAAAGCAGTTCTGTCTCAGCTTTGTAGGGCAGAACGGGGCCTTTGCAAGTCCCCTAGTTAGCTCCTTTCCTAAGGCAGGCAGGTAACTACAGCTGGCATTCCGGACAGAAGTTTATGTGAACTGCTCTTAAATCTTCTTCCAGTACTAACGGACGTGGTTTAGTGGCTGATACTGGTAGAAAGGGGACGGTTGGACCTGATGATCTTGGAGGTCTTTTCCAACCTTTATGGTTCTTTGAGTTGACATTCTGGCCTTAATGTTTTTTATGCTTTCGTGTGCTGGTGGGACTCGGCGTTCCTACCCATGCCTTTGAGTTGCGCAGTCCTTTGCTACTTGCATTAGTCTGCTACATAGAGATGGTCCAACCACGGAAACCCCATTTCGAAATGCCTTGTGTGAGCCCGTTCTCCAGGTTCTTGGTGTCCTGCTCCCAGTTACTACTCGCCTCTCAGATGAAGGTTTCGAAGCACTTTCTCTGTCCCTGCTATCCTCCAAAGTCTTCCTCTCTCCCCCTGGTTCTGCCCCATTGCTTATGTGCAGCTCTTCTGCTGCTTGTGGGCAGCGAGCCTAGCCCTGGCAGGTCAGATCCATTGGCTGCTCGGACAGCTTTTCCTCCCTCTGAGAGATGGCAGCCGGGCAGAAGCATCCCACGAGCTGGGTTTGGTGGCTGGCAGTCTGTCAGACCACGCCGAAGCTCTGACAGCACGACATGTTGGGCAGCAGCTCACACAGACCCGGGCACAGCAGCGGATGGGACGCCTGCTTTGTCAGAGGGTTTCCCCGCTGCATTTCGGTCAGGAACGACGGTAGGAGCCGGGCATCTTCGCTTCTGTTCCACTGTTGGGTGAATACAGCTGTCCTGTTCCCCATCACCTTCCATTTCCCCTGCAGGGTAAGCCTTCAGTCTCGCCCTGCCCATTCACTCATCACGCCTCCCTTCACTTCCAGTTCAGTCCCAAAACGCAGTTTCCTGTTCCCTCCTCCTCTGCTCTGCCTTCCAGCCGAGAGTTTCTTCTCTTCGTGCCCGTGTTGGCTTTCCTGGAGGCAGACAGACAGCTGACTCAAAGCACTCGCAATTTAAATGACAGAATCTGGATTCGCAGCAGCCGCGAGCTGTCACTGCAGAGATGATCCCTGTGAGCGTCTCTAACCTTTGCTGGAAGCGTTCACGGGGAGAGGATGGTGCATCTGGAGCCTGCCTTCACGTAGGCACTGCGACTGGAGCCTGCTCAGTGCTGGGAGGATTTCTGAGCAGGTTTCACATTTTCACGTTGAGAATTTCGTTTGGGTTTAACCTGCAAAGGTTTGCTTTGAGCGCGTGCGGTCTACTTGGTGTGACCAGAAACACTTGGAAAAACAAATTTGGGTTACAAAAAGCATATCTGTAACTTCCAAATCAGGTATAGAAAACTTGAAAAGATTCACAGAGCATCAGAAGGGTTGATGACAGACACGGAACAGCTTTCCTGTGGGGAACAGTTAAGCAAGGTAGGACCCCTCACTCTGAAAGAGGCTGGGAGGGGAGGATGACAGGATTACAAAATCGTAGGTGCCCTGCGGAGGGTGGCTGTGTATCAGCTGCTCAGTTTAATGCAAAAAACCAAGGGTTTGTCAGGTGAAACTTTCAGGGCCAGATGCAAAATAAAGGGAGGTGATTCTGTGCCTGGCAGACGGTTGTCTAGACTGACGTGGAAATCCGTGCCAGAGGATGTTGTGCAGTGAGGGGGAAGATTATGTGAAATCAAGAGCAGACCGGGCGAGTTCATGGAAGAGAATTTGAGAATTACTGAATATTTAGGGATAGCACCTGATTCAGGAAGTTTCTGACCTGAAAATACGTGGAGGCATGGGAAGTATCATGTGTTTGCCCTGTTCTTTAATACCCCCCATGCTGATCGTATTTCCAACACCGACCATACTGGGCTGGCTGGACCTTTAGCCTGACCCAGCACGGTTTTCACTAAAGAGCCCACTCTGGTGTACTTCACCTTTTCTTTAAGCATGGTTTCAAAGAAAATACACAAAGTTTGCGTCACGCAGAACAACATGGCTTTCCATTCCCTAATGCGGCTGAACGATTTTGATGGAACTTCCTCGAAAAAAAAAAACCTTAAAATTGATGCACACTGATGGTACATAAAAGCATATTTGTACTTTTTACATCTTAAAATGCCAGGTAAATGTGGTGTTTTGCTGATGGTGTTTGGGGGGTAATTTTTTTTTTTCTATTTGGAAGAGTATCATGAAGTAGATGATGCGGAGGTAGAACTCCAACTGTGCTGGTGTGAAAAAATTGGCGAGCAGTTATTGTTTAACGTCGTTTAATTGCTTTGCGCAAACCGAGCTTGAAAATTCTTCACCAGAAGTTCTGGAGATTGTATGGACTGCCCCCACCTCCCTTCTTTTTAAAGCAATTGTACTGTGTAAGTGAACTGCTGCTTCCAAAACCACATCTGTGGAGCAGTACAGGCTGTCAGACAACTTGAAAATTTCACGTTGTCCTGTGATTCGGTTTCCTATGGGAAGGAGAGTGTGGTGTGTAAGACATTTAAATACAGCTTGCACCTGAGAACTTCTGCATCTTTTTCCATGTAATGTCTTTATTTTGCACTTCTCGTACTTCTTTATTCTTAGTGATATTAATTCAGGAGGGAGATTTGTTGGGTTTCTCTGGCTGTATCAATGTGAAGCCATCACATGTCCTGTAAGGAGATTTCTCCGAAATTTGCTTCGGCGGTTTTCCTTCAAGCTTCTTCATTATCCAAGGTCAGATATGGACAGGATATTTAGAAATAAAAAGTTAATGTTCCATACTTCCCTAAATTGTCTAATAACTTCACCTCTGTGAGTATCTCACACATTAGAACTCACACTGCTGCAGATCACTGGCATTGTTTGAAGTCAGAAATCTCTTTTTTTGGTTCAAGTGTAGCATGCAGGTCTTGATTTGAATTTAGGTAAGTGATACAATGGTGTATCTTCACTAAGGAGAAGAACAACTCACTCTTTAAGTAACACAACATAAAATGAAGATAAAGTTAGTGCATTATTGCAACTTGGCGTAGGTAAATAAGTAGTAGATCCCCTGCAGTGTTTAATTCAGCTTTTTAGCATATGTGAAAACAACCGATAGGGTTAGCTGAGAGACTCATTCTCAAGGCCAGTTCCCATCAGTCTGCTTTCATAATCTGTACAAACAGTGCTCTGAAGTTGTGTTTTGCTCCCAAGCATTCCATTTCATTCTGCCGAGCTTACTTGTAATTGCAAATAATACTTGCATAAAATCAGTTTAAAATTCTGGAACAACTTTGCTGACACCACGCAAGGTTTTATGCCTCTCCGTTTCACCTTTCAAAAACGCCAAAGTGTGTGAAAAAAGACATCCTGAAGGCATTTGTAGACACTTGGGGAAATTATTGCATAATTCATTTAGAAGCAAACCAACCCATCGCAAAAATCTAATGACGCCCTCTTCGCCTTCTTTTTATTTTTAGAGGAAAAACTGTAATTCAGTCATTATTGCAGTAAATGGCAGTAGTGTTCCCCTGCACCACAATGTTTAATGATAAGGCAATGGTTATGGCTAGTGCATCTTACTGGCATTGCCATGCCTTGTGTTTCCTCAGAGATAATTCAATGCCTTTTCCTGCTTAAGCAGCAGCGATGACCTCTGCTCTTAATGCCTAGGCTGTTGGGAAAGATGGCTGCACAATAAATCTTTGCTCATTGGTGTGCCCTAGGAGGCTGGGAGGGGTTTGAGAAGAGGTAAGAGGAGGGCATCTGGGGAGTTGAATCCATCAGTCTTGTGTTTCTTGTGCTGTTGACAATTTCAGTTCATCTCTGTAGGATTTTTGGGTTCCCCTGTGCGTATTCCCCACAACAAGGGGGCCACTGCCGATCCCATCGAGGGTCACACTGGCTCACGGGGACCAACCTGGAGTAATTCCTGCCAGCAGCACAGCAGGACTTGAGCAGACAGCAGCGTAGATCTGTGAGACGGGGACCCCGTGTAGACAAGGCATGCTTAAGCCAGCCTGCACATCTGCTGGTTGGCCAGGAGCCTTGGCAGACACAGGACCCCGGTGCCATTCCCCATCTCAGAAGGACCCAGGAGGGGCTTCTGCTTTCTCTTGGGAGTGTAACTGTATTGGCACATGGTGCTCTTTGAGCGATGGTAAGCCTGGTGGTCAGCCTTTATTCTGTTAACCAAGTCTTTGAGACTCAATTTTACCTTAATTCCCTCACTGCATATTTGCAAGCGAGCCAGAAGATGTTTCTCCTTCTCTGGTTCTAATTTAACATTGTGCAACTGGTTGCCCAATATCGCATGTGTTGAAATGAAACGCTTTGAACAGGAAAGTTGGTGTTTTAGGATGAGTCCTAATGACTATATGTCATCGCTTAAGTAGAGGAAATAGTGACTGTTCTTCTCCCTTCCTCCAGGATTAAATGACTCCAGGGCATTTTGTTTTCTTCTGTTGGGATGCGGACCATGGAGGGTTGTAGCATCTTAGATTGTTGTCAGAGGGCTGAGTCACTTCTGCTCGTGGAAGAGACTTGTAGGAGAGAATGGCTGCAGCGGGTTGCCGGGATTGACGTGTTTCTGTTTAGAAAGGGCATCTCTGGGACCTTCTGGGAACATCTGGACCTCCTGTAAAGGTTTGGTAGGAGCAGACATTAGCTTCAGACACTGATCTCATTGCCTCTTACTGCATCTCCTAAATCCAGTTGTGTGTCTTGTTTTGTTCTGAACTTTTTTTTCTCCGAAGCACGTTAAGATGTGCTTGCATACAAATATATGAAGTCCTTTGGGATGAGGTGAGTTGTCAGCACCTCCTGGCAACAAACCAGCTGTGGAATTTTAGATTTTATATATATGAAGTAGCATTTGTTCTAGGAAAATTCAGGAATTGGGTTGAAATTAAAGTAATGATTTCAAATTTTCTCTTGGAGCACCATACGTATATCTTAAATGCAGTGAGCTTAGTCTTCCCTTTTTCCCTTAGTAGCTTCTAAAAAGATACGTGACACATCATCTCCTGCTTGTTATCCCATTTTGAATTAGCCTGTTCTGAAAATATGCTAATTACGATAACAGATCTAGGGTTTGATCTTAAGAGTTGCCAATATCTCAATTTCATTATCTTCACCGTGAGAGCTCTTCTTGCACCGCAGATTTAGCTCCTCTAATTGCATATTGACATATGGAAAGTCGATTCGCAAGTACTTGCTGCTATCCTCAGATGATGCGAATAAAAAAACTCTACCTTCTGCCCGTGCAGACATAACTTAAAATATTTACTGAGCGCTTAAACCTAAAAGGCTTACGTGATGGAAGTGGCCACTCCGTACCTCCTGACAAACCAGCGATGTGACGTGTTGGGGAGTGGAGGAATGCGGCTTTCCTGCCGAGCTTCTCCAGCGTCGGGGTGCTGGCTCGGCTTGTTTCCAGGCCTTCGGGGGCCAGATGCATTTGCAGCTTATCAGCATGCTCTCTTCGCCCTCCCGTGCAAGTGTGACAACTCATTTTTTTTCCCCCTTTTGTAATCCCTCCCCTCTTGGCTGCGGTCTGGCAGTGCTCTGCTTCTCGTCTCTCTGACTCCTGCATCTGCCTGTTTGCGAGCCTTCAGCGAAGGATTCCCCAGCTCTTCACCCGTGGTCCTCAGCTCTGCTGGAGCAGCAGCAGCAGCAGCACAAACCAGCTGATTCCTGACAGCATCACAGCTGTCCACACCGCTCCGAGGAGTAGCTGTGAAGCTCCCAGCTCTTGCTGTTTCGCTTCCCTCCTCCTGCACAAAGCTCCTGCTGGAAGTGGCGGTACAGGGGCTGAAGTCTCCAGAAGTAGCTGCTTTACCCCCGCCTGCCTTTTGAAAAAAAAAAAAAAAAAAGCTTTAAAAGTCGGTTTATGATTTTCATTACTCTTTCATATTTCCCTTTTATACATCGTAACGTTAGCACAGGTTTCCTGCGACTTCACTTCGAGGAGCTTTGTTTCTTTGCTCGTAATTATCCTCAAGCCTTTCAGTGAGTAGCAATTGTCTGTCCTAACAGGATGTGTGAATAATTATTTATTCCACTGTGGATAATCTTGTGCTTGTAACCAGTGTAATTTATATGCCATTGTGCTGCCTGCTTAAATCTCTTAAGTCTCCTCACAAGTCTCTCTAGTCTCAGCTAGCCTAAATAGCTTTGCGTGCCCGCCTTACAAGCTCTGCCTGCGAGGTCAGATCAGGTTTCGCCGCCAGTCTGGTGGGTTACACGCGCTGACATAGGCAGCAGCACTGATTTGGTGCTGTGCCACATGGAAAGCTAGCTTGTGAGGCAGATGTATGTCCCATTCAGCTGTAACTATGCGTTTTTCCCCCCAGTCTCATGCTGCGTTTATCCTCATTTTCTTCACATCGCTTTACCTTCGAGTATCTTTTCGTAAAGATTTCGGGAAAGCGGCAAGCATTTACCATCAGCTCAGGGGTTTGTGCTCAGGCAGGATCCGTGAGGGACGTGGGACCTCGGCCGGAAATGTGGAGGTGAATATTTCCTATCAGTACTATGGCAGGATATTAATTTGAGTACCAGGAACCGCGCCTATTTTACCTGCCCAACAACCTGCATGACCCCAGCAGTGTGTCTGCCCTGGGGAAAGTGCAATCCTGCCTGTAAGTGAAAGGAAGCGGCCTCCTTTCGGGCTGAGTGCTCCTGACATGCTGCTCCCCGCGTTAGGCTTTATCTGGTATTGCCAGCCCTGTAATAGCAGCACAGTTCAAAGGTATTTGATGTACCTCGCTTTTAATAGCTTTCATCTTTCTTTTTCCTAGCGTTGCTCTGTGGTGCAGGCAAAAGACCTGTCACAGAGTGTGCTAAATCAAATCTGAGGTGGCTTTACTGGGTTTTTGGGGTCTTCTGTTCCAAGATGGAACTTCTATTTTATGTTTATCTTCTTCTGTCACTGCTCAGACCTCACCTGGCAGAAAAGCACAGGTACTCCCCGTTTCCTTTCCAGTATTTACTGGGAAATGTGTGCAGGAGTTTAGCCTTAAGATTTCCCCTTCTTCCCACGTTACCTCCCTCCACCCACCCACCCAACGCAGCCCAAAACCCAAACATGCCACCTTGCAGACGCACTTAAATCTATTTAAACGGGATCCAGTCAAAACGAGGCCTCCAGCCAAGAGCCTGATTCCCTCAGGCATCTTTCTGGGGTCTTAGGGGCGGGAATATGAAGAAAACAGAATTGCTCATTTAAGCATAAAAATGTGTTAAGTGGCCTTCCTTTAAACTAATGCAAACTGCATTAGTTGCAGAAGTTCACATTTTAAGTTTGTGGATATGTTTATTACAGAAATATTTTTCAGAAGCTTCCATATGATGTGCCACAAGGAGTGCTGTCAGAGCTGTCATTTCAGTGCTGTTGCGACGTTCTGCATGCTAAAACATAATTGCAAGTGGTACAGGGATGGCTTAACGGTCACAGCTCTGTAAATACAAATTTCCTCTAGCCAAACTTGGAGGCACTGTATTGTTTTGGTGTGTGAAAGGGGGTAGTTGGATCTGTGCGCATCATATGCTGTGCTGTGTGGGACTGCAGTCCTTGCTGTGATTTTCCCAGGCTGTTTTTTCTCTGAATAAACCTTTTGGTGTATAGGATATGCACGCTGTGCTGTTATACATGGTGGCAGTGTGCTTATAGGAAGTGTATGTGCAGCACACAGGCACTGTGTACAGAAAGCTTTGCCTTTTCCATGATGGCAGAGCTGAGGTCTTCCAGCGGGTGCAGGATGTTAATCAAGTTGTTCCTCGTATACTTTTCTTTTTTTTTTGCCCAGTTTTCTTCTGCCTTTTAGCTACTGGGTGTCTGGGGATAGTGGTGGACCCGTCTCATGCTAAGAAATCTTGAACAAAAAGATGATCTTTTTATTAAGCACTTCGACATTTCCTGTTTATTTATTTGAATCATGCACTTCTGCAAATTCAAAGGTTCTTTAGCATAAGTGTAAGTAGGCTGGAAGTAGTTAGTCCTCCTGCATGTTGGGTTCTGATACCTGGCAGCACTTCTGAGCTATTGTTGCTTTTCTGTGAAGGGTTAAATCGGCATGGAAGTCGGTCTGGGATGGAATATCTCTGCTGTTTCCCCCCTCCCTCAAAAGAAATAATTATCTTCCCTCCCGCAGCGAACAACTCTGCGCCTTTTGTTACTGTGGTGAACGAAGCTCATTAGGACAAGGAGACTTAAAACAATTCAGTCCAACTCCTGGGTATGTTATCCCATGGAAAAACCAGCCTTTAAACAAGAGCGAAGCCAGCGACAGCACCGATGGAGCTTGCGAGAAAACTCCAAGGCAAAACTCAGTGCCGCGCAAACAGAGAGGACAGAAGAAGTAAGTCAGTTTTATGGTTTTATGCTTTTCATTTCTGTGCAGCTCACGAAGCATGTTTAGAGGTATTTGTACTGTTGCATTTGTGAAAATTTGATGTGGTTCGTTAAGTAGGTTTGTTTGTTTTTTGGTTTATTTTGAAAGAATGAAAGCGGTATAGGAAAACAGGTGGGAATTGTAGAGTATCCTAAGTTGGAAGGGGCCCACGAAGATCATTGAGTTGAACTCCTGGTTCCACCCAGAAATGGTTGCCTCTTTTTTGCTTCTTAAAGATTAGTTTCTCTATTTAAGTGAGAATCCTGACAAGAATATGATAGAAAAGATTATTTACAAGTTATTGTAAAAGCACAGATCTTGTGAGTTCAAAGTATGGGGGCTGGGGATTGGACCCAATGATCTCTTGAGTTCCCTTCCAACCCTTACAATTCTGTGTGATTCTGTGAAATGAAATTGAAGACAGTATGCAAAAGGATAGAAGATAATGGATTTCTGAAGTGCTATTTATTTTGTACAATAGGGTAGATAGAAACCTTTCCATCTCTTGGAAGCGTTTTCCCCGTGTCCTCCAAAACCGGTTCATGCCACTGTGACAGGAGAGTCACACACACAGCGTGTTCAGTACCCTTTGAAAGTGGTGTTCATTGGCTTTCCTAAAACGGTGTTGTCAGTCGCTGAACTAGCAGTATCCCGTGTCCTGTCTGGTAGGTGCCACCTTTCAGTAGCACAGAATCCCAGACCGGTGAGGCTGGCAGCACCTCGGGGTCCCTCGAGCCCAGCCCCTGCCCCAGCAGGGCCACCCAGAGCAGGGTGCCCAGGCCCATGGCCAGGTGTCTTTTGGAGTTCTCCAAGGAGGAGACCCCACAGCCTCTGGGCTGCCTGGGGGTCAGGGGAACCTCCTGGGCTCCAGGCTGGGCCTATGGCCTCCTGTCCTGGCACTGGGCACCACTGAGAACAGCACTGAAATACCTCCAGGCATTTATAGACGTTCCCCTCAGAGGGGAAGCGCTCCAGGCCCTGAATTACTCAACTCACTAATTCTGAAAAATTGCAGGAACACACACACACAACTCCGCAGAAAGGTTTTATTAAAGATACGGCGACGACGCTTCGGCGGTGACTGATCAGACAAGCGGGTTGTTAGGCTCAGCCCCCAGCGGGGCCGCGCTGAAGGTCGGGAATTGGCTGAGGGTGTGGGGCCGCCGCCAGCCCCGAGGCCCCGCTGAGGGAAGCTGAGGGGAAGGGAAAGAAAAAGAAGGGAAAAGAAAGGAAGGGAAGGGAGCAGCAGCAGCCCCCTTGCTTTAAGGTGGAGCCACAAACAGGGTCCCACAGCCGCCGGCAGGGCAGCTGTGGCTGTGTGGCGCATGGCTCTTTGCCACCCAGCTTCACTCCTAGGGGTGCCAGATCTGCCAGGAGCGCTTTGGTGACGTATTTTCGGCTGGGTGTGCCCAACGAGACTTGTTAAGGTTCAGTGCTCGGGCCCGGCTCGCTGGCAGAGGTCGTTTTGTGCTTGGCGAGGCCGACAGCACGCTGCCGTACGGCTCTGTCAACATCATAAAAGTGGGTGGTGGAGGGTGCTGGTGGGGGAAAACAGCTTGTCTTCAGCCTCACGGAGCTACCCCGTCCCCTCACGCGGTTACTCGGTGTTTGATATTCACGTCAAATTGTGCCTTAAAAAAAAAAAAACACAAAACCACAAACAGGCTGGGGCGGAGCGTGTGTCACTTCAGGATAAAACTGCAGAGTAAATGAGGATGTTTGCTGACTGGATTGGATCCTGGGAGAAATGCCGTGTCAACCGGGGTTAAATTTTTTATTTTTTTTTTTCAATTTTGGTGTTTTGAGTGGTGGTTTAACGTTGGAACCGGCTCTGCTGAGCGTGGGGCTTGTTCAGGAGGGAGTTTTGTAGCCCAGAGCGGGTTAATTCGGTGCTCTGTGAGGGGCATCGCACTGCTGATGGTGCTGGAGCTAACTGTCATGAGTCATTAGAATACCATTTAGTAATTAAAAACTTTTAAGCTCTCTCTGGCAGTGCAAGAGTGTTGTTACTCTTTTTTTTTTTCCCACAAGTTTTTTTATTGATTTTTTTCCCCGTATATTTCTGAATGTTGTTTTTGGAGTAGAGCACAGGTAGTATTTAGGAAGGCAGAGTTATCACCGGTTACAAGTCCGCTGTTTACTGTGGCTCTTGGCACCGGCTCATTGGTAGTGTCCTTTTTTAGTGGTTGTATGCAGGAGAGCACTCAGCAGAGAGGTATTTTTATGCCGTCTCAACTCTAGAAACTCAGAAGAAACGGCACATGTACAGCTTAGAGTTACTAATGGGGGAGAATAACGAAGTTCAAAGAACATCAATAGAAAAAAAAAACACACCACCACCCTGTTTCCTGCTAACCACTGAAGCATTGAATGAGGTCAGATCTCTTGAGTAAGTAAGCTTAATGCAGATCCTCAGATGTCCAAGATAAATTTTTGCCTGCAGGAAATAAAGGAGGAGGAATCACCACTTCCTTCTGTTAGTTGACTAATCTGAGTGTTATTACCTGTTTTCTGTTAAGATTAGAATTGGGGGAACAAATTAATACAGTTAGAAATGAGATATTCCCATGTCAGCACAAGATAGTAACCTTGATAACACTGAATTTCTGAATCCCCCTGCATTTCTTCTGGCTGTCCCTACCCCTCCCTTCTTTTCTTACTTATCCTCTGCAACTGAGGTTGATGCTCCCCACCTTCACCACCCTCTTGCCTTCCTTCTACACCTGTTCTTCCCCAGAGTAACACAGAGTACCTGCTGTTCCTTAATTCTCCATTCCTAATGTTGGGCAAGTTTTAACATTAAATAGAAGAGGATTAAAAAAACAAAGAAACAAACAAAATGTGTATCCTGAACAATAGGAGGAGAGCAAGCTGCAGAAAGGGGAATTTTATCAAGCTCTCTTTTGACTGTTGAATAGTAGCTTTAACTGAAAACTTCATTAACCCAAAAGGTGTTGGGTTAGAGCATGAGGAAGTCAGATTTTTAGTCATGTAGATTATATTTTAACTGTGTTTGGAAAAATTGGTTTTCCCTGAGTTTTTTATCATTTACAAGTATCTAGCTAACTGAACAAAGTGTGTGGTCACTTCTGAGTTTTGTGGTTTTTTTTTCCTGCTCCTTGATACAGATCTCGATCGAGTATAGCATCATGTACAAGTGTAAGCACCCAAACTGCTTCTGACGATCAGGTTGTCAAATTCTGGGATGAACTCAGTTTAGTTGGCTTACCAGATGACATTGATGTTCAAGCCTTATTTGAGCCAACAGGTAAGATACGTTGCGCTTCTTCAATGTTTTGCATACACCAGCAGCTGCAATGACAATGAGTGAAGCTATTCAGCTGTTGATTTTCTGTTTGTAAAGTATTTGATTGTGCTTTCTTAGCTTTTACCAATGTTATGTGATGTTTCTGTATAGTACTGGACAGAATCTTAGCAAAGGGATTTGGCAGGTCGTTTTGGTGGTTGAACTTAAGGATCTTGAAGATCTTTTCCAACCTAAATGATTCTGTGACTATATGAGGAAATAGTTTTAATCTGCTGCTGAACCGTTGTTCAGGTAGTTAACATCTTCAGTATCACAGTTGTATTTTGTGGAGAAAAGAGGAAAGAAATGAGACACAGCTTAATACAATTTCTAAAGTCCCAATCCTGTAGCCTCACCTAACTTCATGCTGATCTTACAGATTATCTAAAATAATGGAAGGAAAGATTTAAAAGAGCAGGTATTCATAGAACAATAGAGGTAAAACACACTTGCATGTTTTTCTGTTAGAAAACTGTCTGGGTTGTCATTTACTCTTTTGTTTTAATGTAGCTTCTCTTTTTATTCAATTACAAATTACTTTTTCAGAAAACATCTATGTCCACACGCTTTTGATGCCAGTAGTCCACTCACATATTTTGACTCAAAAAATGGAAATACATTTCTGTTTAAACCTGTGCAGTAATATAAATGTTATTCTTTCATGAGTGTGAAAATTGATTTCAAAGTCTAATTTAAAACAACAACTTCTGTCTTAAATAGTTATACTACAGTGTGTGGGGATGGGGATTTGATCAATATAAAGTATTTTGTCATTATTATTTGTAGTGGACTCTTCCCAGGCTATTGCAGAATTTTTGAGGGAGTTTTTTTGTGGCTGAATGCTTAAGTTGGCCAACTGCAGTATCTAATTTCAGCAGCTAATGCACAGCATTGTTTCAAATCTAGGAAAAAGCTGTCACAGAATTCCTTTGGAAGTATTCATCGGTTACACTGTCTTTTCCCATGGCTGAATTAGAAACTTTTTTTTACGATATACCCATTGATTTCTGCAAACTCTGTTTTTAAGCAGATACTCATTTACCAATAACACGTTTGTATTTAAATCTGTATTACGCATCTATTGTATTGAGACAGTTTTCTTCTGTGGTTCTTCTGTTCATGCTATGTTTGTACCTTTTAAAAATTTTATGTAGAATTCTAAAGCGTCATTTGAGCATGTTCTACATAAACGTACAGATCTACATGTGGTCATTGGGAAACATTTTAAGAGTACATATATAGACAAATGTTGTCTAGAGTTAAAACCAAGACCTTTTTGTCTGTCTTATGCACAAACATGTATATACCCTCTTATTAGGATTTTATGATCAGGCATCTGAAAGCTAGAAACAGATGTAGAGAATATGCTAAAATGAAGTGGAAGATGTTTTATATATCAAAAAATTGCAGTATATTTGGTATCTGATAGTAACTGCATTGTATTTGGTGTATGATAATAAGGGCATTAAATGTTACAACAAGGAAAACAGGAGGAAGAAAGACTGCTCATTTTCTCTGACAAGTGTATTCTAGTAGAATGCAGTTCGATATTTAAAAGAAATGCTCGATAGAGTTTTAAAACTGAAGCTCTCCTTTCCTCACAATGCATTAGGTCATTGCTGGGCTCATCACCGCTGTGCGGAGTGGTCAATGGGAGTCTGCCAGACTGAAGAGCAGCTATCGGTGAACGTGGACAAAGCTGTTGTCTCAGGGAGCACAGAAGTGAGTAAAAAAAAATTAAATTAGAACGTTTGAACCAGTAGGGAAATAGACAGTGAGATGGGGTTGAAAAACAGGCAGTAAACTAATGCAATACAAGGGATGACCAACAATATCCACGTACAGATCTCTGAGTTTACATTCATCATAAGGTTTTTTTGGACAAGTATTCATGATAAAATGTACTCTTGCAATATATCATAGAGGCTGACTTCAGGACCTGTATGGGATAGCTAGATTATAAAAGGTACATGGCTGACCAAAATACAGACAACAGAATAGTTGAATTCATGTTAGCAAATGCCCTGCTCAGTAGAGGAAATAGTTTTGGGTTTGCCAGTTTGTATTCTGAAGTTGTGTGACTCAAATACAGGAAAAAAAATCCACTATTACTTTTATACTAGTTGCAAAGAGGAGGTGGTGTAGGAAAGCTGGTGTTCAACACAAAGCCTAGGTTGTTGTTAGAAATACTGATAGAAGTACATATACAAATGTTGACTTTTAGTTTGGAATGGTCATGTATTTGGAAAAGTAAGTACCTTTGAAAAGGGCAGCCTTCTGGTGTCATGTTGTGGTATCACGTTGGAGTGAAGATGAGACAGATTTCCCATTGATTTACCACATGTAGGTATGCTTTTTGGTCCTACTTAGTCATGTCTAGTAGATTATTTTAATAATTTTAGTTTCTTATTAATTAATTCTTTATTAATCAGTTGTGCCGTGAGCAAGTCTGCATAATTTTGCCATTTTTTTCCAATGATCATGCTTAGGCGTATTTTTAATTGATTCTTAAAGTTTTTCATGCATTATATTAAAATAACAAATCAATGTGTATGATGCCAGTAAATGTTCTCCATTGTGTGGAGGAAAAAGCTGCTTTAAATCAGTCTTTCAATACAAGCTGTGTAATACAGCTTTCCTTATGCCATCTGCTTTTACATACACTCATATTGAATAAATGCTTTACTTTGAATAATTTAATTGATTGCTGTGCTTCTGCTTTCAAAGTAAGAGACTATTCAGAATGAATGAACCTGACAGAATTAAGTTATAAATGAGCTCGAAGACGTTAAAACATTCATATGTGTGTGTGCATGTATAAATAAAAAAAGAATGAAATGAGCATCCAAAATTTGACATTTCTATTTCCAAATCTCACTGCTGGAAAGTTTTAGTGCCTTTTTTTCTGGATGATTATGGTGGTAGATTGTTGCTATTTTGTGATCTGCTCATTCCCATCAGTAGTCAATTTCTTAATAATATTCTGTCTTATAACAGAATCTTTCTGATAGTGTTCAAGCTTGTCTTTTGCTCTATTGAGTTTCACCATATTTAGATTATTTCAGTTCCAGTTCTTTCTCTATGGTACCTTGCTTCTCCCCTGTATTGATGGTGTCTCAACCTCCTGTCATTAGCACATTTTCAGTTTTGAATAGATGTTTATAATGTAAATATTTAAGGATTTTTGAAGAATTCTTCATTTTCCTGGTGAAATAATTTCCATTTCAGGCTTGCCTTTTCACGGGCCATTGTTTAATTTCTCTACTAATCTTCTCAAATTCTGCAAATAATTTTTTAGACACATCTATTGCACAGTGCAGCGCGTAGAGATGAGAGATGAAATTTGCATCGATTGCCATTCTGAATATTTCCTATTCAGTCTTTGCTGAAATTGTTGAGAAACTTTCTGCTCTGCAATACAGCAGTTGGCCAACAAAGAGAGAAGCTGTTTTGATTATTCTGTTTTATCCTTCTTGGGAGATCCTCGGGGAGAGCACAGTAAGAGCTCAGCATTGATTGATTTTGGAGGAGTAGTTGGACCAAATGGGACATCTTTATCCCACGGTCACACCAGGAAAGTTTTGGCTTCTGGTTTTTCAAGAACTAAGCAGCAAACCCTTTTGTAGTTCTCTGTTTCTGACTGTGGAGCAGCAATGTGGGGGCTGCTTAGAGTTGTGTGTAACTGGTTTGGAGCTGAAGTAATCCCTGTTTGCTTGTTGTGTCCAGGCTATATTGCTTGGTAATCATTTTTCACTGGCCTCAGTGCTTTCTAACCTGTCACTCAGCTAAAAAAGGCACAAAAAAGTGTAAGGTGTGCTGGAAATACTCTGCGGTAGTGGAAAAAGTAGTTGCTGAGAACAAATTTTCCTTGTGTGAGACATTTAAAAAAGTTCTGAATGAGAGGTATAGCAGTTGACTTAATGTATGGTTTTGCATTTACAGCTGCTCACATTTTGCATTTGCTAAAATTCTGGGTTTCTTTCTAGTGTGATGTTGCTGCATTTTAAGAGTAAAGTTTCTATTTAAATGTTCTGAGCACTGTTGGCAATGCAGATGCAAGTATGTGCTCAGGGCTTACAGAAAAATGGTTTAAATAAGAACAAGCTGTATGTTAGCTCCTCTACTTGCCACCAAATTTGCTTTGCTTTTTTTTTTTTGTTGCTGTTGTTGGTTGGGGCTTTGTGTCTTCTTGGAAGTCCCTCTGGCATTCTATGGGTTTATGATGTGGTTTGCAGCATTGGCATCTTTCTTCAGCTGGGAAAGTATGTTTTCTTTTCTCAATGCTCACATACAGATGAATTTTTGACATGCAACAACCATTTTCTTGATAGTAAAGTTCTTTGGTTTGGGTCTTTTAAGTTGCAGAGAGCATTTTGGAGCTTTACTTACCTTGAGGGTCTCTTAAACTTGTAAGTTACAGTCATGTTTCTCATTAGTTAGGATGTCTATTGTTTGCAAATCTGTTCTAACTGGATATGACAATGTTTCTCATTACTCTGTTTACCAGTTGAGATGTCCATTGGGCTTCACTGAACTCGTGATTGCATTAATAAAGCTTGTGTGGACATATTTCATTGACCTAGTCCAAAGTATGTATGTTAATTCATTTTGGTTTCTTCTTGGCTTTGTTTTCTGAAGGTTTAAAGTACAGTACAGCGGAGATTTTGGTGTGTGTGCACGTCTCTCAAGATAGCCTGCTTAGCATTTCTTTTTTCTTCGGTTCTTTCTTTTGATTCACTCAATTTTCAGGCCTGGCAGTTTATTTACTCAGGCATCTGACCAATTCGTTACGTGCATTTGCATCTAGACGTATGTGGGTTCTTTGAGTTTCTATCAAAGTCTTGTTTTTGCCTCTGTTTAATATTAATGAGTATTCATACATATATATATGTGTGAGGTGTTTAAAATCTTATTCATCATGTTTTTTAACTGACAAATAAAAGCTGGAATGTACTGGTAGATTTCTGGTAGTAGCTGCTGCTCTAGCCCTTCTGGGTGGTATGGTTGACTCGTTTTATCTCATTGCTTACCTTGCTCATCTGAGCAACTGAGGGTTCCCTGACAGCCTCAGAAGCAATTTTTAAGAGAGCAAAAGAAGAAGTGGCGATCCAGTTGGCAAGCATGGTGTCAGAGCATTATTCAGGAAGACTCTTAAGGTATGGCAACTTAGCTCTGGAGCTGTAGCAGTATGTAAATCTGAAACACCCCAGTGTGGCAGCTCATTCCTATGCTGCTTTAATAGGCTTTTTTGGGGTTCGAAAACCCCATTTCATTTCAAGTTTTGAAAAAAAATGGCTTGAGAATATGGAAAGCAGGAGAGAAAATTTCGAGTGATTTGCTTGATCCGAAGCCTAACTAAATTGCTTATAATTTCTAAGCGCTCTACTCGGTACATAAAAAATTACCATAGTAAAGAAGTTGTCATGTTGTCAGCTTTACGAAGATAATCTTTAATCGGTGAGGTCTTTCTACAGATCTTTGTGGTAAGATGCAGAGATGGTATTAAATGGAGGCTTAGGAAAATAAGCAAAGGGGGATGATTGAACAGAAATCACAGGTTTTGCTTAAAAAATAATGGATGTGGATGAGCAGAGTTGTGCTTTTTGTTGTATTCAGCACGGTGTTTTCTTAATTATGCTGGTTTTTGGTATTTGGAAGAACGATACGGTCTGAACCTTCCTGGCATTACCATTAAAAATGGAGGCCTTTGGGGCTTGCATCTGCTCAGCTTTTAACAAGAATGGTGTTTGAAATATTTTCAGGTATTTTTAAATACTGCTTTATAATCTCCTTGTTTATTTTACATCTATCGTTTAGGTGGCTGTTTCTCTCTGGTCTGTTGAGGAAATAAGAAAGTTTACTACTCGTCTGCCTCACATCGTCTAGCCATAACTCTTCTTTATGCTGCAGAGACCCACGTCTCTGCATTATTCTCTAATTGTTGAGAGCTCTATGCTCCTGTCTAGAGCATCTTGCACTCGAAACTACAACAGTGTGCATCAAAATTGCAGGAAAGTGCTTTAAAGGACCCTGGTGGGTTGGACAGACATGAGCAGCTAAGGGCTACGTGGTTTGGTATAAGGGGGAGGTGATGAGTTGTAATGGTTTAGAAGTTGTGTAAATCAGAATGCAATAAGGTGGGCTTTTCTTTTTATATATGAGCATCTCAATTCAAGAAGTGAATTTAAGAACTCAGTAGCTAATGTGTTTGAACAACTTCTGAACGCGCTGTGCACAAGAAAGGAATGTAATACTAATTTTCCCAGCCAGCTTTCTCTTCTGATAAAGTGTAGAAAGCAGTTTGCAGGTCTGGGAGAATTTATCAAGGACACAAGTCAAAGAAAACAGTATTGGTGGAAACCAAAAAGGAGGATCCTATCTGCTTAAAGGCTGAATAAGGGAAACATAACACTGATGAAAGGTCTAAAACAGTCATTCCAAAATACTGTATTATTCTGTTTCCATTTCGTAAGATGTGGATTTCTGTTTGCTCTGAGATTCTCTATAGCTCTTTGCATATTTATCTACTTCACAGCTTTCATTTTCCCAGTAACAGTCAAGTGTTTTTTCAGGACCAAGACTCTTGCAACCAGATAACTGAAAAATTGCCGGCGTCTTCTCCCACCCATCCATATTTTTTTTAGTTAATCAGGGCAGTATCTTCTCTCTGTACAAGGCAGCTGTTTTCAGCTCCTGCTGAGTTTCTGCAGGCTGTTTGGCATCTTATCATCGCTGAGAACTGGAGGAGTTGTTGCTTTGCATAGAGGCAGGCTAATCAATAGCATCTTGCCTTGTTCCAAACTGTAAACGATCTGCTGTTTTGACACTCCTCGCTCCTGGTAAGCCCTTTTTCACATGGTAACACAGTCTTTAATTTTTTTTTAAAGCATTTTCCCTTGATTTCTGCCACCAGAGATAGCAGATCCCTGTTTGTGGATGCTTCCAAGTTGGAGCAATATAACGAGGCTTATGTATTAAATTCTCACTCTTTTTTTTTTTTTCTTAAAGTCCTTTCCATCTACATTTTTAAGTTCTTTGCTCCAGATTGAATTCTAGCATGATGCTTAGAAGCTAAACTGCAAGGAAAAAGTAAATTGAGGAGAAAGATGAAAACCAGTTAAAAAACAAAACAAAACAAAAAAAAAACTGTACATGTTTTAAGTGTTTTTCCACATTTGGAAGATATCCTCACCCCTTAGCCTCAGTGTTTTCCTTGTCTTGTTGAGTCTTGTCTAAGTTTTTAGTGGCCTGCATGTATGTTTACTTGTGCTTTTTTGCACGAGTTGAAGATTTGGCTAAATAGGTATTTCCTTTTATTATTCCTTGTGCGTGAAGATAAGCATGCACATCTTACAAAATGAACTTCATGGACTGTGGAGGATATTTAGCCACAGCAATTTTTCAACAAAGTTTATTTTTGATTACTACAAAAAATTGTGAAAATTGCTTTAGGTTGCAGAATTCCGGAGGTAGGGGACGCTGCTTGGCTTCATACGCATCTCAGCCAAACTGAACAGAGCTTGTGGTGATTTCCTTTCTCAAGGTAGAGAGGAGGATTTGGAGTTCCTTGATGCTTCAAAGGTTCCCTTCTTCCTGTTTTGTTACTGCAAGAGCTCGTAATTCTTAAAGCCAAGGGAAAATGCATAAAGAATGCCATCTACCATTATTTCTTCTGAGCAGAGTCTTCTGTATTTGCCCATTTTTCAAGGAAAAGCTCTGTGATGTGATACTACATGAACAGCTCAGGTAGTCAGAAGCACTCCTCACACCTCTGGAGTTGCAGTGCTCAGGCACGCAGCTTCTCTGCATCTCCCCGCTCCAAAATTTGGGGGTGACTGCCTTGCTGCGCTGTTGAAGTGGCTTCTGATTTTATCTTGCCAAGTTTATTTTCTGTAGTTGCTCCTCTCTTGTGTTTTGATGCAGGAAGAAGTATTCTTCCAGAACACCATCTGTAACTTTTTAACGTGTTGCTGTTACAGAACACGTTACAGAAGGTGCTGGAGAAAGGCTGGAGGAGTGTCATCGTCTCCTCAAGAGGACAATTTCATCTGCTTCTGGTCACTTTGGTGGTTATACTCAGTTCCTAGCATGTTCCTAGAAACGCTGTGGCAGTTTAGCATTGAGGGCTACCAGGTATTTCAGTTCCCCATGAATTTCCCTCTCAATACTTACTCATTCTTCTAGGGACTTGTGGCCATTTTCCTGCCGATGATGACAAGCCTTGTACTTCAAGGAAAGCCATAGTGACATAGTGTAAATTGTCTTCCATGAACTAACATGTTCCAGAACAGTTTGGATTCTGGTCACCTAAAGCCAGGTCACTTGTGTCTTGGAGAATGTGAAGCCAGCTGTTCTCACAGCCTGTTAAATGCCATCAGGAACACTCCACCAATTAATCTACAACAATTTTTCAAAGTCTGCAAAGCAGCCATGACAACTTAGAATTATCGTAGTGGGTTTTGTTTGACAGTGTGTAATTCATCTGGGATACCCCTGCATACCATAAATGATGCCAACACAGTTCGGGTAAATCTGCTGAGGTTTAAGCTCTTCTGTCAGACCAGTGTGTGTATTCTGTTTTTTTTGTAGGCCTGGCAGTTGAGAACATATTTTGCTGTTCAGTAAGATACACAACTTAGTTCTCGTTAATATTGTCATATGAACAACGATTATTCTTCCTTATATCAAAATAAGCTCTACCACAACGGGCTGTTGTTCATTGGATGTCACTGTCCCGTAGCAGCTGCTTTGAAAAGCAAACATCAAGATAGAGGAACCAGGATGGGAAGGAAGTGAGAACAAGCATATAAAAAGAAGACAGGAGGCTGACATTTGAAATCATTATGATTATTGAAAAATTCACCCTTTCCTGTTTCTTTTTTCTTTTTTTCCTTTTATAATCTGACTCTAGGAGCCAAAGCAAAAAAGTACAATTTAATATACTTCATGCAAAAAGAAAACTCGCTTTTTGCCTGATAGTTGTTTTTGACCCTAGAGTCACTTTTGCCAAGTTTTCATTATTATTTTTAAATTATCCAGGGGGATCCTGTTCATTCCATTTTTTTTCTGCAGTGAAACACAGAACAGGAAAAACTAATTTACAGTTCTTACAGGTAAAGAATCTGGTTCCCTATCAAAACACTACACCTAAAATGGCAGAGTTTAGGACTCAGGCTTCAGAAGGCAGTTTTCAATTTCCTCAGTTGTCTCATGGACCATGTTTTCTGGTACAAAATAAAGTATATTTTTCTATATCACTGCTAGTACTTAATAAAATCCTGTGATAGTTCAAACTGAATAAACAAGAATCAAGAACTCTTCATGCTTCTCTGCTTCTCAAATATTTTTGTCCTTATTTTGGCACGTAATGTATGGATACCTTGGGATGTAATTAGACTTCACACTTGAACGTGGACCGTCAGTGATGCATATAAAAGTTTGAAGGGATTGCTGTGAAATCGTGGTCTGTCCAAGCAGTGTGATTGCACAGAGAGACAGCAGCATGTGGAGGAGATGCGGGTAATACGCAGAATAGTCTTTGATGAAAGAAGGGGTCTGAAATAGAGTTTTGTTCTGAATTTTCCATTTACTGAGACACAAAACCTGATATATTTTCCTAGTGCTTCTGATGTAGTTGTTGCTCCCTCCTGAATGCTTCGATACCCAAGTACTACACAGTCTCCATACGTAAATGAACATTTAGAGCTTTTAGTACTTGCTGGCCAAGCGAGTACTTCATGACAAGCACAAACACTTCAGCGTGACTTTTCAGTCTTTATTGTACTTGCCTGCCTCATAACCTGTTGTCATAATAATTTGCACCTGCTGATTAGAAAAAGGAGCACGTGATAATGTGAAACTAACGTAGTTACGGTTAATTTCATTTCAGTGAGTTGATTCTAATTACAAGAAGACGTAAAGCATTAATTCACAACCCAAAGTTTGGAAGGGCAGCGTTTGGCTTCTCAGAGGAAGCGGAGGAAAGATGTGCATTTCCAAACTGTAGTTTTGGGAATGCTTGGAGATTTTTCTGTTGATTCGCTTTGTCATGCGCTTTCTGTGAAATAACAGATGTGTTTTTATTCCTACCTTTTTGCTTCCAAATACACAGGGAAAAAAGGAGTGAATTTATCTGCATGGCAAGTACTATTGTCAGTGCATGTTATAACTCAGTGATTATAGTGGAATCTTGTTCCTTGGGTGCATACAAAACACGTGCTAACACTTAACTCCTGCTAGCTTTGCAGATAGACAATGACTAACTCATGTATCATAATACATGCATTTTAGGTTTATGTAGTAAACTTTATGTGGCGTAAGAGAGGCCTTTTCATAAACTGTCAGTTTTGTCCATTAATACAATTTCTGTGACTTCCTTGCCTGCAGTTCTGCAGATTTGAAAAGAAGTAGAAGCACGGTGTCATTTCTGAGAGGCGGATCGACAGAAACCGTCTCTCCCGTAACAACTGCACGTCTACAACATAGGAGCAAGTGGGGAGGGAAAAACCCGGAGTTCTTTAGCAAGCACAAACCTCCTTTTTTTAAGACAGTTCCTATGGCTTCATCTAAAGCAAAGTCTTTTATTTTTCAGCCTCACGTATTCCTTTTCTTCACGCCGTGAATTGCTGATGCCGGTCGTGCTGTAGCACCGGCAGAGCTGGGCAGGCTCTGCCCTGGGGTGCTCGCTTGGCACTGGAGCAGGGAAGCAGAGTCAGCCTTAGAGCCTTCATTCTGTGGGCTTTTTCAAGATGAATGCTTTGAAAAAGGCACCTTTCTTGAACCCTAGATTTTGAATATGTGGGTACTAGGATCGGGGGAGAGAGATTACTGCTACACAGAAATTTCTGAGAGTTTTGATGCTGAATAGAAGATAGGTGGTGCAGATGCGAGGGGCAGTCTGTGAAGAGTAGGAAGCGGAAAAATGGGCTAGGGGCACCAAGAGAGAAGCAGCAGTAGCACAGAAATGAAAGCCAAGAAGCCTAGCTGAGAAACATGAAAGGCCCTATGTTCCTGAAGGAATTTCCAGTGCAGGTTTCCTTTATTCCCTAACATTCACTGAAATAATTTACTGAAAGCTCTGAAGTAAAATAGTTGAGTGTGTGTTCCAAACTGGTGAAGTGCACTTCACAAAGACCTTTTCTTCCTTTTTTGCATGACTTGAGTAGAAAACACTTCTTCCATAATATGCCCAAAGAAAAATCTGCATGTTCTTCCCCTCCTCCCATTCCAGGGCCTTTCTTAAATGTTACTCTAAGCATTAAGGCGATGACATAGCAGTTTGTGTTGAGGCAGCGCTCTGGCTGGGCATTTGATTTCAAGAGTTTATATCTATACCAAGTTATTTTGGGGGCTTACGTATCTTGGGTGTTAAAAATGGAGAGAACCTGATCTCTGAAGAGTAAAGAAAGTCCATTAAAGGAAAATCAGCCTCTCCGATTGAGATTGTATTCTTCCCTCAGATAGTGCTTCACTTTGTGGGAGGGAATAACCTGTAGTGGTGCTTTGCTGTGGGACATGAGGAGAGTGATGCTACTGCTCTCCCTTTTCCCTTTGTATGCTCAGCAGCAGTAGCAAGACCTACAAAATTAAGAGAATGACAGTGTAATGCCCCCAAATTCTAGATTTGACACAAGGAAATAACATATGTATATATATAAAGCAGGAAACCGTACACATCTCTTAGCAAGTATGCCCATAGAAACTTAGCTGAGGAAGTATAGCAGTACCACCAGTCTCCTACCTTTTGTAGATATTTGAATGCAAACCTCATTTTCCTGCCTTACTACCATCTCCCTCGTGGCTGCTTATTTAAATGTTTTATATTCAATCTTGCAAAGCTAATGTGGATTGATTTTTTTTTCCTTAATGTTCACAATTAAGGGTCTAATTTTGCATTTATGTGATGGTTACATTTCAAAAAAAAAAAGGCTGATAAATCTTTTGTAGTTACTGTTGGTTAGTTTTAGACAAGAATGGGTACTCATTATGCTCTGAGCATTAGAGAAATAAGGCACCATCCCTGCCTTCAGAAGCTTACTCTTATTCACGTGCTGCATGTGGAAAAGGGAAATACCACCATGGGACAAGTTGTAGGTACATTTGCCAAGGTGTAGCATTGTTTGTACAGTGATAGACAATTGACTCTAATCCTGGTTTTGTAGCTGTTTCCCTTTAAAATAATGTTTTATTTAATGATATCTTTTAAATTTTTCATGGACATGGGTCACTTTCTTTTTTTGCAATGGGAATTGTAAAGTTCAAACTCTTTAATGAAATTTCAGTTCTAAAGTGTTTTTGATTATTCCAATCAGGTCTTGGTAATATTTTTTTTTCCTGCTAATTGTATGTTTCTTTATATTATATTACAGATTTTCATTTGGGGCTTTCACCTATCATCAAAAAATTACACAAACATTTTAATTGAAAACTCAGGAGTACTCATATTAGTCTGTTGGCATCAGTTTGCTTTTAAGCAGTGGCTTAAAAAGTGCTGCTGAGATTGGTGTACTCAGCAGCTTCCCAAAATCAAAGCATTAGCAAAAAACAGTTTTGAACTCCCTAAAGATTTTCTTACTGACTTCCATTAGCGCTAGTTCCGTCCCAGAGCTGCAGATTGAGCATAAATATTACAAGCATCAGTATGAAGTAGTCCCATTAATGCAGGTGGCCTTGAGTGTGTTTTTTTCTTGGTTTTTTTTTTTTTTTTGCTTGTTTGTTTTGTTTTAATAACATGGAAAAAGTCACACGTGAGAGACATCGGATGAATTACGATGTTCAGGAATGTGGATGGCTACAACCTCTTCAGAAGGGGTGGGCTGGGAGGGAGAGGTGAGGTAGCCCTGTATGTTAGGGAGCATTTGGATTGTCTTGAGATGAATAATGATGGTGATAGGGTTGAAGTCTTACAATCGCTAGCCCTCATTCTCATGGGGGACTTCAACTTGAAGGGGAAAGGCATCCAGGAAGGCTGGACACTCTTCAAGAAGGAAATCCTAAAGGCGTAGGAGCAGGCCGTCCACACATGCCAAAAGGTGAGCCTGTGTGGAAGAAGATCAGCACGGCTGAACAGAGAGCTGTGGGGAGAGCTCAGGAAGAAGAAGAGGGTTTATGACCATTGGAAAAAGGGGCAGGCAGCTGAGGAGGACTACAAAAATGTCATCAGGCTGTGCAGGGACAAAATTAGAAGGGCTACAGCCCACCTTGAGCTCAGTCTGAATACGTTTTTAAAGACAATAAAAATGTTTTTATAAATAAACAAGGAAACGAGGACTAAGGGGAATCTCCATCCTGTATTGGATGTGGAGGGAAACGTAGTGACAAGAGATGAGGAACTGGCTGGTGGCCGGGCCCCAAGAGCTGTGGTGACTGGAGTTAAACCCAGCTGGAGGCCGCTCGCTGCTGGAGGCCCCCAGGGCTCGGCACTGGGCCCAGTTCCCTTCAATATCTGTATCAGTGAGCTGGAGGAGGGGATCGAGGGCACCCTTGGTGAGTTTGTGGAGGACACCAAGTTGGGGGGAAATGTCGATCTGCTCGGGGGTAGGAGGGCTCTGCAGAGGGAGCTGGGTAGGCCGAATCGATGGATTAAGGCCAACTGTTCAGCTTGGAGAAGAGAAGGCTCAGGGGAGACCTTACTGTACTTTACAGTGACCTGAGGCTATAGTGAGGCGGTGATAAGGCTCTTCTCTCAGGCACCAAGTAGTAAGATGATGAGAAGTGGCCTCAAGTTGTGCCAGGGGGAGTTTAGGTTGGATATTTGGAGAAATTTCTTCACTGAAAGGGTTGTGCAGCATTGGAATAGGCGGCCTTGAGAAGTGGTTGAATCTCCATCCCTGGAGGTCTTCAAGAAACATGTAGGACTTAGTGGCATGGTTTAGTGGTGGACTTGTCAGTGCTAGGTTGGCCTAGATGGTCTCTGCTGTGTTGTATTTCCAATAATAACTTCATAAGCCTCCTTGAAGTACTGTAAGGCCGCAGTGAGGTCTCCCTGGAGCCTTCGCTTCTGTAGGATGAACAACCCCAACTCCCGCAGCCTGACTTCGTAGCAGAGGTGCTCCAGCCTCTGAGCATCCTGGTGGCCTCCTCTGGACCCACTGTGACGCTCCACATCCTTCTTGTGCTGGGGGTCCCAGATCTGGGTGCAGGACTCAGGTGAGGCTTCACAAGGGCAGAGCAGAGGGGGAAAATCCCCTCCCTCCGCCTGCTGGACACTCCTCTGGTGATACAGCCTTAGGCATGGCCTTCTGGGCTACAAGTGTGCCCTGGCTCATTCCAGGCTTTTTGTTGTGTCCACCAGAACCCCCAGGTCCTTCTCTGCAGGGCTGCTCTCAGCAAGTTCTTCTCCCAGTCTGTGCTCATGTCTGGGATTGCCCTGATCCAGCCAATTCCTTATCCACCAGATAGCCTGTCCTTCAAATCCATCTCGCTCAAATTGGAGATAAGGGTTGTGTTGTGTGGGGCCATGTCAAAGGCCTTACAGAAAACCCAGGTAGATGGCATCACTTTCCATTCCTTTAAAGATGTCATGTTTCTCCTCAATATGTTGGGGAAAAAGTAGATGTTGCAAAATAAATTTAAAAAAAAATGTTTCCTAGAGTAACTAGCATTGCTAAAAACAACTTGATACACACGAAATAGATTGCTGTGACATGGGGGCACTTCCTATACAATGTGAATACCTCTGTTCAATCTGCAATCTAGACAATTATTTTATTAATAACCCTGCAGGTATTTCCACAAATAGCCTTCTCCCTTACACTTTTTAACTAGTAAAATATTATTTTCTTCTGATCAGAAATATTTGTCCCCTCTGTTTCTGAATGAAATTGCCTCCCAAAGAAGTGGGCAGAGTGGCAGATTAGGCAGAGTAAATAGTGAGTCTGGATTTACATAAACTGCTGTCAGATATCCAAGCACATACCAGTTGTGTTTTTATTTTTATTTTTTCCTTTCAAGTACGGCAGGTTGTTATGGCAATATTAGGTGTTATCTGTACGGCATTTCCAGGGAGATGTGTTGACAAATCATAAACCTTTAAAAGTGAACAGAGACTTGGAGAGAAACAAGACAGTTAAGTTGTAATTGTCATTCTTTGAGATTTATGAGGAGAATACTCGTTCTCCAAAATGTAAATGAATTTGATCTATTGAATGGAGAAGTTTCAGGTTTTCCAAATGTCATACTAGGTGAGTTTCTTTTTTTTTTTTAATGCGAGTAACTTGAAATAGAGGGTGAATTGCTAGGAAGACTGTTACAGCTGTGCATCCATCACATCAGAATGTGCCGTAGGCACCTCCAGAATGTTTGCTTTCTGTCAGACTTAAAATATTGCGATGGATAAATCCCCCAGTAAAGGTCGGACCTGGCAGCAGTGCTCACTCATCTGAGAAACCAAAAGGTCAGAATATTCAAGACACCGGTAAGACCAGGAGCCAAGCATCACAGTAACATATGGTCATACTTCCACTCTTAATTTTATGTGAACCTTATACATTTGGTACTTGTGGAAGTTCATTTCTTTACACGACTGCACTGGTGCGGTCTTGTGCACCAGTCTGGTGTTCCCCAGCCATCACCAAACTTCTTTAATTGAAATAAATCCATGGTGTGGTAAATTGTTTCTTGTCTCCTGGGTGTTTTTAGTAAAATACTCCTCCTAGTGCTGTGGCAGCATCGTTCTCTTCACTCTACCACAGAATTAGGGTTATCAGCTGATTTCCGTGCCATCAAATAAAATTGGGTTTAGAAACCAGTGATTGAATCTGTATTCTCCCAACCATCTGAACAGCCTCTCTAATGTCACTGGAATGCTCACGTTAATTAGCCGAGCAGCCTGTGTCTCTAGAAGAGATTATTTGTAGATGGTGATTATTACTAAGCCTAGGAACCACAAGGCAAGAGAATTTCCACTGTGGTAATTTGTGGATACTCAGTGTTCAGGGGCTGAATTCTGACTTTGCTGCGGACTTGCAGCCTAGGCTCTGCAGGGGAAAATGCAAAGCAGAATCCAAAAACACGATCTCAGACCGGCTCCTTCTCTCTCCAGACCCCATGCCTTTTGTTGATCGGCGTTATTTTCCCTTCACTAGGTCAGATGTATTATTCATGTTGTTGTTGCAGTGTGCTCTTACTTTTGATAAAGGCAGCGGGATTTCCCCATTTTACGTGAGAAAACACTTTTATGGTGTTATTCTAGTCCGAGGTTAGCTGAAACCAGATAAGGATAAAAACATCAAAAACTCGCTGGCCTGTCATCGGAGATTAAGGAAAAGGATTATGGAAAAATTGGACCGTGCTTCGTTTGACTGTATGCAAGGAATGAAATGGAGACATCATCTAATTGTTTGTGCCTCGCTTCTCCAGGAGCGTAAGGAGCCTGTCACACACAGCAACATCAAAAGCTGCACAGAGCCTTGTAGTGGGAAAAGGAATTTCAGTGTAAAAGAGACCAGGTGGGAATTGGTACTGGAACAGAAGTAAATACGTACATTTACTAAGGGAATCTGTGACGTATAAAGCATAACACTATTTCCTGGTAGTTTTTTTCCACTCGATGGCACTAATATCTCTATAATTAAGAGCAATGGAAGCAGTTAGAGAAAAACTGTACGCTGCTACAAACCATTCCCTTTTTAATTGAACAGCTGTAATTTCTACCAATGGAACAAACTATATTATAAGAAAATGATTATTAGTTTAAAATGCAAAGTTAAATGAATGCAAAATTAACAAACAGATGGTGAAGAATTATTGTGGTTTATTTTACTCCTGGGTAAAAGGGCTCATGCTTGATTGTAAAAATGTCATCACACTTCGTAAACCTGAAAGCAAACAGAATTTGCAGTTGTGCACATCTGTTTTGGGACACTGCTAAAGGGTTAGAAGAATCAATGTTGTTTTCAAATAAGGGTATTCATCAAAAGGATATCATTTACTTAACAGTTATAGCTTCTGCTAAGCATCAGACCTAATGTTCTGTGGAATTCATTACAAAATTTGGCAGCCCTTTCCTTCACAAGCTACCGAGGCAGCATGCTGCAAAACGAAACAAACAGCCCCTTTTTATCCCCGCTTCCCTGACCCCCTGCACAACAGTTGAATTACCTGCTAAACATTTGACCAGTGATTTAAGGATTTTAAATTTGCACTTCATAATGCTTGTCCGAGGTCAGTGATATAGTAGGAGCGAATGACAAGACAGACAAGCAGCTTATTTGTGTGTGTTTTTTTTTCCCCAGTAACTAATGAATTAAAAAATGAAGGATGTGTAATGTTTGGGAGCACCATGTTTTGGGAGGAAAGATGGGAGAAATATGTGTAAGCGGCTAATTTAGTCAAATTGAAAAAAAAATAAAAGCCCCAGCCAGATGAAACATGTGAAGCTTTTATTAGAAAAGAAATTATATTAATGTTTCAAGCTGGTAGTTTCAAAGTATGCCATCTAATTGCTTTATTTGAGCTCAATTTACAAAAATTAGTGAACTGAAGATGTAGGATTTTGTTTACGATGACTCCGTGCCATTTGGAGAGCGCAATTTAGGAACAGCCAAGGAAATAGGAATTATGAACAATAAGGTACTGATTGCAGTCAGTGGGGAAGGAATACTAAGGAGGTGCTCACTAATGAGGAAGGTATTAAAGGCAGGAAATTCTTGTATTTTTTTGTGTGCGTACATAATCCAGAGTTCCTTGTCACTGCATCCCTACCATTACCTTGTAAATTAGGTGGATCGCTGGGTATACAGAGTGGCTTTTGCTGACAGTAACTTTCTTTTAATCTGAGCTAACACAGCTACAAAACCTTTGTTAAGAGACGGCGTTATTAAGGCTAGGAAATCAAACACACAACGTTGGGACACGCAGGAAGACAGGTTGTCTGTACACAATTAATATCCTCTGTGCAACCCCCTCATTACGCACTCTGTAATTGTCTGATCACATGCAGAACAGCCAGCGCCTAGTTCAGCCCACAGGCTGGACATTACTGTCTTAGGAAAAAAAATCTTTAATATTACACTTTTTGTTGTTCAGTGTGTAGCTATGTAGACTACTGAAATGCTAGTGAAATGACTTATTTCCATGGGAGTTTTCCTGTGATGCTTCTACTGTAATAAACACGTGAGGAACTCGTGTGTGAATTTTTCCAAAGAGCAGATTTATGCCTTTTTACACATCTTGCGCTCCATTTTCCTCAAGAGAAGTTGTCTTGTTTTGCTTTTAACTTAAATTGGATGGCACGTTTGGGAGCTTGAGTTCTGAAAATGCTTCAACTTGCTCAGAAAGCTGCGCTGATGCTGCAGCTCTTCCTGATCTCCAGAGCTGCGAGCACACAGTCTAGGTAGAAATCAAGGCTGTATTTTTAGGGGGAAAATAAAAACTTAAAAGTCAGGGTTTACTAAAAAACCCTTCTGGAAAACATGGTTTAGTTACTTGCCTGGTGTCATAAAGGAGCCCTACGAGGGAGGCGTCAGTCTGGTCTGCAGTCCTTCTTGTGTTTTAGTGGGCATACTTAGCTGTGCGTGTGTGTACCCATGTATTGCTTTGTCTCTGTGCACGTGTGTTTCTCTGTAGCTGCCTGACTGTACAGTTTTCTGGCATTAGGGAAAAGAAGATAACCTTCCCAAAGTGCAGGTTTAAAACCTTTACAGTTACGTGCAGACCTCCGCTGGCTGAGAACGTGACAGTGACGCAGTGCTAGGAGTCGGAGGACTGCTCTTTTCCTTCTTGCAGTTTCAGTTGCCTTTCACTTCTGACTCTATCCAGGTTGGTTTTCTAGTCACTTCCACCCTTTGTTCCTCCTGTGTCCCATCTCCTTAACATCTCTGTTCCCAGGTTCTTTTTGAGATCTCTCCACCATCTCATAGCACTTCCACGTCCTTGGCTCTTTATCCAATTTTAGTGCCCAGTTCCAGTTAATTGATGCCTGAAGTGCCATCCCTGCCCCTCCTCAGCTTCCCTGGTTTCTCTCCTTCTACTCTTATCAGACTCCTTGCCTCCTTGTAGGCCCTTTTGTCCCGCTGACCCATATCTGCGTATGCTGGATGCTCTCATTCCCCAAACCGCTTAAGAGACAGGAGTATCAAGAGCCTTAAGGATGTCTGCTTCCCATTCCAGTTGGCTTATTGTGGTCAGGCTTAGAGTATTTATTACAGACCTCCCTGCTGTAGTCTTGGCTGTGCTGCAGCCGTCTTTGCAGAAGGTACACATGGTGTGGTCGGTGCTAGAAACCCGAGAGGATCAGTAAATGTCAACAAGAGCAGATTCCTCTGGGATCGTCACGGACAGACTTCTGGGTGGATCTGCACAGTAAGGGCACAAGTTGCATCCCCTGTGCTAAAATATCTGTCCTACCAAGTTGCAGGGTCTGCCAGTGAAGTTGTTTGTAAGATGAGCAGAATGGTTTTCCTACTGACTTTTCTATTCTCAGAGGTGGCTACAAAGTTTTGACTAAGGGCTGCAAAAGTATTGAAGCGAATTTAGATGTGTGCAATCTGCAGCGTTAGCCCAACTTTTTGTCAGTCACAAAATTTACAAGACCAGAACAGGGTTTATATGGACAGCTTTGTATCTAGCAAGTCTCTATTAAGTGTGGTGGGAGTGCAAGCAGTTGGCTCCTGTACAGGCGAAAAAATGAGATGCTGAAGTTGAGATGTCTTCATCTCAGGCCTTACGTCACTGGGAAAAGCCATGCAAGTGCATCAGGAGGAAATTCCCCGTGTCACTGAGTTCCTGTTAAATCTTTTTGCATATATAGTTGTGCCAGCCTCGCTGCAGCGACAGAGATGGTGTAGCACAGATGTAACCTGGGGAGTGCCTGATGTTCTGAAGGTGGCCCTTCAGTATTTATGTATGATTTAGGATCATAGGAGCTCTGCTTGGCCAGACAGTTCTGGATAGAGAAGACGATCATCAAACAGCAAGCATGTAGCAGTGTTTTCCCTGATTGTTTTTTTCAAGCCTCCAACAATTCGTGTTTCAGACTGTGCTCTGCCAGCAAGAAGAAATGTCTACGTGTACTTCTTAAGACCTTCCAAGCACGAATCAAATGGAACCGGTACAATAGTCTGTTGTCTGAGCCTGCCAAAAAGCAGCGCTAAACCCAAACTGATGATTTCTGTTCCTGCCTTGTTTGTCCTGGAGTTGTGGATGCTGAAGCCTAATAATCACAATTAAAATTCCCTTAAACATCACTGACCTTCCCGTTGTTGACATGCTAACTAAACAACGGGCTCATGTGCCCTACTGTCACACAGTGGGTATTAGATGAGAATTGAGGGGTAGTTGGTTGTTAGATGGAGGAAGTTTAGACTCACTCAAAACATTTACATTATCCTAAATCCTGTAGAAAGCAAAGAGGTGAATAAAAAAACTGCTTTTCTTCCCCAAAGTGTGAAAAAAGCAGCAAAGGCAGAGTCCATAGAGGAAATGGCATGCAGTTATCAACAACTGGTGGGGAGAATATGATGTCAGAGCACACAAACCCTACTGTAAACCTTCTGAATAGTCAGGGTTTGGGAACATTTCAGAATATAGAAAGAAAGAATTGTGTGCTATGAGGTTTGCCTTGCTTTGTCCATCAATTTTGGTTATCAAGCGAGGAAAACTCTCCTCAACAAACTTGCCTCTTACAGGTTAACTTAATACAACCATTGCCAAAAAAAAAAAAAAGAGCAAAACATAAATACTGTTTCGATTTGCATATGCATTGATATCAACACCATTTATGTAATGATATTTTCTGTAAAGGTGAAAAAAAAGTGAATCGACTTAGGGGGAAGGAGAAACACAGCAATCAGGTGAAGACAGCCTGAAATCTCTACACTTGAAGTGACTTCTGTTTGCTCTGATTACATTTGAGTCTCCATTAGTAGATATAGCATCATATGTATCTTGGCACTTGTGTTACTTATTCCTGTATAAATACTGAGCAGATTAATTATAGATGGAGCATCAAGTCGAGAATTCTCCATTAGACATCTTCCAGTCGTGTTGAGCTTGGCCAAATGGCAGCTGTTCTGTTTGTCCGTGGTTTTTCACGTTTTAGAGCAAAATCTGGTTATTCGTACAGTTACCATTTTTGTTTTGTCAAACTTCAGAGTGCTTGAAGTGGGCACTATAGTAAGGTTTTGATGCGTGCTGTCTGTGTTAAGGACATTTTAAGTTACGGTTGTAGGAGAAAAACTTGAAGTTTAATTTCTTCAATGTTGGTTTATGTTGAGGATCGAAACCAACCGATCTCTGATGGAGCTGCTTGTTACACATTTCAGTCATTTCCAAATCTGTGGCGTAGTTACAAAATACAGAAATTAGAAGGTAATTTGGTACTTTGGGAACGTGTAATTGAGTACCTTTTCTAACCAGGAGTCCAATGGAAAACTCAAAGTCTTCATCCTGTTTCTGGTACCACTTACTGCATTGTGCTGGGAAACGCTTTATGGTACTTCAAACAGTGGGGTTTGACTTTGGAGGTGCTAATGGTGATTAGGATCCATAAGCAATGTGTTTATTTTTTTTCTGGGTCATAGAATAATGGTAATCAATGAAGATTACCAGAACTAACAGAAAACCTATTTTATTAATCCCTGTTTACGTTAAGTTTTGTTGAGGTCTCATTAATGACAGGATGTTAATGTCCACTTCTTCTCATTAGTTCCAGGCTTTTATGATAGGTTTTGAGAGCCAAGTTTGAAATTTGCTCTTACTGGTAGTACGTTAAACTGTTTAATTAAGGACAGATGGCTTGGGGCATGTTTGGATACGCTGTATATTATAATAAAAATTGCTTATTGTTATCGCAGGTTCTGTCAGCTGACCTTTTTAAAACTAAATAAGTTTGTAATGCAAATGTTTTGTCATTTTGCTTAAAAAATTTTTGCGATACCTACTGCTAATATTTAACTCTACTAATCAGGTCGCAACTGGGTTTGTAATCAAAGTCCATATTTTAGCCTTTATTTAATGTCTGCCTCCCAAGAGTTGTTACTTGCCCATTTGCCGAGGCAATAATACTATAAAGTAATTCTAAGGGCAAATAAAACCATGATAAAATACGACCTCTGATTTGTTCATGGTACTATCTGGATAGTCTTAAATTATCATAAATGCAGATGCCTTTTCTTCAGAGTTTTGGAATATACCTCCAGGTGTGGAGCAGCCGAAAGGTTGATGTAAACTTGGAATAAATCTTTGGTTAATTTAATTTTATTTTTAACGTAGGAAAGTTAGAAAGGAGGGAAGAGCGAGCTGTATCTCCCCGTTTTCCAGTTTGGCCTCGTGTTCCCTTGAAAGCCAGTAGCATTTAGGATGTTGAGCTGAGTTTCCAAGCCACAGGCAGCGCCAACCTTTTTGTTCCCTTGATTTGGGTGCAGCTAGGATTCCAGCAGGTTGCTGTGAGTTGTGCAGAGCATTTCTATGGTTTCTGTTACCGTAATTCCTGTTCTCCTGTAGGTGACGGATCAGTTGGGATTTCTGGTTTTCAGCTAATTCACTTAGCTCTGTCTCTTTCACTCTGTTTGTGTGACAACGTCGTGTTTATCCAGCTGGATTAGTGAATAAAGGGAATTTTAAAATGAAGTTTGAAAAAGCACATAGCCATTTGCTTTAGAAAATGAGCTCCTTTCATGTCTATCTGAAAAATCAGATGTTACAGAAGAAGGTGTGAAGGACCAAGTAGAAGGTGTGGACAGTTTTAAGTGATGGAAATTACAAAAATAGGAAGCAGCAGAAGCATGGGTGGGATGAGAGCCTTCTTGCCACGGGTGAATGCACTAGGAGCTTGCTGAAGAAAACAATTGGTAACCAATGAAGGACTTTTTGAAGAGGAAAATGCTCTGTTGACACTGCTTTACTGACATTTATGTTATTAAATGTTCTCCAAATAAGTAAGGAACTGCCTCTCTAGCTTTGTGACACCTGGTAAAGTCTTTTTTCTGTAGAACAGGGCTGTAAAATGATTACATCCATGCACAAAACAGTGTTTGTCTTGCTTTAACAGCTTGCTGTTTTTGTATACCTACCATTTGAATGCTTGGATCCAGCTCCAACCCCTTCCACATAACAGCATGTCTTGTGTTCATGCTAACAGAACTCCATCCTGGCGTGTCCTCTCTGACTGGCCTCCAGAGGTGCTGAAGACACATTTTATTTTACTGCATTTGATCAAAAGTGGGATTTGTGCCTTCCTTTCACCTCTGACTGTCCTGATGCCATATTTTACCAATAGCATAATAAGGTAGCATTGGTTGCTGAGCTTTGTTTAACAGAACTTTTATATTTTTTTAAATTAATATTCTTCTGCTGTTCACATGCTCACTTTCAGCTGGGCAGTCAGTCGGTCGTACCGGCTGCACGCTGCTCCCCTAGGGTCACGGGGGCCTTTTTGCAGAGCAACGTTGGCTTCTGCTGGAGAAGTAACTCTTCTCATCAGCAGCTGTTGCCAAAAAAAAAATCCCTTTGGGCATTTATTTCTTCAGACTGCTTTATCTGTCTTATAAATTCAGCAAATGTTGATATTCTGTGCTTTTTATTTGCTTCAGATGATATACACCACATTGTTTTTAAAGTGTGTGTTTCACTTAGCTGCCAAATGCTTTTCATTGCCAGTGCAGTTTAGCAGATGGGTTTGAAGGGTTCAATTAAATGTAATTTGGGCTTCCATTTTTCTTCCAGCGTCTTTACATGATTCTTTAAATCAACATCAACATTCTTCGAGGCTTTGCATTAATCCTATATTTTGCTCCGTTCTAATAATTCCGTCAGTCAGTCATACGGCATTTGGAAAAAAAGTATTCTGTTTTTGTTGTTATGTACCATTGTTGATTGTTGGTTTTGAAAAACAGATGTAACATCTTAAAATATTTTTAATATTACTCTTTAATCCATCTTCATTATTTCCGGTTTTTAGGATGTTTGAGTCTTTGAGTGCTTGCAATTCCTCCATGACTTTAACCTCCCATTAGATAAATTTGTGAGGAATTGGATCTAATGGACGCTTTGTTGAGTATTGTCTTGGGGACCATCTTTTAGGACATATGCCCCTCCTAGGTTCCTTTTCCTAATGTTTTCTTCTTGAGTAATATCTTTTAAGAGGCAGGCCACCAACTTTTCAGAGTCAGGTCTTGGCTTAGTGTGGGCCATCTCAGTAGGCTGTAGGAGCCACAAGGACAAAATTATGCTCTGGCTTGTGTGCAGTTTATTGTGCAGTTGTGGTTCATGAAGTTGAAGGCTTTGGGGTGTATTTTTGTGACCTCACAGCTGAATTTTATGATTTACCTTGTACAGCATCCTCAGCTCAGTAAATACAGTTTCCTAAGATGAGTTCCTTGCCTTACTTCGGTTTTGTTGGCAGTCCTTAAACTTAATTACCAGTGTTAGCTTCTTCACCTGCTTCAGAAACTCCATGCCAAAGGCTGCTTATTGTGTCTTCAGTAGGTAATAAGCCAGTGTTTTCTTTGCCTTGTGGGTGACTTGTGATGCTCTGCTAAAGATGTGAGTTTCGCCTGGTTTCAGGGATGCCAGCTCAGCGGTTAACACAGCCAGCTTTGTGACTTGGGCTTTCGTGTGGGTCGGTTTTGATATCTGTGGGCTCGTAACAGCACTATTTCATGCCTAATTTCGTGCTAGACTTTGAAACGCAGAAGAATGACGGTAATAAATATTCTCTGGCTTCTAAGACTTAAGCAGAGGCAGCGAGGAACTTCTTGCTTTGGTGTGTGTTCATATCTGGGTGTTACTTGACACTGGGGCTAGCCGTCGAACATGGCAGTGTTAGCATTAAGGTCTATATTTTTATGAAGAAAAATGAGAGTCCCTGAGCTCAGCTGGTGCTTTGCATTATGTATGCCTTCCTGTGAGCCACTGACCTGTTTTTTTTTTTCTTAAATTTGCTCTGAATCTCACAGTGCCGAGCTCTATCCTTAAAAAGTAGTGTTGCCTTGGTGAAAAAGTGCAAAAGCTTGTTACGGTGCTTGGGGGACTGTAATAAATCCAAGAAAGTAAAAACTGATTAACCGAATCAGAAAGGTGTGGGTGATGTTTTATAAGCAGGCTGATGGACTCTGGTCCCTCCTGACTAACGAGCGGGAGGGTTATTGGATGCTGCTTTATGGGAAATAATTTCTTTACAGATGTGACTGATATTTGCGTAGCATTGAAACGAGAGATGACAAGAAAGTCCTGGATTATTTACTGCCTTATCATCCCAGAGAGAATAGTCGTATGATGTCATTAAGGTTTTCAATAGAACAAAATATTTCATTGCCAGTCGCGGTTCTGATTACAGCCCCTACGGTTTTACATTACAACATGCAGAACTGCGTGGGTTTTAGTTACAGCCTATTGACAGCACGGTGTGGCCTGCCTTTGTTACTCAGTGTCCAAGCCTCCCTACTGAAAACATCACGAAAGTTAGGTAACAGATAGAAGAAAAAGTGCTCTTCGGTGACAAGAAGAACCTCAGTCATCAAGGCATGTTTAGGGTGGGTTTCGCTGAACATTTGAAGTTGGAAAGTTCTGAGAGAGCCACTGAAAGGCGCAATCCCAGCCACTTGTTTTCTTTTCTTCAGTATTCACTCCCTTATGTTGGCCTTGGTGCCTGTGTGGTCAGAGAGGTGGGTAACAGAGCTGGCTGAAAAAATGCCAAAAAAAAACTAGGTTTTGAATGCTTTGTGTGTTTATTTTTCAGAGATGTGCATATTGTAAGCACCTTGGAGCCACTATCAAATGCTGTGAAGAGAAATGTACCCAGATGTACCATTACCCCTGTGCTGCTGGAGCAGGCACGTTTCAGGATTTCAGTAACTTGTCCCTCCTTTGTCCAGACCACATTGATCAGGCTCCTGAAAGATGTAAGTACACTCGGTTCAAATGATGGGATTCGTATCAGCCGGAGATTTAGCAATTCCATATTTAAGGTGTGGTTGTTTTTCCTTAGCTGATAACCCACTCCAGAAGCATAGAGTATCCTGTAAGATGCCTAAATTTGCTTGAGCAAGCTGAATTTCAGCATGTGATTAATGTCAGTGGAGTCTACGAGTAAAAGGTTTCATTGAAGTGCTTGTTACACACAGGATTGAGAGTGTATGTCATATATATGAAGTCTATTTTGTTTCTAGAAGTTGATTTTATTTTTAAAAGCCATTATTAATTTTTTATTTCAAAAATGTATTCGGAGTATGCATTTGAATGTCTCTTAAAAATAGAAGCATAGTTGTGGAGGTTCAGAGTACTTTGATATTTCCTGAAACAGACTAATAGGATGTATTTCTCAGAGATGTTAAAAAAAATATTTGCATTCCAGTTGTTGTACATCCTAAAAGCTTGTTTGCAAACCAGCTTACGCTGTACTTCACAGATTCTCATAGGATTAAAGGCTCTCCACTGCAGGCAGGGTACTTGACTGCTGATCACAGGTGTGCTGCAGTGTAGTCTTGTTGCCTTGTCTGTGCGTCTTGTAAGGGAGGCTTTGTTTGGCGCTGTTACATTCAAACTTGGAAATGTAATTCATTCAAATGTGTTTGAAGTTTTCTTTTTCCATGTAGTGTTATTTATTCAAACGGTAGCTTTAACAGAGGAGAGGAAGGGAAGGTTTGGGAGTGCCTTTATGGTTCTCAGGTCCCAGAGATGAGGGGAAAGGCTGGGCCAAGGAGATGTACCTTTGATAGAACAGGATCGGGTCAGGGAATACATAAGCAAATAGGGGTCTTTGGGCCCTCATGGGATGTACCCCTGAGCCCTGAGGGAAGGGGCAGATACCATTGTGAGGGCACTCTCTGATCTTTGATCAGTCATGGTGACTGGGAGAAGTACCTGAAAACTGGAGGAAAGCAAATGTCAGACCTGTCTTCAAGAAGGACAGGCAGAAGGACCGAGGGAACTACTGGCTGGTCAGCATCAGGACCTGGATGAGCTGAAGAAATGTGCTGACAGGAACCTCATGAAGTTCAGCAAGGAGAAGTGCGAAGTCCTGAACCTGTGGAGGAACAACCCCAGGCACAAGGATGTGCTGGGGGCCACCCAGCTTGGCAGAAAAAGGATCCGGGGATCCTGGTGGACACCAAGTTGAACACGAGCCAGCAGTTGTGCCCTGGCTACAAAGAAGACTGATAGTATTGTGGGCTGTAGTAAGCAATGTATTGCCAGCAAGTTGAGGGAGGTGATCCTTCCCTTCTGCTCAGCACTGATAAGGCCACACCTGGGCTGTGGTGATCACTTCTGGGCACCTCGGTACAAGCCATGGACCTACTGGAGAGAGTCCAGCAAAGGGCCATGGAGACGAATAAGGGACTGGAACATTGCTGCTATGAGGAAAGGCTGAGAGAGCTTGGACTGTTCAGCCTGGAGAAGAGAAGGCTTTGGGGAGACCTTATCTGTGTATGGAAATACCTGAAGGTAATGTGTAAGGAGGTTGGAGGTAGGCTTTTTTTGGTGGTGCCCAGTGCCAGGACAAGAAGCGGTGTCTGAACATCAGGAAGCACTCCTTTACTTCACCTCAGCAAGGTGACTGCGCACAGGTTGCCCAGAGAGGTTGTGGAGTCTCCCTCCTTGGAGATTTTCAAAGTCTGTCTGGACACGGGCCTGGGCAAGTGGCTCTAGGTGGCCCTGCTTGAGCAAGGGGGTTGGACCAGATGGTTTCCAGTGGTCCCTTCCTACCTCAACCAGATGGTGATTCTGTAATACAGAGACCATACTTCTTACCCAGTTTGTATTTTTGCAAGTTTGGAAACGGTTCACAGCACAGGAACCCTGTAGTCTTAACATCCATCTTGTGGGAGACTTGAATTTTAAAAGTGATGTCTGTAGAGTGTTCCTGTGATGCTAGCAACTGTTCCAAACGCTCACATCCTCCTGTATCTTGAGAAGTAATTAATTCTGTCCTCAGAAGTCCTGGTTTGTTTTTCATCCCCTCATGTCAGATTTGTTCTGCCCACTCTTCTTTTATTTCTTCTTACCCAAAGTGGGCTGAGTGGTGCTGTGTGTCGCAGGTGAGGGCAGCCAAAACAATGTGTGAGCTTCATCGTGTGGAAGGGAGACACAGAGGAGATGCTGCTTGCAGGAGGAGGGAGGAGTGAGCAGGTTGTAGCCGAGCTGACTCCGTGCCCTTTGCTATCTCTTGCCCTGCGGTGCTGGGAGGTAGGTGGGAGACCCCTTGTGCTCTCCTGTGCTGGCCTCCTGAGCTTTTTGTGCCTCAGCCATCAGATGCTGAGAGCACTCTGCAGCCATGGGTGCTTTAGAGCTGAAATTTGCAGAAGAATCAGAGTTTTCCTCGTTCTTAAGTCTGGCCTGCCCACCCTCACCTGGAGTCTTCACTGAGCAGGACGTGGCAGTGCTGCCTCTGCCCACAGCCAGGTAACATAGCCCAGGTCTAAAACCTCCTTATGCAGTTAATCATGTCTCAGGGAGTTGAAAATCCCAAACTAGGGTAAGTGTCATCTGTTCAGGTGAGGCACATCCTCGGTCACCACAGATTGTTAGAAATACAAAGAACAAAACGCATTTACTGACCACATTTTGCTCATACTTGTCTATGGTTTCCTTCCAGTCAGGCTAGGTTGCTTTCAGTTTATTGAATGTCTTGTACAATTCTGCATTTTTGCCTTCCTAGTATAATTCATGGGGAAAATATAATAACCAGTACTGAAAGTAAATTAAAATTATGAATATCTACCTTTTTATTCCATTAAAAAGGTAAATTTATGTATTATGTAGAGGGAAGAACAGAATTCTGCTTTTCTCTTTCTCTAGTCTGAGTGAATACTCAGATCTTAAATTGATTCAACTAAGAATGAATGGAAAAAGAAGTATTTGATCTTAGGAGCTGGTATTGTAGAAATTTCAAGATTCCTGACTTCATAATGAAGTATAAGAAGACCTAACACACGCGTTTTTATTATATATACACGATATATATCTATTTCTACAGTTGAATATATGTATATAAAGATATACACAAGTGGACTCAGAGAAGATGAGTCTAATATTAAAATTGCAAGGTGAAACACGTACAAATTTAAAAACTGGCAGAAGATAGACCAGTTCTGTCTCAACCCAGGCCTCTTCCTGCCCTGTAGCTGCCTTCAGGTGCAGGTTTCCCTTCTGGTTTGTAACTGGGGCCAGCAGAGGGAGCATTGGGAGCACGGGAGGGAGACTCCCTGCTCCTCAGTGCAAACCACCGTGACCCCAGTCGTTTGGAGGAACAGCTGCAGGAAAAGACCTGATCCCTGAAGCATTAGAATAGGGCAAATTCAATTACTATGCAAGATAGCTCTGGTGAATCACCTCTGTTTTAGCAGCCATGAGAAGATGAGCATGCTTAATGCAAGTGTAATCTCCAGAGAGTTGAGCAGTGGAACTGCAATACTGCTATTTAACAGAGGTAAATGGGATTTATTTGTAGAGGCCTCACATTTATAGGAAGGACAAAGCATCCGTCTTACAAGTCATGGAAAGCATTCTGTCTTCCTTAATGTCATATTTTCAATTCAGATATGGAGGCATTAGAGTGCCGTAAGATTATTACTTTTTTTTTTTTCTCTTGACATAGATAAAGTTACCAGAAGTCTGTATTTAAAGGTTTTATAAAAACTGTTGTGTGGTAGGACCAGCTGAACGAATACATTGGTTTAGACCTATTTTTCTAGTGTGTGAACCCAAGAATTTGTGTGTTCAGGCATGAGCAAGATGCATGCTCACGCTCCTGTTTTTTTTAAAAAACTGAAAGTGGTGCACAGCAAAGTTAGTATGTATATATATATAAATATATATTGTAATAACAATGTGGAAGGGTTCACTCAAATGCTTTTCTTCTGGCAGTTTTTAGTTCATACTGATAGGCTTGCTTGCCTTAGCTCAAGTTAGAGCAACCACGTTGCAAACACCTCAGATAAATAATTGTTGTATTCTGCTAGGAGCTTTATTTGTACTTGTTCCAGATAAGAATTGGACCTAAACCTGTAAACCTGTTTGTTTTGCTGAGACTTTTATTAAGGTTTAAAATTAATGTATTTCTGTTATGAGAAGATCAGTTGAGTATATCAGAAGACCAAACAGAAGGAGTGGTTACTAAGTATATTAATACAGTTCCAGTTCTGTAAGAATGATCAAGTTTTGTATGGATAAAAACTACTGAAAAAAATCTTGTAAATTGTTCATAATTTCAAATGAAATAATAATTGGCAAAATGATTTCTTTGTAGCAAAGGAAGAAGCAAATTGTGCGGTGTGCGACAGCCCTGGAGACCTCTTAGATCAACTTTTTTGTACTACCTGTGGCCAGCACTACCATGGGATGTGCCTAGACATACAAGTTACACCTTTAAAACGAGCAGGTTGGCAGTGTCCTGATTGCAAAGTGTGCCAGAACTGCAAGTAAGTAAGACTCCTGTGACACAAGGGGAGGAGGTTCTTAGATTTACTGTGATTTTAAAACATATATTTTATTAAGAATTCTTTTTATCAAAAAGTTGTAGATCATTGCCCTGATACGTGTTATGATGTTATATTAATTGAAGTAACTGGTCAAATCCTTGTGTTGGCATTTGTCTTCTGAAAGAGCTGAGCTGGATTTTCTGCACTTTCTACCCCCAGGGTTATTTTCAGCTTGGCAGGTTCTGGAGAGCTGCAAAAGCTTGTGATTTCACCATCCTTTTATTCAGGAGGAATTTGGTCAAATTTACTAAATTAACAAATTAGTTTACTGTAGCACCTTTCCTGTCTGGGAACCTGGGTTCTTGTTCAGCTGACATTTCAGCAGTGCGTGTACCAATTATGGTGTAGCTCCACTGCAACAGGCCATCCCTGCTGTTCTGTAGTATCTTTCAGAGGCAGATAACAAGTCATTCTGAAAACAATCCTAAGGCTTCGCTGAGCAAATGAAAAGAAGTAATATGAGTGACCACGATTGAATTGTTACGCCAAACAAGTGCTGAGACAGCAAAGCATGATTGTTGCCACTTAGAAAACTGTGACCGCTTGTGCACTTGTTCTCGTAAAACCTAATCTGATGGGCAGTGTAAGGTTCTTTGCTCACTTGCTTTCTTTAAGGGTTTAACAGAAAAGATAAGAATTTTGTACAGCTTCAGTCAGGTCAGCTGGACAGTATGAAGGGAAAATGCCACTTTGCTGCTGTTTCATGTACCTGAGCACTCAGTGCTGTGTTCTTTTCCAAGAACGCTCACTATCTGGCAGCATTCAGATCCATTCACTTTAAAGAAGATTGTTCCCTGATCACACACAGCTGACAGTGCGTTTTTGAACTGATTTTGAACTGATTTCAGTACAGAAATGCTATTAAATCTGCCTACGCTTGTTTAAATGAAAATGGGCTGATTTCTAGAAGTCTGGCTGCCACAGCCCTGATAGCACTTTCCAAAGTAAGCATGGCGACTTAATTCATACTTAAATGTGAACTTAAGGGTATCCTCTTTGGAGCCATTTATAAGTGGTGTTCATGTGTTCTCATGTGCTCAGCTATCTGCCTTTCTGCTTAGACTTCTCATTAAACAGAATTTTTTTATGGCTTGTTTCAACAATTTTTTCATACCAATATTTTTGTTGTTTTTAGACATTCTGGGGAAGACAACAAGATGCTGGTGTGTGATACATGCGACAAAGGCTATCATACTTTCTGTCTACAACCAGTTATGGACTCGGTACCAACAAATGGTTGGAAATGCAAAGTAAGTTGAAAGAATAATTCCTTTTCATTATAGTTGGCCAAATTTTGCTATCCAGATGATGCTGATCTAGCTGTATTGCAGATGGGTGTTAACCATGTAACGTACCTTGAAATTTCTGGAGAAAGCCCGCTTGTGTGTAGCCATGTGGCTCCACAGGGAGAAGGGAAGAATAGGATCCAAGTGGAGTGGATAACCTCTGCTTAGTGACAGCTGATCTCATGAACTAAACCACACGTAAACTAAAACCTGTGCAATGTACTGCATGTAATCTATCCTCGAAGGCTTGTTATATGCAACCACTTTGTGCTTTCCAGAAGAGCAGTTCTGTAGCTCAGGGTTACTGGAGATTGGGGGAGGGCAGGGTGAATTTCTTGTTTTGTCAATAACTTTGTGAGTAAGTAATAATAAAAATACAATTTTGAGTTAACAAGGGAAATCAGTATACACAAGATATCTATAATTTCATGGTCAATTTGTGGTAGTCATAGGGAGACAGATAAGAAATGCTCTTCTCAGGTAAGGGAGTAGTTCAAGGAAACTTCTTGCAGTTGCACAGTGTCTCCGTGTTCTGTTACCAGATTCTGGAAAATTTTTTAGTATTGTTAAAGATCGAATTTTTCTTTAGTATAATTCAGAAGAGAAAAATGTCAGTTAATGGCATTTCTATCACATTGTGAAATATCATAACTAACAAATGAATTCTTATGTTCTCTAGAACTGTAGAGTATGTGCTGAGTGTGGCACACGAACCAGCTGTCAGTGGCACCATAATTGTTTGGTGTGTGACAGTTGTTACCAACAGCAAGACAACTTATCCTGTCCTTTCTGTGAAAAACTGTGCCTCCAAGACTTCCAGAAAGATATGTTGCATTGTCACATGTGCAAAAGGTAAGAATCCTAATTTTTATTAAGTGGTACAAAAATGCCTAAAGCTTATAGAAAGCTGTATGACATTTCATGGATTTTCATGAAAGGTATAGATGGTGCATGATGCATGATGCTGTTGTATCTTTTCATACAACATCTTGATATTCCGACCCTAAATACAATGGACAATATTAGGTAGTCTTATTTTAATTTTAGCAACTAAGCTGTAATTGGCAGTTATCTGCCCTTTCTGGCTAGTGAGGTGTAAAGAGAAATATGTGCTGCTGTTGCTTCTTAGATTACATCTATTTTATGAGTAAACAGACAACAAGGGTCATCATCCTAATTTTTATAGGCAGGGTATTTTAATTTTTACATGTATATTGATGTAAGACTGTTTACATGTGTTCTCTGTTTCATTTTACGTGTTCTTTCCTATGCCAGAAATAAAAAGAATAATAATAATAATTTCAAAAATAAGCTATTGGGCATCTTAAAGAATGTGGACTATTTCATATTCAGTGCTTTGTACCTTGCTATGCAGCATCTTCATATTGCTACACATGTTGTGCTTTCTGATTGGCTTTAGCAACAGTTTCGGTCTTCATGTTTATATTGACATACAAACATATCCATATCATTTTTATTTTTTCAAAATTCCCTCTAGTAAAATATTGATTGATTTTTTTTTTTTTAATTTCCCCAGAGGAATGGAGAACCATGCCATTTTTCAACTCATTCTTAGCAATATGTTTTATATTTTTTATTACTAAAATCACATTTCACACTAAATTAATCTCCCCAGGTGGATTCACATAGAATGTGACAGATTTCCAGGTAGCGAATTGGAGTCTCAGCTGAAGGACTACATCTGCACTCTCTGTAGACAAGAAGGGGATCAGACTCAGTCATGTGATGTAATGGATACTTCTGAACTCATTCCTGAACCTGACAGTATAACAGGTAATCAAATGTCATTTTTATATCTGCAAAACACTAACATCAAATCCAAGTATCTGCAGATGTCTCACTAAGGCTTCTGTGAACCAGCCACTCCTATTCTGTAGACGTTATCCGTTCCTTTATTTAACAAACAGCGGCTTCTCAAGCAGTCTGTGCATTAGCTGTCTTCTAAACATGTTGTCAGTCTTTGGCTCCAGGACCCAGTATTAGAAACATAGGCAAATAAGCACCTCTGTGGTAGCTCTAAGCCTTCACAACTTGTAGCTGTAAATTTATATAGTTTGTTTGTTTGTTTTTAAATTAGTATAGTTCATAAATGTACTCATTTGAGAAGTCTCTCAGGAAACTTGTGTCTACCAGGCACAAGCCAGCTTCTGGTAGATGTTCCTGGAGACATCTAGTTTTCCCCTGTCCCTCTTGGTACTTGTCCATCTTGTGCTGCCCATTTGCCTCACTCTGTCCAGGTAGGACACAGCAATGGGAGCTGGGCTGTGTTCAAGGGCCAGGTGCATTTCACTAAACAGCTTTTAATCAGGTGTTCTTTTCAAAACAGTTTGTCATTAGTCATCGTCTTTCTGAGAGCTTCTTGTCTAAACAGACAAGCCAAGCAAAAAGCAGAAAGGGAAGATGCAGAAAAATATCTTTTTTTTTTTTTTAAAGTACTCAGCAATGGTAAGGAAATACAGAGGGAACTTGGATCTCTTGATCTGAGTCTGGTGAGTCATCCACAAGACCTGGGAAATGAAATAATAACTGAAAGCCTTTCTGTGTTTGTACCACGTGCTCTGTTGGATAGTGCCTACTCATGCAAGCTGAATGTCCTAAGAGAAATGCAATTATCATTTAATTTGGAAGCAGGGTAAAATCTAACAGATTAACTGCTCTCCCACCGCCATGTGCACTTCTGATGCCTAAACAGCAATACCTGTGCTCTGATCTTCTGTTAAAAGAAATTGATAGCTCAGTCGCATAAGTTTCTGTTTTTGAAAGCCCAGTAATTTTTGACTGGAAGGTGTTGGACTACAAAAGAGCCGTAGCTTTTATGTGTTCAGACTGAAGTTTTGCATAAGCAAGACATTCACTTTGATGTACGTGTGAGCGTGTACCTTTGGTGAGCGGTAAGGAAACGATGAAAAAGATAACCTCAGAGAAAGGGCAGAGACAATAGGCAAATGAGTGGAAGAGCTCTGTCAGTGAACATGTGCACCAGGTTAGAGTAGCAACTTCAGACTTTGAAGATAACTCCTGTTCTGAAAGATTAGTAGAAGCTGTTAGTCTCGCAGCATTTAGGTAATTTAGGAAGAAGTCTGAGTCATATTTAAACTCCCAGTCTTCTAATGGAAACCCTTTTGAGTAAGTTACAGGTTTCTTTGAAAGGCTAAAGTTTTAAGTAATTCTTCTTTTACAGTTTCTGGCTAGTACAGTGACATTGACGAGCATACTTTTCTCCCCAAGGAAGAATAGGGCTGTCATCTCAACTACTAGGAGCAATCTGGAGCTATTGCATGACTACAGTCATGCCGTGTTTTATGCCCAGCAGAACACTTTGGCTCCAAATCTGATTTTACTGTACAAATCTAAATGATCATTTCCTCAAAGCTAACACAGCGCTTTAAAGATAACAGAGTCTGTAAGTAGATTTTAGGTGCTAAAGGTAGCATCACCTAATAATTCGAGGCTTTATGAACTTTAAAGAGGCCTTCCTTAACAGAAAGCTATATTCGTTTACCATTTTTGTGCTAATGTCCCTGAAGGATCAGTTCCTCTTGAGCTAGCAGTTACTTACATGCTTTGTTTCTCTTGCTCCTGCTTTGTCTAGTGCATTTTAATGAATTTCCTCTACTGAAAAAATCTTTTACATGAGAAAAAAACACACGCTTCCTGTTTCTGTGCTCTGTAACAATACTGTCAACTGAACAAGGACTCAGTAGCACCTTTTTCATACAATTCATATTCTAGTATGAGGAGATTGTAGATAAAGGTGTTGGTTCTAAAGCAGCAAAATGGACTGTCAGTGTTGTTGGAGTTCAACAAATGGGTTGAAAATTGGTACTCAAGTGCTGATAGTAGATGGAACCTCATCTGTGTCATTGAACCGTTGTAGCATTTGTTTTAAAAAAATTAAAAAAAATGAAGCCTTTGTGCTACAAGTTCTGTTGAATTTAGCAGAGTTGAAATTGAAAAAACACCTTTTATATTGCTCAGGTAATGCAAAGGAGTCTGTGACTATGTCTCAATTATATTTTCACAATTACGCATATATATATAATTAATTGCCTTACAGATCTTTTTCACCATGTGAAAGGTACAAAACAGCTTCAATGTTAATGAGAAAAAGACTTCTTCAAGGGGTACTATATATCTATCCTCCCCAACTTTCTCGTTGACCTGATGTGCCCTAACTGCCATCATATAGATAAATATCATTCGGTTTAGCCAAAAGGTCAAGCCTTGACAGAAACTAGTGATGCCGAACTAATAGAACAAACAGTTGTCAATTTTGACAATTTATTTGTCTCTCCCTAAGCTTGTACAAATGAAGTGGAGATGGAAAGTGGTGGAGAGGTTGCAACATTTCAGGAACAACCCATTACTGGTAATGGCTCCAGTCAAGAATCAGCTGTTGGATGCGTCACAGACGGTAAGAAAGAGTTTTGCAGTCTGAGAAAATACCACAACAGTGTTCAGAACCCTTTTCCATTCAGTAAGGTTTTAGTACTTTGTAAATTTAGGAGAAGAAATGCCTGGAAAAGCAGTAGGGGACAAATTGCTTGGGTTCCACTGTCTAAACTTTCAAGAAATAGTGTTTATTTTTTGGTTGAAGTAGTATTCCATTGAAAGGAAAGATAGTCTTCAGAAGATTTGTGTAAGAGAAAATCATTTTAATTGTGTGGTTGGAATGGCTTTCTCCATAAGGTGGAAAAACAGATTCTTTCATACATCAGAGGATTACATTAAAAAAATCAAAAACCCCACTATTTGTTGCTGTTAAAATAAGGTTGCTCACACTTTCTCTTCAAGTCTATTTTGGTTTTAGCTGCAAGTAAATGGTACGTGGGAATTTCCCGTGGTGTGTTTTGGGGCACACCTTAGAGCTTTCCAGCTTGTGTTTTCGAGTTGTAACTCTGCAAGTGTATGTTTGGTTAAGGTTTTTACTTCTTCATTTTTCCATTTGCAAATAAAAGAGAATTTGTTTAATACAACTCATCTGTACAGGGTGTGCTGCAATAGCTGATCATTTACGTTCTGGGAATAAATGCATCTTAAAAACACACATCCAGTACTAGCCAAAGAAAAGAATACAAATAGAATGGGTTTGGGATCAACGTAGCTTGCAGTAGGTACAGGGGCCATGATTTAAAACTTCATCAGAAAAGTCAACAAAATGCTAGGCTCTGCACTGTAGAGGCTGAGGAGTTTGTGTAGCAGTGTGAATCTCAGAAGTACAAGTGGAATAGTAAATAAGTGGACTGTAAGAGAGTCAAGGTCCATCAAAAGAAGATATTCAAAGCCAAATTCAGAGCAAATGATGTGGTTATCCATGGATTAGACATAAGACTGCAACTCCTTGACAAAGAAAGTTGTGAATGAAAGGGGCTTGATTAGGTTACAGGGAAGGCTGGACAAATACTTGGAACAAAGTCTTTCAAGACATGACTAAACTGATAAATCATGTCAACTGTTTTTATTTCACGTGACTTCCTGAAGTCTGGAAGAGCGCTAGGAGGGAAATGCTTTTTATTTATACAAGTCCTGTGCTTCTTAGCTCTTTGTTTCTTGGCAGTGTTGAGACAGTTCCTTAAAACTAAATGTATACTAGTATATATCTTCAGTAAGCAGAAATGAAAAAGAAGACACTACTTCTAGCTGCCTACACAGAAATGCATCTTCAGATTCCCCCAAAAATCAATCTAGGTTCTAGTGAGTGCTCTTTGTATTTTAAAGCAATGTTCCTTGTTGCATACTGTAGTTTTTATTCATTTGTGAACCTGATTTCTAGCAAAAGAGCAATGGGAGCTTTGCCTAGTACATACCTTTGGAAATCTCTTTTCTACATTGTTACCAGCTGAGAAGTTGCCCCAATTCCTTAATGAAATCTTACTTTGCCTGAATGCCTTTTTGTAGACAACACGTGAAGGGGCAAGTTTGAGTTTGCTCTTGAAAACTTCCTACTTATGATTTACTCTGATGTTCCCAGGGTGGGGAAAAAAAGGGATTCAACAGTGGGAATACATGCTAAAAACACTGATTACTACAAACATAGGTTAAAGGAAAGAGATTTTTAAAGTATATTTTAAAGTATGTATAAAATTCAGTTAAATAAAATACATAATGTGTACATTATGTATATTATAAAATACATAAGGTGTACTTGTTGACCAGTACACTTGTGTAAGTTGTTGATTTTCATACTGAGCCTTAATACTGTTGTGCTTAGTTACAGGCGTATTGCCAGAAGAAAAGACCACAGAACTGGAAACAGAAGTCCCTGATGAAGTTAACTCTGCTGAAATGGAAATGTCTCCCCAAAAGACACCAGCAACTGGTGACAGTCAGACTGAGAAAATGATGGAAGTGATGGAAGGTGGCCAAGCTGTAATCCAGCAGGAGTTAGACAAACAAGTGGAAGAGACACAGCTGCTTCAAGGTAGCGTTGAGGCATCAGAAGTATCCACAGTAGACTCTCGGTCTCTGTCTTCAGTACCTGAGACCGTAACTGTGACGCCAGAAATACAAGGGAACGAAAGTAAAGGAGATGTTTGTATCCATGTAGAGCATCAACTGGAAATAATAAAAGTGCAAAAAGAGGTAGAAAAAGGAGAAACCCCTGAAAAGTCAGAAACACCAGCTCTTCTGGAAGTAGAAACTGCTTCTGCAAATGAAAGTGTTGCAAACAGTTCACCGGTTGCAGACAAACCCATAAAATCACCAGCTGAGACTTACCCCTCACTTCCCCCACCAGTTAACCTAACCAAGACAAACGTGTCTTCCTCACCGGATGTTTCCTTAGACTTGCATTCAGCACGGGATGTACCGCACAGCCAGCCCCCAGCGTTGCCTTCCACTGCTGGAAGTGCTCTCCCAACGACTTACATATCAGTCACTCCAAAAATTGGCATGGGGAAACCAGCCATCACCAAACGGAAGTTTTCTCCCGGAAGACCCAGATCAAGACAGGTAAGCATGTACAATATCTCACTGTATGTTTATGAAGCACACATTTGTTAAAATTTCGGTATAATACATGAAATCCAGTTATTTTTTAGAATACAGTATGCATTTATTCTCCCAAGTGAGTGTGTAGCCAACTTACTCAAGAAACTATTCAAGAAATTCAAGAAAGGTCGGAGACTTCATGAAGATTCTGCAGTTAGAATTACAATTTCCATTGGATCATGCTTAGAACAAAATATAAGACTTACTGTATTTTTATTACGTGTGCTACAAATGCTGATACACATAATGTTGTGTCTTTTAACTCCTCTTTACATATTCATCTATTTTGGCTAATAGTTTCAGAGTGTTTTAACCTTTCTTAACCTGACTCCATAGAAAAATCTACAACAACTCCATTCCCATCGTGCTTCCAGATCTTTTTCTTAATCAACATTTTTAATGCTGTTGCAAATAATTAATGTTTTGTTCCATGAGCAAATACCATGCAAGAGCTGCCTGGTATGAATTGTTGTGGTTCGTCTAGGATTAAATTTGTTAATTGGAAAGAATGCTTAAGTCTCTAGCCTCCTGCAACATCCCGCTCTCTATCCTAGTCGCCTAGCTGGGGGAGAAATGGGTTATCAGAAAGTATGTCAGTGTGATGATCTAGTGTCTCATTTCTGTTCTCTTCACAATTTTATTTTTTAATCTTTGGGACTTCTGTGTCAGTAATTTAATGTTTTTATGAAGTTTGCACGGTTCTTTCCATTTTCACATTAACTAAGAGTTCAAAAATAGAATCAAATTTTGGTTGTTAAGCTACCAGACAAAGTTCTGAAAAGGTGAAAATATGTAACAGAGGCAACAAACTTAAGAAATCCAATTTGGAAGGTTTTAGAGTATCTCTGGTTTGTTGGTTTTTGTGCTCTCACATGCAAGCAAGGCGGAGCTTATCGAAATAGACATTGAACTACCAGGAGGAAAGTGATTGATTACTTCTGCTGTGCTATTGTCTTAAAGCAAACAAACACAATCACTTAAAAAAAAAAACATTTTCCTAATACTGTGTATTGTGAATTGATTTCCTCAGTTAACAATTTACCTTAGTTTATCATGACTTTTTTAAAGGGTTGGTGGAGTTCTTAGGCAGCCTAAAATGTAATCAGGATCAGGTGTTCTGCTGGGGAATTCTCTTTGTCTTGTTCTGTGTTCCAGTAGAAGTTGTATTTATTTTTCTGCGCAGTTTGCCCCTGCTCTCAACAGGGACCAGCATCATCATGCTGCTAACAAAATCAGCTAATTGGCAGAGAGCCTGGTTAGGACACCATGAAGGCTGCTCCCCGGCTGTAAATGCCTGTATCGGAATAGATACTCATCTCCTTAAAAAAAGGGGGGGAAAAAGCTGTAAAAGTGGTAGCAGGTTGTATATTATAGGTACAATATAGCTGTAGACATGAACATCTCAGTGTGTGCTGAGAGTAATGCAAATAAAATTGAGTTGAACTACAGTTTAGATGGAACAGAGGAGTAACAACCAAAATCCCAGCAGTGCTGATGTAATATCATCTGCTCATCAGTGTGCAGATTATACTTTAAAGGAGCAAGGTACTCGGCAGCTTTGCAGTACCTGTTGTAGAACTGGACGCGTTACTTGTGCAGTCACTGATCTGTCTGCAAAGCGCCTGTCGGGGGCTGTGAAGGTTTCTTTTGATGTTGGTAGTCTTTGACCTGTGCTTTGAACACCTGTTAAGCTGGAACTTTGGTGAATAGTGATTTTCTGGTAAGAAAAGCACGTACGTGGTTGGTTTTAAGCCCCAGTATGCTTTCTTACTTCTCGTTGAGTATTTGGCTCTAGCATAGATGAGCACCTTGTGGAAATCAGTGAAAAATTGTCTTGAATAAGGACAGAAAAAAAATGAAGACCTAATTTGTGGAAAATAGCTGTTTGCCTAACCTTCTACCAGCAGACTAAATTCAGCGTAACTAACGGGGAGGGATTTGGTCTTGAATCTTTTTCAGACTCTTCGCTGTCTGATGCTGTTGTGTTGCTTTTTGTCAGGACCTAGGTTAAGAAATGCAGCTAGATAAGAGCTTAGCAACACATCTTTGAGGCCAGTAAAATCACGGAGAAAAATCACACGAAATAGGGGTTGGATTCTTTGTGTTGAGTAAGTAAGGTGTGGCTCCAATCCTTGGCGAAGCCGACGTTGGATGCAGAGCTGCTTTCTCCTGTTGCACAATGGAGCTGTCACTGCAGCACTGGTCGCTTATCCAGGACTGCACAGGTTTAAAATAGATGCTTCATTAAGTGTCTGATCACTCCGTGCGTATGCCAACATGAGCCAGCTTCCACAGATGGCAATGTTATCCACTTCTCCTAGAAGGTTTAAATCTTAATATACAGCCTCTTCTTGGAATGCCCTGTTCCTTTTTTAAGTAGAGGAAGAAATGCATTGCAGTGGATTTATGGGGCTTCATATGGAGAAGAATGGGAAAAATATCTCTGGACCCTATTTTTCCTCAGCTTGGTAAGACACATCAGTTCAGTCTTCACCAGAGGCATGGGGATCCATATAAATGAGCAGTTTCTGATCCGGATTTGTTTTAATTCCATTTAATTTATTGTGTTGTGTGTGCATTAGGATGAATGATCGTCTCTCTCTTCAAAATCTATTGATACAATTATTAATCAAATATATTTGGCTAGGTGTTCAGTTCCAATGTTGAATGCAAAGCAGTGTAAAATCTGAGGGGTTTTCTGGTATTGGATCTCAGTAGCTTACATTTGTAGTAGGCTTTTGTCGGAGATACCATTACATCCTATTATATCCTGCTCCTATTTTGAATAGACTAAATCCCATCCCACGGACAGTCAAGACAAAATTCTGCTTAAAAGACCTCATGACCCCCTTCCAGGGCTCCACTCTTGTTGTCAGCACCTGTCCCCTCCCCGTACCTCTCCCCTTTAATGTTCCTACAGCCAAACCTATTTTGGTTAGAAGTAAAAGCAAACACTCCAGAACAAAAAGGGGAGCTGTGCAAAAACGTGTAGGTAGGTACAGCTGTACTGATAAAAGTTACTTCTGGTGGTACAAGTTTCTGCCACTTGGAGAACGTGTTTTTTCCCTCTACTAGGCTAGGAACCTTCAGTCCCACGCACATCAGCTGCTGATGTTTGTTAGGTCAGCCTGTTACCCATGCCTTCAGCTACAGGTAAGCCCTCAATCGCTGCATCCAGCCCAGCAAGAGGACTCTGTCCACCTAGCTTGGCATCTCACTCATTGGCTTACCGTGGTTTTTAGTCCCATTTTTAGTCAGTTCTTATCCTATTCCGTAAGGGAGCCAAATTGCCTTTTAGATATACTCTGAATGCAGTTCGTAGATCAGAGATGCTTGCTACGAGCTGCCCGCACAGCAAAGTTGTTCCAGGGCTGACCCCAGAGCTGGATCTGTACAACATCTTCTCCATGGACTATGTCAATTGTCCACTCATGCCCACAGGTAATTTTCAGATTGATGCCAGGGGGCAGGATTTTTGCTTTGATCTTTTTCATTATTTTATTCATGAAGGAGCGGTCTCAAAAGTGATTACCACAGAAATTTGTTGATGACTAATCTGATATTTAGCAAGTTTGAAATAAATCTTATAAGAAAAATGAGCATTTCTTTCTGCAAGCATATGTTTTTAGTGGCAGTGGCTATATTCTGTGTATATGAATGGGAGAAATTTGGAATCATCAGTTATTTTTGCAACTGAACTGTGTATTGGGAAGCATAATACAAAGTAGTGCAGCATTGTGAGACTGGTAGGTAGATTTGAGAATTATCTATGAAATTATATTGAATACTAAGCTTTTACTGGTTTTGGTTTACTCTAAGTATTGTTTTAGAAGGCATTCCATGGAAGGTGCTCATTAGATAGAAGAAAGGGATTTGTGCTCATCGTGAAGGTATTGGTGATCCCTATTAGATGTCTCACTGCATATTTCTAGGTATTTTATGGGATTTTGTACCAATTGAAAAATGCAGAACATCACAATTCATGTTCTTTCTTAGAAATTGTGGCTTTTCCACTATCTCTTAGGTGGTACTCCTTAGTCTGGTACTGTAGCAGTAGATGAAACAGAGCCAGCGGTAATTGAGTAGGATCTCCTGCCCCTTGATGACATCGTGTTTGCTTTTGTCCTGACTTACTCGCAGCTGTGTTGTTGTTCAGTGTTTAGGACTCAGAAACACGATGGAGAATGAGAAGTTCCCTTTTCTGTCAAAGTACCTCATTATTGCCCTGAATAGAACTTCCTTCAGTGCTGAGTGGCAATAGGCATTAATTAAAAGCCAAAATACAATTAATGCATCTCTTTGATGTAATTCATTTGTTCCAAGTATTGTGGAAGTGCGTGGTTTTAATTAAGTTTATCTGACCAAGAATTCAAACGTTCCTGATCTACAACAAAACTTGGATTAAATTTCCAATTTACTTCCGAACAATGCGGTTCGTGCATCGTACCCAATTCGCTGTGTTTTGAAAGACTGAATTATTTCCTGCTCAGACTGAATATTCCATTTGCTTCTTAATCTTTTCACTCTACCTAATCTTTAGAGGAGTGTATCTTCTTAGAAGGGAAAATAATGCTGTACATCCCGAGTGGGAGCAGGTAGTTTTAGTTAAGTGTTTTCAGCATGTCTGAGTTCACGGATTTTGACCCTTTGCTAGCATATCCCCTCTCTTGTGAGCTGACGGAAAGACTTGGTGATGCACAGGCTTTTTTGTGCTGCTTGCTGTGCAGGTTTTCTTTGAGTCCCCATATTACAAGAGCAATTACTACACATAATGTATTTTAGGAATAAGGGAATTGTAACTTACATTCAATACATTTCTAACTTTGTCCTACTAGAATCAAAAATTCCTTGATTTTAAAAGTAAGGCTAACATAGCAAAGGTAAATTTCATAGTTAAATTTCATAGTTAAAGTTAAACCCAGAAGATTTTTGACAGAAGGAGAGCTGATGAACAAGTGACAGAACTCCTGGCAGAACAGAAGCAGACTTCACTCCTACAGTATCTGTCTGGTGGAAGCTGCTACAGACTGGAGGAGTGGGATTCGATTTGCTCACCTAACCCTGGACATCTGCAGCCTAAACTACTCCTGTACTCACCTCGAGGTTCCTGTAGCCAGCAGCAGCAGGCATGGGGTGCCACCAGCTTGCCACCGACCTTGCTGTGCCCTAAGTTGCCTTCTGCAAGCACCCCAAGGGTGCCCGGAGGGTTTGGCACAGCTGAACAGGCAGGGATTGAGCAGAGGAGCTGCACCAAGGCTGTGGTAGGATGGGTGTCTCAGGTCTCTTTGTGAGGAAGCTTTTTTTCTCTCTTCATCCCTGTTTCCAACTTGGTGCAGCTGTGCCAGGAGCATTACGGCGTTGCACTGAGTGTGCTTGGGCACGAAAGGTTTCTGCCTCCAGTTGCTCACCTCTGGTCCCCTGGTAGAGGATACCGAGCCCTTTGATCTGCAGAGTTGTCTGCATGCTGACTGCCTGCCTACAAACCCCTGGGACAGCAAAATTTTGCAGTTTAAGCTGTTGGAGTGTGCTCGTGTTAAGGCAGGCACAGGGCAGCGGTTGGTGGCACGGCCATTTGAGCTGTGGTCAGGAGACAGAGAGGGGATAAGGATGGGTAGCTGGAAACATGCAGGTAGTCCTTCAGCCATGAAGCGGTTTGTAGCCTGCATGTCTGATTTCCCCCTTGTGTGGGCAAAGCTGGGAAGTTTTTATTTCTCCTAGGTGCCATATTTCCCATGCAGACACAGCCAAAACCCTAGAAAGTAGATTTAGTCTGAATACCAGCGTGCCCGCGCTGTGGGTTGTACCACGTGGCCAGGGCTGGTGTTTTTAAAATGCAACTTTAACACAGAATTAAGCTTTTAGGTCACTGACAGATACTTCTTTGGGATCTGTTGTGCCACTTGGAGCCCCGAGCCGTGCAAGAGGCTCGCAGGTATAAAAGTGTTTGTGCTTGAACACGTGAGCAGTCAGCATGCGTGAATAGTTGGGACTACAAGTGGTCATGAGGTTTTTCCATATCATGCACACTGTCCTACTGCTGAATGGCATTCGTGAGCTGGTAAACCTGTACAGCTTCTCATCTGCTTCACTTCTCATCTTAGTATTATTTATTTCTTCTTTTCACGAACATAAAATTAGGGAAATGTATTATCCTTCCATTACACTCAGTTGCAAGTTTGGAATGGAGGTATTTATTGTCAGTGATGGCTCACTCCTGCAGCCTTTATTTAGGGTTCAATTTATTTAGGGTTAGATTTTAATTTGTATGAGGAATTGTAGTATCTTCTTGTGTACATCTCAGCACTTTCTTCTTGGCCATATTTCTTGTGAAGAGGTCCAGGACATGTCACCATGGTGGGAACTACATCAATAGGGATAATAATATCATCAGAAGCTTGAAAAGAGTTTGTAGGTACACTGTATAGATGTGTATTATTACATGTTTATAACAGCATTATTGTTTGATAACACTGTAACATGAAAACATCAGGGTGATACAACCTTAGTAGTGGGATTTGGGAATGGTTTATTTGTGGCAAACATGCGGGAGGGAGATGTTTTAATTACTGTGGTTACTTTTTTATTATTTTTCTTCTATGGCTTGTTTATATTCCTTGTCTTTCATGCGCCTCTCAGACTAGTCATCGCCGTACTTGTCAGTTGTTGAGGCTCAAAAGTCGGCTAAGGACATTTGTTCTCTGAAAATGGGATTTAAGTGCAAAAGGGGACCCTTAAAGCCCTCCCTCCTCAGTTTGATGCCATACAATTTGGGGATGTGACTTGTTGTTGTTATGATGGATTGCTTTATATTTGTATTAATGTTTTGTTTATAAAACTCATGTTGTTGTACTTAACCAGCGCTTTGAAGTTTGCTATATTTGTTCCAGTGTAAGTTTCAATGACAGCCTAAAAATCTCCCGCCTCCCTCTCACTCAGTGTGAACTAATTTACTCGTTAACACAGAAATGCCTATGCCTGCATGTGCTTTGCTTTTCAGATTTTTTTGTTGCTTGCTTTTTTCTTTTCTTTTCTTTTTTTTTTTTTTATGTTGCCAAGTTTTATACATCTATTTTCTCACCCACCGTGTCCTAGGGGGCTTGGAGTACCAATAATACAGTCAGCCCACCTTCCTGGTCCCCAGACATTTCAGAAGGTCGGGACATTTTTAAATCCAGACAGCTTCCTGGCAGTGCCATTTGGAGCATCAAAGTGGTAAATAATTTGAATTTATTTTCCTGTATCCATTGCTATCTTTCTGCTGCAGAGACTGCTGATGACATTCTGTATATCACAATTGAATTAATCTTCCGTTCTAGTACTGCTTAAGACATTTAAAAATCATTAAAACTCTGGAGCTTTCAGGGTAAAGAAAAAAAAATCTGCTTTCCAGAGTGTACGATAAGATGGCATTGCCCTGATTTCACATGGCAAAGACTAGTTTGTAATGCCATTTTTTGTGTGTGCTTACTACTTTATTTTTTGTGGTTGGCTTTACATAGCTGTCAAAGTAAGTTAGGTGAGAAAGAAAATGTCCTTAAGACTGGCAGGAAGGTAAGGCAGGCGCTGAAAGGAGCAGAGCTCTGAGGTGGGGCTTGAATTGGTTGCTGTGGAGAAGCCTTGCAGAGAGTGGATTCAAAGTGACAGCGTTTTTAGCTTATGGGGGAATAAAGAACACCATTCCTGCCTATTGAATGGACCAAAGCCTGCATCCACAGTGCTGGTTACCATTCAAAATACCCGCAGAAACTAAATGGAATTTAGGTTTTTTAATGACCAAAAATTTAAATGATGAAACACTAACAAATAGTGGTAGGTTCCAAATAAGTTATTTCCATCTCACTTTAACACTCATGCTATTTTTATTTTAATTTGACATTAGCTTAGCTTTTGCTGCTTCAAGCATTAATTTCCAGCTTACTGTTCAGCATTAACATTGGTACAAGTATGTGCTTATTCCTACTAGCTCCGTGAAAATAACACTACTGATATGTGATCTGAACGATACAGCATAAGAAACATGTCCGAAAAGTATCCATTTTAATAAGAATTGATGCTTGTATGTCCTGTCTGTGCATATGTATTAACTCCATATATATGTAAGGACAACATTATCCCTTCACCTTTACTACATATAAATTCTTGAGCCATCAGTGGTGTCCTTCCTCTCACTTCCTAAAGTAGTGTTGCATTACATCGCCTCATTTTGTAAGAGTAAATCAGTTGAAATAGATGGATGTTGATAAAAATTAACATTGGGATACCTGAATTCTCCCTTGAGTTTTGACCATAAACTTGTATATCATCTTTAAATCAAGAGATGGCATATTTGAAAAATCCTGTTGGTAACACTGAGCCCATCATGCTGCTTTCCATCCACAGAGCTCCCAACTCTGTCAGCAGAAACTGTTCATGTATGTTGGTGACACTGTACCAAGGAGCTTTGTTGCTCAATCAACATCATTTCATTGAGTAAATGCTTTGTCTTGGCATTAAAAGTAGTCTCCAGCAAATTTTTAGATACATGCACGTTCTGGATACTCTGTGGATGGATTTGGGCTATTTTAGGAGCACAGATTATTCACATATTTGAAATCAATGAATAATCTCGCTTATTTGGTAGCAGGAGAGATGCTCTCTTGGATGTATACTATAATTATCAGCATTTACAGAGAGCAGAGCTCTGAAATACAAGCTCTGTGAAGGTGCATGACATACGGCCAGAACTCAGGGACATTGTCAGGGTGTTCGTTTTCTGTCTTGAAGCAATGAGGGAGTTCCTCTTACAGTTTGTATCCATTTCATTTTGAAATAATAATTAAAAAATAATAATCAAACTGAGTCACAGGAGCAATATCAGGTAACTATTATTATTATTAAATATATATATATATATTTGCTTTTCTGCAGTAAATTGTAATTGAACATATTTGTGAATGCTCCAAGAGCGCAGAAGCACCACAACTGTATGTCTCTGCATATAAAATAAGGAAAGAGGGAAAAGAAAGTGTCTCAAATAAGTGTATGTTTTCTAAGGGAAGTATACTGTTATGGGGCGTATTGATCTGAGTATGATTGATATAATTAATATAAAAAGCTCTCTCTGTATCTGCTGAATTAAGAGAGTTCAATGGAGCCAGCTCCTGCTTCACTTTGGGAACAGGATTGAGCCCTAACAAACTCCAGTGTTTGCTTGATCATTATTAGCATAAGAAAAGTATCTATGATTGCAATTAATCAAGGGCCCAGACCACAAGCAGAACTTACCTGATTGAGATGGCTGTTTAAAAAAAAGTGAATCATACAATAGAGGGTATTTACTTTGGGTACTTAGCAATGTGGAAAAGATAGTATTTCCATATTTCCAGTTAATCCCAAACAGAAAATAAACATTTCTGGGTTTGGCTGCATTCTCACTGATGATAAAGGTGATCGTATTAATTCATGTAAGTAGTTATAGGAGTTCGAGGTAATTCGCAATGACTTATGCAGTAACTTGATGACTGTGGTGTAGTGTGCCCTTATATGCTTGAAACCATAGGTTTTGTTTTTTTTACTTGTATTTTTCCCTAGATACATTGAACAAGTTTGAATCCCTTATAACAAAAGGATTTCAGATTGCATTTAAATCATTATCTTATATTGAATAGGGCCGTGGATCAGGATTCCCAGGGAAGCGGAGGCCTCGTGGTGCAGGTCTTTCGGGACGAGGTGGCAGAGGTAGATCGAAACTGAAAAATGGAGTTGGGACTGTAGTCATTCCAGGGGTAAGAACATTTATTTTTAACTCATATTGTAGTCTGTTAATGTAACATAACCTAATCCAGCTGTAATTCGTCATTAAAATGTTGTGTTAACCAAATAACACTAAAAAGTAGAGGTATTCCATAAAACCTGGTTGTTATTATGTGTGATTATGAACTAGAGAACTGAAGCAAAGTGGACCTGAGGCAATTTTATGCTGCTATTGCCACTTAAAGGGACAACTGCTGGGAAACTTGGCGTACTCCTTCCACTTCCTCAAGTGGAAAACGTGCCAAGTAAACGCAGCATTCATTGGAACAACAGAAAAGGGGAGAACAAAACATGTGCATACAACTAACAGCAGCCATAGCAGATCAGCCCAGAGGTGGGGCTACCCAGGGGACCAAACCTGATGGTTGAGGGAAGAGAACAGGAACAGAAGAGCCGTAGAGAACGAGATACTTCAACGGTTTGTGGCTCAGGGACTTGCTGAACAGGAGGTGGTGTCTTTGTCTTGGACAACCTCTGTTGAAGTTCTCGTTCATAAATTTGTCTGTGTGCTTCTAATAACTTTTGATGATTGTCTTAACTAACCTCTTTTGGTTCTACAGCTCATGAGCCTGTTGGATACAGGAATACCTCTGTCAATTTGTTTCTCCTCCTGAGTGTCCTTAGAGGAAAGACCACTGAGAGCTGTTCTTTTATTAAACTTCTGCCACTCATTTTTTATAAATTTCTGTCATTGCTCCTCTTTTTCCTTCCACTCATCTTTTGCTAACTTGGCGAATCCCAGTATTTTTTGTTGTATGGAAGCTACTGCAGACTTCTGACCTTCCTTGTTAGTTGTTGTCTTCCTTTTTTAAACTTTATCTGTGTTGACTTTGGTCTGACATTTTATAAACCAGAACTCAGCTTTATTAAGTTCTTATGTAGCTCTTCACAATTGTCTTTCATTTTTTATTACCTTGAATATCTTAATATTGTTGGCAAGCTTTGTCACCTTGCTCCTTGATCAATCTTCCAGACTGTGTGTGTCGAACACCAGGGCCTGTTGGCAGCCATCCCTATCAGGCTTCTAGTGCAAGGACACTTACTCTAATATGTTTCCTCTAAAAAAAAAAGTTTAGCTGCCTTTTTTTTAAAAAAAAAAAAAGAAGGAGCTCTGGTGAGTGACTTTGCCAAAACAATTTGGCAGTGAAGTAAATTACGTCAGTCATATTTCCCTGTCTCTGGGCTTGCTGACGCCTTGAAAGAAACCCAATAGATCATGATTTACCATACCTAAGGCTTCCTTGCCTCTTTAACAAAATGTTATATATGTGGTTGCAAGTTCTCTGTTACGATCAGATGTTAGATGTCCTGTTTGATGGTACCTGGCTTCCCCCCCTAAGAATTTTGAGAAAATGCTAGTTACATTTGCCATCTCCCATTCCTATAGCACTGAGTGATTTGCAAGTGGTTGCTCACTGCAATTGATAGTTGAGCTATTTCATACTTGGAGTCCTTTTAAAATCTTTGTGATCTGCAATCCTGTTCTGGAGAGGAGAGATTTTGGTATAAAAATTGTGGGAAATGTGGATTGCAAAAAAAATATATATTTTTTTTTTCTGCTGTGGATTTGCCATCTTTGAACATTCTTGTTATAGTTTGATTGTCAAGCAGCCCTGTAGATTTTGACAGGCTTCCTCTTCATGTCGAGAAATGGACTTGCTCATTTTTATGTCTTCGTTAAGTAATTCCTCTGACTCTTTAGAACTGCTTTTTTGTGTTCTTACGTACTGTCTGCTTGAGCTTATACAACATTCAGGCATTCACACGATTATTTTGATCTTTGTACTTCAAAAGAAGCCACATTTTCTAGAACAAAATCTTAAAAATTGTAACTGAACAGAGAATATTCAGTGAGGTTAAGTGGTATAAATACAAAATGGCCATCACTGTCCACAGTTCCCTGTAGAAATTTGCTCCTATGACATGTAAAGTAAATGGCAACTTTTCTGCTTCAGATTTCTATGATGCAGCTGTCTTGTAATAATGTAGGTGAAGGTAGCAATGCGAAGATAAAACACAAATACCTGCCTTTTGCCAGATAAGGGGTTGAAACAGGAATATTTTCAGCCCTTTTGCACAAACTCAGTCTTACGGGATCATGACCAGTGGACAACTAAATGACCTTGAAGGCTTCTTCATACACCTTGGGAATAGGGTAGCAGGAGGATAGATACAGGCTAAGCCCAGTTGGCTCACGGCTGGTGTTAGGCACACATCAAAACTTCAGCGATCCTGTCCTTCACATTCTGCTCTTGCAGTTGTGGAGGCAGCTCTGAGAACTTCGTGCAACCTGTGGAAACACATGCAAGGGAAAAGCTCTCCCTGAACATCTCAAGAGGTGGTTCGGGTGTTTTTTGGTTAATTAGTTCCAGCTGCAGAGCTCTCAGCAATACAGTAATTAAGGCATGGTAACAGTATACTCATACTCCCTTTTTAGCTGTTTCTCAGTAAATGCTGATTTTCAGCAAGTCTATCCGAAGGGTTCCTGTAGCTGTTGTAACAGTATTTACATTTGTCTCTAGTGATGTTTGGATTTGTAAAGCATTTAAAGTATTACTTAAACAAAACTAGCTAAATAAGACTTAAGCTGTATTTAAAATAATCCACATTTATAAAGCAAGAACAGCTGGTAAAACAAAGTTACGCTTCTCCAGCATGCATTATTTTATTTTTTTCATAGAAATGTGTGCTCTTCTCTTCCAAGCTTTCAAGGCCACTGCTGCTTCAGAGAGTAAATGCCTAGGCCAGTTAATGGAAATTCATGGGTGACAAATTGTGGAAAGCAAGATTTACATGAAAGTCCGAACACGGTTAAAGCATTCACTGATCTTTTCATCATGACTCTCCCAAAATCACTAGGTCTTCCTGTCTTCTCTGAGAGTAATGATGCCCTTAATCGAGAGATTGATAGGCTATAGTAAGGACTTACAGACTGAGAACAAAACAACAGATTCAAGTTCTCTGTTCAGTGCAAGTTTTTATGGGAAAATCCATATAAGCCTCATGAAGAAAGACCTTGTGGAGTGCGTCCTGACTCTTGCAACTTCTGAACTCTTGGTCATTTCTCTAACACAGCTGGAACCTTAGCTAAACCACATTTTAGGCAATACGGGACAAGTTACATTTCTGTGAATGCTTTCTGAGTTCATACTCAAAGCATGTCACTGCAATTAACTTTTCAGTAAGAACTTCAGTGTTTAAAGACAGGAAAAAGGGCAGGCTTGGTCACAATATGACAAATTCTGCTTAGTGATTTTTTTCTTAGACTGCCTCTTTCCTTCAATTTCCATTTTAAAGTACATGGGGTAACAGGTAAAGGTGAACAAAAGAGAGGAAGAGAACGTGTAAAACTGAGTGGTGATACTTGTATTCATGTGAAAAGTGTTGTGAATTAGTACAACAATTTCTCATTAAGATAGCTTTGTGTGGAAGTTTGTACCATGTGAAGAAACAAATGCACAGACTTCTGGTGTATCCTCTGAGCTTGTATTCTCCAGTAGTATTAAAAAACTAACATGTTTAAAGGATAGATTTCGTCTTCTTTCGTGGCTTAGAAAATATGACATGCTTGCTAACTGTGTTGCATTTTTTTGGTACAGGTCACAACTATGGATATCTCATCTAACAAAGATGAGGAAGAAAACTCGATGCATAATACAGTTGTCCTCTTCTCTAGCAGCGACAAGTTCACTCTCCATCAGGTTAGGCTAATAGTTACTCAGGTTTTCATTTTGTTTATTTGCTTTTAATTTAAAAAAGTAAATAAATGTCATTGTTAGGAGTTACATCATACAACAAGCTAGCTGGATTTTACAATTACATGTTTTCAGAATTTACTGTCTGGTATGTGTTGAAAATCTGCACGTTTCTGTAATTTCAGGATATGTGCGTAGTTTGTGGGAGTTTTGGCCAAGGTGCTGAGGGCAGGTTGCTCGCCTGCTCTCAATGCGGTCAGTGTTACCATCCATACTGTGTCAGTATTAAGGTGAGTGCTTTGGTATATAAGAGATGACTTGATTACACTGCTTTCATATTGTGCCTTAATAGCACTACGCTGCCTTTGGTTTTGTGGTAATTAGGGGAGTCATTAACTTGTTAGATATTCTTCAGCTAATGTGACCATTATTTGTACGCGACTTGTGAAAGACTTTAATTAAATGTCATTTTATAGTATGCATCGCCTCAAGAGAAATTAACCTTTCTGTAATTTCACAACCATAAATAGCACTGATTATCCAGCAGTTGGTTAGAATAACAGTTGGAGATACAAGCTTAAAACCTAAATACAAGCAAAATTAAAAACAAAAAATTATAATGCATCTTCATTTACTACAGGCATAAGGTTTAGTCGATTCAGTTTGTCTGTTGGCTGTCAGAATTGACAGCAGTTGGAGTGGTTAATTAATATATTTTACTTTCATTAATCTAGGAGAATTTGTGAAAATGAAATACGAATCGTATGAGTTGATTTAGGAAACGCATAATAAGCTGCTTACTGCAATATATGAACTAAACACTATTATATAAGTGCATCTGTGTAGAAGTGATTTCTTGAAACATTTCAGAGTATTTTAAATGTTTTATTTTAAATTTACATTACAAAACATTATATGCATTCTTCGTACGACTATACTTTGGTTTTGCATTTATATGCCACCCATATGTTATTTAATAAACAATAAAACATAGCTTTGGATGATTGAATCCTTAGCACTGGCTATCACAGATAATTTAGGAAAGATACAGGATTCTCAGTGATGTGAATACTGGCTTTACTACATACCTGAAAAAAGCAGCAGTATGTTCTCTTTCTTCCTTGTGGGACCCAGCCACTCTTATAAGGAATAAACTATCCTACCAGTGCAGTATGTATTTTCTGACGTGCTAGTTTACCTGAAATTATGTTCCAGAACAGTATCAGCAACAACATAGAGTTCCTTTCTGTTTGATCCATTCCCATTTAGTGAATTTTCACCAAGTTTAATTGATAAATGGCTACTTGTGATGTAGAGAAGAGCATCTCGTGCTGCACTAGCCAGGCCTTCATTTTTACAGCGACCACACTTCAGAGAGCAATGTTCAAATAATTTTCACCTTGGCATTTGCAGATTACTAAAGTGGTGCTTAGTAAAGGCTGGAGGTGTTTGGAGTGTACGGTGTGTGAAGCCTGTGGGAAAGCTACAGATCCAGGAAGGCTGCTGCTCTGTGATGACTGCGACATCAGCTACCACACTTACTGCTTAGATCCGCCCCTGCAGACCGTTCCAAAAGGAGGCTGGAAGTGCAAATGGTGTGTTTGGCTTGGGTGTCACGAATACTGGCTTTTTTTGTTCTTTTTTCTTACTTGTAATGCCAATTTCACTGTAATAAAGTTTTAGTTTTATTGAAGTTAGGTGTATTAAACAAAGCAAACAAAATACTTCTGAATTGTTTCATTCAGTTTGCAGTTTAATATGGAAACAGTCACCTCCTCTTAATAGTTGCTTAGTGCCAAAACCCAGGTAAGTAGAGATGGACAATATTTTTCTTTTGAAACTTTGAGACAAAAAATCCTAATCTATGTTCATTGAAACAGTTGGAAAAATTAATGGGCACTTCACCGAATTGCTCTCAAGATAAAAACCCTTTGAAAACCATTCGTGTTACTTGGGTGAAGTACAAACAAAATAGACCTCTCGCATGGCCAAGTCTTTTTATCTCAAAGTGAATGCCAACTGAAAGCAGGAACTCTTTTGACCTGTTAAGCTGTTAAAAACACCCTTCCACCTGTTTTGCAGATTGAAACGACTTCTTATGTAGGAACTGCTTTAAAATGTATCAAAAGTACTGGTAATGTTCAAAATCTGAATAATAAATTTTCAACCAAGTAAAATATTTTGACCTGAAATAAGATGTTTTTGTGTAGTTCCCTCCTTCCCATTGCTTAGTGATCTAAAACCTAAATTATTCATGCAGGTCTGAGTTAGGAGGGTTTTAAAGCCACAAAATGATTGTGTTTAGGACTAAAAGTAATAGATCGTTTTGTCTGTTCTGCAGGTGTGTTTGGTGCAGACACTGTGGAGCAACTTCACCGGGTTTAAGATGCGAATGGCAAAATAATTACACGCAGTGTGCTCCCTGTGCAAGTTTGTCTACCTGCCCAATCTGCTATCGCACTTACAGGGATGAAGAGCTTATAATTCAGTGTAGACAATGTGATCGGTAAGGATTTCTACTGTTTGACATTTTTTCTCCTGGTTAAGGCTTATTTTAATTTTTTTCTCATAATGTAAAAGCATAAAGATGAAGGGAATGGTCTTGTGGTAAAGAACACTGGATTGAGTCTCAGAAGTCTCATATTGGTTCATAACTAGTTGTACCACAGACTTAATAACTGTATGACTCTAGGCAACTTAATTATTTTGTGCCTCATTTTCCACCTCTGTAAAAAGAAAATAAAATTACCTCACACGACTGTCGTCGTGAGGCTACATCTAGATTACCTTGTGTCAACTGAGTAGTTAAGATGACTGCAAATACAGGGAGAAATTATAATACTAACATATTTGCTTCGGGGACATTATTTTACAGTTTTCCTTCCTATGAAGGGAAATAGGTAATGTGATACTGTATATCCAGTATTTTAACACACACCACCATAGAGGATTGCTCTATATGGAGAACCTGATTTCCTTGTTTCTCCCTAAAAGAATTTAACTTAACAAGTATTTCACATTTACTTGGACCATATACTGATACTTGGGTCTCCTAAAACACCACATATTTCCTTTAAATTGTATTTTTTCCCCCACTTAATTTCTAGATGGATGCATGCAATCTGTCAGAACTTAAACACAGAGGAGGAAGTGGAAAACATAGCTGATATGGGTTTTGACTGTACCATTTGTAGGCCATACATACCACCAACAAACGGTAAGAAGACAATTGAAACCAATGGCAGGACTGCACACTGCAATAAATAGGTTTGGGAATGGGTTATGGTTCTTGTCTGTGGTGGAGAGTTGGCTCGTTGTAGAAGCAAGATTTTTTGTTTTTGTTTTAAAGGCCTTCTGGAAGTGTCCTCAGCTCTTTCTCACCCCCTAGTGATTGGCTGTCAGGACATCCCTGCAGCAAAAGACAACCTAGCGGGGGGAATTCTAGACAGATTTATTGAAGATAATTTGGGTAAATTTGGGCTTTTGATGTTGAAAGGGTAAAACACATCTCACTTTGTCGAGCGGAATAAAGAAAGCCCAGTTCTCTAAACATCTGAATTTTAGAAGAATATTAAAATCAATTCCAAGCAAAAAATGTTCTATATATCAGGACTTTGAGGCCCTCTGTAGCAGCGGTAACAACACAACAACAGTCCATACAAGCATCTTTCCCCTCCTTTCCCATGTTTTGTTAACACCACTCCATAAGCTCTCCCAGTATTTAAGACCAGTTCCTTCCCTAGCTCTGGTCTTCGAAAAAAATCTCCATATGTTCTTGCTTGGGAGTCTCCTTTTTTGTTTTTTTTTTGTGTGTTAGTTACAATGCATATTCTTTCTAATGAATTTTGTTCTTCTCTGCACATGTTGTCAGTGAATATACCAACTTCTTTTTTAGTCAGTAGTATGCAATTCCACAGCATTGGTACTCCAGGAGCTGAGGTTACTGCAGTTTTTCTCTTTGAGCACAGCTACACCATCTGGTTCTGTGGGATGGTAGTGGTTAATTTTATAGTGAGTGGCCTGTCAGCAATTAGATTGGCCTATTAGATGATTTATGGTGTTGCTGCAAGAATAGTATCCTGGGTCTGTTTTCTCTGCATGTCAGCTCACAGGAGTTTCTGCTTCAGTCTGCTGCTTTAACAGAGCACTGACACCTCTACACATATTTTTTTTAGAATAATAGTATGTTAAAATGTTCACATTAACCCTTTATTGGGATATCATCAGAGTGTGAGAATGTGGAGGAGAAAGGAACAAGGACTAAGCAAATGTTTCAAAAAATACACACCAGGAGGATTTCAGGAAGATTGGCTTTCCTGATCAAGAGTTGGCTATACTATGAGGCTTGTGTTTGAGAGGTCTGCCAAGAAAAGTTCAATGGAGCATCTGATGTGCCTTTATGCCTCATGTCCTCATAACACTGTGACAGTAATTGTAACTTACTCATGTAGCCTTGGAAGCTTGTGTACTTGCTTGTATAAATTGATCAACTATATACACATGGTAGTGGAACACTTCTAAGTATCCCACTTCTGCCACTGTTACAAGTGAGAATGACTTATGCTTGTGTATTTCTACAAGTCACTTCATCTTTGTAATCTGCTTTTGCAAATTCAAAGCAAAAAAGGGGTTGTAAGTGGGAAAAACAGGCAACTTGTAGATACAACACAGGTTTTTGTTTCTTTTGGTAATAAGCTTTGGTCACTTAAAACACAAAGGTCCAGGTAAGAAATACTGCCCCTTCCTATCTCTGATGAGCTGGCAGAGCTGCCTTTTAGAAGACAATAAAGGCCCCAGTATATGAGATGGAATAACTTTAGAAAGTGGTGTAAGAGATGTTTCACCTCCAGGCATAAACTGGCCCCCGAGTTAGTCCTTTTTGCACACCAGTGTGGAGTTGTGTTGCATAGGTTTGTCTTCTGAGAATAGGAGCCAGTCCCGCAACATCTGTTAGAAAATTGCCCACCCTTCTTTGCAGGTTTTTTTCCCACTTTTATGAGACATGTTTCTCTGATTATTCTTTTTGGTTTTGACTCAGCATATATATGAAGTCTTTAACGTGTACATTTGCACAACTGCATGTCTGAATGTCATTTGGTGCATGTTCGTGGAAATACTTGCATGTACTTTTATATGAAATGTTCCAGTGTCTTGTTAATTTATCTACAACTCTTCTGAAAATTCTATTTTTTTTGTTTCTAGGTGAGAGCAGTAAGCATTTGTTGAACTTAGAGAAACAAATATTAGTATAAATAGTATAAATATACGTAGTATGTAGTATAATATAGTATAAATACTCTGTATACTATATAGTGGTTTTCTTATTGGAATGGCTCCTTCTCTTTCCATCTGAAGTACCACAGAGGATATTGATGTGTTGCAAACATCATTACAAGTTTAACTACTTTATTTGCAGAATAAGCAAGGGCCCCTCAACCTCATAACTTGCCAGTACGTTATGAATGAAGTAGGTGTCCTATTGGTAGAAAGTAAATACCTTTTAAAATATAAGCATGGAGAAAGAGTTTCCATTTTTCTCTCTTCAGAAAACAGGAACTTGAAGAGCTCTTCCCTGTCTAATCTGAAGAACATCAGCTGCATATCTGATAATCCTAAAATCATCTTCTTTGTGAAACAGAAATAAAACACAATTTATTTATTTTTCTTCTTGAACATACGTTAACATCCATAGCCAGCACGTGGTAAAACTTGTTCCAGAGCAGTGTGCCATAAACCTCCATTTCTAGACTGCTGTGAAATACTCATCTCTAATCAGTGTTTCTTCAGGTTGCTTTTAATGTGGTCTTAAGTTACAGGATAGGATCATGGAATCATCTAGGTTAGAAAAGGCCTTCAAGGTCATCAGGTCCAGCCATCAGCCCGACCTGCTGAGTTCCATCACTAGACCACGTGCCTGAGTGCTGTGTCCACACATCTCTTCAATACTTCCAGGGATGGGGACTCCACCACATCCCTTGGTGGCCCATTCCAATGCTTGACCACCTTCTCCAAGAAGAAATTCTTCCCAATGTCCAATCTAAACCTACCCTGGCACAACTTGAGACTGTTTCTTCATGTCTTATCACTCGTCACCTGAGAAAAGAGACCAACACCTTCCTTACTGCAGCTTCCACTCAGGTGGTTGCAGAGAGTGATGAGGTCTCCTCTCAGCCTCCTTTTCTCCAGACTAAACAACCCCAGTTCCCTCAGCTGCTCCTTATATGTCTTGTTTTCTGATCGCTTCACATGCTCAAGCAACTCGATATCCTTTTGTAGTGAGAAGCCCAAAACCGAATTCAGTTCAGGTGCAGTCTCACCAGTGCTGCATACAGTGGGACAATCCCTTCTCCAGTCCTGCTGGCCACGCTATTTCTGGTGCAGGCCAGGATGCTGTTGGCCTTTTTGGTCACCTGGGTACACTGCTGGCTCGTGTTCAGTCAGCTGTTGACCAACACCCCCAGGTCCTTTTCTGCTGGGCACCTTTCCAGCCACTCTTGCCCAAGCCCTGTTGGCATCAGGTTATTTAGGACGCAAGTGCAGCACCCAAAACTTACCTTTGTTGAATCATGATCGGGCTCAAGACTGAACTCCATTCACCAGGGCTCCATAACCTTTCCTGGTGATGACAAGCCTGCAGTTCCCTGGATTTTCCATCCTGCCCTTCCTGTAAGCTGGAGTCATGTTCTCTAACTTGCACTCAGCTGGGATCTCCCTGCTCAGCCAGGACTGCTGGTAAATTATTCAAAGTGGCTTGGTGAGCACTTGGGCCAGCACCTCCAGTACCCTCGGAGGTACATATGTCCTCCAGCATGTAGCAGAATTGGTTTTCTGTTGTAAAAAAGGTTTTCTAATTTAGTTTGAATGTTATCGTGACTGAGTACTGGCAACTGCTGTAGGTAGCAGCAACTTTTGCCTCTGTGCTGTAACTCTTGCACATTCAGGAGAGAGATGTGCATCTCACCCACAGCCGTAGATTCTCCAGACAAGCAAATCTCAACCATCTCCCCATAATTTCTGCCTTTCTGCCATTTGCCTTTGTGCATCCTCACTTAGCTTGTCTATGTATGCCCAAACTGTAACTTGCATCCCTTCCTTGCTTAATCCCCCACTCTCTCCATCCACAAATTCCAGCTTCCTCCTCGGTGCTGGCTTTTGTTCGTTTGTTTTTCTCTGCAGGAGGGAAAGGGAGCAGCTCTGTCTGCTTTTCTTCAGTGGGAACAGCTGAAGAGACAGGAGCTGCAAACACACGTAACAGCTAGTTACAGCCGGTCTGGTGGTAGTTTTTGGTAGCTGCTGGTGTGTGAGTATTCTTCCTGTGGCTCAGATAAGCCTGCCCACAGCAGCAGTGAGGGCTTCGTGTCACTTACTAATTTGGAGATGCTGAGTACTGTCGATGATCCACATCTTAGGGCTGGGATCCTCTGTTGCACAGTCTTCATGAAACTGAATTAAGATCATCTTCATTCTAAAACTTACTGTGTGTACTTCACAGATACACAAAGTAATTAGAAGCTAAAATTTTAACTTTTGAGTTTTTAATTGTCATGTTTATTATTTCAGCTGTTACATTCCTGTAAGTGCCAGTATTTGCAAAAAAAAAATCCCTGCAGTTATGCACGCTTACAGTCAAGCAGGCAGCTGATAGTACTGCGGTGTTGTCTTTCTATCAGACATTTTGCACTGTCCCTTAGTCAATTCCGTTTCTTCCTAGAGCTGTTATTTTCTATTGCAGCCTTCTGAATCACGGCCACCTTTCTTTTTGAAACTGTGATCTTTCTCATCATATTGTATTCCGTGCTACACTTTTTTTTAACTGAAGCCACTAAACACTGCACATCATTCGGCATGTTTAAATCCTTCTGAAAATAAGCATATCATTTTGGTTGAACTTAGCGAAGTGCCTCAGAGAGCCCTGTCCCTTTTTTGTTCTGTTTTTTAATGATTATTTTTCCCCTTTATAGTTTTCTCTGGCTTGGAATTCTGTTTCTCCGCTATCCGTTTTATTGATTTAATCTTTAACCCGCACTCTAATTAGCTCCTTTTCTGGAAATCAGTTCAATACCGTCTTCAAACGTTGTGCAACTTCTGTGAGTTGGTCTCTGAAGGCCTTGCGTTTGTTGCTATCAGCTTATTTGTTTGCCTGTTTCAAGTCTGTTCAGTCTCCAAAGCTGAAAGTGTGCTCAGTCTGATGTGGACTCCTTGTTGTATGACTTTAGAGTAAGGGCATCAAATCCCCATCACAGCTCTCTGAATTTTCTGTTTACCTTAGATTCCAGCCCAGTAGTTGTTAGCTCTGACTTAGATACCTTGTAAATTATAACTAACGAAGGAATCAGATGAGGTCTCGTTCCCCGTGGAGTATTTCTTCAAGTCTGCTGTTGTTCTGTTGTTTCAGTTCAGGGCCTTTGAGCATCTTCCATCCTGCAGCTCGTGCCATATTTTTTTGTTTCCCTCCAGCCCAGTGTCTCCTTCAAAATTTCATTTTCATTTTTTTTCTTCCTTGTTTTTTCCATCCGTGTGTGTGTGTATCAGTTTTTCAGAAGTGCTGATCGGCTCCTTACACGTGCCGATCGCACAAAATGTTTGTTTTCTCTAGGTTATGTCATACACTTCAGTTAGACCTTAAAAACTTCCAGAGGACTATAATTTCTGAAGACAAGACTTTCACTTTCCTTATCTTTTATGTATACTTAGAAAGCTTTCTCTAGATTTCAAATCTTTTTAGCTACTACACCCTTGTTTTGTATTTAGCACAGACTCTAAGTGTTAGGTGGAAGCTCCTGGTCTTTTCCTAGCCTTTCTCTGTGGGTGAGGTTGGAGCACGTGCAGTTGGGCTGAGAAACAAGAGCCTTCCACACGTGCTGTGCCTCAGTGGTCTGGGCTTGTGTAGTAGATGCAAATTAAAAACACCGGATGTTTGTCAGAGTCTTAGACTGAGCCTGGCTAAGATTTCTAGGAAAAAAAAAAAAAAAAAGAATGAGCCTTGACTGTGTGGTAACGCTAACCATGCCAAACTAACAGTTTTTTTGGTTTTAGTTCTCAGCGTTTGTGAGACACCGACTAAACAGCTAATTTTTCTTGTACCTTCTGTCTATATAATCTCTACAAAGTCACTACTAATATAAACAATCAGTCTACACACCACAGGTTAGTGAAACAGGATTAGTGTGATTAAGGCAGAAGAACATTTCTACCTGCAGCAGTAGCATGCTAGCACTGGAAGACATTTTGATCATCATTTGTTCACTCAAACTACTGCAGTGCTTCCCTGAAGCACACAAGGCAGTTTTCAAACCGAGTTTCTGCTGTTCCATTTGTCAATATCCTTACCTGGAATAAGGATTACCCTTTCTAACATCAACAAGTTACGTCTGAGCTGTTCTCAGATTTGCTATTGGCCTTCCTTTCTGTCTCATTTCTGTTATGTCAGACCTCTGACAGCACAGGCACAGCTGGAACCTTGTGTGGGAGGCTGGCGGGAGATCCACTCCTGAGACAGTCCCTGGTTCACAGAGTCCTCCTGTTACCTACACTTAGCTTAGCAAAGCCTGGACATGATGACTAGTGTAGAAATTTCCTTAAAATCCAGTAGATCCAGTGCATGCCAGTGGAGCAGTAGAAGGAGATCATTTACCATCAAGTTCAGAGCATTTCCAGTGCCATTCTTGACTCTAGGGAATTGGAGAACTTCAGCTGATACCAGGCTTCTTTTGTAGTCACATCTCTGTGACGTGGAAAAGCACTTTATTTTAAAGGTGCTAGTAGATGTTGCCAATACTATTAATTAGGGAGTTTAACAGAACCGTTTGAAGGAAAATTACTTGGTAGTTTCAGTTTAAATCGAGTCACCATTTTTTAAAGTTGAAATTATTCTCCTTATATTTTTCAGTGCCTTCTTTGGACTGTTGTGATTCATCAGTTGGAGCTCAGATTATTTCAAAATCAAAAGAACTAGGTAAAGAATGTAAATGCTTAATCGTTGGTCATTTAGCATATTTTAAGGGTATACTTTTATATGAGGCAAAACTTCCTTTTTGTTTTTATAACACACAACATTAACCATCCTTCCATTATCACAGCATGCTTTTCATTTTTTTTCTTTCTTTTCTTTTTTGCCTGCCGTACCTGCACTATAATAATAATAATAATAATAATAATAATAATAATAATAATAATAATAATCTTAAATTATGCTTTGATTCTGCAGACTTAGTTGCTTGCCTTAATATTAGCAGTGATAAATAACCATGTGGCTGAGTCAAACACATACACAAATGTTTACAGGCTCAAACTGTAGGAGGACACAACTTCTCTGAATTTGTGTATTTTGTACAAGGAATTGACAGTCTTGACAAGCCTACTCCCAGGTCATTTGTTGTAATGATAGTCTCTAAGAGCTTCCCTCATGTTAGGATAGCTTCCGTCACATCAGAATTTTGTTCTGCTTTATACTGCACAGTTGTTCTGAGAGAAGATTTTGCCCTCCAATCTTCAGTACGAAAAAATAGATGAAATTTTTTAAATGAACACTCTTCTAATTCAGTACAAGAGAACAATCGTCTCTGAAGAGCTACATTCAGAACCAGCTGTGTTTTGGGATGTGACATGTTACATCAGAAAATATTTTTGGTTAAAGAGAACAAATGTTACGATGTTCATATGTTTTCAGAAACCGTGTTATCCAGTCATTATTTAATTGGCCTCAAAGAGCAGAAGCATCGTTGCAGCCTCTTCGCTATTTGCCAATTCCCTGAAAGTTCCCCAGCTTCCACTTGCAGGTGGCGCTGCAGATGATGGAGACAGTCCTCTGGCAGCGCCTTTCTGCGTTGTCAATTAAGAACTGGGGGGAAGAGCTGATCCGTAGACTCAGTTGGCATGTCACAGCTGGAGGACGTAGCAGTCTTGCAGGTCTTGGGAAGCTTGGGTCCTACCCACGGTTTATGAATTGATATTGAGCAGCTCACTCGATACAACTTGGTTTTTGTCTGCCTATAAACCAGGGCTAATAACTCGCCTGATGGACCAAGAGTTCTGGGAGGCTAAAGCTGAGTAATAACATGAAACTGCAACGCTGAGGACTTTGGCTAATGAGCAACAGGGACCCAAGCTAAGACTTGCATGGGTTTTTCGAGTGTTAGGGATACAGAAATACCCTGCAAGGCACCAGTTTCCATAATCAAATAGATCTGTCTAACAAATTTTGGATGTAAGTTGTTTTGTAGCAACGTAATGGATTGTTACTGGATTTGACATCAGGCTCTAAATCATAAAGCTCTAACTGTAATGTGTAAGACAGTATCAGATCTCTGTTTTATTTATACTGATTTCCTCGCTCATGAATCAGTTCCATACATGTGAATTATTAACTCTTAAAAGTGCTATTCCTGAAGATCTAAGACTTGAAAATTAAAGAGTTTTATATTGCTGTTATGATTCGTTTAACTTTTATAGACCCACCGAAGACGTACACGCAGGATGGAGTCTGCTTGACAGAATCCGGCATGTCTCAGTTACAGAGCCTCACTGTCACAGTACCTAGAAGAAAACGGACGAAACCAAAGCTTAAACTGAAGATTATAAATCAGAACAGTGTGGCTGTGCTTCAGACACCCCCGGATGCCCAGTCAGAACACTCAAGAGATGGCGAGATGGATGACAGTAGAGGTAGCGACCTACTTTTGGCATGTCTTGTATCTTTGAGCGTTACACTCCATGTTTACGTTGCGTACATCGAGAGGAGCGTTTGGTACACTGACATTTGTGTGTCCTGTACAGAGTGCACTGTGGGAGCTGCTTGGACAATAGGGTCATGGCTCGTTGTTGCCCATTTCAGGGTTTTTTTTATCATCGTTCTGCTTGTGTCATCCATACCATGGGAAACACTTTGCTAAGGCTCACAACACTGGAAACACAAATTGCCTTTTTATCTATCCCTTAGATTATTTGGGGAAATGCTGTGCACCCAGTGGGTGCAAGTGTATTTTGAGGAATCGACGGTGCAAGCACCATTTGAAAGTGGTAATGTTGGCTCAGCAAAGCGATGTCTAGATTACTGTAGAGCTTGTATTTGAAATCAAGGAGGAAGAGGAATTAAAAAACTTGGCTTAGAGTATTCCATTTTCTCTGAAAGAAATGAGGTAGACTGAGCTGAGAGTCTGAGGGGAAAAATACTTCCTTGTATGTGCACAGATGAACTGAACTTTTTGTCTGTCCTTGTTTCTGAAGTAGAATTAAAGACAGAATTTAGGTTTGGAAGTGAATTCTGGGGTGTTGCTGTAGTTCAAGTCAATCACAGTGTGTGCAGAGCCCTACCAAATGGTGTGTCCAGGATAGGGAATCCAGAATTTAGTGTAGAGGAAAGAGGAGTGTTAGTACAGCATCCAAGGTTGGCGAGTGATGAAGGGGTCTGGGCTAACATGTGCCTACCAACCACCTCACACTGTAGAGCGATGAGATTTCAGTAAATTGTAGAAGCCTTTGAGAGAGCTCCTTCCACCATGGACATGGAGCAAGGATGCGTGTGTCCTAGGGGCCAGCAGTCCTCAGTCCCGTCTGAGGGCTCAGTGAGCTCAGTGAGCACAGCAGCCAGGCCACAAGAGACTGAAGGTGGAAGATAAGGCAGCGAAAAGAAGCACATAGGTAGGAGCAGCCAGCTTCTTTGTACCTAAAATCCCCACTCTCAGGCACTGGCGTGGTGCAGCACCGCCCTCCTGCCCTCTTTGCCATGGCCTGGCTGTACATCTTGATAAAAATGTTGGTAGGAGAGGTGTTAATCCGTGGCCTGAGGAAAGGCTTAGTGAAACAGCAGGTGTGAAAGTCATTACATTAGTCATGCAGGTGTCTGTTACAAGTGGAACACAGGCACCCCACCTCACCACAATCTAAAGTGCGCTCTGTTGATGCAACATTGCCTTGTTGTTAATCAGATTAAATGTCAGGAGAAGCTTTTTTTAGATACAGAGAGTGTACTTGAGATAACTGGGTAGTTTACCCATCAGCACAGTTTCCATGTTAACTTGTTGACAGAAGAATTGTTGCTGTTGTTTGATTAGCGTGTTCTTAACCCTCTGCTGTTGACTAGAAGTGTATTTTTTTATAATAGGTTCCCTGTATTTGTTTATAACCTTTAAAACAATAAAGTAGTTTGTTTTCTTTTGTTTTCTTTGGAATTCACAGGGTTTGGTAGACTACTCTAGCGTTAACGCTGACTCTTAAATTTCATCTTATGCCTTCATATAGTCCACCGAGTGGGTTGTTGAAAGCAAAAATGCTTTCAGTTTTGGTTCAAAAGCATCAAGATAGAGCATTAACCACTTCCCCTGCTCTTTTTCAGTGGTTAATCATCTTTACTTTTACAGTTGTGTGCATGTATTCTATATAATGTAGTCTAACTTTGTTATCTACTTAGTGGCTTTTATAGGTATCCCTCTTCAATTTTATAGCAAGAAACATAAACGTAATATGAGAGTATGAATGGGAGAACCAAAGCTGCCACAGACTCTAATTTAGTTCTGACCATCTTTTATTTATTCATTAGTTTATTTCTGGAACATACCAAAGAAAAACACATTTGCATGTTCCACAGATGTTTGTCTTACGCATCAAGAGTTAGAGCACGCTCACATGTGTGCCTCTGACTGCACAGCACACACGTGGTAAATGGTCTGGGTTTCCTGGAAGCTCCAAACAGAACTACGTGTGCTCTGTAGGGTGGATTGGTGCCAGTTCTTTGGATGGCTGAAGTTTTTGTGGGGGCATCAGGCTGAATATGGCCATGGCACTGCTTTGATCGGTGCGACATGGTGTAGTAATGCCAGGTAAACACGAGTGATGTGGATGGCACCAAGGGGAGTGGTGCTGTTGATGTGATAGAAGGAAGGGATGCCAGCCACAGGGGTCTGGGCGGGCTGGAGAAGTGGGCCCACGTGAACCTCATGAAGTTCAACGAGGCCAAGTGCAAGGTCCTGCACCTGGGTCAGGGCAATCCCAGACATGAGCACAGACTGGGAGGTGGATGGATGGAGAACGGCCCTGTGGAGAAGGGCTTGGTACTGATGGATGAAAAATTGGACGTGAGCTGACAGAGTGCACTTGCAGCTCAGAAAGGCAATCCTACCTTTGGCTGCATCAAAACAAATGTGGCCAGCAGGCTGAGGGAGGGGATTCTCCCTCTTCATTTTCTCTTGAGACCCCACTTGGAGTGCTGCATCCAGGTCTGGGGCCCCCAGCGTAAGGACAGGGACCAGGTGGAGCAACTCCAAAGGAGAGCCACAAAGATGATCAGAGGCTGGAGCAGCTTTTCTACAAGGACAGGCTGAGGGAGTTGGGGTTGTTCTACCTGGAGCGAGGAGATGTCTCCAGAAAGACCTTACAGTGGCCTTTCAGGAGGCTTATAAGAAAGTTGGGGAAGGGACACTTTGTCACAGAGTGTAGTGATGGGACAAAGGGGAATGGCTTTAAACTAAAAGAGGGTAGGGTTAGATTAGATACATGGAAGAAATTTTTCACTGTGAGGGTGGTGAGGCCTGGCCCAGGCTGCCCAGAGGAGCTGTGGCTGCCCCATCCCTGGCAGTGCCCAAGGCCAGGCTGGATGGGGCTGGGGGCAGCCTGGGCTGCTGGGAGGGGGCCCTGCCCATGGCAGGGTTTGGAATGAGATGATCTATAAGGTCCCTTCCAACCCAAACCAGCCTGTGGAAAGTCAGGTCAGTGACCAAGCCCTGAAAAGAGCAAGAGTTGTTGTAGTTGTACTGCAGCTGAAGTGGTTTGAGAGTTCAGTTCTGTCTGCAGTAGAACCAAATAGGCTACAGGGCATGTTTCATAAACAGTGTTTCTCCTCCTAACAAAAGTACAAGGCAGAGAATCTGAATTCTGGTCTCTTTCCAGGGACAAGAGTATGTTTAGTCTAGATGTTTCAAAAGCTTTACAGTAAAATGAAGATGTAAGGTCATTATTGTATTGACTCTTCGGGGCTATCAGGAACAGAATTAACTCGGTCTCTCTTCAACACCGAAGACTTCTTAATGCCATTGTACTTTACATCTGGTTTCTACCCCGTGTTCCCACAGAATATAAACTCAGAATTGTGGTCTTCATCTTCAAGGCTGACTAATTCCTTGGGCTGAATTTTCTGCTATATAAATCAAACTCCTCTGAATAAACAAATCTGCTTTCAGTCAGTCACACAGCTTCAAGTCAAGAACCCTCCAACCTAAGAGTCATTACATATTACCTTCCAAGTGTAGGCTGCATTTTTTCAGTCTGTCTTCTCAACAAAAACAAACTCTTCCCAAGCAGAATTTAGGGGAAGGTAAACAGAGCATATCTTACATGGTAGATGGTATTCGTGTTCCTCTATGTATTGTTAGAATTTGCTCAGGGACTTAGGACATGCTGCACAGGATTCTGAAAGGATTTTCTATGGGGAAAACAATGTCAGGATCCACATATAGCAACGATAGTGTTTATTCTCTGGTTTTGTGTAGCCATAACCTCACAGGAAATCAACCTGTATACGGGATCATTGGGTACAGTTAGGGTGGGTTTCTCAAAAGTGTCTAAAGGGCGTAGCTCTCTATCACCTGCCTGAAAAAAATCTGTTATTTTCAATCCATTTCGAAGAAATCATTCAGCTGTAGACATCTTGAAAAAATGTCTTCCTTCCCTTTTCCAGTTGAACTTACCACTGCATTTTTGTCTGCAGAGGGTGATCTCATGGACTGTGATGGAAAATCGGATTCCAGCCCAGAACGGGAGGCTGCAGATGATGATACCAAAGTGGCAGAGGGAGCTGATGGGATTAAGAAAAGAAAGCGAAAACCATACAGACCTGGTAGGATGAATACGTTATATTATCGTGTCGGTTGTTCTAAGGCTTTTTTCTGTATTACTAAAAATATATAGAAAAAGAATAGAATTACGAATTGTTCTAAGCTATCTGTTGATTTTAGCATTGTTTCCTGTTATGGTTAAAATATTTTTTTAGTTCTCTTACCAACATACCTTTCCAAAGGTTGCTGCACAGCCATACGCTTGCAGTAAAACATTGCCAATTACCAGTTTGTAGTTCAAATCTATACCTTCTTAATGATTCCTAACTTAGTAGGAAGATGTACGCTGTCTACCTGATGGGAGTACAGTTTGTGTGTGTGTGCATGTATTTACATACATCTGGCAATATCTGAACTTCAGAGAACTTTCTGCCAGTATTTTACTTAATTTCTGAGCTAGTTGATAGCAGTAATTTACTAAACATTTGCAGATGAATTTTAATGAATGCAGTTACAGGATGAATTATTTTATTTTGCTTTATCAGTGGTGTCAATTCTTTATTATCCTGACTGCAGAATAACTGGGTGTCCTGGATGCAGAAACACTTGAGCTGTCTCCAGGCAGAAGCAGCTAGATACCCGAGTGACTCGGGAGGAAGTGGCTCTGATTTATTAGGGCTCATACTGAACCCCAGATAATAAGCTCTGCTTAGATAAAGTCTGGCTTTTTGAAGAGCCCCTACATCACACCCCTCCGTATGCCTCGGTGTCTGTGTTACATGTTGGTTTTGTTTTTCCTTACGCAGCCTCCCACTACTGTGGATAATAAGCCGATTGTAGTCTTTGCTGTCACAAATACTGTTTTTGCCAGTCACGCCCATCCTTCTCGTTGTAATGGGCCATATCCTCTGATTATGAAGATAGCAGGGGAGGAGAACAGAGAAAGGAAGCGGGAGCTACAGCATGGTCCAATTTCTCTTGCTTCTCTATTAGTAGCTAAACAAATCTCTACCACCATTTTCCCTCCCCATGTCATTTCCCAGAACGCTGAGGAAGAGCCCCAACCCAGCGCTCAGCAGGTCATACCCATGGGTCTTTTGCCTTCCACGATGAGAACGTGGTACAAACCCACAGCACTTAACAGAGATTTCCTGTTTCTCTACAAGTAATACACTTCAATAAGCCATTTATTTCCACTGACGGGTCCTCAAGAGGAGAGAGCTTCATTTGCTCAGAGTGATTTTGGATCATGAGTTGAGCAGCCATCTGTTAGTTTTCTGCAGCCAACAATTTCCCTGAAAAATGAAACAAACCTGAGTCTGATGCATTTACATACCTATACACCAACTGTAAGGGACCAGGAACGCTGCAGTCAATCTTTGGTGAAGGATTCTGGAGTTTCAGGCTGTATGATGTTGGTTAATTATCTTTTTATTTTGTGATACATCCATCTTTAGTACCGTCGTTTGGAGTGGTGGGCTCTCCAGAGCAATTTGTAGTTTCTTATGACCCTTTAATGTTCTTTAATAGGTTTCATTTAGTAGATTGATTAATTTTAGCAATTCATCAGCTTGCCAAGGGAGGAAAAAAACAGCATCTGAAAGTTGCCAGGTTTGGTGATTTAATCTTCTTGTGGATGTACTGAGGTCCTAAAATTCTGATCCATTTTGATAATTACATACATACCCACTGAGGCATCAAAATTAAGAAATGAAAATTCATCAAGTATATCAGATTTCTTCTTAGACCTCTGCAGACGCAGTTGTCTCATTTACCTGCAGGACAATCTTGGCTCTCATTCTTGCTATGAAACACAGTTTTAATCGATGTACTGAATTTTTCTTTCTTGTTAGGTATTGGTGGATTTATGGTACGTCAAAGAAGTCGTACAGGGCAGGGGAAGACTAAAAGATCTCTCTCCAGGAAAGATTCTTCTGGATCTGTTTCTGAGCAGTTGCCTGGCAGAGATGAAGGTAAGGACAGAAACTTAGTGTGTTTTTGTTGTTGTTCATGGTTAATGCAATAAAAAATAACACAAGTTACCAACTTGTATTACTGATAATTTTGTCCTTGCCTGTGTTTGTAGAACTGCTTTGTGAAGTCAACAAATGTTTCTGTTAGCATTGCAACCCAGTATTGTATCTGGGTCCCCAGTTCAGAAAAAGTGCTTGCTTTCTCTTCAGTATGTTAATGTTACAGCTATGTTTTTCTGCTTTGTAAATATTGTTGCAGTGTGGCATACCAGCTTGTTTCAGATAGTATTGAAGAACTTCGTTCTAATGTTTTTCAATTTCTATGTAGGGATCTTCTCCTATAAGTTAGAGAAAAGTTAATTACCCATTCTACGTACCAGTACAATGCAGATTGTTAAAAGCAGTATTTTTAAGTATTCTTCAATTAAACAGCTGAGTTTCTCTACTTGCTCAGGCACAATTGCTTGTTAAGAAAAAAACAACTCAGAATATCTTTGTATGTTGTAAATCATCTTAGCTTGCTGAGAGCCTGCTCCTCAGCTGCCAGTGCTCATCAGCCTTACAGAGTTGTTTGCTATTCTTGTCATGTCCCGCTCCCTTTTTCTGCAAAAGCTCACTCTTGAACAGCACAGAGGTCATGGGGTCGATGAGCCTCAGCTTACTTGGTGCCCTCTGAATGTGGTACAGGAGATGACTCTAGTACAAAGCATGGCAAATTTTACTACGTAATGTAGTTTCTTAAATAACTTCCCAAGGCCATTAACTTAATGTAATTAGCTTTGGCAAGGGAGAAGTGAAGGACTTAAAAAGTTTAGCTCTTACCTCTACTGTTTTCACTGGTCTGTCAAAATAAAGTATTAAATGATTGATTAGCACACTGTGCTTTTGTGCTTGTTAGGAAAAAATGCTGTGCAGCTTCGTGCATGATAGCTGAATAAATGTGTAATTTTTCTTGAAGGGCTTCTTTATAGATTTCTTTTTCTGGCCTGTTCATTATTTGTACAAGTCATTTTTCAGATTTTAAAAAATGGTTTGTGCCTTCACTTTGAGAAAAATTAGTTTATAAATTGAAGGGTGATTAATGTGTAGCTCAACAGTGTTGATTCTAGAGACAGCACTTCAGTAGAATTCTCTTGCAAATATCTGGTTGAATGCCAGCTATAATTTCTCTCAAATGACCGAATTCCTAGGTAGGCTAGGTAGAAAAGTTAAAGGTCTATCTAAAGCTAATGAAGTACGGCAAGATCATGATGTGGCTAGTATCGCAGATGGCATTTCTGCCTTCCTGGGCCCAGGTGACCAGGTTCACAGCTGATAAAAAGCCACCTTCAGAGTGTATCTACAGTGATATTCAGAATAATAAACTCATGCACACAAATAGGTAGTAAGATGTGTTAGGCATGCTAGCCCTGTACCTGTTGAGCAAGACTCAGAGCATTTTATTTATTTGTGCCCGAATGTTACTCTTTCAGGTTGGACAGAACAGTTGCCAGACACTCCAGTTGAGGAGTCTACCCCAGCTTCTGAAAGTACCGAGAAAATAAAAAAGCGTTACAGGAAAAAGAAGAATAAACTTGAAGAAACCTTTCCTGTCTACTTGCAGGTAAAACTACTGGTATACTTTCTGAGTAAATACACTTTTAAAACTGACCTTTGTGTTTGTTGATTCATTTACACCATAAATATTTCTATTCTGATTCCCAATTTACCATTCAAATGTAATGCGTTTTCTGTAGGAAATGTTTGTAACTTTGTAGAGAAAGCTGTATATTATGTTAAATCTCTTCAGTGTATAGGCTTCTACTTGTTCTGAGAGAGAGGAAAAACAAATCCTTTGTTTTCTCTGTAAACTGACACATGACATTTTCAGCTTGTCATCTTGTGTACCACATTCAGCGGTGTAAGATGTCTTAGTTTCATCATTCCACTTCCTCTGAATACTACTTGTTCTTTACAGAAGATTATAGAACAGGATTTCATAGGGGGAAGTTTTTCCATAGATTCATCTTTTTATATGCTCTGCATCTCCCCACCATGATAATTCCTGCTCTTTTACTGACCATTACTAACGTCATGTCCCCAGAGCTAAGAGAGGTAACACTTGGTCTTCAGGAATGTGGATAATAACCAAGATGTTAATGCTGATTGACCAGCTTACCTATCCTCACCTGGTTTATAAACCATCTGGTTTGTATCTTCCTCTCACTGAGAACATTATTTGGTGTGCTCTTCTTCTCAGCCACCTTTTTCATGAAAACCTTATTTTGTAGATCTTTACCAAACTTCATGGCATAAACTGTGTCAGGACTGCAAGCAAAATTGACAGAGGCAGAACAATCTGTCTAAAAATAATTTGTATTTCCTAAGTGGGGAAGTGAACTGGAAAGAAAATACTTAAGTAAAATTTCCTTTGTATTAATAAGAACAAATTGTTTTTCTTAATGCACATATTAGTCATGTAGAACAGAATAATTAATAGGAATAACTGATAATAAAAATCAGTCTGTAGCTTTATTTCTAGATGCTATGTCCTAAATCGAGGTTTTAAAGACAACGTGAAAACAGGAAAAGTTGTTAGGCAATGAATAAAACTTGATAGGCTCTTGGCAAATTACTCAAGTAGTCAGGTATCGGTGAGTGGTGGCTGTGAATAGTATTTTAAACACCTTTAGGTAGTTTGTTACTGCAATTCTCCCTTAGGACGATTTTGTACTAACTGCAGTGCAGCATTTAATCATTCTAGAACTCGGACCACAGTGAGCTTGAGTATTTTCATCAACTTTTTCATGGCTTTAATCAAGTTGTTCAGTAGCTTTCCCCTTAAGCTCTCATTTTTTGTGCAAGAAGAAATACTGAATAGCTTCTTTGAGATTCATATGTTTTTTCAATAGCACTGTATTGGTACACTGTCTATGCTGTATATACATAAGAAGACAGAAGTTTTTCTATATAATTTAAGATGTGAATTTAAGGGAGTTATGTAGCTACCTCAGGTAAGCTATGTATCAGCTGTATCCACACCTCATAGCCTGGAGAAGATCTTATACCTGGAAAGGTATGGGACTGAGACTGTAATTTTACTTTTCTAGTAATCATTGGGGTTTTCATTTTAACGTTGCTGGGTGTGTAATCTTTTCAGTAGATAGACTGTTCTTCCTATATTGAATCATTTTGCCCTCTTTGCAGGAAGCTTTCTTTGGGAAGGATCTACTAGATACCAGTAGACAAAACAAGATGAGCCTCGATAATTTGCCTGAAGAATCACTTCCACTCTCATGTAAAACAAATCTGACCACCAATTTCCTGGATCCTTCATCAGACCCACTTCGTAGCTCAACCTCCACTCCAGCTCAGGCAAAACTGGGACCTCAAGGTATACAAAGCTAAAGTTAGTGATAATCCCGTAGTTTGTTTTTGTTGTAAATGGGGCTCTTCCACACTTCTGGAGTGCAGACTGATGTATTTTCCAGCATTCTGTACATCAAGTGCTCTTGTGAGGTTGAGTTACATTTATAATCAGTGACGTCTAGCTCCAGGGCTTTACTTGTTGCAGCAAGAGCAGTGGATGGCGTGGCAACTGGAACTTAATACAAAATCTGAAATTCCTTGACTGTAACATCCATGTCTGTAAAATTCATGAAAATGAATTCCATCTAAGAATGCTCATACAGATCCCTTATAGGAGAATGCAAAAAAAACCCTCTGATTAAAAGGCATTTTTAGTAGTGTTCTGAATGTTAGTTGGATGAGTATCATCCAGCTTCTATCTTCAATGTTTTAGATTATTTTAGGTTACCAATCTCCTCTCCTCCTCGTGGTTCACCATGCCCTTTCTGAACATGAGTGCCCTTTCAAGGTACAGTTTGTAGCCCCTAGGTGATCTTCTGGTTTTGCTTTCCATTGCAAAGCTTTGCTGGAGATAATATTGGGAGTTTTGCAAGTAGCCAGAGGGTTATACATGCTGCTGAAAGGGCAGCTTCACACAAAGGAGCAATTAAAAACAAAAACCTTACTGTCTGCTCCGCTTTTTTTTTTTTCCTTTGTGTCTTGTATATGCTGTTAGCTGGAGGTGTCTTACTATTCTGAACTTTTAAAAAACTGTTTTTGTATCTTGTTTATATTCGTTAATTTGTGAGTTGTTTCAGCTCATCTTCACTGTCTTTCTCCATATAAAAATGTTGACACACACTAGTACAGCTTCCAATGCCCAGAGAGTCTTTTGTAGAAAGATCACTTTTTTGTGATCGTTACTCACTGAAAATCTGCTAAATGAAAAGCAAAAGGCTACATTATAATTAAACATTGATTGTTATACAGATGAAATTGTGAGTAATGGAGAATACAAAGGTTAACTTCCCCTTAAGGGGAAACTACTGGAAATGGAGTGTTTCAAGTTCTATATTCCATTGATTCCAGCACTACAAGAAAATACAGTCACACATTTTCTCACCCCAGCTTTCTTTCATGAAGCGCAGATTCTGAAGTCTTTGTTGGCATCTCAAACTGCGTAATTAAAATCATTAAAGTTTATATATTATGGTAGTATAAGGAAGGTTTTTAAACTGCTGAAACTTGATGTTAATATAATATTGTCTTTTTCCAAAATGGAAAGGATTTTTTTAAGTTCTTTATGAATAAGCAAAGTTGTAAAACTTCATCATTTCCTCTTCTTTTCATGCAGAAATAAATTATAAAGGGGTGGTTATTAGGAAATAAATGAATTACTTGCAACAGCTTCAGTGGATAACCTCCTGTCTTTCCCATTTTATATGAGAGTCTAAAAGGACAGTGTTTTCTGGCCGTAGGAATGTTCTCAACAATTGTCTCTCTACCGTTAAGATTTCAGGCCAAAATTGTGTCCAGACGGAGCTGTTTGTTGTAGTTGGAGAGCCAGCGGCTGAAGTCATCTGCCAACATTGATCAGTTCCAGTGCAATTTTTCTTAACTCTTTTGCTGTGACCATGTGGGAGACAGTTACTTCCACAATAGCATCCACATGTCTGACAGAGCCAGATTCCATCTGATTGATGGAGACCTTGCTAAATTTGCTAATTATCGAGCTAGCAGCAGTCAGATCTTCCCTTCTGGCTAGTATTGCAGAGGAGCTGGTGATGAGAGCAGCGTCTGAGAGCACCTGTGCTATTTCCATCAGTTTGCTACAGCCCTGCTTTGTTCCCTGCACCTGGAGGTGGTAGGAGCACGTCATTACTGTGTTATTTTCCTACAGTGCCAGTTGTAACCAGGATTGCTAACTCCTATGAGAATCCTTGCTTAACTGGGTAGGTCTTTTCCACAAGGAAGATGTTCTTCTCATGCAAACTCAGTTGATTAAACCCAGCAATAAGGGTTAGATATGTTTGTTCCTCTTCCAAAGAGCTCTTAAGCATCTTAGGAGGAAGTTAGTAGATCTGTTTCCCTTTTCCACATGCACACAGGACTGGTAGGGAGTTTAACAGTGATGTGTTCAGTCTGCTAACGAATTGACAATGCACTGCAGCAACATGCTGTGACTGTTTATTCTTAGAGCCTGGTTAAGAGTAGCCAAAGCTTTTGCCAGACAAGATGGCAGCAATGATGGTGATTGGCAGAGCCAGACAGAAGAGGGTTTTTAGAGTCCGTTCTTCACTCTCAGTTACTAGCAACGGTGATTAAAGTGAGCTTTAGGCTGCCAGTTCTGGTTTCGATCTAGCAAAGAGGTTGCAATTTGTATTTTTGGTTGTAAGATTCACCTCTCCCATGGTTTTATAACACAAGTGGCACACTATGTATGGGGTCAAACCTTAAAATCATTTAAAAGAAAGCTGCTAGAGCAGAGTGCAAGGGCTTGCTCACCAGGAACACAGCACCAGGTCTCCAGTCTCCTGGCTGCTCGTTGGTAATGATGAAGGTGTTGACCATGATCTGTACATCCTCTGTGATCTGGGGTTGTGATCTGATATATCCTGAGTGATGTGGGGACTCTATGTCACTCCTGAGAGCCTTGACCTGAGTGTGCCTCATCAAAATTAAAAAAAAAAAGCATCTTGGCAAAGTTCTGGAAATGTGAACTTTCTTTGTGTTTAAAATAGATTATATTCAGTATATTTTTTCCTGGGAATGCTGAAAAAGTCATCTATTTAAATAGGGTCTCCAGAGAATGCTAAGGAAATTATTCCTAAACAAAAAGAGAGGAGTCATCTGCGTCCCTGCACAGCTAATTCCATCGCTACTGGGATATCTTAAATCTAGATACATTAGTCTGTGATTAAACACGTTAGGGTGGCTGCAGCCCTGGGAGAGGCATTTTTACTCCTGTAATAAATAAATTAAACTAAATGTATCAGAGGAATCAGGATCACGAGGTAGCAGTAGAATCCTGCTCTGTTACAGATCCAGCATTATAAGCAAGTTATTTTCTTTCTTGCTTTGTCTTAGTTTTCATCTCTGTTCTGAAGAGTCAAGTTAATGAGCAGTATTGAGCTATTTGTTTGGCACAGATGTCAACTGGCTATTGATTCTGATCTGGAGCAGCTGAATAAAAGGGATTTAGTTATTTCCAAGATAATATTTAGCATCCATTGAATTAAAACTGAAAAAAAAAAAAACACCACTTCACTTTAGATGTCTTATATGAGATAAGGCTTATGGATCATAGAGCATAGCCTCCTGCTACTGCTGACACTCGGTCTTTTTATAGACTTAACCAGCTCGATCTTGATAGCGGTTGGCTTTTTTCCAATCCACCAGTCTCATCAGAAGGCCATTACAGAGCCTGATTGCCTTAGCAGTTAGAAGCCTTGCAACTTCAAGCCTGAATTTATTCACAACCAGTTGGTAACTGTGGGTGGTCAACGCATTGGTTTTACATCTCTACACCTGAGTCTTTTCTTGCTACTTACTCAATGTATTTAGGTTTGTTCTAGAAGTTGGATTCTTAGGGACTCTTCCCAAGCACGTTACTAAAGGCTGTGGAGGAAAGCACCATAGCGTATTGAAGGATGCTGAAATGGTCTTGGTACTTCCCTCAGAAGGGCTTTTTTCTCCCTGCTACTTGCCTACCTTCAGGCAGGAGCTCGGAAAAGTTAGAAGACAGCTCAAGTCTGTTCTTTGCCTGTTAGCCAAGTGAAGACCTTAACACCACGGCTTGGTGCCTGGTGCAAGTTACTGACTTTCACGATTGTGTTTGACCAAATTGCCAGGAAGAAAATGTATATCAAAAAAACAAACAAACAACTAGCTTGTGTTTAAAACCTTAAATTTCATAGTCCTTTTTACCAAGCCCACAATTAAAATAATTAAACAAAGTGGTTTTTGGTTTGGAGACACTTATAAGTACTCCTCCTAATACTGGGAGGAGCTGTGTTACTTACCTATCTGTTAATAGAGCATTGTATGCTGACACATCGATTGACCTGAGTGGCAAACATAAGATATTTAATTAAGATGGCATCATTTCCTCGGTCTTACAGAGGATAAAAATGAAGAATAAAAGTAGCAAAGTGAATTTTCATTTTGACTCTTACTAATGGTTGGAGGGAAAAGAGTCGTCTCTGAAGAACAAAAGGAACTTTGAAATCACTGTAAAGTTTAGCAGATTGGAAAATAGCCTCATTAAATATCATTATATTAATATATAATATAATATATTAAATATCATTAAATCCTTGGCACCAGGCCTCACAGTTAAGCTAGAAATACTTTTCTGGGGAAGCTGGGTAGGAGCAGTGGGAAAGATAACCCGTATATCTATGAAATACGTTTGCCCTTTGACTTTCTGGTCCCTTTTACTTGCCCATATTGGTTTTCCTTATTGCATGTTGTATGATTTGTATTAATACCTTTTCTCTGTTAATTATATGTTAATTATATGCATCTTTGTGTTTTACCATCTCTTCACATTTGTTTTTGCAGGGATTTCTCATGTGGTCACGACAGTTTGCAGTTTTTTTGAAAAATACTTTTCTCAAATTCTCTTTGTTTGTCAAATAATTTTCTTTAAATGATGCATGTCTGTAATCATCCTAAAACCTAGTTAATAAAACCAGATGGGTTGTTTGGAGTTGCTTCACCCTAATGAATGGGATGTCAAGAAGAAAATCATATCCAGAATTATTATTTAATATTCCATAATTTTTTGCTAGGATCAGACTAGTTTTTGCTAGATTGCAAACAAACGTAACATTTCTACCTCCAGTTGTTCTCATTTCTCCAGAACTTCTGATCATAAAAGTAGCAGCTTCAGTTTCCATTTACTTACTACTCCTTCTTACTGTTAAGTTTTCTTTCCGTATCAGGTTGTAGTAACTGTTGCTCTATAGTGTTAAGAAAGATAGTGGTGGTAAGAGAAGAATACTGATAATTTTATTTTTTCTGTATTTTTTTTTTAATATTTCCCATTCACTTTCTGTGAGCTGTCTCCTTTACCAAACATATTTGTTGATTCTTACATTCATGGGCCTTTGTGTCTTACATGTTGAGTTCTCATTAGATACTTTTTTTCCTAAAACGTAAAAAAAGGTTCCTTAAAATAAATAAATAAATAAATAAATAAAAGCAGTCTTTCTTCTGCACAACTGATTTATTGGTTTTATTATGCTCCAGAAATACTGATCAATTTAAACATGTGAACATGGCTGTGGTACTGAGTGGGGAGGGGATGATGACTTGTTTCCCATTTAAGAGGAACCTACAGTGCGTGGCACACGAGGAGGGCCAGTATAGCCTGGTAAACCTGTGTTTGAGTCTATAGCTCAAGCTGTCATACATCACCAGAGTCATGTTTAAACATAAAAATGCCACAATCAGTTAATTTTACTTTGTCTTCTACAGGTAGCACTGACGATCCCTTGGCTGATCTTTCTGAGGTCTTAAACACCGATGATGATATTCTTGGAATACTTTCTGATGATTTGGTGAAGTCTGGAGATCATTCAGGTATGTATGTTTATAAGGTCTCTCTGGAATTTGTGTTCTTTTTTTTCTCTTTACTATATATGTAGTTGTTGTATTCTAGGTTGTGCTGTAGGTGATTTCAGACAGGATTTTCGTATCTTAAGAACACCTTGGCTTGAGGTGATTTTGTCTTCTACAAAAAAAAAAAAAACAACCCAACCTCTTCGGCATTTTTTTTTACCTGGCTCTTTGCTTTGCTTCTCTAGAGAGAGAGAAAAAAAAACAGCTTCTATTATCTGTCATACCTGCGTAGCTTTTTCAGCATGCAGCTTTTTCTTTACTTTTTTTTTTGTTTGTTTTCATGTTATAATCATCCATTTTATCTGGTTTGGGTCCTGTAGGTCTTGATTTATGCACTTTCCAGGTTGAGAACTCACCCTCCCCATTTGGTAAGAAACTAAACAATGGATGATCCATGGTTAGAAGTAGTCATCTTTCCTAGTGGTTTTAGCTGAAACAACTGCATGTGTAGAAGCTAGTAGTCCTTTACTGTGACACTAATTCATGCTTTTGTTTTCCACTCTTTCTGTATTGAGTCTAACATGACCTATAAACTCTGCACTCCACATTTAGTAGAGTATTGCATAAAGTTTTGCTTCCAGTTTTTGAAAACCTTCGTGAGTTTTTGTGTTTCATGTTACAAAACCATGCATTTTCTTTCTGTCGCCGTTAATATTACTTATAGTAGTAGTGTGTAGTTTTTATTGTAGTTGTATCTTTAATAAATTACAAGCATTTTAACAATGTGAACATATTAAGGCATGAATAGAGTAGACAGCATCAATCTTTTTTGTTTTCACTGGACGATCGTTCATCACTTCGACACACTTCAACAATAAGTAGAATGGCATGTTTCATTATTTTAAATATATTTTTATTTGGTGTTTAATACAGAAATATATTCTAAATGCTGAAGTGTCTAGCTTTATTTTCAAAGATGTTTCTCTTTTGAGAGATTTATTGACTTGTAAAGGATGCTGTGAAATTTAAGTAGAAAGTTACGTTTTCTCAGTGTCAACAAAAAACTTTGCCTAATATAACCTGGAATGTTCAGTAGTTGTTTTTGGGATGGAAGCTTCTATAACTGGTTTGATATTGAGTACACTTCAAGAGCACTTCAGTAGATAATTAATGTAATACATAAGAATGTTTGGAGTGAAGCTTAATGTACCAGGATGCAACATACTGCCTGCTAGTGTTATTGTTTTTAAAATGTGAAAAATAATTATATTGGAACTGCATACTGAAAACTACATGCTTGAAAAATTGCTGTAACTGAACTCGGTAGTCTTATTTCAACACAATTTTTCTCTTGTTCTAGTTGCATTCTATTCAATTAACATTCCTCAAACAGTACAGTAAACTGGAGATAATTAGTGGGAGTGTTTGTTTACTTTTTTCTAATGGATGTCATATTTTGCCTTTCCTTTCAAATTTTAACAAAGTCTTCATTTAGTTGATAGCGCTACCAAAAAAAAAAAAAAAAAAAAAAGAAAAAGTTGTATGGCCTTTATTCTATATTAGTAGGTTTTACTGCTTATGTCTAATTTAATATTCTTTCCTCCTTCAGCTGGATTGGATATTGGCCCCATCTCTGATGATCCTTCTTCTCTGCCTCAGCCAAATGTCAACCCGAGTTCACGGCCATTGAGTGAAGAACAATTGGATGGAATCCTCAGTCCAGAGCTAGACAAAATGGTCACAGATGGTAATTTTTTTTTCATTCTTGATCTGGTCTTACAGAAAACTTGTTTTTTGTTTTTTGTTTTGTTTGTTTGTTTTTAAACTCAAATTGCTACCTACGTAAGGTAACATTGACTGTTTGCATTTGGTTGCAGAATTATTTTTATTGCATTTTTTGGTGATTACTCATTATGTGTTGTTTTTAATTTGCCCAGGTGCTATTCTTGGCAAATTGTACAAAATCCCAGGTACGTGTTCTTAATCTGTGTTGTCTTCTACAAGATACAGTTTGTAAACAATGCCAGCCAACTTACGCACAGTGTTTTTGCAGAACTAGGAGGAAAGGATGTTGAAGATCTGTTCACAGCTGTATTAAGTCCAGCAACCACACAGCCAGCACCTTTGCCGCAGCCTCCACCTCCACCACAACTTATGTCTTTGCACAGCCAAGGTAAGTCCCTTTGTTACTTCTAACAACAGAAGCTTAATCAGGGAGAGTTGTACGTCTGTTAAATGCCAACATGAAAGTAGGACATGTCTTAATTTCTGCTGTTGTTAATTCCTGGAACCTGCTGTTGTTAACTCATGAAATACTTTTCTAAAAAAGTTTTGAAGGGAGTCTGTAATTAATATGCAGGTAAATGTTGCTAACTGAAAGGGACAACTATTTCAGATTTTTGTGACATATTGGAGCTTTTATTTTAGCTGACACTTTCATATTCTTGAAATTGTCTGTGATAAAGCATGTGTTCTCTTCTGATTTTGCTCTTTCATTACTTCTGAGTACCTCCTCGAGACTAATGAAAAAGTCTGTGTGACAGTGATTTAGTGAGTCTTACATTTCTTTTAAGAATTCAGTGTAACGTTAAGAATTCCTATCCAAATAATAAAGAGGAGGCTAAGAAATTTTGGAATGTATCATTTATTTTCTTTCTTACTATTAAAATTGTTATGAATTAATACAGTGCCTTACTGCTTTTATATTGAAAGCAAGGGGCAAACTGATACTTCTTGTTGTTGTTTCTAGTAGAGCAAGATTTTAGCAGTATGTATGAGCATAATTAAATACACTCTTCTCATCACACATCACCATTAGTGGATTTTCCTTGAGCTCATATAAAGAGTGCCCAATCTTATTATGCTGGTACTACAAAAAGTAGCATGCAAATTGATTTCACCCATGAATTAATCATAAGAGAAAAAAAAAAGATTGGTTTCCTAGTTGATTGAATTTCCATAAAAAGGAAATACTTCAAAAAGTCTTGGAAAGGAGAGAGTTTAAAGCAAATAATGAGGTGATTTAAAGCAAAAGATAATATAGATATCAGTGCCAGTTTCCCAGTTATTTGGATATTTGATAACTTCAACATTAGAGTTCTGTAAGATTGTTTAACTTTCTCCCTGTGGGAATTGCCACAATTACGAAGTTTTAGATTTGTAATTTGGTTCAGTTATGGTGTAATGATCCACATGTTTCTGTGAGATAAATACTTCAGTAATGGGGAAGCTTGTATCAAGTTTCAGCAATTTCAAATAAAATTAACAGTCTCTTCTCATACAGACACGTAAGCCTACTGTGTGAATGAAAGCCTTGACTCTCTGTTGTGTTTGTTTGCCAGGACTTGAGTTACCATATACTAGCTGTTTAGGAGCTATGATAAGGCACGTTTTCCTAAATTCTAATCAAGTTACTGTCATCCAAACTAAACTTCCCTGGGTAGTTTATGTAATGTATAAATCAAAAAACAGTCATGTCAAGTGTGAGAGAGTGATACAGTGAATTATCCTACAGATATGTCTATTCCTGAGTTACTTTTGTGCTATTAGGAAAATATCCAGAACATATTGATAATTGCACTTCAGTGACAGGGATTCAAAGGTCAGTGTTAATTCCATGTAGGAACATCTGCAAAGACCATCTGCTGGAATGAATCTGCCTCTGCCAGATTTGCCTAATATTTTAATCAAATAAATAAAATTTTCCTCCTTAATAGTGCTAGGCTGGACATTCAATTACAATGCTGATGCTCATTTGACTAGGTTTTGTCTAGTTCATCGTTTACACATTAGGGAGTTAGTAGATAACAGGGCTTCCTTTGATACACTGCTGTCTCAGAAGAAGAGATGTTTAATTCAGGTGATTAATCGTAATTCCCCAAGGACTAAAAGCAACTTTCTTCATGATTGGTGCTTGGCAGCAGTGTGGATTTTCCTTTTTTTCATGGAACTTTTTTTTTTTTTTTCCCCACTGGAACTCAGTATAACATATTACAGACCATTAACCTTTAGGAATATACTTCAGTATTAAGTGTGGTACCACAACATGGACTAATGCAAAAGCTTTGGAAAACCATTAAAAAAAAAAAGACAAAATCTGTGCAGGGATGTGATGCAGTAGCAAGGAACCCCGTAAGCTTGTAGGAAAGCAAAGTAAATTTAATTCAAAACCTTTCCAAAAAGGTAAGGTCAGTAGTATAAAATTTTAAAGCAATTAGTACTTCATTAGGTGAGGCATGTCTTCACCAGAAATTTCCACCTCTACCTTAAGTAGTCACCCTTTAAAACAGTAATGTAACTTCTTTTTCTAGGAGAGAGTGCATTTCCAAGAGTACCACTTATGAATGGTCTGATTGGCCCTAACCCTCATCTCCCTCATACAGCTTTGACTCCCGGAGGTGGATTGAGCACCTTCTCTCCCATAACACAGCAACCATATACTGATACCAGGTAAGTGAAGACGGGAAGTCAAAAATATCCATTGCTTATCACTTGGATGGTGGAGATGGTATTAATTACTGTGATACAGTTAGCATAGAACTACTTAGTTCTAGACAGCCACTACAAAAGGTCTGTGTTCTTGCAGCTTGCTGACGACTGAAATAGCAAACAGAATAAGTACTTTGCTAATTGTTTCTGTATATTGAGATGAATCTGTTTACAAAACAAACCCTTTTTCTGCATTGCCAGGGATAAGAATCCGGCATTCAATCCAATGGTAAGCGATCCAAACAGCTCGTGGGCACCATCTGCTCCACCTTTGGAAGGTGAAGGTGATACGATGTCCAATGCTCAAAGAAGCACTCTTAAGTGGGAAAAAGAGGAAGCATTGGGTGAAATGGCAACAGTAGCACCTGTTCTCTATACAAATATCAACTTCCCTAACCTAAAGGAAGAATTCCCAGGTGAGCAATTTACCAAATAAGGTCAAATATTGTGTAGAAATGTGTGCATCTTTATTTGAAATTATACAAAACAGACTTATTAATGCCTTGTGTATTAACACATTTTTTGGTGCAGACTGGGCTACAAGAGTGAAGCAAATTGCTAAACTGTGGAGGAAGGCAAGCTCGCAAGAGAGGGCTCCATATGTGGTAAGAACAACTACCACCTGCATTTGCATACTTTTAGCAAAAATGTAGTATTTCATCTACAATACTTCCATTTTTATTTTCTTAAATAAGTAGGGTTAATGAAAGATCACTTACGCTAAGAATGTCTTTGTAATTCAGTTTCTCTCTCTGAATACTTTTACCTGTTTTTTCTGCTTTTCATCCTTGAAATAAACTATATTAGTATTGTGCCATCTAAAAACATCAACTGAGATGAGAACATTTGCGGTTCTCACTACCTCCTTGCTACATTTGATTCATGCCTCAAGTCTTACTTGCTCTTGTCTCTTTCTGCACAGGATCTCACCGGTTTCTTCATAAGGATGATAACAGATCATGATGTGACCTTCTTCTCTTTCATCTTCCCCTCTCACTAGTGTTTTCTTTTAAGCCCCATTAGAGTTGCCAAAGTCTTTCACCTGCTGAACTAACCATTCCAGAGGCATCGGTGTTTCACATCTCTGCTTTCCTCATTTTCTTTTATTCTTCTGTTGTTTGCCTTACTGTTCCCTATTACTACATTCTCTTCTCTTTCTTCAGTGCAGACTCTTAATATCCTCCATGCTGTAGGGAGCATGAGGGACTCCATTCTTCTCTCCAAAAGCCTTCACCTTCTTCACATCTAAGTCAAGCAAACAGACATGTTTGTAGTAACTGTCTGGAATATGTGGTCTCTGATTCCTGATGCCATTCAACTGGCGACCCTTATGCTCTGCTGTAACCTCTTGTTAAAGCCTCATGGTATCCAAACCTCAGAACCTTTATTTAATTCTTCTCAGCCTGCCCAGCTATCGTTGGCAAACGTACTTTTTTGCAATGTTCTTTATGTCTCCATTCTCTTCTAGTTCTTACCTTTTCTTTCATTCATCAGAACAGTAATTGGATGATTGTTCTCATTCTCACTATGTAGATTTCTGAGGATTTTACAAGGTTATGCTTTTAGTCTCCTTCATTCTCCCCACCTATTATTCTAGATTGAGTGTGGGAAGTAGACACCCAAGCCATTAAGATCTTGGTCTTTCTAAAAATCCTGTCCACTTGAAACAGTCCTTCTCTATTGTCTGCTCTGTATCACTGAGATATCATTATTATTCTGCTTTTCATTCAGGCCTGTAACTTCAGCACCTTTGGACCTCTTTGTCATCTCATCCATGCTATATTAAATCTTGGTGATTCCCTCCATATAGCATTTACAAGAAACTATTCATTTAAATGGGTGGATTTTTATCCAGGCATTTATCACTTTACAATTAATTCTATTACTGACTTTTCCTTTTTCGTTGCTGTTAGTAAATGTAGTCCTATTCTCCTGACGGATATCCAAGACATAGATGCATATTTCCTTCGTGTTTGGTAGGAAGAGCACATGTAGTTGCACATGCATGTACATGTATTTGCATAGTAAGAAGCAGTTACTTCCTCACAGATGTTACAGTCCATGTACTTAAACTACAACCGTTTCTAGTGTACTCAGCATTGTGCACACAAGGAGCTGCTGTTTTGCCTGTCTTGAGGATCTTTCACTCAGGGGGGATGAATAAAGGCTACCTTAGAAATCAAATTCAGAAGATTGTTATTACATTTTTGCTGTAGGCATTTTACTTTTCTTACTACTATGCACAATCCTGTCACTTAGAGAGGAAATGATACTAATTTCTGCTGCTGTGACACTGGTGCTCCTATCTGTGTTACTGTTTCTTTGTCGGAGGGGAGGATTTAAGCCTTTTCTGACAAGCAGCCCCCACTTGAAAACTGCAAATAAAATTGTTAAAACGAAGATGTGAGGAGGATTTGATTCAGAAAAAGAATCGCATCCTAGACTGGTAGTAAAACAGACTCTGAAACTTTCATTAGATGTTTTAAAGTGTCAGTATAGCTGTAAAATGCCTCATTGAAGAGGAATCGCTGTTCTTCCATCCAATTTTTCCTGATATATAAACCCATATCCTATGTTTATACTGCTAACTTAACACGGACTGCGATCTATAGAGGCTATTTAATGGAGTAGACTGTATATTTCTTGTCATTGAAGTTCTTCGCAGTATTGACCTTTATTGATCCAAGCATTATCTGCTGTGCTCATGTCTTCAGGTTTTAGACCACAACAATACACAATTTGAAAGGTAACATGGTCGGATTCATGGTTTCCTGGCTCAGCACAGTACCTGAACGGGGACTCATATATACAAAACCTTTGCTGCTATTAACTCCTTAGTTCTCTCTGTTTGTGTTAGTTTAAACACAGGATTTCTACAGGGGTGAAGCATTTTCAGTTTCAAGTTCTTAGTAACGTTTGTAATGTAGTTTTTACAAGCATGTTTTTGATAAAAATAAGTCATACCAATAATTTGGTTCTAAATTTTATGGGAATAACAGATGCAGTGTTCACTCTTAGCAAAAGAAAGCGAGGCTAACTACATATGTTTTTTTGTTTTAATCTTTTCCCAGCAAAAAGCCAGAGATAATAGAGCTGCTTTGCGCATCAATAAAGTACAGATGTCAAACGACTCCATGAAAAGGCAACAGCAACAGGATAGCATTGATCCTAGCTCACGTATCGACTCTGACCTCTTTAAAGATCCATTAAAACAGAGGGAATCGGAGCATGAACAAGAATGGAAATTCAGACAGGTGTGTTGCTTTTAGGCTGTTTTATTTTTGTTCCTGTTTTTTATTGCATTGTTGGAATCCTCTGTTATAATAAATCAATTTTAATCTTTTTTTTGTAGAAGAGTATAAATTCAGGCATTCTGGAAGGAAATAGATGCTATCAGAAGAAAAGCTGCTAGTAAATGTTAGAAAATTTTGTTTTAAAACTTTTACTCTTAAATTCTACCTATTGTGGAAGTAGGTTATTCTTTCACTGTATGGTTAGCTGGTTTGATAGATTGTTTTTATACACCCTATATTGCAGTAACCTTATCCTTGCAGTATGCAGCAGCTTACTGCTTCAGATTAGACCGGTTGTCTCTCAGAACCTGTTTGCCTCCATCAGTGCTGCATCTGTCAGTACTGGTCTTCAAAATACGGGGTTGGAAAGCTCTGCTGCTCTTCAGGCAAACTGGGGAAATTTCTTCCCAGGTAATCAAGGGTGCATGTCAAGGTAATTGAACTTTACAGATAGCTATGCTCTATGCTCCCATTGCATTTACAATTTACAACTATTCATAGCTGATACTTAGTGTGCTTGAAAGTTTTAATTATTGATTCATTTTCAGTCATCGAAGATCTTATCATGTATGTAGGAGTGTAACCTCTTCCCTTATAACTTTCAAACAGCAAATGCGTCAAAAAAGTAAGCAGCAAGCCAAAATAGAAGCCACGCAGAAGCTTGAACAAGTGAAAAATGAACAGCAGCAACAGCAGCAGCAACAGCAGCAGCAGCAGTTTGGTTCACAACAGCATCTGAGCCAGTCTGGCTCAGACACACCTAGCAGTGGGATCCAGAGCCCCTTGACACCGCAGACTGGCAATGGCAGTATGTCCCCTGCGCAGCAAACATTCCACAAGGATCTATTTGCAAAGCAGCAGCTACCTGCTACACCTACTTCAGCATCCTCCGATGATGTGTTCCTAAAACCACAGGCCCCACCCCCTACTCCAACCCGAATCCAACACGATTCCCTGTCTCAGTCTCAGACTCCCCAGACATCCTCCCAGCAGATGTTTTCTCCAGGTTCCGCAAGCACAAGGCCTCCTTCTCCCATGGATCCATACGCTAAGATGGTGGGAACACCTAGACCGGCGCCTATTAATCAAAACATTGTTAGAAGGGGTAGCATCACACCGTTAGACACCTGTGCACCACAGTCAGCCATGTCCAGGCCCATCCAGGTCACGGAACCATCAGGAAGCAGGCCTTCGCCAGTCAGGGATTCATGTTCTTCATCTCCAAGCAGCAACGATCCCTATGCAAAGCCACCAGACACGCCCAGGCCTGTCATGCCACCAGATCAGTTCTCCAAACCCCTGGGGGTCCCGAGGTCACCCATAGTTATGGAGCAGTCAGGGAAGGTTCCTTTGACAGCTGGAAGCGGTGATCCCTTCACTAAGCCAGCTCCCAGAACCGATACCTTTCAGAGACAGAGAGTAACTTCTGCTGATGCGTATGCACGGCCCCCGTTGACTCCTACTCCTACTCCTGTTGATGGTAGCCCTGGACCCTTTAAAACTCCCATGCGCCCACCTCAGTCTCCACAGGATCCTTACGCCTCGATGCCAACCACACCGAGGCGCGTTCCTGTTGATCCGTATGAGCGGCCCGCTTTGACACCGAGGCCAGTGGATAACTTCTCCCATAATCAGCCTAACGATCCGTACAGCCAGCCCCCCCTTACTCCCCATCCTGCAATAAAGGAGTCTTTCGCCCATCCGCCCCGGATAGTGCGACAACAAAGTGATTCTTTCCCTCAATCCGGACCCATTTCAAGGCCAGCTTCTCAGGACCCTTACTCCCAACCTCCAGGTACTCCCCGGCCAGTTGCCGATCCTTATGCCCAACCTCCAGGAACTCCTCGGCCCACCACAGTCGATCCATATATGCAGCAGCCACCAACACCAAGACCTGCACAGCCAGCAGATTTATTTGCTCAGTCCCCAGCAAGTCAGAGACATTCTGATCCGTACGCTCAACCTCCTGGAACGCCAAGGCCAGTTCTGAATGATCCTTACTCTCAGCAACCAGGAACTCCAAGGCCAGGAATACCAGAGAGTTTTAACAGACCTGCAATGACAAGACCAGGATTAATACCAAACAGAGATCCTTTCCTGCAGACATCGCAGAACAGGTTGCAGGGCACTTTTGTCAGGCCGCCAGACCCATGTTCTCAAACTCCCAGACCAGCAGGACCTGCAATAACAGATTCATTTAGCCATGGTCCTGCTGCTCCAGCACGTGACCCCTATGATCAACCACCCATGACTCCAAGACCTCAGCCAGAATCTTTTGGAACTGGTCAGCTAGCCCACGATGCTGCCGAACAGTCACGGCCTGGATCTGAGGGCAACTTCAATGCATCTGCAAATTCTCCAATGAGTTCTCAAGGGCAGCAGTTCCCCAAAGTTTCACAAGTTCCTGGCCCAGCACCCACTACAGGAGTAACGGATACACAGAATACCATGAATATGTCTCCTCAAGCAGATACTGAAAAATTAAGACAGGTGAGAATAATGTTTAATACTGATGGTATTGAAATTTCATAAGTAGGAGAATTTCCCCCATTTTTGGTAAATATTTGAAGTTTCTTGGCATTAAACACAGCTGTGTAATGTAGAATTACATCTGTTCACTTGCTGTATTGATTTGGCTCTCCTAGATAGGGCCAGAATGTATAGAATATAAAAACATCAGTAATTTTTAAGGAATTTGGGGCAAGATCCAAAAATGAAGTAAAGGTTATCGTTGAAGCTGTTGAAGAGGTAGATGACCGGTCTACAATAGTTCTGTCATATACGAGGTGAGGGAGAAAAGCCTCAAAAGGACAACTAATTGTATCCTGCAATAGATGAGATGTAAAATTGATTGTCAGTGACTTGTTCACCGACTGAAAAAGGGAGCATAGGCAAGAGTCTTAGCCTAGACATCCAACTTCCCAGGCAGCTAACGTGGTGAGGTGAATTCTGCCACTGGTCACTGCTCCTCTGCAGGCACATTCACTCCAGGCTTTGGTCAGTGAATGTTTCACAAACTGCTCTTGTTGAGCCATACGTAAAATTGCCTTCAACTTGTGGAAAGCTGCCTGGTGTTTTGTTTGGAAGGAGCAATGGGAAGTGGATTTAGTAGAAAAATTGGTAGCATTGCTCACGCAGAGTCAGAGTAAATTCTGCAACTTTGGTGTAAATATCTTGCTGAATTTTCTTCAGTGGACCTCCCTCCAGTCACCTTTCTCCCTTGGGATGCACATTTTCACGTGAAGGGGTCTGCATTGCTGGAATAGAAAAAGGAAAAGAGCATTGCTTCTGTGTTAGCTGGTGAAATGGGTTTGCACTATATGCTCTAACAAGAGGTCTGGAGATAAAAATTGTGTTTTACCAGCGTTCTTGTACAATCTGATCCCTCTTCTAACTTCTGAGGTGATTATGGTAATGTAATGTTTTTCTGTAGTGATTGAAGAACTTCTTTCCTCCGAAAGGCTTAACCTAGCGAAGTATAACACTTCAAAATATGTCAATTGCAATGTCAAGCGCAATGAATTATTTTTTTTAAACAGCGCCAGAAATTACGTGAAATTATTCTACAACAACAGCAGCAGAAGAAGAATGCAGTTCGTCAGGAAAAAGCCTTACAGGAGCAAGCAGCTACTCCCCATGCAACTCCTCTTCAGCATTGGCAGCAAGACAACTTAAATCCAATTTTTAACCGTCCTCCTCCTCCGTATCCTGGGAATATTAGGTCCTCTGTTGTCCCTCCAGGCGGGCCAAGGTTCCCAGTATACCCAAAAGATCAACGCGGACCATTTCCTGGTGACGGGCAATTCAATAGACCCCAGTTTCCAGGAGATATGAATGCCATGGGGATGAGACCACATGGTCTTAGGTAAGCAGTTTGGTCTCTTAAAACCCAGATATTACAGCAGTAGTTCTAAATCTGCAGAAATGGTTAGATACAAAGTTTGGGTTTTTTGGAGGGTGAAAAAATCATACATTATCTACAGTAGCTGGTAATCTTACCTGAAGTTGTATGTACAGTACCTTTTCTTGTAAGTATCTGTAACATTAGAATGTACTTATCACTGATTAACACTCTTCTAAACTGTATTTTGTTGGGAATTTATCAGAAATAAAAAGGAGAAACTGGAAATTCTCGTAAACTGCAAGATACTGTTGCCCATTGTTTTGAGGCATTTATTTAAAAAAAAAAAAAAAAAGGTATAACTTTAGCTTTTGCTGCTTTAGAAATGGATCGGTGTAATATTTTTGTTTTCCTTTATAATGAATATGTAATCTAATGTTGACTTCTGTCTCTGCCATTTTACAATGAATACCAGTATTGACGTATATTGTAGTCTCAGGAATTAATATTTTCAATATTTTGAATTTATTTCAGTAAATCCGTGCATTGCTTTTTCAGTGTACTAAGTTGAATTAAAATGTAGTTTGTTTGCTTAGATCTTGCTGTTACAGAGCTTTCTATTCATTATTATTGGAATTGAAAACAGGTTGTTTATTAAACATAATTAAAGCAATTATTTTATTGTAGTTATAAAACTCATTTGAATATAAGCATAATCAGTCACAATATTTATTTAAATATCTTAATGAATGTATCATGTAAAGCAGTTTGGTGAATAGTTATTTAGTCAAGTATGACAGGCTAGGCAGTCCTGAGAAAAAAGATTATTTAGTCTTTCATACTTTATTTTAGATTTGGGTTTCCAGGAGGTGGCCATGGTCCACCATCAGGTCAAGAACGTTTCCTCAGCCCTCAGCAGCCGATGCAACGCCCTGGAGTCCCACCACAGCTGAGAAGATCTCTGTCTATCGATATGTCTCGGCCAGTGAACAATCCGCAAATAAATAATACGTCTGGGATCTCGCAGCATTTTCCTCCGCAGGGAATTCAAGTTCAGCAGCACAATATATTGGGTCAAGCATTTATTGAACTACGTCACAGAGCTCCTGATGGGAGGCCAAGGCTGCCTTTTACTCCTTCTGCAACAAATGTTATAGATCCATCAGCGCAACATCAGCGACATGCAGGGTTTATACCCAGGCAGGAATTTCCGGGCCCAAGACCGGCAGAACCACTGAGACATAATTCTCAAGGTATACCTAACCAGTTGCAGATGTCTACAGGTTTGGAGCATATGTCGCAGCCCCAGCAGGATCAAATCAATCCCGAAAACCCACCTGCACTTGTAATACGTTCTCTAAGCCATCCACCAGTGGCCGATGCTTTCCCAGGACCATCTTTGCCTACACCTGCACCAAGCGATGAATCGGCAAATTTACAGATTCCTACCCAGCCAAGTGATGGTCTAGAAGAAAAGCTTGATCCTGATGATCCTGCTGTAAAAGATTTGGATGTGAAAGACCTTGATGGGGTTGAAGTCAAAGATTTGGATGATGAGGATCTGGAAAATTTGAATCTAGACACAGAGGATGGAAAAGGGGATGAACTGGACACTTTAGATAACTTGGAAACCAATGATCCTCACCTTGATGACCTTCTAAGATCTGGGGAATTTGATATAATTGCATACACAGACCCCGACCTTGACGTGGGGGATAAGAAAGGAATGTTTAATGAAGAACTAGATCTTAGTGTCCCCATTGATGACAAACTAGATATCCAGGGCAAGGCAGAAGAACCAAAACAGAAGGAGCAAGGAGATAAAACTGAAGCCCATCCTGAGACCTTGTCACCACAGAAGAAATCTACTACAGAAAATGAAATTAAAACAGAAGTGCTTTCCCCAAAGACTCATGAGGAAAAGAAGAATGAAAATGAAAAAAGCGATGGAAATGCTGAATCAACAAGTACTCAGCAGGCTGCCGAAACGGAGTTGAAAGATGGAGAAAAGGCTCCTGCGCAGCCTGCTAACCCAGACTTCCCTGACAAAGCTACTGCTGTTCCCAGTCAAGAAACAACTGTGCCTAGTCCAGATGCTCAGGGATCTGCTCCATTGCCTGTTCAAGGAGCAGTAAGTTCCTGCAGTATTTCTGGGTCCACACCAGTCCTCTCGAGTTTGCTAGCTAATGAAAGCTCAGATAACGCTGAAGCAAGGACACTAGGGTCTCCCTCTCAATCTTTGCCAGCAACACAACTGAACCAAGCATCAGGTATTCCACAAACACTAATGACACCTGGTGGACAGATCCTGGAAAACACTTTAAATTCCAATTTGGCCATGGTGCCACGAATAAACCATAATTTTTCTCAAGGCTCACCAAACCCTGGGTTTATTCAGGGTCAGTCAGCAAATCATAACTTTGGGACAGGACAGACGTCTGGTCAAACTGTGGCTGTAACAAACCGTCCTGGTCCTAGCGGCATATCTGGTCCTCAGCAGATAATGCTCCCTCAACCATTAGCTCAGCAACAAAACCGAGAGAGACCACTGCTGCTGGAGGAGCAGCCACTTCTTCTGCAGGATCTTTTGGATCAGGAAAGGCAGGAGCAGCAGCAGCAGCGGCAGATGCAAGCCATGATTCGCCAACGCTCGGAGCCATTTTTCCCCAATATTGGTATGTGGGTGATCCATTTGTATGTGTGTTTTGGTTAGTTATTTAAAAATAAATAGATAAATAATCTGTAGCACTGAAAGAAGCAGGTAGATGTTTGGAATGTGAGGGTAGCATAACAAAAAATCAACCTGAGCAGGAGGTATAATGGAAGTCTGCTAATTGAGTGTGTAAGTGAAATGCTGAACACTGGCAAGGCTCGGATTGACTTTACCAGGATCAGGATTAACGCTGTACTACTGTTAATTTGTCAAGCATGAGCTCTGTCACTTCATATGTAATCTGGCGTAAATGCACCCTTTGTAAACAAAATGACATGATCGAGGGCAATAACTGACCTTTTGATATTCAAAACACCAATTTTCTCTTCATGGTTGTTCTACATTTTTTGGCAATGTTCACGGTGACTCAAGGAAGGGAATCGTTGAATGTAGCCCGGCCACCCTAGATGGCTAAGATGACTTCCAGAGGTCTCTTCCAGCCTCAGACGTTCTGTACTCACTCATGAGGACCATCAGTCATTCCTGGTTGTCCTGCTCTGTGGAGCAACAAACAGGAGAGATGGCAGGAAAGAGTTCACCATGCTTATGGTCTTCGTAGATACTGTATGTGGCGTGTGCCTTTCTGCCTGCAGTACTACCAGTAATTACAGAGCGACCAAACAGTTCTTCGTAGTACGTTTGTGGTGATGGGTCAGTTTTGCCAGCTAAACTCAGAAACAACCCAACTTCGTGACTCTTAGAACTATAAATAGAATTTTTTAATCTGCTGTCTCAAATTTAGTCTAGAGCCCTTCTCAACCTGATCTGCTTTACTTTGTGTGTCATGGCTGAAAACAAGAGCAGTTGTGGCTGGATTAACTTTCCTCAGGGAATATATGAAGCAACGTATTTACCATGAATTTCAAAGTGGAGAAGACAAGTAATTTGAAATAGTAATGCAGTTATGTTGTTGTGCTGATGATTTATGTGTGAACCAGATCTGAACAAGTCAGTTCCAATTAATAACTTGTAACGTTCAGCTTTGTAATTCAATTTTGCTGTCTTTCTTTCGTAGACTTTGATGCAATTACAGATCCTATAATGAAAGCAAAAATGGTAGCTCTGAAGGGGATCAATAAAGTCATGGCACAGAGTAACATGGGGATGCCACCAATGGTTATGAACAGGTAAGCAATGCTCAACACTTTTCTTTAGGGCTGCTAAATCCAGCTGGTGACTGGTCACAAGTGGTGTTCCCCAGGGGTCGGTGTTGGGGCCCATCCTCTGTAACATCTTTATTGATGACTTGGATGAGGGAACTGAGTGCACCCTCAGTAAGTTTGCAGATGACACCAAGTTGGGGCAAGTGTTGATCTACTGGAGGGTTGGGAGACCCTGTAGAGGGACCTGGACAGGACGAGTCGATGGGCAGAGCCAGTGGGATGAGGTTCACCATGGCTAAGTGTCGGGTCCTGCACTTTGGCCACAACAAACCCATGCAGTGCTACAGGCTTGGGGCAGAGTGGCTGGAAAGGTGTGCAGAGGAAAAGGATCTGGGGGTGTTGGTCAGTGCTCGCCTGAACATGAGCAAGCACTTGGCCAAGAAGGCTTGTATCAGGAATAGTGTAGCCAGCAGGACTACTCTGCTCTGATGAGGCCACACCTCGAGTACTGTGTTTGGTTTTGGACCCCTCACTACAAGGAGGATATTGAGGCACAAAGAAGAGCTACAAAGCTGGTGAAGGGCAAGGAGCACAGGTCCATTGAGGAGCGGCTGAGGGACCTGGGGTTGTTTAGTCTGGAGAAGAGGAGGCTCAGGGGAGACCTCATTGCTCTCTACAGCTACCTGGAAGTAAGCTGTGGGGAGCTGGGGGTCGGCCTCTTCTCACAGGTGATGGGACCAGAGAGAATGACCTCAAGTTGTGCCAGGGGAGGTTCAGGTTGGAAATTAGGAGACATTTCTTCTCAGAAAGAGTAGTTAATTAGGGACATGGTTTGGTGGGTAATATTGGCAGTAAGGTGATCGTTGGACCAGATGATCTTGGAGGTCTTTTCCAACCTTAAATATTCTATGATTCTGTAATATCTAAACGTGTTGTTCTCTTCATTTTTTCTTTGTATTAGAATATTTAAAATTCTAATACAATTTTTTTTCAGTGCACCTTCAGTATTTTTAGCACAGTATGCCATGTTTGGTTCACCTGTCATAAAAGTGTAAAAATGCAGTAGTATAAGCCATGAGCAAAGTGTTGTAGGAGCAAACGAGAAATAATAATCTACTGTTTTTTAAAACATTTGGTAAGGAAGTTAGAGCAAATGTCTAGAAAATATATGCATGCTTTGTTGAAGTTCATTGTAATACAGAATGTTGCCTTCTTCCCAAAACACCCAGCAGTTCTAAAAGTTCCAATTTTTCTTTGTGTTTATGTATCAATAGGTTTCCCTTTATGGGTCAGCCGGTGCCGGGGGCTCAGACCAGCGAAGGCCAGAATCACATGCAGCAGGCCATTACACAGGTAGTACAACTTGATATGGAGTTTACAACACAAATGTTTAGTAATGATAACTTTCTTAAATTGGATCATGATTTAATTTTCCCATTTATATGTTTTTCTGAAATTTCTAGGATGGAAGTTTGACACCTCAGATTTCTAGACCCAATCCTCCCAATTTTGGTCCTGGTTTTGTCAGTAAGTACAGATCGAAGAATTTGTTGTATGTCAATGTTTAATTTGACAGTTTTGTTGTTACTTTTCTAAATAAAATGTCCATAAATTGATCCTTTTTAAATTGAGTCACTTCATCATTACAATACCAATTCAGGAAAGGGTGAATAGTAAATTTTATTAACTTCTTATTTCTAAACTATCCTCAAAAAAAACATCATTAGGAAAGAGGGAAGTGGAACACACAAATAATTAGCATTAGTTGTATGTGTTTAAGAATAGTAATTGTGTTTATCTGACAGGCTGCTATCTCAAAGATCAGGTCTTCTGCTGTGTTGTAGTATTCTGAGCTGAGTGAGAACAAGAATCTATACTGATGGGTTATTTTTATTCAAGAAGCAAAAAGGTTGGTGCAGCATCATTGTCATTTTAAAAAATACCAACAAAAGCTTTCCAAGCATTAAGCAAGACTGGCTGGGAAACACAGTTACTGAAAGTAGAAATATATGGCTCCCTTACTTCTGCTTGCCCTGATCAATTGCAAATGGTAGTCTCTGAGACAAGGAAGAGATTTGTTAGCAGAAATTAAAACAGCATATGTTGGGAGAGAAAGATGACATACAAAAAGCGCTACTGCAAAAACTTCACTTGATATTTATTAATAAAAGAAACAAAGCAAACACCTTCATCTTTTCCAGCAACTGCAGTAGCCGTGCTAAATACATAATGCGAAGTTTTAGTAATATTTTCTGTATTAATTTCTGATGAGATCCTAAATGGAACTCAGCAGTGGCTTAGCTCTGTTTGGGGGGTGGTTCTGAGCATTTGAGAAAATCTGTTCTTCATTTCAGTAGTAGTTATTCTTACCTGGAACTTGTTAATATTTCAGTACTTTCCATCTGCAGTTCCTCTCCATCATTTCCACTTGGTTGTCCCTTCAGGTTACATGATTAGTTTCACAGAATATATCACTGAAAGAATTAGTGCCCCTTGAGGCTGTAGATAGCTCTGTGAATCGATTTAGTTGAGCTGTTAGGTTCAATGACTGTTTCTACCACAGTGACTGTTAAAGAGGAATGTGGTAGAAACTGGAGCACAAGGAGGATGCGGTTATACTAAAATCATACTGTCCTATAGATATCCTTATTCTTTATACAAGATAAACATTCTTCACATGGAAATTCCTTGCCTCATTCCTGATTATCCAGTTCATTGCCGCAATGTGATCGTGAGACAAATGATACTGTCACCAAACCCTGTGTCTCACTTTCTGGGCTCAGTGCCAGTAAAGTGTTATTGGACATGATTGTTTTGCCTCTGGAAAAATATCTGAGAGCCATGGATTGCTCCTGGCAGATCAGCATTTCTCATTTGCAAAAAGAGTAATGTCACAGTTAGAGTCTAAATGACAGTACAGTTATTTGTGGGGAGGAAAAGGCATTGGTACTGAAGGCACTGTGCTGAGAGCCAAGAGAAAGATATTTTTACAGAGAAGACAAATTGTAAAAAGCTTGGGTTTTGGTGCGGTAATTTTCATGCAGTAACTTTGAATTGTAGAGTAGTTTGTATTTTAATTTATTCTATTATAATTTATAATAAATGATAAGTCAGAAATATGTCATGTAGTCTAAATTATCAGACATTTCTAAAAACAAATTAACCTGCCCGCTACTTCCTTCACTCCTAATGATATTTCAGGATCTCTGTCAAATGAAGTAAAGCTTATGCCATCTGTGATTAGAAATAAGAGATCCATTACACTTTAATATACAAATTGGTATTTCTTTCCTTTGGAATCCTACCCCAGTTTCTATGATCTGTAGTGGCAGGGTTTTGGTTTCAGTTGAAAGAAAGTGTTTTATCCAATTCCTTTTTTACATCTCCAGTGAAGTGTCTTTCTCTACCAGTGGAGAATGTCTCTCCACTCGCTTTTGTGTTTCAGCTCAGGTTAAATAGCTTCTACTTCTCCCTTACTAATTAGCTATCCCAATTTACTAGTGTTCAAATTACCTTGCGTTCTTTATCATCCTGAAGTTGAGTACAATGATTGTTGATTTTGAAATATGAGATAGTATATGGAACTGGAAACCTGATGAGGCTCTACCTTTCCTTCATTTCATGAATTTTTCATGTTTATGATTTTAACTTTTTTTTCCTAGAAGTCATAACAAAGATAGATTTAAGTGTACAAAACTTGTGCAAATACCAGAAATAATTAGACCATATTTCATGCAAATCTGTGTCTTTATTCCCTAATCTATATTTGCCTGTACCCAATGCCTTCAAGAGGCCTTCCATATCCCTTCTTTTGTGACAGAACAGGGAACCACCTGCAGGTTCTGCAGCTGTTTGCAAAGCTGCTTTTGCTCGCTGGCGAGCACATACACACATATACTGACTGGATAGTGGTCTGGTGTCCCTGGAAATTAAGGGCTTAAGTTAAAACTGCTTTCTCAATAAAGGCAGCAATTTGGATCTCGTCTTCCTTACTCAGATTACTCCAAGAGCTTAATGTCTCTTGAGATCTCAACTCATCTGTCAAATTTGGCTGAACTTGACCAACAATTTCATAAGATAAGGGGGGAACCTGATGGTTAAACTCCATCTCTATAAAGTACGATGAGATCATGTCATACTTTATTTCCCTTGTCTCTTAGATGATTCACAAAGAAAGCAATATGAGGAATGGCTGCAAGAAACACAACAGCTTCTCCAAATGCAACAGAAGTACCTTGAGGAGCAAATCGGAGCACACAGAAAATCAAAAAAAGCACTCTCAGCAAAACAGCGTACAGCCAAGAAAGCTGGCCGTGAGTTCCCAGAAGAAGATGCAGAACAGCTTAAACATGTTACAGAGCAGCAAAGTATGGTCCAAAAACAGCTAGAACAGGTAATCATTGGGAAACAAAACTGTTCACCTTAATGCTAAGTTGTTACACTGGTGTGACTCTTCTTTAAATCTGCTAAAACATGAATTGAAATGCTTAAATATAGTGGAGCTTATTTGAAAGGAGCCATTCCCTATTATAAGTTGTGCGTGTAACGGTGTTACTCTGGATCACCATTGACACTGGAGTTGTAGGAGGACATGCTACAGCAAAAATTACAACAAAAAGCTATTTTAGTACTTTGGGAAGAAGAGATATTTTTAGCAGGATGATTTACAGTGAATTCCTAGAGCCATGAAAAGCACAAACGAAAGATGGAAATTGCAAAGGTCTGAGCATGTAGGGTCTTGTTTCAGCATTGAATGAATTTTACAACTCTGAGCTTTTTCAGACATCCTTATGTAATCAGTAACTTGGTTATATGCCAGTTAAATGTTACTGTTTGGAAATCTCTCCTCATTATGTCTTTAATGCTAGCCTAGTTTTATCATCTGTCTGGTCCTTAGACACTAATCATCAGTGCGTTGTCTGTTACTGTACTGTAGAATAATAAAGGTCAAAGGGGTATCTGGAGGTCATCTAGTTGAGTCTCCTGATCAGTGGAGGACTAGCTCTGTGGGTAGATTGGGTTACTCGAGGCCATGTCACTCAAGTTTTGATAAATCTCCAAAAGCAAAGATTTCCCAGCCTCTCTGGGCCCCCGTTCCAATGTGTAACCACTTTCACTGTGTGTTTTTTTCTTTATTTATATTCAGTTGGAATTTCACTTGCTGCATCTTGTAACTGTAATTATAGTAAGCAAGATTAAAGTTAAGCCCGTGATTGCTTTGATAAATTTATGGTTTGGCCAACAGTATAGAATCCTATGTTCCTCAAGACGTCATGTAGAAATTATCTGGCATGATGTTTCCTTACTGGATGGGTGGGGAATCTTTTTGTTGTCAGGAACAGATAGACCTGCCAAATATTTAAATGCTTTAGAATTATCTTTTATTAATATGAGGTAAAAAATTGGCAGCAGGCTGCTTGGAATGAAGTCCTGAGATTTATCTGACTCCCAGGTTCTTGCTCCTGTGTTGCCTCAAGAGAAAGTATGCATTGGATGGACTATTCGTTGGCTTGTCTTTTCGCTGGGTGGGAGAGGGATGATGCAGATAATTATGTCTGTCATTTCTTCATTTTCTTTCTTTCCCTTCCACAACGAATGACAAGTAGATTAAACACAAAAATACTCACTTCAACCAATCTCTCTCATACATACTTCACTCTTGTCTTGCAGTGGAGTTACGTCAAAGTAACAGCTAATGATGATATTGCTGGCAGATTCGTTTAGTGCCATGTAATTAACGTTCTTTTATTCCTCATTTTTAAACTTGAGCTGCATATGTGGCTGGAAAATGTCCTCTACTCCCATTCAAGCACTGGTTTAGACCAGTCATCCAGATCCTAAACAGCAGTTTCTTATATACCTGGATGGACTTTAACTAAATTTTTACAAAAGTGCATTTCCAAGGACCTATTTGAAGCAATTTCTCATTCTTCCAAAAGAGATCAAGTCCTTTTTTCTACAATCAAGCTTCTATCACTTTTGGAAAAGGGAAAACTACATATGCACAGAGAAAAAAAGCTCTCATATGCTTGTGCTGGTCACAGGCAGAGAAACTGGAGCTGTCTCGGAGCAATGTGAGCTTATGTCTGACAGTTACTATATTAGCTCAGGCACGGAGCCATGCGGCCACAACCATATTGCTTCCACGGCCAGGGCAGTCTGACTGCTTTGGTGTGGCGCCGTGCCTGTGCTAATAAGCTCTGCGTCGTTCTCCACGGCTCTGGTAGAGTCACTGGCTTGCTCTGCGCAGGTGCTGGTCCTGTGAGGTCTCATCCACTTCCAAGTACAGTCACGGGGCTCGCTGCCACTGCACATTCTGGGAGGGCAGCGTGGTTTGGATGCCTCCTTGTTTAATCGTACTGAGCCAACACAGGGCTGTGTAACAGCTGAGAAGTCCTCGAGCACTGGGCTGTGGAGTGGGCAGACGGATCCAGTTGGTGGCTTTATGCAGTGTCGCTGTTTGTCTGGCAGTACCAGTGCCAAGCCAGATCTCATAAGTTATCTTGGACCTGAGATGGCTCTGTAAATAGCCCTTTGGGTGCACCTGTCCTGCCTTCTGGAGCATGTCCTGTAATATCTCTGTTGTCCTCAGCTTTCTAGAGTATCTTTTGCCTCAGATTAAAGCACTCAGGGAGTGTTTTCAAACATTTTTGATTACATTATGGACTTTTCATATCAGTACAACAGCAAATGGAAGTTGCAGAAGTTGCAATCTAACAAACGGAAGAGATTCCATCATCCATATTTTATAAAGCAATGGTTTACAAGTCCTTTGATTTTCTTGGAGAGCAGTGTAGTTAGGTATCTATTTGTATTTCTGAAATACTCTCTCATCCTGGTGATGCTGTCAGATCCTTTTGTTGGCTTCTCCCATTTCCCTTAAAAAAATAAACTACTTAACTTTTAGTGTCCACATCCAGTGTATTCTCATCTTTAAATGTAAAATTCTCAAGCAGCAGTTGTCTTTTTCCTCTGCTGTGTGATGTTCAGGAATCACTGTTTATCTGCAAACATTTTCTTTTTAGCTGCATCTTTAAAAAAAAATTTGATGTGTGTGTATCATCTGTCTCACCGTTTCCTTTTTCCTGTCTGTTCCCAGCTATAGTTATTCCATACGTGGATGATAAGATTTGTACAAGGATTGCTTTGATTTTAGGTTTGTGTTCTGTAGCACAGTGCCATCTTGGTATGTAATTATAACTGTTAGGCGCTGTTATTTTTTCTAAAATTTTGGGGTGGATGGTATTCCTAATTAAATAATGGGTATTTAACCTTAGAAAGGGAGAGAAAATAAGACTATGCAGAAGTGCTATTTTCACATAAGCTTAATTTTCTACTGGAAAGTTGCATGTTATTTGATTCTTTATGTAGTCAGTACATGTCAGAGATGAGTAATGACTTCTTAAATTTACAGATCCGAAAGCAGCAGAAGGAGCATGCAGAACTAATTGAGGAATATCGAATCAAGCAGCAGCAGCAGCAGCAGCAGCAGCAGTGTGGCATGGCACCCCACGCCATCATGCCAGGAGTCCAGCCTCAACCACCGATGGTTCCCGGAGGAACGTCACCAGCAATGAATCAGCAAAACTTCCCCATGGTGGCACAACAGCTCCAGCACCAGCAGCATGCAGTGGTGATCCCGGGGCAGCCCAACCCAACCAGAATGCCAAATTTATCGGGCTGGCAAGCTGCAAATGCCCCTGCGAGTCATCTTGCCATGAATCCAGCAAGGATGCAGCCTCCAATGACGCCGTTGCCAATTACTCCTGGTACACCAGCTCCCGTGCCTGGTCCAAATGCAACTGCACAGTCAGGGCCACCACCGAGGGTGGAGTTTGATGACAACAACCCTTTTAGTGAAAGTTTTCAAGAGCGGGAGAGGAAGGAGCGTTTACGAGAGCAGCAGGAACGGCAACGCATCCAGCTTATGCAGGAGGTAGATCGACAGAGGGCTTTGCAGCAGAGGATGGAACTGGAACAGCACGGTATGATAGGGTCTGAACTAAATAACAGAGCATCCTTATCGCAGATACCTTTCTTTAATTCTGATCTGCCTTGTGATTTCATCCAAACGCCGCGCCCTCTTCAGCAGTCTCCGCAGCATCAGCAGCAACAAATGGGACAAATGCTGCAGCAAGGTCCTGTGAACTCACCTCCCGCCACAAATTTCATGCAAAGTGGTGAGCGAAGGCCAGTGGGACCTACAACTTTTGGACCCGATGGATCTGCTGTTCCGGGTGGAGGCCCCAATTTCCATAATGTAAAACAAACTCACGGGAATCTTCCTGGGGCCACCTTCACGCAGAACCAAGTCAGGCCCCCATTTGTTCCTTCTATACCTTCATCTACAGTACCTTCATCTACAGCACTCAGCAGTGGTGCCCCGTGTGGTTCGGACACTAGTGTGCCCCAGGCAACAAACTTCCCTGGATCAAGCCAGTCTCTCATACAGCTGTATTCTGACATAATTCCAGAAGAGAAAGGGAAAAAGAAAAGGACACGAAAAAAGAAAAAGGACGATGACGCTGAGTCGATAAAAGCCCCCTCAACTCCCCATTCAGACATTACTGCACCGTCAACTCCAACCATTTCTGATTCTACCTCCACCCCCACAGTTAATACCCCCAGCGAACTTACACGTCATCAGGATGAGCAAGAGTCGGTGGAGTTAACAGGTCCATCAACGTCAAATGCAGCAGAGAGCCAGACCTCTCCAGAGCTGGAAAGTAAGCTCCCCAGCAGCAGCTTGCCACAGAAACAGCCAAGCGTAAGTATGGAGACTGAAAAGGATAAAGCAGAGACATCTACCAGCATTCAAGAAGTTAAACTAGAAAAGGCAGAAACTGATCAATGCTCAGGTCAAGCTGAGCCTAAAACAGAAAATCAAAGCAGTGTTAAGGTGGAAGAAGATAAGGTCACATCACAGCCTGCCTCTTCAGCTCAGAGTCCAGCCCAGCCAGCTAGCCTTCCAGCAGCAAAAGGGGAGTCAGGGAATGAATTGCTGAAACACCTGCTTAAAAACAAAAAATCCTCATCTCTTCTAAATCAGAAATCAGAGAACAGCTGTCGAACAGAAGACGAGACTGCTGGGGATAAGAAGTTAACAGAGAAGCAGAATCCAGCTGAAGGAGCGGTGAGCCTATTACTGCTTTGTTGTGCAATGATAACCAACAGCCAAAGGCCAGTTTGTGTCTTTGCTGCAAGCATTTTTGAGGATATGCAGGGAGGTAACCTCCCTGCACAAGGGTGGAATAAACTGATTTAAGGATTTTTTACCTGCCTTCCTATCTTTTCTCCCTATGTTACAAAAAGCAAAATCTAATGACTTCATAGATGAGTATATTCAGAAATTGTTAAAATGCAAGAAACACTTTTTTTCTGTGAATAATCGTCTTAAAACATGCCACGTCCTAATGTGTACTAAGATGAAGGCACAATTTTACAGAATGACTTAATTACATCCTAGTATGTTCCTGTACATCATGCTGTATTGTCTGTATGTGGCTTTGTTTTGTGAGACCCCTTTTGTCAGGTACAGGATGAGCTGTGCACCTTTGCAGAGGTGTGGGGCTGGGCTTCATACACCTTCAGCTGCCAACCTGCAGTGTTCTGTGAATGAACCAAGCCTATATTCATTTTTTGCCAGTGAAAATCCTGTACTCTCTTTAATCTTAACAGATACCATTTTCTAGGATTTTTTATCAAAAGCATGAAATTGTTAAATCTCCTGAAATTGCTGGATTTCTATTTTACGTAATGTTTCTCCAATTACTTCTATTTTAATGGAAGTGTTAATTCTTTGTATTAGTGGCATTGTATGATTTAATAATTTATAAGGCTCTTAAAAACGAGAAAATGGCTTTCTGTACAGGTAGGGTACACTTGACACGTAGTATACTTTGTTGGCTATTTTATTGTGATCTTCAGTCTCAACAGCTTTGTTTTATGACTCCCTAAACTCTAAGTACATCCTTGAAATAAAACGTAAACACATTCAAAATGAATACAAACTGATAAATGTAATTGTGAGCAGCAAGTAACTTAGGTAAGTGTTAAAGATCCCCAGTTAAAACATGTATGACAGGAATAGTTGGAGAGCCCTTATGTTAGGGATTGTACAGAGCTGTTTAGAATAATAATTGCTAAAAAGAAATTAGACTTTCTCTTGGCATGACACCATCTGTTGCATTACCAAGTCCCATTCTGATATTTTTTTCCACTGCTATCCTTTTATATGAAGAATGGCTTTGCAAATCAGGACTAAAAGTATTTAATCAAATGATACAGAGCAGAACCATTTCACAATACCGTTTCTGTTCTAAACTCCAAAGACATTTGTATTACATTAACTTACACGCCTTTCTTCTGTAACCAAGTTTCCCTTTTATTATCCCCTCATGAAAATCTCTAAGGCTGCATGCGCATGTGACTTTATTTTAGTGGGTATTCAGAAGAATATGTTTCTGCTCCGTGAGTTTTAATGATGTTTTCAGACGTCAGTGGTGTTAATGGTAAGCCATAATTCTGCGCACAGGGACAGTACAGCAGTTACAGTTGCCAGCAAGACAGTAAAGTAAACAAACCATAAATTCAGGGTGTTATCAGCGAGATATATTGCTGTGCGTGTTCTTTAGACTATTGTGCGATAAATTTGAATGAACTGTATATTAAAATGTCAAAAATTCTGCTTCTCTTTCTTTTTTTCTACCAGCAAACTCCAGGAAACCAGATGCAAGGTGCATTTGGGTGTAGTAACAGCCAGCTTCAGAGAACAGATGTGGGACATGAAACCAAGAAGCAGAGAAATAAGCGAACTCAGAGGACGGGGGAGAAGGCAGCTCCTCGGTCCAAGAAAAGAAAAAAAGAGGAAGAAGAAAAACAAGCGATCTACCCTAACGCTGATACATTCATCCAGCTCAAGCAAGTAGGTATATGGAGACTGGGCAACTCAGCAAGGGGACACTTTAAAGAGTGGCTTTCTCATGATGAAAATGAAGTGGTTAATGAAGTTGAATTTTGAGTCCAGGGCTTAGAAAATAAAACTTCACAAAAAAAGGAAATTCAAAGGTTTAGTTTTATTTCAGTTTGGAATATCTATTGGCTTGGCAGCATTCATTAGTCTCAAAGTGGAATTCCTGCCTGCTCTGGCAGCAGCTCTGGCTGAGCTGCCAGGGAACTGGGCGTTGTGCCTCCGGTGGCCTGGGGACCATCTTCCTGGAAAAGCAGAGGGGTCTGTGTTTGAGGCAATTGTCTTGAGAGTGGGGTGAATTCCCTTTAAAAAAAAAAAAAAAAAGAATAAAATCTACTCTACTAATGATAAGATATCTGTGATGCTTTTATTTTATAGTTAGACTCATTTCTAATGTTTTCTTTACTTTGAATACAGCAGCTTTCTCTCCTGCCTTTGATGGAACCAATAATTGGAGTGAGCTTTGCACATTTTCTGCCTTATGGCAGTGGCCAGCTAAATGGTGGAAATCGACTTGTAGGAAGTTTTGGTAGCGCTACTCTTGATGGAGCTTCAGATTACTACTCCCAGCTCATTTACAAGGTACAGCTTTAATCTAGATATCCACTGTGGGCTCTCTGTGAGAAATGTTCTAATTATTGCTGCAGCTTGGTTGTATTTTGTGCCCTTTATGAAACCAGAAGAAAACACTCTTGTTATACTAAATGGGCTGTTCAGTGTTGGAACAGAGATTGTTTTACCCTCTGATAGTGGAAATCAGTTCTAGAAACTGTCGTAAACAAATTAGGAAGTATTCCATTTACAAATGGATGCTAAATAGTGAAAATTGTAATTACAGTTTTATGGAGCAGAAAAGGCTGAATTCCCAGTACTTTGCAAAGTCGTTGAAAGCACTAAAGCATTTCTTAATGTGAATTAAATTGGAAATAGACTTCTTCTCATTTGTCCACTAAGCCCTAACTAAGAACTCTGAACAAGATAGACCATTTGTTGGTAAGCTAATAACCCACAGACTTTTAAAACTCAGTCTCTGAGATCAGAATTGCAATATTGGGATACAGCAAGACAGTGAACAGAGAGAATCAAATCTGATGCTTGGCTACCCTAATATAAAACTTCAGTAAATGATGAAAAAAGTGATGTTTACTCCAGCCTTAAAAGACATGTTGTGAGCTGAGAATGAGACCTCGCAGGTCTGGTTGCTGTGGTCGAAAGTGATAATATGTATTTGCTTTGTATGCATGACTGCCACAAGGATAGATGTTGAAGTTCTCATTTAATTTTTGTTTAAAATATGGGCAGTTAAGTAAGCTACTGAGAAGTAGTTTGGAAAGCGAACTCGAACTTGCAGAGTATGCTTCTCCATGGTAACTGCTTCAGTGAAAGCTCATCCTGTGCTAAATGCGAGGTAACTTCCCTTTTTGTGAGAAAAGGTAACTCACTGGTTGTGATGGAGGGTCACTGTGGTATAGTTCTCTCAATCTTAAGATCAGACCTTTGCTTAAACTAGAGGAACTTGTTGGGGCTCCCAAGCAGTTCATAAAAATGCTCTCTGTGCTTCTGTGTAAATACTTCAGCTATACTTTCTTTCTGTAATGTATATTTCTCATGCAAACTATATTTCTGTGATAGTACCATTGATAGAAGAAGAAGAAAACGTATTTTTTAATAATGGATACTTTATATTTGGTCATACATTCGAGAATTAACTGTTGGTGTTTATGAATGCTACGTCTGGGTATGAAAATAACTGAGTGGGTTACGTTATCTCCTGCTAGAACAAGGCAAGTTTTCACCCTGTGCTTCACAGTTAATTTACAGTTTTTTACTCTACTGCAGCAGAACAATCTGAGTAATCCTCCAACACCCCCAGCCTCTCTTCCGCCCACACCACCTCCTGTGGCATGCCAGAAGTTGGTAAATGGCTTTGCAACCACTGAAGAACTGGCTGGCAAGGCTGGTATGTTAGGAGGTCATGATGGTAAGATTAATACGTATTGTTTCCATAATAAATGAGTCAAGTTTGTAGCAAATTACAAAACAGATAACTGGGGTGCTTTTTGGTCTTCTTCTATAAAAACAACACGGCTAGCCCCTTTTAAGACTGTAATTGCTATTATCTAGTTTTATTTTACACCAGTATAATGTCAAATAATAAGTTTTTTTTTTCCCTTTTGAAAACAAATTGAGATCTAGAAGTACTCTAAAGAAATTAAAAAGAAAACTTCAAAATCAAATTTTTATGGCCACTACAAATTACTGACCAATTAGCTGAGTGAGCAGTCTCCTTGAAAAGTGTCCTCAGCAGATTTTATATGTAGTCTATGTGTGTTTCTAATGCTTGTAATTTGGTCAATTAAAATTGCTTTCTGTTAAGTAAAACTTAATACTGCCTTTTCCCTAGGACTGTTCAGCAATAACATTCTTTCCAGCCTCTTTTCTTCTGTTGTTAAAAAGTTGTTGAGTTTAAGTAAAATAAAAATACTCTTATATTGGCAGAAGGCACATTCAAAAGTGCCAAGCCTTTTAGCTCAAAACTTACTTTTTTATTTAATTATGTTTTTTTAAAGCGTGGAGATTAATCATGAACAGTCAAAAATTTTTTCAACTACAAATGGATGAGAGCTGCGTTACCATCTGCTCTTAATGCCTTGGTTGTATCTGGGAGCTGCCAGTACTTCAGAATGCAAATCAGTAGGAAGGGCTGTACGGATATCTCACTGTGCTCTGTTTCTCTGATTTTAGTTACCAAAGCTCTGGGACCAAAGCAGTTCCAGTTACCTTTCAGACCACAAGACGATTTACTAGTAAGAGCAATGGCTCAGGGCCCTAAAACTGTGGATGTTCCCGCTTCGCTTCCAACACCACCTCACAACAATCAGGAGGAGTTAAGGTGGGTTTTCCCTGACACATGTAAATAATGTGTTTGGAACAGATTCTGCAAACTCTCAGTAGGAGATGAGACTGTGGAGGTGTGAAGAAACAAAATCCATTGTGCGTGGCAGACAGTGCACAGTAGGATTGTTTGTACCAGTTAGCTCCTAGCATTCCACATGTGAGCCATCAGTGCAGTAAAAAAGGTGACTTTTACCTTTGCTGCACTCAGTGTTCTGTTAAGTTACTAAGAATTCATTATCTTGCTCTATTAAAATTGAAAGAAAACTTTACAAACTGGTATTTTTCATGGAGCAACATGGTGATGACAGCAGTATGGTGCAAGTGGCAGACAGCCTGAAAATTCCCCTGCTCTATTCAGTTTCGGGTACTGTGTGAGACGTGCTTGCTAGAACATGAGTCTCCCTACAAAGATCTTGCCTTTTCTTATCCTTTCACCTGCCTGACCAAATACTGGTTTAAGAGAGAGGATGGACCGGTGAATTAAGGATTAAATACTGATTTTTACTTAGGTGGATGGAGCCATGGGGGGCAGATGATTCTGTAAAGGAGATGCACAATGCACAATTAATAACATAGGCTCACCAAAGGTTTTTTGACCGTTTCCAAAACAGCTTTTTTTTTTGTTTTGTTCCAGGGTTCAAGATCACTGTGAGGACAGGGACACTCCTGACAGCTTCGTTCCTTCTTCCTCTCCTGAAAGTGTGGTGGGAATGGAAATAAGTAGGTATCCCGACTTGTCAGTCGTCAAGGAGGAGAACCCAGAGCCTGTACCATCTCCCATCATTCCCATCCTACCTAGCAGTACTGGAAAAGGTGAGACTGCAACAGAATGAATTAGAACTAGTCTTTCTTCTATTCTCTTTTATTATTTTTTTTTCATTCACATGCATGTAGGATTAACCTAGGGTATTTTGTTTTATTTTCAGGTTCAGAAGCCAAAAGGAATTACATAAAGTCAGAACCTGGTTCTGGAGCATTACCTGGTTCTGGCTTCTTTGCCTCTCAGCTTGGTCCATCCCAGAATGGTCCTAAATCTGGCCTTATATCTGTAGCAATTACATTACATCCCACAGCTGCTGAGGTAAAAGAAAGAAGTCTGTTAACTTCTGTTGTATTTCATATACATGTTCTTCAAATAGTGGATCTGAAGGGGGCTGTAGTATACTAAAATTAAACAGCTGTTGTAATCTTCTAATGATTTACATTATTTCTGCCTTACTGCTTGTCTGGTGAAAACAAAGCTGTGTTCTTATTATTGTTTTTAGAATATTAGCAACGTTGTGGCGGCCTTCTCCAACCTGCTGCATGTCCGAATTCCCAACAGTTACGAGGTTAGTAATGCTCCAGACGTCCCATCCTCCATGGCAGCGGCCAACAGTCACAGGGTGAACCCATCTCTGGAGTACAGGCAGCACTTACTGCTTCAGGGTCCTCAGGCAGGGTCCTTGGGACCTGCCAGGATCTCAGGGTCTTACGGACTGAAGCAACCCAACGTGCCATTTCCTGCAAGCAACAATGGTGAGTGGGCATCAGTTCTTCTCAATCTGCTCTATCATTAGTTGATTCTCATTCTAAGTAATAATACTTTTCTTGTGTGATAAGGCCATGCAGACCTGCTCCTGATGCTAACAGGTTATAACATAACAGGTCTGATCCAGCTCTGACTTCCATTCTGTTTCTCACTTCACTGTCACTGAGATATTTCTTCCAGTAGTACCCAACATTAGTAATTTTATGGCTGGCCTGCTTTTAAATACATTGTTCTAGAAGGTTGCTATTCTTCTGGAAAACTTTATGCAAGTCTTTAAGTATGTATTGCTCTATTGTTTTAGTTATTCATTTCACATACAATAATGCATTTTTGCCTTGTTCACACAGGTGCTTTCAGCCTGGTTTAAACAATTTCCCCATCAGGACCTAGTTTAAAGCTTGCTTTCCATCTCCTATCCAGAAGGATGCTACGCCTCTAAGCCACCAAAGAATGCTGTGTCTTGTCCTAAGTTTGATTTAGTCGGCTATGGCTTCTAACAGACTTCTCTGTTTTCTAGGTATAGCTGGCTATAAGGATCACAGTCAAAACATTGCAGAAAGCTCAGCACTGAGACCTCGCTGGTGTTCTCATTGCAAAGTGGTGGTTCTTGGTAGTGGGGTGCGGAAGTCCTTCAAAGACCTGCCTTTCCATAAACAGGTACTGCAGTGGAAGTAAAGTTTCTTGCATGTAATGGTCAGTAAGCAAATGCAGGGAACTAAGACTGCTGCTTAATGTTCCAACTCATACTGCTTCATAGTTTCTTTGTATTCTCCCTTTTCTGACAGTCCTAATTCAGGATGGGACATTCAAGCACATTTGTAGTGCAAATAACAAATGTCAAAGTTGTTACATACAATATTTCAGTAAATTTCATGAAAGAGGTCCCATAAATAGAGGCCTCCTAAATTGTGCTGCCACTCTCCTTCCACGACCACTTCAGGGACCTTAAGAATTCAAAAAGAGCCTGTTTGTAAGGCTGCTTCACACTGTCATTTCATGGAATCACAGAGTGGTTTGGGTTGGAAGGGACCTTAAAGATCATCTAATTCATCATCTAAGCGTGGGCAGGGACCCCTCCCACCAGCCCAGGCTGCTTGTAGCCCCTGTAGGTACTGAAAAGTTGCTGTAAGGTCACCATGGAGCCTTCTCTTCTGCAGGCTGAGAGAGTTGGGGTTGTTCAGCCTGGCTCCACAGCAGAGGTGCTCCAGCCTCTGAGCATCCTTGTGGACTCCTCTGGACTCACCCCAACAGCTCCCTGTCCTTCTGGTGCTGGGGACCCCAGAGCTGAACACAGGCTCCAGGTGGGGTCTCATGAGAGCAGAGCAGAGGAGGACAATCCCTTCCCTCCCCTGCTGCCCACGCTGCCTTTGGTGCAGCCCAGGATGCGGTTGGCTTTCTGGGCTGTGCATGAATCCTGCTTGCTCATGTTGAGCTTCTCATCCACCACCACCCCCAGGTCCTTCTCCTCATCTCAATCCATTCTCCGCCCAACCTGTATTCGTACTTAAGGTTCTGTAACAGTGAGAGTACTTCTACTCTTCCTGAGCAATAAGCAGTTCTCAATCTCAATGTCTTGTATTTTATATTGTTTCTCGTGCAAACAGAATCCCAAGCTGCTCGTTACGGTCATAGGCAAATACAGAGTGTTTGCACAGGGAAGTGTCATTCAGTAAAAATGTACCGTTGCTGATTGTTTGAATAAGATTGAGATGATTATGCAGCAAAGGTATAAAGTCAGAATTTATATATAAAATTAGTGGGTTCATGTAGTCAGAAAAACACTGAATTCCCAGGAATGTTTTGCAGATGGATCAGTAGATAAAACAGTATGAACTGCCTTTGACTACCCTAAAATGAGATGTTCTTTTGTCATCTAAAGATAAAAGAAAATGGATTTTTACTTTGCACGTGTGCCTGTGGAGCAGATGGGTGCATGGTATTAGAAAGCTTTATTTTGATCGTTAAACTTCTGTTAAAGGCAGAAAAGTAAATTTCTGTGAAGAAACGCTGAAGAACAGGGTTGTAGGTGGTGTTATCTGTCAAATAATCAAGTATTTTTATATCACAGTAGCACTCGTTACTTCCCAAATGTTCTACAAATAAAGAGGTAGACAGTTTCTAGCCAGATTGGAAGACTTGTTCCATTACACCTCGTATGTGAAGAATGGTATTAAAATGCATTTCTGATAATCTTCCATGTTTGATCTCCAGGATTCCCAAGAAGGGCCTGATAAAATGAAGGACGTTGTATTCTGTAGCAACAACTGCTTTGTTCTCTATTCAGCAGCTGTGCAGGCAAAAAACTCCGAGAACAAAGTAAGTATCAAATGCTGGTGAATCCTAGCGAGCAGAGATTACTGCAGCTGTGTTTTGAAAACCTGAAATGGGGCGGAGGGATCAGACACAGAAATTCTGAACCATCAGGGTGAAATCACATTGATATTTGCAGAGCCCTCTGTCTAACAGAGGTACAGGTCAGAACACAACCCATCTTGTGCTGTCCTCACAGGCTTTGAAGATGCAATCTCAGAAAAGTAGTCTATGGGTTAAAGTTGTCTGGGCATTGTTAGAAACCACAGACACCTCTTTAAGAGTTATTTTCTGCATTTTGATTTGGCTTATATACAGCCAAAGTCTTACATCTATGCAAACATCTGAATGGCAAGTTTACCAAAGCATTTGTATTTTCTTTATGCATCAGAAAGCAATAATCTTATTCAGTTACTTTACTTGGGTGAAGTTGCCATTCTAAAGTATTAATTACCAAAACAATAATAAAGAGGCTGCTGACCGACGGTGACAAGGAAAATTAGCTTGTAGTTACTGGAAAAATAGTTTCTTAAAAGCTTGTTCAGCTGAAATTGAACTTAGCCCATGGATTTTTCCCAGGTGGGGGATAGGATGAATGTCCAGAATAGGACGCTTTAGTTCTCTACCTACCAATGCTATTAGGGATATACAGCAGCTTGGAGAAACTCAGCACGTCTGCACAGCACCTTGTTTCTTGCTATGCCTGGGTGCTTCCAGCTTCAAATAAATATAATGGGTTACATCTGTAAGGTTCAGGGTGGTGCCACTGTAAGGTTAGTAGGCCTTCGAGTACATTCTCAAATTGCACTTAATAATAACTTACTGAAATCTTACAAGAACACTTACATTTATCCATTTAATCATTTAAATGACATAGTCTTCACTCAGGACTAAATAATTGTGCTGTTTATTTTCTCATAGATAAAAACGTTCAAGTACTTTTAACTAGCTTGGTTGCTACTTTTGGGTAGTTCAAACCCACATTTTTTCCTAAACCAGTGGACAGAATGGGCAACATGCTTCGAGCGTTACCTAATTAATGACTTCTCACATAGCCACATGCTTACTGTAGAATATGCAGCCTTCCTTCAGATGCATCTTACTTATTTCTTCAGAAGAAACAACAGAATTCTGGATGAGAAGATAAAAATGTTTACATCCACATGCTTGCACAAGTGTATTGCTGCATACATAATTAAGTTAATTACATGTCACATTCAGCCTCTTAATCCTTTCATTTATTCTTTCAAGATTAATCACAGAAACCACATTAGGCACTTTTAATCTAAACTTCCCTTGTTCTTCTTGTTCTCCTTTCTTTTTTTTAATAAATCTCTGCAGGTTTAATTCTTGTTTACTGTAACCGAACAGCTAAGACCTCAAGGTACATGACTAATGCAGAGCTGTACAGGAATTTCCTTGTCACTTGTTTCCAGGAAAAATACGTGGCATTAATTCCCAGTCTTCCCCTTCTAACAAATAACAAGTTTTTCGTTCTTTGAATTAATTCTGTGACCCATATTTTTGGTTATTTTGTGTCATAACAGAACTTTCTAAAAATACCTAAAATGTAAATCCCTCAATTACCTCTAGAGCATTTCATTAGCTTTTCATTCAAAAGCTGTACACAGGATTCTTTGCTCTTCCTGTGAAGTTTTAAAGGGCACCACGTTCTGGGTTGACTGGGAGAACTTCAGTACTCTGTATCCCAGCACAGGTTGTGATAAACCAGGTGAGGTAATTTCCACCTTTCTCTGTCGCTGCATCACGATTTTAGGCCTTCAGAGTAGCCTCTCCAGTTCAGTTCTGACCTGAAAGTTTCAAAGAGACATGTAATGCTTTGGGATTTTTTTCTTAAAGAGTTTTCTCTTGGTTTATCAGGAGTCGGTTCCATCTTTGCCGCAGTCACCGATGAAGGAGAGGCCACCCAAAGCATTCCATCAGTACAGCAACAACATCTCCACCTTGGATGTCCATTGTCTGCCTCAGTTGCAGGAAAAAGCGTCTCCACCATCCTCGCCCCCGATCATGTTCCCCCCTGCATTCGAAGCAGCCAAGGTAGAGGCGAAACCGGACGAGCTTAAGGTAACGGTGAAACTAAAACCTAGGTTAAAAGCAATACACAGCAGTCTTGATGACTGTCGGCCTCCTAGTAAGAAATGGAAAGGAATGAAGTGGAAGAAGTGGAGCATTCAGATTGTGATTCCTAAAGGATCATTCAAACCTCCTTGTGAAGAAGAAATAGATGAATTTCTCAAAAAATTGGGCACAACCCTTAAACCAGATCCCGTGCTTAAAGACTACAGAAAATGTTGCTTCTGTCATGAGGAAGGTGATGGATTAACTGATGGACCAGCAAGGCTTCTGAACCTGGATTTAGACCTTTGGGTCCATTTGAACTGCGCTCTTTGGTCTACAGAAGTCTACGAGACACAAGCTGGTGCCTTAATAAACGTGGAACTGGCACTGCGGAGAGGCTTGCAGATGAAGTGCATGTTCTGTCACAAAATGGGTGCCACCAGCGGTTGTCACAGGTTAAGGTGCACCAATATTTATCACTTTACCTGTGCCATTAAAGCACAATGCATGTTTTTTAAAGACAAGACCATGCTTTGCCCCATGCACAAACCAAAGGGAACTCACGAGCAAGAACTCAGTTACTTTGCAGTCTTCAGGAGGGTCTACGTGCAGCGCGACGAGGTGCGGCAGATCGCTAGCATCGTGCAGCGAGGAGAACGCGACCACACCTTCCGTGTGGGGAGCCTGATCTTCCACGCCGTCGGTCAGCTGCTGCCACAGCAGATGCAGGCGTTTCACTCCTCGAAAGCGCTCTTCCCCGTGGGCTACGAGGCCAGCAGGCTGTACTGGAGCATGAGATACGCAAACAGGCGCTGTCGCTATCTCTGTTCGATCGAGGAGAAGGACGGGCTTCCACTGTTTGTCATCAAGGTTGTGGAGCAAGGCCACGAAGATCTGGTCCTCACAGACACAACGCCAAAAGGTAAATTTTGTCGACTGAGGTGGTGGCTTTCGTGGGTCTGCTGTTTGTTACTAATGGTACTTATCACCTGTGATAAATGTTTCAAACCAATTTTGCAGACACTGCTCTAATTCAGACATTGCAATGTTAGAGGGAGCTGCCAGGGTCTGTTTTTAATTGAATGCTGGAAAGACTGAGGACACCTTTGAAGAAGCCACGTAGGCTGCAAATAAAAGGCGATTTGTTCCGTGTTCAGCTGAGGTTAAAATTCAAGAGTAAGAATGTTAGTACAAGTTTTCTTCCCTGAAAAGTGACTTTGTTTAAATATAATATTGCTACAAAGGTGTCTTCAAATCAGTCCTGATGAGGTTTATGTGCAGTAAAAGGAGAGTGAGGTTCCCAAGTTGTTCTCAGGGCTGCGAGCACTGACTCTGCTGGGTGAGGAACAGCACGTTAGAGGATAAACATATGGCAGGTCTTGGGAACCTGCAACGCTTTGGGTTGTGACCACTTTGTGCTGTGGATGCCAATACGCCTGGCTCTGCTCTGCCCAGGTAAACCTCAGCTGAATTTTCCACGCACAACTGAGTGCTAACTGTAATCTGATTATGGAAAAAGCACATAGAGGTAACTTTTTAGCAAACTTGTGCGGATTTTCTAGGAGAATCTCTGTTGTAACTTCAGAAAGCCCCCTGATTCCCTGGAGAGAAATGTTATTATTGTCAGAGAACGGAAGGTTTCTGTGCTACGAATACTAAATGCTCTGTCCCTGAGAAGCAAGGAAGGGTACAGCAGGAATATTAAGCTGCTTTGGAGTTCGTGCAAGACAAAATAATATCTCATCAGATCATTCTCCACTTTGCTTATGAAACGCTGGCCTTGGCAGCAACAAAACACCTTTCCAGTATGAGTTTCTGGTTCCTCCTATCTTCAGGCGTGAGTTTTAAAACCAGTACAATGGCCTTTTAAATTTTTTGATCCATGTAATTCTTTCCCGTATGGTTGTGTAGGTGTGTGGGATAAAATCTTGGAGCCTGTTGCTTCTGTTAGAAAAGAGTCTGAAATGCTCCAGCTGTTTCCTGGCTACTTGAAGGGTGAAGACCTCTTTGGTTTGACAGTCTCTGCGGTGGCAAGGATTGCCGAATCGGTGAGTCTTCACCATCACAGCTCTTGCTGGATCACCCAGAATTGTTGGCTATCTCATACACACATGAGAAAGGGAGCAGGAGGAAGTGTGGATAATGAAACATCTCATTACGTGCTGTGACCCGTTAATTACTTGGCTTTTCTTTTTTGTTTGTGTCTGTTCTTTTGCAGCTTCCAGGGGTTGAGGCCTGTGAGAATTACACTTTCCGCTATGGCCGAAACCCCTTAATGGAACTTCCTCTTGCCATCAACCCCACGGGCTGTGCCCGTGCCGAGCCTAAAATGAGTACCCATGTCAAGAGGTTTGTGTTAAGGTATTTTGTTTTAATTTCACATAGTACAGCCCAGGGTTTATAGGCTGCTTAGGGTTATTTGTGCTTTCGTCTGCTGCTTACAAACCCTGTCGTCTTTGGCTGTGTATGTGCATGCCCAGATCAATGGGATCGCTGTGTCGTCTATGCTAGCTGGCTTTAAGTGTGTGTGCGTCTAAAAGAATTTTTTTAATTGGCTTTGTGGCTGTTTTCGGAGAAATCTTCAGTTTGTTTTGTATTTTTTCCTGTTATATGCCCAACTCCTACAGGCCTCACACCTTGAATAGCACCAGCACATCGAAGTCATTTCAGAGCACAGTTACAGGAGAACTGAATGCGCCTTACAGTAAGCAGTTCGTCCATTCCAAGTCCTCTCAGTACCGAAAAATGAAAACCGAATGGAAGTCCAACGTGTATCTAGCTCGCTCTCGCATTCAGGTCAGTTCTCATCGGAGGAAATTCTTATACCAATTTGTATTTAGATTTATTTTTATGTATTGCATACATATTTTTCATTTATTTTAATATGCATCATTCATATTTTAATCTAATTGGCTTTATTTATATAAATAATTATGTTATAATTATTTTTATAATGTTTATATTTGTTTTATATTTTTAAAATGTAACAAAACAATTGCAATATGCCTTCAAGTCTGTACCAAAATTTGGCAATTTGTATGTGGCAAATCACTTCATAAGACTCTCAAGCAATATTTCTTAATAATTACTGTAAATACCTTAAAAATTAATTTGTTACTGTCATCTAGAAAAATGCGTTACTTTCTTTCAAGGTGGTTCTGTCCATACTTCTCAGAAAGTTACTAAAAATAAATACATGAATATGCAGTGGAAGTATGACATAGCCAGACCACGCTGAGTAAAGTGGTGTGAAACCAGTACAGAGTTCAACACTTGACTGCATTCCTTAATGGGTTTCTTATGATTTCTGTGTAATTATTTGTGGTTTCGCTCCACAGACCATTGTGCACAAACTTTGTATCTTTTTGTGTGTGAACATGGTTGTTGTTTGTTTTAGGTTGGACTTAACTGTGCTATTGTGTTCCTCTTATGTTTCTCCATTCTTGTGAGGCGCCTGCTTTATTTTGCAGTGAATTTGTAATCTGCACACAGTCAGTCATAAGGTATAAGAGGTATAAGAGAAGCCTGCTTTCTCACCTAGACAGAAGCCAAGTATGTTTTATTGCATCTTAACATTTTTCTGTAAACCTGAGTTTTTCATCCGGATCGTTACAACACAAGTTGCTTTTCTGTGCTACTTTATCCTTTCTGGGTAGTTTACATTTCTTTTCACGTGATTTTCTGCAGGAATGGTTTTGGGGCATGGTGAGGAATGCAGTTGTAAATGTAAATCTATTATGAAATTCTAAATCCCCACCTGTTTTTTGTAGGGCTTGGGCTTGTATGCTGCTAGAGACATTGAAAAGCACACTATGGTCATTGAATATATCGGAACTATTATCCGCAATGAGGTGGCAAACAGGAAAGAGAAGCTTTACGAATCTCAGGTACGGGCTGGTGTTTGTTCACCGTTTCTTTCCCCTTCCCCATTCTGTCATTCGTATCACAAGGCAAATGCTCGCTGTTTGTCGGATGAATTTGTGGATCATGAAGAGATGTGAGCCATGGCTGCAGCAGGCAATAGGAGTCAGGTCCCCTCGGTTCTGTGTGCTGCTGTGCTCTAAATGCAGTAGGCTAAAAGTACAGCCACAGGAGGCTACAGTTTCTTATTAAAGGACCTCAGAGTACTTAAATGTTTAATAAACCTCGCAGCATCCCAGCCAGGCAGGTAATGCATATTCTCATTCCTGGAGGAAAAAGAAAGAGCTTTTAGAGAGATGTCAGGACCTCAATTTTTAATGAGAACTTTACATTTAAAGCAATTCCCTTTGTGTAACATCGCAGTATTGTAACAGTTAATACACATTTGCGAAGCACTTGAAGAAACCCGAGCTATTAGTACACTGTTGGAGGGAAATACTAATTTGACAGCTGTGTGTTGCTGACCCATCCAATCCCTCAAAAAGCAGTGAGGTTAATGGCAGCTTGCCACTGGCAGACAAAGCGTGTGCATCACTGTCCCCAGCGAGCCAGTGGGTGTCTGACGATGTTCGTGGAACACTTGGAGATAACCCATGTTGCTGCTTGGTTTTAATCATCGACAATTAATTAAAATCTCCTTTTTTCCCCAATTCTTTCCAGAATCGCGGGGTGTACATGTTCCGCATTGACAATGACCACGTCATCGATGCTACCTTGACGGGAGGTCCTGCAAGGTGGGTGGCTCTGGAGAGATCCCTGGCCTCGTTCTGGAGAGCTGTCCCTGTCCCCTTCCCTGGGGGCTGCTTGTTCAGGGATTCAAGTCTGTGCTTTTCCCAATGGCCTCTACGCTGCAGGCTGGCACGTTCAGTCTTTATACCGTCCCACTGAAATAATGTCATCTTTTTCATTAGCTTTACTCATCTTTGATTGTATTTCATGGCAGCTATGAAGAAAGTGGATTTTTTTTTAACATTTCATTTTTTTTTTGGCATTTTCTAGGTAAAGAAACAAGTACAGAGTAATATAATTTTATCTGGAAAGTCAATGCACCCCTGAAGCTAAGGTCATTCTAAGGTTTGGTTTCGATTTGTCTCAAATGATGCATTTTCTTAAAAGGTTACCTTTTTCAAACTCTCTTTTCGTAGGTATATCAACCATTCGTGTGCACCTAACTGCGTGGCTGAGGTGGTGACTTTTGAGAGAGGACACAAAATCATCATTAGCTCCAGCAGGAGAATCCAGAAAGGGGAGGAGGTAGGGCTGCCTCCTTTGTTTCTACATCGCTGTTGCCACTTATGTTCATTTCTAGATATTTACCCAATTCCTACAGCCACCAGCACCAATTGTTTGTGCTGTGATGGGGAGGACTGACATTTCCCCTCCCCTTTTCCATGTTAAATCTTGCCAGCTCCTACGGGTGCAATGTTTGATGAATTTAAGCTGTAGGTACAAGGGAAGATGTAGTAAAATCAATTTTTGGTAACCACTCTCCTGCATCTTTTTCCAGCTTTGCTATGACTATAAGTTTGATTTTGAAGATGACCAGCACAAGATTCCATGTCACTGTGGAGCTGTAAACTGCCGAAAATGGATGAACTAGAATGCATTCCTTGCTGTCTTTTGAGGGTTGCTTGTCCCTAGGAAGAAGTGATTCACATTTTGATTTTGTCGACATAAAATTGTTGCCTTTTTGAAGGGAAGAAAAAAATCACTTCTGGAAGTACACATTTCTACTTAAGTATTTAAAAAAGAATAAAAAAGAAAAAAAAAAAAAGGAAAAACAAGCACCAGAAGCAAGCCGGCAAAATCTGAAGCTAACTTTCCAGACACGTGGAGGTTAAACTGATTTAACAGAATGGTCCAGCACTTTTGTTTTTGAGCTCACTAAGGAGAAACTGTTGAACTTGGGCAAAGAACTGATGGCTGACCTGCGGAAGTGCAGGTGGGCATATATGAATGTAAGACTGAAATCACCAGCGAAAGGGAGAAGTCCAAAGTGCTGGCCACAGCCTTATTTGATAAAGGGGCAGGCCCTCTAATTAAAGAAAAATTTTAAATAAAAGTAGACACCACTGAACAAGGAATGTACTGAAACGACTTCCTTAGGGATAGAGCTAAGGGAAAAATAACTTGCACTAAAATACATTTAAATACTTGATTCCATGAGTCAGTTTATTGTAGTTTTTGATTTCTGTAAAATAAGAGAACCTTTTTGTATTTATTATTGAATAAGTGAATGAAGCTATTTTTAAAAAGAAAGTTAGAAGAAAGCCAAGCTGCTGCTGTTACCTGCAGAACTAACAAACTCTGTTACTTTGTACAAAAGTGTAAATATTTTGAGAAAAAAAAAATACAGTATAAAAATAGTTATTGACCAAATGCTACCAGACTCTGCAGCAGTTCGGGTGCTTATTATAAAATGTCAATAGGGATGTTACAATATGATCTCATGTATTAACAGACATGTGATTACAATTACGGAATAACCAAAATCTCAATTTAAAGAGAGAGGGTTTTTTATGTTTCAAGCAGTCTCAACTGTGGTCTATTAGAATTTTTTTAAGTAAACCTTAAGCCTGGTACAGGGCGTGTATATTACCAATAAGACTTTTGTAGATGTTTGGGTAATTTAGATTAATTTTATTTGTATTATATTGTTGCATCCCTATTTCTTAAGTCAGGTTTTTTGTGCTTAAAATTTGTGATAACTGTGAATAACTGCTAAAACCACCCAAAATAGAGGCTGAACATCGTTTTTTCTTCAGCAAAAGTAGTCAAGATTAGGTGACTGTTCAGCCTACATTAAATCATGTAAACAGCATAGAATCATGTAGTTGGAGCTTAAGTCTGATATGATAGCCTTCTTAAAAGGAAAACATGGAAAAAAATTAGATGTAATGTGCTTGCAGCTGCAGGACGCTGGCAATAGGGTTTTGGAAAATGTAATTTAAAGATGTGTTTGTATGGATTGTTTTTGTTTACATTTCTTTAAAAAAAATAAACACTGTTTTGTGTTTGCTTGTAGAAATTTAATCAGCATTTTGAACCAGGTTAGCTTTTTATTTTGTACTTAAAATTCTGGTACTGACACTTCACAGACTAAATATAAAAAAAAAATGAAGTTTTTTTTTTGTGTGCACAATTAAAGTGGACTGTAAACTGTTGGTATATTCAGTAATACAGTTCTGAACTTGTAATGTATATGGCATGATGTATTTTTATCTTACAGAATAAATCAATTGTATATATTTTTCTCTTGATAAATAGCTGTATGAAATTGTTTCTTGAATATTTTTCTTCTCTTGTACAATATTCCAACATCCTACCAGTATTTGTCCTACAGTTTTTTCTGTTCTGTATAATAGTATCTAATGTTGGCAAAAAAACAAAAACAACACAAAAAAAAAAGAATTTTTTGAAGTATACAGAGTGTTATGGGTTTTGGAATTTGTGGAAACAGATTTAGAAGATCAGCATTTACAAATAAAAATATTTTACATCTATAAATTATTACCCTCCTGTTTTCATTCGGGGTGTCTGCCTTCTAGTCATCTCTGGATCTCGGTGTCTTCCAGCAGCGCGAAGCAGTGGAGAACGCAGGGGGTGAGTGGCGTTCCCCTGCTCTGCCATGCTCCCTGCACCTTCAGTTTTACTCCACGATGCCACGTCCCTGGAGGCAGTGAAGCGATGCCATTCCCTTGTGTTCGGCTTTTCCTCCTTTGTCCTTTGAGCTGGAGCTGGTTGCAAGCAGCCTGAGTTGGTGTCCTCCTCCTCCCGCCCAGCCAAATCCCTGTCAGCAGCTGTAGGTGGTGACTCAGATACAGGAAGAAAACCAAATGCCACCCAGTCAGGCAATGCATGCAGAGACCACGTAACTGACTCAGGACGGGTGTTGGTAGAAACGCTCATCACCAAAATCTGACCAAGGGAGGAGGGTGACTGCCCAAGAGCTGGCTTTGGCCAGCAGCAACCTTTCACTGCAGAAACGCTGTGCTCCGAAACGCCGCTGTGCCACCTCATTCCTGAAACCACCCCTGTGCCTCAGGCCTTAGAGCAGTGCAGTGGGCAAGGGGAGCCCTTCGTGGGCAGCCTCAGCCCCTTCCTGGCCCCCCCAGCTCCAGCCATGGCTCCCGGCCCAGCACAGCAAGCGTGGGGATCGGGCGTGTCACCTGCAGGCAGCACCTGGCTTTGCACGTGGTAGAAGAGCAGCCACGAGCCACATGGAAGGAGGGGTACCCGGCCTTCAAAGGGAAAGACTAAAAACATTTTATGTCGCTAATATGCATGGGGATAAAAAATGTCATATTTATAGCAAAAGGGAGGTAGATGATGTATATTAAGCTGCAAGCCAGCTGCAGTCCATCAGCGTATGGACGTGTCTGTTACAGCAGGCCTGACAGCCACATGCACTGAGCTGGTTCTGAGAGCAGCCCCCACATTGCCTCACAGAGCAGCAAAAGGTCAAAAATTCATTGTGGCACTAGACCGAGACCGTAGATAAATAGAACATCTGCTTTGCCTGACTGAGCCTTTGGTTCTGTTTGTTTTTTTGGCAGCACAGCAAAAGGACAGAGCTGGGCTAGTGCACAGCCAACCTGACAGCAAAAAAAAATAAAAAAAAATCACAGGCTGCAGGAAAAGCTGCCCTGCAGCTGAGAGCAGCTGTAGCAACACGGCCATCACCCAGGTCCCTGTGGAAACAGGCAGCTGTGCAACGAGAGGCCTCGCTCTGTCCTGCCAAGCCCACCTGGAGCTGTCGGTGCTTGGGTGCTGCCCTCACCACCAGGGATCAGCTGGAGGCCACCTGCACCAGGAGCCACCTCGAGACTCCAGGCTCTACTGCAAGGGCCCCAGCGAGCTGCTGAGATGCCTGAAATGCATCCCTGTGGGGCTGGGGTTGTTTTCAGGGGCGTTTCTGGGTAGGAAGGAGCTGGCTGGCGTCTGACTTACTTTACAGCGCTTTATCTGGAGGAAAATCCACCTGAGCCGACTGTTGAGGTTTATAACTCCAGGCTGGGTACCTGGCTCCTCGCTGCGCTGGGACTCGGCTTCTGCTCCTGCTGAACGAGGCAAACATCTGCCAGCAGCACGGGGCTGCTCTTACCTGCTCGCTGTCTTTCTCTTGCACTTTTTCTCCCCTCCTGGCTGCCCGCTGAAGGCCCCAATGAAACTTGTCCCAGGTGTCTCCGTCCTCTCCACAGGAAGGCTCGGTCTGTAATGACTCCAACAGCATCATTACTTGCCTCCTGCTGCCCAAATGTCAGTAACGGGATGCCAGAGCATTGGTGTGCCTGGAAAACGTTTCTGCTGCCCAAGTTAAAGGGTGAGGCCAGTCCAGTGCTGCTGATATTTCAACCATGCGCCTCCCTGGCTCCGGCATGATGGAGAAGGCCACACGCTAAGAAAAAAATGTGGTGTGTAAGAAGAGCTTTTCTGCAGCAGCTTCCACACACACTGAGGAAGTATCTGGGGCTGAAGCAGGACGTCAAGGAAACCAGTGAAATAAAGGAACTTGGGGAAGGAAACAGAGAAGTGGAGAGAAAGAAAAACAGAAATTACCCGTCAAACCCTTCAGAGGTGAGAAAGGAAGAAAATCTAGGAGGAAAAGGGAGTGAAAAGGAGGGAAGTTGTGTGAATGTTGGTTTGCATCAGCCTCCTACCTGGTGCCTTCCGGTCCGATGGCTACAAAGAGTACAGCCATGCTGGTTAATAAAAAAATGATCCTTTATTTTAAATGCAGCTACTGGCATGGGTCATCAAAATAGACTTTGTAATAGTTACTTCTGTTTTTTTTTTAAATATGAGGTGACAAATGACAGCTAAAAATTTAAACTACACAAAATGTCCTAAAATTGTAAATTAAAAGAACTAAATTTAAATACCGCAAATGACAATTTTCAGAAGATAAAAGGGAATAAAAATATTTTCCAGATGAAGTAAAATAATTTGGCCAGTAAAACCATACTAAAAAAAAAACACATGTAAATTAATGAGATACTGCGCATGAAATACTCAAAAATGACTCTGTCATTCAAAAGATCCACAAGGCTAAAATCTCACGATTTAAATTACACCGCTCTAATAATTTCTCTTACTTAAAAACAGTTCAGTTATCCAGGACAGTCCGAGGGACCGCGGTGGGTCTGTAGCAGGGCTGCTGCTGTTCCTGCTGCGCCCGACTCGGGGCTGGGGAGCGCCCGCAGCGCCTCGCAGCGGGACGTCTCTGCGGGGTCCTTGCGATGGCCGTGGTGGGGGTAGCAGCAAAGGGCTCCTCGCAGAGCCCTCCAGAGGGACCTTGAGGGGCTGAAGGGGCTCCTGGTCTTGGCTCGGTGCACCGGGCTGGCTGGCTCAGCTCTCAAAATGCCACTGCTGAGGCAGGGACCCGTCGCAGATGGCCATGGTCACGTACCCTTTGTGGCTAAGCGGGTCCACCACCTTCATGCACTGCCCCACGGAGACCTGGTAGAGGCGGTTGTTCTTCTAGAAGAGAGGCACACAGATGGGATTCCTTTACTACAATTGCGTCCTACTCCGCTGTCAAACTGAAGCTGAGACTGATGCTTACAAAGGCTGACGCTGCCTCAACTGTGGGCCAGGCCTAGTGCAGCACAACTGGCTTGGTAATTAATCTCAGGTGTAGTAATTAAACCCAACCCCGCTGTCCTATTAGTGGTACTGTTGCTTGCCAAGGCATTAATTCCGAGCACCATGCTGTAACTACGCCAGCCACACCGCTTACCCCAAATGTCCACTGCTGGGAGCCTCCAGAGCCGTGGCATTTCATGAGACGAGGTGGATCGGACGAGCGCGTTTCCGACACATCCAGGCAAAGGAGATTATTCAAAATCAGCTCGTGGTCTTCGTTGTAAACCCAGACCTGAGAGGAGAAGGAGAAAGACTTTTATCACAGCGTTTATCACAGAGTTTTCAGGTGTCAGAGATGCACCCTGCGCTGCTTCCTGCCTTTTTTCCAGCAACCAAAACGCAGCTGCAGTGCTCAGTCGCCTTCCCAGCCTCCCACAGCAACGCCCCACGCCCAGACACCTCTCCAAGGCCAAGCTGGATAAAGCAAGAATTCACAGATTCATGTTTCCAAGATCATGCTGGGGTTCCTGAATTCACACAACTCCTTCAGGAGGCTTCTCTGTTGTCACGCTGAAAACCACCGCACCTCTAACAGCCATCTGCGTGCCCTCTCCCACGTGTTAATGTGGCACAAGGAAGTATTTGTGGTGCTGGGGTAAACCACCAGGCACCTTTGGTTGCTGCAGTTGGTGCCCAACCTCTGCTGGCTCTCACTGGCTTGCTGGACATGACTTAGGGCTGGAGGAGGCAGGGCCCATCTGGTCGCACTGCAGGAGCTGCCCTCCTTGCCCCTTGTGTCTCCACGAGTTTCACGCTGTGTATAAAACATCGAACTCCAGGCAGCAAAAATCAAGCAAATAGAAACAATCCTGATCCCTGCTTGCTGGGTGGTTTGATGGGATCACACACAAGCTGCTGGGTGGAGCTGTGGATCAGGACAATGCCTCAGGTGGGCAGCAGGATGGAGAAGCACGCAGCTCCTTCATTAACCTACTGCCTATTGAATGTGAACGGCTCCCTTGGAGAAATGCAGGTGTCACAGTAGCATTTGTCCCAGCCTCAGGAGCTCTGTGCTTGCCAGAACATTATTCCTGCTGAAAGAAGAACAAGGACGGAGCCAAACCCCAGCAGCAGGTGGAGGTGGTGAGAACGGAGACAAGGCTGCAGTGGCACCACCTTAATCAGAGGCTGAGAAACAGCAAAGAACTCACAACAGCACTGAAATCCTGTGCGATTCGGATTAATGAGGCATTTAGGGTAGGAAACAAATGAAGGAGAAAAATATGCCCAGGTTTGGGACACGTTATGGCTCCCAATTCAGACTGGGGTACCACTGTGACCTTGCAGACTGGTAACAGATTTGAACACAGGGAAAGCAAAGCCGGGCTGTGGGGTTTTATTGTGTAACTGAAGCCTTTGCACACTCCAAAATCTATTGAGTAGGTTGCTGCTGACAGGGGCAGGATGATGTTTAGCTCACGGTGTTACAGACTGGCAGGAACAGCACTGAGCACACAGAAGTCCATGAAATAGGTTGGAAAAATCTTCCTACAAGGAAAAGGATCTGCTCTCCTTTGCTTTTTGTCCATGATTTGCTTGGCTTCAGGCTCAAGCCTAGCAGCAGAAGGTTGGCCTGTGACCAGTAAGGAACCAGCCTGGGATTTAGAGCTCAGGTCTGGGTGATGGCTTGCCTTGTCCTTCCTATGTGTCTCCTACTATAAATTGGGTACTTTTTTATTCTTAATAAAAAAAAAGACAAGTTACAGGGTATTTTCATTGGGCATCCACTTCCTACCACCTGGGAGTGCATCACATGCACAGTTCTGGTTGTAGACATGGATCCTGCTGCTGAGAGCAGCGCTGTGACTTGCTGCCCCCAGGGCCCCCCTGACTGCTGCACACACCTCTCACCCTTTTCACTGGAGGCAAAGGGAAGAACTGGGATGCAAGCAGACTGTGACAGCCTGCTTCTAGTTTCAAACACAAGCAAAGAGGCAGATGTTAAGGAGAAACCTCTCTCCATGCCACCAGTGATCTAAGTTGAGGTTAAATACGATGGTGAATGGTGCAGGATGGGCTCCTTTCCAGCATTTGCTTTGCTCCATAAACCCCTGTATGTCACAGTGGGATTTTTTTTTTTTTTTAATATATAAATCACAATAAAGAGACACAGAGCCACAGTATTGTTTTTTCCTTCAGTATAAGATTTACACAGTGATTAACATAAACATCTAATAGCCAGCTGAATTCTTAGAGGAAAGTCAAGTGAGGGGAGGGCTCAGATGGTGCCTCAGCCTAGGAGGATAACCCACATCACCATCTCCTTTTGTGAAATCGAGTCAACTATGTGAGACTTAAGGTCCAATGTCAATACAGGCAACTGCATTAAAACCCACGACCCCAAGCTAGGGCAAATAAACAAACCAAGGAAGCTGCAGTAGGCAGCAGAGGGAAGCTCCCTGCCCCTAAGGAACAAATATTTCAAGGCTGTATGGAGGCACCAGGCTGCCCTTCGGCTTTCAGAGTGCCATGGGGTGTAGGAAAAGGCAGGGCCGGCCAACTGGCATAGCTTCACACTCCAGAGACATGGTCCAGAGACTGAAGTGTGCACGCTGACATTTATGAAGTTCTACAGCAGTGTTAACAGAGCTTTTCTGAATTTTTTCTGCCCAAATCTGTTCTCTTTCAGAGTCCTGCTGAACAGAGCACAGAGGCACACGCTCGCAGACCTGGCCACTTCCCAGCCTGACTGGCGACAGTCGTATTTTTAAAGCTTAGTACGTTGCTAAGTTATAGAAACCTGGAATTATCCAAATGAAGCAAATGCACAGAGGAAAATAACCTCTTTCTAAGCAGGAGTAGAAAAATACACATAACTCAGCAGCCTGTGAGGAGATTTTTTGGAAAAGGAACTTGGCTTTAAGCAGTTGGGTTGGGAAAAGGCAAGCAGGCATCAGACAGATGACAAACCCATGCCAGATCAGCCCAATGCCAGATCACAAACACTCCCACGGGTTAGTCCTGTGTTGGCCATTATGCTTGCTTCCAAAACCTTCATTCTTCGATGCTCCTCTTCCAAGTTTGTCAGTACCTTACTTCGTTTCCTTTGGGGCAGGCTCTAGTACAAAGTACTCCAGCACCCTTGACATCTCCTCACCATCTGATTAACCTTAGACATGATGGTTTTGAGTAGAATCCACTCCACGGTTAATTTTTTAAGGCTTCTTTTCATGCAAGATGAAATCATGAGAGATCACGTCTGATCTTCTCAAGTCCTTAAGTATTTTCTAGACTCCTTTGACACCTGAGTTTTTATGGCGTTCAGAAGGAGGTCAGACAAGAAGGAGAGTTTACTTTGGCAAGCTTGGCACTCCCTCCACTCGACCACACCTCAACTACAAATTTCCATTCCACGTTAGTCTTCAGCTTGCAAAATTCACATTCAGTATTTGTGAATCTCAGCTTCTGTTACCTCAGGCTTTTTGCACTACTGAATCCTCTCACCTCTCCTACTTGTGCTATTTCTAACTACAAAATTACACAGACAACCACCTTCCAGTCAAAGGAGCTGTGACAATGAGTCTCAAGAAGACCCAATTTTGTTTCCCAGCCCTTTGCGCACTCTCCCAGGTAGAGTTCACCTTGCTCCTTCCTCTTACTGAGCAGTACCGTGTATTTTTTCAAGTATTCACAGAGCAAAAGTAGCCTGGAAAGAGATGAACAGCAGCAACTTATTCCTTGGGGAAAAAATAACTGGCTTCAGAGGAAACCATCACCAAGTGGCATCACATTATTTCCACAGAAAGCACAGCCAAGCTGCAGTACTCACTGCCACAGGATGCCAAGAGCTTACAGGAGGTCAAAATACAATTAAATGCTCATGGAAAAAAAAAAAAATCAAAGGCTATTGTCGAGTTATTGTTGTGTTTCTGTACGTGAGCACCCTAGGGACAGGATAGCTGGGTACCTGCCTTTCACCAGACCCAACACAGGCTTTTGTATTAAGGCTGAAGGCACAGAACAGATGGTTCTAGAGCAAAAATTAAAGCTGTTGGCTTTTTCAGCTAGTGTTACTAAAAATAGCAACTAAAGGCGTGCAATACTCAGTAAGTTTCTTGCTGTATTTTATAAGCTGGAGTTGTTAAGCGTTCTTTTTCTTATGTACCTAGAGCAAGAATGGTCAAGAAGATGTGAAAGGCAGCAGGCTGACATACTCTTGGGATTTATTAGGAGAGCAAAACAAGTATAATGGCAGAATACCATAGTGTTGGTTAACATACTTGGGTGAAGATCAAAATATTTGTTAAAGATAGCACAGCCAGTTGTTTTTTGTGAGAATTAATTGCTTGGTTTACTGCTAGTAAACCCAATTCATGACAAAAACCAGAGAAGAACAATCTGAGCATTAATTTGTCTTCCTCAAAACTGAAAGGCTAACTGCAGTTTTCTGTCTCCAGGAGAAAAAAAATCAGAAAAAAGGCTTTGATAAAAGAGGAAAAACAACAGGTTTCCTCCTCCAACCATGTGGCAGTTCACTATTAGAAACAGCACATGGAAGAGAAGGGAAACTGACTGTGAGGACCCATTGGTTCTTACTTGGGACATCATCCACAGGGAAGTCATTTCTGCTTTCTCCTTCACAGGCTGCAAGGCTCCGAAGGCAGCTTAGCACCTCTGGCACCATGATCGTGCAACCACTGGTGCCAGCTGGTTACAGTTACGCAGTCAGCAGAGGCCATGCCGTGACCCAAATCTTGAATCCCATTCCACCTTCAGTTCATCCAGGAGTCAAACAAGATTCAAACACGTGTCTACAGCCGACGACACTCACCCTGACACCATCCTCCTCTGCCATGTTCAGCTGGTGAGACCACAGGCAGGAGCAGAAGGTCCCAGTAGTTGACAGACTGCACAACTTTGCTGCATTACTACACATCGTCCTGCTTCTGCTCTTGCAGTTTCCATATGCTGAATGCTACTGCCTACTTCATGGTTAGTCTAGCACAACCCTCCTTTGATAAAGCTACGCTGCATTGCATCTCCTGCTCCATTTACCTTGTGTCTTTGACTGCTTTTCTCTTTAGAAGAGATCTAGATTTTAAGACTTGGATGCCATAACACTCTCAAGGCAGCTCTTAGCTAGATAAGAGTCTTTAAGGTATTCAGTGAGAATTTCTCTACCCTGGAGATTTCTTTTTACTGGAGGCCTGAATTTCTGTTGCCTGAAAGAACAGAAGTGGAATAAGAGAGACTTCATGCAGTGATACAACAAATTCTTGTTAGATTTTCACATCCCATCTGTGGGATGTGAAAGTGTTTTCTAAATTCCTTAGAATTCCTTCTATATAGTAACAGCAATAAAATGTTCATTCACCCTAAACTACCGCACAACACACAAAGAACAGCAGGCCAGGAGAAGGCTGCCTTGAATCCAGCACGAGGAACTGGCTGAAAGCTTCTACAAACTCTGCAGTGTCAATCAGCAGATTACGAACCCCTCTTGAGGACCGTCTTCAGCCACACACAGAGATTCAGCCCATAAAGACAGAGGATTATGATACCCAGCACTCAGCAGGCTGAGTGTTAAGTTCCACAGCCTCCTCTGCCAGCGCTGTGGTTTGAACAATGCTCTGGGATCAGCCTGCTGGCTGATGAGATGTTACACCGCAGCATCTGGCCAGCAGGAAGGCGCATTAGAAATCTGTAAGATAGCTCTTCAGATAATCAGGAATGTCATACCTGGTTCTGATCGTTGTAGTCGCAGTCCCGAACCACTACCAGGCCTCCTTTCTGACTCGGGTGGCCCTGGGCAACCAGGCATTTGTTGGTTTGAAGGTGATACAGCTAGAAAAGGAAAAGAGTTTGATGGGCAGAGTAAACAACAAACATCCCGTACCAAACAGAGCATGTGGTAATACTTTGCAAGCACGGTGTGCTCACAGACGCACACACAAAATGTAGTAAGAACTCTTCTTCCCTTTTAAAAACACCCTTTTGTTTTTCAGATGATTTGAACAACAAACCAGCATTAAATAGTTCCATTTTGCTTTCTAATTACATTCAAGTTTTCCCTTTATGCTACAAGTGCAATACACACAGCATGGCTCAGCACATGCAGACCGTACTCCATCAAGTTTCTTTCCCTTCTTCACCCTCCACAAAAGAGAGGTCCCAGGTAGTGACAAATCAGGGCAGAAGGGACAAATTTAAGGACCTCCCAAGTGCCCATTCCAGTTCAAGTGTTGGGGAGCACGTTTGATAACCCTTGCAAGTGTGGGAGATGGCAGGGTGACAGATCTGGCATGGATATTAAAATAATTACCCCCAATCTGCAGCTGGATGGAGAGTGAGATGTATCTATGTGCTGTCCTGAGCTTGGGGCCAGGCTGACTAATTAGCCAGTTGCCTTTTTATTACCAAGACATCGCTGCCTTGCCATTTGTATCGATTCTGCAGATTTTTTTTTATAAACCAAGAGACATTTCCAGTAATAAAAAGAAGAGCTGCTCCATCACACGACAGCAAAAATTAGAGAGCACAAACAGCAAATAATGCTCTTCTCTAAACACAGTTTCTGGAAATAGCTGTCCCAAGACACATCAACAACAGCCTCCGCAAGCGCACCATGTTTCGCCTGTTCCCTCTGCACATCTGAAACAAATTACACAAAACCTTCTAAGTAACATTTCCTCACACCCCAGGGACTTCGAGGAGAGATCTCATTTTCATCATTCCTCACTCAACAGTAGGCTTTCAAACCACACAGCTATGCGACTTCTATATGATTTTTTCCCCCCCTTGTTTTTATTGGCCATAATGATCAGCGTTTGATAACACTGTTAAGAACTGTCACGATTTGTGATCATTACAGTTCTTCCCAGCTGTCAAACCAGCACTTATCTCTGGCCCAATTAGTTGTTGGGAATAAGCTGGGATTTGGAGTGATTCATCCCGAACCCTGAAGAGTCTGGCAGGCGGCGGTGACATTGGCTGATCGCTCTGTTCCTTGTAGGCATCTGGAACTAGTTTATGCAGCCATCGGAGCCAAGGCTCACGCTCTCACACAATGCTGGGCATAATCCTCGAACCCCAGAGAATCAAGCTCAGGAACTGCATTTTTCTGTGTCTCGTCTCCCTCTTCTTAAAGGATACACCGAGTTTGTCCTCCAACTTCAACCATAAAAAAATCAGTGTGGAAGATTTCCCCTTACTGTTCTTGGTGCCTCAGTAGCCTCCCCCCAGATCAGCCTTTCCTTAAACTTGTCTGAATAAGAGCAGAAAGCCATTAAATTTCATGGAGAGAAATTAAAAAAAAAAGAGTCTGACTAGGGGAATAACAGAATAACAACATCAGCTCATTGCATCGGTTGTATTCCGGGAAGTTAGCATGCTTGCCCTAATAAATAACTTTACAACTTGGCTGGGAAACAATTATAAGAATACTACACGAGTCGTGGCTTCCCAGGCAGCTGCTTCCAAGCAAAAATAAAAATCTGATGATGTCAATAGGTTGCCTGTGGGCTCTGGTCCTCCAGCCTGAACGTGCTTATAGGACCAGCAAATGTCCGTAGGCAGACTGCATTACCTTGTGGAGAGTGCTACACCACTACTTAATGGTGCCAGCTGCTGAGACAGATGATGGTTAGCACAGCCCTGCCCACATCCATTAGTTCAAGAGGTCCTCTCTGAGAGGGCCTTGACAAAGTTGCATCAGGTTGGAAGCTCTCCATTATTTTGGGAAGCACAAAAAAGCACTTGTTAGCCAAATCTGGCACTGGAGAGAACAGATGCAAATACATGCTGGCTTTGCCTTTGTACAGCTCTATGAAGGCAGGTGTCAGAGCTAAGGCATGAATCTTTAACAGGATTTCCTTCATGAATACACATCAAAATATATTTCTCCCCTTCTACTTAAAAAAAAAGGGAGCAAGACATTTTTGCTTATTATCTAGGAGCTGAGACTAAAAAGGCCACCATAAGGTGCAAATGGTCATCTTTGCAGAAGATTATCTGATGAAAGCAGTGAGTTCAGAAAGCAATTATATTGCACTCTTATCATAAACCAACAGAGCATGAGTACTTCAGGCCAAATCTCTCTTTATCCAACAGCCACGAAAGCACACTCTAAAGGCACCAAAACTTCATAACTCAGAGCTTTAAGGTAAGAAACTTCACTGAATAGTATCTATTCTGAAGATGACCTAAAATACAGATCTTTTTACCTTTTTTTAAAAAGCACCTTTTCCTAAAGGCACACGTTCAGTTACTTTCAAGTCGATTTGTTACAAAAACTAAAACTCTGTGCTTTACAGAAACAGACTCTCCTTATATTTCAGCAAGTCTTTCTGAAAAAGAATCTCTAAAGACAGACTTCTGTATTTAAGAAAGGTTATCTTACCCTTCCACGCTGGATTATTTTTGGTCGTTTCTGTGCTCTATTAATAAAAACTGGCTGCGGAGCTTTGGCATTGGGCCCAGATATTTGCATCTCAGGATAGATGTTATCTAAATACCACTTAAATGATTTGCAGTTCAATCTTTTTCTCAATTCTATACGGTCGGTAATGTTTCCATAGTTCCTCGTCCTTAGCTCAGGTCTCAAAGCAAAATACTGCTCCTGTATTTAAGAGAAAGAGGTTGAGGGAGAAGGGGAGGAGAGTAATTTCAAATTACTGGTTTCCAACTTGCAGAACTCAAGAGTTTTATTTCAGTGAATTTCATTCATCAATATTACTACCAGAACTAGAAGAAAAATGCCCTCAGAGTCCAATTCCAGATGAATTTACAGAGTTCATAGAAAAGGCATGGTATTTTTACATCAATTCATTTATCAGATTATTTAAAAATCGGTTTTCAGGGCACCGAGTTGTGGTGTTTTGTTGGATTCACCTCTGCTAGACACCTGGAATTTACTGACAGTAGTGTTGTTCTGACACTTTCCAATTACCTGGTGCCTTCTCTGGACTAGAGATAACAGACTGGATCATCTCAAGACACATCACACATCTGTCCTTATCAAGACCTTCGAGCATTCAGATGGTCTTGATGCATCACTTTTTTAAAACCCAAGAAGGAGGAAACACCAAATACAATGCAATGTTGGACAACTCTGAGAAAGTTTGGAAACAGACTGGTCAGTAGTGGTCTGCTTCAAAAGAGTAGCCCTGCTATTCCAGTTGCCTCTTTTCTGGTTTAAGTTCAAATTTTAGTATCCTACCTTTTATGGATTTTTTTTTTTTTTTTTTTTTTTAATTTCCATTGTATGTGTGAACTGAGATCTATTTCATATCTGTCAAAAGCAGAGTGTAAATTTTGCTCTTTGCCTTCCATCATGCAATTGTATTTATTAAATGCTGATATTTGCTCTTTGCTGCAAAACAGGTCCTCTGTCTTATCTTTGTTCTGTTCATCACACAATCACTTAAACAAAAATATCTCCGAGCTTGCCTTCCAACCATAAATCTGTCATAATGACAGTCTCTGGCAACTATCACGGAATTAGATTAGAAACAGCTGGAAAAGGTCAGAACACAATTCTGTGATAAGGGACTGCTACAATCAGCAGTTTAAGTCCTCTTTGGACAAAGCAGTATTAGCTGGGAACAACAAAGAGTCAATTCCAAGCTGCAGAGAAAGCCGTCATTAATCACAAAACAACAGTGCCCAGACACCAATAAAAGGGAAAGCGATAGATCAAATCTACCGACGTGTTATGGAGAATGGAGATAAAAATTAATGACTCTTAATAGGTTCCTCAAAGTGAAAGGGCATCCAGATAAAGGATGGGTTTTGAAACATAGACCTTTAAGGAATATAAATTTAAGAAAGTATGGCTTGTATAGAAATAGTCAGGACCACAGGAGCTGGCCAGAAAGGAAATCCTATGGTCTCACAATGCAAAACGCCCCCAAGTATCAAAGAACTGGGCTTCACTTTTAAAAGCATGAGTATGAAGGCCTGAAAACAAAGAAGAAACACTCTTGCCCTTGAATCCAGAAGTCGGTCCTGACTGAACACGCAGGGCTAGACAGACCAAGACTCAGACTGCTAATTAAAATGAAAAACAAAAACAAAAACCACTCTCTCACCAACACAGAAACTACCTGAAGGCATACGGCTGCCACATGATATTGATTTGGACACAAAACAATGAGGAGCTTACAAGAAGTTCATTCATCATCTTTTATTTCATTTAAAAAGACATAAAAATGAATCTCCTGCAGGCAGTGTAAGTAACAGGGAATAAATCTGAACACTCAGAACCAAAACCACAAGCCTACAGAATTTAGGATTCTGTACCAAAATTAACATTAGGAAGTCAGAATACAGAAACAAGACCCTGTTAGAAATGCCAACAGACCTCACTGTGATACAGTCCTTAGACAAACACGCCAGTTAATAACTATTTCACGTCCTAGAAACATTTTTTACCTTGTACTCATCCATCCACACATGTGCCAGCCTCAAGGAGTTGTGAGCCATGGTGTCCTGGCCCCGTGGTGAGCCGTAGGGACGTCTTTTGCGGAAAATGTGTCCCACCCTGGAGCAGGGGATGATCAGGAGTCTGCCTCCACACATCCAGATCTGTCCAAACAAAAGCAGAACGTAGCTCATTGTCTGCACACTGACAAGGCTCGCTACCTCCTCCCCTTCAAGAGATACTCAGGTAGGTTTACGTGCAACGATGGAATTAAGTGTCAATAACATTAATGCCATGCTTTCTGACAAGTTACATTACTAGATCTTTGGGTTGGACAAAAAATTGGGTCATATCATCACACCTTCCACTTAAAACACCACGGCTTTCCCAAAACAAATATTTTGCTATTCCAAAACATTATGCTTCAATGACCTATTTGAAATCACTGGAATGTATGGGCTGGGATTTAACTTTCAGATTAAGATATTTGAATCTCTTTGCCTACGCATGAATCACACGTCCACACTTCCACACCAGATAACATAGATCACTCAATATCATCAAGGGAACAGTTTATAATCAATTCACTTTTAAGTGACTGGATAAGATCAGTCACTTTTTGCTTTCTTCACAACTCTTCCCTAGGGAGACAGGGCTTCCAGACCTCATCAGGCTCCCTGAACATACAATTTATGAAGTGCCTGTTCTTATTTTTGAACTCCAAGCTTGATTTCTCTATTTAACAGATTCCTCTAAAGTTTTGGCATATATAGTTTGCTTTTGTTTGCCTTTTCTTTTCAGAGTTTTTTGTTGTTGTTTGTTAACTTCAGTTTTTAATCCCCATTTCATATTTCTTATGGTAGCATCTCACTTTTGGACAAACTCATCAAATCTGCTGATGAATCCATTCCACAAAAGTGAAGAGCTATAGATTGGCATTGAGCACATACAGTTGTTTTCCATCAGGGGAGTGACAACAAAGAAAACAGACAGCCCAATGAAACATCACTTTGAAGTCTCCTGATAATGATTTTCTCATTTTTTTTTCCAGCCAAGCTGAATTCTCTTCAATTTTCCCATTAAAATTTAACTCGAAAATTATTGTAAAAGCTATTTAGTGTGCTAAAGTCATTCTTCCTAGAAATAAAAACATTGGTTTTGGTGCACAAGTAGCTATTCCAGTGCTAAAGAAAGCATAAAGAGGGAAGAGAAGAAGCAAGACAAAGGTTCGTACTTAAATACACATAAAAGCAAGATTACCCGAAAAGATATTTCCAGATTTTCTCCTCCCCAGATGTCCATGCCACTATCATACTGTCCAAGTTCATTAAAGTACTCACGATCCATGGCAAACAGGCCTCCTGCCATAGTAGGTGACCTAAAATGGAAGTAGTTCACTCTTTTAGACAAAACCTGTGATTTTAGCTGGATCAGTTATAAAAAGCTTACATTTAGATCCACTGAAAACAATTTCAACTTGATTATTTATAATTTCTAAGGGACTTCAGTTCTATGATCTCAGCATACATTTTCAAAAGCAGGTCTAAGTGGTGTTTGTGGTCTTTTACTATTGCTTTACTGGTACATCATATTCCTACATACAGTAAACAACCTCGAGGAAGAAGGATGGAACAGGGAAAGAGGAAAAAAAGTAAACACCTGGGCAAGTTTGGAGTCCATTAAATTTTCTAAATTGAAAATTAGGAGCCACCATTAATTAGCTTCTGGTAAAAACAGATCTAATTTCCCCTACAGGCACAAACATGTACACTTAAAATAAGCTCTTCTCCCTCTTACAGGAGCAAGTCACGCAGACTGGGCTTGACTGAGCAAGAAAGAGTAGAACCCAGAGAGCATTTTACTTCCCCATATTATATTAGGTCAAGAAATAACAGTTATGTGAATGAAGGCCTAAACTTGAAGTTATACAAGCCAAGAAGTCTGCTAAAAGAAACAGCACTATCTCAAAATTGAAGCACCAGGATCAGCATTGTTTCATCATCAATGTCACAGTCAGCTAAGTCCTCTAAGTCCTAGAGAAGTTATTTTTTTTTTTTTTTTTTTTTAATATTTGCATACATGTTCTCTTCAGAGTTTCCCAGTTTTCTACCTTGCCTGTGTGTTACTAGAATCAGTCTGTTTTGTAGAAATCTGTATATGATGCCCATTCTACAGTCTCGATTAAATTGATCATCTCAGTTATGGTATGAGCATGCCCTAGAAGAGTATAAAATGGAATAAAGACACCAGGTAAATACGTCATATGACAGTGGGAACACAATTGTCTAAGAACAGGCTTTTTCTCATCTTTGTTAATATAGCCCCATGATTAAACTAATCCTAAATCTGGACTTTCGTGCTTGTTCCCACACAATGTTCTACTACAGTTTCTGTTAAAGCCTGGGTTGAAAGGTTCCTCTCAGTTTTTCCAGCCCCGACACCAGAATTTTTCATTACAAACGTTCCTAGATCATAAAATGTAAGACTTTCCATTTGATAGAAAGCCATTCTCAAAGGTTAAATAGCAGTTTAGCTTCTCTTTCAAAGCAGGCAGAGACCTTGAAGTAGGAAAAGTCACTTTCATACTCAGAAAATGTGATCTCCTTCGATGATGAGGCTCCCTTCAAGTATAAAGTTCTCTGCCTTCTCCATAGGAATTTTTCCTAAAAGTGGGTTGAAGGCAGGCAATAATATTGAAACCAGCAACAAGTCATCTCTAGGCATACTCCAGATTAACTGTGACAAAGGTTAATAACAGAATAAAGATTTTAAGACTTTCTATGTTGGATCCCCATTCAGATTTCCTCAGCCTGTCCTTTCCTTTGAACTTCATAACTGCTACAGCAACACATTACATACAAATCAAACTGTTAAACAACTTAAGGAGTTTCCTGGCTTCTCAAACAGCCTTGTGAGGGGTAGACACGGAAATACTGCAAAGCTGTCAGACCATAGCAGAGAACCTCGTGCTGGAGCTGCTTGCATCAGTCTGAAATGCTCTTCATTTACAGCACAAGAACAGAGAACGAAAAAGACATGATAGCACCCAAGTTCTGTTTCCCTTTGCAAGCAGTCAGTTTATCTTGAAAAAAAGATTAATCCCCTTTATAAACCTGAATTCTGTACCAAAACTGATACCTGCAACTAGAAACAGCACAATCAGCTTCTTCTCACTGCTCTACCAGCGGTAGCTGTTTTCATGAAGGGATTCACACTGGGAAAGCTTCTGTTCTCCTATCTGGGCCCTATCTCTGCTATTAAAGAAAGGTGTCTACTAAAATCACTTTGTAACAGCTACACATCCAGTAGAAACCAGATCTTGCCAGTTCTGCACAGGTCAGACAGTTGCCAATGGTTAAAAGGAAGATGCTTTCAAGTCCTAGTGTTAAGTCTCAGAAGGACTTTTGTATCAGAACGACTCTCAAGCAATTCAGACTGCAAAAACAATAAGGACAGGCTTCCAATAAACAATTTTTTTTCCAATAGACGATTTCACTTGCCACATTGCGCAAAGAGACAGTGTTTTAAAGATGGTCTTCACATCCATGTTTGTTGATTTACAAAGATTTATGACAAATGCTTGAGAAAAAAACACAAGTGAAAGCTATACAGAAAGTGTTGACATAGAAGACTACCAAATGTTGTGTTTTCTCCCATCAGCTACAAAATCACCTTCATATTACCACAAAAATGTTTTCCCAGTCTAGCAATTCTTCAGCATATCATTACAGAAAGTCCAGAGCCTACCCTAGTGGGATCTGTGGGCTATTACTAAGGACAAGACGGTCATCAAAATTACGATTATTAAGCCAAACACAAGACTGGAAACAAACATCAACACAGTTTAAAGCAGAAATAATTAGATATGATACAGAATAGCATAAGCTCTGCTACAGGCTGCTGCACGCCATGCAGGGGGAGCCTTACTTGATCGGAGCAGTAGCTCCCTCAGGTCCTTCCAGTTCTGACACAGGAACGAGATCCCACTTGAAGTGCAGGCCCCAGTTAAACCCCCCACGCACAACCGGGGAGGAGCTGTAGGTGAGCGTGTCGGCGCTGATTATGTCAATCACGGGGCACACCACAGTCCTGCGGTCTTCGCTGATGGGAGTCAGCAGCGGCTGCAGCCACATCTCGTTTACCTCACAGTGGCTGTCCAGGAATACCAGCACCTTTCCTGCAGGGACCCAAGCACACATGACACAAAGATTTCGTGGTAACATGAACTACACAGGAACACATGCATCATTTTATCAGCAGCAGAGTACTGGCAGTATCCTTACAACCCTGTGTCACAGAAGGAGACACCATCTGCACCCAAAAGAGTTTACAAACTGGAGAATCCACAGGGATTAGTTCAGTTACAGAAGGTAGATCCTGGCTATTCACATTTAGCCAGGAATACTCAAGTGGGCACATTTCTTTGGGAAGGTTTTATAGTCAAATATTCCACCCAGATTCAGCAGAGCTGTTGTAACTTAAATGAAACATCAGACCACTCACTCGGAGTCAGGAGGTGCGTTTGTCCTGACACACAGCATCTCTCTTTGAGTGAGACTACAGAGAGAGACAAGGATTGGATTGGGTTGAGTTGGATGAACTATCCCCATGACAAAGCTTTGTCCATTGGCTGTAATCGCCTTGGGCTTCCTTCTTATCAGACTTCAGCACTCATCCAGTTACCATCACAGCTAAAATCCGTAGATTTTCAGATGAGCCATTCTGATGGATTACTCTGCATTCATCCATAACACAGGCCACAGCATTTCAATTCATGAATATAAAGGGACACAGCCCCGTTTCATGAGCTTTAGAGTTATTGTGGATTCACACCAGCTTAAAAGGAGAGTGAATGCACTGTATGGCAGCCAAACCCACCAGTATCAGACCAGCCAGCACTTCAGGCCTATTGGCTTCCACAGGTTTATCAGCCAAGGTCAGAGAAAACAATTTGATCCGTGAAAGACCCTGATCTCAGCAGGTCTGAGAAGTCATCTGAACTTTAACTGCACAACATAAAATCTGCATAACTTTATTCTAAAGCTCTTTTCCACCTCTTCTTAGATGACTTGTTACATTTGTGTCTCTATTAACAACAGACAGCATTTGACTGAGGGGAAAACAGACTGCAGAAGTTCAGAGGAGCAATAAAGTGACTTACAATCGCACTAACTCAAGTGGGTCCAAGAACAGCTTGGGAAGCGTAAGCATGATTTTCTCTCTGGATTATCCCATTACAATGCTAATGAGTAAACACCAATTAAGAAACTTTATCCACCACTCCAAATTATTTGAGAAAGTAGCACATACTTTCTCAGACACCACAAAATTTAACCCAGAAGCATATTATGGTAAAAGGCACAGTGTACAGAAAGGGCCAGATATGTCTATCCCAATTAACACTCACTGCAGTAACAGAAAAGCTTGTGTGAGAAACATTACGAGTATACTGTGAATTAGAAGCCAGCTTAGAGTTTACCCTAATAAGGGAGCAGGTTGTTATTTTACAGCAATAGTTCTCACACAAAAACACACAGAAAATACTCTGTAAACACAACACCCAGGGCAGAGGAGGGTAGAGGGAAGCATTCCTGAGAAACCATTCTTTCAGGGCAGAAATAAATAAAGTTCTGCACTGCCTTACTAAATTTCATCAAAATACTGTATTTTTTTTTCTTGTTTGTTTTAGTATTTCCTTGACCCACTCTAAATAATTAACCCATTTTTATCAAAAACAAACTTACACAGGAAGCAAAAAAACAAACAAATCAATAGCTCAGAATGGGTTAAGAGATACTCAAATCTGGCTCTAAATTTGCCAAGTCATTACTTGGGTGACTCAGAAAAACATGTCCCCCTCCTACACAGGGGAAATTTCCTCAAGTTAATTACAAAATATAAGAATTCTACATTCACATATAAGCAAGGAAGACTTGGTTCTTCCTTATTTCTCATTAAGAGAGTAACAGAACAACCTCAGGTGCAGAATAATTCAGCAAAGCTATGAGGAAATACAGCAGACTGTGTAAATCAGAGTCAGCAGCATGATGTAAACATTTAAATATACAGATAATATTAGCTAATATCTCCAATCATCAGACAGGTATCAACAAATTTACTTTATGTAGCTGTTACAACAGTTTAACAGCCAAAGCGTGATGCAATTAACTCATTTCAAAGTCACTGACACTGAAACAAATCTCTAAAACACCTTTCACCTAAGATAGCACTATCCCAAATCTTTCTTCCCTGGGTTTTACTTGTGTAGCTTTGAAATTGGCATGACATGCAAAGTCCCCTGCAGCAGGATAAAGCAATCACATGTCAAACATTCAACATCTGAAAGAGATGCACTACAGAAAGAGGAGTCACCCAACTAACATACAGTCAAAGCATGTACAGAAACAAGAAGATATACCTGTGGCATGAGAGGCTCCAACCATCCTTCCTCGAATCAAGCCTTCCCGCTTCTCATTTCTGACCAGTTTTGTTGTTTTTGGAAGCTGAGTTTTAACATAGTCAACCAAGTCTTTCTTCAAGTCAGCTAGAAGGAGGAAAACACAGGAGCAACAACAGGATGGATGAACAAAATGGCAGAGTTTTAAGTCCCAAGGTGTTCAACTCAATCTAACCAAACTAATCTAGACAAACTGTATGGCTAGGCTATCCACAGCACCTATCCTGCTGACACGTGTTTCCATGTTTTCCCAACTAACCTTTTGTGTGCTGCCACTGCCTCAGGCTTCATACTTAGTTTCTTGAATACAGACTGGATTGCTAAGACTATCTTGTTGCTCTGTTTACAAAGCCTTTAGTCCAATATCACTCAAGTTAACCAGAACTAATAGACTCAATGCTAAAAGGTATTACAGCTTCTAAAAATAGAAAAATAAATTTAAAGACACTGCACAAAGAAACACAATTCCTCTTTCTAAAGTCTTCTCATGATGACTGTCATTTACAGCAAGTAACAAAAGCCCTTTCACACAGGCAAGTGATGTAAATTACTATGTTCCACACACTAAAACAAACACTGACTCTTTTAAAAAGCACAAAGACACCTTTCATTATCTGTACCTTCATAGCTGATACAACAGCAGATAAAGAGAACTACAACTTCCTCACAGGTAGTTGCTGTTCTGAAATTCAAAATGATCAGAGACACTGCTGACAAGTACGTGTTTTTGAAGGTTTTGAAAAGTTCAGTGAAACCAGTAAACACTATTGTAGTATAACCAACATCAATGACAACTTTAAGAGCTACAATACTTTTTTTTTTTCCTGAGGATCGTGGTTTCTAACATTAAAATGGGCAGCAAGGTTTTACCATTAAAGAGAAGACTGATACAAAGGCTAGAAAAATAAAAGCTAATAAGTTTAAGGAGAAATGAAGATGAGTATAAAATGAGGAAGGAAAAAAAAAGGCAGTTGAGACTTTATAGAGAACCTTGGTATAGGTGCACAAATAGATTTTTAATAGAAGATACAGTGGAATGAAGTTATTATTTTGATGACTGTCAGTTCACACATTAATGTTGTTGTTACCAAAACAAAATACCTAAACAATACACATGGAAGCCAAAGCTGTAGCCTTCAGAAACTACAAGAACTTTCAAGCAGGAAAATAGATTCCCAGAAGCAACTCCAAATGATAAGATCTCAGCCTCTGCGCTGCAAGGTGGTATCATGGATCACGAATGAGAAGGTTTCACATGGCAAATATAGTGCTAGAGAATATTGCAGTACAAAGAAGAGTCTCTGGAGAGATGAACACTGGATTTAACTGGGTCACAGGGATTCTCTCACCTTGTCTTCAATGTGACACAATATTGTCACATAACAGGAAAGTGGTTTTTTGTTTGTTTTGTTTTTGTTTGTTTTTGGAGACAGATATACAGTATATACAAAATATACTGGTACTTAAATCAGTCTTCACTCAACGTATTATGGCAAAGGAAGGATGGTGTACAGCTGCAGAAAACAAAGGGCTGGCACAAAGCAGTAAAGGGCAGTTATCAAGCACAGCACTTGGGGCAGATAAGGCTGCATAAGAGGACACACGAGACAAGAAGAAATGGTAGTTCTGTATGTAATGACATGCAAACTTCTGGAAGCAGTAGAAGGAGAAAAAAAAGAGGTCATGCCTATGCTGGTAGCTAAAACAGCCATGACATAGGCTCAAACAGCAGAATGCAAGAACCAGAAGTATCTAACTGCTAACATGCCCTCGGAGAACAGTTTTGACCTGGACAAACCCAGCACTCTGCTGGGAATTGGGCCCAGCCTGCCTGGAACAGAACATACCACAGCCCGTTCTCAATAAGCAATTTAGTCTCACACACCCTTTGGGCAACAGCTTTGAACGTATTTTGTAGGCTGTCCTGTATTAGGTAAGATGCACATCGGAGAGAAAGAGACTGTACTAGAAAAAGAAGTCCTGCCCTGCTGCAAAGGGAAAGAAAAATGTAACAGTGGGCTCAGCTGAGCCATGGAAATGCCTGCTTAGCTGGTAAGACTACTAATGATTGAGTGTAAGAAGCTTTTTGAGGCAAAACTAGGTGCAAAGAACAAAGATCTGCTCTGCGTCATTGCTGTTGTGCAGAGTTCTTATGTTTAATGCTGAAGCAATACACAGAATTTCATCTAAGATAACACTTCAGGAAATATGTACTGCAGGAAAAAAGAATTAAAATAAAATCTAAGAGGCACTGAGATTAAGCAAGTTGCCCAAGCTTATGTGAGACATCCAAAGCAAAGCCACAGTGTCTTGATTCATTTCCAACCAGCCTTGCTTTCTTCAGCTGTAAGATTCCAGTGGCTAAGATTAAGCAGCAGTGCGAATACAAGTTGTTTCATCAATGAGACCAGTAGTTCTCTGTATAAACAGTATCTCCTCCCATCTTCAGCTTTGAAGCATGTTCATTTATAGCCGGAAAGGCAAGAGTAGCTACTTGAATGCTTTGAACCTATGTCAGCCTTTGAATTGGGTAACAAGCCAGAAGAGTGATGGTATTACTGCCTAAACACAGGCATTAATCAAATTCATTACCACATTCAAAAGAGTGCATTTTTAAAGCGTAAGTAATGAATATGAAGGTTATGAAACTTGAAAGCAACTAATTGTGCAAGGGTCTGTGTAACATGGGTGTACATTGCTTCTAAAGCATGAAAGGACAAAGCAAGTTTTAAATATTACCCATACTTATCAACAGGACAGTGCCTTATCTCTCTTCGCTCCCATATCTTAATGTTTGATCTGACCTCATAGAAATAAACTAGGTACAGAACAAGAGAATTTAGTTCTGCATTACACATACCAGTCTCACAGAACAAGTGAGACCTTAAAGCAGAAACCTAGCAATGAGACTACAGGAACTAATCATATGTACTGAAGAAGAATCTAAAAATCATCTTTAAAAAATGCAAAAAGTTGTGGGCTTGTATAGAGGCAAGCAGGGAACCTGTACAGTCCTGTTTGCAAGTACAGCTAGACTAATGCATTCCTCACCAGGCATTTAGCTTCTGAAGTGCCAGAACACCTGAATTACATGTCTGTCTTTGCCTTGTGCATTATTCAAGAGAAAAAAAAAAGCCAGAGCACCAATCTTTCAAGAGTCAGGCAATTCCACAGTTCCCTCTGGGTCCCCTCGCAGACTGATGGAGCAGGGGCTGCTCCAACAAGAGCTACTCCGAGGGTGGCCACAAGAGGCTGTGCAAGAGCCACGCAGAGCCCGTCCAACAAAGGTTGAGCTCTGATCCCAGCAAGCCACCACCCTGAAACGCAGAGCGAGTACAAAAAACCCACTCAGTGTTTCCATAGTGCCACATCTACTTATTTACAAGACCATGGCTGAGATTATGTGCACTGACTTTGTTTCAGAAGCATTCACGGAAAGGACTGGCCCACAAAATATATGGAAAGTGTGATCTGCTCTGAGCACCAAAGTAGCCCAGAAAAGTACTGTTAAGAACAGCTGTGCTATAAACTGCTGCTTAATCACTTCTACACAGACACCCCCTCACTATTAGCTCAAAAATCTGCTTTTGAATGTTCAGGTCTGTATGATACAAAGCTCACAAGCAAAAATGGCACCAGTATCGAAGTGGATGTTATCATGGGCTTCTTGGAAGGTCTTGCATCTTCACTGCCTGGCACTTTTTAGGCAGTAGAACAAACTGATTTTGCTTAATAAATTATACATTTTTTAGCCTGATTGGTCAGTAAAGCACAGAAAGAGACATGAAAGTTGAGAAGGGCAAGCACTGACCAAAACGTTACCAAAAGGTTCTCACCCAATTCACTGTTGTCATCCACCAAAATAATTTCATGAAGAAGGTGTGCAGGAGTGCGATCGAGGACGCTGTGTACTGTGCGAAGCAGGGCAGAAAGTGCTTCATTGTAGAAACAGATGATAACACTGGCAGATGGCAGATCAGAAGGGTAGGACTTCTCTCTACATCTGCAAACAGAAACATAGTATTTATCACTGCTTCAGAGGGACTTCCGTAGGTATATGTTACTACTGAAACTTCATAAATGACATTAAATATGTAGGAAGAACCCCTAGCTTGAACATAAAGAGTCCAGGAGGAGTATAAAAATCTATAGTAGGGCACAACATTTTAAGTTACTCTCTTCCTAACACAGAATTATAATTAGTATTAATACTTGTTAGAAAACATGGGATAGGATGGATTGGGGTGGGAGAGAGACTGACAGATCCATAAAACATAAGATTAAACACTAAAGGATTGTTTCAGCTGTCAAAACACTGTCTAATACTCTCAGGTGGCTCAGATACATACAGGAATGGCAAATATGACATGAGGCCTAGAAAACCCCACATCTTAGTTGTCCAGCTGGTAGAGACCAGGTTGGATATCCCAGAATATCTCCAATGATACTAAATATCTGCTTTGACAACCAAACATTGAGATTCAGCCTGCAGATTAAGATGTGTAAGTCTAGTCAATACTGTCAGCGCAGTCTAGACAGCGCCCAGCTCACCCTAAGGCAGGGGATTGCATTTTGTCAGCTGCAGAGCTCTGTGTGCTCCATTAACTGCACTGGCTGGATTTCTGCTACCTATAATAGAAGTAGAGACAAGTGACTAAAGTGTAGCTAACTGAATTTAGGCATCGTAAGCTGCTTGCTGAATCTCACTCAAAGCAGAAAAAGATCATTCTTTATACTTATTTCCAAATTTTATCCATATTTTTAATGGAAAGTAGGGTACAGTATCACAGTTTAAGGGTACTATATAACAGATTAATGCCATTTCAAGATGCCATGAATGAGGGAATCCAATAAAAATATGAAAAATTGTAAATGGAAACCCAGCAGGATACAAGAAAAGTCTTCATTGACTTGGAATGAATTCAGCTCTTGGGAGAGATTTCAGCAAGTACGATTCATTACCTTGACCCACACCAAAGCAACCACTAGAAAAATAGATGTAGGCTTATTTATTTTTCAGTTTAGCGGTATTTTTTCTTTTCCATATGCATCAGATGGATTACAGAAAAAAATCCGCTTTTTAATAAAAAGAAGTATTCAACAGTGCAGTCTAGATATCAAAGATTTCAAATGAGAAATCAAGCTTTTGTCCTCAGTTGTTCTTCTATCTTATCCTCTGTGGGCTTGCAACAAATGTGGAGCAGTATATAAAGCAAAAGTCTTCTCCATTAAACACTCATTAACGTGGGTGCTGGTACATTTAACATCCAATTTATAGATGTTCCAAATACAGAACTACAGCACCTCTTCTGGTAATTACTGTACTCAATCTCAAAAATAAAGGTTCAAAAAAAGATATTGTACCATGCTAAGTGAAAGAGAAAACAGCTAGCAAAATGAAACAGACATAAGATGTGTAATTGTAGTATGGCTGGAGAGCAAGTTTGATTCCATGAACTTTTCCCCCCCCCCCCCCCCCCCAAGTACTATTTTTGGTTCTTGTTTCTATCAAAAGAGCTGCCCGTGAACCAACTGCTTACAAAAATTAATATGCTAAACATTTGAATAAGCATATATCCAATCCACTTTGTCCTTAAGCATTCTTAAAGTGAGTTAAGAATCATGAACACTTTGTCTTTAGGGAATAGCTCTCTTCCTCCCCCATTTATTATCTTCTGGGCTGATTTACGTACCAGTCTTCCCATACCTTCCACGTATCTACCACATATCTTTCCAGTTGGTATAAAATTAGATCTTCACATGCAATATGCAGGGAAAAAAATAGAAGAAACCAAAGAATAAAATTCCTAATCCCAAGCACTCCAGCTTGGATGGCTGAAAACCTGCCTTCAGTGACAGAAGAGGTTGAAAGAGAATCAGATGGAAATGCAATACCAAAAATGTTACATACTAAATCAGGTAGTATCCAATGCAATGCTAAGTCCCTGAACACATATAATTGTATCATATTTTCTCCAAAAATTTGTACATACTTTGCATCTCTTGTATCTGGTACCTCCCTGTGGTATCCCAGCCGGTTACTGATGAGCATATTGAACGCATGCTTCTGGTAGCCCAAGTCTCTCACTTCCTGATCTTCTTCATTAAAAATCATTCCTGCAGAAGGGACATGCCAAGATCAGTTAACAAGCTTAAAAGCATCCCTTGGAAACAATCAAGGAGTGAAATGTATGCTTTAACTTCCTCTAAAACCAATCACGTTCTTCAGAAATCATTTTACCCTCTGGTTTTGCAGAGTGCATTCGGTAAGTAGTGTTTCTGAGTAGCCTGCACAGCTGTAATAAAATGAAATCATTCTCCAAACTGACATCTCCATTGTATTTATTGCCTTACCAGACACATTCCTTTCTCTGAAATGGCCTCTTATTCTTAACACCAACCAAAAAAAACAACATCAAAGCAGCACAACAGGAGAAGCTTCAGCCACACAATGCATCAGCACCCAGTCATACAGACGAAAGGGTCTAGAAGTAGGATTTTGAAGAGAAAAAACATTGACAGTGGTGGAAAAACCCTCACAGTGCAACCTCCAATTCCACACAGCTTTCCTGAGCCTGCAGTAACACAGAAATGGCTATGACAGAACTGTAAACTTCTTATTTCTCTCACCTGGGACTTTGACAGCAAATAAAACAGCAATAGAGCTAGCTGTTTCTCTGTTGATTATTTTAGCAGAAGCATCCACTGTTGCTGAGCACGGCAGAGGCAGCAGTTGTCGATATAAATAAGCACACTGCTAGATGCCAAGGTGAAATCCTGAATGCCATCCTGCCTGCCTTGTCTCAGTGCCATGGGCTTCTCTCTCACTGAGCCATATGGTCACCAGGGTGAAGAAAAACAAAACATGGTGCTTCAAATTAATTCCTCTACAGAAAAAAAGTGTGGGAAGTGGTAAGAGTGCACAGAGCTTTGCTGTCCTTTCAGTCCTTGCATCAGCTAGCCACTTCTGTAACAATTCAGGTAGCAGTGACATTTTGTTGTCCCTGTTCAGCTGGCTGTATAGAATCTGATGTCCTTTCAAGACAAACAGACAGTTTTATTATCAAGCCAGAGTGACTACTTCGCTGCAAATTCAGTACAGGAAGTGAGCAGGTATCACATAACTTATCTCCTTCCACTCTGCTCATCATCTACTTAAGACCCAAAATCTGCAAAAAGAAAAAAATTAAAAAGGTAGTACTCACTTACATACAGCCTGAAGAGCAGATTTCGCAGAGCCATGGACTAATTCAGGTTGGAAGGGACATCTGGGTTAACTGCTCAAAGCAGGTCCACCTACGTCAGGTTGCTGAGAGCTTGCCCACTTAAGCTTTGAAAGCCTCCAGTACCTCCAAAAACAGAATTGACAACTCTGTCCCTGTTCAAGCACCTGACCACCACTGCACTGATTTATTTTTTCCCCCCTCTTGTCTAACCAAATCACCTTATCTTAATTTCTTATCATAACCCCTTGCAACACCAGCAGGAGCCTGGCTGCACCTTCTTTATAGCCTCCCATTAAGATGGTTTTGACAGCAATAAAATTTCACCTCTTTGTTTTTATTCTGCTTTAGAAAGAAGGCAATCTCAGCTTGTCCTCACACCTCACATTCTCCCGTTTTCAACATCTATGCAAAAGCCAGAGAAAACATTAAAGAAAACGGAAGGAAGACCATATAAAAAATGTAAATGAAGAAAGCATCAGAACTAAGGACAAATCCTGGCTGGCCCTCAGAGCACAGCTGTGTCACCAGTAGATGTGTTTCAGAAACAAGATCTACCTGTAGCTACAAAATCACCATTTACCATTCCCACCCTGGTGCTTTTAGTCTCAAGTACAAAAAATAACATGGCCAGGCTGTACCACACGGAGCAAAAATGAGGGCCTGATGTGTGCGGAGCAGCTGAGGCCTCTTGGTTTGTTCAGCCCAGAGCAGAGCAGGCTGAGGGGAGGCCTCATGGCGGCCTGCAGCTCCCTCACGAGGGGAGCGGAGGGACAGGCGCTGAGCTCTGCTCTCTGGGGACAGCGACAGGACCCGAGGGGACAGCATGGAGCTGGGACAGGGGAGGGTCAGGCACAGTGCCCAGGGCAGTGGCCACAGCACTGAGGCTGACAGAGATCAAGTGTTTAGGACACTGCCCTCAGACACAGGGTCTGGTTTTGGGTGGTTCTGCGTGGAGCCAGGAGTTGGACTCAATGATCTTGGTGGGTCCCTTCCCACCTGGGATACTTTGTGATTCTAAATCTTGTCACAACAGCAGTATCTTTCTTCCAGCATCAGGTTTAAGGGGATAAAGCAGCCCTCCTTTGAACTACATGCATTTCCAGCGTGAGGTTTCCAGCTTATCAATTCAGACACCCAGCTCAATCATTCCTACATGCTCAGTGTCACAGGAACACCATGACACTGGGTCAACTTAAAACATCTCCTTGACACAAAGTACAAGCTTAAACACATACCAAATGCTTCATTCGACAATCCTTCCATACCCGACCACTGATTACTTCCTTCTGATCTTCTGAATATAGACTAGAAGGAATGCTAATGCTTTTAAAACATCCTTATGAAGAACAACATCCAAAACACATGCAAAAGGCCTGAAAGATTTCAGTCCAAACAGCAGATACAGGCCCTTGGAAAATAAGGTTTGCAACGGAAACATTTCAGGCTTTACTTCAGCAGAATTATTTGGGTTTCACAAGTTTATAAAGAAGACTTCATCCCATCAGATCGGTGGTTTTGGCTATCATATGCCAATGCTTTTTTTTTTTTTTTTTTTTTTTGCTTTGCGTGTTTATCACTGCAACACCCAACAGGGACAGGAAGCCTTTTCCTGCAGCACCTGATCTAATTCACACAGAGAGCCAGCTGTCTCCCGATGATTCACGTACAACTTATCCTGGCACCATAAATCCCCTTGGCTTCCACCAGCCAAACCAGTCACTCTGTTTGAAGATCAAGGGACTTCTCAGTCAAAAAGCTCTAATTTCTTTCCTGGCCAGCACTGAATAGCTGGAAAGAAACAGCCACCTCTGGACTGGCTTTCACGTCACTTGGCTCTCGTGGGTTTTGCAGTGAGCTGATAAACATTTGAAATGCCGCGAGGCAATGCAAGTTGGCATTTCTGTTCTGGAGGGCGTTTTTCCACATATGCACGCAACTCTATGTGCAACTCATGAGCTGAAGTTTGGCAAAGGCCTACAAATTTTTGAAGCTGGTGATGCAGCATTCAAAAGTAATGACAAAAGACCTCAGTCAGATGTAAGTATTAAACTCCTGGTATGGAGGATACTATGCCATAATTCCCAAAAAAGCAGCAGATACTGATACTGTGGTGCTCAATGTGTACCTCCAGACTTCAAGAAAGTTTGCAGGCTAACGCAACACAAATTCAAAACACAGCAGAGAACAACACTAAGCTGTAAGCAGTTAAATAAACAAAGCATTTTAGCTTGGAAGACGAACTCAAATCGTCTCATTGACGAAATATGTTCCAACAAAACACGCAGACCTTTGTTGGTACAAAATAAGCAAGACTTGGCCCTCGCCACTGTCATCTCAATCAATCTTTCATTGTAATTTTGTTCCCCACACATTTTTTCTCATTGATTTCATACTCCAAGGATGTTCTTCTCATCAATGGGTCCTCTTCATTGTGTATTGTTATCAAGCTATTTTTAATTGTTGCATACGATCAGAGCTCCTCTGTGGGGAGTAAAAGTTCACGTATTTCAACCCAATCAATATAGGAGCAAGATATGAAAGAAGATTCTGGAAGTTTCAATATATTCAAGAACTACATCAAGGGCAGACACCCTGCTGCAATCCAGTCCTCAATAACACACAGCACAGCTGTAAGTGTAAGGAACAGTATATTTTGTATCACACACAGTAGAATAAATTTCAAATAATTTCTAGTTAAGGGAGCCACTAGCACTATCTACATTTTAACACCAAAACTACTTCATTACACAATTTGCACCAGGAACCCTTTAAATTTGAAACCTTCAAATTCCATTGCTGCTACTGTTTTCAGTTTTGTCACCAACACCGAAAAGCACTTACCCATTTCAGGAGAGAAGTCTACCTCCCCCTTCACTGGGTCCTGGACATGATTTACAAGAGGATTTCCAATCTTATTCTCTTTCTGTTGCAATTCAGGTAAATGAACTGGCCCCCGGGTAAAACGGGGATAGAATTTTTTTGGAAATGGCCTCTGAGGTTCCAGCCCCTTGACGGGCACATTCTTGAAGGACTGATTTTCTTCACTGAAGTTGAAATAAACAAAGAGCAGAAGTGTCCAGGTCACTGATGTGAAAAGGCACCCATAGCAGAAATAGCGAAGCGTGACACTTCCCATTGTAGACTTAGCATCGTTGAGGACCCATTCTCAATTACCTGAAAGAGAATAAAAACACATTCAGAGCACTGCCTGTTAACTCCTGAGGTTTTCCCCTAGGAAGTTCATACACAGAAGAAGGAAAGAGCAACAAGCTCCAAGATAATTCATTGGCTTCCTGCAGACTCTGGAGGAGATGCCCGCCTAGAGCTGGAAGGAAACAAACCAGCCCTGAGTTGTGCTGTAGGCATCCCTCCACTTACAGCACTTTTGCAAAGTATTTTACAAGTTCCTAAAGCTAGCAAATCCCTGGAACGAAGCACGTGAAACTGGTCATAAAGTTGTATTTACAGCCCCAGAGATTCAGGTAAACTTTTTGGAGTTTCTCATGTCTAAACAAGGCTCATTTCCCAAAACTGTGAGAAAAATAACTCAAAGTATTAGATTTCTCTCATCATTATCTAAACAGAATGAATTTTTTGCACAGTAGTCAGGAAAATATTTAATCACCTTTTAATTAGTGAAATGCTTGTATTAAGAAAAAGTATTGGGGGTGGGGGTCAGGGCTTTACACTAATGCATTTCTCAGACTTCTCAAGAAATTGGAAATGACCAGAAGTCTTCAGGTCAGCCTGGCAAAGAACAGACAACAACAACATTTACGAGCACAGCTTATTCCCTTCTCAATATGGAAAACTACTAAACAGAAGTAGAAGGTGCTCACGATCCCAGAGAAATCTATAAAGATCCCACTTATTTTGGCAGCCCAATTCTGAGTCCTAAGTGACCTGCATCCAAAAATTCAAAGTCCACTTTCACAGACCGCACCGAGTCATTCTTTCCCTTCCAGAAAGGAGATTTCCACAAAGTAAAATAAAGGAGAAAAACAACTCCTCAAAAATAATTTACCTGTTATTGTCACCACGTCCAACTTCCTCACTTCTGCAAGGGAACAATCTATGCAGCAGTTAAGCCCAAGGAGCTTAAAAAGGTCTTAAACAGGGTTTAAATCTCACGCTGACCCCGCGCACAGATGAATCGCATGCCCTGTGGAACAGGCTCTCTAACGCTGTCACACACAAATCTTGCTGCTTAACTGCAGGGCCGTGAAATTGGTCAGGCAACAAATGCCCTGGGGCTAAAATGATTAAAAAAACCCTCTCATTCTAGCTAGCAGAAGGGGTTTACCAGCTGGAGAGATGCAGGTCACCGATCCCCAGTACCTCACTGCCTGTGCAAACTGTGGTCAGTCACCATAACCAAGGCGAATCCAGGCTCAGAAAAAGCACAGGAGGCTGCAAAGGACCAAGATTAGATAAACAGCTACGTCCTCCCATCATAGTAATTCTTCCTGCCAGACAGCCTGCAGACAATTAATACTTATCCTAGAAGATGATCTGGGGGCTTGCCAGCTTTTTCTCACAGGGCCACGAGAAGGTCAGCTGCTGTCCAACTTGTCCAAGGCGAATATTCCGCTCCTCAAAGCCTCTAGAATTGTTTTCTTGTTCGCTATGGTAACACAGATGCACAGCCCCGCATCGTGGCACACACTTGCACAGCAGACTGAGCTGTTCTAACCCCACAGCTTTTCATTTTTGTCTCCAACCTTTTCATTTGGGAGCTATGGAGGCACACACCTACATGGCAGCTTGCACAGGAGAGCCAAATCTCACCTTTGCTGTCCCAGCTAAGGGATAAGCAGAGCCCAGAACGGAACAGCATCTCCCCAGTCTCTCGGATGTGTTTCACAGATCTGTTTTGGTGCTGCTGAGGCACTTCCAGCCACACCAAAGCACATTTGCTGTGTCCGAGATCAGACATAATCAGATGAAAAAGGAAGGGATGAAATGAGTGATCACCAGAGCGAAAAGTTTGCTGTACATCCCTTCCATCTCCAGCAAGCCCTTGGAGAGGGCTGACAGCACACTCTTGGACACCTACCAGATCACTGCTACAGCAGCAACAAATATAAACCTAAGCCCGATAGCATTTCCACATGTTCTTTCCTAGGGCAGGACTGCTTCACCTTCCTTTCCCCTCCTTCGCTGTTCTGCAGCTTGGTGAAAGGGTACAAAGGTTGAAATGCCGCATTTAAAATAAATGCCAGAACCTCCACGATGCAGAAAACCAGGCCCTTTCAGTAGCTTGCTATTCAACCAAGACATTGGGTAATGCATTTGGCAGGAGAACGCAGACTCATTATTTATTTGCTTTAAGATCCACAAGTTTTGTCAGAGGCTTCGTTTTGGAGGCAGGGTGGAAAAAAAAAGTGAACGCTGCCCAGCAGGGCTTATTAGCTTACCCGATTTACCAACACGTGAGCATTTACATGACTGTTCTCTGATGATTTCAACCATTTCTACCACTTCAACAGCAGCAGAAGTCACGGTCTGAATCAGTGCTGTATGCTCCAGTCTTAAATCAACCACGATGTCTCTCTCAGGTCTGTGTTAGTGATGAGGCAGCAGCGTGTTTTCAAGTCCTAAACAGCACCAGTCCTGCTTGGGACCTGTCCCGAGGGACCAGGAGAGCATTCAGCCCTACCCTTCTGTATGTGGCTCTCCAGAGGGAGGACTGAACACTGGTCACAAGGACCCAGAGGAAACAGTCATGGACGCCTCCACTTCCACCTCACCGTCCTCTCTATCCAGGACCCTCTTCTGCAAGCCATTTGGACCCAGCGAATGAACTTACCCTGCCCAGCTCCTTTCCTTCCTGTGCTGTGAAGTTCTCCAGCAAACACTTTGCTGCTTTACCAACAACTGTCTCCAGCTGCCTGTGCGCTGTCACAGCCCGCCGGTGGCTGTCTAAAAACATCCATCCTCTCCCAGCTGGTTTCTCCAAGCAGGATTTGAAAACTTCAAAGCCAAACTTTTTTTTTTTTTCCTTCTCCCAAAGCGTTGGTATCCTTCTCAACCCAGATATGATCTTTGTCTCATGCTGCTTGTGTATTTTTGAATTTAGCAGCCCTAAACCCCCGGTAACACAAGCAGAGCTAGCAGGTTTACATAGTTAGATAGAAACTAACTGAAAAAGCAGATTTTTGTTATCCAGACAATGTCCATGTGCTCATAAGGATATTTTTCACCAGTGTAGTAAGTACAGTAATACCCAATGTGGTCACCACAAAATTGCTATTTGGACAGGACAGTTAAAACCTATTTTTATCTATTTAATCAAATGCAAGCAAAAATAGTAATTGCCATCTAAAGAACCAACCCCTCTATGGTTTAAACATATCAAGAACAATTTAATAATACAGTTCCTCACCGATTTTACATGTAATTCAGATTAGATCTGAAGGATCTAAAGTGTTTTACCTCTCAATTTCTGGAAAGCAGCAGCTGCCAAGAGAAAGTTTCCAAACTACCTCAAGCAATTCTTTCCCAGAAACGCATGCAGGGAATGAACATCCAGACTGAACAGAAGACATTTCCTCCCCGTCAGCAACATCGAAGCTGTCACAGCAACTAATAAATAAATCACACCTTGAAGTATCTCACAAGCCTTCGTCAACATTCACAACAAAGCAGCAATGCAAGGGATTTAGGGCTATTTGCACTGGGCTACTTAGGAACCCTGTCAGAAGGGACATAATCCATAATCCAGACAGGCATAAATCATCCGAGGTGGCAGCATCTCCTGCATCAGGAAATGAGTCTGTTTTGGAGGCAACTGCTGTGACCGACAAGGGAAAGAAGTCCATGCTCTTAAGAGCTGCCCCTGGTATCAGCTCAGAAGAGATGGCGTTTGTAATGCTCAGTATTTGGGGCATTTCTAACAAATACCCTGATTTACAGTCTCTCTCATCTTGCTCCATTTTGACTGTCATACATATTGTCTGACAGTTATCCCACTTTGACAGAGCCTTGGATTTTAGTTTGCACAACGGAATGCCAGAAATAAAATATTCCTCTCTAATCCCCACAAATTCCAGTGCAGAAATCCCAGTTCCTTGCACAAGCAGTAAATCATTTATACCTCTCCTTTAAAAAAAAAAAAAAAAAAAAAAAGGATAATTAAGTATAAGTAACTTAGCAAACCTCTCCAAAAGTCAATCAATAGCGGACATGATAAAAAAAATGCAGGAGCCTACCTGCCTGAGTCAAGCTTCAGGGATTACTGTGCAATAGGGTTCTCCACATCTCACCAACTTCTTGTAGGGTTCTTATAGAGCCAGCAGGAAATCCAACCCACACATCAAGCCCGCTAACATTTACATTTAATAACTGGCCCAACAATTACACCCTGTTCTCGCAGACAGCCTGGAAGAGCGCCGTTAGGAACCTGCGCAGCTCTCACACTGCCCCAATGTACGAGCCTTCAGTGTTTGTCAGGAAAAAAATGCCAGCCACATTTCACAGTATTTTGGCTTAAAGAGCCTGTAGCTACTTTTCCTCTCCGTCCAGCCACTGCTTAAACACCAACATCTGCTTGGATTAACCTCAGCAGTTTAGTAAACACACCGTATGACTGGATGGTTCAGGACTGTGCCAGAACTTATGTTTGTCAGAGGTCAAGCAGAGGATCAGATTAACCTCAAGATTTTTTGAAGCAGCAGTCAGAATTATTTGAGAAAACCTGAAACTCTGCTTGTAGTTTGTCCAAGAACAGCTTTTCTTTAAAAAAGAAAATAAAGTACGGGGATGACAGAGATACAACTCATACTGCCCAGACTTCCTGCAAGACCGCCTGCGTGTTTTGGACCTCTATTAAGGCAGGGAACAGATACGTATAATCCTTATTTTTTAAAGAGCATTCTAGTGAAATATCATTAAACTAATTTTTATCTCGCTACAAAGCATCAGGATAAACTGCCACGTGACCTTCTACAGCTGCATTTAATTTTTAATTCGTTATTTATTGGGGGTGGGGGGGAGAAGCAGAACAAGAAGATAAGGTAACACTATTTACAAATGCAGATTTTGCTCTTGCAATGGCCTTAACTCTTTACACATTTCTCAGCCTCCAAGACGTGACAGCTACCATCGCTGCTCTTCCCAAGAAGCCTCGGTGTGACCAGGCTTTCCCATTTTCTTGTTGGCTCACTGGCAACCAGCATTAGCAGCACATCGAACAGAGGCCGGATTAGGAAGCCGCAGCACTCCGGTAATGCACCCATCACACAAACAGATGGCATTTCCCACAGCTGCTGTGGTTTCGTGAAACTATTTGTTGTTCTTCTATTTTCCAGGCATCCCTTACATTGCAAACAGTCACCAGGGAGAGATGGTTACTAGACGAGCGAGATGACAAAGGGACACCTCAGGCTGCTTTTCCTGCAGGGTTTTATGGGCTCCAGCACACATTGCTAGAAGGATGCACATTCACAATACAAGTTAGAGACATTTCTAATTTAAAAGCTAAACCTAACAAAAACCTAATTTAACAGCTTACAAAAAACCTCTTACTGGACTATTTCAGCACAAGATTTGATCTACCTGCCTGCTTGCTTTCAGTCAAAACCAGCCATTAATTTTTGACCTCACAGAAGGGACGGGTCATCAGACTTTCTGAATCAAGTGGCTCTTCCTGACACAACCCAGGCATGTAACTGCTCACATAAAGGCTGTTTGGAGAAACAGGCCTAAAGTAGGCTCAGCACGGCCAAAAGCTGGGACAGAAACTCCCCAGCTGATGACACAGCTTGGAGAACCCAGGAGATGCAGCGTATGGGCTGCAACAACCAGAGCACAGCTGGGGATGTGGGCACACCACCCCTGTAGGACCACGGTACCCACCTGGGGATTTTCCAGCACGTCAATAAACTGGAGCGAGCTCACCAGAGGCCACCAAGATGGTCACGAGCTGGAGCGTTTGCTTTGCGATGGCTCTGGAGGTGCTAACAGCAGCCTGCTGGTACCTGCAGGGATGTGAGCAGGAAAGCAGAGCCGGGCTGTCCACCGAGGTGCAAGTTGGAAGAAGGAAAGAGCTAAAAACAAGGCTGATAGACCTTCAGTCACAGCAACCCTCACGCAGAGAAATACGCTGCAGACCACGGGCTGTCCTGTTGTATAAGATCATTTCTCCCTTTCATTTTAATGAGATGACATACCCAAATCTATTTTTAATGAGCCACTGCAAGTCACTTCGAAATGCAAATGTAAAAGGTTTGGGAGCCAACAGTTTAGTCATTTCAGCACAGCTACAGAAATCCGTGTCACACCAGCTAAAATAAATCCTGCTGAAATCAACACGTTGCAGAAAAATCATCTTAAAATACCAATGATGTTCTTTATACTTTATAGACAGAAAGACAGAGAGCTTTGTTGCATGAATTGCTGAAGACCTAAGAAATTAGGAGTATACACGTCTGAAAAACGTAGTGTTTTATAATATTTTATTTAAATTATGGTTTTAGGTTCCCACTCCTATTTTTATCACTGTCAAATGACTCCCTTGTAGCATATACTGATGGGGAGTTCAGTTTTTGGACTTTAACCACAGATGGATAAATCATGAAGATTTAAAAATAGTGGTATGCAAACGATATAATGAATGCCTCCTCCAGGAACATAACTTCTCTTATCAAGCTTTTCGGAATTTCTAAACGCCCATAGGAAAGCTTTGCTTAAAAGGCTGCCACACTGAAGTGAATGGGAACATTTTTCTTTTTTCAAAGTTTCCATTTCAAATATTTCCTTACTGAAGAAGGTATTTTAAGATTTCTTCAGCATCTTTCACTTCAAAGCATGCTGGATTTTCTTTTTGTCGATAACAAACAACACTCTCCCTACATATTTCTCCTGTCCAAGGAGAGTATTTCAAAAAGGTTCTCATTTATGGATATAATTTTCATGCAAAAAACAGCTAGAAGTTTGGAATGGAGAAGTTTCATAAGAGTCAGGATCTCTCATTAACGATCAACCTAACAGAACACCAGTTTGGGTTAAAAACAACCCTAAATTGGAAATTCGCATAGCAGTCCAGTTTGTGATTACAGACAGCAAGTACACTTGGATTAGACAGTTAAGTTAATCAAAATCCCACTGCTCAACACTGAATAAATAAGGGCTATACTGTGGACAGCTTCATGCTGCTGCAGTGTCCTCTTTCCCCTTCTCCCCTCCAAAAGCTACTTGTTTCCCAAAGGAAAAGTGCACACATGGCATTAGGGGGATCTCCAACAAACATGCTGCACCGTAGGGCTGCTCTGCTGGATGTTGCTTTCAGCCATCTGGCATAGAAATACATGTCGTGCAGTTCATGGACTCCTAAAAATACCTTCTTCCTTTTAGTTGCTGATATTTGTTTTCTGCCAATTGAAACAATGAGATTTTCTTCTCATTGGCAAAGCCAGCTTTCAGGGAAGCCAGGATTTGTCTTCAGGGAAGCCAGAATTTTGCTTTTGTATTGTCTCCCAAGAAAGGTGCATGCACTTTGCAGTGCAGCTCTTCCTTCTCACGTATAGCTTAGAAAATGTCAGGATTAAAAATAAAACCATGCCGACAATTCCTATTTCAATGCATCTCTCAGATTAAAAGATCCACGTATCTAAACGTTAGTTTAAAAAAAACCTCCAGCACTATATATAAATGCAAAAGGTAAGCGAGCTTACAAGGTCAACTACACACAAGTAAGCTGCTTAATACCTTTTCCAAATGTTTTAAACCTACCTAGCTCTTCCTTGCATATCACGTCTGCAAAGCTCACCAAAATAAGAGTAAAAATACAGATGTGCATGCAAAATAAGTAGATAAGAAATCCTTCTACACGAACAGCTGAACAGAAAAATGCTCACCTTCTTCCAGAAGAGTCGGCACTAAAGAAGCAGTGCAAGGTTACATCGTGAAAACACATTCACTGCAGTAGCAGTCAAATCCAGTTGGTGTCTTCATTCTCAGTGAACAATAAAACGCTGAGCCTGAAACTTAACACTTTGGTGCTAAGCACGGCTTCCAAGTCCTTACTGGAAACAGGGTAACAAACACAAGCTTTCCTATGACAACAGGCTGATCTGGAGGGGGTTCAGGACATCAACTCGACAAGGTTATTCCTCATTTCACTGCACAGACCGCCCCAAAAGCACTGTTAGTACTTCTTTTTTTACTTAAAAAAAGAAGTGAGGTCATTTTACTGCCACTTACCAGAGAAGCATAATCAGCAAGCGTATTTCTAAGGAATCTTTCATCATAGCATCAGTGGATTAGACCTCAGTAAAACTAGAGAAAGCCATCATTGAGTTTGTATACAAATTCCACAAACTCCTTTACTCCCGATTTTCCGAATCACTAGCAATTTGAAGACTTCCACATTTTGACCGCAGTTTTCTAGGTATGCTTTCTGCTCAAATGCATCTTTTTAGAAAATTCTTCAAAGTGCTCTGAGCTTTTTTTTCCAGCTTTCTACAAGCAGAGTGAAAACATTATCCAGTTTTAAAAAAAAAAAATCAGAAAAAATTAGAAACTTAATTTGGCAGCCCTCCTGCCAGAAAAGCTGGCAGGAGATTTGGCAATAAAACAGACCTCACTGAAGTACTTTGCAGTGAGGCAGTGAAAATTGGAGTTGACTGGGCTCAGCTTTAAGCCTGTGACTACTGACCATAGATATTTTTTTTTGCAAATCCCGATTCTGCAGTTACCTCCAAGCAGATATCCCCCTGTGCAGAGCTCAGTACTGAAATCAACAGCTGCATACAAAATATGCATTTGCAAACTCAGACTAGAAACTTCATTAAAAAAACCTTTACCTGAGCTTGTATAAACTGCAAAGCTGCTGCAATTACTTTATTTCCTACAGAACTAAGAACTCTGTAATGCTGACTTAATGAGGATGGTTAAGTTGCACCTTACCCTACAGCATTAGGTTATCAGAGTTCCAAGCCTATTTCCCACAAATCCTACAAGGCTGATTCCTTTCTCTTTTTTTCTGGAGGATTTTTGTTTTCAAAATGCAGAAACTTACGTAAACAAATATGACAGCAGTGCTACGTTCGCAGCCCAGGCGCGTTGCATTCGCTTACAGTCAGCTGCCAGAAATTGCCACAGGCAGGCAACAGGAGGCGGCGAGCTGCTCGCTGCGGCTCTGCAGTCTGCATGTGCAGCTCGCTTCGGTCAGCCCTGCACCAAACATCTCCGTGGAGCTTGAGCAACTGATATTAGTGCACAAAGATGTATTTGTTTAAAGCAAAAAGGTAAAACCTAGCACTACAGCTGTGAGGGAGGTGAAAACAAGTTAGGGCTTAAATCCACAAAAGCTGGCATACCTGTGATCGAAGATGTTTTGCTCATTCTCAGCTGCTTACTTTCATCCTCAGCTTTTAACTCATTTAACTCATTCTCTCAGCTTCTAAAGTATTAACTCCTAGTGAGGTTCTCTGTACTATGAAGAGACAGCAGAATCTTAGTGAGACCCCCCACGTCTTACAGCCTGGCTTCTCTGGCATGGTTGGCCATTGCTAAAACACACAGAACTGCAAGAAATGCTAAAAGCAGTGTGTTTAATTGAACCCGATGTCCATTTGCATTTCTCATGTGCAGAAACAAAGGTCACTTGGAGTTTTTCGCTTCAAGCTTTAGCACAGAGTCCACACCATTTGGAACAACACAACAAGAGACTTTTTTTTTCCCCTCCAGTAAGGAGCTTTTTCAGAAACCCTCCCATCTTCTTGCTTGTGGATCTATTTTCACAACAGAAGTGAAAAGTCACTTCCGCACGCTAGTTTCTCTCTAGTTCTCCCATTTTCTCACTGTCTCAAGCCATTAATACTAGAGAGGAAGCTTGATGGTACAAACCAACTCCATCTTCTCCCTCCAGCTCCCGGACTGAACCAGGACACCCACACGGTTAAGGCATCAGATGGAGCCACAGGATGTTCTGGTTGAACTATTTGCTCTGCTATGGATTTTGATGAGATCCTTGGAAACTCACTGCCTCAGTTCCTTCTATTAAACCCAAACGATGCATTAAGGCAAACACATCAAAGGTCCTGTGGGCACAATAAGCAGAAATAACACAAATATCAAGTGAAACTCTGGGTTAGAAGAGCAAGAACTCATTCTTGCTTCTCCCCGAAAGAGCCCACCTGTAAACTCTTGCAGAGGAGACACTCTTTTCACTTTCTTAATAAAATCCAGTAATACAAACAAAAGAGGTACCTACCATTACTGCTACAACCCTATCTATAGATGGAGTCAATGAAGACACTTTCAGTCATGCATATGAACTAAGCTATTAAGTTTAATAAAAACTTATATTGCTAAATATTGTATTTGACAGTAGGGTAGGGAGTTTTCCAAACGCATCAGCAAACAGACCTTCTATGGGCATGTTTCTGGGGAAAAAAAAATGTGGATTTTAACTCCTGGATTAGAGTGATAAATCACCAGCACGCAGATTTCACACTGTCTGTATGGAAAGCAAACTTGTGCAAGTTATGCCAATATTTAATTTTCTTTTTCATTCCCTTCTACGTGTTTGTAAGGACAAGCTTCCCTCCTCTTCCAAGGAAAGTCCTTCTCCATCCCCTACTGGTCACTTCTCTTCTGCTTATCTATTGCCAACGCTTTTAATACAAAAACATTCTCACGATTTCGATGTTGAAATCGAGGATGTTGCAATAGCACTGTTGATCTGCTGTTCTTTCGTTTTCCCATTTCAGTAGAAGTCACAGTTTCCAACTCACTGATAGTGCAGAGGGTTAGCATGGAATCCAAGACTTAGTTTGCTCTTGTTTCACAAGCCATGAGTCTCAGCATCTGCTGAAGCAAGAGATAAGACATGCTAACTGCCAAAATTAAGGTATTCCAAGGAACAGATGACTAAAGAAAGCACTTCTAAAAAGCAAACTCCCCAACAAATGCATAAGAGGTGTCAACAGGACCCATAAAATCATCTGTTCTTGATGCTACACTTCAGAAATTAGCAAAATAGTCAAAATACCTATAAAGATTGATTTATATGGAGTTGTGCATCAGAACAGGATAGAGTTCTGTGCTTCCTGGAAGAGGATCTCTCTTAATTCAGCTCACCTTTGAGGTTTAAAGCATCTAATTTAACCCTTGTCTGCACAAGAAAATCCATGCCACTTAGCCAAGCAATGCTTGGATGGCTTTATATAAACTAAAACCAAGACCTCTAGATGCTCTTAGCATTCATTAAGCACTTGTTTAAATCAGCGTGTCATATAGCCATCATTTCCTGAGGAACCCAGCTTTTTGCATGCCTCTGCAGGTCTGTTAGCTGAACCTGTCCATTTAAAATCTGACTTCTTAAACAGTGCTGCACCTTACGGCTTGAATCTCAGGAATTACACAATGAAGTTACTGCAGATAAGCAGCTACCTCGTGTTAATGTCTCTCCTATGCTTCTTTGTGCACATACTCCTTCCCTCTTGCATGGCAAGAGAAGTGATTTCTGTTCAGGTAGCTTGCTCCACGCCAAGAGGGATTAGAGAGACCATGCATGCCAGCAGAGCCGATAAGGTATCAACTTGTCAGTCAGGGCAAACGCTCAGCCTCCAAAATGCAGAACCTTGCACAGCTACTACCTCCACAAGAAAGAAAACCACACAGCTCACCTGCCCTGAGCTCAGTTATTTGCCAGCAAAGACATCTAATTGCCCACCTGCGAGCATTACAGGTTAGTGGGGTATAGACTCCTCCCTAGCCTGCACATCTATTTCTTGCTCACATGATAAAACAAAGTACAAGTAGGAAATCCTGAGGTTCCCCATATTAGGGGTTTGGAAAGAGTGGAAAAGTTGATTTACCCCTGAGGGCTATAGTCCAGTTTCAAAAACGTGAAGAGCTGCAAGAAAACCTAGACTACACAAGAAAAGGCAGAGATATAGCACATCACTCTTACAGGCATTTCAATCCATACTTTCTATTTTGGTAACACCATCAGCTGTTTAACCCACAGGTTTGTATTTTCACAGCACGGTGAAGGAGTTCAGAAGGTCATACAGCAATATCTGAAGCTTAGCAGGCTTGAAGTCAGCTTTTGATTGAAGCAGTATCAACAGCTTCCTAATTCTGCCCTTTTTTCTTGCACCGTATTACTGGTTTTTACAATAAAGGATTTACACTAATTACACAATGCTGACTCACACCAGAAACGTGCTGGAGCACAGCTGAAAGATGTGGTAGATACCATTAACTTTTATGCAAAACGAGCCAAACAAATACATTTTCTCATGCTGCTAAACACTGCTTTAACAGCCAAAGGCTCTGTACTAACAGTACTTGATACATTAACACAGTAGCTGCAACAGCAGATGCATTCATCTCCGTAAGCCACCATATGTTTTGAAATGAAACCTCAGATAAGAATCAAGATAGTTTCCATCTCCCACAACCTAACAGGGATTGAAAGACTTCACCCCTGTAATACTTTTTTGAGGGGAAAAAAAAAAAAAACAAAACAAAACACATGAGTTTCTGCACTTGAAATACACGGGCCTATTCTTGCTCTTTGACAGCAAGAAACAGAGTTGTACTGCAGCATCTCTCCAAAATGAAAGGTACTTGAGTTTAGGAGATACCCATAGCTATGGTACTGCCTAGTCAGACAGACAGAACAGTTTAGGAACTGTCACTGAAAGGAACAACTTTCCCTCAGTTTCACAGAATTACAGAACAATTGAGGTTAGGATGGTTCTCTGGAAACCCCAAGCCCCCTAAATTTGACCTTGTCCTTTCAGCTGGAAGCCTCCCTTTACTTTCCTGTCCCTGTAACCAACACATGGCTGCTCAGACCACACCATTTTACAGTATGCTCCAAGGCAGGGCAACTTAATTAAGAACGATCCTCCCTCTGTTCTTTCCACCCCTGCAGTATGTATGTTCTTCTCTCTTGCTTGAAGACACAAGTTGCCCAGATTTACCACCTACTCAGATACTTCTGTTCTTCTCTTCTGTATGACCTTGCCCTGCTCCCCACACAGGCACTTTACCTGCAACAGAAACTTTTGTTTCTGTAGCATTTACTATCAAGAAGATACTTTGTATAGAACAGTTTGCTACATTAATAATTCACCACTATTTCCCTCGGTAGGCTCTTTTGGGGGCTTTTTTCCTCTAAGAAGCCTGAGTCACACGTACTGTTATTTTACACCGCTATGAGAAGGACGATCCAAGCTCACTCATTCCCATCAACATAGTAGCTTACCAGGAATTCCTTCCAGTTTTACGCCTAGGTATAACTGGGGTATCAACACGCCTGCTCCAAAGCAAAGTAATCATACAGCAGAAGGCACACACCAGGCCCTGAAACCTGCAGCGAGAACCTCTTAACCCAAAACGTGTCACGTAGCCTGCTGGTTTCCTCCTCCAAGGCTGTGAGACGAAGGCTCATTAGAGCTGCAGTGCTATTTCTTCCCTTCCCTGCTGCAGAAGAGCTCCTGAAACTCCACAGGAGCTTATCTTACCCTGAGACGAGGAAGAGCTTATGCAGAAGGCACACGGTTCTTCAGAGCCGGTTTTACTGGGGGAGGCCAATCACTTGCTAATCAAAAGCCTCTTATCTGGAACCACCTGGGCCGTTAGGATGATACAACGGGGCCTAGGAACCCCAGCCAGGTGGTTTTATACGTGCAGAGACGTTCTCCAGAAGGCAGCAAGGCAGAAACACAGCCAGGAGAGCTGGGTGCCATCCCCCCCGAGCCCTCGGGTCCTCTTAAGCTAACCGGGGATGCCTGCAAACAGTTCCCCATTAAGATGGGATCCATAAAATAAATAAATAAGAGGCAGATGCTATCTCAGAAAGTATTTGAAATATTTCGTGTCGCTTACAGGCTGCTGTAAGCAAGGACAGATGGGAAGGGGTCTTAGTTGAAAAGCATTTTTAAGAGAAATCAGGTGGATCAGCAGAGAGCTGCTGCCCACCTGTGTAGTTAGCACCCTGGTGTGAGGAGGTTTCACTGCTGTCGGAAGCAGAAAGCTGCATTCCCAACATGACAAAAGGGATAAAACACAGATTATTCACAGAGCAGCAGCAAAACCAGGCCCCAGTTTGGGGGGATTTTCCCTTGGGAAGAGCAGGGGCTGCACCGCCGAGCCTTTGAGGCCACTGTCCCCGGGGGGGGCACGGCGACACCGGGGGCACGGCGACACGGGGCAGGTGGCGGCACAGGCACCGTGAGTCCCCCGGATAACCTGAGGGGGGGCTGCTGCTGTCGGCTGCCACTATCCCACCCCACAGCCCCCTCCAGGAGCCGCAGACCGAAGAGGAAAATCCCCCACGGCAGCGCCGAGGGCTGGAGCCAGGCGAAACAGCCTGAGGGGGGCGGAAAGGGAGCCGCGATGTCGCCGAGCCCGCGCTGGAAGCCACGGGAACGACAAACGAGATGAAAATCCAGCGACCCCAAGGCAACCGGGGACCGATCGGGTCCCTCATTCCCCCTTCCCAGGGGCTACCCTTCGCCCTGGGGCTGCCCCTCGCCCCGCACTCACCGCGGCGGCGGCATGGTCCCTCCGCCCGCCCCCTGCCCTCGGTGGTGGCGGCGGCAGCGGCTCGCCCCACAGCAGCACCACGTAACCCCGCTGCCTCCTCCTCCTCCTTATTCTCCTCCTCCTCCTTTTTTTTTTTTTTTTTTTTTTTTTCCTTCCTCCCCCTTTTTTCTTCCTCCTCCTCCTCTTCCTCCCCCACGTGACGCGGCCGGGGCGCGGCCGCCATGACGGGGGGGGGGGGGGGGGTGAGGCGGCTCGAGAAGATGGCGAGCGCTGCGGGCAGAGGGCTTGTGGCAGGGTTTTTCGCCCTCTTTTTCTCCTCCATGAGCCGTGCGCGGCTCCGAAGCACCTCAGGGGGTCAGGTTGGGTGGATTCAGTCTCCCCACCCCGGGGTTAGGGTTGGGTTTGTTCGGTTTTGCTACCCCCAGCTGCTGTACCTTTTTGCACAGCCCTGAGGGTGATAGCCAGAAGCTCGCTCGCAGTTTTTTCTAAGGACAAAACCCCTCTCCAGTCCCTCAGCTTTAAGCTTTATGGTCTTAAAGGGTGTCTGGAAGTGCTTGTAGGGCTCTGAAGGGGAGAAAAGAGGCAGCTGGAGGTCAGGCTGGCAGGGGATGTCTGGGTTAAATAGCGTGGGTTTCCTTGCCGTGGAGTTATCTGGCGTGTGTGGGACTAATTTCATGCCCTGAAGAAATTACAAATACCTGCCTGACACTAGCAGCTGCCCTAGCAGAGAATATTCAGTAGCACCTCTGAAATTTGTTCTTCTTTCTGTGTATAATTAGTATTAAACTGTGAGAAAGAATAGGTCTAGAGGTTGATGGGTTAGTTGCCTAGAAAACAAAAGTCTGAAATCGGGCCCCAGCTGTTCATTTATAAAGTTATTATTACTCTTATACTTCTGACCCAGTGATTATCACCTGCAGAATGGAGCAGTTCGGCAGGAAGACGAAGAAAGCTGACGAAGAAGCTGAGAGAAATCAACCACAACAATGCTGAAATAACCTGAGCGTTGCAGTTAAAGCACACCTACCGGGACAAGAGTTGACATCCTGCCAGGTGGAACGGAGTGTTGAGCTCTCAGATCTTTCAGATCCAGAGAAAAGTGATCTAACCACTGATTTTCAGACAAAAGAGTGGTGGGGCAGCTTCACCACTCACCTGTATTTGTGCAGAACCTGACTTGGTGGGTGTCCTTTGAGGAGTAATACTGGAAGGCATTTTGAGTTTGTAAACCCTGGCAAGGTTTAGGAATGAACTAAGTGTTGACTTCCTCAGCATAGTCAGGACTGGAAGCTTTTCTGAGCATACCCACATGCAAAAACTTGAGCTGCCTGCACCTTTTGCTTGCTGCTGAATGACATTTTGAGGATGGCAGGTTTTATTTTAGTGAAGTGCAAATTAAACAACGTTGACACACCTGAGTCCATTATTTGGAGCATATTGGCCCTGGTATTCAGACATTACAACAAGGTGCTTCATAATAACACAAACAGAACAGAATAACAGAACTTGTCAAAAAAACTGTAGCTATAGCATTGAAGTACAGGGACCAAAAGGGCAGCATGTAATCAGAAGCTCCAGTAAGAGAAAAAAAGGAGTGACAGTCCATGGAGGGGTTAGCTGGCAGATGGCAAGGAGGCAGCAGTGATCAAGATGAAAGTAATATGTGCAATTAAATGAGATAGCATCCCCATCAGCCAGCTTCTCATAATTCCTATTTCATAATGGCTAATATACAGCTTTGATCTCTCATTCGTAATAATTTAGCCTGAGGATTGTAGGTGTGTGTTAAGCTGTTTTAAGTAAAAGCAGTCTCAGTGCATATGCTATCTGCTTTCTGCAGAATGATTATCCTTGTAGTCCTTCTAGTTTGGACAGTTCTTCCCTACCCTGTAATTCCAGGTATTTAATCTACCCAAATAGCTATTTTAGTTCTTGCTGAAAAGATGTTCCTTGGTGCCTGGATTATCATTTTATTAACAATTAATAAACTGCTACTTCTTACTGTCATTCACTGTAAGGACCTTGAGACATACGTCATTTCTCAATCCCTGATAATGACAATCTTTCTAGCCCAATTGTTTAATATGCTCTACAATAAGTCATTAGTTTAACTAATCGCTCCACTTCCTATATGTTCACAGCAAGGGACAAGAATTCATGTAAAAATGCTGGCTAGAAATAGCAACCTGAAGTAATACTATGTCAGTATGGCTTACAGTCAGAATTTGGGATCCATAAGTACTCAAGCACTGAAATTTCATTTATTAAATGTTCCTTCTGTTGGCACATCTTGGACACAGAAATGATATGAGGAAGAGACACTGAGCTACAAAAGATATTCTGTACGCCCTGTCTAATTTCTTAAATTGTCTCTTCTACTTTATGAAAAAGAAGAGGAATATCCCCAGATAGAATTAATGTATATTATTCTTCTAAATCCAGATCGTTCAGAACAAAGTTGACCAGCTGTGATAGAGGAGACTGGAGGAAACACCAACTGTTCTTTTAATAACTGGGATAAATTGCATTTGTTTCAGTGATTTCCTGTATAATAGTTTGTGTAGGGACTGTTCATGACTAAAGGCAGAGTCTGCGCATTGCCTAGTAGAGTTTATACATGATTACACTTTCGAATGAATAAACAAGCCCTTGAAAGCACTGGCTTTTTTTTTTTTTTTTTTTTTTTTTTTTTTTTTTTGTGTGTGTGTGTGTGTACACTTAAGCAAACAGGACACATATCTGGTTGCTCCCCAGATTTTCCTTCCAGTTATTTTTGTTAAATATCATTATTTTTTTTGCCCACTTTCCAAAAGAGAGAAGGTCAAATGAAAATTCAGAGTATGTATGTATATGGGTTTGTCTGATCTGTTCCTTCTTCTCAAATGCTCTCAAACTCCTGGGCCATTTTCAACAAATTTGAAAGTTAGGGGAGATCTTGAAGAGATTATATTCTGAACAGTTTTGCAAAAATAGATGTCTAGATAGAAGAGAGAAACTATTATCTACTCCTGAGGAAAAGCCTGTAGAACAAGTTCATCCCACATACCCTTACATTCATTAGTAGCGCACAGGAAAGAATCTATGGAGCTGTTGTGGCTAGTCTATTGAAAATATCAGTTCTGTGCTGTGTAGTAGGTGAAAAGGCTAAGAGGATGTTAGGTATGTTAGGACAGGAGCAAAGAATAAGACGGGATACTGTTGTAAAACCTGAAGTGCTTGGACATGTTGAACATTGTAAGGAATTCTCCCTAACGCACAAAGAAAGGTACAGAGAAAAATGACAAGTTGATTAAAGATATGGAATTGCCTCCTTAGAAAAGCATGAAGCTGATCAGACCTGTGGAACTGCTTCTCTAAAAATAGTTGAAATAAACTAGAACAATTTAACCTGGAAAAGGACTATGAAGGAGTATGGTAATGGTTTAAAGTCTTCTGTTGTTGAAAAAGTGAACTGTGTTTCCTGCGGCACGAGATTTAGGTATCTTGAGTGAAATTTTCAGGTAATAAATTGAAAAGAAGCAAAGAATGGTTGCTCTTGTGTTACAGTTGTAAATTGCTGCAAGTATATCATGGAGGTCAAAAGTATAAAAACTCTCCTGAGCGGATTAGAAATGGAAATGGAAAAAATGTCCTTTGAGGCACGTTAAGCATAATGCTAATGCAGCTGCCAGCTCAGGAAATCTCCAAGTAAAGGGGTGGGTTCAGCTGGCAGATTAACTAAAACACCTAAATTTGGGTTTCAGTGTGTAGGTGTCTCCATGTGAGCCAGATGTCTAAGATCCCTTTGTACTCAGTAGAGAACTCATGTGGGATTTAGTTACATAAATGCGTGCATCTAATTCCATTTTAGGCATTGCAGAGGTTCCTACCTGGCCTCCAGCTCCTGTTCCAAGAAGATGCAGATCTCCTTAAAAAAGAAACAACAACAAATGTCATATCTGTCAGTCTCATGTGGATCTCTTTCTCAGACCATCGTAGCTGCAACTAAGCTGCTGGTTAGCAAGCTGAACCCTGCTCATACTTGATGCAGCAAGCTACTCAGATCACCTTAAAGTAAATGTATCGGTGTATTTTTCGACGTCTGTGTAACTCTCTACTTCATTAGCTGTGTTGGGTAGTTCTTTATTGGCTGTAGGAGGAACTTAGACTCACATGAAGGTGTCTATGTGGAGATGCTGCAGTCTAGGTATCAGAACTTAGAGGTTTTGCCAGGTTGTACCAGAAGGTAAACTAGCTTGACTTTTATTATGCTATTTCCTCAGGTTTCTTTAGCTAGTCAGACCACTGAGATGATTTGGCTGGTACTGATTTAAGGGAAGAAGACAGGAGATTACATATGAAAAACCTTCTTAAGACACTCAGATGTTACTGATAATAATGATTATGTGAAACTTTAGATTCGTAGTGCCATTAGATCCTGTATCTGAAAACACACACACACATTTATTTATTTATTTATTTTTCCACAAAGGTAAATCAAAATCAATTTGGTTGATGCCAGATTTCACACTCTTCTGTGAATCAGACCAGTTTGATCTTGTTAGAATAGCAGAACTTGCCTATGGAGAATTAGGCTAAGATTCAGGCTAAAGAAATTTAGTAGAAAATAAGTAGAAAAGCCGAATGATAAGTAGATGACTTGGAAAGCAGAAGGAATTTTCTTCTCACTCTGTATCACAGGTGGAAGTGATATACACTTCACTTGGAAGCCAGGAGCAGCAATATGGTGTATTTGGTATGAAGTAGTGATTTAACAAAGTTTATGTAGTAGTAATTTAACAAAGTTTATGCAACTTAGCAAAGCTCTGTTGATAGCAAGGCACACTGGGTTATTTCCAGGATTGAAGACAGAGTAAGTCAGATGTGCTGGGGAGCCCCTTCTGTTTATCACAAAATTCAGAGAGGACCCTCTTGCTTTCTAAGTTCTTGCTTAGAAGAGCCTAGGTGCAACTGGATCCAGTCCTAGTCGCAGACTTGGTCAGTGATGTATGTCTAAAGGATTACATGTGCACAGTTAATTGAAGATATGATCTTAGTGCAGCTTACAAAGTTTAGCAAGCTATTAATTACTGAGGGTCTCTTGCAGAAAGGAATCTCCCAGTGTTGAGTGATCTCTGCGGCAGGTGTAACCTCGAGAGGCAGCTCTGCTCAAGAAGAAAACTGCACTCTGCTCTGCAGGAGAGCTCAAAGGGCTCTTGGGCTGCTCACTACTTATGGGATAAGATGATGGACTAATAGCCATATTTGCAAAACAGCTGCAGGTATTCGTTTCTGCCAAATTTGGCTTGTGTTGGACATTCATCAACTGTGGTTAGGTGGGTGCATTGCTCAAATTAGCCTTTGGCTAGTGTGGTGTTGTCTGTCTCCACCAAATCAACTTTGAGACGGATGCAGCCATCACAACCAGACACATCCATCACATCTCCCACCGGTGGTTATTGCTTGAGCAGGATTATCATAGGTCAGACTGGGGACGTGGGGGAGGAAGCAGACTATCACAGTCTCTAGCACTTAAAATAACTCATTTTCCAGTTAGGATAACAAATTTTTTAGCACTAATGCTGTCCTGTTGGTCTGGGCTTATTTAATAAATAAGTCAGCATGCTTTGACTTTTTTTGGATATTTTTTGTAGAGTCTTACCAGAACTGTGGAAAAGTTGTGTTTTAGCTTTGAAGTGTTGCTTACAAAATTCTGTCTGTTTTTGGTATTCAGAAGTCCTCACTGCTAAGAGCTGGAAGCAAGATGTTACATTTTCTGTCATTTTCCTGAAATAAAACATTCCTTGGAATCTGTAAAGGGAGGTAATTGGCTAAAGATTCTGTCCAGCATTGCTCAACTGTGCTCAGATCACTTCACAAGCTTAGGGTCTGGGCCAGCCTGGGCTGATTTCTGTTCCACTTTGGTCTGTTTTGCAAAGTTATGAGGATGAAAACGATCAGTAAAACCCAGAAATCTCATAACTGAATTGGCATTTTCCCAATGAACCATACCCAGAGTTTCTTTCCACCTGTGCTTTTACACCCAGGTAAGAAGAGGAAAATAATTTATTTGTAGGGAAGATCAGTCTCACTTTCTTCTTTTTACAGATGTGGAAGTTAAAGCACAGAAAGATGAAGCTGTTTATTTGAGGTCATCCAGCAGAGCAGCCAGAGAGAGAAAAATAGAATGGAGTCCTTCAGTGCTCACTCTGTTGCATCACTCTGTCTTCCTATTTTGATGAAAATGTCTAAAATTTAATTGTCATAGGTAAGTAAATGAGAAAGATTCAGGTTTCCTGAAGCCTTTATGTATGTCACATAAACAGGGGCTAGACAGAGTTCATACCGAGACAAGAATGCTAAGGCCTGAGTTGTAGTAAATCTGTGCTGCCATCTTTTAAGTCTTCCTCATAGCTGCTCTAATGATCCTAATATCTTTCACCAAGGAATATCTTAACCTTGAGCCCAATACCTGTCGTACAGCAGGATGATGAGCCTTTCTTTTTTTTTTTTTTTTCATACTGAAATTTAATTTTCTGCATTCTCAAAGATGGAGCTTTCACTTTCCTAGCACTGAGAAAAGCATAAAAAGAAGTATGTGTAACAGGCAAAGGGTTATCATCTGGTAATATTCATAGTTTCATTTTAGCTCTGTTTTTTCCTTTGGTTTTACAGAACTATGCTGATTCATAACCAACTGGAGGCAGTTCCTGCTTCTTTGTAGCAACTTCACTATCTGTTGTAATCACAGAATCACAGATGGATATGGTGAACCGGTCTTGTACCCCTTCTTCTTCCATGCCTCCCTCCACAGTCTGTCATTTTAGTCTGTTCTTTGTGTGATCCCCCTCCTACAAACTTTTCAAGATGTTACTATCTTCATGAAAAACCATACAACCATTTGAAAACTGCCACGCTAGATCATTATTTTATTTTATTTTATTTTATTTTATTTTATTTTATTTTATTTTATTTTATTTTATTTTATTTTATTTTATTTTATTTTATTTTTTATTTTATTTTTTTTTTATTTTTTTTTTTCAGAAGCCTGAGATATATTAGCAGTATACTTCATCTTTGTATTGTTTTTCTAAGGATGATATGTGAAATTTAATGATAGTTGTGTTTCCTATCTTATTATGCATATGTGAGAAACTGAGATCACATCCTTACAGCTGAGAAGACAAGAACTGGAGACATGACTGTCCCTCAAGGCTCCCTCTAATATCTGGGTTTATTGCTTGATGACTTCATTTATTATGTGCAGTATGGTGATAAAATTTGTTCCCCCGCATCCTGTATCTATGTTATCTATTTAGATGAGAAGCACTTGTGGGCAAACACGGTTTCTTACTGGGCAATTATGTGTCACTACAAACAAGGACACCTGACCTCTCTTACACTCTGTAGGCACAGTGCCAGTACAAAAACAAAACAAAATCGCCATCAGCAACATACTCTTCATTGCATTACTGACTTGTGGCTTACCAGAGGAATGTGCTAGAGGTGGCCACAAAAAGCAGTCTCTCTAAAATGTAAGTTTTGTAATGCCTTAAACCTGAATTCAATAAATGATGAAAACAAAGTAGAAAATGAATGTCCTAATTGGTCTATGCAGAATCAAAGCGCTGAGCAGTTACTTTTACATTTACTCATTATTTTATCATTTAAAAATATTTAAAAGCTCAGGATAATTTGGGGGACTATTAAAAAACCTTAATGCAAATAACACGACCTTTGTGTTAATGATTTTAGTGAAGGATTATTAGTAGGCAATTAAATGAATGACCGGAGGAAGCCATTATTGCGCTGTCTGAAAATGTCAAACTCTGAAAGAAGTATACAGCCTAAGGAAAATGGTGAAAATAGAAGATAAGTACTGCTAAAATCTATTCTGGACAGATATTGCACTGGACAAGGGGATAATGTAACATTCTGTGCAGGCTGCAAGATGCCCCCTGGTGTTACAAAGCTCTGCTTTTCGTTCTGTTCAGACACAGTACCCGGTCAGAGCAGGATAAAAACATCCGAGGTGTTGATAGAGGAAAAGAAAGCGTAAATGGTAAATGGAAGCTACAGAAAGCTGCAAAGCTGGAGAAGGGGGATTGGTAGCAGTGCCATTTAGGGTCTAGCTGCCATTTGCAATAAAAAGAATCTCAGTTTTGGGTAACATTTTCAGTAGCAGGAGTTAGGGGATGCTGGGTGACAGGCAAAGAGAAGCCACAAAGGGGGTGGCGATGGGGATCACTCATGGAAATCCCAGTTTGGAAGAGGTCAGCAGTATTTTGTGGATGCAGTAGGTGGAAGGAAGGCTTGGAGAGGCTTTGGAGAGCTGCAGAGCGGTGTCTCCCTCTTCACCTTGATATTTCTGCCATACTACCTTGAGGGTTATAGGACCCCTTAACCTGCCCTTTCCAGTCATGTCTCACCTACAGTTGCCACAAGCATCATTGCCTCCTGTCTTCTTCTCCCTACAGCAATTTCTACTTGCTTGGGGCTGCTGAGAAAGGAAGGAGAAGCAGGGAGGGGACAAGAGAAAAGGCACTATTTCCATGAAGGGAAAAGGAGGACTAGAAAGTGCCAAGCCAAAGAGGAAGGCCTTAGGGAGCGAGGCTTTCTGTTCCTGTTTCTGGGGTCAAATATCACTGCTCCTAAGGACTGCCATTCCAGTTCTGGTGCCTATTTCCCTTTCTTTTGGAGGCAGCAGTGGCTGTGTGGGCAGATGGCAGGTATGGCCTGCGTGACTTGATGTTTCTTAGTCCAGAACCATGAATAGAGTCCCTGTTTCCCCAAATAGCAGTGTTCTGACTCCTAGGACACTCTCATGCAAGAGCCCTGGTTTTCAGGTAGAGCTTTTTGTATTCAAATGCATTTGCAGACATTTAAGCAACAAATGGTAAAAGTATTCCTTGTTATGAAAATGCTAATAAGTACCTAATAGTATCCTGAACACAAGAAAGGGACAGGAAAGAAGTGGAAATTAAATATTTTCAAGGTCTAAGATCAAGCTGGATGGCATGAGGGGGATTTCCTTGTAATAGTCTTGTCAAGGAAGAGAGAAGAACATTGTAATAAGGATGAGATAAACTAAAATCTCGTTCTTGCCTCTAAACTGGCATGGCTCTTCACCAACCTTAAGTGGCCGTACTTGATGCTAGCAAGTGGCTCTGTGGGGCTGGTTTTCCAGGACTCTTCTGGAAATAAAGTCACATAAACTGTGCGGAACTAAAAATGTATACACAGGACCAGAATCTAAAGTAAGTGATACTAAGGTTCAGGGGGAATTCCTACATTATAACATAGCCATTTGTAACTGGGTATTCAATATTTGCAACTTTCATTTGTAGGATCTTGAGATGGCAAAAAAAAAGACAAAAAAAAAAAAAAAAAAAAAAAAAGCAGATGTTTTCATTCACAAGCTATTTTCAATATTTTATGAATATAAAATCTCTGCCCATTTTGTATGTCCTTATGATGGAAAAAAGATCGTGTCATCTCGTATCATTAAGAGAAAATACCAGGGTTTAGCTAGGTGGCTGATTTTTATGTTGACATGGTTTGGAGATTGATCAATTGTGAAAGTTTTGGTTCTCTTGTGAATTAGATGAGTGAGGACAGGACACTTAGGAAATGAGGGCAAAATCCCTTTGAACAGATCAGTATTGGTTGTAATAAAATTCGCAGCATTTCATTATGTAAAAATATGTTGTAAACCAAACAATACTCGTGTTGTTCTTATAGCCTTCACTGCCAAAGGAAATAAGGTCAGAAATTCAGCTTTCATTGTAATGAAAACCTCCAGTCCTTGTGGACAGAGGAATAAGACCTTGAAAATTTGACATATGTGTAAAATGTTGTCTTATATTACAAGATTAAAGTTTAAAGAGAAAGAGAGAGAGAGAGAAATCTCTTCTAGTGATTTTTAGTAAAGCCATTCTGAATTTACAGAGACCAACTCCTGTTTGTGTCAGTTCTTAGATGGGTAATACTGAGCATACGTCCCAAAGATGCCCAGTGGCACCGTACCAATTTGAGCTAAGCTGAAATACATTTTCCCTTCTTTTAAATGCAAGTTTCTGCTCTACCATATTATAGAGCCATGTTATCTGGGAGTTGAAAGCAATACCAGATGGTGGTTAGATGTAGTTTGGCTGGAATTTGCGGTTTCTCTTGTCTAGCCACATGTTTCACCACTTGCAAGCTTCTAAATTATATTGTTCAATTATTTGTCTCCTTGGCTCAATATTCTCTTTCTCTTCTGATTTGGTGCAATTCTTCATGCTTTCACTAGGTGGGTCCCCACAACAGTACACAGGGTGAGCAATGTGTTGAATAGCCTGAATTCCTTTTGGGAAATGTATCTCCCAGTTGGTTTTATTACCACTTTTTGGGCAGAAGTTCACTGCCCCACATGTCCTGATGTGCAATTTAGTGATTTCAAAAACGGATTGAGTGCTGCAAAGTTGTCATGAAGGGACTGGATTTAGGGATCTTCCTAAGATTATTCCCTCCTAATGTATCTGTTTCAACTGGGGTTTAAAACAAATGTGCTCTTCTTGTAGCCAGTTGTGTATAGCCATATCAAACTTTGCAATCATTTTACCTTTCAAAGGGTGATGCAAAGCTGGTTGGTTAGCAACATCAAATATATTCCTTCCTTCCAAAATCAGAAGTTAGCCAGCATGTCTTAAATGCTTTGTGATTTTCCACACTAGCCAAAACAACAAAAATCAGTATCCTTTTCCATGTGTGTTAGGTATTTACTGTCTACACAAGATTTTTTAGCTAAAATCTTCAGAAATTTTCTTTCCAAGTACAATTGCTTTATATGAGTGGGTACTAATATCAAATATATATACATATTTACTTCCTAAACCTGACCAAAACAAAGTCCAAACAGAAAAGTTTAGTTCTTTCTATCCCATAAAGCCCCATGAAGAAGATAAAGGGGAAAAAAAAGTGAGAGACTAACAATATTTCTTAATGTCCTGTTAGAAAGCCAGTGTAACCCAAAGGTGGGTAGCATAAGAGGTCGACGCGTGTATGTTGTGAGCATTTGTTATGCTCCCCCAGACAGATTCTGAATGTGATTCCTGCCTGTTGCAGCACCCATCTGTCACATTAACCTGGGAGAAAACTGCAAGTCAGGAACAGGGCAGCTATTCAGCCTGCTAATTCTCATAGTTAGGGCTGTATGGTCTTTAAAAGTCCTGGTGCTCTGAATGAGGAGGCACGCTACATGTACTGTCTCGGGTTGTCTTCACCCTGCTCTGAATGAGCATCAATTAGCCTTCAGAAAGCTCTGTATTGTCAGGTCCAGGCTGCTTCTGACATTCAGGCTTGTATACATAAAGCTCTCTCTCTATAGTATAGTCTGTAGTGTTATCTTCAGACTGAGTAACCCCTGGGTGGCTTATCAGTTACCTTTCAATGTCTACTTCTCATACCTTGGCACCTACAGAAAGAAGAGTGAAACAGCCTAGGTAATTATTGTGAGGCTAGTTTTACTTTTTCCTCTTCCTTCATTCCCTCTCTTATCCAGGCTCATTAGGTGAATCTATTTCATCTGCTTATTTGACATGGTAAGCCAATTCATCTGGAAGTCTAGCAAGAAATGCAAATTTTGACTGAACTAAAGGTTTTGTTTCATGGGATCTATGTTTAGAGGGCAAAGAAAGGGTTCAGAAAATTCTTGCATTATGTATGACAAAGATAAACTGAAAACTAAAATAGGTTCTTTTCTCGCTCTGTGACTAAGTTGTATTAAATAAAGCTGATATTCATTATTGAATATATTTAAACTCAGGAAACCTTGGTCCATCAAATAATGAATGTCAGACAAGACAAAGACTGCCGCAGTACACAGTGGCACAGTAGTGCTTAATGTCAGAGATCTGGCTTAAAATTGATCCTCAGCAGTGGCTGTAGCATCTGATTTCCTGGTTTTAGCAAGTAAGTAGGTAGAATATTCTGTGTTTTACCAAAGCCAGGTTTAATCATCTCCTTGGCTTCATTTTGATGGCAAGAATCCCAACTTGGAAAAAAATAGCTACTGTATACTTTCAGTTTACTTGTGTCTCTAGGTGATGGTTATGAGCTCCAGTAGTTATCTCTTCATCATCAGCCTACTATTAGTTGCAATCTCCATTCTTCAGCTCTGGGCCAAATCTACCTTTAGGCTGAGTACAAATGCTCGAGGAATCCAGGGCAACGTGGAACAGTGAGAAATTCTCACAAAACCTTGGTTTACGTTTAGAAAGTTCTTGTGTACCTGAGCCCAGAGACTTGATCTGGGAGGGGGATCTCCTGCTCTCCTCAATTAGAGTCACTGTTCTGCTTCCCTGGGAAATTACACGAGGTGTAGTGGGAGTACTTGTCATTTCTACTTCCAGAGTTTGAAGCCACAAAGCCTCACATACTATATGAGGTTGGTCTGCTCACACTTGTCTGGCACCATCGTTTCCTCTGGGAAAATGGCAAAAGCAAATAGCAACTTGCCTGTTTGCATGTAGGCGTGATCCTCCTGAGAACATATAATTTGGCACCGTGTGCAACTAAGTTCAAACATCCTCAAGCTATGAGTTGTTGACAACATCTCTCAGAATAGACACATAAACTATGAAAAGCAGTTTTGGTGCTGTGTTATTTCAACCTTACCTTCAAAAATTGTAATTGTTCCCAAGTCACTAAGTCACCCCGGTTGGTGAAATCTGCTTACAGCAGAGGATGTCACCACGTAACCCTTGCATTTGCCCCTCATCTGTAGGCAGAGGGTAACAAGACTTAACCAGCCTCAGCAGCATCCAGGGAAATGCAAAGCACACGTGTGCATTGGCGAATGCTTATGTGTGACTGCCCCACAGTGGCTGTGCCTACAAAGGGTTCAGTCCTTCAGGCCTCACAATAAAGGGAACAGTGCGACATCTGACATGTCAAATAACGGTGAGTTCTCAGTCAGATTAGTAGTTAATTAGTGGAAATTGGGCATTGTGTTTGGGCTGTTTTCTTGTTTACTACTCAGGATTTGAATATGATTGGCATAGCTGGCGGTGTCATGTCTATATTCCTAGTGAAGGTCTTGTTCCTCCTTTATAGGAGGTTGAATAGCAGTACTTCAGAAGGAGGTAAGTAGACCATATAAATATTCCAGGGCCTCTCAAGAGGGAGTCAGCAAGCGAATCTTGGCTACAACACAGAAAAACTGAGAGTTGTTAACAAAGGGGATTAAAGTAGTAGGCATCCTCTGGGCTATAGCAGGATTTAACAAATGCCTGCGAATTTAATGTTCAATAGGACTCCAAGGCAAAGCTTGACTAGAACTTGGAATCGGCACAGAGGGAGAAGAGAAAGCAGGCCAGGATCATGTTACTCATCTGATTGCAAAGGGCTCTGTTTTCAGCGCTGCCCCCAGGGCTTTACCTGATGTATCCAAATAGAAGATGTCTGCCCTTCCCACCCTGCAATCATTCATACATAAACAACCTCTAAATACTTTTCTGACTGCTCTGCCAGTTTCAGCTCTTCTCGCTTATTCGGTGCCTGCTCTCCTTGCCAAAACAACAAACTGAGTATGTGTGGGTTGTGGTTGGGGGCAGAGGCAGGCAGCAGCGGTCTGCTCATTTCCTTTGTTTTTCATGTCTCTCTTTGGCCTCTCCTTGGGTAAAATCCAGGGGATGGATCATCGCTGGTTCCATCTTGATGCAGAAGGAACAGACATCCCTTTTGAAACAATGACAGCTTTATGAAGCTTGACTGTCTCAGCCAAAGTCTTGATGCTATCATCAGACGTGTCTTTCTTCCCAGTCCCTGCAGGTGACTGCAGCTGGCAGCAGATCTTTGACAGTCGGATTCTGTATGTTATCTCCGTTGGACCAAGCCTTTAAATAATTGGATAGGAAGATCTGGGGAACAGATATGCTATTTCAAGGCATAAATAACATTGTGCTGAGTGCTGCAGAGGGCCTTTATTGAATTTAGTTCTATTTGGTTCAAACATGGTCATCGGGTTTGGCTTCCAACCAGCATCTCTGGTAGATGAATGCTCAGTTTCTTCTTAGACCACCAACCATCTTGTACCAATCACTGCTCACTGGGCCTGCCTTCCTCAGCTCCTCAGTGGCAATAATAAGATGTCCCTAACCTACAGGAAAGGGAGATGAGGAGTAGTGGGAAGTCAGTGTACACAGGTTGTAAGATTTTCTCATTTTCTGGTAATAGAGATCTATATGAATATCTCAGACACAGGATTGAAGTGGCAAGAGTAGTTGTTGCTAACAGCAAAGGAATGTGGAGAGTGTTAGTGGTACACTGTCATCATCATCTCATGTCAAGTAACAGTGAAATCCAGCCCTGAGAAGAAAGCCAGTGTAGACTATGCAAAGTAAAAACTTTGAGCTGTCAGAGCTGTAGAGGAACTTAAGGTTTGGGTGCTCTACCTGGCAACGTCATCCTGATGGCTTAAAGATGTTTAACTCTTCCATTTGCATATTGCCACTTGCGATGATTACTCAGAGCTTTGCTGTAGGTCACAAAGGTCACACATTTTTGATAGTGATCAGCCTTACATTTTAATCTGCAGGCATTAGCTCAAGGCTATTTCTTTGCTTCCAGCACACTGAAAAGTGTTGAGCTAAACGAAAACAAGCAAAGAACCACAACGACATAAACGCACATTCCTGTTTGCCTTTTTTTTTTTTTGTGCCCCCACCCTTTTTGTATAAAGGGGCAATTTCAGTTCCTAGCCTTTTCTGGAATGCAGCCTGGGAGGTGATTTCATTTGGCTGTGCAAAGAGGAGCAGCGCAATCCTAGCGGTGACAGCATCCTGCCAGCCAGCGCTGCTACCCGAGCATCAGCAATCCCCATCAGGCTGAGGACTAGCAGGTCCCCAGCAGCTATAGATCGAGGAGAGCAAAAAAAGCATTAAATGATTTGACCTACGGCATTTTAGGACATCAGCTCCCTTCCCAGAAGCCTGGGAGGCTCTGGATTCCTTGGCGTCTGGTGGAGCCAGGGAGCCAGATTAACTGAAGGACTGTTACTGTTTTGTCTTGGGTGAGGCCTTCTGGGCAGCCAGCTGCTTTATTTTGTGCATTGAGCAGAAAGATGCTTAAAAAATGTGTGTACTAGGGACCAGGGTTTGGAAGCAAGAGGGTAAACTGGAGAATATATATTTTTTCTTTCCACAGCAGCCTTTGGTAGCCAAAATTGTTGGCAAAAACAATAAATTCCCTTAAAGTAATTGCACATTGCCCTGTCATGCAAAGTTTAAGACAGAAAGGTCCAATGTGGTGCTATGGACCTGGTCTGAAAATTATTCAGCTGCCTCACTCTAGCTGCTAGAGGTTGCTCTTGGAGCACTGTAATGTGCTGAACAGTTCTGAAAGTCAGGACCCAAAACTCTAATGTTGTAGCTAGACTACAATTACCACACTTCTGTGTAAACAGCAAGCGCTACTGACAGCGATGGGTTTCTCCATAAGCAGAAGTGTTCACCTGGAATTAAATCTTTATCTGTTTCCAGATACGAGATCATCGGTATCTTATGTGCTGTCCAGACAGAGCCTGAACAAAAACGAGAGGAACTGTAAGGTCAGTGACATTTATATAATCCCCAGGATATGTACTTTCGCAGATCATCCTTTTATAATGCAGTATTCTTGTAACTCAGTTCTAACTCTTTTCCACATCTGAAAGCAGAAGAATTATTGTGCAGTTTTGGCAGTATATCCCTTCCTACAAGAGCTGACTCAGAACAGAAGAAAAGACAGCTTTGTTTTTCCACCTATGGCTTTTTAAAACATTTTTTGTCTGATTCTGTTTGGCTCACAGAGAATGTTTCAAGGATATGTAGCACGTTATGTTATTACTTCGGTGTGTCTGTATTAAACCGTTTATCATTCCACAGCCCTGTGAAATGGGGAGGCCTTGCAAGTCTTGAGTTAGCAATGAGGATACGGTAGCACAGAAAAACCCCTGGAAGAATTCTCTTAAAAAAAATTCCCACAGTGGATGAGTGTTGCCTTCTTTCTTCTTTTCTCAGACCTCTGATGGCAGTGAATGAACCATGTGGGATCAGGTCCGTGCGAGGGACAGGGGCAAGGGGGACCTGCTGCAGCTCCCACTTCAACCAGAAGCGTGAGCACACAGTACCCTTGACATGAGCACACGGTACCCTTGAAAGGCAGGTCTCAAGGGATCTGGCAGTAAACATCCTGAAACTGCCTGCAAGAAAACTGCCAGCAGACATCTGTTATTTTGCCAGATTGGTTTCTCCCTGACTGGAAGATAGGGAATGCAGTACAGTAGCAGATATATCACCCAGTTTGGGGAATGAAGGAAGGCATTTGGTGTGTAAGTTTTGACCCGCCTTTGTTTTCTTATGTAAACAATAATGAACAAAAATATAATCGATAAACATATTAATAAGTTAATGATTAGCTTACTTAACAATGTTGTCCTTCAAATTGCCATTAGGAGGCATTTGAGCTGATGTATGAGTCTCAGAAATCATATTCCAGGTTCCTTGCTGGCCTGTCTGTCTGTACTGATGCAATTCTCGAGGTTTTCCTCACCACAGCGGTTAAGAGCTAGAAACCTTACTCTTCAAAAACATACATGTGTGTTGGATGACCAGGTTAAAGTCTCTACTGCCAAGAGAAACCTGGCTATCTAAGGTTTCCAGGTATCTATATAGATTTTTTTCTGATGCAACAAAATGAAAAACAAACTCATAAACCAATTGGGCACAATCCCAAACTACAGAGGAACACTTTAAGCCCCAAGAGAATAAAACAGGAAAACATTTGCAGTGTTCAAGTTTGTCCTAGATTTACCCAGACAGTTCCAAAACCTTTTTCTCTTTATTTCCTGTCAAGTTTCTGGATCTAATTAGATTCACCTACCTTTCACTTGTCTGTCACATGAGACATGTAACATGAGAGAATCTCATCAATATAAACTGAGATGTGATTTAGATTGTCAGCTTAAGAAATAGCATTGTAATGGTGACTGTAAATCTCCAGCTCCCCCATTACTTGCTTTGCCAAGGACACTCAAACTCAAACTTGCTGTGTGTCTCTTTTCATCGGAGGAATTTGTGTTGTCTGCCCATGGCTCAGACCTTGCAGCTCGATGGTAAATCCCGCTGGTGACTCGTGGGAGTCCCACAGGCGGCGTGTGGTAAATGCTCCAGGATTTGCCATTCACCCACCAAGTAATTGATTCATGATGCTGAAAGGAGTGCTGCATTTCACAACTGGCAGATGTGTAGAATCTGCTTTATCATGGGAGAAGATTAAAGATAAAGCAGTACTTAAGAACACAAGATTTTCAATAATGGAGAAAATTACAAAATGATATAACAAGATGTGTCACTAAGATTATGCTTGGCAATAAAGACCTTTCGTAGCTGCTCCAATATCTCATCCAGTATGAGGATGACTGACTAGTTTCTGCAGTTTATATCAGATTTGGTACACCTAGAAAATTTTAGAGCTGCATCTTTCATGTTCCTGTTGATAAAGAGAGTTCTCAGAGTCTTGTGCAACAGCTATCCTAGCCTAAAGCAGACTGTCTTGTCACCTGCTTCTGGTAACACTTTCCTTTTTTATTTCTTCTGATAGGATACACAGACTCATGCTAATGAAGGAGATCATGTCACTTCTGTACAGTGTTCTCTATAAAGTGCTTAATTATTTTTTCTGTTGTACACTTTGATTAGAACTCATTCCTGGCTTTAGTTTTGAATTATTTTCTTTTTTCCTCTACAAGCCCCTTCAGACAGGGTGCTAAATTTTTCAAATATATTATAAATATATAATATCCAATTCATAAATAATGTATTATTATTATAATCTCATTTGAAAATGCAACTGAAATTAGCTCATTTTGAGCAATTTAGATTTGATACTTGAAGGTAAAAGGATATCAAAACTGGGAAGTGGAGTTTCTAGAAAGAGGGTTTGGGGAACTCTCCAGTTACTTGTGAGGACTTTTTCCTTCTAAGCCCCTCACGCCTCTGTTTAGCAGGGATGGGACATTTTAGCCACTAGATATGTTGGATATGCCACTCAAGAGTTCTTTGTTTATGTGTGTAAGGTTGTGTATGGGAGGGTTCGATTCTCTTACCTTTACAACTCTGGTGTAACCTTGTTTAGGTGTTTTTACTTCTGTAAGATTTTGAACTCGGTACAAAATAAACGTGGTCTCAGCATTCTATGATGACCTGTAATGTAGTTCTTCTTGCATTAAAACTGCCCCATATCTGACACAACAGTACAAAGTTCAGGCAGTTTGTTGAAGCCTGAACTGGACTGTTCTGATATGATTTTCTTTATCTTATCAAAAGTCTCCCCAGTGAGCCAGGTGAGTCCAGACTATTTGATTTTTTATTTTTTTTTTCCTTCAATCTTTTTCTTCTGGGTGCATGAGCCAGTTTGCTATTCTCTGGCTACTGGTCCTTAATTTCTGTCCAGTTCCTCTCTGGGCATTTTTATCTGTGACTGTATGATAGGAACCTTTTGTTTTCTGGAAAGTCTGATTTGCCTTAATCTGCCTTGGAATAAAATATTTTTCTCTCTTATTTTCCTAGTTCTGCCCCTGCCATGCAAACTTTGATTGCAGTGTGTATTTTGCTTGGACATTTTGGATTCCCTGCCACCTCACCTGCTGCATACAAAACCAGATTAAACTTCTCTGGAGTTTCTCCACTGTTACTAGTTCAACATCCTGAAAATGATATTGTATGCTAAATAGCAACTACATCTCCACAGGGATAGGCACAGCTGCGGTAGGCATGAGTAGCCTGAAAAAATGGCTTATAAAATTGGCCTACAGTGATCCGAGAAGTGTAGAACCACAGTTTGAAACTCTGCTGTGCACAGTTCATCCAGTTTTAAGTGCAGCTGATGAGGTGTATATCAATTGTCAGCCTGGGACTGGTACAAAATTTAAAAAATTTTCCTATGTTTAGCTCCAGTTGTGTGTCTAGTGGCTTCTTTTTCTCAAAGGCCTCTCTTTAGTCACCTTATTTTCCAGCTGACCTTATAAGATTGCAATATGCATCTGAAAAATCAATTTAAAAAGAACTGAAGCACACTCCTATTATACATTAACATGTGTCCTTGTAAAGAAAGGCCATGATCTGGGTATGCAAAAGCTAATAATTGACCAACTTGTGCTGCCATAATATTTGATCTATTTATTTTCTTTGCAGAAAGCATGCGAAACACTCTGGAGAAACACTAAAAAAAAAAAAACACCCTGCAAAATACTCCTACCAAGTTTAAATAGGCACATTTTAAAATGTTGAGCAATGATTATCAATGGTTATCACCAAGGGCTCCAAATCTCTTCTGTCTAACAAAGGAGAAAATGCAAATTTTACAGGTAAATGGCAGTGCATGAAAAATAGGTTTACTTTGGCTCATTATAAGAATAGAGAAAGAGCTGTAAGATCTAATGTGATAAGGAAACATGAAAAGGCTGGTTTGTGGTTTTCTGTTACTCACAAGAGACAAGTTCAGCATTTGATTTCAGGAAGTTTCTGGGGGCTTCACAAGGTACTCACCATTTACACAACTGTGACAGCAAACCACTAACGCTGAAGCTTAACCATGACATTTGACTTGGAGGTGAAACTCACAGTGACTTGCAGCATTTGAGGGGGGACAAAAGGGACAAAGTGGACAATCCATTCCTATGTCAACACTAGCAGCAGAGGGCTTGTAGTCTAAGACTCCCACACCCAGGAACTGCTGAGAACTCATTTGGTCTCCCCCCTTGTTTGCCTTCCATAATGTGTGTGTTGATGCTTTTGCTTTATTTACTGATTTTGCTCCGTTTCCTCCAGCTAGAATTGCCTTGTGCCTGGGAGTATTCCACTTCCCCAGATTTCATACCACAGGACCATTTCTTTCCTAAAATGTTCTGCATAAAGCTTTTACTACGGTAATTGATATTTGGTGTGCTGTTGGTGTATAAAGCCAGATGGTGAAGTCATTTGTGCTTTTTTACTCTAACAGTGGTGCTGCACCATCTTTGGCTAACATCTCATGATATTCATGATGTTTGTCTCATAATGTTCAGAGTTATCTCACAGCCTGGTCTGTAGGACTATGGTAAAATGAGTTGTTCTTATCCTTTCCCAATGAATTTTGGGAGAACTCACCTTTCCTTCTGATCAAGCACATATATTCTGGGAGAACTTCAGAGGACTTGGAGAATTTTAATAGTTTATCTCCTATCCACAGTATTCTAAGGAAATAAAGGTATTTCACCCAAATGAGTCAACCCTTTACTTTTAGTTTATGACCCTAGATAAATTTGATAGATGTGGTGTTTTCAACATAGGCTTTCTAGTTGGAGAGGACCAAGATTTTAGGCTTACATTTTTTTCTCTGAGTAAGAGGTAAGGTGGAGGCAATACGTGGACAATATAATGTCACAGAAATATCAGTTTTAGTATCCAGCCGTGAATCCTAAACAAATCTGGTGATAGTCACACTTTGTTGGATTTAATTCTGCAATTAATTTTACATCCTGCATGGGAACATATTCCAATCACTTGTTATTACCCTTGTCATATTGTATAATCCCTTTCATAAGTATGTTGCACAGGTTTTTGTGTTTTGTTTTGTTTCTTCCCCCAGTTTCTCACTGAAAATCTGTTCAGGACTTGCTTGTTCTTATAGCTAAGAAACTTCTAATTCCTCAACTAAATGTATACGAGTCAATTTATTTACATTTGTTCTTGTATCAACTTTAGATTTCAGCTTAATTGAATTGAGTGGGAGCTGAGAACACTTTGAGAGGCTGACGCTTTTTAAAAGTGCCTATAAATCTTTAATTCCAGTGCTCTCCAGTTTTCAAGGAGAAAGTACATGTTTCCTCCTGCCCGGCAACAGAAATGCTTTGATACCAACGTGTTCTTTTAATTTGCTTAAAGCAACTCTTCAGTTTTAGGGGGTTGTTTTAATTTTGCTTTTGTGACTTGAAATATCTGGTCTCTTGCATTAGACATTAAAGAGGAGAATAGCATACACTTCCAGGGATGAATTTTGTTAGTATTGGTTTAACAGAAGACAAATAATTAAAAAGCTTTACTATGAATAGAATTCATGAGAGACTTATTATTTTTTATTTTTTTTTTTCACAAAATCATGGAATTGTAGGGGTTGGAAGGGACCTGCAGAGATGATCAGGTCAAACCCCGCTGCCAAAGTAGGTTCCCTAGAGCAGGCTGCCCAGGTAAAGATAAGAAACCAGCATCCTTCATTCAGCAATACCCTTGAAGCTGTAACTTTTGTGTGATTTCTTGCTGAACAGTGGTTTGATCTTTGACATGTACTTTTTTGGCTATTGGGGTTTCCTCAGTTTTTCATTTAGTGCTAACAAGCAGAACGTACTGAAAATATCTTTCCTAAAATTGTCCTAATTTAGTGGCACATCTGTGTTGTGGTGGGCCTAAGCCTTTTGCTGAGGGATTACTGTCAGATCTGAAGAGATGAATAAGACAAGTTGTCCCTTCATGCCTGGTTCAAAATGCAATGTTCAAGTTTTTGCTGCCAGACATCAGGTCTTGCTGCTGAGTTGAATGGTAGCAAACCTTAAGGATTTGAAGAATAATGTAGTTGTTAGGCCAAGCACCAGAAAGGAAATTCTAAGTAGCAATTGCCTAAGAGAGGCATCTGAAAAACAAATATGAATATTCCAAAAAATCAAACACATTGTAGCAAATATTTTACATTTTATTCTGGCTGTGAGATATTTGATTAACATGGATCCCAAATCCCAATAAAAGCAAAACTTTTGTTATAATAAGATTGCAGGACTAGTCCCTTTAGTATTTAAGTCCCTTTATTATTAACTTTAGTAATTAAGGCCTGCCTCAAGCAAAAACTGTCCACACTGCCTACTCCCTAGTTACCTTGGGACCAATTTTGGGATACATACACCACATATGCACATATATGTATGTCTGTATGTTAGCAATTCTGTACCTTTACTTTGGCATTGCCTTTACTACAAAATTAGACCTCTTTATGGTGATCATTATATATAGATGATTCTCCTATATTCTTAATCGGTTATACATTATTTAATCACTCTCACAGTATATGCCACTCAAAAAACAGATGTGTTCGGGATCTGATCAAGAGTTCTCAGGCTCAAAGCACCTGCACATTATAATCAAAGCACATTAAAATCTTCTAGGTACTGAGTAACAGTTTAACATAATTTAGGCAGCTTAGAGAGTCTCCCACGTTTTCCACCCTTGTTTTGTTCTGTGCTAGAGAAGTTAAAAGTGGTTGGGACATGAAAATTAAGATTTGTATTTAAAAAGAAGACTGTCAGTTCCAGATTATACATTTCCTGTCATCTGGGACACTTGCAGAGATGTTTGCAGGAACAGATATGTAAGTTGGTTGCAACTCACCTGCTATGGGACTTTTAAAATTTTTTTATTTTCTTGTTTCAGTCTTCTGGCTGCTTATTCTCCTCCAGTATGTAGGTTCTGTTCCTCTCCTCCACGCATTTCCTGATGTTTTCTGTCCTACAGCAGTACTTTTTCACATCAGGAGCTGTGCTCTGTAACAGAATTTTAGCAGTTATGGCATTAAACCTTGCTAGATCTATCTGCTTTGTGAATAGGGAAGGGGGCAGCAAGAGGAGGAAACATGGGCCAGGGCTTTGTGTCACCCAGCCCAAGTGTGCTGTTAGTGGTGCTAAAGGGATGCTACAGACCTTTCAGCCAGTTTCCACCAGTTATCTCGCTAAATATATACCTGGTGATTTTTATTTCCAAATTCTGGCTCAAGCCCAGCCTTCCCTCAGGTCTGCTGTTAGTCTGTAAATGGGGACCTCTCAAGGCCGGCAGCAAGACTTTTTAGGACTTCTTTTTATTACTCTTTTCATGCAATTTGGCAAGATTTTTGCCAAGAAGCTGCCTTTCTTTCAGTCTGGTTGGCAGCTGCCTTTGACATATTTCAGATGAGAGATCCTTCTTCATGGATTCTTGGCCAGTTTTCTCCCCAGCAGCTGACCCTGTCTCTCACCCTTGGAAGTGTGACTTCCGTGGTCTTTAGAAGTGGATGATCTTGACAACTGTTTTTCCTAAGCAGATCTTTCACATGCCATCCCTCCATGATCCTTGCTCCCTCCATGATCCTGCTCTATCAATACTTCCTATTGTCTCTCACACTTCCCTAGCACCTTGTGCGAGCTTCTGACCATGTGCTCATTCACTAAAATGCCATTTTCCTGCTGGTTGCTTGTTTGTTTGACTGTAAACCAGTTGCTGAATAAGGAGTAAACAAACACCACAAATAGGGAGGTCAATTTGACTTAAAATACCACAATTTCAAGACTGTTCTCTGTGCTCTCCCTCCAGCACTGAGTACTCAGAGGAAGACTGACTTCTTTCTGCTGAAAATACTTAAGTTGGCTGAAAATGGGGACCTAAGCTGTTCTCAGTTAGAGGTAGGAACTGATTTTTTCCTGTAATTTTTTTTCATTTTAGGGGGAGGGCATTTGCTAGAACGTACTCTGAAAGCAGTGCCAGCATACCTGTGAAGATTCCTGTTAACTGTGCTTTGTGCCTTTTATGTAGAAATTTATGCCATTTCTAGAAACTGGGTGCTTACAGACTCTCTGTCATTGTCTATCTTCAAGGCCTAGACTTTCTCCTTGAGACAATCACTTTCTTTTACACCCATGTTATCTACTGGGTTTATGCATACCTCTACAGTGTTAGCTCTTCATTTTTAATTTAAGATTCCAAAGTCCAGCCACTCTGCATAATAAGACATAATCAAATTTCAGTGAAGAAAAAAATAATAATCTCAATGAAGCTACGCTGAATTACAATAACTAAACATGTTTGGAGTTGGTCGTATCCTGGATGGAGATCACCTTAATCTTCTGGGACCATCTTTAGACATTTGTTGCTCTTTAAACCTTTCTGATGAGATTTTAGATCATCATCTTAAGAACATATGATATAATAAATGATACAGTTATTTGGAGATATTTCAAAACAAAAGTTCTTCCTGACATGAAATTACGTAACCATAAATCTTTCTTTACCGTCATTTTTTGCCATTTTCTACCAGTGTTTGAGAGGTTTGAAGCCATTCTCCTGTCTTCAGAATCTCAAATGGAGTTGAAAAATGAAACGTGTTAAATCTATGCTTGCTACATTACAAATACATACTTCTTTTGGAATTACATCGTTGCTATGGCAATGTGCAATTTGCAGTCTTTAAATGCATATATCCATTGCCATTTGGGTGGCAGAATGATTTGCTAATAATTACGACCCTTGGTACCTCCAGCATTATACACCACAGTGCAACGTGAAGAGCATTCCTCTTTGTATCTCGCTGCTGAAACAGGAGTAGTATAGAAGGGCGTTGTGTTTGCCTCTTCCTATGGAAGTGGTCTACTGACAAGCCTCAAAAAGACTGAGGAGCAACTTGATTGCATAGATCCTAAACATGCAGGGAAGCCAGGATATGACATTTATAGCCTCTTGGGGCTGGTCCAGGATGCAGATCACAGATGGCTTTCATGCCCTGAGGCCAACTGGTACAGCAAGGCTTCTAGTGAAATTCTCTTCTTTGAGGCAGAGCAGCCATGTCCAGATTTCCTAGTGGGAAAGACCCCTGACCAGTATCAATTCTTGAACCATGCCTTGGCAGTGTCTTAGAAAGTTGTAGGTGGCCTGAGCCAAAACTCTGCAGAGACTGCATGAGCAATTTAACAATATAGGCAGCCACAGGACAGTGCTCAGGACCATGCCTTGACAGTGGCTGGCTTGCTAGTGTAGATGAATGTACTGTTTCTGAGCATCCTTCCCAGCATGTCACCTTTCGTTGTGGTGAGATGAGATCTTGGATATGCATCAGTGCACACTTTGTACCTGCTCTTCTTGCCTGTGCTCATCATGCATAGAGAAACATAAAAACAATTTCTGCAGCACCTCAACTTTAGACAGAATAGCTAGCTGGGAATTAAATAATGCACAGGTATTGTTGCCAGCAAAACTAATTTGAACAGACCGTGCTCTCAGTATAGGAGAAATACATATTATTATTTTTCAAGAAAACAAGAAGTTACCACTCGGATCTCATGCTTTTGTGATGTTTGCAATTTGCTGTGCATGTTCTGATATTCATAGGTCCCTCCGAGCTCTGTAGGCCAGCGAGGTCTCAGTGTGTGCTCTAAGTTTCTGGAAACCATTGTGCAGATGATATTTCACATCATTCTGGAATTATTTTTTGTTTGTTTGTTTGTTTTTATTAGCTCCATATTTATTCATCCACAAATGATCGCCTTCACATTGGGTCTCCACATTTACTGTGTTTTCTGGTGTTCTGCTGTTATTAGTTAACACCATGTGAGAAAACATGTTTGCATTGTTTTATACAGAAAATATATTTGGTAAGTGCAATTTTGCTTTCCCTGAACAGAGTCTAGCCACTGGCCTTGGGTGGAGGTCAAGTGGAGGAACACTGTTACAGGTATGTTCTGGAATAGCAACACTTTGCCACCAAGACTTTTCAGTATAATAAATTTGAAGCTAAACTTGCAATATTTTTTTTTTTCTTTCAGACCTTACAAGCCATTCTGGAACTGAATGCTTATGATTGCTTTTTGAAACCTCACTTATTTCTACATCTGCACCACTGCACAGTAAAAGGCTCATGTTTTGGAGCAGTCTCACCGACTCTGCTCCAGGAGGAAAGGGTCATTAGTGCCTACTGTATTGCATGAGGCCCAATGCACTCTATGCCAAGGAATAAATTCCAAAATTATTACACAGAGAAAGCTCACAGAAAGTGAGTTTGTGATTCTTCAGCTCTCTGAATTCTTCCCAGCTTTCTGGAAAGAACAGGGAAGTATTTTCAAGTTTTTACTGCTGAAGATACTTTTTGTTCTTGTGCCCACACATATCTGGTAAGAACTATGCCTCTGCCTCCTGTAAATGCTCTTTTAGCTGATGTACTGTATTATAGATACTGTTGGAAAAGAAAGTTAAAAGCAGACTCTTCATGAAGCCTGCTTGTTTTTCTATGTGTTCATTTGCAGGACTGACAAAAATTGCACAATACTTGAAATGAGTGTATCTTTCCACTGCTTTTGCATGTAATCTGCTATTTTAAAAATTTCTTGACTTTATTTGTCTAACTTGTAGACCCACATATGCAACTCAAAATCACTAACTATTGTGTCTGGCTAATAACCAGAAATCCCAAATCACAATCAGTAAAGAGAAAATTATATGCTTTATAAAGCTTTGTCCATTTCTTCTGTGATTCTTCAGTACTATGAAAAGTTCTGGATCAGAACAGTGTCATTCCTGTTAACGGATTTGTATGTGTGTGTATAGAAAGGAATAAAAATAAATAAAAAAAGATATTTATTTCAGGAGGTGCCCTGATCACTGGAAGGGTCTCCTGGCTCTCAGAGCCAACAGAGGTTACGTGAACCTTGAAAAATCAGCTTCAAGGTCCTTTATCAAGCTGTTGTGCTTCAAAAAAGAAAATGCATTTTTTATATTTCTGCCTAAACAGATCTCCCAGAGACTTACTTTCTATGCAGAGATGACATTGAGAGCACTGTTTCATTTTACTCTTACACTATTGCGATGCAAATGAGAACCTGAGCAGGTTTACTCACCTGGCACTATCGTCTACAGCACAGTGCAGGCACTAATGTGAACCATGCAATGTGGTTCAGAGCATATCAGCACGTACTTGTATGATTTATTGCAGTTCTGTCTGTCCTTGTGGTGTCAGTACCACGGACTTTGTGGGCACCTTCGGAAGGACTAAGGCTGTGGAGCAGTGAAGATGGGAGATAGTGGGGCAAGCGCTGCAGCTGGCAAAACAGGGATCCTCCTGGCAATCCTTGCACCAGTGCCACTGCCAGCCATGCTATCACGCTCTGTGTACCCATTGCATGGGCCTGCTCATCTCAAATGAAAACTCTTAGACCTTCTTGATACCCAGGATCAATTTGTCAAGCTGCACAAGTACTTTAGATCTGCAACTGGTACACTTTGAAGGGGAAAACAACAACAACAACGAAAAACAGAACCCAGCCCCTGCCTTTGGCTGTTTGGGGAGAAACTGTAAATCAGATAACATTAGATAAACATCACAGAAAGTTCCTATGCAGCAGCTTCCCTCCTACTTCCTTTCCTCCATGTTATGGTCTGGGTAAGAAGACTTTTTTGCTGAATCAGCAGGTGGATCAGTGCAGCAGCTCCAGCCCAACAGACACATCAGCAGAAATGATGTGAGCAAGAGGGAGAAAGCAGCACGGCTCAACCCAAGCATACAGCTTTAAAACAGCACTATGGGGTCTCAGGTGCTGGGACAGAATTTATTTCAGTAACCAGTCATGTACCAGAGGACATCTGACAGCCCAGAGTGCCAGCACAGGCACCTGACTGCGCAGTTTCTCTCCTTCAGCACAAAGATTTGGCGGTCTTTGTTGCAGTTATATTATCCCACTGGGGGCCAGAAATTTCTCTCTCATTGACCTCATTGTCTCACCTTGCTCCAACTGGCTAAGCTTTCCTGGCAGGCTTGCAGTTTTCCCTGCAAATTTCCCCACAGAAGACTGTTTTAATTACAGTTTTGCTGCAAACAATGCAATTTATCTGCAGGTATTTCCTCACGTTGACTATATTTCTGAAAACTCTTCCCTGCAGTGTGATGAGTGTCTGCAAGTAGCAGGTGAGTGCGTAAGGGCAGAGAGATGTAGGAGTGTTTGTCCTCTCCTCTCTGGCCTCTACAGAAAAGACTTATGCCTATAGTACTCCATTCTGCATCACGTTAATTACATTGTACTGTTGATTAAATTAAGGAGCCCTATGCAGCAGGGTCAAATTAAATCTAATAAATGTGTTGAATAGAAACTGAACAATCGACTTCATGCATGCTCAGGAAATTGAGCGGAAAGCTGGAGAACAGAGAAAAATGGAAGAAAATAGAGAGTTTTATTCTGTATAAAAATGTATGAGTGCTTGGTAATATTGCTAACAGAAAGCTTGAACAAAGGTTTAAAAACACCAGCAACTCAATTTTCCCCATGCACCACTTTTTTCAGACACACTTTTTCACTTAAAGTCTTCAAAAAATCTCTCTATACTGCATATTAAATTTCAGCACAAAAGTTAGCTAGTTAGACAGTATTTTAATTATAGCAACTACAGTCGATACAACCAAGATTTAAAGTAAAGTTTTATGGTTATTTTATATACTTAGGAATGTACTGTGGCAATTTATAATGGCAAAATTGATTCAACCTGCATTTAAGGAATAACTAGGGCAAGTTTTCTGATGGTGGTAGACCAAAACCCATGGGCAGTTTGTGCTGAATTGCAGGTAAGGCTTGCCAACGTGGACTCACACCATACTAGGGAGAGACAAAATGGCTGGGGTGTTTGTGATCCTCTTCTGCTGCCCGCCTCGAGGATGCATGAAACCTTTAAATACTTAGGGTCATATCCTTGAAGTTATTTAGGTGTCCATTAGTCTGTGAAATTAGTAATTGGGATGCTTACCCATCTCTGAAAACATGGTTGTCAGCAGTAAAACTGACAGGATTGAACATGGGAAAAATCACTTGAACTCTCATTAGAAGTATTCACAATATTGCTTGTTCAAATGATGAATAAATTATTCTGTTTGTCCACTAAGGTTAAAAAAAAAAAAAAAAAGCAAACAAAGCAAAACCATGATGCCTCACTCTGAAATAATTGGTAATTCCTTTGTTTTATAGCAGGGTGTTATTAACACTTGGTTTTATGGAGAGTCAAGCTACTGAAGTCTAGCAGCTGTAGGAGAATTTTGGCTTTGTTTTTTTTAAAGTGTGTCTCTAATCCTCAGAGCTGCAATGAAAAGTTTAAAGGAGTTTCGAAAGATGTATTTGTGATCTTAGAGGATAAAAGGAGAAAAATAAGAATAACCCCACATTGTAATATTATTAAAATTATAAATACAGTCACAGGGTAATATTATAATGGAGGGGGAAAGGTGATTCATGATGTTTTTTAGGTTTGGGAGTTTTGTAATATTGCCTTTTTGCTACTTCCTAAACCTTTTTTTTTTTTTTACATTTTTCACCATTATTAATTCAAGTAGTCTTCAAGAAAATGAATGAGTTTTTATTTAAAATTCTAATTGTGTAAAATCAGAGATAATATTGTAGGAAACAATTCTGTATAAATAAGTGAATAAATTATGTATGTGGCAGATTTTATTCCACCTCAGATGCCTGTTAATTTAAGAAAGAACAGCCAAGAAGTCTGCTCACTTATGATACCCAGTGCTAAAACCCTTTTAAAGAAATTCTACCATTTTTCCCCATTTTTTTAACTTTCAAGAGCATACTAGCAATGGAAAAGGTCATAACAGTTTTTTTTGCTAGAGGCATGTTTATTAGTAACTTTCTCAGTTGTTCATTCAAGGGATGATTTAGTTGTTCCTATATCCGTCTGCAGAAGCTCTCCTGAGTTTATATAAGTGTTGTGGGAAAGTGAGTTACAGACCCCCCTGCTTCTCTGGGGGTCTCGCAGCCTGCCCCAGACACAGTTTACTCCTCGGGGGAATTCTGCTGCCCCCATCCATCTGCCATTAATATCCCTTTATGATCCAGTGACAATGTTGTTAACCCCTGCAATGTCATTTCTGGATTTTCTTCCTTCTAGGACATGCGATAGGAATCTATGGGACTCTTATATATAACTTTAAAGTAGAGGCTTCGTATTTTTGTATCTGATTCTGTATGGTTTTAGACAAGTGGCTCCAGATTTTATACCCAAATTCACTTTGTATCTGTCAATTTCTGAGACTTCCCTAAGGAGGGAAATAAATATGAACTCGTGTATATCTTCAAGATAGCCATCACATTCCTGGTGCTGGTGGTTTTATTTCAGAAGAGGACTTCCATGCAAAATGCTTCCCCTTCTCCCCTCAGTGCTTATAAATCATTATTTTATAGATCCAGTAAGATTTGCTAGCGGTAGTTGCAGCGTAGACTGTGGGAATACACACATGCACAGCTGGGAGCCCAGTGAAAATCTGGGTTTAAATGCTGTGATCGGGGCTGTGTGGCTGTGCCAGGGCAGGCTTGGCAGGGCTTTCCACCTGGGGCACCTGTAAAACAGAATCACAGCATCCCAGCATCAGGGTGTTTGAGGGGAAGAGTGTCACTTCTAACAGGAAAACTCCCATCTTGATCCAGAATGCATGCCTGTTTCTGCACGTATGAAAGCCTCTTGTTTGCTTTTAAGGCAAAGACCCCTCGCTCTTGCAGAATTTGCTGTCGGAAACCCTCAGCCCCTCAGACCTGGGAGCGGAGGTGGCACGGCCACCAAAGAGCCACCAGGAGAAGTTCCCCATTCCCTGACAGTGCAAGGTGGGCACTGCTTGCCCACGGGCTGCCACCTGCCTCCTTCCCTCGGCTGATTTGGGCGTTTGAAAGCTTTTTGGGGAGGGAAGGAGAGGAAAAACCACGGCTGGCTGGCGGCAGCCCCGGCCTGTGGCCGCGGGGGAGCAGTGTGGGCCGGGGCGTTCGTGGCGTTTGGGTTTTATTTCTCCTCATTCTCCTTCAGGGGAGGGAGCTCGGGGGTTGATCGCTTTCAGGGAGAGCTCGGCCGGGCTGCGAGAAGGGAAGGAAACTTTCTTAACCCCTTAACCTCCCTCCCCCCCCCACCCCCAGGATGCTCCGGATATTTTTGAAAGGGCGGAAGAGTGAGAAAGCGAGCAGCGCGCCCGGGGGCATCTCCTGCTCCTGAGAAGGTCCCCCTGACACCTCGCTGCTGGGATTAAAGGCTGGGGCTGGAGAAACTCCTCCCCTTCCCTCCGCTTCTTCCCCCCCCCCCCCCCCCCCCCCTATTTCCTAAGGCCATTAAAGAATAAAAAAAAATAAAAATAATTAAGGAGCCTGGAGTAACCCCGCTGCCGGTGGGGTAGGGGACGAGCAGCCTTCCCCTGCGGAGCAGCACGCCGGGGTGCAGGGATGGGGAGCACTGCCATGGACACCAAGAAGAAAGATGCCTCCAGCAGCAGCAGCAGCAGCAGCAGGAAAAGCTCCAGCCAGAAGAAACTCATGCTGCGAGTGCACATCCCCGTAAGTGCCTCCCTGCTCTTCCTCCCCTTCGGCGGCTCTGGCTTGTGCCTTGGGCACCGGGGGGCACGGCTTTCCCTCAGCCTCACCACGCCGGGAGGCAGGGTAAAGGGGTTTGCTGCCGCTCACACCGAGCTCTGGAGGTTTTGGGGTGCAACAGGCGAGTCGTCCGCGTTTGGGCTGGGCTGGAGCAAAGGGGGGGTCCCGTGGGCTGGGAGCTCAGGGTCCTGCCTGCAGCGAGCAGCAGCGAGGATAACTCAGCTGTGGGATCGCTCCTTGTGGTGTGGCTCGGGGAAGAGCCCGGTCACCCCCAAATGCGGGGCTCAGCAGCGCCAGCTTTGGCTCTGGGAACTGTCCGTGCCTTGTGGCTGAATCAGGGCGCTCAACCTGACGCTGCCGTGGCTCAAAAGCAGCCCGGGGCTGAATTTCCCAGGGCTCGGGAGCTCGGGTTTTGACACGAGTGGTGTGTTCATTGCCGGAAAGGCAGCGACAGTGGCATTAGCACGGTGGAGCAGACAAGGGAGCCATGCAGCCTGTGCACTGACTCAGTTTTGTTTTGTACAGTCTCCCTGTAAAGCACACGAGAAGCCGTAGCACACAGCTACCAAACAACCTCAGCCCGAAAGTTTCTCTCTGGTCCCCGTGAGGACTCAGAGGCTGGACTCATCTGGGTCTTCAGCGTTTACATCTCTTTCAAAAGTTTGCTGCTTTTCTTTACTATTAGGATGTGTTATCCCTGTAACTATTTAGTTCTTCTACTCTCAGTACCAACATGGTTTTGGTTCCAGTATTTCTGGTAAAAAAATATGTCCGAGTCCCAATATCTTTTCCTGCGCAATCTGTTTTTCTTTTATCTTATTATATAAAAGTGGGAAAGAGTCCTACACAAGTCTCTGCCAGGCCACCAGGGAGCAAAGAAAAAAAGATATTTCTAAGCTTTTTCCTTTCTTTTAGAGAAGAATAAGAAGTCAAAGCAAATTTATTAGGTGTCTTGAGTGCGTGGAATAAAATGGGGGAGAAATCCATGGCTCTTCTGCACATTTCGTTTTTCTCTGGTGAGGAATGCAAGCCCAGGAGCCCAAGCCAAACTTCTGCTGCGCTGTGTGAGTGTGTTTGATCCTAGGAGAGCCGGGTCTGTTTCTGCTCACATGGGTGTTGCCTATGTGTTTGGGGCTGGAATTTTTCGGCAGCGATCTTTGCCACGTTACTGGCAGGACTTCGTAATAGGAGTGTAAAATACCGTGAAAATTAGATTTACCAGGTCTGAGCACCATTCACACTGTGCACCTTTTCCCTTTCCATTCTGCCTGCTGCCTTGCTGCGTTGCCAGCTCTTTCCACAGCCCCTTTCCTCTGATTCAGTCTCGCCAGGACCTGCTGTGCAGCTCTATCTCCACCTCTGCTCAGATAAAATGCATTTGCTGCCTGCTGAAGAGCCACAGGTAGCCTGGGAGATGCTGTGGTTGCTGCAGGATCTTACAGGTGCTTATGAAATCAAACCAAGCACCAGACATCTCTGACCACACCAGTACTTAGAGCAGTTTACCCCACTTTATGGCTATAAAGCTAAGGTGGAAAACAACGCTGAATAACTTGCTCACTCGGAACAGATGAAGGCTGATGCTCTCTCCTAATCACTTCCTTAAGCCTGCAGACAGCCTTTTGTCATGAGTGTTGCTTTAGTTTTGTCTTAGATGGAACATCACTAGTACCAGACGGTAATTCTTCATGTTCATTAATCATTTAGTTTCTTTGCTTTGCAGTTTGTCATCTAGGTAGTGGTAGTTACTCAGCCACAAATGCCTGACACTGCACTGAAGTTCATGTGAGTCTTACTGTTCCCCCAGCTGGGAGCAATTCAAGACTCGGTACAGAACTAACACCTTTCATCTCTCCTTTCTACCCCCAAAATAGGATCCTTCTGATTCATTTTGCATCATTTCAGTCTTCCTGAAATGGGCTATCAGACCCAAGTTCTTTCAGGTTGTACTCTCATTTTTGGTGGGTTTCTGTTATCTGGCAGTTTAAATATGACTGTGCTATAAGAAAGAACATTTTTGTCATTCTCCTCATTTGACAGTGGAATCTGCATTTGAAAGGGCCCATTTAGAGTGTTGTTTTTTCTCTTTCATAACGTTTTCTTGGCTGTTGTTTTGAAGCATCATTCCTATTATTTCAGTGGCGCCTGTCAGTGTAGCTGTAGTTGTCAAGGGAGCTTTCACCAGACAGTAATTTTTATTTTGTTCATCCTCTTCTTTGTTTTGCTGTGAGATCATGTTTATTGCTGAGACATGTAATTCTTGCTCATTGAGATCTTCAAATTAGGAACTGAAAGGGTCTGAACAGGAAGAGAGAGCAGTGTCAATTCTGAAAGAGAGAGCAGTGGGCCAGAAAGGTGCTGCTGTGATGCAGGCTACCTAAAACATATTTATTAATTGTGTAGAAATCCTGAATTAAAATGTGATGATAAATATTTGTGGGGGGAGGGAGGAAAGGTGAATGGTGCACAAAAAATACACTACATAATTGTATACTTAATGGCTAGAGGATTGGGGAGTAATAGACATGTCTGAAAATAAAGCTTGTATGCTTTTGTTCCTTCTTTTTTGTTGTTTTGTTTTTGAACTGGCCTCAGACGGTGGGGAAAAAATACCAGTTTAAGAAAGCTGGTTTTGTGTCTTGCAACACTCCAGGGCATTTCTCAGGTACATCTTTCTCAAGGAAGAGCATCGAAACATTATATAGAAAGTCTCAAAATGCTCTATTTTTACCTTCTTTCTGTGCTGAATCTCCTCTGGGACAAGTCAGTGGCGCCCAACCTTTGCTTCTGGGAATAGTGGTTGACCACTAAGTTCCTGCTAGTTGGGTTTCCTAGCTCCTCTCAACTTGTCATTCAGCAGCCCAGAGAGAAGCAGGGGCCACTGGATTCTCTTAGCATGGCAGGGAAGAATTTGCCAAATTGCTGGGCTGATTGAACAACTTTTTGGTTTATTTGTCATTTTCTTTGTAAATGCACAACTGACTAACTAGTGATTTAGACGAACCGTAATGCGGTCGCAGGAGCCTTTGTAAGGTAGAGGTCACATCAGCCTCTGTCTTTCCCAGCAGCATGTTCTGAGGGCTTGAAATTAGAGCTGCCTAAATGGAAATTTCTGGTCTAATACCCTTGAAATCTGCTACAGATTTGGATACAACTCTTTGCTCTCTAGATGCATCATGCCTGTAATATGAAGACATTAGCATTATAGAATCCCTTTTTAAGCCATTAGACGATAATGCTGCCACATTACTTTGAACATTTTAAAAACCCTGTTCTAAGATGGGTTGCAATTGTCTGCTGAGTAGGAGCTCGCAGTAGTGAGATCAGCGTGTTCTTCTGTCATCTTGCAAAATTGATCTGCTCTAATGCTAACGTTACCATTGTAATCCCATGTTGCTGCAGAAAAAAAGGGAAGGTTCTGCTCCTGCTTGCTTCAAATTTCAGCTGGGATAATTCAGTCAGTGCCCGAAAAGTTGTGTTGTGTTTACATCAGTGCAAATGAGAGCAGAACCTGTCTCGAGAGCTTCACCATGGCAAGTGCCAAGCACCTGCAGCTCCCAGCAGGTGAGACTTACAGCACCTTGGCACTTCCTTGGATCGTGCCCAAATGTATCACAAGGTGACTTCTTATGCAGGAGAACAAAGAGATTTTTCACAATAAGGACAAAAACAACATCTGCAAATGAATATGAAAACATCTTCTTTCAGCCTGGTGAAGTGGCTATTGCTTCTGATACTTCAGCCCTGACAACAAAGCTGATGCACTGCGAGGAGGCTCTTGGAGACCACAATTCTTTCTCATCAATGTCACCCAAACATCTCTGCACCCTTGCCTATTTCTTTGTCATCTGCCATGCTTCTGAACACATCCCTCAATGTGCAAATTCATTGCTGCTTCCAGGCCTGTTATTATGTTGGGATGCCAGGCTGAAACATCAGATGGCTCCAATTTTTCTAACCCCATGGGTTACAACACAGTTCTGACAGCTCGTGTTGGCTCAGACTCTGCCCCTCCATCTTGCTTACCACGCTTGCAAAGTCCTTAATGACTGCATGCCTAATAAGTCACTGTGAAATGATTTTGTTCTGGCACAGATTTTGCAGGGTGCTTGTCTCCTGGTAATTGCTGGGTGGGATGATGAGAACTGCACTTGAGTCTAAGGAACACTTTAGAAAGCTACATACGAGAAATTAGTTGGTCAGTTCTTTCAAAAATGAGGGAATCAGCTTCCAATGGGATCTAAGAATGAAAAAAAAAAAAAAAAAAAAAAAGAAGTTTGTTTTCTTGGGAAGAGGAGGTGAAGGGAGTCAAATATGAGAGGGAAAAGTTTCCATAAAATTAAATCTGCAATTGCCCTTGCTCTCACAGGGTGGACTCTGAGTTTTCCAGAGCTTCTGTGGCCTTGAATTTTAAATTTGTATTTCTTCCTAAGGGGCTGATATGTTAAGGATCTGAAGAGGGCAACAGGTATTTGCTTAGGAGCTTTGAGATTGCACTTTGAACCTATCTGAAGGAAAGAATAATGGATTCATATTTGCAGTGACAGTAGCTGCCGCTGTACTTAAAGAAGCTCTTAGTCTTTTTAGTTTTAAAGCATGACAGAAACTGATCCTCATCTTACTGAAAAGCACTGCTTCTTTGAAACATCACTTTTTTGTTGTTAGGGGATTCTACTCCCAGATTATCACATCAACCCTCTATTATTTATCCCTGTGAGCCCCATGAGCCCCGTGAGGTCTGTGGGTTTGCAGGAAAGTGAATTGCATTGGAGGAAGAAGTCATGAATTTGGAAGAAACCTTATAGAAATGTGGATTGTAAGATCCACACCTTCTTAGAAGGTTATTCACACCATGCTTGTATTGGGAACTACAGAAACAGAAGAAAATGTCATCCTCCCAGAGGGGCTGGGAGTGATGAGGAAAGTAAAGGTATTTGATGGTGAAAGTGAGACAAAGAGGAATAAAATCGAGTTCATGATTTTGTTGTTCTTTGCCAAAGAGGAGTCATGTTGTTAAGTGTTAAACAACCTTTAATAATTCCCATTATGTAAAGTTAGTCACATTATTACTTAGAAAGCAGATGACATTGCACCATGTTGTGTTGGCATCAGCGACTGTTCTCAAAATCTCAGCTTCTGAGATTGTTTTCTTTCTCGATATGCCAGTCCAAGGATATGAGAGTACCAGATGCATTCTTTCCTTCACCTGAATCATTTCCATTTATATTCTGCAGTTAATGTGCACCCACGTTAGCATTTGGGAGGTTTCAGTGCCTGTTCACAGACATGCAAGGGTCAACTTACGTACAATCTCACCTGGCACCACATTGCTTTCAAGCGACCTGCTCAGAGGTGACCAAAAGCAGAATTTGGCTCAGAAGACAGGGTTAAACAATCATTTTGTTGATGATGTATGGGCAGTGTAGGTTGGCATGACCCTGTGGCTGGCTCAGGAAAGAAGTAGAAAATAGTAGAAAGTCAAAAAAACATCAGCATGGTTGTTGGTAGACTGAGTTATGGACATACATGGTGAGTGGAGACTTTTAATTGCCATCCTTTTGAAGAAAAGCTGAATTTATATCAAAAGGTGTTCCATGTATAGGTAATAAAGAAAGAGCAGAGTCAGTTACAAGAGAAATTAAGAATAAAGCTGGCATAAAAATAGCCCTTTTTTGGTCTACATAACCCTAAGCTGATCATCAGGCTTCAACAATTAACCTGCTTTCAGTACCAGCTCAAGTTGCAGAGGACTGCTGTTTAGTTTTTTTTACTATTGTTTGCACTGTAGACACACCAGAGAAAGTCCTACAGCTTGGCAAATAGGGAGAGTGCAAGTCTTCAAAGCCAAAAAGGGAGAACAACTTGAATGTATCTTGAATGGAGTATGTTTTGCATGTGACTGGAAAGGAGATCTTATGTATACACATAAATATAAGATACCATCAATAAAGCTACAATATTTTTGGTGGTTTGGTGCTATAGCACCATGCTCCTAGTGAATTACTTCTCATACTAGCAGTGAGTTGAAACAGTGGTGTATATGGCAAGTTCTGCTGCAGACTGATCTTTGTATGGTTGCAGGAATCGGAATGTAATGCATCAATTTAATGATTGCTTCTGTAATACTGCCTCACAAACTGCTTGCAAATAACTACATATGAAATCTTTAAAGCAGTAAATTACATTATGTAAGCATGACTTAGTGGGCTGCGTAGCGAATGCATTGCAGTATGTGTTTCATGGTTGTCATTTATATTACACACCATGATTGTTCAGACCTTTTGGTCATTATTACATGGGGTGCTGATGATATTCTGTTCCAAAAACAGAACCTATGTCATCAGCTGAAGACTTAATCTATTTTTGCAATCAGGATGATAGAGCTACATACCCTTTTTAAGCTCCTGGAGAACACTTTCATAGATCTGGAGTTTCATTAGGAGGAAATGTGTGCATTATAAGCATTATCTGCCATGTTATGAAACCTTTATCATCATTTATTCACAACAGGCATTGTGCAATTTGCAGTCAAGTTTCCATGTTGGTAATGCTATTGGAACAATGAAAATAAAACACCCTGCTTCTAAGAGCTGCAGAAAGAAAAGCTATCACAGTAGTTAGAGTGCTGGCGTACAGCACTACAAAACACAGGATTTTCCTGCCTAGTTGTAGACTTCCTAATGGTCTTTGATGAATTACTGACATTCAAATCTGGTTTTTAGAAGCTGTGTGCCTGTTGATTCCTTTTGAAATGTTTGGATTTCTAACTCCACGTTTTCTGTAGAGTTAGAAATCGATACCTGCTGAGCTGGATTAGGGGTAAAATTTGAAACCAAGCATGAAGAAATACTGCAATGAAGACAAGCTCTCCATTGAAAAGCTATAGTTGGCGATGTTGCCTTTCAAAGGTGTAACTACCAGCAAGTATTTTGTACAGAATCATGGAAAAATTGAGGTCAGGAGACATCTCTGAATATTGTTTAGTCCAGTTCTACAGCTGAGAGTAGAGTCACAGTGTGTTGCTCCTTGTTTTATCATGATAAAATATCTCCAAGGATGAAAACCACACAGCTTCATTGCTCTGAAGGAGTGCATTTGGGCAAGTGAAAGCTCATTGAGACTAAATATTGTTTAGCTGCTAGCCAGGCAAACTGAATAGCTCCACAGTTGTTTGGATCCTGTCCTAAAAGCGTAATATTAATTTGGGAAGTTAAATTGGATTTGATCGTGTAGTGTAGAGGCTTCTGAGAAAAACATGCTCTAAGATGGGAGTGGAAACTGGAGGCACAATGTTCCCAAAAAGTCTTGTGGAAGAAAGGGAGAGTAAGGAAGAGACTAAAAAAGATGCTTAGTCAATGTTATCACAATACGTATGGGAGCTTGCCAGCTTCTCAGTAGAGCCTTGCATCTTCTGGAATGTGGTTTTCATCATGCCTTGTCATTCCTTTTGCATAAATTAATTAGAGGGGGATTTGCTGTTACAGAGTATTAATCAGGGCTTCTGTGTTGGAAGTATGATCTAAATCAAGAAGCACGAGTAAAGACAGTTCAAGAGCATGAAATCATCACCTAGTTATCTGAATGTCTATCTGCTTTATTGCCTGAGGTTGGACAGAAGAGAGTCCTGGATGTAAGCTTTGCACTGATGTGTGGTTGAAGCATGAGAGCCACAAAGAATATTCCATGCATACAGTGCAAAATAAGAATAGATTTTTTGTGTGTGTCACATTTCCATTGTTTTAACACGGAGGCTGATAAACTATGAACCACTTTCAGTGTATTTTTTTTATGTATCAGTATACCACACTGAAACCCTTATGGGATGCTCATTCCATGCATGACCTAATGCTTTTTAGCTGGATATCCATGCGCACATGAGATGCATATGTTGGTAGGGAGAAACTCTGAAGAATTTAAAGACTTGAAAGGTGTTATATACTGGAGGCATATGAAAGGAATCAGTACTGTTCCTGCAGTACTGATATTCAGGTAGATGGTTTGAGTTTAAGCAACTTGTCCCATGTTGTAGACCAGTGTGGGAGTTGCACTCATAAACTCTTGAGACCTAGTTCATGTACCTTAATAATAACCCCATCCTTCTTCCTGTGGTATTTTTCATGTAAGAGACAGTGTACAAGCTCAGCCTAAGTCAGCAGTGACTGAAAGTATTTTTCCTTTTGTTTTTTGAAAATCTGTGTTAAGTGAAAGGATTCCAGTTTTTGTCTACCATCATTCTGTGTCATAAAATAACAGTTAGTGCTCTTTTGATGGTCTGATTAGGAAGACCAATGATTCAGGAGATTAGATAAATGAGAGAAGACTACATTAAATCCTAGCACCCAAAGTGACACATCAATGAGTGTGCCTACTTATCACACCTTCCATATGGTTCATGTGGTTGTTGAAAGTTGTGAAAGATTAGTCTTTTTTTTTTGTCTTTGTTCTCTCTCTCTTTTTTTTTTTCTTTTCTTTTTTTTTTTTTCTTTTCTTTTCTTTCTTTTTTTTTCTTTTCTTTTTTTTTTTTTTTCTTTTCTGAATAGGTGTTGGCATGTCAGATGTAGAGTTCTTGAAACAAGGGATCTGCAGCCATTTAGTGCCTAGTCATCTATAAACACAAGCAGATGGGGTTTGGAGCATCCCAAACAGCATTGTACCAATCTACAGCACCCTCCAAAAAGTTAGCAGGCATCCTCTCTCCCTGCCTTCAATCTGTTGACTTATTCTTCCAGTTTCCACAGCTGGGCATTCCCCAATCCTGCTGCCAGCTAGTGCAGGAGAGAGAATACCAACATTGTCTCAAATTATTCTTCTTGGATACTCCCTCCATTAATGCTATACCAGCTCTCTATTTTTTGTGGGAAAATGGAGAGCTTCTGCCATTTGAAAAGTTGAGCCAACATTATTCTTAAACATAAGATTTATAGTCTGAGATGAATGGGAGGTAAGAAATGTTACTCAGCTGTTCCCTTTGTCCTCTTATTTAGTTAGTTGACATTAAAGGTAAATACTAATTTAATAGACTTCTTTTAGTTGGATGACAATTAATTATACATTTTCCTTATTTTTTTTTAATGTTTTGGAGGATGACTGTACGCAGCTCTAAGCTATGCAGAGGCAGGAGGGTACATGCCAACAATTCCCTTTATAAAGTAATACCAGTAATTAAAAAACGGCAATTACTTCAATTCCTTTTTCTTTATTGTGTACTTAAAGAGTGTTGGCTCCTTTCACTGGAGCAGGCCTGTGGAGGCATCATCAGCTGGCATGCAAAAGCTGCTGTTAAATGAACTCTTCTGATTTTTGATTGTAAAACTCTGAAGACATGAAAAGAGGAAGCATGCCTTCCTTAGTCATGTACAGCAGTGGACTAGTCTCTATTACTTAGTAAGAGAAAAATGTTGTTCACCTTTGGGTAATGCAGCATTCATCAGCTGTCCCGGTGGCCTCCAACCAACAGTTACCCGGGCAAAGCAAGCTGCTCTTTGCCAGTTTGGCTCTATTAACAGTCTACGTGCATCCTCCTGTCCCGTTGCAATGCTGAGTAAAACATGTTATCTTAAAATGCTTTTTTCATTAGCCAGCATGTTTCATTTTCATAGTGGGCGCTGTCAGATGAAACAACTCAGCAGGTGAGTGGTAACTTGGTGAGCCCCAGTAACTCACTCACTTTTGATGGCCAATTGATGATAATCTGAGATCAAAAAAACCCTAGAACAATGGATTACTCAAATTACTTGAAATGCCATTCACAAGATTAATCCTCGAGAAAAATATTAGGTGCTAAGAAAGCTAGGAGTTCAGAGAGATGGGGGTTTTAAAAAGATTTTGGGCATGGTAGTTCCCTTTGCAGTATTTGAAGATCCTACTGGTTCAACTGATCAGGAAGTCCTTAAGCACGTTTGAAAATCTAATTTTACATCTTTCAGGCTTTCAAAATGTCATTCTTCCCCTTCTGTTTTTTGTACATGTAGTACAAAACAAAAGCTCATTTTCCTACTTTTTCCACTCTCAATTTATTTTCAGCTTTGAATGGGGAAAACATCCTCTTGCACCTGATAGCTAAACAACAACAACAACAACGAAAGATTAGAAAAAAAAAAAGTCAGAAGCTTGCTTTTTTATGGAACAGAGATTGAAAGTAATACCAAGAAGTAATTTGGGAAGAAATAAATAGCAGCTGTCCTCTTGATGATAAAAACTGAAACCAATACCAGTGCTTGGTGTGGTGCAATTCACTGTGATACAATAAAGTCGATGTACGAACCTAGGTTTGCCAGTGACCAATTATTGCATATGATAAAGACTTGCAAACTAAATTCCTTTTCTACTCCCCTTTAACTTTCAAATGTAGCTTGAGAAAAAGCTGCACTCATTTCAAAGCTGGGAGGATTTTTTATTTACATATTTTTAGCTGTGTTACCTTTTAAAACTTGTTGTGAACTACTGCAGGCATTTAATGTGTTCAGACTTACTGTGGATAGTTATTTCAAATCGACTCTTAAATAGACAAGTTTTAAAAGGAAAAATTATCTTTCACTGCCACGATCTGTGTCTACTTTTTGTCCAAATGTTTATAAAACAGAGGTATTTGTGTTTAAAAGTATTTGGATTTGCACAAGTTGGTGCCGATATTGCTTCACAGGCTGCTCTTTGTCAAGGTCACTGGAAAGAGATGAGAGAACATCTCAAGTTGTCAGAAGGTGATGAGGTAACCAACTTGAAATTTTTGTGTACATATCTGCTGCAAAACAGCTCATCACCTTGACTGTTTTTGAGTTAACGTAATGGAGTAAAGGGCACACGTGTAATTACCAAAGACTGTTAATATCACTGGCAGTGATCTGTGTATGCATGAGAGTTGGAACACACAGCCTGAGCATCTGGGGACATGCACGTGGGGATCACCTTCTCCCAGTAAAATCTTGTTCCTGTGGACTTCAGCAACAAAATGAGAGGAAATACTAAGTATATACCCTAAGGAAACATCAGTTTTCAGATAAGAAATTGCTAAGAGTTCATTTCCAGAGAGGAATAGTTTACCTTTAATTTTGTTTTATGCTCTTGCAAGTTTTGTGCACTTGGCTAGGTTAATGAAAAAAAAAATAAAAATGTAAGGACACAAGTGCAGAGCCTGTGTGTGTGTGTATGAAAGGAAGCTGCCCTGTGTGCAGCTGTTTACTACAAGTTGAATATGTTCAGTGTGTACGTACAGGCTGGCAAATTGCTCATGTTCCAGAGAAATGAACTGTGATGGAAAATGCAGTAGATATTGAATGATTTCAGAAAAATAAATCATTATGAATATGCTTCTGCCTGATGTTAAAACATCTGGATTTAGTTTCTAGCTGTATGGAGATAATTTTCAATTTCATATCCTGTGTTTTAATGTCAGAAAACAAATAGAACAGCTATCTGACTTTGTATATTGACCTTTATGTTCTTTTTTTTATCTTGCTTCTCTCCCTTTATTTTTTATTTTTTATTTTTTATTTTTTATTTTTTATTTTTTATTTTTTATTTTTTATTTTTTATTTTTTATTTTTTTTAAATTTTTATTATTATTTTATTTTATTTTATTTTATTTTATTTTATTTTATTTTATTTTATTTTATTTTATTTTATTTTATTTTTTCTTTATAAGACTAAATAAAGTCAAACCACCAAGGACAGCATGGTAAAAGAGTAAGGTGTGGTAATTTGTGTCCTGATGTTTGTAACCTGGACTAACTTTCTTCTTTCTTTTCTCTGCCTCCCTGCATACAGCTGTTGCTGTAGAAGGCCTCCAAGTTGTGTCATGTCAAATAATGCATGGTCTTCAGAGCTCACTGGGGGAGAGCAAAGTCTGGGAACAATGTGAGCAGGCACAGCCAGCCACTTCCACTAATTGTTGATGTGGACGATGGAATACAAAAGCAGAAGGAGGGAGGGGGGAATGGAAATGTGTCTTGGTGTGGAAACGGCTGTGTAAAAACAAATATGCCTGGGCTTGCTCGTTGGGAATGTACTTGTTGCACAGGAGAACTCCCACAACAGGAATCCTCTGCATTACTCTGCCCTTGCCAAGTTATTTTAGAAGGTCTCATTTTTAGTTATTTACCTGTGGAGGCTTTTTTTGGGTATTTGGGGATGTGGATGGTAACAGGTAGTAGCAATTTACTGCTGAGCTAGCTTGGAATCATCTTAATTTTTGGTTCTAGTTATCAGGGTGCTAAATATTGCAAATGCAAATTTTAAATTAATTAATTTTAATGTAACATGCTAGTGGCATTTTGGATATATTCTGTCAAAGCACAGTCAAATATCTCAGGGAATCTCATTTTTACTGTGTTCTCTAACTCAAGGCAGGCTGGAGTGCTTTGCAGATGAATTATACACAACAAATAAAATAGAATGAAATTATATAGATGAGATTTTTATTCATAATAAATAAATAAAAAAAAACATAAAAAACAGAATTTCCTCTCCTGAATTGTTGCAATGAAATGTCTAAACTATATTTTCCTTAAACACTGAAAAAAATCAGGTAAATACAGTGATGGAGGGATGATCATTTGCTAGGATGAGCTGCAAAATGAAACATCTATCCTATAGGATAGTTGCTGTAGAAAATAATGAGCAACAGAAAATGAAGTTAGTAAAGACATTGACTTTCATACAGAAAAATGAGTAAATTTCTACTTTATTATGCAGTGGAATTTAGCTACACAGCCCTGCGTGTGCTTCATCATCTCCTGGAGACAAAAAGGCTCTTTAGATCAAGGAAACACAAAACACAAGTGATACACAGGGCACTTGCATGTTCATCTGTGCCTGAACCATCATCATACTTATGCAGAAAAGTAGGTATTTTTTTCAGTAAAATGCAACAGCTGCAATTAGTAATCGACGCAATTGGTAAAAATCCAAATGCTTACTTTATCCATTTACAACATGAATTGCAAAGTCTAAATCTGAACCAAGAGCTATTATGGAGGCAAGAGAAAAGGGAATAGCGAGCAGAAACACCAATTTGTTGATTGTATAATGGGCCTGTCATTAGTAAATTGATTATGCCAGTGCCATTTCTTTTTCTTCAAGACAGATATTGCTCCTACCAGAGCTGATGATCTTGAAAAGCAGTCTGATTATGCCATAGTGCATTTTAAATGGAAAATTATAATAGAGTTAAGGAAGATGGAAAACTATTGACCGGTAGAAATATGATTGCTGATAGCATTGCAGAAAAGCGAGAATGTGGAAAGATAAGATGGTTTATCCAAAGAGATAGATTCATCTCTTTTTAGTGAAAATTATTTAAATTAAGTGCTGTGAAAGTTACCATGAGGACAGCCCTAAAGACTGAGCATGGCTCAGAGCACAAATCAAGTCCATCATATAAAATTCCTCACAACAATTCATTGTGGCACTTTAGTTTTGACAGGCAGGATTGGTCTTTAAGCAATTACCACTAAAGGTATTTATCATTGTAGTGAGGAGATCTGACTTCCTGGCACTGCGTTGGGAACTTCATTTCTCAGTGATCTCCTAAACATTTTTGCTGACTAAGACTGATTTTGAGCCTGTTGCCAAAAGATAGTTTTTCAGTCTTCTTGCCAGTCTTCCAGTTTTCACATCAGATTTCCCTTTAATATGTGTCCCTATTTTTGTAATCCATTTATTTCCAAACACTATTGTACCCTTTGGAAAAAGAAAAAAAAAAAAGTAATTCCTTAGCAGTATCCTCCCAGCCAAAAGCAGTAACTGTTATTTCTAGATACAGTTTCTAAAAAAACCCACCACAATCATAAAATACAAGCACCACAAAAATCACTCTTGCAGTTACATGTTGTGTCTTTATTGAAAGTATTTTTTCATTTTCTTTGCATCCCTGAGACATAGGTAGACTTTAGGGATGAATGTCAGGTTTTTCAGAACATCTGATGACCTTGGCTACCTAAGAGTAGGCTACCTAATGCTAATGGGAGCTATTATGCTCCTTCTATTTCATGTAGTATATCCACAATTAGCATTTTAGGGGATTTAAAGGATTTTTTTTTGGCCTGAGTGGTCTGTTCAGTGCTGAGCAAGGAGTGGCTGAACATTCTGGAGGAAGATTTCCAGCTCAAAATGAAATTATTAAGGTTTTGTTATGGCTCTCTCACAGGTTAGAGGGATGGGAGAGGGAACCACCTCAGCTTGTGAGTGCTCTTACAGCTGGTATAAATGAGAAACATATGGTGTATTGATAAATACCTTGTTAATAAATGCAAAAATATAATGTTTTTTTTTCCAGTTACAAGAATGCAATTTGACAAACATCTAAATTTCTTCTGGATATTCTACTGAGAGCTTTCTCTCCTTGCAGACAACTTTCATAACACTGTTTACCGCAAGTCTGAGTGTATCATTTAGAAGGACTGGGCAAAATGGATGTCTAAGAGATCTGTGATGGAAATAGGTGAGGGAAATTCAAGTAGAATGGCAATATGTGGCTAATGCTATGATTCACTCTCTCCACTATTCTGATTATGTTCCAGCTGTAATTCTGAAGCTGTGGTTTCTTCCAGTGGTCTAAATGGGGAGGCAGGTAAGAAGCTGAACTCATTGTGAGCCAGAAACCTAAAATATCTCTGTGAGTATTGGCAAAGTGCACAGACCAGAATAGATACATTCAGCCTTTCTCTTTCAGCCCCACATTATAGAGACAAAGTACAAAAAGCCCATACAGAATTCTGACAGACCATATTTTGTTTAAATAGATGCCTGGTGACAGTATGGAGACATTTATAAGGCTAAATCATGTACTTTCTATGGAGTTATAAGTCATTTACATTAAGTATGCCTCAGTGTATAGGCTGACGATCTGTAAATTGAAACAGTTTTATGTATGTTTGCATAATATATGCTTTTTTATGTGCAGTACATATACTTGGCTAGATGTTTTATGTCGGAATCATCATGGTGATTTAGTTAATGTTGTTTTCTTTTCTGAAAATCACGTCAGAGTTTATCATGATTTATTTAACAAAGAAGAAAAAAAAAAAAAAAAAAGGTCTTTTATCTGTCCCAGCTTGAACATAAGGCTGGTTCTGAGGAAAGCTTGACTTTTCTGAGAAGCTTCTAAAAGTTCTAAAGAAAAATACTTCATTTCCATCTGGCAATTAATTAAAAATAAGCCTTAAGAAGTTTGTATTTTCCTTACGAGGACAGTCTGTTATTCAGGCTTTTTACCACTGCTGTCCATGAGCCTGGCTGTGTGTCATGTTACCAAACTGCTCAGAAGAGGATTCCACCCATAATAGCAATGGAGACATGGGACTGACCTCCAAGGGCTGGAGGGAGGGTTCTTTGTCTGGCACATGGGTTGGGTTACATGGGATGTAATAACTTTGGGAAGGAAGCATATACTTTCTAGCAATAGCCTTAATATTTTCTTGCTCTTGACTTTTTATTGTTGCAAAATTATATGTAAAGCAACTGTGACTGCGCAACATATTTGTATGCTTTATGTGTAATGGCAAAGTAGAGCAAGTATGAATGTGCATCTTGGTTTAAGTCTTTTCCAAGTAGATGTATTCATTAAGCTGCCCACAGAAATTCAGTCAAACATAAACTCAGCGATTGCTGGTAATTCATTAACAGATTCATCTGAAACTTTGTCCAAAGCTTTAGTTTCTGAATCAGGCCATGAATGTCTCATTTCCTCAACAACCCAAAAATACACAGTCGCTTTGGTGCTTGAATCGAAGTCTAGCTAGACTGCGAGCAGCAGGGCAACCTCCTAACCACAAGCTCGCTTTATCTTGGATCCAGCTGTGCTTCTCCTCCCATCTGTCAGGACTGCAGAGGAAAAGGATATCCCTGTAGTATGAAACATGGCAGTCATGACCCTAACACCCTGACAACATTTTGTTCTTGATCTTGAGGGGAGCATATAGCCCAGGCTACTCTGACCTTGGCTGGGTGTGGTGTACATGGAGTAAACTTGGGGACTGTAGTAAGCCTTCTCATATGAAAAGCTCGAAAATGCTTTAAAAGTTGTGTTTTGCCATTTATGCCTGACACATAGATAGCTCTGGGACAGGGAGCTCTAGGTGTTTCACTGGTACTTAGCAGTGCTGGGAAAACTTTTTTTCAGGAATTCAGGAAAATTACTTTATCAGGTATATCTGACAGGGAGAACTTTAATCACCTAAAAATGCAAATTGTGGAACAGAGCTTGGAGTAATTTTTTTATTTTTTTTTTTCTCTAAAGGGAAGGTGTCATGAGATCTTGAATGGATACAAGTGGTTTACTTCTCTGTATATAGAGAAAAACATGGTCTTGTTCATTCCAGGCCTCTGCAGCATTTTGCCTGCCAGCACTGTCCTGCCTTCCTGGTTTGGAGGGCAGCGTAATTCCTAGTGAACCATTAGTAATAACAATGCCCTAATTATGCTGAACCTGAAATTTCACCTATCACCTGACTGTCAGCTCTCAGGTATTTGCAAGATCGTGATATTCACCAGTCTCATCTTATGATCCATATGCTATTCAGTGTATTGTCTGTAGATCATAGTTCTTATCAGACAACTGTACCCTCTAATACCAGCTTTCTGTATGCTTCAGTTTTCACTTATACGTTAAACATGGGGAGATCTGTTTTATTTGAACTTGACAAAGAAGTGGACTCTTGGAGGGTATCCAGGTTTTTATTGATGGGGTATTTGATCCAAATATTTGTTTTAAAACTCTCCTGAAAAGGAAGCCTGGTGTTAGAGCCAACATAACATAATAACCCTAATGGACTGCCCTCCTCTGTATTCTTCCTTCTGCACATTTCAAAATGTTTGGCAGAAATGTATGAGTTAATACCCAAATTGCCTGGAAGTATCATTATTTCTGATTTAAAGCCTGGAAAGCAAGAGTATAAAAGGTAACTTCCCCAAGTCCACAGCAAGATGGAAAGTAGAGCTTATGGGGTCCCTAGTCTTGTACATTAGCTAAAACATCGTGCTTAAAGCCAGATTGATCTAGGTAATTCAGCACTGGCAGATGTCTTGGCCCACACTAGTCCTGATCCTGCACTGACACTGTATGGAGCTTTTCATATGTAGGATCAACAGTAATGAGCCTCCCTTTAGCTGCAGGAATTTACCTATGATGAAGCACAAAGGAGTTGCCAGACTCCTATGTAAACAGATTTACTGCCTTCGGTTGGGGATGATGTCAATTTGACCCAGTCGAAGCAGAATCAGATAGCACTGTGAGCTCCCCATAAAACATCCATTCTCTGCCATTCATTGTTGTTAATGATGGATAATGTTGTTGCTGATGGAAATAAGCCAGTTTTAAATCAGGGGTGGGAAAGTAGAGCCTTGCCTTAAACTGAGCACAGCTGCTCTTTTGTTGCTCGAGTTGCGCACAAGGGCGAGCAGGGTTTTGGCATGCTCTTGGCTCCATAAAAGCTCTGCTGAGGGAGCAGCGGAAGTTACTCCCACTATTTTAAAAGCCAGGTCACCAGACTCCCAAAGTTACAGCAGCTGATGCCTCTGGAGAGCCGCCTGTTCCCTAAGCCCTGGGGAGAGCTGAGGAAGAGCGTATGCTGCGAAGGACGCCCTCACCGTGGGAACTGTGGTTTGAACCTGGAAAGACGGTGACAAATCAGCTCGGCGTTCTCATAACAAGGGTCTGGTTTTCATATATAAGATAAAAGTAGTCTTCCAGGTGGCTGAGACAGGTGAAAGTAGGGACAGGGACCATGGTGGTGGCTGGTCAATGCTTAAAGTGAAAAAGAGCAGTGTTGGTACATTTGCTTTCTAAACCATTTTGAGGAAGCCTTTTATTTCTCTGTCCTATTTCAGTTTTAATTTCACTTTTAAAGCTTTCCCTTCCTCTTTTTAAGCTTCTCTTTCAAGTCTAGCTAAAAATATAATATTTCAGATTTGAAAAAAATATATATTCTTTCATTTGTTTGCTTGTTTTTTTTTTTTTCAGGCTATTCAGTAGGTTATGAAGATCATTAATGTTTGTTGGCTGATTTAAAGAAGTCAGATCATCTTAATTCCACTTTGGAGTCATCATCCAACTCCTCACCAAATCTTGGGGCATTTCAGACCCTTGTGTAAGTGGATGATCTGTTTTTATGAGTAGTATCCCACGTTTGTGACGTATATATGCATAGGGGTGTGTCTGCACACACCCATATTTCCATGCGTACTTCTGCATGTAATCCATGTGGCACATCTGATGTGAGGTTTCCGAGAAGGACATGGAGCAAGGGCTTCTTACAACAGGCTTCGCATGTTTTGATGTAGGTCTAGCAAAAGAATGTGGTTGGCATACTCTGAACGCTGAAATGGTGTCTCTCTGAGACACGTGGTCACATGTTGCATACCAGTCTCTTTCCAAATCTGGAAAATGGTCCAGAATTAACCTTCTGAATCATCCTATATTTTTATGATGGCCCTCACATTATACATAGAGTGACTTTTTTTTCCAGATGTCAGTAGCCTTTTCTGATCTTCCATTCATGAGATATCTAGGCTGCTTCTGTTCTGCAGATCTGTCAGCTAAGGGGTCTCCACAACTGCTTAAACCTGGAAACACTACTAGAAATAATTACCATGTCTTTCCCTTCTTGTTGTAGATTATGCACAAAACAATAAGGAGCCTTCTTTTAACCTGCCATTTATTTTCATTTCCTGTTCCTGTAGGAAAATCCTGTAGGGAGCCCCATCATATCTTCCCTGTAACTCCATCAGTCTGAAGAGAAGTTACATTTTTTGTCTCCGTTGCTCTTGCTAGAACGTTGCCCCAGAATTTCAGTCTTTCCATTCCTAACTTCCAACCCAAGTTTATTCACAATCTCTTTCCATCTGACGATTGCACCCACAAAGTGTCCTTTATCTCTCTTCTCCCTCGGTGGTGTTTGTCCACCGTATGTAACTTTGGAGCGCGATCGCACACGCTCTCAGCTGTTGACTGCAAAGCTCAGCAAGCCAAGCTCTTTTAGTCACGTCCCGTAAGAGAGCCTCCGTTCCGCTCGTCATCAAAATAGTCTGCCGGTGCACCTGTTCCCAGCTGAATTAACCTTTCCTGAGCACAGATGACCAGAGCTGTACACATTATTCCAGATGAGTTTTCACAATGCTAATATATATATGTTATTAAAGCTTTTTATCTGCTCTGAAGGCTTCCTGCCACGTTCTGCAACCAGCAGCATTACAATGCTAGCTCCTTGTTAACCTTTAGACACAGCTACACTTCAGATCATCTCTACCCAGCTGCAAAATTCTCAGGTTTTAGGCAAAATTATAGCCCATAAGAACACGAATTCAGGGAATAACCTAAATTCATTAAATCAAATTAATAAAATTAGCCTTGATTCTTTTCCTTTGCTCAGTGATGTTACCCAGTCCTTCCAGTGAAATACTCTGGTGCTTCTGGTAGTGAGTGAGCCTGCTAGCTTCATATCATCACCAGCCTGTCTGCCTCAGCTTAAAATATTTCAAGGGGATTCTTGAGCTAAGATGAACAAAGCTATTTCTGAAACAGTGATGGAGAAAAGAAAAAAAAAAAAGAGTATGTTGTTCATCTGGGTTTTAATACACTGCTTCGTTGTACTAGAGACTTGAAATTCCTTGCTCTCCTCCATGCTGCCTGGTGTGTCTGCAGGAAGGAGCACAGGAGAGGGCTCACAAAGAGGGGTTCACTATCTACAAACTAAATTTTGGAAGACATACTAAGAAATTGAAGTTGCTTCCACAGTTTTTACTTTTCTAACTTTATCCTTTTTTCGTCCAGGTTTTACCTAAAACTTAGTTTGATAAAATATGTGTCTGAATGGAATATCTGCCAGTTTCTTGAGTAATAGATCACTAGAACTGGACTTACATTTGCAAAGTGTTTGTATAGCATTCTCTATAGGTTGTATAACATACAGACTTCTTGTTGCAGAACTACAAGTTAAAATAGATCTGTTCAGTGCAGGAAGCCAATTTCATTATTTTACCAAATTGCTAAAGATAAGACAGAGTTAAGCACATTTAGTTAGGACTACTTTTGTCATCCTTGCAGCAGTAGTGGCTGTCTGGATCTTTACAGTAGAGTCATTTATGCAAGCAGATGGGCTTGGTGGTGTGGCTGAAACAACACGATCCCTGGAGCTGAGCCTGTTTATACTTCGGTCTCTTTACATTTAGGACAACCCAATTTTCGAGCGTGGTATACTGATGGGCTATGTAGTTCTTGAAAGAATCTGAGCTCATTTGGAGTAGAAGTTGCTCAGATTCTGCTTCAAGATCTTCATCAGCTTGCTTGACAGAGTGATAATGCTTGGGGTAATTACTAAAGCTTTTTCTTCTCTATCTGCTACATTTTATAAACTTTTCTGGTGTCCTATTTCCCTTTTTATTTCAATTTTTTCTTTTCTTTTTGATACTTGTTTTCTCTGGTCTGTTTGAAGGGTATGAACCATGCTTTTTCTGTGGGGGTATTCAAGGAAAATAAAAGGTTAATATAAATTCTGAGCAAATAATGATTTGTTTCCAACAGTGCTACCAGCTGAATTCACTTTCAGCTGCATTGTGCACTGAAAACTGATGACTTACAATTGGCTTAAGCTGACAGCGAGGCTGGAGCAGCTGTTGTGTTGCAGAACAGCAGAAACTTGCAGAAATAACTCTTTTCCTTAAAGCTGAAAAACAGTGGTGTTTGCTCCCCCACCCCTTCCCATGTAAGCAGGTGTTCTGAAGGTTTTCCTGAGATTTTAGATTCCTGCTGAGAAAGCAGCAAGATTTCAAGAACAAAGCTGTTTGCACACATGTAAGCTAATGTAGTGATGTGGTGATAATGTAGTGTAGATATTTAAGTGATCTCTTTGGTAATGCTTATGCTTTAGTAAGGATTTGTGTGTGTGTGCATGTGGATTTAACACTTTTGAAACAGTTGCTGGTTTCCAGCCCTGCAGTGGTGGGTTTATCCAGAGAGCAAGTACCGCCTAGAGCCTGGCCTGGCATTGTCTTTGTCCCGGCTGCCAATTCAGACCCACCCCTTTGAGGGGATGCTGAGTGTCCATTTCAATGCCTCTTCAGCCCACAACCGTCCTGTGAGGGCTTGAGAAGTTATGCTTCTTTGAAAACTGTGATGCTTTGTTGTTGCAGACTTTGGGCCTTTTGAATTTCAACTGAATACAAATTCACCTCATGGCTGTGAAGGTGATTTACGAGGGCATTTTCTGGGAGGGCTGTGTGGCATTTGTTGTGCCAAGGAAATTGTGTCTCTGTGGTTGTTGCTTGTCAAGAGAAACCAGTTGCTGCTCTCTTGACCATTATTCTTTCCAGATCCTCTTCCTGCTGTGCTGCCCCTATGGCCAACATACTTCTATGAGAGGATTTTCTCCCGAGCAAAGGTGCTTTCATAAAGTCACCTGGAGTCTTTTCACCTAGCCATGGTGCTGCTGCTTCCCCTGGGGCTGCAGCGTGTACCCTGACATGCGTCAGTGTGTGTTCAGCACTGCTGTAAATGCTGAGTGCTTTGTTGTTTCCTTAATCCGTGCTGACTCCACTATTTCTGGGCATTATCAGAAAAGCACTCACCTCAGTAGCAATCGCGTGAGGTCCACCGGGCATCTTGTTCTTTCCTGCGTCATCCCGGGAAGTGGCACGAAGGCTGGCTAGATCTTCCCTCTAAAGAGAGGGGGAAAACAAAGGGAAGGAGTAGCGTAAGTGACTCTTCTTATCAGCAAGAAAGAGGATTTGTTTTCTCACAGACTAAGCTGCTAATGCTGAATGACATAAAGAAAGAGATAAAGAGAGCTGCTAAGTCTCTGAGGAGGGTTGTGGGGACAAAGTATGCTCTCCAAGGGGATACGAAAGACAAAACAAAGCAAAACCAACACAGTTATGGAAATTAAAAACAAGCCCCTCCAAGAGGAGGATTAGCAGAGGAAATGGGCAGCAGGCAGCAAATTGTGACATCCCCATCAGGGATCCCATGGCCAACAGTGGCTGATGAAGATCATCCTCCAAGTAACAGAGATAAGATCTATAAGTAAGAGAAGAGGTATTAAAAGGGTAAGGGGCCTGATTTTCCCTCTCTTCTTCCAAAGTAGTTTATTATAGCTGCATTGCTTACAAGAGTAACTGTTTTAGGATGGGCTTTTCCCATATAAGCTGGCTTCCATTGATTAGTAACAAATAAGGTTCCAAGTCCACAGGTGGAAAAGGTCTTCTTCTGATAGACATATTTCATGAAATGGATAGATGTATATGAAATACCAGAGAAAGATATCCATGAAAGTGTCTTTCTCAAAGAAAAGTACTGAAGGGCTAATAAATGGGTTTGAATATTAAGCTAGGAAGGGTAAATCACTTTCCCAGAACACTGAAAGCAAATAAATAAATACCAATATCATAAAATTAAGTGAATAGACTGAAATGGAGGCGGCAGAAAGTCTGAGCATTGCTGATGGCTAAATACTCAAAGGATTACTATTGGAAAGAGGCATTCCCACTAAAAGCTGTGAAGTTCCTGATAAATAGGAGAACTTCACAAGGTTCAGAGAGGGTGTTCTGAGTATTGTCCAGGTCTTCGATGTAGTTGGGAATTGGACACGGTGAAAAGAACGTGTGGAAGAAGCAAGACCAACTTTAGAAATTTAGCAGGCTTTCTGGAGTTGGATTTGTCTGTTCATAAGCCATTTTACCCCTTCTCAACTAGATCCAGTATCAGTGGAAATGGAGATCTGAGACAGAACAGCCAAACACAGCCTGGCGTATCTTGGTATTTCCCTCAAATTAAGCTTATTTAATTGAACTGAATTTTTAAGGTTTTAGAGAAATAGAAGCGCTACTGATTATTGGCATGATCTATTCTTAGCTCTTGCCATGGGTTTTGCTATATTTGCCATCTGAGCTTCTCGTGTGCTGGACAACACAAAGCAGAGCTGCTTTAAAACAGAACAGCCGACTTGTTATTAGTAGCTTGTTTGTTTGTCCTTAGGCCTATTTATAAAAACAGCCCCAGGAATTCTGCCAGCAGCCCAACCACTAAACAATTACAGATCTTTTCTCGGAGCCCTGTGTTCACATCTATGCAATAATTCAGCAGCAAACCAAGGCCCTGCTCACATGTGTATGAAAGTAGCCATTTTTGTGTGCAGCACTTATTTTTTTTTTTAAATAAAAACGTAGTCTCAAAAAGTATCCATGCTGATGCATATAAAAATCCCAATTTTACCACTGCCAGTTTAGTGAAACCAGGCCCACAAATAAGATATGCAGAACTCAAAAGAATGTCAAAATGGTCAAATAAATATTAACCTAAAACTGTACATAGGCTGCAAACTCAGACAAGGAATTCAGGAGACTGGTACTCACAAGGGGCCAGGCTTTCCATCTCCCTCCAGTTCGCTAGGTTTATGTGAAAAATAAAAAGGAACCCCTCTGCGAGGGAGAAGATTCATCTTACTTTGAAAGGACACGGTAACGTCTAGTTTTATCGTGGTATGATATTTCACAGATATTAATTCTTGATTGTGGTAGACAGTTGATTGTTTTTTCATGGTTAGTGTTGCAATGCAGATGAAATGCACTCCTTAATTAGTGGATGTAGCACCGCAGGGACCAAACGATAATCCCTTGATGGCAAAAATACAGGAGAAGTGGAAGGAGCCATAACCATTTGCTTTTGTTTTTGTTCAGACTGCTGTAACAGCATAGCAAGAGGATTTGGTGAGGATATCTTGTTAAACAGCAGACGGTAAACAAGGCTAGTGAATGTAATGAAAGGTAGGAATGTTCAAATGAGACTCTTTGGGGGAAAAGGAGAGTGCTAGCTGAGCAAATCTATTTGATGGCAATTACAAACTTTGCACAAGGCTGCCTCGGCTGGATCACTTCTGGGTACGAAGTACAGAAGTCATGAACTGGAACATCTCTGCTTGGGGAACGTGTGTTTGTTAACCAGATTGGTTGTGTGTCAGGGGTTTGAAATGTTCTTTCTGCACTGAAAATATTTGCTTGCATTTGATAGATGTGATGCAAGGTTTTGACAGTTTTGCATTTGATTTATAATTTCAGCCTTAAGGAAGATCTAGAATTTGGGATTTAACCCCAAATCACTGTGAAATTAGTCAGATCTTTAGATGTTGGGCTTTTAAAATTATTTTATTATTATTTTATTACATTCTAGTCTTCCCTGGAGGGAAAACAAAGCAAACCTGCCTGGCTGCTGCTGTGGAGAGGTGTGGCAGGGACACTTTGTCCCAGGGATACCTTAGGCCCAGATTATATAAATACACCCTTGAAACATTTAATCCTTCCATTCATGTCTGAAGATTGAGGCAAATCCTGAAGTAGCTTAAAAATCAATTGTTGTGCGTAGGACAAGAGTTGGGAACTCAGAAAGCCCATATCCTTTTCCTCTGTGCACGTATTTCTGGAAAACATGCTCTGTTAAAGGTATGACAGAGGCAGAGCCACTGCATCTCCAGCGTGCACAGCAAGTTGAAGGGCTGCAGAGCATGCATGGTGGAAGCCCACAGCATCGCCTGCTTCTCCTCCCACACAGCAGCCTGGTAATGTGAACGAAAAAGTTTGCATTTTAGGAGGCATACTCTGTCCCTGTTTGCTATTCAGGTTAATGAAAAGAATTCAAGGTATCAAATTTTGGATACCATGGCTCAAAAATGAAGTCATTCAATATTGAAGTGTCTATATTTTGCCCTTGAACTAGTAGGTGAGGGATTTGGAAGGAATCCTGTAGCATTTGTATAATCTTTTTTCTTATAATTAGTTTATTTTGTCATGTGCAAGCTAGTCTACAATACTGGCTAAGGAGCAGATGAAAACTTTAAAGTGTTAAGTTCTCTTAAGTTAGTAACTTTTTGATTCTTTTCTCTTTTTTCTTTTTCTTCGTAAAGTTTAAAAATGGGGAGCTGAGAAAATAAGTAGCTCTCAGTCTCAGTTCCTCCTTTTTGCACAGAGCCCTTGTTGAATTGCTCTGCTCTCCCTTCCCTACAGACAGATTATTCAGCCACTGTTCTTTATATAAAGGGTTAAGATCTGATGATGTTGAAACCAGTCTCCTGTTTACAATCATTGCAGAACTGTAGTATGGAAATTTCCATCTGCAGCAAGATTTAAAAAAAAAAAAAAAAAAAAAAAAAATCCCTGCTGATTTTTTAAAGGTTTAGATCCAAATAAAGAAATAGTGGCTGAGTCAAGCATATTAATTCTGATTAGCACATACAGCATGTCCAGCTAAAGAAGTCCCCCATCCTCTGAAGAAATTAGCTTGCTCTGCTACTGCAGCCAGCAAAAGCTTTCAGTATCAGCACAGAAACCACAGTTTCACTTGCAGAAGTACCTAAACTGCTAACCTCTGATGATCTTTCAGTAATGTCCTCTGAAGTGCAGTGCTTCATTCTTTAGGGAGACACGATCAAGGTGAAAAAGTATTGACTCTGTAGCTATTGCTAGCAGCGGGTTAATTTTTTCTTGTCCTGCTGACATGGATAATTCTTTAGCTCCTCCATCTGTGTGGGCAAGGACAAATACAAGGATGTTGATACTTCTGGAGGGTCGAGTCCCTAGCACAAGATGTCTGACAGATTATCATTATTATTACTTTTATTATTTTGAGAAGGAAAAAAGATCTGTATATTCCACAAGCCTTTTGAGGAAACAAGACAGATGCTTAACTTCTCTAAAAGTAACATCAATGTTGTCTTGGTTTCACTTGCTGCATCTTACCCATTTCCAGAATTACTAAGGGTGTAATTTCACGTAGAAGTTGGATTTTCTGCATCATTTCTGATCACTTCACCTGTCCCGCTGCAACCACTGCTACCTCTCCTGCCCTTCCCACAGCCCAGCAGCATAACAGTGGTGTAATGTTTGCATGGAGCACAGAGCAGGACAGGGCTTACGTTTAAAATACTGAAAACTTTAAGACTTGCATTAAGAGCTCTGGTATTAATATTGTATGTTTTCCTGGAAATTAAATTACTGTTGTGGTGTTAAATTCCTGACATTGCATACTACAAAAAACAAATTTTATAACAAAATTCCCAGCTGTGGTTTTGGGAAGAGGATCTTTCCAAGCTGATACTTTTAACTTGTGTACATGGTGAAGTCTGCCACTGGACCAGTACAAGAAAGAGCATTTCGTATGTTTGAGAGGCAGGACCAGCCTTTTTGTGGGCTCCGTTGGGCACCTTGGTGCCATGGCTGCTGAGCATGGCAAACTCAGCCAAACCGCGTGCCCAAGTTATCTGCAGGCTGCTCTGAGTGCCTGTGGGTTTCCTTCATGAGAGCGAAATCGAGGGTGTTTCACTTCCTCCTATTTTGCATTTAGGACAAGTTATAATTAATCTGCTATTGCCTTTGTAAACCCCAACCCAAAGCTCTGCGTAAGCAATATTAATCAAGGTTAATCATTCAACGCTGTGGTGATTTATATTTTCAGAGGTCTTTACACACATTGCATAGTCGACTGTCAACGCTTTTGTTGTAAATGAGCATTGCGCTCATTTTTTAGCTGGAGAAACCTCGTGCTGAAGTGCAGAGCTGCATTGGAAGCACAAGTAAAATTAACAGTAGCATTGGACAGGCTCCAGCAACACCTTTTGGCAGAATAAGGCAGGATGCTATGAGTTTGACAGGAGAGAATACACGCTAACACATAACCCTTGGATTCGCCAGGAAGGGCGAGCATCCCCAGACAGCATCCTGCACTGCACATGTAGTATCTGTGGTGGTGATCTCCTGCTGGTGCAGCATGGCAGCTGGCTGGCTGGCTTTTTGCTGTGGTGTTATCACGTGTAGGGGTGTTGGCCTCATCCCCCTTAGCGTGCTGGTGCCCGGTGTGCTGTAACAGTCAGTCAGGGTTTGCCCAGGGCAATGAGGAAGCAGCATAAGAGCTGGGATCAGAACCTACTTTTATGTGACCGCCTTTGAGCTGCCCGTCTCCATGATTTGTAGCACAAGGATTAATTAAGTGATTACTTTTAGGCTGGTTTATTCAGTTGTGGAGTTGTTCCTGTGGTAGCATCCTAGCAGGAAAGGCAAGTGGATGTGAAAAAGGAGAATGTGGGTGTCAAAACTACAGATTGGGTTAGCTTGCATACAGTCCTCCTAATTTGTATATAGCAAAAACTCTACTGTGGAAGAGACTTAACATGACTTAACATCTTAAATGCGATACAAACCCCACAGCTGTGAGGGAGATCACAAAAAGCTTTTGGGGCTTTATCACTGCAGAGATGTGCTTGTAAGATTCAACAGGGCTGGCACGTGTGGGTTCACGTGGCCACATTAGCAAAACACGGACACGTCACATTAGAGGTGAAATCCTCACAGTGGCCAAGTCAGTGGGATTTTTTGCCAATGATTTTAATCAGAGCCAGGATTTCACCCTAGGTCTATAATCTTGTGTAATCTTCCTTTGAAGTCGTGTGGATTTTTAACCATTGTCTTATATAACACCAAAACAATTCATTACCCACACAGTATTGTCTGTTCTCCTGCATAACCAAAACTGTATGTTGCAAATGTCCTCACCAAAAGCTGAATGATGTTTGAATGTTTTTCTTCTTCTGTTTTTTATTTTTATTTTTAAATATGGGGATGGTGGATGGTTTTTGAGCCATTTTAATGGTGTGGGTGTATTTTTCTTTTAACTCCCTGGTCTTACCTCATAGCTAACCATGCTTTAAGAAAGAGGTTGGAGTAAAGACTTTGCATAGATCCTTCCCAACCTGCATTATCCTCTGATCTTATGATTTGGATCTTATGATTTAGATCACTTTTAGAAAATAAATGCCTTTTAGACTCATCTACTGAATAAAGAACTGATATGCTGCTGGAAATGCAGTTTGTCTCCTTAATGTAGATATAAACATCAACCACAGTTCCCAGTAGGAAGCTCTTGGTTTAGGTTTATATCAGTGCACATTTGGGAGCCTGTAGCCTCAAACTGGGTCTGCTGAAACCTGAACAAATTTCATCTCCAGCTTTTGTGGAGCCACAATTTCACCCTAGCATCAACGTAACATCTGGGATGCTGAAGACTACAGATGTGGTTTGAGTCTGCTGGGCTAAAAAAGAAGGTGAGGGGCAACACCTTCGGGGCAACACCTTCAAGGCAACAGTTTATTGCTTCCATTTCACAGTGAGTTAGAGGGGTAGCACCCAACAAAGACTTTATTTTGTGGGGAGGACTCCCTAAGTTGCTTTGGAAGGGATTGTTTCTTTCAGATCATGAGATGATTATGGCTCTTGGGAGGTTTCTGAGATAAGACTGTCCAAAACCCTGTGTAATCTGGTTTGCATTCTTCGCTTACCCTTCTTTCAGCAGGATGTGGGACTAGAGAGCCTGAAGTACTTTCCACTCTGAATTATTCCATGATCTTGAATCACACACAACTCTCCTCATAAACATTAGTAGGTCTTTGTCAAACACAACTGATAAGTGATGACAGTACATGAGATGAAAACAGTCTGCTATTAAATTCCTCATGAGATTTTCTACCTGTAATTAATGTATTTGAGACTTTGGTGCCTGTTATGTTCAGGTCTGGAAATCACTGGTGAAAGGGATACAGAAGCTCAAACCCAAGTGTTTGGGAGGAATGGAGAAATTGTAGGGCATTCCTTGGCCTCTGCAGAAATCAGACTGTGTGGGAAGAATTGCCTTCAAGGGATTATGGATCTTTGTTGCTGTTTGCATTGAAGTAAATTCCTGTTTCCTTTTTCGTGCTAAGCCTTGTGTAGATATGCACTGAAAGAAAAAAATTGCTCTGGGGACTTCATATTAATTCTGGTCAAAGCTGAGGAAGGGCTTCAGCAGAAACAAACAACAGATAAATGATTTACTAGAAGTCAGAAAGTGTGTCAGCGATGACAATTCAGCATCTTGTTCACTCGATTATGTCATCTTTCAGGATTTAGGAATTCTCCTGTAATCTACATATGGGAAGATTTTGCATTCTCTGACAACAGCGTCTTAATTCAGTAGTACAATTGCTGTTGACCTGGACAGGTTTATATCCATGTGTTTATATCTACATATTCACAAATAGTTAAGATAAAATTTCTGGCTATATTGATTCATCTATATTGTCATTTTAAAGAGGTTGCTTTTTCAACCTTATACCTTGGTATTTGGGGTTTTGTTAAAAATACTCAGCTGGCAGTTCCTGTTTCCTTGTGGTTTCTTCATTTGTGTCATTTTTATCTTAACCATTTTTCAATATTTAATTTCCTTTCAAATTTTCCCCTCTTAAAAAACAAAACAAAACACACAAACAAGCAAAAAAAAATCTGCCTTTACAAATCAGTTAGGTTTGAATGAACATCCATGTATTTGATGTAACATTTTGCTGTAGAACACATCTTTTCAAGGCTGTGAGTTTTCTTTGGTGAGGGTTAACTTCATAACACTGTGAGGTGACTGTTCCAGCCTGGGAACTGTTTCAAGTGGCAGATTAAGAGGTTTATGAGGAGGTTTGTTGAAAGTACTTAGGAATGCAGGATTTGCAATAGCAGGTGAAATAATTTGTCAGTTAAGTCTGGTAACCCGCCTCCAGTAGTTGTCAGTCTCTAATGCTGTGGTGAAAATTTGTTCTCTTTTCTCAGCTTCCCTTGAGCAATGGGGCTGGTTCCTTGTGTGGTGCATTATAGGATAAGTGTGGGAAAACGTGGACTGTGTTCTAAGAGAATAAATAAGCTCCTTACGCTGCAAATTTGAGCCATATTTTAAAATTTAGGATTTGGTGAGAAAATGTTCTGGCTGCAAGCAATCTGTTTTTTTCTCCAAAATACATGGGAAAGAAAGCTTTGCCAGAGGCCTGTTCTCTATTTTCTTCGAAGTAATATGCTTTTCTACAGAAGTCAGTGCTGTCCAAAGCAAAATAAAAAGCTAGGCTTGATGATGCCCCAAGAACAACTTTAAGAAAATAATTGGTAAACAAGAGGTGACCAGAATTAGAAATTAGTGGGCTGGTGAATTAGTTGTTCAGTGGAATTAGGACCCCATTTCTAAATTGAGCAATGAGATGACCGTGCTGCTCGCTATCACTTTCTGGATTCTCTCATTGGTGATGGCAGGCAAAAACTGAGAGAGGTATTTGGGGCTAAAGGAAGCAAGTTCTGCTCTTCTGACTGCTGACCTGGCATCCTCCTCCTGCCTGACCTGTCACAACACTGGGCCTTCCTTCTCATCATCCCAAGGAATGTCTTCACCAATCTGGATGGAAAGATGGACATATGTAAGAGTGTAGTCTCTTTATTTAGTACCCAAATGCCACCTAAATAGGAAGGTTTTGTTTTCTGTTTTTATTTTTTCCCCTAGTCCTCTTTTTTTTTTCTTTTTTTTCTTTTTTTTTTTCTTTTTTTTTTTTTCTTTTTTTTTCCATAGAGAGCATGTACTGTGATTAGTCATGTGCCTTTTCGTTTGCCTTAAAGCTCAGCAACTAAAGGAAAACCTTGAACAGTACGAACATTGCTGTAGGTTGGATGTGTCACTGCATGGCTGGTTAGGCACTGTATCATGCCTGTGTTTCTCCGGATAAAAGCAATAGGAACAAAGAACTGTGTTGAAATTAAAATTTTAAAGCTTTGGATGCTTTGAATTCTCTTTCCTCATTTCTGCACCCATAATACATATAAATATATATATATATAAATTGTGCTTATTGTTTTGACACTAATCAGGCCAATGTTTTTGTGCAGTGAAACTCCAAAACTTGCTTAATTATTAATTGTTTTACTGGGACAGGGCCATAGTTCACCCTTGCACTTCCAGCACCTATATATAATGTGAATGTTATCCCAGGAAGCCAACTGTGGTGGAGCAGGGCTTTCCTCAGTGTTTCTGCTCTGTGTTATCCACCCAGCACCAGCATTACACATGCCTCTGTCCCACGAGGAAAAATCCAGAGGCAGCAGAGCAAATGAGGGCAGTGGTGTGACATATTGTGACAGTACAGTGACAACCAGTTCACCTCTCCCAAACTCCAGCCTTCATCTTCTCACGGGTCATGGAGCTGGTTGCAGAAGGGTGTGTTGGGAGAGGAGCCTTTATGAATTGAGACACTTTTTTTTTTCCTCCTGAATCTGTGATTGACTTTATGGGTAGTCCTTGTGCTGTGTTCTTACCATAAACGAAATGGAACGTGCTCAGGCATTTTGCAAGAATGCTGAGATGTGGCTAAAGTGTTTGGTGAACAGCTTGGGTGGGATTTTAGCCTGGCTGGAGCATTTTGCAATGTAAACAAAGAATAAGAAAAAGACCTGATCAGGAAATCTACTTGACCTGTTTGTTAGTTAAACTTTTGTACTTTTTCTGGAGCTCACTTTCACCAAAGTGAGCCCTTGTTTTTGTTGAAGGGGAGGTGTGCGGTTTCTACCAAAATAAAAGTGTCTGGGACTGAAGGACAGAGGGTACTGTGCAAATGAGGACTTGGGAGACAGTTTGGCACCTAAAGAAACTTGCCCATTCACCAGGACTGGAGGACTGGCTGAAACCCACTGTGCACCATCTGGTTTAAAGGTGCACAGGGAAAATTAATGGAGGTGACTTGGTAGAAGGAACAACCAAGAATGGGTATCAGTATCTGTGTGTTTATTCGTGTACTTCAGGGGTTATTTTGTAGGGTACATATGTAATTTGTTGAAAACCATAGGTTTTGCTTTTGACCCTTATGTAAGAAGTGAATGATAGTGGGAAAAAAATATTACAAATATTATGATTGCAAGAATATATTGAAGACTATAGCACGTGAGCTAGCTAGTAAAGGCACTTAAGACCAGGACTACTCTAATCTATATTTTTATTTCCATTTGTGATGGGTGATGAAAGAAGCAAGGTCTGATTTTTTTGTTTGTTTGTTTTTTATGGTATTTAATTCCTGTTGTGGATCGTCAGACAGCTCATAATTATATTGTTGTGAGAGAAAACAATTGGAATGAATGGATTCAGCCTTTATGAAATCAAAGCCAAGCTCTTAAGCCACATCTCCACGTGACACACTTCTTAGAAGCATTGGCCCATTTTAGATGTCAGAGGATCATTCAGTGCAGCCTCTTGCACTAAAGCTGGGTAGCTGTAGCTGGGCTGGACTGAGGTCACACAGAGCCAGCAGGACCGATGGAAAAGAAGGGATGGCTGCTTGTGCAGCACATGGTGCTCCCACAACCAGCTCTCATCCTGATCCAGGCTGAAGATCTGCCTCTGCTGAGTCCAGATGCACAGAGGAGCTGACCCTATTGCATCCCTCATCCAGGAGCTGAAAGCCACCCCTCACATTAAAGTGGAGCATGTGGGACCTTACAAAACCCAGACCCAGCCTCCAAAGCTGATGAAATCAGGCCACCTCTAGCTAAACCATTTCTTACTTCAGTGCCACCTTCCAAAGCAGCAGGTGCTGCAGCGTCCCACAGTAGTCTCTTAAACTTTGTCACCATTATTTTGACAGAAAGTTATCTCTTGTGCCGAACCTAAATCTCTCCTGCAACCTAAGTTTATTTATTTTTGTCCTTGGCTCAGTGGCCATGGAGACTAGTTGACATCCTTGTGACAACTACAGACTTGTTCTTTCTTGTTGTCTCTTTCCTAGTCAACACATAGACCATAGCTGATTAATTTCTTAATATTCTCTGACTGTTCTGTTTAGGAGCACTATGTTTTGAAAAAGCTTTGGACAAACAATACATGGCAGGGGTTTCAAGTGTCTTACAAAGTAGAAAAATTGCCCCTAATGCTGTCTGACAGCTCTCCTACCACACCTTTGTGACATTTTTCCTTCTTTTTCTTTTTTCTTTTTTTTCCAGCAGTTTCTTGTCACTGACTCATCCTCAAGTAGTCACCCATTTTAGCAGCCCTGCCAATAGCTGGCTGTTCCTTACTTCATATTTAGGCATTTCCTTCCTCCTTTCTACGGTACTTTGTAGTGTTTTGTTTCATGGATGAGGATTATTTCACTAATTTGCAAGAACATACTGGTTACTCTTGCAGTCCCCAAGAAAGCCCAGAAATGTCATGCAATGTAAATGAAATTATTTTGTAATTATGGAGTATAGTCTCTAATCTGTTATGCAGGTAACAAATAAAAACACTCCCTACAAACAGGCCAACAGTAATGTAATATGGAAGTCTTCCTAGCTTAGTGGCAAGTCATCACTGATATCAGTTTCCCTTTCAATTCACAGTATCACTGAGATTTTATCCATACCTTATTTCCCCAACCTGGTTATGAGAGTGTCCTGTGGGACGATGTAAGAAGCTTTACAGAGTTGAAGATGTATTGTATCTGCTGTTTGTGATTTATTCCTGATGAACCCATGTAAGATATTTGTCTTATTCTCATCTGGGTAGCTGCAGTAATTCACTGATCCCCTGAAAATAAATTGGGATTATAGAATAAGGTTGTGCCTCCTGCTCTGTAACTCCCGCATTTCAATGATGAGAAGTACCAGCCAGAGATAGAAACTACAATGCAGTAATATTTATTATTTACATTGGGTTCATTTATTTACTTCCTGCATACAAATGGGGGAAAAACAGAGTTAGAGATTTCCTCTGCAGATCCCGGTGGTCACAACAGTGAAGCATGGCTGTTATTTGAGGGGTGGAAAGCACTTCTTCAGCTGGCAGCTCAGAGAGCAGGCTGCTACTTGCTTTGGCTACAAGCATGTTTCAGAAGCGTCTTAGAAAAATTCTTTTTTCTGTCTGTGCTGTAAAAAGACCAAGCTTTGTATTATTGCACATTCAAGATATTTTTATCATGTTTATTCACCTCTAGAAATGTTCTCTAATTTATGTCTGCTCTGACATCCTGCAGCATCTGCACGTAAACTGTTTTCTTAACTAATTTTTTTCTTCTTTTGGTGTATGTGTATGGCATTTATAAGTTTTTACTGGGTCCAGGTAAACAGAGTAAGGATCTTGAAAAGATGGTCTTGCCTGTTGATTTGTGGCCTGAAGGGTCCCAGGATAGGGAAATAAAACTGGAGAGCATCATCCACAGTGTCTCTGGTGGGTGGTGGAGATGAGAGCACTGTGTAGCCCTGGCCTGGACTGGTTTTGTCCAGTTTTGGTGAAAAAGCTAACACGATGTCTGGCTGCTAGTCTGAACACTAGTTTATCTTATGTGTTTGTGTGTGTGAGATGAGAATTGCTGAGCTATCCTTCCTCTGAAAATGCAGTCCTGCTGCTTTAGAAGAAAGATGCCTTACCCCAGATTAGGTGACTTTTACCACACTGAGCAAGGAAATAAAGACATCTTCCTAAAGTACATCTTCATCCCTCCGGGCATTCTTCACTGATCTATGAGCTTTGCATATATCTCTGTTTGAAGTCCTTAATTCTGTAACAGTACCTAATGCTCACCTTCCCAATTATCCAGGTGCTACCATTTTTTTTATAAAAGTCACCCACTCTCCTCACAGAGGCAGCTCCATCAGCAACCCCAAGCACAAAATATTTGCATCTAAGAGTAACTGCAGTGGTGAGGAATGCAAGTAGAAATAACCTTCCGAAAGCAGCATCCGCGTGGGCAGCAAAGAAGCTGCTGAAGTGAAAAATTCAGTAATCCCAATGTTGTCTGGATTTAAGGCCCTAATCTCTTTCGCTTGCACATGAGCCTCGTATCTGTTGTTAACTTTAATGAGACTTACGTGCCAAGCCTGCAAGGAGGATCGGCGCTTAATTCATCTCGTTGCCGAACTGCTTCATTAGAAAGCATTCCCTTGTCTTTCTGTTGAAACGTTAGCTGATGGTATTGACACAGGAACCTTGCAACGAGGTCTAGGATCCTTGCCACAGATCGAGGAGCTGTGGTGAGGACTGGTGCCCGCACGGATGCGAAGGACATGTGCGGGCTGGTGCATGGCTGACGATCAAACCCCCATTAGCTCCCGCTTGCTCCCTCAGTGACTCTGGGTAAATTACTGACTTTGTTTTCTTTTCTTTGTTTCTAAAAAGGAGGATAATTTGTCCTTATCTCCTTAATAGAGCTTTTGTGGAGATGATTTAGAACATGTTTGTAAAGCTCTTAAGGCATGAGAAGTTTTATTTGCACGTTATTGTTGTGAACTCCCCTCTGTATTGAGCTGATCTGTGTTCCTCTGAACTTTGATGTTAAGGTTTGGCCTGTGAGTATCTTAGGGGATTCCACAAAAACAAATACCAGGTGAACAGCTTCACCTAATATTTGCAGTGCCTTAATGAATATATTTATAGTAACAACCTTATAAGCCCAGAGTCATTGAAAAACAACCCACAAATCAGTTGCAGCCCGGAAAATCCTTATTTGCAACTACTTTCTGCCTTCATCTTCATAACATTTTTTGATTTGTTGCACTCCTTTTTTCATGCTAATGTGCCCTGTGTGTTGCAAAAGCTACTTCAGCCTGCTGGCAGAGCAGGAATAGGAGCCGACCTGTCACTCCTTGGCAGCAGGTGAATGCCTTGCCCCTTGAAGAGCCATCCAGTTTCCCTGGCAGCCGGCAGTTCAGCCAGGCCACTTTGCTGCAGAGCTTTTCTGGGGGAAATTCCTAACTTTATTTTCAAACTTGTGAGCAGCATTTTGGCTTTGGAATTTCTTTCTGCTCCCAGCACCAGGGGGTTGCCTACTGGGCTGCCTTGCCTTCAGAGTTTAGACATTTTTGACTTGAAAGGGGCATTATTTTGCAGCTGCTCAAACAAGATTACAACCATGTAGGACAGGCAACAAGAAGAATTAAATTATCATTTTAGGGTGTTGAAGTACTGGAGGAAGGTAGTATGTTTGTTCCCCGTTAGTTGCTATAAATGATCTAAATATTTCTTTATTTTTATGGAATATATTGCTACTTGTGATCGAAAAGACTCATAGATCTCAGTTCTTGACTGCTATTAGTGTTAATGTATGATATTTGTTGACAGTATTTGAGAGTCATCAGTCATTGGAAGGTCTGCGGTTCATTTTGGACTGATTTGACTCTTTCATTGGCAAAGCTGAAGACCTTTGTCATGTGGTATAACATTAATTTGTTTTCTCTAAACTAAGCCTGCATCTTTTAACTGAAACAGTAGTTACTATGGGCTGAGTTCATGATAGCTCCTTGGCAAACATAATATATATGTATATATTTCAGTAATTAGAGTGCTCTGAGATCTAAGTGAAACATACTGAATTATATGTGGACTGTCAATTGCGATTTAATTTTCTTGTACTTTTGCAATATTGCTACTTAGAAAAATAAAGTCAATTGTAGATTGTTGCTTTGTCTTGTAGTTATAACAAAAAATGTCCTTAGTCAATACTTAGCACAAATCTCAGCTGCTCAACTTCTGGCCACAGCGATGCCCATAAAGTACTATGTGGGTGTACAAAGTGTCTCTCTTGGCTCAGATTGTTTTTATGGATCTTAATTTTAATAAGATAAGGGATTTTGCCTTGTTTTTGTCATATGCATTTTAACTGAGGTGTTTGGGTTAAACAGCAGCCAAGAGACGGGTATTTCGGAGACCTGTGTATCTTGAAGCCAATGATAAATTTGGTTATCTCTGAGAGGTTTTGCTCTGCTGGTTTCCTTCAGACTGGTGAATGGGAACACCTCTTTGTGCAGGGCCGATTCCACTCATGGTGTTGTTTTTTGTCAGGATGCAGAAGAAAATGTGGAATTGGCCATGCATCCCAGGGCAATAGCCTCGAAACACTCTGACACTCCCTGAAGTCCTGAGGAGTTATTCTAGTGTCCTTCCAGATTTTCCGTAGGTCAGTCAAGCTGTCTAGGAGACAGCTTGGGCCATGGTGCTTGTTTGGGAATGCCTCCCTTTGTGAGATCTTGCTTGTATGCCGGGCCAGTTTGTAATTATCTTCCAAGCTTTTCTTTTGATTGACCTGTGTCAGGGAAGCAGCACATTTGGGGTGATCATGTTCTCACCTCACAGTCCTCTAGGAGGAGAGATGTGTGAGTCTGAATTTTTAGCAGAGGCATCAGAAGCAGAAAATGAGAAAAATTGAGATTAAGTAGGATAATCCTAACTTTCAGGCCCTCAAGGACCTAATGCAAATTTTTCTTCTATGACCTGACCTTCTACACTATAACTACAGTGAGACGGAGAAAGGGTGTAATCGTGTTGGAATAGATGCATTTTCAGATGTCTAATAAGGATGAAAGTTAAAGACCTTGCATTTTATATGTGGTTTAGTTGGCATAACAAAATTATGAAAGGACAGAAACGAGAGCAGAAAGATGATAATGAGAAAAGGAGATAAATGTGTTATTGCCAGAATTAGCAATACCTTAAGGTATCAATACCTTAACCAAACAAAATGAAGAACTCCCTAAGATTACATGATTTATTCCACCACAGTACATCATAACCAGCTGAAGCCAGTTTACACGTTTGCTACAGGTGAAGGGAAGGATGGCATCACTGACATAATAACTTATTTTCATGTCTGAAAAATAATCCTGTTTGATATTACTCAGACACATCAGCTTTTTGACTGTGGGGAAAAAATATGTGCTTGCTAATAAATTAACATGGAAAAGCAGACATGTTCCCAAACTGACAATAGAATTTCTTAAATAACTGCGAAATATGAGAAAAAATAGAGTTCTTATAATACACCTTTTAAAAGTTTGTAAGAACCATGAGAGATTTATAAGGCAATTGAAATCAGTAGGGGGGGATGGAAGTTTAAAGCTGATTTCCTGATGTGTGTTCAGGGCCCCATGTTTCTCTCTGTTGTTGGCTGTTTCTCCATCTTGTGTTTCTTCAGTGAAAGCAAAAAATTACACAGTTTTGGTCAGAAGAAATAGCAAAATATCAAAATCAGTTGAAATATATTAGATGGTAGTACAGCTTTGGGATCACACACTGGCATTGTATTAGGGACATTTTTTTTTTTTGTCTTTTTTTGGTTGGTTGGTTGGTTTTGTTTCCCAAGAGCATCTGTACAGTCCCATTTAGGTGATTTGGCTTGGAGCTATGAACTTTTTATTGAAATCTTGAACAATTAAAAAAAATCAAGCCTGAAATGCAGAGGTTGGTGAGATGGCTTTGATTTAACCTTTTTGTATGTGTGATAAAAGCTTTATTTACATCCCAGAATTAATTTAACCATTTTGGTATGTAGCAACCCAAATGTTTTTTGTATTTTTTTTCTGTTTTTTTTTTTTTTTTTTTTTTTCCTAATGTTACAAGGAACTGAAGAAACAGATTCCATACTGTGTAATAATATTAATTTATTATTTGTTTCATAGTAGCCCAGATTTTTGTAGCCAAATTCCAGTTCTTTAATACCTGAGCAAACCCAGTGAGCTGGTAAGAGCAGAAATCTGTACCTGCTGTCCATGAAATGGCAGACATGACCACTGTATTCTCATCAGGATATGTAGAATAAACTAAATCTGAGGATATTTTTTCTCTTAAAGTTGACTAATGAGCATGCGTGAGCCATAGCTCTTTCTTATTGAAGATATTTAGCTGCTTCTTTTCTGAACTGCATGGTTTATTCCAGCTTTGGGTAGAACACCAATATTAAATATATCAAGTATTTTCTACGGTTAAGGCCCGGGATGGCAAAAATACAGCTGGATACAGTCTGCCGGAACATTTCACTTGCCCCTCAGAATCACAGAATCACAGAATTTCTAGGTTGGAAGAGACCTCAAGATCATCGAGTCCAACCTCTGACCTAACGCTAACAGTCCCCACTAAACCATTTCCCTAAGCTCTACATCTAAACGTCTTTTGAAGACTTCCAGGGATGGTGACTCCACCACTTCCCTGGGCAGCCTGTTCCAATGTCTCACAACCCTTTCAGTGAAGAAGTTCTTCCTAACATCTAACCTAAAACTCCCCTGGCTCAACTTAAGCCCATTCCCCCTCGTCCTGTCACCAGGCACGTGGGAGAACAGGCCAACCCCCACCTCGCTACAGCCTCCCTTGAGGTACCCATAGGGAGCGATAAGGTCGCCCCTGAGCCTCCTCTTCTCCAGGCTGAACAAGCCCAGCTCCCTCAGCCGCTCCTCGTAGGACTTGTTCTCCAGGCCCCTCACCAGCTTCGTTGCCCTTCTCTGTACCCGCTCAAGCACCTCCATGTCCCCTGCTGCGTTTTCTAAGGGCTTCTTTGGTGCAGATGTGTGTCAGGTCACCTGGCTGTGGGGAAAGTCATCTTGGTGCTCGCTGTGTGATCGTGATATGTCTGATCATGCAAAGAAGCACATCCATACGTCCTGCGTGGTGTGATGGGGCTGCTGATGTGTTGGTCACCGGGCAGGAGAGGGACTGAGACTGACTGCCCTTTAGTAGCTCAGTGAAGGTCCCCATAGCCCATCTCTGCTGAAAAAGATACCGTTTCTCCTTGCAAGGGGAAAATTAAAGCTTCTGTTCCCTTTCATGATTAGTCTCACAGGATCTTATTTTTCTTCCTTTTTTTTTTTTTTTCTTCTCCAAAGTAAACTGGTGAGCGATAAATCATCTTTTCTTTTATTTTCTTTTATTTTTTTTTAATTTTCTTTTTATTATTTATTTATTTTATTTTTTTTTAGCTGACAGTTGATTTCCTTCCTCTTTCTCTTTGAAGATCTGAGCTTTTCTTTTGTAGTTTGTTGAACTGTTGGCCCAAGGTCTGGTAGAGCTCTCAAACCTTTGCAGCTCTGTGGTTACAGAAAGTATTATAAGATCTCAGGAACTGCAAACTCTTGCCAGAAAGTAAACAGCTATAACAGAAGTACAAAGAGCAGCATTTTCTTTATTCTTTTGCACACAGATTGGTGATTGCCAAATATCCATATCAGGCTTGGGGCCTGAATTGCTTGATCTTGTGTTTGAGATTTCAAACAAAAATACCCATGGTTAACAGAGTATGAAACATATATGTGTTTGGGTTGCTTTTTTTTTGTTGTTGTCGTTCCGTGTTTCCAGTTGTTCTCTTCACTAACCTTTTCACAGGGCTTTGAGCTTCCTCTTTGGTCTTCACAAGTTACATACAGAGTTTGCCTTGAGTTTGAATTTCTCAAGCACATAGAGGCAGGAGGCAGAGAAGTCAAACTAGACTGGCCTTTCTCTCAGTGGGAGATCTTGCCTTGCTATTGGCTTTCCAAAATAATTTGTTTAACCTTATTTGTCTTGGGTGGTTGGGAAAACCAGCACTGGGGTTGCTTTAATTGGCAAAGGTACCTATCAGCAAAGAACATGCTGTGTGTTATGTATGCATGGTGCTGTTTTATTGACTATTATGAATCAAAGAGGATTTGTATTCATTTCATTAGGTGTTTTGGACTATCTCAGTCCAAATTAATGTATAAAGACTTTATATAAGCATACCCACCCAAGAAGTGTTGAAAGAATATTGGTAAGGTTACAAATTCAAGGCCTTCAATGTTAGGAATTGTTCGGATATAAGTAGCCTGTCCAACTTAAATTCCTTTCTTTTCTACAGATCTATTAAGATACAGCTGTTGGTTCAGCTGCCCATGTGTATGTCTGTAATATAGCATTTGAGTTGTGCTAAGGTGTCCTCCCAGGCCTTCAGCTTCTTTGCTGCCACCTCTACTGACACCAGGCAGTGCTACCAGTTTTCGTCTGCTCTTGGGAGAGGGTATGTCAGTCACAAAGAAGAGCATATTTCCTGCAAAAGGATGCCAGGCAAATTGGTGAAGTGTTCTCCTGTGGAGCACAGGTCATGTGGAGATGCTGTGGCAGATCTGCCAGCCCTGTGCCTTGTCGTTTCTTGCCTCTGAGGGCAATAGGGATCTCTGCTTTGGCAGCTGAATGCCATCCTTAATATTAATTTATTATCCTATGAGTTTAAGCACGAGGTCACATGTATGCACTTGTGTTGAGACACCTAAGTTTGAGTTTAGGTGACTCCTGCCCATAATGTCAAATGATCCGAACTTGTATCTGTATTTCCCCAAAAGAAATCAAATTTCTTTAAGTGTTTTGGAGATGGTAATACTGAACAGTCTGTTCTGCCCATTGACTGCAGAGCTGTTTCCCTCCCATCCTGTGAGAGAGCAGGACTTCATCCTGTCCCCCTCTCTGCACTGACTCTGCCTCATGACTGTTTCTTAATCCCAGTTTCCATTTTGTGGATGTCTGAACTCAATTTCAATCCCCTTGCCCAGCAAGTCTTTGATTTTGTCCTCTACCTCTGCTCCTTTTGAGATATTTCCAAACACTGTTGCTGCCTATTAGCTGTCTGGCCGAATTCTCTCCCAAGCTCCTTCTCCTTTCTTCTTTAGAGGATGCCAGTTGTCCTGTTCCCACTGCCGGTCCTATTACTGTGAGAGCTTACCCAGAGTAACTGTCAATGTCCCTGTATAAAGTAGCCACATTCAGGTGCATTTTTGTAAGAACAGAAATGTTTGACTGATGCACTGTCTGCCCTGCTAAATTGGAACTCTTTGATCCAAACCAAGGTGCCAGAAATTTCCCTCTAAAAGTCAGCATTAAATAGTCTTTGCTATTGAAAAAATGCCATTTTCTGCAACACTTTTGAGAAATGGCTGAAATATTTTGGCTGAAGCTTTCCTAGCCAGTTCCTGTTTGAGGCAGATGCAGCTTTGAAAAACTTCTGTTCTTTCTCATTACAGTTTGGCAAGGCTTAAAGGCAACTTAAAACAGGTTGTTAAAATAGGAATTGCCAAATAGTTGATTCAGATGCAATCGCAGTTTTGAATATGTGGCTGTATCTGAAGCCATATATCAAGTTTATGACTTTAAATCTAGTTTTGTAAGGTATTAGAGCTGCTGACTTGCTCTGCAGCATTTTGTGCAGCTGATGCAGGATCTGCCTCTGCGACTTTTATAAACTGAAGAACTTCAGTGCTGGGGAAAGATCGCTATGGACTGTTCTGTATTGTCCTGCTACCTCATTTCCTCTATGAAAAAAGAAATGAATTTGGCATGAAAGCTTAGTTTAAGCAGCTGAATGTTTGCGGTTACATCTGGAGGAACGAGCTGAGCTGGTGGTTGCTTGCAACAATAAATCGAGTTTCTTAAAAAGATCTGAGTGCAATGCCACTTGTTGCCAATGAGTATTTCGTGGCATGTATGTATGTGAGAGAGAAACTTGAAGGTATGTCCCGAAAGTGCTGTGCTTGCTTTTTGTTCGATATGAATGACTCAAGTTCTTTCTTTCTTTCGAGGCGCTCATCTGGCAGCATTGTTACTGGCCATCTCAAAGGCTTCACACTACAAGGATTCATAGTACATTGATTACACCCTACACACAGAGACACACACACCAGTTCACAGCTTCCAATAACAAAGCTTAGACCCATCACACACACACACAAAAAAAAAAAAAAGCACTACAACGATAATATGCTACAGGCAAGGGGCTGGAGTAACTAAGTGTACTACCAGCTTTTTATTTTGAAATTTGCTTTCCTGGCAGGAAGAATTTGTTAGATAAATTTCCCAGGTGGCCCTTGAAAAGGGACCACACATAAAAAGATGAAAAACAAACAACCAAACAAAGCACTTTCACACTGGGGCAGTAGGGAAGGAAGAAGAGGAAATTCTTCCTGTCCCAAAGCTCTCCATTTGTTTTAACCTTGAGCATGTGAATTGCCTCTCCTTCTCCCAGTAAGCCAATATACAGCCCATGCACAACCATTACTTTTGTCCTTTCAGTAGGCAAACCTCAAATTCTAGCACTAAGCTAGATAAGCATCTTTATTTTTGTAAAATTGAAATGAAGAATACATACAGGAAGAAGGTTAGACCCATAATAACTTAACAGATGTTGCTGGTGTCCAGTTTTCCTTGGATGGCTTTGTATCACTTGTCTGGGCAATCCTTGGCTTGGAAGACCACAGCTAAGGTTATCACAGATAAGTAAAGACTGGAGATTTGGGGATTATTGGTTTGGCTGGTTTTCAGCTGGGATGTAGTTTAGAGTCTGACATGATACCTGAATTATAATGGACTGGAAGATATGTTTGACATGGCCCTGGGGAAAGAAATATGCTGGAAATAACTCCGTGGTATTGGGGAAAACCAATAAACTTCTGAATTCCTGTAGATGGCCATATAGCACCATCCTGTGCTCCTGTAAATGTTAGAAGTTGCCCTGGATCACTTTGGACTGGATGCTGGTTAGGATTAAGTTCATACAGAAGATGAAGGGAATGCTTCTTATTCTTGCCTAAAAATAAGCACAGCATTAAGCTCCATTTTAAATTTAAATGTAGTCCTACTCAGTGGTCACTTCCATTCGTGACTTCGATTTGAAATGGCATACTGCAGGCAGTTCTAAGGGTTCAGCTTTCTTCTCCCAGTTCCTTTCTGCTTCCATAACTCCTGCCCTAGAGAAAATGGAAATAACTCAATATATACCATTGCTTGAGATGCCATCACTGCACTACACAATTACAAATCTGACTTCACAGTCTAGCTTCCAAAAGCAATGAAGGATTATGTTGCAAAGTTCAAGTTAAAGGTATTTCTCATATTCCTCTCCTAGCAACTGGGTCTGCTGATGAAATTTCAGTAGAAGTCTGTTCTGGTCTAAAGAGAGGTGATCGAGCTCTAACACTAAAGAGTTAATCCTGTAGAGAAAAACCCTGCATAAAAGCTGTAGCTGAAGTGGAAGACAGCTTATTACACATGCCAGTGTGCTGGCAGAGTTTCAGCTGGAGGTCCCCAGGGACCCCCTGCAATTTGTTAAATGTTGGTATTTCAGGTGTGTTAGAGTGGAAGGCTGAGGGATTGGGAAATCTGTTTTCAAAGGCTTCTTTGCAATCGAGACGAAAGTCAGTGGTCCTGGAGAAACAAATATCTTAAGCTGTACGTGGTTGGAAATGTTTGTTTTGTTTCAGGACATTATAATGGGTATATTATGCTACGCTGGTAATGGTTTCACTTCAATGCTAGGAGAGAGCAATCCAGAAGTATTTTGTAGCTGTGTTTCCTCCTCTTTTCTTCCAAAATAACTGAGAACTTGTGCATTCTTGAGAAAAGTTCTGCTAACAGTATGTACGTACAATAATTAATATATTCTAAAATAAATAAGTCTCTCTTCAGACTCTTTTAATGAACTGTAGGGGTGGATTGTCTTTGGCAGGAGCACTGCAGAGGTATCCAAGAGAAAGGGCAAGGCTGAAAGTCTTTCTGGAGTGGTTTGCATAGCCCTCAACCACTGGCTGTTTGTTGATTGAGATCCAAAGGTGCTGTTTGTCTTCTTACTTTGGGTGTCCCGGCCAAATACCTCCTTAGGGTATCTGATGCTGCCTATTTAAATGCTGTGTTATCATCACCGTATCACAATCACGCTGAATGATACTTGTTACTTTATAACATTCTGTGAAAAGGCAGTATGTCTGAACAACATACAGTCTAAAGAACAACCGGGAGGGGAGAAATGAGACGGGAGAGGAAAAAGATCCCATACACAGAAAAGCTGTGAGAACGGTAAATGAATTTTCATTTTTTCCACAATAAGAACAAAAAGGAATCGTTGTTTTTACTCCCGCCTTTTGCAAAAGTGGCTGCACAGCCTGGTGTCAAAAAGTGTTTTTTTGCTGATAAATGTGTAGCCGGGCTGAAGCACGTTTTTACTGGGGCCATGCTGGGAGTCAGCCTGGGGAGTGGGACTGCGACCCGCGGCCACCAACAGCCTCCAGGGAAACTATGTGGACTCATAAACACTAAAAGAGGAAAGAAAAAGCATTTTATCAAACACATAAGACTATGCTTTAAATTATGGCACGTTGCCCAAGAAACAAGATTTCGGTCTCCAACCTTCAAAACAGATGATCCTGCTGTTTATGGGACTTGTTCCTGTTCAGAAGCTAATCTAGTGCTGACAGCTGCAGGGAAGCCGCCGGGTGCTTGCAGGGTGGTTTCTGTGAGCTCGGCAAGTTTTCAGATGTATATTATCCAGCACAGCACAGTAGTCTAGTGATTAAAACAGACACGACGTAACAGCGTGGTGTTTTGAGGTATGAAAATGTTCTTTCCACAAGTGTTTGGGGTATGTTGGGTCAAATTTGGGTTAAATTCTGGTTAATCAAAACATCTTTCAAATTGATAAGACAGAATTTAGCATTCCTATTGCAGCCTTGAGTATTTTTGCAGCATGGTTATGTTTTTGGTTAGAAGTGATGACGGATATGAAAGTGGGGCATCCCTGCTGACTTCTGGTTTTCTCCAGGGCTGTCTCTTCAGCTGTGCTGCTTGATTTTAGTAAGGTGAGGTGCAGTTGGAAATGAATTTCAGATGTCTACAACCTAAGAAACTCAATGAAAACGTTCTTGATCTGATTTTAATATTGGCAGACCTTGTAATCACAAATGCTATCTTGGGAGCATTAAAATAAGTGCTAGGAAGATACCTGTAAAATAATCAAGTAGGCTGGCTGGATTTTGTCTGTAGATAATGAGCAGTAGCTGTTGCATAGTAAATTGGAAATGGTGAAGCTTGAAAGACAGAAGACCTTAGAAGCAGAAAATGACAGGGCCAGGCAGCATGGTAGGAGTTTTAGGCTTATTTGCTGGTTCACACAGACTGATAAAGTTGCCCCAAATTTGGTGCAGTAAACTGTGAATGACTGATAAATATTGAAAAAGAATGCTAAAAGGGACTTTCAAAGGGACAACTTGCAGCCAGGCTGTGAAATCAGTTGGCTGGCAATGCTGCTGCCACTCTGCCAGCCTCTGGCCCTGTGAATCTGAAAGGTCTTACTGTCACCTTTTCTTTTCCTCACGTAGACTCAGCTCCCCAGGAAGACACTGACAGCATGGTTATTAATATCACTGTGTGTCCCTGCCCTCAGTAGGAAGATGGGGTTTGAACTGGCTGAGAAGTTCAATAATATTTATTGACCTGAGCCCTGTCAGTGCAGTGATGATGCACTAGGCCACACTGCTGAACGCCGCAGGTCTGGGGATTGTGCTGCTCCCCCAGTTGAGACTGGGGTGTTTTGGGCTTGTCTGTGGAAGAGGAATTTGGTCTGAGGAATCTGACAAATGATGGATTTGTGGGTTGTAGTTGTTACTGTTTTCTTTGTGGGTTTAGGCCAATATTGTGTCAAGTGCACAAAGGGGGTGGGAGGTAAGAGAAACAGAATTCCTGTTTCCATCCAGTATTATGAAAAAGTTCAAAGTACATAAAAAAAAATAAAATAAAAATAATTCTTCCTAAATAAACCAGCCAGGATTTGATTGAGAAGAGAGACCTTTCTGCGTTCTGCAGGCTCTGTCCTCTGGGGTTTGCCAGAGTTTATCTAGGATGTGGCTGGGAGTAGGGCTGGGGTACCCCGCCACCCTGAACACAAAGCCACCTTTCACTCCTCAAAATACAGATGTAGAAGTGAGTATGGACCATGGAAGATGGGAAGGCCTAAAAATATTTATATGCAACACTAGCTTTTATGTATGTATCTATATCTGTCTGTGTGTGTGTCTATTTTCAGATAGGTATATATGTCCACACACATTATTAATCCTATTACTCAGGATCTGGGTATGAGTAAGATGAGTCCAGTGACAGTTTACACCCTTTTCTTTGTTGCATGCAAAGGTTACACCCTTTAAAAGGCTTAACCTTTTCAATTATTTCATGAATCTCTTGAGTGAAAAAGACTCTTTTGTATGCCTTAGCGGCTTTTGTATGTGCGGTGCCACCTCACCTCTTAAAAAAACATAAAACGATGCTAAAGAAATGGACATAAGCTTTTCTTTTGCAATCATCACTTGAACTTGTATGTATTTATTTTTAATTATTATTATATTATTGGTCATTTATTTGTTGGGTTATTTAAAAACAAATTACGTTCACCTTTATTTAGGCAAATTGAGTTTCTAAGATGCATTAAAAATGCTGCTGCCTGTGGTCAGAGACTTTGAGAACATACTTTTCTTTCCGGTGTGGGTAGATTATTTTAAATTATTATTGACATGGTAAAAATAGGAAGTAAAACCTAGACCCTATGTGTGCTGTTATTATTATTATTATTATTTTTTATTCAACTAATTCCCTACAGGGGAAATCCATCATTTCTCCTTAAAATAACTGTGCTTTCACCGGATGTTTCCTATATCCAGAATTGCTATTTGCAAACTTGTGCCCAGTAAATAAAGACCGGACTCTTACCATAACTGGCATGTGCTTCAGGGCTCCTTGCCATGGGGTTTCTGCCGTGCCAGTGGAGGTTGCAATAAAGCGGTGGGGCTTTGCCTCCCAGCCTGTTGCAGCCCCTTGGAGAGGGAACGTGACTTTGGCGAGAGGCACCTGAGCTCTGGCAATATTAGTATTAATATCAATACATAATATTGCAGATGTAACTATTCCTGAAGTAGTCACACCAGTTGGGACACATCCATGTTGCTCGTACCTATGATATTCAGCCCTCAACCAAACCAGGTCTCCGTAAACGAAAAGGAGAGGATAAACAGGTTAACTTTATTTTCATTACAATGACGAATACATTTCCCACATTCCTCATGGTGAATTTTTGACTATCAGGTGTCTGCATTGCAATAGATGTATTTAAAAGTACTTATTTTCTCTCAGTGCTGACCTACTTTAAACGCTGCAGGGTGGTGTTACCTCCATTTTTTTGCAGCAGCAGCCAGTTGATACTAGTGAAGATCTTTGTACTTCACCTTCTAAACCTTTGATGACATTTTAACTGCTCATTATGGTATGTAAGCAGCTGCTTCATCCCTTTCTAGGTGGGCCCTTGCTTCAGTTCAGAGTTAATGGTTACTATTTATTGCATACTTTAGATTTGCGTGCAGCATGCACACGTAGTGCCTTAGAAAACCCAGAATCCTCAATATGAAGAACATACCGTCCCTAGCCAGGCTGTGCTGGGGTGGGATATGTGGGTGATTTACCCGTGCCCTGGAGCTGTGGGGACAACTTAGATGAAATAACTCAGTGTCCAGCACAATTGAGCCTTAAAATGCGTGACAAATAGTCATGAGGTTGAAAGAAAATAAAACAGGCTTTACACCCTGCAAGGGCATCTTAATGCCTGGGTAGTTGGGCTGTGATGGTATCCTAGTGGGATGTTTTCTTTTAGGTAAATAATTAGTGCTCTCTAGAGAGTTGTGAATGTGCTGTAACATTTTATGTGCTCAGGCACAAGCTCTACACCAAAGGCTTAAAACACTGTGGACGGTACAGGTGTGGCTGGTTTTAGGCAGAGCTAATTGCCATTCTCTTTTTCTCTTTGCTGCTCCCTTGTCCCAACCCATTCCCAGGCTTCTTGGGCACTGATTTCCCCATCCCTGCTGGGAAAGGAAGCCTGAAGCAGCTCAAGGGCAGAGGGACCCAGAGGCAGCAGCAGAGCTGAGGCATATCTCTTCGCCTCTGTCCTAACACACCCCTCATCCTTCTCCCCTGTTGCTCAGAGGCCTCTGCTGACCCCATGCAGAGCACAGCACTGCTCCAGCACCTTGCCAGGAGTGCCTCCAGCCTTCTCCTCCCCACCATCATGTAGAAAAAAGGCTCTGTCTGTCCATCTGCCATCTGGATGTGGGAGAGAGGTGGGAAAGGCTGCTGTTATTCCATAGCCTCCAAAGCTGTCTCTGTATGAACATGTAATCGTTTCAAAATTGTTTGGATTTGGTGTATGTGTAAATACAGAGAGCATAAATGACTACTTGTATCCTACTGAAGGACTAGGTGCATTAATTCACGCAGGGCATCACCTGCAGGCAGCTGCCCCACTTTTGGTACCTAGCTGGTTGGGGCATCCCTGGCCTGGCACGATCTGACCTCCTTGTAGAGGAGAGATGGACATTTACTGGGTTTTGGTTGTTCTTACATGGATGCTCTGCTTCTGGCTTGTCAACAGTGAGTTACAAATTCCAGATGTTTGGTTCATTGCTTGGTAGATCATGATGAAAACTGCAAAGAAAAAACAATGATTGCTTGAGACAGATAAAGGGATGAACTGTAGATCTTGTTTTGCATTGGACATTTGTCTCTGTTCCTCTTTCTATCCATTTTGTTCCATTTCCACCACCCTGAATTTTCAGTTTTGACAGATTTTGAGCGATGAACTCCACAGTTCATCCCTGCCTCTTATTGTTGGGGTGTGATGCTTTTTTTCCTTGTGATCCCTTTTCCAGCCCTGGCAGATTACAGCTGCCCATTACCAAACATCAGCTTCTCTTGAGACTACATTGGCTTTCCCCCTAAGAACTGATGTAATTTATGGTGCTATTCAGGAGTTTTCTCTCCCCATTTCACCTTCCCTTTGGGCTCTACTGGTCTTCCAACTACCACTGTGGCTTTTAAAGACCTGGAAGGAGTTGCATATCTTCCCCAAGCTTCCCCCAAACGTGTTGCTTTCTTGGCTGCAGGCTGCTCTGCTGCACATCTGTGCTGCGTGACACTTTTGGTTGCTGCTCCTTGTAACATTTTGCAGGGTGACTGCATACCGTGTAAAAATATGACAAAGACTTTCTTAAATATGCACTGGACAAATGCCCTGCCCTGCCACACAGAGTTCTGGCTCACCGTGTGCCTCAGCAGTCTCTGTATGTTGCCATGTATCCAACAGGTATCTCTGCAGACAGTAGCCTGATGGATTTTTAAAGGACTGCTTGCTTAGAACAAGGAGATTGTCATGGAAGCAGGCCCTATGAACTCATCTAATTTATGTAGTACTTACAAAACCACTAGATCTTTGTGAAAATTACAGCATATAAATAACACCAACCAATGGCAATGCATTTTCAGTCTCCTCCGGGGAATTGTGGAAGGTTGCTGTACTGCCAGTTGGAAATTTATGCTATCTTAGGCTTGTACTTGGACCAAAAAGAAGAAAGAGGATTGGTGTTTTGGAACAGTGTGAGCAAATTGTGCAGGAACTGTGTGCAACAGAATCTGAAGCTGATTGAGTATCTGGCTCTGGATTTTTGCAAACCAGAATCGTTAAACTCTTCAGATGGAAAAACAAGATACAGCTGGTACAGCCCTGTTTCAGTTAGCCAGAGAGCTCCGTAGCTTTATGCTGGTGAGACCGGGGTAGTCATGAATCTGCTTTCCTCGTATTTTGATCTTTGGAGCCCAAGTGAGTGATTCACTGTAGGAGGCACAAGTGGGTTTGGGTGATTTTTTCCCCACCTTGTTGTCCAGAAAGATGTGAAAATCTTATGGTCAGTCCAGATCTGTGAGTGTTTGAGGAGTGCTCAAAAATGAAATCATTTTTCAACTCTTGTACTTACAAAACCAATAATGACTGACAAGTTTGAAATGCAAAGACTTGAGAATTAAAATAAATAAATAAATAATCAAACAACACTGAAAAATCTATTTGAATGGAATCTTGATTACATAAAACATTTTCTGGAGGTTTATAGATTGTCCTTAGTGCATAAGGAAACAGCTGGAATTTTGGATCCCTATGCTTACAGACTCCTAGAATTTGTCAATAAAATGTTTGCTAAAATACTTTTAATGGCTTTGTTTGGGTGGCTTTCTCATGTTGCACAATCTTGTGCGAGATGCTGTATACGGCTTTGGTGTCTCAGATCCGAGCATGTGCACTGGAAATCACAATTTGAAACAAGGTGTTTGTTCAAAACTCAGTTTATTTTTTTTTTTCTTGGATCTTCAGTTATTGGTTAACCAGCCACATCTAAGCATGGGTATTTGATCTGGGAATATTGCAGTCATAAGAGAAGTGTTAATTAATTAATAAAGAATACAAAATATTTACATAAACGTGATTTTGACACCTCAGGCCTGTGTATTCAAGAATAGCTTGGGGCTCTTTGGCAGGATGCCTGCCACATAAATGCAAGTAGACATTAAATAACAGTAAGAAATAATCATAATAATAATCCCTGCCTATTTTCCATCCTAGAAGGGTGAAAGAAAATGGCAAATCACTAAATGTTTTTCGTGGATGTCAGAAGCTGGACAGAATCCAAAAACTATTTCAGCAAATATTTATGAAATGGTATCTAAACCATTAACTGTTCTGCTTATCTCAGATGTAGTTGTGCAATGTGTTTCTCTTGCTTCATATTCCTTATCCAAAGGTGGGGGAGGAAGAGGCATATTTTCAAGGTAGAATTTGTGCCAACTCAGACTTTGTGTCCAGAACTGGTTTTGAAGATTAATTAATAAAAAACCTTTAATAGGTCTTGGTGTTTCTTTAAATTGGCTGCATCAAAATGAGCCCTACAAGTGATTTGAAAGGAATGATTTAGGGATATGAGACATTTTCCTGGCTGTAAATACCCATTTTATTTCATCTCATCTTTAATCAGAATAATCCTTTTAAGTTGCCTGTGCATGGAAGCATCTGAGCTGAACCTTGCTTTTCAGCCTGGTTTGAAGGAGGACCTCTTTTACTCCAAGGCAAAACCCATTCCTCTTTTTTGCCCTCTCTAGGGCAGCCTCAGATGTGTCCTTTCTCTTACAGCTGCAGTGGGGAGGCACAAACATGTTTTGCTTGCACCAGCTGCTTGACTAATATCTCTGGTACCACCAAAACAGAATTGTAAAAGGAAGCTTGTTTATTTTCCCAAACTATTTGTATATTCTGCAGGCATAAAATATTCATTTAGCTGGGGAGAAACCTTCTAAATGCCAAATATTTGTTCACTTATGTATTAAAAAGGGCAGAAACCGAGCTTGTCTTAAAGTGGTTCAAGGAATAGCTGCCATGTGTGAGTGAACAGTGTGTACCCTTTGCAGCCTTTTTGCTCAGAAGGGACTTGTGCTAGCAGGTGGGAGCACACTCAGCATGCCAAGGGGAGGCAGCAGGACATGCACGAGGGGCAGCAACACAACCTCACTGCTGCTGAATTCAAAATCCTGATTGATTAAAGCAAGCCCTATATATTAAAGAATATTTCAGTCTGTCCCCACAAATGTTGTTCTGAAATGGCCAAGAAAGGGCTGGCAATGCTTCATGGCTCAGGATTTGGCCACCTGTTTCTCTAGAGAGGTGTCAGATCACTGCAGGAGGATTTTGATGTCTTTTGTTCAAATACTGGAAGCTGCAGATGGGATCTCTCTGCCTTTTGCCTTGATGTTCGTGTTGGCCTACCAGGGGTGACCTCATCTGTGGCAGACCTCAGGAGCATCTTGGCCAAGGATGTGGCCCCATAGTCTGGAGGTGATTTCTTTGCCAGCAAAGGACACTTTATGAGGTTACTTGCTGGATTAAGCAAAGCTGAGAAGTATTATTAAGAGGGTTGTTTCAAAAAATTGTTGCTGAAGAAGAAACCTCAAATCCCCACGGTCCCTCAGCTCCTGCTTGGAGGGTTTGCATTGCTGTGCTAGCAGAGTGTGCTTTCATCCACGTGATGTGCTATCCTCTTCAACTATTCTATTTTCTATTCTATTTTCAACTATTTCTACTGTTATCTTTATTTTTAATGGTAATGTTGTACTTTGCACTCAGACAACATGTTTTCCCAATGTGGTCCTTATAGCAAATTGCAAAGTCACGTTAAGTCTTCCTCAAGTTGCAAATGGGAGAACGTGGGTGCAGAGAGAAATAAGGTGATTTTTGGACTGATACAAAGTGGGCTCATGGTTGAGGGGGGATCAAGGGGCTGGGATCAAGGGGCTGGGGAGCAGGGGCTGGGAGCAGGGCTGTTCAGCACAGCAGCCACTCCTTTCATACCGTGCCTGCTGCTCCGCGCTGCCTTCCCCAAAGTACCCAGGGGCTGATGCGGATGCGGCCTCAGATACGTGAAACTTCTGCTGCCGAAAATAGGATCCCTTTCCTTCTGATATTAAAAAAACGTCTGCGGTTATTTGAACTCTCCAACTTCCCTGGCGGACCCACGGCATTTAGCTAATGCACCCAGAGCAGCCCTTCATCACCTGCCTGCGCGGCCGGCGTGCCGCTAGCCCCCGCCAGCGTTGATGTGGCAGGTTCCTGTAATCGAATCGTGCGATGCTTTAAAGCATTTTTGGCACGGAGCCGGCAGCGGCGGAGGAAACTGTCGCCTGCGTTATCCTGAGTTACCTACGGCTCCTGCCAGCCCCTCGTAGCGCTGCGATGGGAAGGAGGAACACACCCAGCCCTGGTCCCCATCTGTTGCAGCATCGGCTTCAGTAGCAGAGCCTGAAATGTTTTAAATGCGCCTGCCTTTAGGGAGAAGCTTTGCGTGCAGTTCTTCAATGGACGTTTCCAGCCAGACTGCAGGATTTTTCAGAGCTGTAAGTCAGTGCGTGGCTCTGCTCTCTGGGTGTTGTGTTGTTTTTTTTTTCAGGTTTGATTTTTTTTTTTTATTATTATTATTCATTTATTCTACCAGACTTGTAAAGGGAATAGGTTTCACATTCATTTAAGGGGAGAAGCCTGAGTGCACTGCAGGACTCTGCTGAGAGGCAGGCATTCTTCAGGCTGTGTAAGAAATGCATGGTTCTTGGGTATTTTGTTTTTCATCTTGTTTTGTCTCTTTTGTATGCATGGCTGGCACGGGGCTGTTGTCCTGTTTTTACAGCATTTAATTACAATAGATATTCCAAGGCTGAACAAAATGTTCTTTTATCTAGTTAAAGAATGTAACTGGTTATTTTTTTTTTCCTTGCATAACTTTTCCTTAGTGTTTTGGAAAGAGAGATTATCTTTTTGGGGTGTTTATTTAATTTCAGCCTAAAACCATCTGGTCTCCGCATCCTGCAATGCCTGTTTGCTCATACTGATCATCTCAGAGCAGCCTGAACTGCTGTGCAACTAATTGCTGTGGCTAGTCATTGCAAACCCCAAATCACAGCGCTTTGGTAAGCTGGTTGATTGGAACTCCTATTCTGCTGTTTGCCTTTCTTTTAATGCAGTGTAATGCAATATTTGACTGTATGGCAGGGTAAAGACGAGTACTGCAGGCTTCATGTGCTCCTTGTGCATTTTTCCCTTTCTGCTGCCAGACTTAATGCTGAGCTCACACAGTTTGCTTTGCAATTAATGGGCCCATGAGATAATGAGCGTCCGATAACGATGAGGCTGGCTCTGTGTTGGCATCAGACGCGGTGCCCTGTTAGTGGGGTGATGGGAGGGGTTTGGTGAATGGCAGCTGGAATTTATTCCGGTATACGATGCAATGTCTTTTGCCAGCTCCTCTCTGTTCTGTTCATTGGGCTCTGTGTTTTAGCTGCTGTTCTGGGCTGTTTCAGGCACATGGGGTCTGGGAGAGATTAGGGTGTCTGCTTCAAGGAGGAGATTTCACTCTCAGCTACATTCCCATTTGGGGGGAAGAGTCGGGAATCTCAGAAATGAGAGAAATCTGAAGTTGCCAAAATTGGGAGTTTGGGGTTCAGGAGCATCAGCAGGAAGAGAGAATGACTGGCAGGAGGATGAAACAGATCCTGCTGCTGTGGGGGCAACCCCCTGTGTTTCAAAACACCGACTTGATGGAAAGGGAGGCAGCGGGAAACCCAGCAAGAGACGTCTCTGTTGCACTTTGTTTTTGTCCAGGGTTTGCTGAGAGTGGAATAAAAATTATATTTATTTTTAAAAATGCCTCAATTTGAAATGCACACTGAAAACAAACAAACAAAAACACATGAATTTGTACTAGGATCACAGTCATCAAGAAGAAATTAAGAGAATAAAAAGCAATATTGCTGTAAGCCTTTAAAGGTAAATCACAGAGCTGGTGGAAATCACCTGTAACCACAATCTGCTTCAGGCAGTAAACAGACCTGGGTTTTCCATCAGGAAGAGAAGATCTCTGTGCCATTTTGGCATGTTTCACCACCCATGTAGGTCCAGTGATGAGCTGATTCAGAGCCAAGAAATATGAAATCATCAACATTTAAGAGAACTGTCAGTTAAAAGCCCGAGAGCTTGCTAGCATGTATATGTACACCCAATATATGGAGTTAGATGATCTTTAAGGGCCCTTCCAACCCAAGCCATCCCATGATTCTATTTTATGATTCAATACATGCTTACCACGTGTGTTTTCCTACATGAGAGCATGTGTTATATGTGAGTAAAAGAAAAAAAAACTCCCTGTGAGATGAGCTCTAGCACTTGTGAACCCTGGAGGGCACAGTCAGCAGTGACAGTCTGCTTCTGTTTCTCACTGTAGGTACTAATGCTTTTGCTTTTAGAACTGATATGTTTTGATGAACTTAACCTCTTCCTCTGATGGAAGAGACACTTTTTTAATAGCTATTTTGCTGCTTATAATGCCTGTTTGTGGGCAGCCCAATTTGCATCCTAATGCAAATTTGCATCCTAATGCAAAAGGTAAAGGAGCTCAAAGTAAATGTCAATAAAACTTAAAGGCATACTAATTAATAACTGCACAGCTATTTAATACACATAGATTGAAATTCTCATTTTAATGAGAAAAATAGCCAATATATTTTGAGGGCCATATTACTTGCATGAACTTAGCTTTCGGTAGTATTCTGCTCTGTATAAAAATAGAAAGCCAAGCAAGAATAAAAAATGTTATTTTGAATCAAGGTTTCCTGCTTGTTGTTTTAATTCACCTTGAGAAAAAAATGGCTTTTTTGTCTTTCCTTAGTTTTTGTGTCCTGATTTGGTGCTTGTTTGGGAGGTTTTTGGTGAAACCCCTTGGCACAATGGGTGTCCATGATGGGGTGAGCCACAAGCAGAGTCTCTCGTGATGCCTCTGGCAGAGCCTGGCTTGGTGATTCCAAAGGGAGGTTTGATATTTGGTGAAAACTGGGTTGGGACTGTCTGCCACATGTCTTGGAGCAGCCGACACTTCTCAAATGGCCTCTCCCATGCCAGGCTCATACTCTGTCCATCTGTCACCGTGTCCAGAGCACCCTGCTGGCTTGAAAGCATGTCCCACGCGCTCCAGGCAGGATCAAATGCTTTTTGAACCATTTTCATGTACAGACTGCCAGACAAACCAAATGCAGGTTTGCCTGTTACAGCTCACCAGTGTCTGCTGGGTTTAAAAAACAATACATACGGCAGAAACAACTTTTGGCAACATATGTGTGTGCATATACGTGTATCAAGTTTAAGTTTTAAATAAGACTTACCTGAATATAGGTGTGCTTACTTGTCTTTTCTCCACAGTGTGTTCACCCAGGTCCATTGTAATCGTGGTGCTCAAATGGGCACGAGGAGTTAGATAGTTGAAATTAGACTTATTAAAGAAGTGCACATGGCTCATTTTTAAGGCATTTTCCCTGTACTGGATCTAAATGGGGAACAATTTCTGGAAAAAAAGTAGTACATACCAATAAAAACCACAGCCCTTGAAAGGCTGCAATTTATTTGGGGGGATATCCACTTTAAAATTTTAGTATTGCATGTACAGTAACTAGGAAAAAAAACACCTTATTCTGTGTTATTTCTGTCTTTCCCATTTCATATGAAGATTATTTCCAAACTGGACCCACTGCAAAAAAATATTTTCAGTGATGGCTATCTCAAGTGAGAATGAGTAATCCCTTTTTATGTCTTGTTCCATTAGTCTCATTGTTCACAAGATTTTCCAGATGGGCAAATATTCTCTCCATCTTTCTTCCAGAGATGGTCATTTTTGTCTTCTAACACCTTTTTCCGAGCACAGCTGTGATGCTTTTGAAGCACATCCCTAGAGGCAGCCTTAGCAAGTGGCCAGGGTGTGAGGAGGTCTGGCAGTGTGAGGTGCTTGGATCTCACCCTTGGATGTTTCCCTTAGATCATGCCCCTTCTCTAATGAACTGGGTTCTCTCCGTGGTCATACAGCAGGCCTATTTTCTTAATTTTTGTTTTGTTTTGTTTAACTTAAAAGTTAAATTCTTTTTCAGTTGGACATGGTGGCTCCCTCAATTTGACTCCAATGGGTGCTCACTCCATCAAAGAGTTAACCGTGTCTTCTATACAGCAGCCAAAGCTGGGTGAAGAAAATGTACATTTTGATAACACTTAGAAATGCCAGAGTTTGGGATCTCACTGTGCCACCCACTGTATGGATGCCCATGGCGTGTCTAGACCACAGGCAAAGGCGTGATTGAAGCTGGGCGTAAATTAGCCCGGCTCAGTCCCGACAGCCGTACAACAGCGGGAGCGAGGAGCTCAAAGTGAGCTAAATTACCAGAGTATTTACTCAGCCTCCCGCGGGGATTGTGCAGCCTACGCTAGGCCGTGTGTTGTCATGGCTACACTGCTGTCGGTGCGGTGCCGAGCTGGGTTAAGCCACGCTCGTGATTGCCGTGTAGACGTGCCTGTAGTACGACGCGGTTGCTACTCGGGATGCTTCACTTTCTAGATAGAGGGAAATGGGAAAATAAGTGATTTTATTCCTACTTCATAGGCGGTAAAGAGGGAGAGGTGAAAGTCAGGGTTCGTTCATCCTGTGCTGAACCATCCGAAGTATAAGCAAGTTGTCCAACCTTTCCCTGGAGCCCTGCACAAGGGGAATGGGAACAAATACCCCAGTGGAGATGCTGGCTTTTCCCTGAGCTCTGTAATGGGAGGCTAGACAAAAAGTGTGGGGTAGATGACTAGTGTTTTCGATGACAGATATCTTGTCCTTGATGTTTTCCCCCAGGTAAGCCAGGAAGTCAGCACAGGCAATGAAAGTCTCATCACTTAAGTCCACCTGTGAAGCAATTCTGGACTGGATGTGCAGTTTGTAAAGCTGCTTGGATCCCCACGGGATGAAAAATGTAATGTAATTTATTAGTATTACATGACACCACTAACTAGAAAAAAATAATAAAGGTACCAAATCTTTGCAGCTCTCAGCATCTCTCAGCTCAAAGCCTAGGGTGAGACTGAAGGACATGCAAGCTGGATTTAAGGCAGAGTACTGTACTGTGACTGTGACAGTGTTTTCTGGATTATCTCTGAAAATTTGATCTTCCTTCTGTCCTTGAGGGCTTTTTACATTGCCAGCTCCAGCAAAATGTGTAAAGAGCTCAGAGGGTGGAGAATCCGTTCTTTGGGGAAAAGAAAAACAAATAGTCTATCCTATGAAATTAAGCATCCTGCAAAAAATGTTTTCTTTTTACAGTTGGTGCTAAAACTGTAAGAAAAGCTATAGCAAAGTGACTGTAAATTTTGTAGATATGATTTTTTTTTTTTTCCTGCAGTTGCAGTCACAAAGGAGTGTACATCAGGAAAGCATGAACTTGGAAATCTTCCTTCATTGTGGGCTCTATGAGTTGTCCCAGTTGAGTTCCTATTCAGATCTTCAGCACACCAAGCACAGAGCCATCCTGCTCTTCCTTTCCTTACCTCATTTTCTCTTTGCTTCTAAACTTTTTTTTTTTTTTTAACTTTCTTTTTTTAGCTGAGGGACTTCCTGATCAGAGTAGGTTCCTCATTTACCTGGCTTTCCAGCTCTTAGCACTTACCTGGCTTTCCAGCTATTATTTTTTTTCTAATTGTTGAGATTATTCATGGTTATTAACTGAAAAGAATGGAAAGAGGAGGCAGTAGGCAGCTGTCTTCCTAGATGCAGTGAACTGCAAAAAATAGTTGTAGTTCAAGTGCTTATGGCATTCACACCAGGCAGAAAATCCACCTTTTTTAGTGAGATGCATGCAAGGGGGAACCCTTTAAGGATTTCTCAGATAATGCCGTCAGCTGGAGGTTTTCGGCTCCGACTCTGTTTCTTTTTGCTCTTCCTTGAGGAAATGTTTTTCTAAGAGATTTGGCCTACAGAGAGTGAAGAAAAGCATCAAAATGTCAACTACAGTGATTTCTTAAGCAGATAAAGCATGGAGATGATTTAGAAAGACTCATGATGATCCCGGCTTTGAATCCCGTCAGATTGCCCCCATGCTGTAGCGTCTCAAGTGTTTTCATTACATAATGGCAAAATTATCTTTTGTTTCCTGTGGTTCTGCTCTTCCACTGTGGCTGACATTATGTTTTATAGAAAATGTGTACTTTTTCTCTGCAAATACCTTGGGATTCTGTGTCTCGTTTATGTAAGTATTGGAAAGCAATTCTGTTGGCACCGAGATGAGCCATCTGAACATTGGCAGTCTCTTGCCATCTCTCCCTGCAGTGGTATCTCTTCTGGTTGTTTCTTAACTCCCTCATCGTTCATCCGATCATCTCATTGTTCATCTGATCACATTCACCAGGGCTGAGGTATGTTCTCTTCTGTTTTCACCTTGCCTGTTTTAACTTTGGTTGTTTCTTGGAGAAAATGCCTAGCCAGAGAAAGGTTGTCTTAGGCTGAGCACCTAAAAATTGGGCTTAATAAAGAGCTTGTAACCACCAGAGTCTGTGGAGCACTGGGGGACATCCAGCCTTGCTCCCCTGTTAGTAGGCAGCTTCATGCTTGTAAAGCAAGCTGCAACATCTAAAAAGCAACAGATTTTTTCCATAGGCTGGATACGTGCAGGAGCCAGCCACTGCAGACACTGCGTGTGGACCGTGGTGTCACAGGGAATATTGAGAATTTTGTTTTCCTCCCTGACTTGCTTGCTCTGCTGTTCTTTTTCTTTCTTTTATTTTTTTTAATGACATTTTGTTATTTACGCTTTCGCTAGGTTGTCCGTCTGCTGTTGTAATACGCATGCTGCCAGTCACCGTGCTGTGTGGTTCTTGGTGTGGAGGAGCTGACAAACCAGACTGTCGTGTGCATGGGGATCTTGCTCAGGCTGTGTTGGAGATCCCCCGGTGATGGTGTGTGATGTTCTGGTTAGGCGAGAGCAGTGCTCTTCATCACAATGTTTCTGTACCACCCTGGGCTCTGTGGACATCACATCCCACCCCAGGTCTGAGTGCTCCAGGCTGTGCTCAGCTCGGTTGCAAAGGCTGAATCACCAAGAAGATACCGAGGTGTTTCCTGGCAGGAGAGCAGAGACTTGAAAGAAAATTTCAGCTTTTCCGTGAGCAGTGTAGGAATGTGTTCTGGTGATTTAGTTCTGAGATTGAGAGAAAAACAAAAAGCAATCCACAATCTCTTGGCAGGTTTTTTTTATGAACCTTGCCTACAGCCTCAGAAGAAGAGGTACGCTTGCTGTGGGCTGCTGGCTGTAGTTTAAGGTCAGGATCAGTCGAGAGGTTTGGAAGGGTGTGCTGGAGGCTGCCAGTGTCTCATGGTCAGGATAACTCAGGATGAGCAGCTTGGACAGCTGTTTGAGGGAAATACCAAGGAATTACAGGTTTCATTTCTATCTCTATCCCCTTCTCTGAGAAATTCTCAGTTTTAGCAGCTCTTTCAGATCAAGTGGTGGCAACTCAAGCCAGGCAACCCACAAGTGAGAACAGGGGAGAAGTAGCTTCAGAAACTCTTTAGTTCTTTGCTTGTTTGTTATTGCAGCTGAGACTGCCAAGTTTTTTTTTTGCTATAGGACATTGAATAATCACCAGATGGATGGTGATCTTCACATACTGAGTTCTGTGTTGGATTTCAGCCAGCCATAGCTCCCTAACTTTTTAGATTGTGCCTCTTTGGGACTGAATATTTCCCATTTCTTACAGGCAGGTCATTTATTTATTTTAACTTATTTTAAAAAATTAGGGTGTTACACCCTCTGTTAGTTCAAGTCTGGTGCTATGTCCACCTTGACACTGAATTTTGTGCAACTGGTCCTGCACAGTCACCAAGGACCACGGTGCTTCTGGCATCTTCATGCTGTGGACAAAATAAAGCCTCTATAGCTCATTTCTACCATCTCAAACTGTCCAGACCCACTCAATTGTTCATTTTTAATGTGAACAGCCTTAAAAGTAACAGTACACAAATTGCCATAGCCCTGTGAAGTACAAAGCTGGCTTGCACAAATGTAACCAGCTTTGTACATCTGTTACTGCCCACTCCCATTGAGTCATCCTGAGACTTAGTCACCAGCATCCTATGTCTCACAGTGCAATTTATATATCTGTCTCCAAAACACATGCTGCAGTCTAGATGGCATGGGGGAGGGAGAAAAGGAAAGCAATGAGCAACCTACTCCTAAAGGAATAAAGCCGTGTAGCAAGTCCTACGATACTATGCCTGTTATATCAAAACAACAGAATCAGAGGGATAGAAATTCCCGTGTAGGTCAGTTTTGAATCATTCCATGTGCAATAGGAATATTTGAGTTGATATAAACCGTAAAAGGCTTCTTCTCATAAAAGAAAAATTTGAATGCAATCAGAGCTGTTTAGTTATGCACCCTATTCCACAGAGTTCAAAGTTTGGATTCTGCTCACAGGCTATTAGCATATGTAGTATATTTACTATTCAGAATTCCCTATAGGCTTGTAATAGGTACAAACCAAGGCTGATCTAAAAAAAAAAAATAAAAAAAATCTCCTGGTGCACAGACTGAGCTGAAAGAAGTGGTTCACAACTATGTGAATAAATATCCTGAATTTCTTTGTCCTTGGTAGGACAGTTGACATGCTCAGTAATGTTAGCAGAAGAGGAGACCCCGAGAGGCTTGTAAAGCTGAGATGCTGAGTGCGATTTTTAGCAGTGCTTTATGAGATCAGCACTCTTTGGCACTCTTGTCTTAATTTCTCAGTCTCTTGTTTTCTTTATTTTATTAAAGGAGCCATCTCCCCTTATTGAGAAACCATCTCAGTAAATTGTTACCTCCTGCCTGAGTTATATTTTGCAAAGAGACTGCGTTGTCTGACAGGCATCTCACGTCCTTAAATTTGGTGCAGTCCTAGCCCATACATAGAAGTTAGTGAAGCAGAAAAGTGATGTCTCATAGGTGGGACCATCAGTAGTCAGGACTGCATGATGCTGCTACTACCTCCGCTGGGCTCCCGAAGTTTTTTATAGCAGAGGGACTCAGCCTTACATCAGAGATGGGCCGTGGGGTGTTTGTGGTTTGCTTTTGTTTTTTCATTGTTCTACTCCACTAATGATAGGCAATAAATTATTTTAATCTCCCTATGCTGAGTCTGTTTTGCCCGTGACAATAAATGGTGAGTGACCTCCCTGTCCTTATCTCAACCCTTGAGCCCTTTTCATCGTATTTTCTCCCCCTTTTCCTTTGAGGAGAAAGATGGGTAGACCACTGTTGATCAGAACCATAAAACAAGTCTTACTCCCACCCAAAACACTTAGGTCTCTGACCTGTCATTCACAGCCCATCCTGTTATGCCTTACTGGCTCACCAGCTTCAGCTATTGCAGGGAAGCTCTTTTAGCCTGGCTGCCAAAGCAGCCTTGAAACAACAAAAAAAAATAACAATAATAATAATAAATCCTTTTTATTCCAACTACGTTGCTTACTGGATTCAAGGCTTTAGTGGTTTGTTATTTAAGCCTGCTGCCTCTGCAACAGAATTGCTGGAAACTCTTTTCTGACACCAAGGTCCCCAACTGCAGCCGCGTCCAGACCAGCGTGTCTGGGCAGGCTTTTTTTGGCAGGAATTCTCCCTGGTAAGGAAAGAAACTGAAACTGGTTGGAAAAGGTGAAAAATTGCTTGGCGAACCAAACCTTGCTCCTGCTGCCATTTGGCTGCATGTTGCCAGCTGATATATTTGCTTTCTGTATCCTAAAATGTGGTTTTCCTTCCTATGCTCCAAAACAGTTCTGAGAAAGGGACTTTTTTGTTGTTGTTGTCTTCCCAAGATATCCAATAACAAAATCTTTATTCTTCCTTCTTTTCATATATTTCCAAGTATTCTGATACAAGTGTTGTCCAAGGAAAAAGAGAGGAATCAGGAAGGAGTGATGTAGCTCTGTGTGTGTGTCTGGATATAAATCTAAACCAGCCTTGTGGCTGTAAAGTAAATCTAAACTGTTCAAGAGCTCATTTTTTCTAATGGGGCATGACAGGACCGATGTCTGGCTGCTGGTCTGCACTGAGCAATGGGAAGGACCTCCTGAGGAACAGAAGCATGACAGGAAAGCTCACAAAACTTTACAAAATAGACTTTGAATAACCTTAATTCCAGGTTAGCACCACTAGGAGCTGCAGCCTCTGGAAGCCTTTCCCACTACAGGGATGAGCACAGACTTTGGTCTCTGTAGAAGTTTTCTCTCCAAGGATGTGATGCAGAAATGATGGATACAAGGAGTGATGCCGTTTAGTCTTCAGCCAGGGCTCTGCAGTCTCAAATGAGAAGGATCTTGCTCTTACCAACACATCACTGTACACCTTTGCAGAAGTTTTTCTAATGTCTCCCCAAAACATGGGATTTTCTAGAGCATTTATACCAAGTGTAATGAAGCAGAGCTGGAGAGGGCTAGTGGATAACAGCATCGCCAGCTTTCTGTAGAAGTGAAAAAGCTGCCTAAGACTAGTTTAAGTCCTAGGATGATGGCAGAGCAAGCCTTCAATGTGTATCAGTTAGCATAAAATCAGAGCAGTCAGGTACGGAATAAGAGCTAAGGCTGAACCACTGGCTTGTCAAGAGGTGTTACAGGTGTTTTGCAACACTTTTGGAGCAGTCCCTTTTTTTTTTTTTTAAGAGGTACTGTGTCATCAACCCTGTAGCTGCATATGCTTCTGGATGTAGAACAACACAAAAAAAAAGAAATTATCTGTTCTATATTCTGCAGAGACACAAAAAGCAAATAAACACCCAAGATTTCCTTGCTTAACCAACAGGCTGGAATTGAGAGAGCACTATTTGCAGCCTGGCTTTTGATATATGCATTTTTTCCTTCTGTAACTGGAGTCTCATGAAGAAGAGAAAGATGAAAATATTGTTAGGTAGCCGCTTACAGACTCTGTCATGGGACTACAAATAAAATTATCCTGCTTAAATGTTCGCTAGCAGACAAAGAAAGGTCTCATGTTGTCCAGGGAGGCTCTGGTATGGCTCCAGTTATTTCCACCTGTAAGTAGAGATGTACTGTTTCTGCATTTGAAAACAGATGAAGGAAACTTACCTCCATCGAATCTGAGAGTTACAAAATAGAATAAAATCATCAGGTGGGTTTCATACTTCTAGGCTTTAGAATATAGCATGTATCCATTTTTAAGCTTGGAATTGTAACTGGCAACTGAAATTTAGCTGGTAGGAAAATAATTCTGCCTACCTACCTCTTCCTGTTTTTGAACATTTCTGCTCAAAAGAGAAGTAATGGTTTCATTCCCAGCTGCTCCAGGTTTCCTGGACAGCTTTTTCAACCCTAATTGCTAGGTATGTGTCCCCTTAAAAACCAACTTTCTTCCTCCAGGCTCCAGCCTTCCCAAACTGCAGGTCTTCTCCTTGTGAATTACAAAAAGTAGGGATATAGGGATGCTAACATGTGGAGCTCAAAAGGTATTATTTCCTTGATTTATTTAATGGAAAATGATTTAGCACACATCAGATTCCAGCTTCTTCACTACCAACGATGGGTCAAAGAAAGTGTCGGTAAATCCTTTGGCTAAATTAAAGTAAACATGAGGGGATATGATTTTGTGTAACTTTCCATTAGGTTCTTAAAATTCTTCACAGAGATTTATTATTTAATTATTGTGGTAATCTATGAAGTAGGAATATAATAATCCATTTATTGATAATGTTTATAAACACTGTTTATGGCTAGGTAATTTTTAGATGGAATACATGAGTCATTTTGGTCTTTATTGGTGATAGGAATAAGCAAATTAATACGGAAGTTTCTCTTTAAGGTCCTGTGGTGCCTGGTTTAACCCCTGTCAAATCTTGATAACAATGAAAATACAAGCGAACAAATTGACTCTTCTTTTGGTTTTGAAATATTTGCTTACATTTGCATTTGCAAACGAGCAAAGCGTGGTGATGAGGGTGACACACAGTTGGGTTGGTGCTTTGTAGTTTGGGCCTTGGTAGATGGTTCCCATTGAATTTACATAGCTTGGAGCACACTTATTTGTCATGAATACTTTGGTTTGTGGCCTAGGGACTCGGGGCCAGTTTGGCCAAGTGGGGTTGCTTTTTTTTTCCTTTCCAGCTTGGCACGAGTTACTCCCATGTGCTTCAGTTCCAGTAATTCAATATTTTGTTCCTTATTTTTGTTGTTCATTATGTAACCAGAATATTTTCGAACACTTGCAAGGATTATGCCCAAGTTACACACATTTTTGAGCATATTTTGGATTTAGTATGATTACACAATGTGATGTGATTAGACCTGTGGCTGTTCAGAATTCTGAAGGCCTTTTGGCAAGCAAGCCTCGCAGACTTCCCGGCCAGTGCTAATTTTTAATTAAGCTCTATTTAATCTCAAATTAGGTTTAAGTGAAATTGCTATTTATTTTTGTTTTGAGCAATTTTAAATGAGATGCAGATGTGATGGTAGAGAAGCTCTGAATCATTATATTTAAAGGGTGATGCCTTGCATTAGAGAGGCTCTGTGTTGAGGAGGTTTTCCTGACTTTGAGATTGAGGCTTGGGATCCAAGCCTCAGTTCTTCAGCACGCAACATTAACAACCATGTTTTTGCTCATGGAGTTACTCATTATCTACTTTTCTGATCAGACAGATGCTAAACTTGACACTAACACAGAAAATTTCATTATGTGTTTACAAAGGAGCCCTAAAAATCTCGTGGCTGGAACACGAAGTAGCATAAACAGAACAGACGGCAGGAGGTAGAATATAATTACAGTTTGTTTTTGTTAGTTAAAGATGAGCATGTGTGCTTTTCTTATGGCTTTATTTTCTCCAGTTGCACAGAATTTAGTCACAGAAGGGGCTCCTCTACCTTGTGAAAATGAATTGTTTATCTCATCCTCAACACCACGTTTCTGTTTTCTCCCTCTTCACTATGTATGTTACTTATTTTGAGAACATTGACATATTCTCATTCAGGTTTCATCACCATAAATACTTTTTTAAAGATTGTAGTCCCCACTAAAGGCCAGATCGGTCATTTGCTGAGCAAGTGGCTATAGTTAGATTGTAATTTCCTACATTTTTTTTCCATGGGATTTGGGTACCCCCCCTTTTGAAACTTTTTACAGGACTTTCTGCTTTGGCTGTCCAGATGCTGAATGCCTTTTGATGGTGATGAACTGGAAGTGCTGCAAAGGGCTCTCTATTCACTAGTTACTTAAATCTGTTCCCTTTCACAGGCCAGGAGAATTATCAGAGCCCACATTATTACTTTTTGGCAGTTGCTATGGGTAAAGCAGTGGGCACTTTGGAAATAACAGAGTGGGCTACAATCATGGGAGCTCTGATGGAAGGAAGAAGACGTTAATATAAGACATCATTTTTTCTTCTCTCTCCTGGCAGGATCTCAGCTCTTTTGCCATGCCATTCTTGGACGGTGATGTGGAGAACACAGACAAAAATGCTTCTCGCAAGGTAGGATATTTCCAAAGCTTCACCTTCACTGTAGTGGCTGAGTCCCTTGGAGATAAACACAATTTATTAGACTTAAAAAAGTCTCGGGATTTTAATCTTTCCTGCCATGCCATTAACACATTGAAAGAGATACTCTAGGGCAAGTGTTGTGATTTTTGCAGGCCTTATCATGACAGTGCTTAATGCTATCACCTGTAAAGAATGATAACCTCTGTGGTGATATTCCTTTAGAAACTGCACATGTTGTGTGTAATGTTGTAATTCAATAAAGTGGTATTGGGTAACTGCATTCTCAGGAAAACAGTTAGCTTCCAGAATTTGTGGTGTTTCTACAGAAACGCAGTGCCCAAATAGGCATCTGTGGCTGTCTGTCTGTCTTCCTTGAGTTGCCTCCTAATTGCTGTCATCAGACTACAGAGGGTTTAACTTTTCAGCATCCTTGATCTATCCATCCATGGTGCTGTCAAAAGAAACTGCTTGCAATTGCTGGAGTCATAGTGGTAGCATCTACCCATAAACAAGATGGAATATTTCCTTCTTGATGTGAGATTAACTCAAGGTTATCCTTCTGTAGGCATTGCCAGCATTTGTTTTTCCAACAACTTGCTATTACATTAAACCAATACATTCAGAGTCTGCTTACTTTCAGATGATCAGATGAGCATATTCAATGAACAACTTTTGGACCAGTTAGACAGTGCCTACACATTCTTCAAAGCAATAAAAATTGTGCATAGCATCTATCATGTTCAGGTTCCTGACCTCATAATTTTCACAGAGCATTGATGTACAAGTTGGTCTGCTCCCTACCAGCCAAGTTAGGACTTGGTGAGGAGAGAGACTTCTGTAAATGATAGATACCCCCAAAAGCTAATCTATAGTCTATATAGATTATATAGTCTATATAATATAATATAATATAATATAATATAATATAATATAATATAATATAATATAATCTATATAATCTATATAGACTATAATCTATAGTCTATATATAAGTCTACGCAGTAGACTTATGACAATAGTTACAAGGATATGGACCTCTCTGAAGATTAAACCTGTTATAGGCCATTTGTCAAAGAGTCTGCAGTTATAGTTCAAGGCAGGTGAAGCAATAAATATCTCCTTAGTGAAGCTAATCTGCATCTAGAATGATAATAATTTAGCCCTGTTGACAGCATGAGTTTCTATTCCTTTACACCTCGCAGCAAAGGATAGTTTTTTAAAATCTTCTGCAATCTATTAGTAAATTAGTATGTTTATAACATCAGCATTGTTCTTTTCTGCACCAGACCTTTTAAGACTGTGACACAGGAATCACTGATGAACTCAGAGGAACTCATAGATGCCAAGGAAGCTAAAATAAACAGTGTTATCAAAAGGGATTTTTTTGGTGGGTTGAATAAAGTGAACAATATGATGGTTTTGGAAAGGGTTGTCATGCTGGGAGAGTGCAGGTGTTCCTAATTGAAACTTGATTTCTCCCAAAGGAAGGTATGGAAGCTGCATGAATCTCAGTCCCAAAGAAAAACACATGCTAAAGCTAATGTTCCTTGTGTGTAGTGTTATGTGATATTGTTTAACAAGTTCCACTTTACCATTTATGAAGTCCCCATTTTTTCTCTTACTGGTCTTGGGATACTTTTTTTAATGAGTGGTTGACTTGGGAAGAACTGGAAGAAATTTCAGTAGTTACCCCTTCTTGCAATTTCAGGGGATGCATTTTATTTCCCTCCCAAACCTGGGTCAAATTCTTTATGTGGAAGTGTGATTAACTTTGTAATAATCATTTGTGGCTTGACATCTGAAATTGTTTTTTTAACTGACCTTTCTGATTGCGTGTATAAGACTAAGATATTTTTTTTCCTAACCAAGAGCTCTGCTCAAAACCTGCGACAAAGTGATAAAAGACCAGCTGCCAGTGCCCAACTTATGATAAAAAACAGATCATCTAATGAAATCCATTGCTACACATCTCATTCTAAATATCATTTTTCTCCTTAATGTGAAGGATGGGATCTTTGCTGTTGATGACTAGCATCAGACTGCAGGATCTTATTTCATTTAAACTAAAAGTTTGCCAGGTCCTGCTGGTGCTACATAAAGAAGTTAATAGAATCATCAGTGTTGAAAAAGACCTTCAAGATCCTCTGGTCCAACCATCCCCCTACCACCAGTGTCACCCACTAAGCCATGTCCCCAGGCACCACGTCCAACCTCTCCTTGAACACCCCCAGGGACAGTGACGCCACCACCTCCCTGGGCAACCCGTCCCAATGCCTGACTGCTCTTTCTGAGCAGAAATGTCTCCTCATTTCCAACCTGAACCTCCACTGGCACGACTTGAGGCCATTCCCTCTGGTCCTGTCACCAGTTACCTGTGAGAAGAGGCTGACCCCTGCTCCCCACCCCTTCCTTCCAGGTAGTTGCAGAGAGCAATGAGGTCTCCCCTGAGCCTCCTCTTCCCTAGACCGAACACCCCCAGTGCCTTCAGCTGCTCCTCACAGGACTTGTGCTCCAGGCCCTTCACCAGCTTCATAGCCCTGCTCTGGACGTGCTCCAGGGCCTCGATGTCCTTCGTGTACTGAGGGACCCAAAGCTGAACACAGCACTTGAGGTGCAGCCTCAGCAGAGCAGAGTACAGGGGGACGATCACCTCCCTGCTCCTGCTAGCTGCACTACTCCTGATACAGGCCAGGACGCTGTTGGCCTTCTTGTCCACCTGGGCACACTGCCGGCTCATGCACATGTGAGCATCAATCAGCACCCCCAGATCCCTTTCCTCTCCACAGCTTTCCGGCCACTCTCCCCCAAGCCTGTAGCACTGCGTGGGGTTGTTGTGACCCAAGTGCAGGACCCGGCACTTACCCATGTTGAACCTCATCCCAGTGGCCTCTGCAGAGGGGACAGGGAAGTTCCCAAGTTACTGTTCACTTTCAAGTGAAATGTTTTTTATTTGTTCAAGTTTGAAATCACAGTGTGATCTGTAACTTTTGCATTCTCTAAGCCAATATTTCATCAATACCATGACTTTTCCATTCACCAGCCATGTTGGAGACTGGCAATTAATCAGAGATGTCTTCCTGCACTTAAGTCTTCTGTCACCTGGGCTATATATCAAGTTAGAGAAGAGTAGTTCACAGCCTGTCTATCTGATCTGTGATTAATTTAATACCAGTGGTGTTTTTTTTTTTTTTTTGTGAAAAGCTTTTAGAAATTGTATTAACATATTTCACAAGGATTCTCAACACTTCACCATGTGAGTGCCTCTCAATCATCATTCTGTGACAATAATCCTCATTTCACAGCTAGGAACTCAAGTGCAGAATTACTTTCTCACGTCAGAATTTTTTGGCAGTGGTGGGAATGTGGCATATATTTCATGAAGTTTAGCCTTGATCACTTTCTTTGGCATTGTTATTATTATAGCTGATGTATTCTTCTTTGCTTTGTAACCTGACTGCAGGAAGGGGACAGTGTGGTTTTCACCTTCCTCTCTTGAAGGCAGAGTATAATTTTCTGCAGACTCTTGCAGAGGTTTTTTTTGGTGTGATTTGATGCAGCAAGGTGGCTCTTGTGCCTGTAGCAGATATTGTGGCCTTTCTTGTTGCCTGACAAAGTGCTTTAATACTTGTGCTGGTGGTTTTGTCCAAAATTCTTGGTGCTACTGATTGCCCCATACTCAAAGACTCTCCAGAATTGGCTTTAATTCTCGCAGAATGACCTTACAGGATCATTAAATACATTAGTATAGATGAGGATAACTAGGAGTTAAGACACAATTAAATATACTAGATTGCCTCAGTCTGGGAAAAGACAGCAGAAGTGGGGGGGTGTGGGGGGGAAGGTTTAGAGGACTAGAGAATCCTGAATGATGTTGAGCTGGAGAACAGAAAATAATGATGGCAAGATGTGGCAGGGTGGCAGTCAGTGATGAGTGCCCCTCTGCACCAAGGTGGCACTAGCAATTTTAGAGCTGTTAACACTTGGAATATTTATAGATCTTTCATCTAAAATGTAGGTTACAGGAAGAGATGTGGGAATTACAGGAAACCATTGCTTTCAGATGAAAGCCTGGGATTGTGAATGACTGTGAGAAGAAAACGACATGAGAAAACTGTCCGTGGGGAGCAAATTATATATGGAGGGGAGAGGAATAGGAAGAAAAGAAGTTTGAAAAATAATATTGCTCTGTCACTTTAGAGAAATAATAGATTTGTTAATAAAATATAAGAGAAAGTTTGAAAAATGAGTGTTCATTTAGTGTTTTTTTCTCTACATGGAGAAGAAGCAGGTACGATGTTTATCTTAGATGACAATGGTGACTCTGTCCCATTAATGACTCAAGGGCATTTAAAATGGAAGATACCACCGCTAGACATTTTAAAATTAAACCCAAACAGCCTTGATAAAACAGCTCTGAATGAACTGGCTGATTAGTGATGATTTTGAATAAATCTTGGAGCAGAGAGGAGATTGCAAAAGACTGGAAAAAGAAAAAAAAAAAAAAAAAAAAAAAAAAGCAATTATTATGTTAATATTTACAATGCCTGTAATTAGGATAATTTTCGGATTTGTCAGTGTGGCATTAGTCCTGGGTAAAACAATTAAATATCTAATATTGGATAGTTAATAATGCTATTACAATAGACTCATTTTGATTGGAATTAATGGCAAACAGTTCTTTATGGGAGAATTTGGCTTTTTAAATGAGATTATAAATTTAGTTGGAAAATGTATTGGTGTCATACACATAAAAATGTAGCACAGGACATTTAGATTAAAGAAAGTGGAATGATACTGACCAAATGTGGAGCCTACTAAGTGAATAAAACCTGGCTGATAAAATAAGTTGAGACTCATCAGTGGAGAATTTTGTTTCTAGGCAGACAAAACATATTGTTGGTCTACTATATATTACTTTATCAGTGACTTGAAAGAAATACAGGCTCATTACTGTACAAATTGCAAATTGCAGTTTGTAGTTCATAGAAAAATGAGGGGGAAGAGAGCAGGAAACTCTCCAACGCAGAACAACCTGAGTCACTTAAAACACATTTTACAAGCAGACTGCCCATCTCAGGTTGGCCAAACTGAGCAGTTACACCTAGGAGCAAATAATGAAGACTTTATTTTTGGAAAATCTTTCATAAAACTTTGATTAGGTTTTGAGAGCAGCTGTAGGTAATCATCTGTACATAAATTCAGGATGTGATGTGATGGCTAAAGGATTACTCTGTTTTTTTGGACGTGCAAACCAATGAACAGGACAAAATGTAGGTTTTGTTATGACTGCATCTGTCACTGACTTACAGTTCTGCTGTCAGTAATGCAGGAAAATGTTGATGAACTAGGATCAGAAAAGATCTGAGGAATGACTCCAGTACTGAAAGACTCAGGGGAGCGCTTTGCCCTGGTTCTGGTCCCAGCATTGTTTTCACTTTGTGCGGTGACTCATAAATGGTAGAACAGGGATGAGAAGCAAAAAAAGTCTGATTTTTATCCCCCTCTCTCCCAGACAACAAATCTCCTTTTGATTTATTTTTTCTCAGCCTTTAGTTATCCGTTTCTTTGTGAACAATGAGCTGGCCTCAGCAGGAAGGATGGGGAGCATGTCCCGGGCACTGCGGCAGCCTCGGCACGGGGCACCTGCAGTGGATGCAGCGAGCCTTGGCACAAGGACACGTGTGACAATGTCTGCACTGACCTATGCCTGCCTCCTTCCCCTCTGCTGCTTCGACAGAAACGTTTCTGGTTAGGAAACAGAACCAGGAGCCATCCTCATCTCACCTGGAGCCAGCCCTGCTTTCACCTTCCTTCCAGCATGCTCCTGCTTGCTGTGGGAAACCCAACCCTGACCATCCGGATGGCCATTCAGGGCTCTCAGGGCCTGCCAGATCAGCCAGCCTCATCCCATTGTATTTTAATTTTGGGAAGTGTCATTGTACTTTAATTTTGGGAAGTGACATCTCTGATCCCGTAAAACACGTTGTCATCCCAATTGTTATTGCTCATGCAGAACCAAGGGAACTAATGGTGGTGAATGCAGCCTCATGGTGCCTGGGAGAGTAAGTCCTTCATTACCTTTCGGACTAATGAAGTCAGTTCTTGTGATTCTGTGAGCTCTTTTATTCCACCAGAATGAGGGAATCATCCAATTAAGTTTATCAAAGGGCTTTTTTATTGAGATTCAGCAGAAGGGCAGGAAATAAGTGCAGACATCTATCTGGTGTGTCGTCTTTAATTGTGCTTACTGTCCCTGACAAGGATGGTGGGAGGCGATTCCTTTCCTGTTATTCGCCTTCCAATTTTTTTTTTTAAGAGAAGAGGCAAAATAAAGGTCAAATAACTCACTGTTGTAAAAGCAAACAAAACTCAAATGCTCCATAAGTGTGCTAATTTTTTGGAGCTGGAGAAGAAATGAGCAGAGCTCAGGAACTTTTAATAACTTCCACTTAAATTCGGAAACATTTTGAAGCTTTGGGGCTGTTTCGTTTGAGCCCGTTCGTATTCCATACAGGGTGTTGGTTTCTTTCTTTTAATTTATTTATTTATTTTCAGACTGTTCTGAAAATGAATCTAAATTCACCAGTAACTGACTCAAAGCCAGAGATTTTTCAGAGATACTGAGCTTTGTAAATCCCAGATGGGAAGGGATTGTGGCAGGAGTCAGTCACCCCAGAGGGGAGCTGTAGCACATCCAAGGAGAGATGAGTTTGTCCAAAATGGAGAAGGAATATGAAAATCCAAGGTGATTCCTGAAGTAGGCAATAAGGGCATCTCTGAGGGAGGCTGTGTGCCTATCAAAGGGCCCTCTGACTCTAGGAGAGCACTGGAGATGGCTGCAGAGAAATGCTGGGGTAAGGACAAGGACAGAGCTAGGGTTTCTCCGGGTCTGACGCAGCTTCTGCCTGCTCATGGTCAGAGTCTTCTCAGCACAGCTCATTCATTCTTCTGGCCACAACTCTTCGACAGGACACTTCTCTTCCCTGCAGTTAAGCAGTCCTTAAATTCTAGGCTGGGAACACAGATGGCTTCCTAGAGAGGACATAAGTTGGCAAAAGAGAAAAGGGATCCAAATTTCAATACAAAGCAGGAGAAAGAAAATGACAATGTTGGGAAAACTTGTGTCTGTGTGTGAGAAGAGGCAGGACTGAGACGGCTCATGTGTGGATGATGAGAGTCTGGTTTGTGGTGAAGGACAAATAGTTTGGTTTCAGTGCATTGCATTGGGGGTTATCATACGGTGATTCAATGTAATGTGCTTTAATCTTTCTTGTAAAATAAGAAGATTGCAAATAGGTAAGAAAATATTTCAATGTAAAGATGGCAGGCTGGTATCGAAAGGATGACTTGGGTGGAGGGACAGAGCTGGTGGCACTTCCCAACATCAGTCCTTGGGCTGAACTTTGGTAGTAAGGCACAGAAAAATAGAAATTCTAATGAAAATTGTTGGGGATACAAAGACAGGGGGGTGTTTTTGAATGTAGAGAAGTGCCTTATACAGGAAGATCTGGAAGATCTTCAGGATGGATAATTCCTACCAGCACAAGATACTTAGGATACGTCAATAGTAGTAGTAAGAGAGGTCAGGGACAGTTCGCTTGCTCCAGAAATGCTGGGTTTGGGCCCAGTCCTGCCGTAGGGCCAGACTCTTGAACTCACTAGCACAGGGTGGCCACATGCAGTCTGGGCCTGTCTCTTGCCTGAGCTCTCCCCAAACCCAGGTAGTGCCTGGGGAGTGCTCACAGCACAGGTTAAATCCTCAGCGGGTGGTAAGCAAGCAGGGAAAACAAAAAAAAATCTGTGTGATGGTTTGGGCCTGTGTCCAGCTGTATCTCGCTCACTGGTATGGGGTAGTCTGGAACTGGTGGGGGTTTATGCTGGGATTTTTGTCATCAAGGAGTTTGTTGAAAATGACCATGGGAAATGAAAATGCAGGCCTGCTGGTCCATCATGGAATGGCTCTGAGCCATCAGTGTGAATTGTTGTGGGAAAGGAAGAAGAGATTAGGGAGGCAGAGAGCCCCTCATCCAGGTGAAAGGACAAGGGGAGCCGTGAGGATGCTGTTTGCTGAGATGAAATCTTCCAGAGCTGCCCAGCTCGGGACAGGTGCCAAGCTACCACTTTACGTTCCATTCAGAAAACTGAAAGCACGTCTGCTCCATGTAAAGCAGTGCAACTCTCCTCTCATTCTGTTGCTTTATTTTCAACAGCAGCTGGCTCTGGATACATTTTAGGAGCCTGCCTAAGATCACTCAGTTTATAAAACGTGGCAAGGTTTCCCCCCAGTCCCCAGCTGAGGATCCTTTTGTGCTCTGAAGCATGAACACTGGTGGTAGTCTTATGGCATTTGGGGATACATTTACTCAGTGCTATGTAAGCCTTAAACAGCTAAAGCCAGTCACCAGAAACAGCACATGTAATCAAGCATGGGGCTCTGCTCAGCTGCTTAACCTCAGCGGGGAGCACATCCCTGCAGACTGAGGGTAGGGCTGCACTGGCACTCGTTTATTCTTCTATTACCCATCTGCTAGTTTAGCCCTATTCCAGCTGCTCTGTTCTCTGCAGACCTGAGCTCAGAAGCTGAGATTTCTGCTTCTCCAGCATCACCAGTTGTAAGGCTCAAGGACCCCATGTAGGTTCTGCACAAAGCCAACACAGGGGATGTTTTGTTGGTAGTTGTTTGGTTTTGATTTATTTATTTATTTTTATTTAAGTGAACAATCTTCATACTTCAGGCAGTTTTTGAATTTGTTTAATTAGGCCTTATTTGTGCATTGATTTGTATTGTACTTCCATCGGGTGTTTGCACTACTTATCTCCAAAAGCCCAATTATCCAGCCAGGGTCAAATGAGCCCCGTCACTGTGTGTATTTGCTAGGTGTGATTCATATTTCTGCTCATTCTCACTTCACTGGCTTTCCTGGGCCATCACAAATTGATCTAAAAGGGTTATTAATGTGAGAATCCAAGGTGCAATACTGTCTTGCTGCTACAGCTCAGCAGGGGAAACAGTTATATTTCAGAAGCATGTGTGGGAGTTTTGTTCCCACCTGCCTGTCACAGCTTCAAGGATATTAACCCCAAAAGCATGCAGAACAGGCTGAGGACCCATCTAGCTGTGCAGCCTTCCTCCAGCAGCACTGCTGGAGTCGTCACTCTGGGTCTGCATCGGATGCTGCAGTTTCTTCCACAGCAGAGATCCTTCTGCATTCCCAGCTGATGCCTGGAAATTAATATCGCCTTGTGACTTTTCCGTGTGCTGTCATAGCTGTCGTTACTGCTGATTTTATTCAGAGAAGCACCTAATCATCTTTAAAAACTCGCAATCATTAGCCTCCAATAATACTCTAAGAAAGAAATACTGATGCAATTCCCCAAGCAAAATCACAGGTATTTATCCTCTTTGATGGGGGGTGTAACCTTTGTGTAATTAATGTGTGGAGCAGCTGGGGAAGAATTCATTGTAGTAATTTCCTTTAATTTAGTAGCATGCACATGTGTATTTAGCAGTGTGCCCCTGGTGCTCTAACAATTAGCTAATTCAACTGCCTGGCGTGATGGAGGGAAAGCAACTGGTTGTGATTGCAATAAATAAAAACATCCCACTGCTTCTCTTCAGAATTCGAGAACATTTTGCTTCCATGTCTGGCTTGTGCGTGCAAGGCAATACTGATTTTATTTGACAAATTGTTCCTTGACATTTTACATTTCTAGAATTGCTTTATCCCGTGAAGACAGCATAGTCTTTCGAAGTGTCTGCTGTCCGTGTTTGGTTATAATCAAATAAGCATGCAAAAAAAGATGCATGAAATATTAAAGGTGGCACCAGAAGGACGTCCTTCTCTTAGCTTTACAAATTTCATCGCTTGTCACTTTAGGAAAAACAATATAATGAAATTACAATCTTGGAAACAGTCCTAAATTATAGTAGTGGTGGCAGATTTGTATTATGAGCAAAATGAACTTGAAAATGTACTTCTTACTCCCAGCTTTCAGGCAGTGGATTTAGCAGTAGAATGGAGGTGCTGTTGTGCTACTTGGTTGTTTCCTGGGCTGTGTAGTTAGAAGAGAACCACGTGTAAGGAGTCTCAGATGATTTACAGATGATATTTTAGTGAAGTTAATGAGCTTTTATGAAAAAGTTACCACTTTGAGACTGTTTACCCATAACAAAAATGCAGGTTTTCTATTAATTTATTTATAGCACGTTAATTATTCCAAGTCTCAGCTGAGGGATTCTTCCCTATTCTTCATGATAAATACTTACCACGAGACAATCTGTGTGCCAGAGGACTTAGAGTGGTACTTGAGGAGATACTGTCCTCACAGAAGAATAGATGTGGAATAGAAATGAGTTTTCAAGACTGCACACAAAACCATGATGGAGTTGGAGGGCTCAGGCCACTGCATTAAGCATGAAACACTGTATTTTCTTTTCTGATGAATCAAGAGTCTCTTGTTGGTGTTTGTATCCAGTGCTTTAGTTAGAATTGATTTATCCATTCCAAAAATTTCCCCATGAGGTCAACTGCTCCTCTAATGCTTCTGCAAAAGGACAGGTATTGCCAAGACATTCTTTTCCGTGCTATAAAAAATAAGTGTGCGGGTATAAAAAGCAGTTGTGCATCTTGCCAGCCATTTCCATGCTGCTCAGAGGAGCACAGGCCAGAGTTCATAGCAGGGCTCTGCTATGCCAGTGGGGCTCCGTGTTGCTGCTGGTGACCCATGCTGTTGGTGCCCATCTCCCAGATGAAGTACCACAGGCCTTTCAGGTTGGGAACCTTCCCAAAGGAGAGACCACGATCTCTGCAGGCCCTTCTGCAGTTCCCACACAGCAGGACCCATTCCAGCTTTCATCCTTTTTTTCATTTAAGTCTTTCTAATCAAAGCTGTTATTTTCCCCACCGTTCCTCCCATGGCAACAACACCCCTGCCCAGCTTGACTGACGCATATCGGGTGTGCCTGGCAGGCAGGAGTTGTGGTCTGCCCCATACCTCCCTTTTTTTTTGCATAACTGGGGAGCGAGGAGGCATGCAAATGGCTTGGACCTCAGCATGCCTTGTGCAGGAGGCAGCACGCTGTGCCCATGGGTGCGTAAGTTGTGGCCTTTGCTTTTACCTTCCCTGCAGACCTGAAACTCGGTGCTGCCGTCTGCCAGAAACAAGGCCCTTCATTCATGAGAAATGACCCCAGCTAAAAAAGAAGCCTCATGCCCACAGGAGTGTTTTGTTCACCCAGAAGGAAATAAACTCTGCATATAGCTCAGGCACAGGCAAATCCCACAGCGGTTTGGGTAGGCTTCTGTTAATTGCATGTGGGGAGAATTTCATCTTTGCTCCTTTTTTTGGGTTGTTTTTCTGGATTTCCCCCCACTCCCTCGCTGGGCGAGCCCGCACAGTGCTGTGCTATGTTGTGCACAGATATTCCTGCTGGCTGGAAAGCCAGCACAGGTCCCAGAAGAGACAGAGCTGTTGGAAAGGTCATGCCCAAACTGGAGGCCAGGCTAATTAGCTAGAACATTGCTGGTCTAAAATGGTCTCTCTATTTTGGGACTGGAGTTGAAAGTAGCAGTGCCTGGCGTTGTAGAGACCTGCCAGGTGCTTGGGAACTTGTGCTCTCTGCTGTGCTGTATCGTGTGGAGGAGACTTAAGTCTCCTCCACAGATGGGTGCTTAAATGCAAGAGGAAGACTTTAGGGTACTGTGTTTGCCCTATCTATATTTATTGCCAGTCACCTTTAAGTTTTCCAGGGAAGGAATAAGAATATGTGGTTAATAAAATAAAAAAATACATTTTTTTACTAAAAATATCCAGAATTGTATGTGTGATAATAAAGTCTATGCACATAATTTTACTTTTTTGGTGAAATTCAGGTCATCTTTAACAGGCAGCATGGAGCCCAGAGAGGTGGCACTTATGCATCATACGTGTTAGTGCAGGCAGGCCTGGCTAATCCATAGCCCAAATAAACAGGAATGACTGTGTTGAGACAAGTTCTGAGATCCCAGTGGCACAAGCCGAAGTGAATTAATGGTGCTTTTTCTTTTTCTTCCTTTTTTCTCTTCTCCTCAGGTGGAAGAAAGCTACTCTGCAGGCAGCCCTTCAAAAGGCCTTTTCTCCAAAGGGCTCCAGAACCGACCTTCCAGTCCCGTTTCTGCCCCTGTGAGATCCAAACATAGCCCCGGCTCACCCAAAACAGTCTTCCCCTTCCCCTACCAGGAGTCTCCCCCACGCTCCCCACGCCGAATGAGCTTCAGTGGGATCTTCAGGTCCTCCTCCAAAGAGTCCTCCCCCAATTCTAACCCGTCTACCTCTCCTGGGGGCATCAAGTTTTTCTCCAGATCAAGAAAAAGTAAGAAATTGCTCATGTTATTTCAGGAAGATACACAGTACCTCTGGGCTTGGCCCATTCTTTACCTGCGGTAGTGAAGTAAGTGCAGATGAGGCATGTGCTAATTGTTTGTTATTGCTTTCACTGACCATGTGTTTGGGGTTGTTTTGGCTGGCAAGTAGGGAATGACTTATGCAGGACACCTGCACAGGGCTGAGGAGGGAAATCACGCTTCAAAACTTTCCCTAGGAATCCTGCTCCTGTGTCAGGGGGAGTTCGCAAACAGTTTCACCAGGGCTGGTTGGGTGTCAGCTCCAGGGCTCAAGAAGAACTCGAGCAGTCATGGGGTTTGTGGTGGAGGTGGGCACAGAAGGGACCTCGTCTCGGGAGCTGAGGGAGGCTTGTTTCTGTAGACTCCATGGAGAATTTCAGCAGGTTTCTATCTGGTATCTCTTTGCCCTGTTGTTGGGGAAAAATAGAAGCCTTGACTAGATAGCGATAAATGGTACGTGTTTCTGATCAAATGATCACCAAAGGGGTGTTTGAGCTCCTTTGCAGCGTGAAGGATGTGGTAGACCTCCATGGTTCAGAGCAGTTGCCTACTTTGCATCAGGAACAAATTTTGCTTCTTCACCAGCCCGTGGACTAATATACCATTTCTACAACTCAAATGAGCAGGGTTGAGAAAAGGCTTTGATTTTAAGGCTTTCTCATTGAGCAAAGGTTCCCAGGGTCAATCTACAAGCAGTTGTGGCCACTCTGTCTAGGGGATATTGGCTGCAGGAAGAGGACTGAGTTACAGGGGAAAGAGAGGAACAACATCGTGCCACTGAAGGTGCTGGACTGTCAGACTTTCCTTTCTGCTGACAGAAGAAATAATGACATATGTTTTTGGTCAGATCTTCTGAGACAATCTAGGTGCAGAATTAGTGATGCATATACACAAATGTGGCTGTATGTTTACTGCAAAACATTGATAATTTTCTGTGGCTTATAAATAGTGTAGAAGCACCTTCATCATCACAATTTCTCTTCAAAATGCTGGCTTTAATCAGAACAAATCATTTCATAGCGACTTCTGTGCACGTGAACACAGCTATACAGACCCGTATTGGATTTTTCTTTTTGTTTCTGTTTATTCTGCTGCAGCTTAGTTGAAACGGCACCTTTTCCAGTCCTTGCCTGTCTCTGAAACACCTTCAGGAGACTAAAAGCAGGAGAGTCAGTGTTTCTGAAGGACACCAACTGAATAGCAAGCATCACTCTATTCAAGGGCATTTGCTCTTCTCAACTTAAAGTTTAAACATGCTATTTATGCTCCCCTTTTTCTCAAGCCTCACAATAATTACAGTTCATCTGAGCTCTTTTTGCTGGTCCAGATAGGTTTCAATGTTGCACAGGGAGTATGGAGCTGATTCAGTGCACCCAGAAGAGCTTGCTGCTGCATCAATACACACTGCATAGCAAAGCCATCGTGTGACGTTTTGACTAAGTTATCCAAGCAAATAGCACCGCTTAAGTCTGATCCTAGCTAGGTACATCAGAATTTTAAATAAAGAAATCTTCCAGTAGTCAGCAAAACCCTTTTGATAAGGTCACATCACTGTCGCAGGGGCGGGCTTGGAACGGGGCCATGCTATTTCTGAGCTAACAGAAGATCCCCATGATCCTGTGACTCCAGAGAGCATTGCAGGAATTGTGCTGGGCTTCGGTGTCTGTGGTCTTTTGTTTTTAGGGCCTCTTGCAAAGGGTGTGTTGACTAAAATTTGTATTAAAATTGATAACTTGTCTCATTCTGCAGCTTTTTTTTTTTTTTTTTTTAATCTGCAGAGCAATCCATACCAGGTGCTTTCACATCGTTAAGCTCTCTGTAAGAGACACTTATGCAGATACACGCTCTTCACTCTGTCATGTTAACGTAGATTTTATTCAGTGTGCTAAACAGGGGTTGGTAATGAATTAGGCTCTTAGGGTGTGCTATATTTAACTGAATTGTATTTAACAAGGATATCAGGACACTTACGAAAACCAACAGTTTTGTTGTGTTACGTAGTTTTTCACAGGCAAAACTTTTACATTCTGCTGTGTGGCAAAGAAAGAATAACCCGATGTACCATGAAGCACTAAGTTAAATGACTATGTCCCACTCAAAACAAAGTCTGTGTAGGCCGAGGAGCATTTTCTGAGTGACCAGACTTCTCAGAGACCCCTCAGACCAGATATTTCAGACCTTTGTGCAGGTGCCAAGCTGCAGAGCTCTGAGAAGAGCCAAAGCAGCACATGGCTTCATTTCTGAAGCTACCTGAATGCTTCACTGCTCAGAATTGCCTCATCCTAAGTGATTAAAATCCCATTTTCTCAAGCAGCTTGGGACACCCATGGTAAAAAGGAAGGAGGTTTAGGTTGCTTTATTTCTTCCGAAAAGGACAGTGAGCGGAAATCACGTGGACTAGCTGTGCTTGCCTGCTGTTACAGGTGATCAGCTGCTGGCGCTGGGTTAGTACTATTGAAATGAAATGGGTTAATGCTATTGAAATGAAATGAGGTTGGTCGGGGTTGGAGCACATGGTATATGGGGAAAAGGAGGAGGAGAAGACCTTTTAGCTGTCATTAGTTATCTATTGGGGGTTATGGAGAAGGCAGAGCCAAAGCATCTCAGGGATGCACAAAGGAAGGCCAGGAGGCCCCGAGGGAAGCTTCAGGTAGACGTAAGCCAAATGTTCCTGTTGGAGGTGGCATGGCATTGGAGCAGAGGACCAGAGGGCTGTGAAATTGCTTCCTTGCAGATTTTAATAAAGCTACAGGACGAGGCTCTGAGCACCCCAACCAGAAGTTGCAGCCCTGCTTTGAGCAGGGGCTGGACCAGAGACCACCAGATGTCTTTCCCAGCCTCAGCTGCTCTGTGAAATTCGTCACTGGAGCCTTCCCTTCTGGTTTATAGCAAATCTGCACTTACCCAGGCAATCCACAACTGAAAAAAGCACCAGGTAAAAGCCCACAGGGTTTGTAGGTGGGTTTTTTTTTCCTCACTTTACTTGAACTGAGCCCACCCTACACTCCTTCCCCTATTATCTTGCAGCAGTATGTGAGGGAAGTATACGCCGTCTTCCTTGTAAATAACATCCCCAGTCTTTCCTCCACTTCCTCCTCCCACGCCTTGTTCAAAACACAGACTAACCTGTTACTCTGTGTATCCCTTGTTTGTCTTGGAAGCAACTTCTTCCTCGCTTGTTTTCATTTCAAAGGCTATGTGTGACATTTGCAGTGTTTTCTTTCCCATGTAGCTGCTCTTTTCCCAGTGAAGTTATTTTGTCCCTCTAATATATGCAGTTCAGCAAGGATATTAATGGTTAGGACAATATTAAAGCAGAAAGTGATCTGCAGACATGAGGTTTAAAACGTTTTCCAGTGTCAGGCTAGGATTTTAAAGCATTTGCTCATCTTTAATATTTTTTTTCTCTCTCTCTGGCAATAACCAAAAGCTCATCTTTGTGTCTTTTCCTTTTGGTTACCCCAGTTCAACAGCTGGCCACAACCCCATGACTCTGACCTAAATAACTACCTTGAAGTGAAAGATACCTTCCCGCAAAAAGTCCTTAGCTGTATGCACAGCTTTGAAACAGCAAACTACAGGCTGGGGCTTCATGCCCAGTGTCCCACCTTTGAAAAGACAGAAGATGCTCCAGATGCCTTGGCCCATCCTGATGGAAACTCAGTGGGATTCTTATCATTGGGATTTGTTCTTGGCCCCCAGCGCAGCCCCTTTGGTTCAGGAATTTCAGAACAGCAAAGCCCAAGGCAGCACCTCATGTATAGAAGTAAAGCAAACTAAGGCGATCCAAAGTAAACTCAGGAGGATGACCTGCACTGGAAGAAAACACAACTCAGCCTACATTTTTCCATGGTCTTGCGTGAGCTCTCACCTCAGAAGTAATACATGTACAAGTAAATCAGGAGAGCATCACTTTACCGAGTGGAAATTAGGGAGCTATCCCTGCAGATATGTTTAAATCAAATACCAGAAACATTTTTAATAAAAGTACTTGGCTGTGTGAGATTTAACTCATTAAAAATGCAGCTTTCTACCAGGGGCTGAATGCCCTCTCTGAAGGGCAGCAGGACATTTTCCAATCCTGATTCCTGTTCCAAAAATACCAGTTAAAGTAGCAGCAATAATCACAGCGCATTGATGGCGCTGCCAATTTTAACAGCAAAGGAAATCAATTAAAAGGTTTCCATTGACCTAAGCTTTGGGCTGTGGTAGTTGAGATCAAAACGTAAGTTAGCTCAGGATTAAAGGCTGCTTGCAGACTGTTGTATCTAAAATTACACAGCTTTCAAACACCTTGAAGCTGGTGCTCAGTGCTGAATAACAGTGAACATGCATGATATTTGAGGAAGGAAATGCTTTTCAATACAAGATCTTGATTTTCTGCTTTCCCTTAGTAAATATATATATATTTTTGGCATCTGAAATTCAGTGCCATGGTGCCTAACATAATCCATAAGGAGGGTTCCTGGTGCTCCAGTACTAAAGGACCAGAAAGATTTCTTTTTTCCTTTTTTTTTTTTTTTTTTTTTTTTTTTTTTTTGGTGTGAGAACATCTTGTAGTTAGAATATACCATCTGTAAGGAAATACAACTGTACTATTTTTTACCCATAGATGGAGCCAGTGGCTCTCATTTCCAATAGTCCGGGAAAGAAATGGGGAAAAGCCTCTGAGGTTTCATGTTGCCACATTCAGCTCTGCAACCTTGAAGGCCTCCTGGCCCTGGCACATCAGTACTGCAGCTTTTCTCATTTGTGAATTCATGCAATTCACAGCTCCCAGATTTTACTCCATATTCATGATATTTAAGTAATAATTTGCAATGAAGTGGTGTTTCGGTCCAATACAGGCATGAGAAGCCAGGCATGGGCATTCCACATATCACTGCATCAAGCTGGCTGCCCACCTTTACTCTGTAGGAATCTCCTTCTCATGCCATACAGGATGTGAGGAGATACATCCCTCCTACAAGCTTCTGAAGTCTATGTTTGGATTTTCCTTTGCTAAATCACTACATTCGACCCATAGTCTGGGACCCTCCTGCTCTTTGGACTACAACTGTAGAGACACATCAATATAACTTGCATTGGGACATTGGATAGCTGAGGCCACTTTCACCTTCTGCTTTTCAGCCTGTGTCCATGGCTCCCCTGCCTTCTGGACCTGCAGGCGAGTGGGATGTTGGAGGGAAATGCCATGGGGCAGCTTCAGTTTCTGTCTGTGACTGCCCTCATGCTTCCTGCATAGGACTGGATGGGCCCATAAGCACTAGGAAAGGAGCAGAGCCATTTCTGTCTTCCTCTCCTTCCCAGCACTGCTGCACAGATACATCTAATCATAATTTTTCAAGTTTGCTGTGCTCACAGAGGCAGGGGACTTAACACAATTCATTTCAGTCTTGCCTACACAAGAAAAATGACTTTTTGCAGACAACATGTGTCAGCAGCACGGCTGCAGCTGAATTGGTGCCACAGACAGCTTCCCGTGGCCAAAGACCAGCCACATTCATCCCCGGTTCCTCTGCCAGCTACTGACATCTGCTGTCAGCAGCAGACGATTTTTCTGGTTAGAATGTGCCCATTGTGATTGGTCTTAATTTATTTGGAGAAATCTTTCAATGCCTTTCCCATTTCACCTTAGTTTACCCATGGTCAGTGTTACCTGTAATCTGCGTAGGGGGAGCACACCCAGCATAATTTTGTATTCTACGCTGCTCATTCTAGGCAGGAATGATTTTTCAGACTGGCTTCAAATTGCTAATTGCTTAGATGCAATAATGAAAAAAAAAAAAAAAGGAAAAAAAAAAAAAAAGGAAATTTTTCATTCTCTAACTTTCATTGGTAACCCTACCGATATGATGGACCTGGGACTAGTCGTTCCCATTTTCTATCTCTTTCTTGGGATTTGGACTATGGATCATGCTATAAATGGTTACTTGTGGTAACTAAAAAAGATTTTATTTCTTGTAATGTACAGAGAATAAATCAGTGATCTTAGTTTTATGTTAGTTCTTTTAGAGACTGCTGCTGGCATGCAGAGGAAATTGAAATTCCCAAATTCCCAATCAGTAAAATAATGCTTTCCACATTTATTTTAGTATGAAATATACATACAGAAAATGTACAGTTTGAACATCTCTACAGGTTGCTGAACCCTGGTGGCTTTTCATGGGTCATCTCCTTCAAGTTCTTGTGTAAGGAAGGTCTGCAGGGCAGTGTTCACTCACAAGCAGCTTTGTTTCCCCACAAGTGGTAATGCAAGCAAAAGTAAAGCTGAAAAGAGAGTTTTGAAGTCTCCAAGTGTTAGACAGCAAACCATTTGGAAATAATTTGAGTATTTCTTTTAAACTATCTCTAGTTTTAAAACCCAGGAAAACATGTAGGAGCAGATTTTCAAATATACTTAAGTGTCTGATTTCCACTGAGATTAATCATTTCAGAATTTAGTCCCTGGGCAAGTACGGGAGAAATCCTGTTCTGTTTATTTTAGTAGCTTTGTTCACATACTTAGTATTAAGTGCATTGCTCTATCTGAAGCTTAGTGAGCACTAGTCATGATCCCAGTGAAACTGTATTGTGCATCCAGTATCTTATGATACGTAGTTCGAGTCTTACCAGCCACTTAAGGTATCAAAGTCAAACTTTATATATATCATAAGTTCTCTGAGTGCTTTTCTCCATAGATAAAGCCCATGGAAAATGCCTCAAAACAATGCATAAATGAACATGATAAATGTTGAATCAATCAGCTTTCTGATCTGGAAAAATAGGGAATGAAACAACTTGATTACAGGGCAGAAAAAGGCATAGTTTGGGAGATACAGTCTGTGTAGTAAAGTAGACTTAAATTCTAGACTCAGTCCAGTGGCCAGTAGTTCTCACGTAGCCCTTGCTGAATCAGTGTGGGTTTTGACTGAGCTGGGGCTGAATTAAAACATTGAATTCCAAATAGATAACTAATAATAACAATGATAATAATAAATAATGGTATTGTGAGACTCAATAGGGTGAGATGTTGATTACTCTCGGTGCTAGGTTAAAGGTTGGACAAGATGATTTTTGAGATCTTTTCCAACCTAAATGATTCTGTAATTTTACGCTTCTATATGAACGCAGTGACACCACAGGCTGGCAGCTGAGCTGGTATAAACCATCACCTGAGCTCCCAGCAGCTGCTTCAGTGCAAAGTCACTTCCAGCAGTCACCAGGAGAGTCATGAATCGGACAAGGAGAGCCTGTATCACCCATGTTAATTTGCTCAGTGGTTGGAGCACCTAGAGCAACTTGTATAGTCGTCATCCAACTATGAAGACATCGTTGGCCCATTTGGTGTGTACAGACAAATTAAATGCAGATGGGATACAGGGATGAGGGGATGTGGAAAAGCACAGAAGTTCTCTTCTGGTATAAAGCTCTGCAAAGCACCAGGCTTCAGATTTTTTCTCCATTGTCATACTAAGGCAAATATCAGACTGGATTAGGAGATCTAGCGTAAAGCCTTTTTGTACTTGGAGTTTTACAGAGGTGAAAGGGCTGTGGAAATTGTGTAATACCAAAGTTATGCCAACCTCACTGATCTACTAATTTCTGTGCTCCTGAATCTGTGTACTGGAGGCAAGTCTGTCCATGCTGCTCTTTATTTGACTAAAGTAAGCTCACGTTTGCTTTTGTCAAAGCAGAGGAGGACAACGATGCCACTTTTTAAAATTAATTGGTTTAGGATTTTCTAGCCTAGTGAGTTAATTGGTTTGGATTTTATTGGGCTTAAAATAATCAACACATCAGCTGGAGGAGGCTAGAAGTCCTGTTCTTAGTTTAAAATAAGGAGAGGACAGGCAAGGTCTTCTACTGATGTCAGAAAATGAGTCTTGAGTCTATTTTTTGTACATTGATCTAAGAATGGCTCGCAAGCATCAGGACCTCTAAAAAAGTTTGTTTGAATCATGTATCCTCTCAGCAGGCTAATGCATGTTTAGGGAGCCAGTAACTGTTATTGTGGGAGCTCTGATAATCCAGCAAACCTTCTGACACGTTTCCCTGGCACGGTGTGGGACAGACATACCCAGCGAAGGATAGCTCTATGCAGAGAACCCAAACCAGGTTCAGAAAAGTCTTGTGTTAGTCACAGCAACACACATGCACATTAGCTGGAGCTCCCTGCTCCTCAAAGTCCTCACTATTCTGGGGTTTCACAGTGGGGTTTGCACAATGCTCGGAAGCACTAACAGTGGTTTGCCAGCCAGGACATGCAGTGATTGGCGCTGCAAAACGCAAAGGATGGGGCAGCAAGATGAGAACGGATTGTAGTTATAGTGTAAAGCTGTGAAAGGCAAACATGTTGTAAGTGATTGTAATTTAGAGAGTAATTTCCTGAACAGTGACCTTTCTGAAGGGAAGATTTTAGTCTGTAGCCACCTGTGTGCCATGAGTAATAATCTGTAATTGCCAGTAGCTTTTGCTTTGATCCACTTTCAGGATGCTGGAGTTTGTTATCTGGCTAAACAGCTAAACCAACACATCTGTAGAGCATTGCTGGAAAGGTCCAAATGTCAAAACCTAACTGTTTTATGACAATGACAGGAACACGGAGCCAGCAGGGAGCTTACGAAGGTCCCCATGCCTGGGAACTCCAGGGTGGATCAGCAGACTCACAGCCCTCCCTTATCACCTGGGCCGGTTGGTTCTAGCATGGGGCACTGAGTGTTTAATGAAATCCGGATAGGATCTTTCTTATTTTAGCTTTGAAACAAAGAATGGATTGTGGGCTTTTTTGTTTGTTTGTTAAATTATTTTGTAGCTTGACTCCAGGTTCCTATATAAGCATGATTTGATAAGGCAGCTGCTGCGGATTGCAAAAGGGTTTTCTTTGTAGCTTGCTTCCTGCAGCATCTCCTGCTGGTTATGGCTCTCAGCAACTGAAGGGGAAGTGCAGCTCTGAGAGCCCCCATAGGTGTGTGGTGCAGGACTGTGGTGACAAGCGCGTGTGGGTGGCTGTGCCAGGCAGTGCCACGCTGCAAAGCCCAAAATGCGTCTCCCTGGGAGCTCATAGCCAACCACAAAACATAGGTGCCCTCCTGTGGGCATCCTGCTGCTCCTTTTTGCTGTACGGAGAGGCTGGGATTGCACTGTGTGCCTTTGCTTTAGGTTTCGAGCAGGATGCTAAGAACCCTTTATTATGCTTTATTTTTTTTTCCTTTCCTTCCAAACCCTTTCAAACAGTGAGGGCTAAAAGCACCCATCCCTCTAATGTATGTAACTGTAGTGATTTCTGGGGTTGTTCAGGGAACCAAGTCCTCCTCTCGTAGTCCCAGGAGGCTCTGGCATTGCCACCAGTGGGGTCGGGATGTAGCCCTCAATATGAAGATGGACTTTTAATTGCGTTGGCAAGTACCTGTACCCTAACGCAACTCATTTCTGCTGGGGAAGTCGTGCAGAAGCCATTCATCTTATATTCATCAGCGAACGCCGTTATCTGGGAATCCTGAGCATTTCAGGGGAGCTGTGAATGTTTGTGCTCAACTGCCTGCGTGCACGGGGTGGAAGGTTTGGTGTCAAATTTGTTTGCTTAACCTCAGTATAAGATTTCCATAGCTCTTAACATTCGCGGTCTTTTCCTGGATCAGTTTAATGGTGAGTGAGCTGCGTGTAGCAACCCGACCTGACACCTCAGCAGGACGACACTGCTGCAGTTATGGGGTTTTTCTTGTTCACCACTGTGTCCCTGTAGAGCCCAATGGGCAGCCCCCGACCCGTGGAGGCTCCTTCTGCCTTCCACCCCACCTGGCAGCCTTCTCACCAGAGGCTAAAACCACCTTTAGTCCATGCCAAAAAAAAAAGCCACGTCTAAATGCTACAAGGTCAAGACTTTTTGGACTCAGAGGGTAAGAACTGCACATGAGCTAACACTTAATATTGACCCGAGAGGAGCTGCACGTGGCACATAGTGCCCGTGTTATTTATGATGTGTTTAACATCGTGAAGCACCTGCTGCCTTCATGTTTCCTGCAGAAACACTGGGCAGCGTTAGGCACAGAGCAGCCACCTCGAGCCAAAGGGTTTCTCCAAGACTAAAGTCACAAACAGCAGCTGGAACACGCAGCCAGGTAATAAATATAGTGCTTTGGCTCAGGGTGTGCAGGTCCTTAGTACAGCAGCAGCAGGTGACCGCAGTGCAGTGCTGGCCTAAACTTGTTTGGGAAAGCAAGCTTCAAAACTGAATCGACGTAAACATTTAGATGAGTGGTTAGCTGAATTTTTTCATCTTTCAGAAGAAAGCACTATTGCTGCCAGTGAAGGTAATTAAAGTGTGGCTTCTACCCCCGTGAAAGTCCAATTCTGCTGTCTTACTTTCAATTAAAGGAAGTGATTTGCTACAGCTGCCTTTCTGAGAGTGTGGCACAGGAGAGGATTTGACCATTGCATTTGATGAATTGTTCCAACACATTGGAACCATCTCCAGACTTGGCTGTTTGGGGTTAATAGTGTAAATCCTTGCTGAGATATCTATGTTAGGAAGCTGGTTGAGCTGAAAAAGCAAACAAACAAACAAAAAACTTTTATTTAAGAAATATTTTTAATAATTTCAGTGATATTTGCTCATCACCCATATGATGGTGGGTGATGGGTTGGTGTTGGATCACCCATATGATGGGTTGATTCCTTCAACAAGGAATAGTTTCCCATGTGGGCACTTAAGAGCTGATTTCAGTCCTTTGGAGCCAGAGCAAAGCCCTACTTCCTATGCCATCAAAGGCACTCTCATTGACAAAAGCCTCATCATCACCTTTCCCTCCTAAAAACATGAATAGTTGGTGGTGAGGATTAGCACCTATCTGACATCTCGTATGCTCACTGGAGTTCAAGGCAAGCTTTCAAGCAAATGGTGGGGATTAGTGCCAAGCAGTTTGTACAGCTATCCAGGGTGTGTTCAGTCAGAAGCCCAGTCTGCAGAAAAAAATTGGGAATTATGAGCAAATTCTTACAGCAGGGATCAGTGCTCTGAACTTAGGGAAATGATCAAAGCCAGGGCTATGGGGTAACAGATAGGGGCTCTGTTGTAGTGATTAGGAACATTTTTTTTTTTCCCCATGGTTTCCTCTGCTGTAGAAACAAAGACTGAGAAAGAAACTGAGATTTAACATTCTTCTTACTTATAGCAATGTATTTAATTAATAGCCACCCCTTTGGTATTCCTTAGTGATGGGCCATAATTCCTTCATGTTTCTTTGACCATTGTGAATTGATGCTCCCATAGCATCCAGACCACTGGGACAACGAATGTGTAAAAAACATCACAATATGAAAATGCAAAAAAGATAGTGCCATATATGCATGCAGTCAGATAAACCCTGAACTACAGGTCCTTAAAGCTAAGGTATTTCTCTGGGGAGAGCAGGAACCCCCTGGACTTTTGGGATCAGTGTGGAGCAGCTGTGCGAGGGAGATTTTGTTATGGAGCTTTCTTTCCCCTGCCCCATGGTGATGCTTTGTCCTCTAACCATGGGCTTTAGGGGTGAGGAAGGGAAATCTTGGGCATTTTTTTTAAGGGAGTAAATATTGTTGGGTACTCAAGGATGGCAGCTGCTCTGGGATTGTGCCAGCCTTGGAGGATGGTGATGGAGGAGCATTACAGAGGGAGCAATCTGGGGAAAGGCACCTTGTTTTGCACAACCACAGCAGGGCTGGGGTAGGTCGGGGTGGTCATGGCCACCTTGGTGATCCAGGAAAGCTTCTGTGGCACTGGGGGGCAGCAAGATAGAGGACAGGGGGGTGCAAGTCTTTCGGAAGCTCACCCTGGGTCAGCTCTTGCTCCAGCTGCAGTGTCTTGGCATGAGTTTTATTATTAAGACAAGTCAGTGCAATTAAATCGCACTAAAGTCAAACAGGCTGCTGGTGAGTGTTGGTCAGATGGAGGGGGGGGTGTTGAGCCAGCTTTTAGGGATGAGTTTTGAGGCAGCAGAGAGTCTTCGAGTACCTGTGGAAAAGCAGTGACTGCCCGCTGCAAGAAGTGTTTAAAGAAGCAATCAGAAGGCCTGTACTTTTCAGGAATCCCACCACCATTTTCACTCCTTTACTCCCCTATTGCATTTTATATTTATGAAGAGCCAGGCAGGTGGGAGGGCAGCTTTTGTCCCTGCACTCGTAGGTGTTAAATGGGAATCACCACGCGCCGGCTTCTGCATCTTCAAAGCCAGCAAATGCTCTTACATCTCCCAGCCACAAGAGGCTTGTGGAAGGCAACAGCAAGAGGCATCGCCACCAAACGAGCCTGGTCAAGCAGTGCTGTCGTTCTTTCCACTGTGTATTGCTGAGGTTTTGTCCATCCCAGTGTTAAAGCTTGAAAAGAAGAGAGGTAGCGTTCATAGGGGCATCACTCGGAGGGAGTTACAATATTGTGGGATTGGGGCACTGGGGTTTGGGATGGGATTGCTGGAAGAGAGGAGTCTGGGTGCTGTTGGCTGCTCGTGTATTTAAAGGTGGTGAAGTTATTAAACAAATAAAACAAGTTGCACTAAAAAAAGTGCCCAAGTTGCACATCATTTCCTTTAGAAAATAACCATGCAGTGTGCTGAGATCTGCCACAGCAGAGTGCAGGGATAACTGCATTGTTCCTCACTTAGGAGACATGTCAGGGGCCCGACTGGAAAAACAGTCTGCAGTGGACTTTTTAATTCTCTGCCATCTAGCTGCCGGGAAGAGGAGTTTTGTGATTTTGTATATGTGCTTCAGTTCTGTTTCTGTTCTGCCTGAAGCCCTCTCTCAAGTCCCTCCAAATTCTTTACCATAAAAGATTATAAAACACTACAGCACTTCACTAAACAGCGTCCAGATTGGTTTCTGCACAAGGCCTGTTTGGAGCAGGACAGCAATAAAGGGAAAGACTGGGAAAAAATCCCTTCCCCTTGAAGTAGCTGGATTTTTACCATCAGTGAAACCTGGAATCCACCCACTGTAATGAACAATTAGCAGGTATTTAGTAATGCTCTTTTTTTTCCCCAGGATCCACAGATACCCAGTGTAATGACTTACTGTAAGCAGCCCCTAAAAAGCAATGTTAAATCTCTCTGAGGTCTGCTTTGGAGGTTACAGCGAGACGGCTGTGTGAGCCTTGGCGGTGGCAAATGCAAAGCATAAAATGCTGTCACTGGGACATGGTAAAGAAGGAGCCGAGTCTTAATCACATGAACAGATCCTCATATACTTTCCCCATGCTGTTTTATAAAGTGCTTATATAACCGAAAAGATTAACCTTGGAGAAAAAGAAGGATAGAAAAATATTTTTATGACTTCTTATTTATGGTTTTACTACGGTTGAAGAATTACTTTGCATTTGACAAAGCCAAAAAGTGAGGGAGGAGAGAAGAGGCGAGCTCTGAATAAGGAGAGATATTTGCATGGCTCTCAGAATATTAAAGAAAACCCCAAATCCCGAGGAGTTATTGCTGTCAAATGCAGACACGCAAGTAAATCCTCGAACGGAGCAGGGCTCAGTATCCAGGCAACGTCAACATTTTTTTGTTAAACTACTGCCAGTGCCGCTGACGGCTCTCGCCACTTTATGGTCACATTAAAGAAGAAAATGCCTGACATCACTGACATTCTTAGGAATTAATTTCTCATCCGTCCAGCAGATGCGAGGCTCAGCAACACGCAGCACATGCACGTCTTGCAAAAAGGCAGAGTGTGCAGGGGAAGAAAAACCTTTGGCAAGTGTGTGGCTAGGAGGCCGTGTGGGTGCCTTGTTTCTTTGTAATCGAGGCATTTTGTTTCCCCCAGAGTTTCTTATCCTCTCCCTTGGACGCAGGCACAGGCTGTGCATTAGGGACTTGATCGCATTTGATTAAGAGGTTTATCAGCAACTTCTGCCTCTGTCCTGGAGGCTGCAGGATTAGAGAAGCCCTTTGCCACGCTAAGAAAGCTTCCACCTCCTTTTTCCTTCTCTTCTTTGCGTGGTGCAAAACCTAGTGGCTAAATGAGGTTAGGAACCTCGTTAACATGTTAATAACACTAAGATGTTAAGGGATGAAGTCTTACAGGGCTAAGGGGGGCACCAAGGGCATTGGACCTGCTGGGCCTAGTGCCGTGAGGCTGCAGGGACCATGCTGCAGGATAGGGAAGGAAGGGCCCCCGGGTTGCTGCTGCTTCCCCAAAATACAAGCCCTCTGCGCTGGGTGGTGCTGTAGCACCTTTCCTTGGGGCTGGGAATCTTGGGCATCTTTCCTTTGGGCTGAGAAGTCAAAGATGTGCTTGAAAGCCAGCTTGCCAGCTGGGTCTCTCAGGCTGCGCTGGGTTCTGTGTTTGTCTCATCCCATGTCAAGCCATTGCTTGATTTTGGTGTTTGCTTTTTGAGCACACGGGCTGGTGATGGATGTAGTTATCCCCAGTCACACAGCAGCCTGATAACAGAGCTGAGAATAAAACCAGAGTCTCCAAACTCCTCATTCAGCCCCGTTTCAGTGCCCCTCACTCCCCTCCTCTGCCCTCCCTGTCAGTATTTTATTATGACTGGAAACTGCCTACCTGGTTTACAGGAATATGTTGCCTGGAGCCATCATTTCTGTTCCCGTCTGTTAGCACAGAGGTCTTAATATTTTTTGCTCCAGTCACACGCAAATAATACGACTGGCAGACTTGCCAGGCCCTATTGCTAGCTGCCAAGGTGATGACAGGGACTATTCTTTTTTCCACAAATGTGTGTTAAGTAATAAAAACAACAAAAGCATTCCATCTGATAGGGTTTTCCAGGCTGTTTTAGGCAACCTCATCTCTAAGATCACACCAGCTTGCATCACGGGAAGCTCCCAGCACAGTGTTGGACAAACGTCCCCAAAGGCAGGGACACTTGCGGGGAGGACTAAGGATGCAGGATGCTTTTGGGGAGGACACAGAAATTCAAGAACAGGGCTTTGTGCTGTTAGAGATAACCAGAGCTTTCGTTGCTCTAACACCATATTTCTGCTTTGATTCTTGATGTGGATTTTAAACTGATTAATTATGTTGCAGCTACTTTATGTGGTGCTTTCTACTTTAAGGCCTCGAGCCTCTACACAAAGGCAGTCCTTGGAGAAGATTTGGGAATCTGATGGCACCGTACAAGTTCTCGTCATCTGTGGTGCTTGTTTAGGTCATTTTCAAATGAGTTTTATGAGGTGAAAATAATAGTGTGATTGGCCCAAATCGTTGCTAAGCTGAATCACCATTAAACAAGATTTCATGGCTCCACAAGTCTCAATTTGAGGCTCAATGCAGTTTGATGAAGTGGGAAAAGATGCCAGTTGGAAGCTAAGCATTGGCCTGGGAACTGAGTTGAGCTGGGGTCAGACTGAGAACTGGTACCTGTCCTCTGATTCTTGAGAGCATCTTAAAAATTAAATAGCCAAGGAAGGGTTGCACAAGGAGTTACTGTTGTCTCTTGCCCACTCCATCTCTGGGGCACTCTCCCAGGGACACAATCAATAGCTTTTACATTCCCTTCCCTTACTGGAGCAGTTGTGAAAAGGTTTCAGACTCTTTTTCTCCTGTCTGTGCAGAGTGGCAGGGTTGAATATTCCAGGAATATTCTCGTACTGCATTGTTGCTCCCAAGTTTCCATCCCTCCTGCCATCTAGGCATAAAGAAGCACACAAAAAGCCTTCTCTAGGTCATGTCTACATTGGTCCCAGCCAACCCACTGAGATTTTTCACACAGCCCTAAATATAGCATTTCTGAGCTGAACGCTGTTTGGTATTTTCATGTGCAAAGTGAATAAAGGTGGAACTTGTTACAACCCAAGTCATCCCACGCTGTCATTCACTCCCATCCTGCAGTCACAGCAGCTTACCAGCTGGATGCTGTGGATGTGTTGGATGCTTTATTCCAAGTTACTTGTCTGCCAATTGCACAAATTGGTAGAATTATCAAGAAATTGGGGCTTGGATGGCTCCTAGCTCATTGTGGACATTGAAAGAGTGCCAACTTTCCTTTACATGTGCTCCATCTTAGTCTTTGTTCCTTCTGTACCCTGGCAGTTTGCTAAGGTCCCTCGATTGCCATGTCAGTAAGCAGCAGGATCTGCCTTTTTCACTGTGCTTTCATTTCTCTTAAAAATTCAGTAAAGTTTCTGTGGCCAACAAAATTGCTATGTTTGTTCTGGGTGCAAAAATCTCATGAGAAAAAAAAAAAAAAAAAGCCGGAAAGAGAAACCAGAAAAACGTTGAATGATTTCTCCTCCAGACCTCATGTACGTGATAATGAACGTTTCCTCCTCTACGCTTCCATCTGCTCTGGCAGATCTGCAGTAATCTGGGCGACTAATTGTAGTAATCTCCTCGGAGCTCGGGCATGTGAGACAGCCACCTCACGCACACAGCGCTTTAAAGCCCCGTGAACAATGTGTCGTGTTCTTGCAAAGGAAGGAGCCGAGCTACCGAGTCCAACAGACTGCCGTCGTCTTCTCTTCCTCTCCAGCCTCGTGCCAGCCTGCTGCAGGACTTCTGGAAAGGCTCTTCCCCCTGGGCAAAGAAGCTGCAAACCCTGATGCTCGCTTCCTTTCTGCTGGAGATCAAAAGGTGCTCTGGGAGGTCTAGATGGTGGTGGTGTTTCCTGAGATGTTCGTCTCAAGCAGTTAGCAGGGCCAGTTTGATTATTCTTGGCATTAAAGTATGCAACGTGCTTGTTTCATTCCCTTGCTTGCAACTCACGATGCTTCAGAATTATTAATTCATAGAAAAATTGTTATAAAAAGTAGGGGTAGAAAAATGAGGACAGATCTGAGGATTTTGTGTAATTGTGACGGATTTTTTTTTTCCAAATCCTTTGTGTCCTTTGTTAACCAGCAAGTGAAGGTCTGCTGTATTTGTTAGGGGTGGCTTGAACAAGCGGACCGAGGGAGCTGGCTGCACTGCAAAGATGCCACGCAGGGGCTGGATTTCAGTGCAGCCCATGCCTGCACATGGTGGATTCCTCCCTTTCTGCTGTAATCCCCTGGCTGGAGCAGTCCCCCTTTGTAATGACAGTGCAGGGTTTTGATGATCTGTTTGGAATTTCCCCTTTTGGCATCATGCCTGGGTTTAATTCATGGGATTGGGATCTAGGCCAGCATGATGTCCTCGGTGGTTCATGTAAATATACCGTCGGTAGCTATACAATAAGTAGGCAAAGTTCCTCCTGTAGGTACCTAGGTTTGTCGTTGGGATTTTGTGAGCATAGAGTTTGAGTTCAGTGAATAATTTGGATCATCTCCGGTCTGCAGAGTTTGAGTTCAGAGAGTAATTCAGATCATCTCTGGCCTACAGCTACAAGACTCTGCTTTTGCTGTCAACAAAATTGGGTTGTTAATAACACGTGGAAAATGTCCATTCTGTATAAACACCACATTTGAGGCCATCTGTAGTAATCTGAGCATGGTCCTCAGGTTCTCACCCATCATCACAGCAGCCAAGGGAAGGAGAGGCAGCATCTGGAAACTCCTTCACCTTTTGGAGACTGAAGGTTGGGAGATCAAGGGGAAAGGTTTGTCCCTCTGGAATTGGCTGCTCTCTTGCAGCTGAACACAACGAGACCCCTCTTCCATCACTGAAAAACTGGAGCATCGTCAGTGATGTTGCTGGAGCCAGGAACAAGTAAGGTTTCTCCAGTGCTAGCTTCTAGCTAAGTATTTTGCTTTTCAAGGTGTGGTCCAATTTTCTCTTTAGTCAGCGTTGTCTGTGTTGTTTCACATGTCTAATAGGATTCTTGTCACTGTCTCTAATTTTATTTGTATAATAGATATAGTCTCTTGTATCCACTGTGGCAGAGGAGGGGGTCATTTGTGGGATGACTATCAACCCCAAAGTTGCACCATCTGCATTTTTTACAGTTAGAGAAGACTGACGATTATTTTCAACCTAAAATAGCAGATAATAATAATGCCAAGCCAGGAAAAGAGTCTATTTGTCATCTTATTTTATGTGTAAGTAAATTTCCTGGCTTCTGCTGTCAGATTCGGCTGCTCTTTGTGGGGAGCAGAGGGATAGAGAACTTGAAATGACTTTGAAATCTCATCTCCCTGTCTACATTTTAGGACGAGGGCGTTGCTTCACATGTGCATGTTTGTCACCGAGAGCTGTATTTTATGATATCTGTGCCAGCACAAATGTTTAAACTGCAGTAAATGTGTGTGAAGCTGTTTTATTGGTAATGTTCTTACTAGCTCATGAATTGCAAATGTAGGAGCTGTGCCTCTGCGGGGAAGGGATGCTGGCTGGGTTAGAGTAAGGCTGATGTCTGAGGATGTCTCCTAAGGTAAAATCAGTAGAGGACTATGTTTCTGTGGAGTTGTGGTGCTGCGATTTTTAGTCTCCTGTGTTTTGGGTTGTTCATTATGGGATATTGGAAGGGATTTCACCCTTCAGGTGCCGGCCATCCCTAACGCAGGATTTTCTTGGAGTCATTTCTGCCTCTATTCATTTGCTGTCGTTCAGTTTGCAGCCTATTCAGTGCTGGCTGAAAGAGCTTTTCTGGCATTTAAACTGAAGGGGATGTTTTGTTCAGCCTCACAATGCCCAGTACAACTTTAACACCACTCGGTCTGCTCCATCCTGCATGAGCAGTGAGGAACTGGGAAAGAGAAAAGAAGAGGAGGACAAAAAGGGGATACGTGAAGTTCCAGTGAATCCTACCTCCTTCTCGAGGCTTTGTGGGTGGACATGGTTGAAAGACTTGATCAAAGACAGGAGGAAGAGAAGCAAGAAGAGATGAGAAAAGCACGAGTGGAAAAATATTTCCGAAGAACTTCATTGTCTCCACTACTTTTTTTTTTTTTTTTTTTTTTTTTTTTTAAGGAAGTTACTGCTGAGATATTTTCCTTTAGCTGAGACCTTATTAAATTTTAGGAGCTGCATTTGTCACACCAGACATCCTGTAATTACTGGATCAAGCACTGTTTTGCTGTTTTGAGCACAGCCAGATTGTAGCATGTATAAGAACAGCTCCATTTTTCACATTGCAAACTGAAATTGCCAAGAAAGGAAGTGCTGCAAACATATGCACCGCGGTTTATTACTAGGATGGGGGGAAACGATAAAATTATCATATTCATCAGTCCCAAATCATTGGTCTTTTGGGGTAGGTTCTCTGAGCCTTACTAGAAATCCAGAAATCACATCGATGCCAACACTACAATCACCATTACTCCTACTCCTGCTGGTTCGTATTATAAGCTCTGGAGAGGTAGGATAGAAAAAACACGACAAAGACGCCAGGATGTAATTTATAAGTAATTTACCAAGTGATCTGGGGAATCCAGAGAGCACCTGGGGGAATTCTAAAAATAAGTAAAATTTAACTTTCAGATTTTTCAAAACCAATTTAGTGCCAGCCTGACAGCTTCGGAGATTGAAATCTTTCTTAATGTACAGTGAAAGCAGCATGAAGTATTATTAAAAAAGGGGATACAGACAAAAACTCATTACAGTGAAACACTCGGTTATGATTATGGAAAGTAATTGAGCCCAGCTTGGAGTCATAAACTTGCAATTCTTTTATGGGGTGTGAGCTGGACTTGGACCAGATGGAGAAAGTGGTAGTTTGTATTTCCCTTTGAAAATGCAGGCTTGTATGGTCTGTCCAACTGGTGTGCAAATGTTGTTCGGCAAACATACTCGTTATTATTGTGCATTGCATCACTTCTAGTTTTGAGCTTTTTTTTTTTCTTTTTAATAGCAGAGATCTCTTTTACACATTTCTCTGCATGTTATTTTGAAATACTTTCCAAGATTGCTCTTTATATGAAATCCAGTTGAAGTCAAAACCAATCTGGTCTTAAGAGACTTGTTACATGTCCCGGTACTGGTGGCAATAATAGGAAACTGTAATTCTGAGAACATCTGCCCGTACAATTGAGAAGAGAAATTTAGAAAAATTCCAGTTTAGGGGAAATTTTTAAGGAGAACAATGTAGAGAAATGTGATGCATGTAAAAATGCAAATGTGAATCATTTTTTACTCTTCTAAGGATGGGTCTGAACTTCCTTTGATTTCTACGAGCAGTGACAAAACCAGAAGAATTTCTGAACAAGGAAAGCTTCAGCATCAAGGAAAGGGAAATACTTGGGCTAGATGATTTGCAGTTTGCAGCCAGTTGTAGTTTTACTTGTCACAGAAGGGATACATATTCTTTTAAACTTTCCCGTTTTAAACCAAAGAAGAACATAAATCTGGAGGAGGAAAACATTGCTTTCTTTTCATTTTCATGCAAGGAAACCCCCTGATAAAACTCACTGTCCCCCCCTACCTGCCCTGCACTCTGCTGCTGCATTTGTATACCTGGTTAAATCTCTCTTAAAAAGGCAGGGGGGGAAATGGTTCCAAATGTCAGCACTCCGAGGATTTTCACCACAGCACAGAATTTACACTTCTGTGAGATGGATGAATCAGGTCATGTCTCAAACTCTGAGAGGTGGTCAGACAGCTCGTGCTGCTTGCACTCAGTTCCTACAGTGCCATTTTCCATATTTCCTATCAAGGCAGGAGACCAAATCTTAACAAACCCCAGTTCTACCTCATTGAAAAAATCTTTGCATAGCATTCAGGGGTGGGAATAATTTGCTATGTTTGTGCCTGAATAGTCATTTTAAATCGCTGATGGGGTGGTGGGGTACAGAAGGTGCTTTTCTCCTGAGAGAAGGGGAACTGAAAAGCAAGGAGCATCAAGAAGATGGGAGCTTTCTTGGGTTGTATTGCAGGCAGCTATTGCCATGAGACTCCTCTCCTTATGGGGCCTCATGCATCAAAGGGAAAAATAGCAGAAGGTTTATCTTCTCTAGTTTGTGTGCTGCAGCCTCTCTTTTAAAAAGAATACAGTTGGTATAAGGGGATGGAGGGCTGGGTTGAACTGGGGAGGGTATTGCAGGATGGGTTGGGAATAGAGGTGGTTGATGGGACCAAGACAAGCATTGGTGTAAGGGAGTTTTGCAGAAGTGGGGCCTTTTATAGCTGCAGAGCCTTTTTTGGGGCTCTCTTGTAGACCTGACACTGGGCCATCAAGGTAGAGCTAAGAGGAACAGCAGAACAGCGTAAGTGGAAAGGGACAGTGTGATTCTTCTACATTAAAGAACCATAATGTACTATAACTAATTTGGGAGCCTTTAAAGTAGTTTGACAAGAGTCAATTTCATGGTTGTTTGCAAGGGATTTGTGTTTTCAGTCTCCAGAACGTAGACGGCCCCAAAGGAGCTCTTTGAAGCCCAGCTTTTTATTATTAGTTTTATAAGATCCTTCCACTAGAGTCATTAAGAGGATGTAGTATCTGGTGTAAATATGGTAGGATCTGTTAGACCATTAGCTGTGGGAGACAAAATGATCATACTCAAAACACTTAGTGCTTTTTTAACAAATTACTGTGAAAATCGGTTGTTCAACGCTATTGTTCCATTTTCTGGTAGCTCTGTGCAAAAACATCAGGTCTTGCTGCTTTGCTTAATTAGGGGGAAGGAGCCCTCCTGGTGCAATGGCCCTGCATGAGGAGGTCATCAGTTACTATTTATCGTTGGCCTCTGCTAAAAAGGGGGCTGTTTCTGTGCTGAAGCAATACCAGTTTTTATCTCATTAAAAAGGGATTTACATTTTTTGGTTTCTGGTGACTTTAAGCTCTTCTCAGCAGTCCTTTGGCCACTAAGGAGGAGGAATGCTTTTAAAGGAGGGGAAACTTGAGGTCCAGATTGCTTCGGTGTTGTGGGCAGCATTGCTTGTGTTTTTGGCTAAGTAAAGACTGGAAAGGGAACTTGATAACTGTCTTCAAATATGTAGAGGGCTGCTCCAGAGCAGAAGGGAACAATCTGTTCTCCGTACGCACAGTGAATAACAGAAGAAGCAGTGGGCTTAAATTGCAGCAAGGAATAATCAGTTTTGCCGTTGGGGAACTGTTTCTCAGAGGAAAGACTTATGAAGGTCATAACTCTCGTGGAAGCGGGTTGAGAGCTGGCCCGTGACACATGTCAGTGGGGACAGCTGGAGCTTGCCCTGCTAGGGCTGCTGACCCTAGTGCTACAAGTGGGGCAGAATGAAGGGAATGGACAGCAAAAATCATGCTTGCAGCAGTAAATGTGATGGTCACACAGGGCCAGACAGCAGACCTGAAACATGTGGCTAGGGCCACAAAGGTAGGGGTGAAAGGAAGCAGGAGACAAGTCAGGAGGGGAAATGCTGGGGAAAAAAAAATTAGTTCCTTACATGGCTATTAGGAGAGCTGTGCCTGCAAGATAATGTCTTGTTAATAATTTCATTTATTCTTTTGTTTGATAGGTGGAAGGACAAAGGTGCCCTCTGTAAAGTCTTCTGTGTTCTCCATAGGGTAAACTGAGGGAAGTCCCTGGTAGCCGAGGATGCCAGAGGGCTCTGCTGTCACCTCTGCACCTTCACTCTGGGTCCCTGAAGTCCTGGGACACCCTTACGTTGATGCCTTGGTGACACTGATCTTTCTGGGAGAGCAGAGCTCACAAGAAATCTGTGCTGATAAAGGTATTTTCTCCAACATTCGTGGCCATTTCTTTCTTTTCCTTTCTAATGACATTAAGTCCCATGAGCAATCATGGGCACAAAGAAAAATCTATGCTTCCTTGGAGAACTAAAAGGTGATTTAACCTTTAATTCTTCCTAGGAATGAAACAGATAAGATTCTCATTACTCTAGATTACAAGACGAGGGGTTGATTTTAGAAAGATCTGAGCCTCAAGTTCTGGTGATATACAGAGGAAAGACTGGCACTCTGTGACTTCAAGGTAAAGCTTTTTATTTAACAGAACATTTTCTGCAATCGTAGGAAGGTTGGCTGTGGTAGTTTGACCATGCCTTGGTTTGTGCTTGCTCCCCTTTCCACCTGCTCGAGATCTAGCCCACGCTGCTCAACCCTTTCCTAAAATAAACAGCTCCAAATGTACGGACTCAGAGCCTACTGTAATACACCCCTGTCCATAAGGGTGAGCAACAGCCTTGTGAATGTTCGTCTGATGGAAAAGACAACAAAGCACACTTCAGTTGTGTCCTGTGTTTGCAAACAGCAGCTATGACCGAGGCAATCTATGCAGAGCATATGGATATGCACAGCACAGGGAGGGCATGTCACTGGAGAAAGTCCAGCCCATAGCTCCGGCTACGGTTTCCAGAAAGTATCAGCCTTCTTTTTATGAATTGGCAGCCGCTCGTTCCCATTAAGCCATTAGTCATTAGTCGCAGGGGGCCGGGCACTTCTGAGCTCATCGATAGGCAGCTGGGCCGGGCTGTCCCTGTGAAGACCTCGCGCACATGAATCAAAATAGTTGGGTGAGGTCATGTCACGGTGTGAGTGTGCCCGGGCTGCCTGGTGCCAGGAATTGTCTGTATAGGGGTGGTTTCCTTTTACAGCCTTTTTAAAGAGTCATCATGCCGAGCTGCACATGACAATTCCCTTCAAGAGGGCTCCTGGCATCTTTGCGCAGCTAGTGTTTTCTAAACGGGGGAGCTTAGCAGGCGCTCACCGACCCTTTCCGCATGAGCTGATCCGCTGGGAAATGTTGTTTCACTCTCTGAGGCTTCTGACGGCCACCAGCTGCAGGCTGGGCAGACTTTGAGCCTCTCCCGGTATCCGCTGCCACTTGCAGGCAGCTCCTGAGCACTGGGATTAAGGCTGGAAGCGCCTCGCCTGCAGGTTTTGCCATCCTGCTGGGGAGCCTCTCTCCACCAAGACTACAACCAAGCACCTTGAGGCTGAATTTCCAGCAAGCTGCCTTTTTTTTTTGTAACCACACGGTCTTCCTGGAGTTTTATTGTCTTGCACGTGGGCATTGGGTACAGGTGACACCTTTTCCTGCCCCTTGCGCTGCCTTTGGATCAGAGCTGTGAGTTTTTTCTTCGATACTGGGCATGACCGACAGCTGCTGCTGCGTGGGCGCATGCTGCAGCTCATGAAGCGTTTTGGGAGCTTTAGAGGGAGCAAGAAGAGAAAGGAGCAGTGCAAAACCTTGGAGAGGCGCCGCTCTGATCCTCGTGGCCTCTTAGGTAGGGCCCAGCGGTGTGACCCAACCATAAGGCAGAGATGCCGATCTGTGGGAGAGGGCAGCGTGGGGTATCGGGTAATCGAGCAACAATTTTGTGCTTCCTAATTCCACTGACTGAACTGTGCAGTTGTTGTATGGGGATTAGTTATATGTTACTTTGCACTGGGGGTGAATATCTGAGCTGACACCTGTAACACATGGAAATAAGCTTTAGGAAAGGAGTGATATTACAGTAAGTCTTACAGTAAACTCTGTGAAATCCATTCAAAAGGGAGTGTTGACTGTTTTTCATTGAAATAGAGTAATTAAATATTAAGTTAGGGCTAACATTGTATATTGAAAGACGAATTTTAAGTAGAAAATAATTGCATATTGGTCTGATAAGTAATTCATTTAAAAACCCATCTTTCTGTTCCTGCAGTATAGTTGTATCTGAGGTGCACTTAGGGACCTTCCTTTGTTAATCAAAAACTTTTCCTGGTCACTGAGTGAAACTACAGTGCAGGGGCTGAGTTGTGTGTGTGGTTGCCCAAAGGCCGTGATTTCTGCTGAGAGATTGTGTCCTGTGACCACAGGGTTTAAAAATGATGTTACACTGAGTCAGCCAGATCACGCAGAGGTTAGAGAGGCTGACTCGTACAATGGGTCTGCGAGGCTTTGTTTTATGTGGTTTATTGGTCAAGAGTCACTGTATTAAATCCAGTGGGATGAGGAAGGTATGAGTTGTGTTGGACCATATGGAGGGTGCAGAGAGGTGCACACAGATGGGCTGATGAAGAGTTGCTATTGATGGATGGGTGACTGCCCATCCAGAGAGCTTGTTTTTCTATTATTTAGTGTGTTTTAATTTATTTCGTGACCAATTGTGATGTTTTTAAAATGTCTTCCTAAAAATGCTTCTCTTTTTTTTCCCCATTTTGTACAATTAAGTGTTTTTAAATCTAAGGTACTGAGGCTTGTTTTGCATTGCACTAAAACTGTCTGAGGGTTTCTGCTGGAGAGCAAGTAAGGTCAGGTTTCTGTGAGTGAGATATGACCCTTGGAGTGTCACAGTGTTGGTGAGATGCACAACAAGGTAACAGCCTTTATACAAGAAGAGGGAAAGATCTGGATTACAGATTGCCCAGATCCGCAAAAATATTCCCAAACTTCTGATGAAAACTCCTAAATTCCCACCTGGGCAGTAGCATGTGTGCTATTTGTTGATTGAATAATTAATGGCACTTTGAACCACTAGCTGACCCTCTTCTTTTGGTTTCATCAACCAGGTGGGAATAGCCAGCATCTGCATAAGGATTCACTGCAGGTAGCAACAGGTGTGGTACAAGTCTGCTTCCTCAGAGTCTAGATCTAAACCTTCTGCCTATCATCCTCCATGGAGAAAATAATTCATCCTGCCCCAAAAGTTCTGGCTATGTGAACCTTTAAGGTCTGTGGCAGTTATAAACAAACTGGTTGAAAGTGTAATGCCAAAAATGCCAGATTGTGTTTGGGTTCCTCAGTGCATGGTTTATAATCCAGCAGCTAACTAGCATCCTGACTAGCTCCCATAAGTAGTTTTCCCCATTAATCCAGAGTGTAGCCCACCCTGGTTGTATGCTGGCAGCTTTAGGCACAATTCACTGCACAGCATTTGCTCTACACTATTTTCGTCTGCTTTTTTTGTAAAGTGTGGCTAGGTCATCTCCTTGCATCCATGCTCATCATGAATGAAGAACCATCAAGCCACAAGAGAGGGAAAAAACAATCAGACATGTCTGTGTTCCTGCCTACTGTGGATCCTCTGCTGCTGGGGTAGCCTCTGCCATCCCCACAGAGCCTGGATTCCTTTTGGAAAACAGGTTAACACTTGCAAATGTTTTTTTTTCTTTAAACAGCCTTAAATATTTGCAGGGAAATGTCACAACAAAAACTTTGCATTATTTACTAGGTTTAGTCTGTACCTTGTTGCTATTACGCCTTGCTAAACACTTTCTGAGCAGCTCTCAGAGGGACAAAAGGCACTGTGAAGGTTTTATGATCAGCATTATCTGCGTGTCAGGGCATCTGCAACAGGCAGGTGTGGGGCTCATCAGGTGCTGTCATGCACGGGTGCCTTCCTCTCAGCTGCCAGCTATTAACATGGATGAGAAGTGCACGGTGGCGAACCAGTATGTGCTTTCCCAGACTGATGGTGCAGGTGTGTCCTCAAGAAGCATTTTGGGATGCTGTTGTTGATGCCAAGCACATGTCTGCTAATGAATGGGCTCCCATCCTTTCTAGAAAAGGGGTGGAAATGGTACAAAGTGGAAAAAGTCCCCTGGTGCCTTAGAAAGGGATGCTCTGACACCTGGACTAACTGAATCTGGGATTTCTGATTTTACTTGGCAGAGGGAACATTGAGGGGTAAAGGAAAAATGTGTGAGGGAACACCAGGTCTGATGGAGGGCAAGGAGAGCAGTGGGATGAAAGCAGAGCTCCCTGAGCTTTGCTCTTGGAGAGGAGCAGCCAGTGGTGAGACATCGTTATCCCATTCCCACCCCTCTGAACAGTAGGGAAATGATGCGATATTGGCAGTGCTGAGCATGGGGATCACCCTAAATTTATGTGACCTCTGGATCCCTTGGCAGAGTTCCCTTCTCCCCACTGTGATCGCTGTTGCCTGGGCAGGAGAGCCAACAGCTCCTGCTTCAGTGTGGCTTGTTGTAATGGATAGGCACATGGCATTTCTGATGGGGACAACTTTCTGGCCCCGATGAGGCTAATTGCTCTGCCCTTTAAAGGACACCACCCATTCTGTGAAGGATTGAATAACACATGCAAAAGGTGTGGTGTTAAAAGTGTTTCTTCCCTGCTGGAGCCGCAAGCACCCTGTGCAGAAACCTCTCTGGTGCACAGTCAGCAGCAGTGAGCCCTGCAGCTGCCACCTGCCCTGGTGTTTTGCCTCAAACTGCTCCATTTGAAGACTTTTGGCCTTACTAAGCTGCCCAGGAGCTGCTCTGCCTGCTCCTTGTTTCTCTCTGGATGTGTCTCAGTGGGGTTGAATCAACACCCAAAGACTCCTCCCCTACAACTTGGTTGGCCTGGTATCATTTAGGTCCAAAATAGGGTTAAATTAGGAGTTTCCCTGCTGAAATAAGACTCAGACCCTGTACATACAAGTGCAAACATGCTTCAGCACCCCCATTACATGAACCTGTTCCATTGTGAAGGGCAGGGACACATCTCTGAGTCACCAGGAGATGCTGTGTTTTAGGACAGCTTTAGCAGCTCTGGGGCTGAGCCTGTGTGGAAATGCCCTCCCCTCTTGGTCAGAAATCATAGAATCACCTGTATTGGAAAGACCTTCAGGATCATCAAGTCCAACCATCAACCTGACCTATTGAGTCCCGACACCAAACCACATCCCTTAGTGCCACATCCACACGTCTCTTAACACCTCCAGGGATGGGGACTCCACCACCTCCCTGGGCAGCTTGTTCCAGTGCCTAAGCACCCTTTCCATCAAGAAATTCTTCCTAATGTGGAATCTAAACCTCCTCTGTTGTGACTTGAAGCCTGTTACAACATGAGGCCTGTTGCGACGTGAGGCCTGGTGTGACTTGAGGCCTGTTGCGACTTGAGACTTGGTGCCACTTGAGCCCACACCATGCCACCTGTAATTAATATGACCAATGGCGGGATCAGCTTGGGGAAGGGTCAACATGCTCACAGCATTTCCAAGTACAAATATGAAACCTAAGGGATGCTTCTGTGTGGCTCACAGCACCATTTATTGGCACAAGCCAGGGTGCAGATCATTGCGCTGTGAGCAGGGACAGAAAACACGAAGAAAATTCTGGAGGAATAAATGGGTGTGAAGGGGTCACTGCCCTTCCAGCAGTTGTTGTAAAAGCACTGAAAACAAACAAACAAACACCAAAAAAAAAAAAAAAAAAAAGGTATTCCTGTTGCTCCATAAAGGCAGCTAAAGCTGTCGGTAGCAGAGATCAGACATGAAAAACTGAGACCACTTTGGTCTGTTAATGGTTTTCTCTACTGGTTTTCATGCTCTGTTGAGCTGGCAGTGATTTTAGAAAATGTGTAGCCCTGGCTGATCAGTACCGATTAATCTTGTACTGCAGGGAGCTCTGAGACCTGGAAGCTGTGAAATTGCAGTGGTTGGTTTTCAGGAAGCAGAAAAACGGTGACAAGAAGCACGGTGAAATGCCTGAGACCTCTTTCTTTCTTTCTTTCTTTCTTTCTTTCTTTCTTTCTTTCTTTCTTTCTTTCTTTCTTTCTTTCTTTCTTTCTTTCTTTCTTTCTTTCTTTCCTTCTTTCTTTCCTTCTTTCTTTCCTTCTTTCTTTCCTTCTTTCTTTCCTTCTTTCTTTCCTTCTTTCTTTCCTTCTTTCCTTCTTTCCTTCTTTCCTTCTTTCCTTCTTTCCTTCTTTCTTTCCTTCTTTCTTTCCTTCTTTCCTTCTTTCCTTCTTTCCTTCTTTCCTTCTTTCCTTCTTTCTTTCCTTCTTTCCTTCTTTCTTTCCTTCTTTCTTTCTTTCCTTCCTTCTTTCTTTCCTTCTTTCTTTCTTTCTTTCTTTCTTTCTTTCTTTCTTTCTTTCTTTCTTTCTTTCTTTCTTTCTTTCTTTCTTTCTTTCTTTCTTTCTTTCTTTCTTTCTTTCTTTCTTTCTTTCTTTCTTTCTTTCTTTCTTTCTTTCTTTCTTTCACCATTTTCTGCCTTGATGTAGTACCTGTGCAGCTGCTTTCTATAAATACTCAGCTTGAAACATTCTTAATATGGGGAAAAGGACTGTCCTGGTGAAGCAATAAAATCAGCGAGGTATTTTCAGTCAGGTATTGGTAAATTAGGACAGTAATAAAGCCAGAAAATCTCTTCTGTTTTGGTGGAAACTGAAGTGGAGGAGCAGTGAGCGGTGCGGTGCCCCAGCTGGCATGGAGCTGGGCAGCATCCTTCCTCCTAAAGGAGATGCAGACTTGTTGTCCTCACAATGAGTTGTCTGAGAATGCAAATTCTCCAAGTAATTCATTTTCAAAAATGAAGTTATTTTTCTTTTAAGGGAAGGTTATAGACCTAAAAATACAGCAAGCTCCCATGAGGCACTAATTTACAGATTGTTCTTGCAAATAAGTCTGTCCACCTATACTCCTTCCCCATCCTACAGTGATGGGTCCTGCTCCAGGCAGCTCTGGGCTGCTAGTTTGGTCCAAAATACTTATGTTCCTATAAATGCGAGACTTGCTCAGCATTGACATGCTGCTGTCAGCGGTGTGGCCATAGGTGAGAGCAGCAGGGTTGGCCTCCCTTTGGGCAGGCTGGTTTAGAAAACATGCATCTTTGCATCACAGAGAGCTCTTGTTTTGGGAGTCCATGTGGCTATGCTACTTCCTGGGGCAAGGGTTTGTCCCCCAAACACAGATGCAGGAGCAGCATAGATACTTCCATTTTTTACTGTCTTAATTATACTTTAAATCTGCTATTCAAATGGCATCATTCAAAACAGCAGGATGAATGTTTTTTCCTGAAGGAGAGATGTGAAAAGCAAATGCTGAGATTAAATCTAGGTAGAGCTGTGAAATGCAAACATGAGAGGAAAGGTGATTTGCTGAGGTGGAAAAGGAGAAACTGAGACAGAAAACTGATAGTGACTGTGAGTGGAAGCAGGTGCGGACACAGCCTGTTTCTGAAAACAAACAATATTTATATGTATATAAGACTGAAAAGCTATCTCGGTTGCCTTGTGATATAATAATTTATCTGATCTATTTTTATGTGAAAAGAAAATAACACAGATAAGACTTGCGTATATGACATCTCACTTTAATGAATGCATCCTGCAGTGATTTCACACTGAACACTGGAGGATCACAATTTACATCCCCAAAATCACTGCAATTACTGATTTTCACATGTGACCAAAATTGGATTTTCACCCTTACTGCCCCATCTGGGAGTACTACGGTGCTCTTCTTTTGTCTCCTCTGTATTTTACTTGTGCTATTCAAGGGCTCTGACTTTCTGAAGAATAACTGTGTGAGAAGCTGTTATGTGAGGCTGACTTCTATTTGATTGTGTTGTGCTCAGCTAGACCACAATTTATTTATATTTCCTTGCATCTATGCTACAAGTGCTGTTGCCAGGCTTTAAAAGCAAATTTCAAGCACAGATCTGTTTTCACAGCCTGAATTTCCACTTGACAGTAGCATTTAGGTAGGGGGGTGTTTCTGTTTAATTAGAAATCAATGTTTTGGACTATTGACTCCTTGCTCAAAGTTTCAGTGAATTGCCCAAGAGTGCAATTTAAAAGATGATGTTAAGGCAATTTGTTTGTCAGGTTTATTGGATCAGCAGATCCCAGGAATTACTAGGATTCAGCTGTTTTCTACTTTCACCTTTATTCTTGTCCAACCTAAAAGCAGTTCAACGACTCAGGAGTGCTCTGAGGAGGGTGATTCAATGCCTCAAAGTTGTTTGAGCATTTTTTTTTGTCATTACGGACTCGTGCTGAAAGGTGAAGGCTTAGGTCCTGAGAGTGAAGCGCTGCTCTGGGAGCTGTCATTGTGCAGCTGGCAGGCTTGGCGTGGAGGCTTGAATTCGCTGTGCTGGAAAGGTCACACAGCCCCACTTGGTTTAAGGACACAGCCCAGCACACTTGCACAGAGCAGCTCCCATCTTAGCCTGTCTTTTTTCTGCTCCTCCTATGATAAAGTTAGGGCAAAGTAGCTCGAGGAGGGGTGATAGGATTAGCTGATATTAATTAAGAACATCCTGTTGTTTCTTTGGAGTTTTTTCCAGGCATCAGAAAACAGCTGCTTCCCCGGGCTGTGTTCTCAGCGGGGTAACAAGGGGCCTTTTGAAGCTCTCAGAGCCACAGTAACCGGATTGTTTAACAGATCCTGCCCATCTGCCCCCCGGCTTTATTTTAGTCCATACAAGAACTACACGAGCGTGTAGAGAACTCCCAGGACAAGTCCTGCCTCTCCTGGCAGTGCTGCTGGGGAGGAGCAGATGAAGTGTGACGTCTCTGCTGCTTTATGCCGGTGTCACACAGTCGTGGCTCAGCGAGAGGAAGGCGTAGCAAATGCTAAAGGCTTCAGCTTTGTGGGAGTGCTTGGGAGATGCCCACATCCCCTGCTCGGGGCATGCCCGCAACTCCTGGGGTCCTGGATGCAGCACCCTTTGAGCTTCCCGTGTGTTGGATAGACACTGGTGGGAGCAAAGCTTTTGTTTTATTTTCCATATCTGCAGACCGCAGAGACGTCTGTCCTCTGACATCCACTCAGTGTAATGGGGCACGTTTCAGAGTGGAGAGTACAGAGTGGTATTTCCTTCAGAGAACATCAGTGGAGATGTCTGCACAGGCTGCTGAGGAGCTAAGAGACATCCACAATAACTAAAAGAAGAACTAATCTACAGGAGCAGAGCCTGTAGGATTTCTGTGACATAGCACAGTTCAGTTCCGTTTCAGTGCTTCCATATAATTTTGTTTACTCTACGCAAAATTAAAAGTCTTTTCAAAATTATTGCATACCCTATTAGAGATAATAAACAAGAATAGGGAAAGAAAGCAATTTAAGAAATACAGATAAAGGAGAAATGAGGTGGAAACAACCAGAGAAATGAGGCAGATGAAGCCTTTGCAGAGGAAAGGTTCTTCCTGCAATAGTGGCATGAAAATTCAGATGTTCAGAGGCAAGGATTGTGTGAGGATCCTTGATAGGACTGATATGAAAGGGTGAGGAACTGGAAAAGTGTTGACCTTTCCCAAGGGAAACAGCTGCATTTAGGCATGGCCAGCACCCGGGGATCAGGATGGGGACTGATGATGTTCATAGACAACCTGGATGATGAGGCATGGCGTACTGTCTGCCAATCTGTGGAAGATGTGGCATTGCAGGTAGTCAATACCATGTGTGAGAGCTTCAGTCCCAGGATCATAGAAAATTTGGGGACCAGGCCAAGAAAAAGCCCAAGGATAAGAGGAAGCTCCGAGTCCTGCACCCGGGGTGAGATGAGCCCATGCAGCAGAGCACGCTGTGTGTTGGCAACTGACTCCCAGAGAGAAGGACTCAGTTGTGGTGGATCTTGTGTGAAAAATGATGCCAGAATGAGTTGTTCACCTAGTCACAAGTAGTGTGAAGCACACACTGGGCTACATAAGGAGGAACAGAGCAATCCAGTCAAGGGAAGTTGTCCCTCCTCCCCCCCGGCACACTATCCGGCTCTGGTTGGGCCTCAGCTGGAATTGTGTGCCCAGTTTCTTGTCCCCCAGTCACAAAAATGCAGAGAAACAAGAAAAGATTTACCAATAGGACTGCCAAGGTGTTCTGGGACCTAGGCAGATAACCTACGAGGACAGGTTGAGGACACTGGGCATTTTTTATCCAGCAGAGAGAAGATTACAGGGCAATCTAATAGTGGCCTGCAACTGCTGGAAGGGGAGTTTAAAAGATGATAGAGCCAAGCTCTTCTTAGTAAGGGCAGATGGTTAAAGAAGGAGTTAAAGAGTCAGGCTGGATGTTAGCAAGAACTCCCTCAAGAGGGTGGTGCAGCACCAGCAGAGATAACTGTGGGCTCTCCTCCATCCTTGGAGGTTTTCAAGACTCAGCTAGACAAAGCCACAGCTGACCTGGTCTCGGTTGACAACAGACCTGTTCTGTGGAGATTGGAGTAGAGGCCTCCAGAGGTCCTTCCCAACTAACATTCGGGTTGGAAATGAGGAGACATTTCTGCTCAGAAAGAGCAGTCAGGCACTGGGACGGGTTGCCCAGGGAGGTGGTGGCGTCACTGTCCCTGGGGGTGTTCAAGGAGAGGTTGGACGTGGTGCTTGGGGACATGGCTTAGTGGTGACGTTGGTGGTAGGGGGATGGTTGGACCAGATGATTTTGGAGGCCTTTTCCAACCTTAATGATTCTATGATTTCTGTGATTTGGTGGAGTTGCTCAGCTGCTTGGTTCTGAAGTTGTAAATATCCTGACTGTGCATCTGTACTCCCTCTCACTCCTCCTCCTCCCCACCCCCAGTTCTCAGTGTCAGCATGCAACTGCCCTCATTTTCATAAATTTTCAAGAACAGAGCGAATCCTCGGGTAGAGGCATCTTGGGACACTTGTACGGCTGATTTGTACCAGCAGACCAGCAGAAGACCACTGTGTGAAGCCCAAGACTTAGCTACACCAAGTAATTTCTTGGGCCAACAAAGGCAGCGAGATCTGTGTTTCATACAAAAGGTACCCAGCATTAAAAGCTGCTTTCTGACCAGTTCGTATAAATTAAGCATGGTCTTGAGAGTCCAGGACTGCTGTTAACTCAGCCCTGAGCTGAGCAGTGCCTGAGCACCCAGAGCCACTGCCCCACGCTGGGTGGCACCCATCCTTTGCCAGCCCAAGGATCCGCAGCAGGGCTTGGTTTGTATCAGCAATCTGTCACTATAGCAACTCCTCGCTTAACCACCCTAAAAATAGATCACCTTGATCTCGGGGAAAGAAAACCCGAGGAAATCAAAAGGGGCAGTGAGGGTGGAAGCAAGGCAGTCAACTATTGACTGAAGGATGGAGCATTTGAAACCGCTTATAAATAATCTATCACATAAAACAAATGTTCGAGGGGAATCTCTTCAGTCCTGACACTCTACTCAGTGGGTTTGAAGCTTTAGCAAAGGGCACACGTTGTTTTTTATCAGAGGGAAGGGTTCGCAGTTGCCACCGAGCACACAGGGCTGCCAAAAACTGTGTGGGATGCTGTTTAGGTCGCTCAGACGTATGAAGGATCTCATCTTCCAAGTAAGCAGATCTGTAGCTCTGGCACACCTGTTAGCCTCATGTGCTTGAATATAACGAGGTTATCAAAGCCCCTGCTCAGTCGTGAACTTGTTAGCAGTACTTGCAGAAGTCCATGAGGGACCCAGGCCTGGAAAACACCGAATGCTGCTGGTGAAGCTGCTGCTGCCTCACATCAAAGTTGATGGGAGCTGCAAGTTTTGGTACCTGATTGGGACAGAGTCCTCTGTACTACGAGAAATGTGAATGATACCTGATATTACTTTTCCTCCAAATGTAGCTAGTGCTTAGCTCTGAAGGGAACAGAATAAGTCCTTGTGAAGATAAGGCAGTAGCTGTGAAAGCAAAGGAGCAACAAGATGAAAAGCTCATTCCGCAGCTGAAAGGCTGCAGAGCTCGCTGAAAGTGCCTTTGATGGGAAAAGAACTAAATCTGCGTGAAGACAGCTCATGTATGACACACGGTGTGTATGACACTCAGGACAGGGTTAATTGAGCTGCCAGAGATGGCTGGAATTAGCACTGTGCATTCAGCACAATCGGAGTTTGCTCTTGATAAAAGGGCAGATTGTTTTAATGACCTTTTCGGGCTGACAGTTTGCAGGCATGGCTGACACCGAAATGTGAAGGTACCTAACCACCCTGCCCTCTGTATCGTGAGCATTATTTTTATCTGATATTATAAATTGTAATTTTTTATCTTCAGTTCATCTTCCTAGAACTAAGATAAGCAGCCTCCTGTGGTAGCATGCAGCATCTCAGGAGAAAGCCTGGGCAGAGGAGCAAGAGAGAGCACCAGCGCCCAGTTCCCACCATTCTTTTCAAGCTTAAGGATATTATTGCAAGGAAAAAAAAAGTAGGATTAGTTCTTCTTATATTTTTTGGAGATTTGCTGCTTTTACACCACCTGGAGATCTGACCCATATTCTACACAACTTCACTGGGTGCTCTTTTTAATCAGCTTGGGGGCTAGGAAGGAACTGCGCTGCAAAGTCATTAGAAATCCCCAAACAGGAGGTGTGAAAACAGAAATGTAAATCTTCTGAACAGAGTAAAACCTGCTTTGAAAAAGTCCAGCAATGCAGAGCCTGTAGCCCTAGCCCAGTTGTCACTGCTGTCTGGGGACGGGGAGCTGTCTCAGAGCACACGTCTGGCTGCTGATGCTCAGCTGCTGGTGAGAAGGAGATGAAAGCAAACGAACCGTGCTCACTGTACACGATCCCTTCAGGTCTTGTGCATCCATAGCTTGCCAAGACTCCTGGAGACATTTGTTGATGTTGCTGTCAGATTTGGTTTTATTCCTTTCCTTCCTAAAAGGATACCAGAGTTTTCCTTCGTATCAGCCAGGTCCTTCTTTAAAACTTTATGGAGATCCTTCCTGGCAGCGGCAATGGGAAAACTGGAGCCTAGAGACTACATGAAGTCTATTTAAACTTAAAAACTGAAGGGCTGTAAAACAAGGGCTTAGTGTAAATCGTTACAAAATTTCCCCAAAATAAACACTGGAAGCTCCAACGCGGAGCACAAAGCAAAGCACCAAGCTCCATGCAAGAAATCCCCGCAGCACAAGCTAAGCTTGAGACGTGGAGACTAATACAGGAAAGCTGCCATGCCCAAGACTGAAACTAATCCTAACTGAGTAGGCTCACAGAGAAACGCCCGTGTTATGGGAGTGAGCCGCCAGCTGAAATTAAAGCCTGCTGCAAAATACATGAGTGAGCAGCACTCCTTAAAAGTTAATGGCAAAACTGTCTGGGAGCTCACGAGGTGCTTCTGTTGCATTGGAGGGAGCTGGTGATGGGTCAGAACCCTGAATGCTGCTTGCTGCTGGCTGAAAAATGAGCCCCATGAGGCTGCACACATGGAGGGGGAGGTCAACCTGAACTAGAAAAGAAAGGGATGGAAGAAGTCAAGGTTTTTTCTTCCATGATGGGGATGGGGAATAGCCAGAAGTCTCCCTGCAGCTGAAGGGCTGGAGGGTGGCTTCATGGTCTTGTCTCAGCCCTGGGTGACCACATGGATGTGACCATGGCTCTGCTGCAGGACCAGACTCTAACTCCGCTAGTAGCTGATGTAAAGGGAACTATCAGCCTCCCAGCTCCTAATTTTCCTTGCTTCCCAGGTGAATTTTGAAGTGGTGCTGACATAGCTAATGCATGCATCTGGGTGTTGTGCTGAAAGGTGACTTGGATTCATCCTTGCTGCACCGCAGGCAGTGCAATTCCAGCCTGTATTTTCCTCCCCACCTTTCCTGATAGGAGTCAGGCATCCACCGGATTTGGTCCTGTCTCTGGTGTTGCAACTCCTTGTAACCATAAACAGGCCACGTAGGTTTGGACTTGACCCTTCACGCTTCTGAAAACAGCCGCCCGAGGCCCCCTGCCTAGGATTCCAAAGTAAACACAAAAAGGAGGATTTGACCGTAAAAGCTGTTAAATACTCAGCACCAGCTGGTGCTTCTGAAAATGAAATACAATGCCTGATGTCTTTTAATGTCTTGTTTTAAGGCTTTGTCATAGACCCTGGACTATTTGGACTTGAGCACCAGCATGTGCTGACCCACAGCTGCCTCACAGACAGGTCTGGTAATAACTGAGGTGACTTTGTCACTCTGTTATTCACTCAGGTGTAGATGTAGGAGTGTCTTTGAAAGGTAGATCCCGTTAGTATCATCTTACAAATGGTGGAGTTTAGGCTACAGAAAATAAAGTGGTTTATGATATTTGTAGTGTGGACGTGAGTGGAATAAAGGCGCCTTCTGCTTAGGCGTGAGACTATGTCATTGTTTTTATTGCTTTGAAACTCATGTTCTGTTCAAACACAGGAACGAATGTACCAGGTCAGGCCAAACATCCACCCAGATCAGTCTCTTTCTGTAATGCAGGTATAGGGAGGAGTATGAGAGCAAGACAAGAATATGAGGGTTTCCCCTAATACTCACCCAGCCTCCAGGATTTCGTGGCTTACTTTCTGAGCTAAAACTGGTGTTTTGGAGCCCTTAATGATTTTTTTCTTCCATGATCTTGTCCAGTCACTTTTCAAAACCAAGCTTTTAGCATCTGCAGTGTTCTGCCATTTAAGAACGTGGTGTGTCAGAAATATTCCCTTGCATTTGGTTTGAGCTTTGCTGTTTTCATCTGATGCTGCCTTCCCTGTTTGTCATCTTCAACTCACTCCTCATTGTACAGACCTCTGTCCTATCATTTCCCTTCACTCATTTTTCCTGATCTGAAATGTTACTCCATACCTTTGATCAACCCTATCAGCCTTTTCTGCATCTTTTCTAGTTTTATGGCGTCCTCCTTGAGGCTGGTCTAGTAGAAACCCCTGGTCACCTATTGCAGCGCACAGCCTGGACTCAGTCTGCACCTCTGTATTGTGAAGGTGCCTGTGGGCACAGCCAGTAAGTGACAGGACACTTTTTAGTGTTTTAGTGACACAATTAAACAGGACAGGGTCACCACTGATGCCAGCCTGAGGGTTGCCCAGTGGCGCTTGCTCCAGGAGCAGGACACTTTTATGTATGTAGACTGCTCACACTGGCATGTAACCAGAAGACTTCTCTCAGCTACCCAAGTGGCTGTTTACCTAAAAAAAAAAAGGCATGGTTGGACTTCATGGTGTAGTTTTCTCCTGTACTGACTATGAGGAACAGGTACACCTGCAAGGTGGGACAAGCACATGGCCACAGAGGCATTTCATGTCCCACAGATGGCATTAGGATTGCAGCTTTGCATGAGCTGCAATAAGGATAGTGAACAATAACAGTTCACTGTCTAACTGATGGCAGAATAATAAACCTGAAAAATACTATGATGTGATTTATCTATCTGGAATATTTAACTCAATAGCTGGAAAAAAATTTTGCTCAGAAAGAGCAGAGATCAAACTATGAACGCGAGTTCAACTGTGCACACAAGTGCCTGTAGTAAAATAAATCTCTGAAAAGTGGTGTTGTGTATTTATTATTTCCTTGGCTTGTGTCTAGCTATCTAATCAGCCTTTGCACATGTCAGCAGCACATCCATAATAAGAAAGTGCTGTGAGGCTTGTGTGAACTGGAATTAGAGGTGTGATAATCAGCCAAACCGTTGGAGACAATGTAAAGGCTGCACGGAATTTGCATTCCTCCAGCTGAGGACAAAACCCTTGCACATGAAAATGTGTTACTTTTATTTTAGTTTATTTTAACTTCCAAAGATGTTCTACCCCTGAGCAAAGGGCTGGGATTAGAAAACCTGTTTTCCCATCTGTCAAATTCTGATAACATCGATCAGTCCCATCAAGATGTCGTGAGAGCAACCAGTAACAGGAGGAGCCTCACTTTGTGACCCTCACACTGCCACAAATGTCCTAAATTGTTATCGATTCCCTAAGTAAGCAATCTAACTGTCACCCGGTTCTTCCTCTGGCCAGCCTCAGGGTTTTCTGTCTAAACCCTCCTTAACTCTTATCTCCCCATATTCTGATTAGCATCACATCGTCAAGGTATGAGAGACTGAAAGCAAAAGGCTGATGATGCAGCTGGGAGGTGGGAAGTGCTGAACAGATAAAAGCAACGTTGGAAGTGATGAGTAGGAGAAGCTCAACAAGATCTGATCCGGAATTTAATCACAGCCCTGCGTGGCACCCGTGCTGCCAGGAGGAGATGAACCAGGGTGTAGTGGGTGAGTTGGAGCTCCTGCTTTGGTCCTGCTCAGCCCCAACCCATGCCCCGGGCCCCTTTGTGAGCTGGCAAGAAAATGAGGCAAAAACAGGAGAGAATGGAAACGTGGAGCTTGCTGCCTGTAAAGGTTTTTGTGATGAGAGCTGTTCTGACACACAGCCGAGGCGGGACATAGCATATCGATACTATTCCTCAGCATAGATAATTATAAGCAGTTCCCGGAGCATAATTATCCATATCTCTAAAATGATATTCCTCAAGAGGTTAAGAGAGTTCTCCTCCCAGCAGCTGCTAATCAGCTGCACTGAGCTGGAGGAAGTTTTGCTCGTTTTATGGTTCACATAACCAAGAGATAGCTGAAGTGCCAGCTCACCTGCTCCCCCAGACCAAACTTACTCCTGACTTGGACCGTCCTGAGCGCTGTGCTCACGTGGCAGGTGCCAGAGTTCATCTGAGCTCAGCTGGCATCTGGAAGAAACAGAAATAGGGGAGCAAAACTGCCTGCGGGGTAAGAGACAGTCTGAAGAGCACGCAGTTAAGAGGCGAGGACAGAGCGTTCGCTGGTAGGCTGGAAACAGGAACTCACATGGAAATCTTGGATTTCTTCCATTATTTAGCAGTAAAGGGAACATTTCAGGACAAGAAGACACAGGGGAAGCCGATTTTGTTCTTTGCAATAATATTCTTTATCACAGACACTGAGGAGATGCCTTCGTGTTAAACAGAAAGATGAGAAGCCAAACGCACCGAGACAGTAACAGGTCCCAGCTCTGGGTGTTTGCTCTGGCATTGTGACGGATTCGAGTACAAAATAGCTGAATTGTATTAAAGTGTATTAATTTGCAGGGCAGTGATGTGATGATTTGCTGTTCCTCTCCTTGCCCTCGGTTTTCCAGGCCTTGTTTGAACCTGCTGGGAAGACTTGACAAAAGAAACCTGACTGCTGCGATTTTAAAAGCCGCTAGGAGAGGCTGTGCAGGAAAATTAGCTGTTGCTGGAAGAGGAATTACTGTAGCAGATGAAAATTGGAGTTGTCTTCAGTGCACTGCTAGCTTGCATTTCACCCCGGCTGACTCCTACTCACACACAGGAGTTTCTAGAGATGCTTTAAAGCTGTGCTGCTCTTCTGGCAGCTCTTGATGCTGGGGCTGTGGCAGGAGGATGAAGCTCAGCCCCACGGGTGCTGCTGCTGAGGTCAAGAGCTTTGGAGCTTTGTTTTCTGCTCATTCACAGGGAAAAATCAAATATAATAAATTCTGGCCAATGAAGACAGCCTCTGCCAGCAAGGGCAAGGAGCACAAAAAAGTCATTTTTCCACATTTGTCGATAGGGTGGGAGGGTGACAAGGGGATGTCCTGGGGGGCTGTAGCAGGACTGGTGTTTGTAAAAGCACTGGTTGAAGAAAACTAATTGGATGAGCCTCTATCATTCTTAGTGTTGCTTGTCCAGAACAATTTTTGCCTAAATATTTCAGTATGGAGATTTTATGGTAGCAGTTCTAATGAATCTTTATGATCCGTTTTCTACATCTGCCGTAAGTTACCGTGATCTGCTTAAAGAGGGAAAGCGATAGCATGTTCAACATTTGTTTCAAAGAAAACAAAGGCTCTTTAGAAAGAGTCTTTATAAAAAATAACTCCTTTTAAAGAAGATGGTGAGCCTGAGCCACAGAGAGATGAAGGAATTAGGCCAAGGTAGGATCAAAACCAGAACTGAAACTGCATTTCCTTGCAGAAGGGTCACCCTAAGACCTGCTCTTTCAAATTGCACTTCTCTGCTCAAGTGAAGGGGACTGTATTTGCTGGCTGGCTCGTGCTGGACAGTATAATTTGTGTGGGACAAATGCTCCTACTTGTAGTGGCATTGCTGATCTACCTTTTGGGGTGTGTGCTTGCATCGTGTGGCTCACCTTCCCCGCTTGTTGCTTGAGAAGAGAGCACCCATTTCATGTGGCCACCTGCATTTGGAGAGGGTTTTCCGTATTTTTCCAGTTTAAATAGTTTTGCAACAGACAGAGGGACAAATACTGGCTTTCTGTTGAATGGGGTTTAGATACTAGTGGTGGTATTTTGGCCATAAGACTCACTCACTCACTCACTCACTCACTCACTCACTCACTCACTCACTCACTCACTCTTCCTTCCTTCCTTCCTTCCTTCCTTCCTTCCTTCCTTCCTTCCTTCCTTCCTTCTTTCCTTCTTTCCTTCTTTCTTTTTCCTAATTTACTACTTCCCTCATAATTATTTTCTTTTAAAAACAATCGTTATGGCTTTGTTGTTTGTGGGAATGCAATGACACTGTTTCAAATAATGACTTCCACCGCATTAAACAGAGAATATCTTCATTGGTTCATTTATTTCACTCAGATTAGTTTTATCTCCCAACAACACTCTGCAGGCTGAGCTTTGCAGAGCACCACACGCTGTGACCAACTTGGTCCTATTAACCACAGTGAGCTTGTGTTCACGTGGCTGCTCTGCTCCCAGGTGCTCAGCACCTTGAAAGAGCACAGGAACATACGTGGAGGAGTTAAATCCAGCTGTCCTATGGCTCCAGCAAGTTCACTGGGGGTATCCAGGGTTGAATTTAGACAAAACTTTTCATTTCTGTGCAAATGGTTTCAGCAAACATTGAACGCGTTAGGAATTTGTGCAAGCCCAAGGCTGTTGGTATCTGCCTGTGCATATTCATAAAGCACTGATCTGTCTTGGACACACCTGGGGTGTGTGTGTATGCATCTTGTGCAGGGAAATAGCTGCTCACACGGGTACTTTTTGGTGTGGATCAGAAGCTGGGAGAACGAAGAGCGTTTCTGCCCATGCTGCTGGTAGAAGGTAGAGACAAACCCACTGGAGGCATGAGATAAACAGAGGGACAGACTTGTGTGTTCACAGCTCACGTGTAAAAAATTTTGCATGTGGAGGATTTCCTTTGCATAAATGCAAATCTGTTATGGATTTGGACCCAGTGGATTTGCATTTGGGTCCCTCATTGTTGGGCTCTTTTTCTCTGAACGTTTCTTGAGACCTCTGCTGTGGAAAGAGGAGGAGAAAGATGTCATCATTTGGAAAAGACAGAAGTATCTGGGTGTCCTAGGCACTCACACAAACACTTTACTGTGTGTTGTGCTGTGATCTGCATGTTTCTGCTCAAGCTGTTGCTGAAGAGAGCTGGGGTCAGCCCGTGCCCTATCCGAAGCCCTGACACCTTGAGGTCCACAGGAGGCCTCAGAGAGCCCGGAGTCTTCACTGCCTGAATAACCACAGTCCCACATGCAGCCTCTGGAAGGGATATGAAGCCTCTGAGATGTTGCTGGGGTCACTGAGAGGCTGTGACGCCACTGCTGGTGGTGGTGGTGTCTCAGCAGCCTCCTCCAGCTGCCCCCAGGGAGGAGGCCGTGAGGAGAACCTGGCAGTCCCCACGTAGGCCAGGCAGGATTTCAGCCAGTTTTCCTTCTTGCTCTTAAAAGCTCATCAGGAGCAGCTATTAATATTGCATTTGGGTTTCGCTCCTTTGTTTCAGGAAGAGACTTTGAGCACCGGAGTGGAAGAATGGCGCAATTAGGGGCGGCGAGAATGATAAGGCAGAAAACTAATGAGGCCTTCCTTGAAATGATAACAAATCGCTAACTCCACGATGAGCTCACACCCTTTTGTCCTCTTTTGGGTCCTGTCACAAAGACCGTCCCCTCTCGACCAGCCACTGCTGGCGTTTGTCTAGGAAGGAAAGCCTCAGCAGAAAGCCCACCTACCCCTTGGGATTTCCTCTCCAGCCCATCTTTGACAGATGGGAACGCCAATTTTTGAGTATTTCACAATTAAAGGGGCAACTTGGACTTCAGACACCAGGACAGCAAAGCTGCTTCTGGTTCTGTGGTGGTTTCAAAATCTCTCAGGTTATTTCCATGGGAGGGTTCTCCATTTTAAAGCTCTTTCTGCATCCACATGAGCAAAGGGGAAACCCAGCAGGTTTGTATTTTGGAAAGAGGCAGAAAAGTCCTGCTCGATGCCAGAAGAAGCAAGCTGATAAAGCCAGTTTCTCTGTCCTGGTTCGTGGTTGTGTCTGCAGGGAGAGGGGCGAGCAAGAGCAAGCAGAGAAACTCAGGCAGAATGGGATTTTGGAGGGAACTGTGTCTCTTTGAATATAGGATTGTGTTCTGTGTTTGAGAAAGCCAAACGCATGCGTGGAATAATCTGTAATTTCACAGCGAGGGCAGACATTGCTAAACACACGGAGAGGAGACCGGCACATTTTAATTCACTTAGGTGGCCCACGTGGAGGAAATCTGATGGATTGTGTCGGTGTGCCTGGCTCTGACGCTTTAATTACACACAGCTGCCTAGCAGCTATACAGAGTAGGTTTTAATTTAGTTAAATCAGGTAACACTCGGGCAGGGAGCCTTCAGACACCTGCCTAAACACCCCAAGGTACTGGCAGGCTTGGGGACTGCATGGTTGCAGTTTCATGTCTCTCGGTTGCGGTACAGACTTGCTCTTTGTTGCAGTCAGCATGTTGTTTGCCCAGGGTTTTCTGACAATGGGGGTTAAAAAGATGCTCAAGAAAGCACACTGCTGGGTTTCAGGTGACAAGGCTTTCCGTATCAGATCTGGGTGTTAATGTATATATAGCACCTAGAACAAGAGAGAGGGGAAATGAAGATTTCAGATTTTGTTCTTTGATCAGAGCTTTTGCTGAGTGATCTTGGATAGATCAGATAAAAACTTTCACATCCAGGTGCTTGCAGTCAGCTTCCTAAAGCCCTGCAGAGATGCCAGAACAGGTTTCAGCGGAACAGGGGATCCTCAGCAACCTGTGAACCCAGGGGCTGCTCAGTGCCTTAGTTATGACACTGAGCCATTCATTTCAATTAATAGAGCTGGGTGTCAGGCCCAAGTTTACTGTTCTTCCCTTAGCCTCTCTGTTTACCCAGCTGGCAAATCCCCAGGACATCAGAGCTCCCTCCAGCACAGGAATTCATCGAGGCTGCATTTGGTGAGCACTAAGTCTAGGTGGAGATTTTCATTTTGCAATAACCTCGCTGTGTTTGCCATTACCCCCAATCTTCCCAAATTTAATTTATCTTAGCTATTACCATCTGATGCACATGGATAGAGGATGGTGACTTGAAGATTCATTCATCTGAGATGAATGTGAATGTTGGTTGATGAACTGCAAGGAAAAGCAGCTGCTATTTGTTCTCCCATGTCAGTCTTTGCTTCATCCCTGGTGAGATCTGAATCTTTCAGGGAATGATCCTGGAAACACAGCATCCTCTGTCCTGCCTATTTTCTTAGCAGGAGGCAGCGGTGCTGGAGCTCACAGATGTGATTTTACCGATGCAGTCACTGAAAAGGGAGAGGCAGGACACACAGCTTGGAGTCCAAAAGTCAAAGGTGCTCTGACATTTCCAGAAAGAAGGTGATGGTAGCATGAATAGCAATGCAGTGTGTCACCAAACCAAAACACAGGAAGAGGTTTTCTGCCCCAGAAAACAGGTTGTTGTCCCTTTTCTGAGAAGAAGGAGAAAATGTATACCTCCTGGACTGGAAAGAAAGGAGCAGAGACTTGAAAGGTGTTTGTTTGTTTTTTTTTTAATTTTCTTTTTTTTTTTTTTTTTTTGGTCCATTTCTCTGTATTTCATTCTAATGATTTAATGGGCTGTGGAGCATACCTGGGTGAGTTCCTGCCATCTTACCCACCCATAAAATCTTTTCTGTTCCTGTCAGCACTCATTAGGTGACATAGAGCTTCTTTCATGTCAGCCTTTCACCTCCAGATACAAGAGGTTTTCAGGTGGGGCCTTTGGGTTGCTTTCCTCTCCTCCCTCCATCAGCACCCACAGAGCCTGACTCCCAAAAGAAGAGGAACAAAATGGGTCCAGCGATGATGAGAGCCAAGCTTGTATGATGCTTGAGCGTTGGTGGGAACCTGACCTATGAGAGCTGTGGATGACAAACATGTAGGTTTTCAAGCTCCAATGGTTTTATTTTACATAAGATATATAATCAGGCTTTCCCGTTGTCATACGATTTAAACCCAAACACTATGCCAGGTTAGGCACGGTGTCTTAGAAGTGTTCAAGAAATTGTGGTTTAGGCGGTAACACAGCACTGCTGAGTTATTGATGTGGTCTCAATGAGCCTAAACCAACGAGGCCATACGCATGGGATAGACATACAGCAAGGAGGCTGTACACGTGTCCCTAATGATATGTCCCCTTGTGCTTTTTAGTGAGTTACCCTGCATCCACGTTATTAAAAGCTGTGTTATTAAAGCTGTAGGTAAACGTATCGTATTAAAAATTGTATTAAAAATTCCATTTGAATTTCTGGGCTTGGCTTTTCAAATACTGTAATTTTTTCCTCATCAAGGGGCTTGGAGGTGGTGGAAGTGCACCCAGGGGAGCATACATTGAACTAAGGCTGGAGGGAGCTAGGCTGTGGTCATGTATTTTTTCCAGCCTTGGATTTGTCAGTCTTGCAGGCTGGGTTTCAGCATTTTGTACAGCTGATGTTAAATTCTGGGTGCTGTCTGGAGCATCTGAATGCTTTGGCAGCAGGAGCACGCCAGTTATCTGCGATGTCTGACAAACACCGCCCCATCTTCAACTGGTCACACGAGCAGCTTTGCTTGATTCCCGTGAGGGTTTTTTTGGCAGCCACTTAGATCTAAGAAGCCATTATCAGTGTCTGTCCAGATCCTTGTAACTTGTAAACCAGGCTTGCCCATAGGCTATGTGGTGGGACCAAAGCCTCTACAGGCTGAGTAGCAGCAGCAGAGATGATCGAGGGCTGTAGCAGGCATTTCGGCAGCTGTGGTTGTCGTTGTCCTTTCATGAGAGCATTGGTGGCTGCTCAGGTCACTTAGCCCACCAGGATGGACCCAATGCAACTGTGAAGATGATGGAAGGAAAAAAAACAGATGTACTGAGGCAAAGCTTGGAGGTTTGACCACATCCTTGGGCCCTCAGCCTTGCTCTGACTGCTGCAGCCCACCTCTGCCCTGTCCTTGCTGCCGCAGAGGGCACCGATGTCCTTTGTAGTGCCATGCTGGGGCCAACCCTCCCCAAAACTGTGTTCGCCCAGTTTTATGGAGACCTTTCACCTTCATGCCTGGAGGGTTTGGCTGTGGCATGACAGCATGAGCTAAATTCTCAGCATGGAGCAATAGATGTAAAATGAGGGCTTTAACCTCAGGGTGCTGCAGCGGGCTCGTGCTAAGTCCGGTGTCTGCTTGCTACCAAATGCTACAGGATTTATCCCACTACAGCCAAATCCCGTGGCTTGGCCATCGGACCCATGCTCAGGTTGTTCTTTGGTGTATTTGGAGGGCTGCCCCTTCATCGTGTCATCACGTTTGATGTCATCTTGGTTTCAAAGAGAGGGATTACAACATCCAGCTTAAGTCTCAGGCTGCTGCTGTGTTTTCAGTTAATTACATGGCATTGAGACAAGTCTGGGAGTTGTGTGAGCAGGTTAAATCAAACGTCAGGGAATCCTAGAAGGGCATCTCAGAGAGTCTACTTGGGGTTCTTTAATTTAATATACCTTACTGGACATTGGAAAGACTGTTGGGTTCTGGTTTTGTTTTGTTTTGTTTTGTTTTGTTTTCCTTTTTCTTGGATGTGTTTTTTTCAACTAAAGTTCCCCAGATTTGCTCTTCTAAGACTCAGTCGTGTTTTACTCACAGGACATCTGAAGGGTGTCCAGCCCAAGTTTTTTACATGTAGTGGTTGCAAATCTGAGCTCTAAAAAGCTAAGGTGTTATGCTTTTTTCCCTAATTTGCTTACGAACGTGTGTACGCATGTACAAATACACACAGATACAGGCCGCGTGAAGTTGGCTGTAAGTCTGGTAATTCATCAGATGTCACAGCCAAAGGAAAATACCATCCCTGGCCATACCCTAGGTGACAACACACATCGCTATAGAAACCCAATGCATGCATGGAAAAAAACATATTCTGAAGGAGGAAAAAAAACATGCACACAGTAGCTTAAATCCTTTTGAATATTAAAAAAATGGGGAAAGAGTGGTAAAGTCTGTGCAAATGAGGTCTTAACAACTTTCTTTAGGAGTTGCTTTGAGGCAGGGACTGCACCAGCAGGTGCATTAAATAGGCTGCTAACTTATTTGGCACCTAGGTTGGGTTCAGTGCAAGTCTTTAATTGATTATTACCGGGAGTTAGAGCCAGGCATTTGCTAGTGCATGAGATGAGACCAAGAATCCAGCACAAGCCACATCCCTTCTCCTGAAGTGCAGCCTCACTTAGGAACAGCAATGATTAAACGCGGTCGCCTACTGCCACTTGTTCTGTCGGTTTTGAAGGCGTGGAGCACGTTATTTCAGCACTGCTAGGATGATGTAGGAGTCAACTTTACATTTCCCTAATATTGTTGTATAAAATTCAAGAGGGTTCATATACGTTCACAACATCATATAGCAAGTCATAAATGCCCACTGTGTAGTAGGAAATGTCACTAGCATTTACATAAGGGCCAGATGAATTGTTTGAGGAGCTGGTATCATCTCTAATTTCTTTATTTTTTATCAATAATACCACTATAAAAATCAAACATTTATGGATATTTGTGATCGGTGATTTTGTGATCGCAACTCATAACAGTTACTGGTTCTATGATCATGTTATACACAATGCAAGTCTGATTCTTGCTTCATAAATAGGTACAAATCAGGAATACACTGACTTTTTAAAATATACTGTACAAAAGCTTGCATTTTGATTTATTTTTTTTTTTAATTTTATAGCCCTTTGTGGGCACAGAGCAGTATTGTGAAAACGTAATGCCTCCAAAAGAAAATGCAGAGAAGAATCCCAACATTTACAATTTTAAATGCCGTGACTCTTGGAAGGTTTAGCTGGTGATTTTTTTTTTGTTGGCATTTGAAGCCAGTGCCATTGATGAATACAATATGTACATACAAATGTTCTGCTTGTTACAGTAGGACCATATGCATTAAAATGGCTGTATAATTACAGTACAGCGTTGCTCGCTTGATCCTAAATTTTCACCTGGCTTGCATCAATGAAAAATCAAGCATCTGAAACAGAACTTGGCTTTGTAGGGCCTTTATATTGGCTTCACGTGCATGGCTTGAGGCATGCTGCTGTGAAAACCTTGCCTCTTGTTCCTCATTGTGCAACATTCAGGGAAGGGAGCTGAGCCGCCTGTAATGCCAATAATGAATGAGTTAAAATTGGATGGGCTTGTAAAATAGCCACATCTAACCCAGCAGTTTGGTAGCTCTGCTGTGGCTACATCAAGGCCACTTGTAACACCATGGCTATTGAACGCTGGGCTATAATTTAAATTTATAATTAACACCAGGTGTGGAGAAGGAGAGGTTTGTGGGTGTTGCTGTACGGTACTGGGGGTGCTGGATACAGTGTCTGTACCAGCAGGTCTGAAACAGCCCCCCAGCAAAATGAGGTGCTCTGGAGCACCCCAATTTCAGCTTGTCCACCCTGGCAGCAGGGGGGTGGTGGCTGTTTGCAGAGTTTATTCTTCCCTTTTGCCTGGGCAGACACACACAGCCCAAAAACCGAGGCCAGGTCAGTGGCATTGGCTTACTAATGTATAAATGACCTCATGTGCATCCCCAGGGGGGAATTTTTGAGAGAAGTGTTGAACAAGGGCAGAAGCTCGGTTTGGAAATTGCAGAAATCCCCCACCATCAAGTCGCTGAATGGCTCTGGGATGTCCCACCCACAGAGCTGGAGACAGGGCCCAGCATCCCTGAGCAGAAGGGGTGAGGGCTGCGTTAGAGACAAGGCCTAAAAATCCCCTGGGGATGCCTGGAGCAGGGGGAAATGGAAGTAGCTTAGGTCTCAGTAAAGAAAATAAAAGCTTTATTTCTGGAACGGGCAGGCTTTACAGCTGCTAATGTCAGGAAAAGGGTTTCATGGCATCTCAGTGCAATTCAGTCCATCTGCTTCTGCCCATGCTGCAGACCTGAGCACAGCGGCTCCGTTCTCTTGTGGGAGAAGCAGAGGGCCAGGCTGCCACCAAGGTGTACTGGGAATCCAGGTGAGTGGTTTAATTATGGAGTGGTTTGGGTTGGCAGGGACATTGAGGACCACCCCGTGCCACCCCCTGCCATGGGCAGGGTCCCCTGCCACCAGCCCAGGCTGCCCCCAGCCCCATCCAGCCTGGCCAGGGATGGGGCAGCCACAGCTCCTCTGGGCAGCCTGGGACAGGGCCTCACCGCCCTCACAGTGAAGAATTTCCTCCTAATATCTAATCTAAATCTCCCATCTTTCAGTTTAAAGCCATTTCTCCTTGTCCTATCCCTACACCCCCTGCCCAAGAATCCCTCCCCAGCTCTCCTGCAGCCCCCTTTAGGCCCTGGCAGGCCGCTGGGAGGTCTGCCCAGAGCCTTCTCCTCTCCAGGCTGAACAACCCCAACTCCCTCAGCCTGGCTCCACAGCAGAGGTGCTCCAGCCTCTGAGCATCCTCGTGGCCTCCTCTGGACTCACTTGCCTTTAAGAAAAAGAAAACAAAACCACCGTTAGCCACCTTACAGATTAGACACATCCCTCATGTTGGCATTATGATCAGCACGTGCTTTTCCTCTCTAAAAAGGGAAGAGGAATTTGTGCTCCTGAGCTCTGTTTGAAGACCAACTGCTAATCAGGAACATATCAACCATGGTTTGCTAAACCAAGATGTGTAGGTTATTTTTGTCCCCATCTCATTACAGGCTATGCTTTACATATTTGATGTAAATGCTGCAGTAGGTTTGACTCCAAAAGATGATGTGTGGCTCCAGGGATAGATTGCAGCAGGGTTCTCAGGGGAAGGAGCGGTGCTGCGCTGGTTAAGTCTAATGGAAGCTCATTTCTGCAGAGCCCCATGCACGCTGCTGCTGATGTCTTGCCTCTGTTGGGCTTCGTTTTGCATTATTAATTAACCACACTGCTGCTTCCAAGCACTTCAGACCCTTTTGAAGTTGCAGTTTGATTAACTGATATGCAGTGCATCGCAGGTATAAATAACCTTATTGCATTAAAGGGACAATTTAAGTACTTCTGTGGCCGGAAAATTTATCTGGAAGAACTCAGTGTTCAGCCATGACTCAGTGCTGCTTCGGAAATCCTCCTCCGTGAACTGCTGCAGTCTTCAAAATCACCTGTTGGTCTGAGCACATGTATGAGCCCTCCTAAGAGGTGGAGCAGGATAAGCCATGCATTACTGCATGCTTTAAGGCAGCCATATTGATGAATAATTTTCTCTCCACAGAACAAGAAACCTGCAGTTGGATGGCTTGACAGATGAGCAAGAGGGATCTTAGATATTAAAAAGCTTTTAGGTCTGCCTGGAAGGTCTCTGGGAAAGCCCAGAGCTAAGTAAAGGAGGGACCAAGTGCTGTGGATGGCTGTAAATATTCTGAGGCAGTTCCAGCACCCTCAGCTCCATACATGCTGTCGTCAGATAGTTTCCCTGTTTTCAGCCCACATTTCCCCTGTCTTGGCTTTATTTAATTAAAAAAAAATCCCCATCACCAGTCAAACCAAATGGCTACAAGCATGGGGGAGGGAAGCTGACAGCTCCTTGCTGGAGAGGAAGGAGATCGAGGGAAAAGCCTGAGGCAGTTTTCCTGGATCACATTATGGCACGTGATTGGGAATCACAGGTTCCCCAGCTGCGTGTCCCCCACCTAGAGCAGCCGTCCACATGTCTGTCACACTCTGACACTGGATCCGCAGCAACTGTTGCTTCAGCCTGCTGCTGGCACGTAGTTATCTTCGGTGGTGTTGGAAACAGAGCCAGAGCAAAATGTCATTAAAGCTCCAGCTCTAGGTGTCAGCAGAAAAGAAGTGGAGAAGAATATATGGATGTGAATGAAAACAACGTGATTTTTGTTTGTTTGAGTGCAGGAATTAGGATATTTTCTTCTGGATACTGGTTAATTTCAGGTGTCAGATTGAAGGAATAGTTTAAAATACAGATTGTAATGTGCTCTGTTGTTCCTTCCTGGACTTACTTCCAGCCACATCTTGCACACTGTTGTAGGACGGAGCTGTGCAGTGGCCGGGATTGCTGTCAACACATGGGAGGATGTGGGGCACAGGGAAGCAAGGTCACTGCTCAGCACAGTGACAAAGTTACTTAATGATGTCCATCAGGGATCCTTTTTCTAATTGCATGCTGCTGAGGGTCTGCCACAGATTGTGCCTTGTTTGCGTTGGCCGCTTTAGTGCCTGACCCCGCTCTGGTCCAGATCCTTTTTGTTTCTGCAGCGCTCACCTCCTCCTGCGGCCAGCTGTGCCCCAGCCCTCTGCCCAGCTCTGATTATTTTCATTCACACTAAGTAGCTTTGGTTCACCGTCAGAGCCCTTTTATTTCATTGCGGTTTTGTTTACCAAGATGAAGAATGCACTCGGAACGTAGAGGAAGACAAATAACCCTCATTTTGGTGAAACTGCCCCCCAGCTCCTGACCCCTCAACCCTCCTGCTCTGCCCATTTGGTCCGAGAGACTCGTGCTGGCACATCCAGCACCCATCTCCCCTTGCCTACTACCACTCCTGCTGCCACCACAGTTAAATGCACAGCAGAGCCTTCTCTAAAAATTCCTTGCTGCTCTTAATTCAGGGAAGTTCGAAGCCTGTGCTGGGAAGTTGCTTTCACCCACACTTCAAGGTTTCATGGGGTGAGAGAGCCTGGCACAATCTGTGCTGTGGAGTCAGGCCGAGCTCTCCTTTTGCATCATCAGGGTGGCCAGGGCGAAGGCACACGCTGTCAGATATCCTGCTCTTGGCTCCACGCACAGCGTGAATACCTTGGGCATAAGCCCTGCAAGGCTAGCAGCCAGCCACGTGATGGTCCGGAGGCCTCAGCTGGCTTGGGCTGGTGTTCAGCTTGTACCGAGCACGGTCCGACACCGATACAGCTGAGTTGTTCCCAGCTGGATCCCGTTCAAGTTCAGCAGAACTCAGGGATGATGCTTCATGTTCTATTCTGCATCCAGAAGAATGTCTGCTTACATACCAGCTATCATCCACCAGGCAGCGATTAAATTGCTGTTACAGTAATGAAGCTGTGGCAGCTTATATCTGTTTAATCAATGCAATATATATATATATATATTATTTTATTTTTTAATAAAAAATGAAGTTTCTTGGAGACACAGCTTTACAGTGTGATGGAGAAAGTGATGCAAATGGACTACTGATGCTCCCAAGACAAGAGCCCACATGGACAAATCTTAGGGAAACATCTGGAGAGCCGTGAGCACTGTTCAGCACTGTCCTGTCCTCTCTTTACATGCTGAAGGGAGAATATTGCAGAACTTCTTGAAGCTTTGTCAGTCCATCTGTAAACTCTTGGTCTGGTAGGGGTTAAGGATCATATGTTCATGCTGTCTCTGCAGTGTCATCTTCTATTTTTTCTGGAGGTGTCAGGAACATAATCAGCTGTCAGAAAAAAAGCAGAGGCTTAGGAAAGCAAAGGACAGGGTTTTCTTGGCAAGTACAGGCTTTCCTCAGCTTATGTCCTCTGAATCTGGGCTGGAAGGGCGAAGCAGCACTGTTCTTTCCTGACTGGTTTTGGCAAGGCCAGACCATCAGCAGCTAACCCTCATCCATCTGGCTCTTCAAAGCCCTCTGGTCTGGTACCACCTGGCTGTTCTTCCATGCTGGGCAGCAGCAGGTGACACAGCACCAGATCCCATATTGCCAAAGCTCAGCAAGTTGGGATGATACATAGCAATTTACCACTTGCAGAAGTACTTGTAAACATGTCACAGGCTTTCTGTGGAGGCAAATTGAGTGTAAGTGACTTTCTGAGAGGGTGCCTAAAGGGTTCCCGGGTACATAGAGGGTATGCAGGGCTCAGGGTAGGGCCTTGGCCTGAGCTGTCTGTGCTTCGAGGAACAGGCTGCAGCACTGCCTTGCTTCAACAACCAAAACCATCCAGCTTTCCAGTGCAACAGTTACTTGTCAGGAGGAGAAAACAGCTCATCATTTATTTTCAGAAATGAGGTCAAAACAGTGCAGCCGAGGAGGGAAGTGACTCGTGCAGCGGGGCTGGTAATCAGATACAAAGCCTCTCCCCGGCTAGGTTAAATCCAGCTTCAGTCAGCAGTGACTGAAATCCTTGCTCGTTTGACAGTTGTTCGCCGTGGCCTTTGTGGTGCTGGCTTTGCTCAGCGCCATCTGAGTTGGTGCTGGCATAACAAGTACACTGCCAGCCTCAGCCCCGCTACCTGCAAGGGGCCTGCTTGGGGGCCTCATGAGCATCAGAGGATTTGGGGCTGAATATGATTTCTTCCTGAGAGGAAGTCCTTAATTCTGTGTTTCCAGTTCTGTCGGTAGACGAGGAGCTGTGGGGTGGAGGTTGTGTGAGGAGCTGAGGTGCATAATGTTGCCACAGTCCTGGAAGAGCCTCAGCAGCTGCTTGGGCTGGGCCTGGCTGGTGGACACGTCCCTTCTCCTGGTCCAGGCCTGCCCTCAGGTTCCCTCCTCACAGCCTTCTCTGGAGCCTTCTTCATGTCTGCCCCATGTGCAGATTCACAAGGGATTAATGCCTTGAATAAAAGGGCATGCGTGTCTTCTGCACACTCCCTTTCCTTGACCATTGTAGAATTAAAGAAAACTATGGAGCAGACATCAGATTACTGCCCATAGGTCGTTCCCTAATGCAGCCCCTCTTCTAGGAACTGATGTTGCTTTTCCACTGATCCATCTGGGGCAGAATGTACTGAAATCAGGCATTTAAGACCTGTCTCAGCTTTTCTTCCCTGGCATGGTAGCCACTCGGAGTTGTTCCTGTTTTCTCCCCTTGAAGTATATTGACACTCACATTGAAGATTCATTTGCAACTCTGATTTTTGAGCTTTCAAGTACTGTTGTCCTAGTCAGAGAGGTGGAAACTTCAAGACAGAGCCTCTGCAAATATACCTGCTTGGAGATGGACTGATGCAATGAAAGCACCAAACACAGTGTTCGCTTTGTGTGGGTTTTATGGCTGCTGGATTTGCCTCGGTTCTGCAGTTTGACGTGTGGTAGTCCTTGGGGTTTCCCTCTTATCTGTTTGTACGTGACAAGCCACGGCTCGGGCTTCCTGAGCCTGGGGCCTGAGGTGCTGACTGTGGGCTGTGAAATCCCTGCCCTGCTGTGGAGCATTAACCCAAAAATGAAGTTGGGGTGACAACACAAGCTGTCCTTCCACAGGTGATGCTGGCGGGCAGGAATGGGACCGACATCCCCAGGGACTGAAATATGGAAGAATATAGAGAAGGGAGGGAAACAGATACCTGACGAGAACGGGTGTGAGCAGGGTAAAGGCAAAATGAAAGGGCAAAGGTAGAGCTCCCTAAATAGATCAGATTTCCCCATGGCATGGGGGAAACCTCTGACACGAAGGTGGCCCTGCTCCAACAAGTCTGCTGCTTAGGTACTCACTCGCTCAGCGTGCTGAGTCCTTTTGGCTACCAGCGTTTTCAGATGCCTTACAGCGGGATGACAGCCCTGAGCAGTAAAACAAACCAGGAATGTGACCGCTGTCATGTGCCGGAGGCACGCTGTAGTAGTGACTGGGGACAGGAGGTGGGGTGAAGCTGGGGTTGGATGACAAGGGAGGGGAAGGATTTCCTGGAGAGGAAAATTGCCTGGCCGGCCCTTCGGAAAATGTAAGCATGCACTGCTGAAGGGCACGTGGGCTCCTTTCTGCAGCACCACGGAGCTGGGTGTTGAGAGGAGGCATCAGCTGTGACCTGTTGCACAGCCGGTGGGTGAGGGAAGTTTTAATCAGCCTGCAAACAGAAGTCAGAATAGCAAGAAAAAAGGCAATGTGGGGGTCATTCCTTTCTCTTATTCTAATAGCATCAGTCTCTAGCGGGCCTGCAGTGGAAGGGCAGAGGTCTGGAGTTATTTTTAATCTTTGTCACTTTGCGATCTAACTGTGAAAGGCAGAAGAAAGCCAACGTTGTGTGAACTGCTCCATGGGAAGGAGAGGGTTAGTCTGTGAGTGTCTGGAGAAAGCCATGATGAAACTCTCCGGGTTTGAAACTCTCCAGGCTATGCTGTGTACTGCAGTAATGCTCAGCTAAAAGCATCACCCGGTGCCAGTGAAGGCAATGGAAATTATACGACCAAGTGGCAGAAGGAGCAGGAGCAGGCCCACAGCAATTTATTTTCCATCAGACAAGAGCCATGAAGTCATTAGTTATTTTTTTTCAGAAGGCTTTGCTAGGTGTGCTAGAGAGTACTGTACTATCTCTGCTGTGCCATGTATGCAGGAAAAGATTAATTCCCAGGTTAGCAAGATAAGAATTATGATGAGACAGAAGTCTGAGTCAGACGCAGCGGGGAGAGGCAAATGCTGCAGGCTGAAGCCATCCTTGGACTCCTGTTGAATTCTGAGAAGAGCTAGAGAGAGGGAGACTTTTTTTATTTTATGCTTTTAATTACAGAAGAGCAGAGGTTTTGAAACACATGAATTACAAAAGCAAAGAAATTGCGAATTACGGCTTCATTCTCTAGCTACAGCTACCCTGAGGATTTGGAGTACTTTGCAAATATTTAATTACTCTCACCTCAGTGCCCTTGTAAGCATTGCAGAAAATAAACAGGAGTAAGCTGTGCTGTGAGACTTGCAGTCCAGCTGCAACTCCGGTGCCTTTACTAGCAGCTCTTGAGCTGGTTTCTTCACTACAAGAGCAGAAAATCAAGGATGATATGAACTGGTAAATTAAATACAGTGCAGGTCCCAGGACTTGACTCCTAGAGACTCTGCTCTGGCAGTCTTGTAAACTGCTACTCTGAAGCTCCAAAGTCACATACTCTGAACACTTGCCTTCTTGCTGAGCGGCTGTGGCTGTGTGCAGTGTTACAGTGTGCATTCCCCTGGCGCCAGCCCTAGAGCTCTCATGCGTATGCAGTAAATGGATATCCTAGTGGTCTTTACGTGCATTAATATTCCGTCTCTCAGTTACCCAGAGTGTGCAGATGAAATCACCCACAGCGATTTCAGCAGGGCTCTGCAGGACAGAATTTAGACTGGTCTTTTCATCCGTGTGGACTTCTAAGTGATATATATGTAAAAAAAAAAAAAAATGGGGAGGAGGGAGAAGGTGAGAGGTAAAGGGGGATGTTCCACTGGGTGTTCTTCTGCTGTAGCATATTACAGAAATAAGGTACACAGTTAAGTCACTTACAGCAAGTGAGCCAGGAAAATCTGTGCCTCAATTCCACCTTTTTTTTTTTTTAAACTCGTGTTGGAAGAGCGTATCATAAATCATCACAAAAGCAACAACTTGCACTGTTCTGCACTCCCCCAAGCTGCTGCTTTTAAGAAGCTGACATTTAGTGCAGTGATTGAATACGAAATCTGTAGTGTGAAATTAGGCATCGGAGCAAGCAAGCAATTACTTCCAAACCTGTGTTTGTATGTTGTGCACACAGCATTGCCCCTCCCTTCTCTCCTCCCTTAATTTCTCTCTTATTCTCCTTTGCCTGTCCAAATGTAAATCCTTCAGGTCAGGGCCTCTCTTATTTATTATACCTCTCTTATTTATTATATTTGCCTGGTGCTACCAGAAACAAAACACGAATGATGACGATAATGCTGCGGTTTGCAGCTTGTGCCGTGCAAAGCAGGAGGCATTGAACGAACCCAGGGAGAGGGTGCTGGGGCAGAGAGCAGTTGTAGCAGCCTCTCCTCTAGTTTGATGGAGAGACACAGTGCTGGCTCCTGAAATATCACCACGGAAAGGCAGTTTACAGCTTTCTGCAGCAGCAGGGAAGGATTTAGCTCAACTTGAAACAAAGCAGTATGGAAAACCTAGACTGGACAGCTGAGGTTCATGTGGAAAGAGCTGTTGAACGTTAGCTTGAGCAGCCAGACCCAGTTTTGCTAAAATGAAAAAAAAAAGAAGAAGAAAGTTATTTCATTAAAGCCTCTGATGCTGAACACAAAGTCCTCTGTGAAAGTTTAAAAAGCCAGGTGGTGTATTAAGTAAATAAAGTCGTCCTGCTGTAGGCATTGTTTCTCACAGCAGCCGGCTATAACCAGTGCATAGTACAAGTGGCCATGTGAATCTCTGCCATGTGATGTAGCGCTGCGCCTGCCTGACGTGCTGATACCAGGCTGGGAAGTCAGCAGAGGCTTTTCTTTCAGCGGTTATCATTGTGTTGATAAGGGTCAGCTATTGCACGTGGCTTATTTGCACGGATTGGCGCACGCCCATGAGTCATCTGCTTTGGATCACGAAAAGAAACCGGGTGTTTGCACAGATGTCATGCGTCTTTACGGAGCAGATTGAATGAAGAGGACTGATTGATTTTCATTCCAGTGACTTTTCAGATTTGTCTCACAGGACTGCCCAGTGAGCCCTCGTTATAACTCGGTGGCTGCCCCGAGGCAGCGCTCGCAGGATGTCACATCCCATCAGCAGCAGTCCTGGGTTTGCGTACAGCAAGAGTGCTTTGGAAGGTGGCAATCCTAAACCCCTGTTGTCCTGCTGTCAGCAGCGGGACTGCAAAGTCAGCCAGGTGATTCAGAAAGTGCAGGGCTGGTATTCCCAGCCTTCTTGACCCCGTGCTCTGTGGGTGATGGATGTACAGGGTGGATGCACAGCCAAGTCTCCTGCTTCTGCTTCTCATGGTTCTGCGGGGCATTTCCCCGCGGTGCTGTTCCCTGCTGAGGATCACTGTTGATGCTTCACTCCCATCATTGCCACTTGCGCTGGCAAGGTGCATGGTTCAATTTCTCTGCCCACACTTGCTGGCCAGTGTCTGGTAAATTCCTGGTGCTGCATCTCTCAGTATAATTACTGCACTGATCTCACTGCTTGTGCCTGGCCAGGCATTTACCCAGTGGCTACCTCAACCGTGACCAGGACCTCCTCATTTATCACCTGGGAGGCTGTCAAACAGCAGTGGAATTTGCATTTGTCTTGAAAAACAAAAAATAGAAAGCCATCCTTTGCCATCCAGCTTGTGGCTCACCACTGTTTCTCTGCTTGCATCTGGTGCTCTCTCCAGCATTTGCAAGACAAAGGAGAAGGGGTCACAGAAAGCTGAGAGTTAGAGACCAGGCTGAGACCTCAGTCACAGCTGCAGCACTTCCTGCCCATGAGAACCTGAAAAATCACACTGTGAGGAAAGTTTTGTTCTTTGAAAAGCAGCAAATTCGTAACTGTATAGATCTCGGGATCCTATGCACTACTTTCTGATGCTTGCCTGTTGCTCCAAAAGCCCCAGTTCACAGTCCTTAACAGCCATGTCTCTCCTGACAATAAGGCTCTCTGGTGTATGTGTATATTCTGATATAATTTTTGCTGCTGAATATAGGAAAAATGCAAGTCTGTTGGTCTGTTGGAAACAGGCAATGCAAAAAAAAAAAAAAAAAAAAAAAAGTTACAAAACTTATCTAGGTGGAGAGAATAACTATTATGAACTAAGCATGAAAGCACAGGGTCAATGTGGGGGTTTGGGTCTCTGAAAGTGCTCCCTGTGCTCTCTGTTTGCCCCACCGGTGAATATCCTCAGGGCTGCAGAGCATTTGGTGCAGCCTGATGACATGATACCGGTCCGTGGCACATGAAGGCACCAAAGGTAGCTCAGACCAAAAGTCTGTCTGGCCCAGTGTTTTGTCCTGGATGGGGGACAATAGAGGGTGCCTGGGCAACAAATCAAGAGGAAAAGTGTAGGGTTCATACTTACCTGGTTACCAACCTGACTGTATGAGGGACTTGCAGTCCCATCCCTGGCAGTGCCCAAGGCCAGGCTGGATGGGGCTGGGGGCAGCCTGGGCTGGTGGGAGGGGTCCCTATCCATGGCAGGGGGTGGCACTGGGTGGGCTTTGAGGTCCCTTTGAAATTTGAAATTGAATAAATTAGAAAGTGCAAAGCTTGAGGCACCATGAGGCAGAAACCAGCTGCAAGGGTGCGCCTGCAGTGGGACAGGGAAGCTCTGCAGGTGAGATCCCAGGTGGCTGGGAGCCCATCAGACTGATCCAGGCTGCTCATGCAGTGATTTGAAGGATATATTTTACTCCTTTTTTATTATTATTATTAATATCATTTTGAAAACAACCAAGTCTCTCTCTGAACACTGCACGAGCTAGATGAAGAGCCATGGCATTGCTTCATTAAGACAGAAGCAAATGCAGCTAGGGTAGATGCTGCTCCATCATACTTCAGAATATAATAACTAATAAGATTATTTTTCAGGTTTGTTTTTAACTAATGTGTTTTACAACATTTAGTGTCAATGTCACCAACACGACTTGAATAGAAACAGCCATTTACCTGCTTACGGGCTCATAGTTTTACTGCCATTAAGTGGCATTAAACTTCATTTCACATAATTTGCATCAATTTGCTTATGTGTCAAAATTAACACAGTATTGTGTCTGAAGAGTGAATCAGCTTAATGAACAGCAGGCTCAGTTCGGATTCACTTGTGCTTCTGACTGCTTAAAATTCAGCAGCCACAGCCTGCCTACTTCTCTGTTTCACTGCCAGCTGAAGAATGCAAATGAAAGGACGATGTTGTCCTGGGAAGGAATCAGACAAAAAGTGTCACTTGGAGACACTGCAAATGGAAACACCCCCCTCCCTCCTTTTTTTTTTTTTTTTTTTTTTTTTTGAGATGTTTCATCCTAAATGGTAAACGAGTACATCTCTATGTAGAAACCTGGAAAGCCATTTTTTATTGTTAGCGATGGCATTATTTACTTGTTCATGTACAGGACGAGAGAATACTGACGTGTGATTCCTAGGAAGATGCAAACTGTGAAAGTGATTTATTTGTCATTGCCAGCAACTTTCACCAGTTTTAGCAACTCCATCTTAAGCGCATAAATACAAATGAAATGTTTGACAGCAGGCTGCTGGCTATATCCTTTGGACCCTCAACAGGGCAGTTCAGCTCTGTCCAGACCCACCCTTTTGTGAAGGATCATTAGTTCATCCCTGAAATCTCTAGTAACGTAACGTGTGGGCAGGAGGCTCCAAAGGTCCATGGGGGCAGAGGACGTTTTTTTCTTTCTGGAAAGGGGCTGGTTAGAGCTCTGGGCAGAACCACACAGCACTGCTGATAAATAAAAGGGAGGCTTTGGCAGGAATCACTGCGCTGTGAGCATCCTTCCTCCCAGAAGCCACCAGATGCATCCTGCCAGGTCAGGCATGAAATGCAGGTGACAGAATTAATTGTGGGTGTCACCCGGGGAATGCAGGAGGGCAGCCACCCTTCTTCTCCTGGGAGTATGGGACTGACAATGGAGCGCTTTATCCTTTCCTGTTATGTATCTGTGGAAGGCTGCTGTGAATCCGAATGCCCAAGTAGGTGGATGTAGAATTTAATACCGTGCAAAATAAGGGCTTTATTTAAAAGAAATAGTTGCACATATCTCAAGAAGCAAGGGAAGGTAGCAGCATTATTTTTGTATGCGTGTGACTAAGTAAATGCCAGTTAACGTTGCATGCTATCTTGGGCCAAAGCTGTGGGCTCTGCTGTTACAGCAGTACCTTCTTGGAGCTCTTGCATCCAACCTGTGATGTGCAGCGAGATCCAAGCTGAGGCTGTGCAAATAAAAGCAAAGAATTGAATGCTGGGCCATTGCTGCCTCCCATCAGAGACAATACTGTCATAGGGGAGGACAACTGGAAATTGCCTTGTTTTGATCAAAATTAACCCTAGTGCTATTTAGCTCTGTTACAATCAAACATGCATATTCTAAGAGTAAAGACACACTATAATATGTAGGTTGCTTCTTCACACAGATTCGATTAAGCACTACATTTGTATACTCTTGAGATTATTTTTATTCATATGCATATTCAATTACACAAACATTAGGACTTACAACTCATCAGTAAGGAGACCACAAAGTTATCCTCTTTTTTTTGGACTTGTTTTGCCACCAGGAATTAAATGGCAAGATGAACCAGAAAAATAGCAAAACACGGACTGTTTATTTCCTTCTCTGACAAGGTTACCCATCCAGTTAAAGGAAACCACTAGATGTGATTTCTTGGGGATTTTAGTAAAGCTTTCAGTAGTGTCTCTCGCAGTATCCTTCCGGACAGAATATCCAGCATACAGCTAGACAAGTGCATAATATGACGGGGGAACGATTGGCTGATGGGTCATGCTGAAAGGGTTATAGCAAATGGGGTTACTCAGGCTGGCAGGCAGTCATTAGGGAGGTTCCACAGGGCTCCATTTTAGGGCCCTCTTTAATGTTTTTATAAATGACTTGGATGTAGGACTCAACTGCACACTAAATAAGTTGGTGGGTGATACAAATTAGGAGATGCTGTTGACTCCTTCGAGGGTGGAGAGGTCTTACAGGGAGATCTTGACAAGTCAGAGAGGGCTGGGCAATCACCAACAATACGAAGTTTAACAAAAGCAAGTGATGGATTCTGCACATAGGAAGGGCAACCCTGGTTATAATGTGCAGACTGGGGGACAAGAGGCTGGGGAGAAGCCCTGTGGGATGTGGGGAGCCAGTCCCATGGGATGTGGGGGTTCTGGTTGACAGCAAGATGAATGTGAGCTAACAGTGTGCCCTGGCAGCCAAAAGGGCTGGCTGTGTCCTGGGGTGCATCGGGCATGGCTTGCTGCTGGAGGGAAGGGATTGTCCTGCTCTGCTCTGTGCTGTGTGGCCTCACCTCAAATATCATGTGCAGTTTTGTGTAGCACAATATAAGAGGGACATAAAACTATTAGAGAATGTCCAAAGGAGGGCTAGAAAGATGGTGAATGGTCTGGAAGGAAAGACGTATGAGGAGCAGCTGAGGCCCCTTGGTTTGTTCAGCCCACAGCAGAGCAGGCTGAGGGGAGGCCTCATGGCGGCCTGCAGCTCCCTCACGAGGGGAGCGGAGGGGCAGGCGCTGAGCTCTGCTCTCTGGGGACAGGAACAGGACCCGAGGGAACGGCATGGAGCTGGGACAGGGGAGGGTCAGGCTGGGGGTTAGGGAAAGGGTCTGCACCCAGAGGTGGTCGGGCACTGGGACAGGATCCCCAGGGACATGGGCATGGCGCTGAGCTGCAGGAGTTCAAGGAGCATTTGGACACTGCTCTCAGAAACAGGGTCTGGTTTTGGGGTGGTCCTGTGTGGAGCCAAGAATTGGACTCGATGGTCCCTGTGGGTCCCCCCAGCTTGGGATATTCTGTGATTATATTATAAAAATGGACTGGGACAATCAAGAACATGGGATAAAACCTTCTGTTGACCAGTGATATAGTACCTAATCTACTAGAATTTCCTCCTTTTTGTCTAAAATTGTTTTGTTAATCTAATGGAAAAAAAGGAAGAGTTATTTAGTTTGCTAACATGAAAATACCACACTTGATTAGTCATTTCATTGTCTGATGAAAGAAGCATTAGCATTAGAGATAATTACTTGGCATGTCAGTTCATCTCCTTATCAGGACCGGAGGAGTATGCAGGCAACCTCAAAGACTGTTTCTTCTCCAAAATCCTAGATACATACCACATTTTTTCAGCTACATTATAGAAAAGTCTAGAAATGGTGGCTGGCCTAATTGTTTAACGTGTACTTTCTTAAAAACAAATTGTTTTCAGCCCTGGGATACAGGATGTATCTTGTCTCTACAGTTTCTTCTGTCGTAGACAAGTGCAGCTACTGCAAATACATGTACCTATATATTTACACCAATGCCATCTGTTTAGAAGGCAGTTCAATAGGATTAAGTTAACACAAAGTTCTGTTACTCCTGAACTGATTGTAGTTTGGGGATATATTAGAAATTTTCACCCTTTCATGTCACAGGCTTTCACAAAATTCTTTGTAGGGTTTAGGATACTGAGCTGTATCATAGCAGCTAAGTCTTTTGTTTTAACAATCATAAAGCTATTTAACATTTCCTACAGGATTATTCCTTCAATCTCAGTATTCTAGAAGTGTAAACAAAATATATACCACAATAATGCCATGAGGGAGGCTTTTAAATAGCAAATGTTGAAAATGTCTAATTACATAATTTAATCAAATTCCCTGCCAAATAATTATGACTTTCCCTCCATCTCTTTGAGGAAATTGAGTCATAGAAAAATTAAATCTCAAATGTGCCTCACTTTGAGCACTTATGTTTTAAGAGCCTAGGAGAAACAGCCGGTTCAGAGGATCAAAGTGCTCTCAGTGAAGTTGCTGGAGTCACAGACATTCGTCATCTATAAAACTCGTGCCAAGTTTCCCAAGCTGCCATCCACGAGGAAGTTCACCATCAGTGAACGCTGTTATAAAATGGAAGCCACGCTGTCTGTAAGGAACTTTTCCTGGCTGTGCTGTTACACATTTATAATGAGGCGACAATAGTTTTCATGAGATGTAAGAGATGTTACTTCCTTGGTCTCCTTTGATCCACATCTTCCTGTGTCCTATAGCTGTCCTCTATGCTTGTATGCCAGCCTTGTTAGGGCTGTGAATATGTGGTTCCCTTATGTCTGGTAATTACTCTTTTGGCAGAGCTTGCTGATACTGGAAATCGTTTCTGTAGACTTGCTGATACATTAGCACATAATGAACACATCCCGGTAGTAAGACTTTAAGATCTAATGGTGTTTTTCTCCCTTTTAGTGGTTTTCCATTTGCAACAATTACAGCTACCATTCACCTCAAACCTCAATCTAAGTGCTTAGGAAACATTTGTACACCCATAAAAACACAGAAGATAAGAGCATCTTCCCCAGAACTGTTTATCTAGATGTGCAAGCAAAAACTGTCCTTTTAATCCTTCAGTATATGGAACACTCCCCAACCTCACTGAAATCAGTAGAAGCTAAGGACATTCAAAACAACCAGGGCATTTCTTCTTGCCTCTCCTTGTGGTATGTCACATTAGCCAACATTTCTATCTGCCTACAACACCCACTCTCCACTAGATATGTGATTACTGCTGCTTGATCAGCAGAGCTGCAAGTCTCTGTAACGAAGAGAAGGAGTGAATATGGGGTCCTTTTTGATTTCAATAAAGCTAAAATTTTTCAGTGAGAGTTAGGATTTTCTTGAAAAAATATATCACACTACAACACTAATACCACTACAAATAAAACATCTTAGAGCTTAATCATTTTGAGTTTCCTGATGAGTGATTCTATTATGTCTTTTCATATGTAAAAGCCACCAAGAAAGGTTAATTTTAATGAACAATGATATTAAAAGAACCGTTACCTGAATTCCTCATTAATTCCTAGATATGTCAGGAGTAATTATTTCTTCAAGTAATAAATCCCTTCCTGAGTAGCTGGATTGCTAGTCTTCTGACTCTAGCATCTTAGTTAATAATGAGTTTTATTGCTTACCTCCCATAAATACAAAGTTTCCTTTAAAATGCTGTCTTCTGGGGTAGAACAGTGGCACTGAGAGGTAGCGAACATCCTTTGAGGTCATCAGTGGAAGTCAGGATAGAAAAACATTCCCGAGGGTTCATTCAACCAGGGTTCTTGGTGTGAATCAGACATTTGATTACAGAATTGCTTTGGGAATAAAGTGAGCTGTACTAATACACCTTGCCCTAGGCTGAAAGCAAGAACCAGCAGATGTTGAGTGTAAACCAGTGCAAAATGTTTGAATGGAGGTGTGCAAAAATCTCTGGTGAAACCCTGAAAGCTTGAACCAAACTTGCCATGAAGATGCATTGTTCCGAAGCATTTGTTGGAATGGCTTGGGATTTTCTGCTTATTAAAAGCTATCTGTCTGTTCCTTGTCGGTGGACTTGAATCCACTATGGACTAACTGATTACCTACACAGATCTCTGGAAGCACAGGAAGAGAACTAAATTCAGAGATCATACAGGTGCCCATAGCCCACTTAAAAATATGAAGCTCTGCTCATTCTGGTGTACGAGAGTCATCTTTTGTTTGCTGACACACAAACAGATCTATGTCATAGACATGTATATGTATGTTATAACAAGAAACACGGATGTTGTAATGAATTTTCTAATTGGATATAGATGTCTGCTTGTTCTTAAACGGGGAATAAATACAGCTTAAATTACCTGTCTGATCACAGCTCAGACCTGCCCTAAGAACATAACCTAAAATACAGCTGGGGTAGATACATGTGTCAAATAAAAACAGGATGCTCACAAGACAAATTATCTCCTGCTGATAATGATTTTCAGCAAAAAGATAAGAATAGTCTTTCTCCTCAAAGGCTGCTGAAAACAATTCTGGTTTGTATAAAGGCACTGCCACGAGCCTTATAGAAAGCAGGCTGAAGCTCATGGGAAATATACCCTGCTTCTTTTTGCATCTGCACCTAATTTTGTTCTAACTGTTGGGTGTGACAGCATAATCAAAATGAAGAAGCGAGCATTAAAGCTCTTGAGCGACTTCCTATGAGATAGAGGTAATCTTGGCATTCACAGGAGAATTAAAATTGTGACAAGAAAGTAACACCACTGCTTAGGATCGTTTTAGAAATAAGGGACCAGACGGGAGGTTAATGTAACACAAACTTGGAGCTCTCTTATCTTGCCACTACGCCTCCCTGTATAATGGGTCATGCGGTTCACCCAGCTGAATAATTAAAAAAGTTTTAATGGGGAGGCAGAGCCATTCCCTTTTATAAGTGGGAGGGTGAGATACGTGCTGTTATTCTGCTGAAAAGTGATGAAAAAATACAGGTTTACTGTAAAGCTGAGATTTCTATCTGCTTTTTCTTCGGAAATGATTTAGTAATTATTCTTTTTTACAGCCTCTGGCCTCTCTTCTTCTCCGTCTACCCCAACACAAGTGACCAAGCAGCCCACGTTTCCTCTCGAATCCTATAAGCATGAGCCCGAGAGACTAGAAACACGGATTCACTGTTCTTCACCTCCGGACACAGGGCAGAGATTTTCTTTGCCTCCCTCCCAAAGCGCAGCCAAGCCTCCTATAATGACACCATCTCCCTGTGCTACCTCAAAAACTGTGAGTAAAACTTGTGTCCAGTTTTCCGTTGGAAAATGTACAGTGTCGTGTGTAATTGTTTCTTGTACTACAAGCTCAAGCTTGTGTGCCCATACTGTGGAAGGGCGAGAACGATTTCATGCGCCTTTTACTCCAGACTTGTCTCGGCATCTCAGTGTCTGGCTGACAAGGCATGAGGAATCCTAAGGTGGTAGCTCCTCTTGTGATTTAACCAAATAGCAACTAATTTTTGCCCAAAACACATTGCTGAGATCTGACTTCAGAGAAGGGTAAAATTTCATTTAGGTTGGTCTTCTATCTCCCTTAAAAAGAGCTGATGAGAGGTCTAGCAGCCAAGGAGAGCATATCAAACAGAAATTCACAGTAGGAGCTACAGGGTTTTGAGTTCTTGCTGTCCCTGGAGTCTGAGATGACTGGGGCAGCTGCTGTCTGATGGCACTAACTGCTACCATGCCATCTGTCCCACCTGAGAGCCGAGGAAGAAGGGCAGAACCAGCATGGTATTTAAGCAGATTCCAGGTAGCGGTGGTGTCTTCGCAGGAGCGGTGTCTTCGGTTCCTGGGAATGCATGAACGCAGCAGTTCCTGGGAACTGTAAATTCCACCCTCTGATGTTCTCTGTTGCAACAGCAGCACTGCACGCCTTTGTCGTGCCTCCTCCCTCCCTCCTTTGGCCAGCCTGAGCCTCAGGGGCATCACTGTTCTTCTCTTCTTCTGCACTCCTCTGCCTTTTTGCTCTTTCTTTTTTCCTGTTCATTCTTTGCATTAACATCTGTTCAAAGTTCCCCTCTCTCCAGAATTAACTACCGTGTGTTTCTCTTTCCCCAGCCTTTTTGCTTCTGTGTCGGTAGCTCCCCAGTAGCGGCTGCAGCTGTTGAGCTGTGTGGTTCTTAATGGTTCAAATACCACTTGCAAGTGGTTCACAGCCATCCAGTAAAGCACAGTCCCTCATTTGGGGAGCCCTTCTCTGCTGGCTGGGAAGTTTCCGACTTTTGACTTGCATTTTTTCATTGGCAGCTTATGACCATTTGCTCCTATAAATAATAGATGTTTTCATTCACTGCTCGTTACGTCCTGTTGTACCTGTAGCCAACCTTTGTTTTTCTTGACTAAGTAAGCCAAACTCTCCTTGCAAAACACAGACCTTCTGTTCTGCTGCTATGCAAAAAACCAAATAATTAAAAGTATTGAATAAAATAAATCCTACGCTTATAGTCAGGAACTCCAGCACTAACCCTTCTCCAGACTACTCGCTGCCTTTTCATGTAAGAAGTAGCCTTGGGATACACAAACTGTGAAACTTAAGGGCTTGCAGGACACAAATATACGTCTGGTAGGCTTCAGTCTATCAGTCATATTATTTGCATGTGAATGTGGTTTTCTCTGTTAGGCAGCTACAGGGGAGTCTTTGTACCTGTCAGAACAGAAACGGGGAAACAACGTAATCTTAGGACATTGCAGCAGCTGAAAGACTGAAAAGTCTATTGTGTTTTTATTTGCTGACTGGGACAATGTGAAGTTAAATGAAGTTAAATGAAGATACCAGAAAGAAGAAACAGACTTCTTGGCAAGTATTTATCAGCTGCTGTGGTTGTGTATCTGTACACAAGAGAATCTGGATGAAAACTCAATATATTGGACTCAATTATCTCCTTTTCAAAAGACACAGACAAATTCATATAACATACATAGGATGTACAACACCTGATTATCTTGGTTTTGTATCCTCTGCTCCCATTTATATCTGAGGAGAGTGAGCGTGCAGGGCTGCCAGTGACTCGTTAGGTTTTTGTTTTACTTGGGAACAAATGTCAGCAGCTACAGATCAGTGAGGAACCAAACAAAGCCGCTGACGTTTAATTTTCAACAGGGGCCATAGAAAGATTTGTCACGCTCTCCTAATGGAAGAAACTGCTCAGAGGGAAAAGCTAAATTTCTGCAGAAGGGCACAAAGCTGAAGCTGATGGGTGTTCGCTCGGGACTGTCGTGTCTTTCAGTCCCTGTAAGTTATTTCGCTGGCATTCCTTCACAAATATGACAGCAGTAGGCCAACAACCCTGATTTGAATACTGCATTTCAGACATTTCATTTATTCTTAGTTGTGCGCTAACAAGTGCTTGTTTTCACAGTGCAAATGCCATAAACAGATCTGTAAAAACAGCAAGCTCAAGTTCTTGTTGACTTAGATCACTGTTTCTTGGCTTAACGATTCCAAATATCTTAAGAACACTATAAATTATCTGATAAATGGCTTCGGAGTGGACATGCTGTTAGATGTTCAGTGTAATGACAGGGAAGCTTTTGTTGACAGCTGAAACAAGAAACTCTTATCTGCAGGGCTCTGTCAACTTAAATCTCATTACATTGTTTAATTAGTGATGATAATGTGTGAGATCCTAGAACTATTATAAATTATTCATGATTGCCGTACATATTGCAATAGCAAAGAGGAATCCGTGGGGCCAGAGGTGGAAGTATTATCAAACACCAGAAACAAACCAAACAGAACAGTGGATGAGGACAGGAATTTGCATATCAGGACTTGGAACTAAACCCATTTTTATAACAGCGTGCATTTGAAGCTGATTGTGTATGCGTTTTTTATGTCTGAGACTGTGGCAGTGAATAGTTAAATCTGTTGAATAATAGAGAAGACGTGAAAGAAAGAATCAAAATATTTATTTCCCGGCAGACATAATCAGGACTTTCTTGTTTCAATAGCACTTAGCTTGCGTTTCACCAAGATTTTTAAGCCTGAGCAGAGGGAGATGCTGCTTCTATGAGTATCACCTCAACACAGAATACAAATCTAAGCAATTAACCCCATGCTAAATGGATATCTGTGATAATCACTAAGGCCTGGATTTATCCCACCTAACTTTAGAAACCTATGTGAGCTGCTTAAGCGGGGAGTAGAGGAGCTCTGGCTGTCTCTGTATGTCAGAGAGGCGTTTGCAGAGGATAAATCAGATCTTAAGTGGGTTGAACAGCCCTTTGCACCGAGTGTACAGGGGGTGAGTCCAGGTGATGCATTTCTAGCTGGAGCGTTCCTGTTAGGTGCCCAAAGCTAGACGTGATGAGCCTCTGACCATCGTGGCAGCTCTTCCAGGCTTTCCCCTGGGCGTGTAGGTGTTCCTGGTGGTTGAGTTGGAAGGTTAGAATGAGAAATTCAGCTGATAAGAGATCAAAGCCATCCCAAAAGATTAGCGGGCACCACATTAAATGGGGAAGGAGCAACTTGATTTTTCGCCACGCAGTTCATGACTCTGTACTTTGGCCTTGTGTTGTTTGGCCTGTGTAACCTTCAGGCAGTTAAGTGGTGAATGATAACTCTTCTCTAATGTGACATTACTAACCATGAAAGGAATGTAGAGAGGTTGCAAATTCAATAGCGAACGTGTTTTCCCTGTTTCCGCTTTGCCCCTGTTTCCACGTGGAATGTAGTAGGTTGGGCTCAGTGGGCTTGGATCCTTTTCATTTTGGCCTTCCTTCTTCCACTGACACATAGGACACCGTGAAAATAACAGTATTCCCTGTCTCCTGCAAACACAAGCATTTTTGTGGCCCAGCATTTCCTGGCCTTTATGAGTTTCCTCTTTCCCTGCATGAGGAGCGGCCAGGCCAGAGAGAAGATGCTAGCTCCAAACTGAGCTCTCTTTTGGTGAAAAACAGGGCTGGGGCTTCCTTTGCTTTGAAGAAGTAACGGAGGCAGAACACACTTACAAATGGTCCCTTCCTTACGGTCGCAGACTTAACTACTGCTCTCGAAAGCCTAGTAATTTCCCAGAAGTTTCTTAAAAAGAAGGCATCTCAGCCAGAAGGCTGTCTGAGACTTAAGCTAAGCTTGTGTAAGTCCTCTTAAAACTGCACATGTAGGACACAGGAGAGACTGGAAGAGTCCATTTTACAGTCATTGCTGCTCCAGTGTATGGGAGAGGAGAGGTATAAGCTGTGAGTGGGACTGTCCCTTCCAATCACAGATACACAGAGGGAAAGGGAAGATTGTTTCAGCAGCTGCCTGTTTGTTAAACAGGAGCATTTCTCTGCGAGGCTATTCGTGCTGTTTCTTAGCCAAAATGTAGTAAAGTCAAAAACAGGGCTCGTAACTTGTTCGGCGTGAAAGGCTATTACATCACACCCTGCTGCTGGCAGGCAGCCTGGGAACCAGGAGATGTGCAGCAGGTCCTCCAGTTTGGCTCTCTCCAAAAAAGCCATGCCACCTATCAGAGCTCCCGTAATCAAGCTGGCTGATTAAAGAGATTTAAATCTGATGAAGAGAACAGAAAACAGAAAACGTTCTTTGATTCTGATGCTGAGTTTAAATAAAAAAAAAAAAAAAAAAAAAAGTATAGGCTGGGAAAAAAAAAAAAAAAAAATGGAATCCAGTCTGCAAATATACAAGAACTCCCTATTTCAGCATTCATGTGGTTTAAGGATATATACGAGTGCCAAGGCATTGCTATGATTCAGCTTTGATTTACACCACAGTAAACTGATCATAAAAATTAGAGCCAGCAAGGCTGTCATTTACCAGTAAGAAGGCTCTGGCAGTGTTGTGTCCAGACTAGTTTTAAGTGCTTTAATACCAGCGCTCCTCCTGGGAGATGATTCTGTTCTCTAATGGATCCTCTGGGCTGTGACGAGCCATCTGTGTTTCAACATTTCTCCCTCCTCAACTGTTGCTGTCCATGTGAAAGTGCATTTAATTTAGGAGTGGTATATACTCGTCCAACAGTTGGCATGCAAGTAATTAGTTGCAAACCTAGGAAATGAACAGCTTTTTGATACCGTGTAATTTAACTGCCTAACAATTACATGCGATATTAATGGAAAAATGTCCTGAGCCTACCAGATTTGGATTCATTCTGCTCTGACAGAGCATCAGGGTGGCTCCGCTGAGCTGAAGAGAGGCCCACAGTGTTCATAGTGAGCTTCAGTTGGATGCTAGGAATAGACGAACCAGTGAACTCACTCAGAATTGAATGTTACAAAAGCAGAGAGCTTCAGCTCTACCACACTCCTGCTTAATTACAACTCCCAGTTTAATAATACTCTATTCTGTCCCTTTACCCCTAGCAGTCTTGCCTTTTGTACCGTATCTGGTATTTTCTCCCCTTTTAAAGCATGAAAAAAAGCATCTTACTGGTAATTTTCTATTGGTTAATTCGCATTTTTTAAAACTACTTATTTGGTTTAGAAGAAAAAATGTGCAGTCACGACCTCCTGTAACCCTGGATTCCTCATGTATTTGTATTCGGGTTGCAGCGTTCGGATTCATGGCAATCAATCTTAGGATGTAGAGAAATGATATTGCATAAACTTTTCTGCCCCGAGGAAATGCGTGTCTGTGTCAGCTTGTGGCTTTTTCTATAGAGCTAATTTAATCAACCAGCTATGAGTTTACTCTGCGCAGAATTTATTTGAACGGCATGAAGCCCTACAATTCCTGTTCCTCTTAGCGCTAGATCAAAAGGAGAGAGGCTAGGTAGAAGGGATGAGTAGCCAAAATGCTGAGTTCAATCAACTCCCAGCTGCTTGGGCAGCTCTCATAAGGCTGTAAGTAGCTAAGGCAATTAAAACCAGAGCATCTGTGAGTTTCTTCTATCTACATCAGTACCAAACTCATGACCCCAGCATTTTGAAGAGAAAGTTAGTGGCTTAAAGCAAAGTTACCTTTATCACTGATGTCCTGAACTGTGCATGGTATAAAAAGGCTAAAACTAAGCACCTGGCTTCGTGTACCTATATGAACAGGTAGCTTCTCGATAAGTAACATGGTGTGAGAGGGTGGTTTAGGATTTACAGCCTGCTTTTACCATTGAACTGATTTCAGTCACAGTTTGCCTCTCCATTTTAGACTCGTTAATTTAATAAGCATCTTGTTATTCTGCTAGGAGATTGGAACTTCTTACAGGAGCGAGCTCTGTCCGTGATCACAAGCCTGATACACACCTTGTGACTTAATATATAGGTGCAGCTTAATAGAGGATCGCTGCCAGTTTCTTACCAACTCCATCTGGCAACGTAGGAAGACAAAAATTATGTTTTCAACCTTCTCTGTTGCACCATGCCCGCTTATGTATTTCACTGGATGGAAAATCCAGCTAAGAATAAGCAAAAATATGCTACAGGCTGGGATCGTTGGGTGGGAACTCTACGAGTTCCTCATCAATCCCCATCTTTTTTAGCCTGGTTTTGTCTGCATTGTATTTTTAGATACACTGTCTTCAAGAGCCAACAGAGCTATAAAGAATGTAAACAGCTGGTCGATACCAAAAGGGCACAGACGACATAAAGCAGCAATGTTCCTCTCTCTCTTCCTCACAGCGTTGCCTCGTCCTTTCCTCTGTGACTGGAGGAAACCGTTCAGGTTGGGAGAAATAAGGGGGACGTTGCAAGCAGCTCTCCCTTCTGTACAGCTCCTTTCCTGCAGCGTTCATATTTCAGTGTCACTGTCTGCTTATGCATGAGGAAAGCAATCCAGCTCTTTAGAAATACAGCTTGTGTCTGTGTTCTTTTTCTTTTAAGATAACAATCAACCAAGTTTGGCCATTTGAAAGTCAGCTGCATGGGCTGCTGACTCAGAAGAGGACTAGATACCATCTTGGCAGCAGCTTGGAAAAATGTTTCCATTGTGCTTGTGAAATGAATGCAAAATATTTATTCTGTGAGCTTGTTCACAACAGCATTCTTAGCTGGAATTAAGGGCGAGGCCATGTGGAAGACGTTTTTAGGAAGACAATAATGATTTGTACAATGCCCAAGGTATGCGTAAACTCATTTTCTGATTAATAAAGAACAAAGCTCCTACTGTATGCAGCTTGTAAGCTGAAGTGTAGAACGGTGAAGTAATCAGTAGAGCACAGCATCACAGAATATCCCGAGCTGGAGGGACCCACAAGGATCATCGAGTCTGACTGCTGAACAGATAAAAGAGCAAAGGTAGCAGAGGCAGAAGGGTCAGCAAAGGAAGGGGAGGGGGCAGAATCCAAGAGAGGGGGTTTCAATGTAGTCTTTTTGCATATTTAGGGGTACAGTTAATTGTCAATTATAAGGTTAATGCCTTAGATTTTTGGAAATGTTAACTCTCACATTTTTTCACTTACACCTGCACAAGCCAGGGCATCTTCAGCATGTAGAAAGCCTTCCTCCCACCTCGGAACAAAAATTACGAATTGTTAGTTTGTGGTGTGTGAGCACATAGGATTTCAGCAGGAAAAGAAACACAATTCTTGCCCGAGGACCTTACTGTCCAGGAGCCCGATCTAGCAAAACAGGCCAGGCAAATTCTAAAACTGTAAGCATTGGCTTGAAGAGGATTGTTCCTAAGCACTACTTCCCGTATGCACTCGCAGACCAGATTTTAAGTGTAGCCATAACACAGCCAGCAATGTCAGGGCACTGAGGAAAGGTAATCTGAAGGTTACAGCGCTGAGCCTCGCTGAGGTTGCTGTGTTTGTGTTGCCGAATCTCAGGTGCTGTTTTGGTTTGGTTTGTGTCAATGCTGTGATGGCCTCGATCCAGGAAAGCACTTCAACGTGGGGTTAATTTTCAGCGCGTCGGTGGTCCGGTTGGAGTCAGCAGTACCACAACACTCAGGGCTGTGTGCATGCTAAGCCACTTTGCTCGGTCAGGGTCTTTGTACAAGTTTTATTGTCTGTGAAAACACTTACAAATGACCAGCACAAGTACTGGAGATGAGAAAGGAAGCTAATGGGCAGGCAGAGGATGGAAAAAGAGGTGGGGAAAACAGCTACTGATGAAGAAATAGCTTATGAAAGACATCAGATTCCTCTCCTGCCCCTTTCCCTTAAGCATACTGATGACAACCCTCAAGAGTACATCCCCACAGACACGCTGCACACAGGGCAGGATGCTGCCCAAGCCGATTCCTTAGGAAGCACTGCGAGGAATTGCTTTTACAAAGAGCACACAGCTTTCTTTCCTGGAATATGTCTTCAGAAAGAGACAGCAAGAGGTCACTGGGCACCACTCCGGTACAAAAGGACATAATACAAGCTGGTCATCAGGTAGTTTCTTCCATCATCCAAGATTTTACAGATACAGGGGTTGCGTTTTAAAGGAAAGGATGATTTCCTCAGTCCTTCCTCATGGCCCCAAACATGGCTGTTGCTGTTCTAGTTCTCTGAATTCAAGATTTCCTCCTCTCTTTTCAGTTACAGAGTTGTAAAGGAAAACAAGGAGTTTAAAAAAGAAAAAAAAAAATACAATGCCAGAAGCTAGAAGAAGCTAGAATGAACACGTTCTACAGAAGTCAGATATTCGCAGAGCAGGAGATGTGAGTGGCTTAAGATAAGTTGACTACAGATAGCATGGTGTATTGAAAAGCTTTAGCAACAAGCTTTAACACTACAGACTATGAGCACGTATAGAAACCTCTCATTTCCAGAGCTCATCCAGATTTACACAACAGATCGTTGTAAAGTAGGCTGCTTTTCTAAGCTATGTATTTCAGAGCTTGCTTTAAAATAGTTGAGACGTTCTCGAGAACTGATCATTTTCGAAGAATTACCATAGGACATTCTGTCCTGCTGATTGTATGCAGATTAGTAAATACACACACATGCCCCGGATTTAATGTTGTGTGCTGGAAGGCAAACTTTCATTTTCACTTGTTTTTACCACTACTAACCATGAAATTACTTTAAAAATGGGAATCGATATAATGTCTACCTAAGTCAATTAACAACCTGAAATAAATACAGATTTTATTTTATTTTTTTCTGGAGATCTATAGCCAGGCATCTGTTCTGAACGTGGTGTGCCTTTCCCAAGAGCTTAAAATATCATCAAAACAAACTAAAAATGAATATAACAACCACTGAAATGTCAAAGCCAAACCAGCTCCCCTTCCTTCAAGAATGCCCCATCGTGTCTCTCTCTCACAAAGCCTTACTTGGGCATCCTCTGAGAAGAGCCCAGCTGAAACTCCTGAGCTTAACTCCAACAGCCAAGGTTAGAGCAGGCTCTTGGGATTGCCCAGCCAGCAGCAGTTTCCCTTCTGCGCTGCCATCGCTCCTCCGTGAGCCCTTTCTCTGGCTCCCTCTGTGGCAGACAGCACAGCACAGAGGTCGTGGCCCTGATACGAAGGTCCAAGGCTTGCAGAACATCTCACCTTAAAAGGGGATGCTCTTGGTTTCGAAAAACTTGCAAATACAACCATCATGGCAGAAACAATTGCTTTAATCTCAAACCCATGAGAGCATTATTTAGTTTAGTGTTCAACTGCATTTTTGTTTTTGTTTAGGTGAAACAGACACTGAATTTCTAGTCAGCTGTTTAAATGCACTTCAGAAACTCAGAGACATCTCCAAAGAGCTTATATACAATGCAATCTGTGTGTAGGCAATACATATCACTGATATATGTTACATTCTCTAAATAGATTTTAATCCTGACTGTACTGAAATGTGTGTGTTTTTTTCTGTTGGCTTCAGAAGGGCTACATTCATTCACAGCTCAGCTGTTACTTTACCTGTAAGGACGATTTAAGCAGCCCACTTTCATACTGCTGGTAACTGGGAGATACCACGCCACGTTAATACAGAGGTCTCCTCAGACAGACCGATGAATTGTGAACACAATCCTTTATTTCCCTATTTTGAGGGCCTGGGATAAACTAAAAAAAAATAATAAAATAAAGTAAAAACAAATAATATAAAAAACTTGGGGAGCATGTCAAGGAATAATTCCAGCTCCCAGCAGACATCTAACTACCAACTGTATCTAAGCATGTGCTTATGAACCCAGTGTTCACCAGATGCACACTGTGCACATCCACTGACCACGAATACTTTTGTATCCTTTTATAAAAATACTTTAAAAATACTTTTTTTTTTTTTTTTTTTTTTTTTATTGCACAAACTGCAGTAATGCAAGCACGGTGGCTGGCTTGCTGGAGGTAGAGCCCAGGTCCTTAGTGTGGAACTAATTTGAATTCTTTTTGATTCTGGTTCAGGGAATACAGGGAAAAGCCTTATCGGTATTTCCACATCTCTTCATGTTCGGAGTCATAAAACTTTTAGCTGAAGCACTTGATGTGCTTCTTGCTTGGCAAAGTCCTCGCTTCAGTCCCTTCTGGATGGTGCCAAACCACAGAACCAGTACCTTGGAGGAGCTGGTTTCAGTGGCAGTGATGGAACAACTGGCGTGATGGAACAATTTGGTTAAGAGGTTGTCATATGGAAAGCATGCATGACAGAAGGAAGATAGCTGTTGCACGATGCTGTCATCACAGACTTCTTTTACGCAGAATAAAGGAGAAGCAGCACACAATTATGCCCGCAGTGATCAGCAGTATGTCTGGAAGTAATTCAGAGGAAGGTCAGGTTCCTCAAGCTATGCAGATTTGGTGCCATCTGAAAAATAATTTTATGTCAAAAGCTGATTTATTTGGAGATTACAAGTTAGCCATGGGCTCTGTGTTGAAGGACGTTGGCCTGCCTCTTTGAGATAGCTTTTGAATACTTCTGCTGTCCTATTGACTATGGAGATCCTCATCATGATAAGCTCTGTAGAAGGCGGCTACTTATTGCATAGCTCACTTGCTACAAGTTCAGGCAGCAGTTATCTGCTCCTTTGTGAAGCTCGTGCCACCGAGTGAATTATTTGTTCAGTCCAGATGTATGTAAACTTCTTAAAGCTTTGTTGAGATCATGGGTGATTCAGCTGTGAGCTGAAGACTGTCCCCATTTTTCAGCAAACCACTCTTCCAACACTCACCCGCATTGTCCTGCTAATGTTTAGGCTCCAGGTCTCTGCTTCCAGGCTTTCAGAGCTGCTGATGATCATGAAAATTCCATTTTAACAGTAAGCTACTAATAGGTTACTGGAATTATGCAGAGTTTACTCAAACCTGAAGTGTGATATCAATTACCCTCAGGCTCTGTAAGGGAAAAGGTGTTTCATTTTAGATTTTAAAAACCCCACCACTGAAAGCTGGTGTAATAAGTGTTTGCACACTGAAGTCACTATCCGTGGTTGAGGCTTTGAAATACAACACTAGGATGAAGAAAGCAAAATGGTGCATAGTAAATGTTTATTCATATCAGATTTGGCTCCAGGTATTTTTTTAATCTGTTATTCTCAGTGGCCTCTGTTCCATAGAGTACTCTGCAGTACTGTGGCCTCAATCCAGCAAAAGTACTTAAGTAAATGCTTAAGTAACACAAATAATCCTTCCGTGTTCGATGCCTGTGGATGAAGCCCCAGGTAAATGTGGGCTCACACTTATTCTTGTCCATCCTCTTTAAATTAGTTAATGCTTACCTGTTTTTTAATCAATGATTTAGCTTAATCTGTTTTATTATGATTATTAAAAACAAACAGATGAAACCACAGTATGTTTGTCACACTCAGAAATATCGACTGTAATGCTTATGAGCTGATTACTACAGCTTTCTCCAGCAATCATTTCTCCTTTCCCTCTTGCCATCTCAGTGTGATAAGAGCGAGGTCCTATTTCAAAGAGACTCGGGAGCACTCAATCACGTGTGAAAAAAGCTAAAGCCTATCTTTTCAAGCATATATGATATAAACATTTAAGACAAGAACACTTAAAAAAACAGGAACACATTACAGTACTGAGTGAGATCCTTATGTTTGCAGCGATAGCACTATCATCACATCACTGTTCTTAACAAGCAACCTCTAGACAGTTCCTCACAAGTAAACTTTTTTGAACTTTGTGTTCAAAAGGACAGAAGTTAAATCGTGGCTTGACTAATAACATGCCATGCTGATAATTCTGTGATTCTGTGATAATACCGATTCAGTCTCCTCCTATATTCTAGATGCATAATGTGGCGAATGAATATTGGCCACACAGGCTTCTTTAGAGAATGCCTCTTTGATATTCTTGACTCAAAACTCTTATCTGAGTTGCAGAGTGAAGCAGGATCAGACATACAGCTAGAGATTAGAGGTTATGTAAACAAATCCTGTCTCTTCACCACTTCTGTTTTGACTTCTCTGCAAGAATTTAGCTGGGGATCTAGGCTATACCTTGGTTGTTTACTTCCTTGAGGTTTATTTTTTTAGAAGTGCTTACTTCTTCTGGCACTGCTACCAACATTTTTTTTCAGACAAAGCAGGAAAGCGATATAGACCACTGTTCTTGTCTAAAACAGGTTCTTTGTTTCTGATGTTAGATCAAAAGAAGTTTTGTAAATCCTTCCTTTTTCTCAATTAAGCCAGTGACAGAACTCCCTGGGATTAAACTGCAAGTTCATTTCCATACAGAAATATTTAGGAAGGGCTCTCCACTAAAAACATGAAATCACTCTCCACATTCAGTTCGTGTATCTTCAGGGTAAAGAGATTTCAACACTGTGTGCTGTAATTGCAGTGCAGATTTAGTATAAATGCACATCATTCATTTCAATATCTTTCCTGGTGCACTCCTATAACCACTCTTAGGCTACGTGTTATTGCTGTTCCAAGTACGTTATCCATTAAAACCTACTAAAGGTCCCCAACTGTAACTCCTGATCACTAATAATTAACTCTGTGAAGTAATTAATATTATAGCTCTTGGTGTGTGTGAGGATACAAATATAATTCAGTGGGAGGCTAGTTACTACTTCTGAAAGGTAAAAGCAATGCATAGTTACTGTGTCATGTCAGCAGATTCCCCATTAGGACAACTGTTGGACTCACATTCTGATGGTATTAGGATGAAGAAAAAAGTCCTTTCCGGGCAGAGTTCTTATCCAATGGCAAATGGTTCGAGCTGTTTTAAAAAGAAGCAACGACAGCCATCTTTAATCTCACCGTACAATATTAGAAACACATGCAGGGTAGGTACAACTTGTTCCATCACTTTCACACCTGCTGCAGGCTAGTTGTGCCTCTAACTCGTTAAGGGCCATGCAGATTAGGGACAGAGCATGGTAAGAGAACATGCAACGCTGACACCAAGTTCATTTTCAATGCCACGCGTTGTTATTGGGATTTGGTTACTGTGTTCTAAACAAATTGTAATCTCTGAGTTGTCACAATCTTCATTTGTACTTACTACGTGCTGAAATGATTACAGCATCTAGTATTTCAAAACCTTTTTAAGACTAGAGCAAAGTTTATTGCAATCCTTCCAGGTACAGGAAGAAAACACTTGAATCCAGTATTTTGTATGAGACATCCCCTTCCTTACTAGCTGTTTGTTGGGTGCCGGAACTGAGATTCCTTAGAGTAAATGGTAAAACTACAATTCCTGCACAGCTGCTCTTTTCACTCCAAGTTTTTTGAGGCGAGGAGGACTTTGCACCAGAACCAGGCCCAGAGCTCTGCACTGGGACTGACCATGTTTTCTATGCATGTAACAGACTCTCAGGCTGTCATCCTACAGCAATCCTTTTCACCACACAGTTAACATTTTTAAATATGGAAGGGATTCAGGATGGGATCCCGATCCCAGACTCACTGATTTCAGCCTTCCCAGCTGTTGTAAGCCACTGGTATCAGTTATGACACTCTAGAAGAAAACAAGTAGGAGTTTAATTTACAGATTAACCAGCAGATGAAAACTTTTTATCTGATATTTTTTGTCCCTCTCCACTTCATAAACCAGACTAAATTAAACCGACAAAATAAACAGTTTTTTAAATTAACTTTGCACAAACAGATTGCTACAGAATAAGCGTATCTATGACATACATTTGGAAAAAATCTGAATTGTTCATTGACAGCTCATCAAGAGAAGAGCTGTTAACTACTTGACTGGTGTAGAACTGTAATTGTAAGTAGCAGTAACAAATGGTGGGAAAATTACCATTTGTAGCTTACTCTTGCATTCAAAATGGGTTTGCCTTGATTTGCATTTAGATGGGAATTCCTTCTTGTTGCTCTTCAATCCATTAGGTTTTATAAGGTAAGGAGGGTTTTTTTTCCCTTTCTGAAGTACTTCGAAGGGCATTCAGCTTTACTGCTGAACTGTGAGCTGCACGGGTGGCACCCCCAGCATACCTGTATTGATAACGTTACCACCTCCAGGGATCGGAATGAAAAGAGGAGGAAAAAGGAAAAGCTTGGAGACAGCCTTGAATTTATCTGAAAATGTGTATTTCTTACTAAAGAACAGGTATCGTCTTTGTTGAAATGCTTGAATAAGTGTTCCACACACGCTTGTGATTTCCAGCAGCATTTCATTTTCCTTTTTTTTTTTCTATTAGTACCCAGTCATCAAAGACTTTGTTTTTACTCAGTATTTTAGTATTTTTTCTACTTTAGCATTAAGGCCACTTGTTTTGGGGGGAGAAGCAAAGCAGAGTTGTATTTCTATTAGATTTTTAGTAAACTTTGGCTTTCATACAAAACATAAAGATTTCTCACTGAATTCTCATACAAAGACTAAGTATGTCTTTCAAAAGACTGCAAAGACGTAGAAACAAAAGAAAATAAGTCTAGAAAGAATTGATTAAATAAAATTAATTACTTTTCCCCAAGAGCACAATCAACTGTGTGTAAACAATTCCCAACAAATGTCTTTCTAACCTGTTGCTAATAAACTCCAGTTATGGGCATTTTACAGTTTTTTGTTTTCTTTTGATTTCAGCAAAGTGTGCTGGTGTTTCACTGTCATTGTCATAGAATCATAGAATTATTAGAGAAAAGACTTGCAAGATCATCTGGTCCAACCATCCCCCTACCACCAACGTCACCACTAAGCCATGTCCCCAAGCACCACATCCACCCTTTCCTTGAACAACCCCATGTACGGTGATTCCACCACCTCCCTGGGCAACCCGTCCCAATGCCTGACTGCTCTTGCTGAGCAGAAATGTCTCCTCATTTCCAACCTGAACCTCCCCGACACAGCTTGAGGCCACTTCTTCTTGTCCTGTTGCTTGGGAGAAGACAACAACTCCCACCTCAATACAACCTCCTTTCAGGTAGTTGTAGAGAGCAGTAAGCTCTCCCCTGAGCCTCCTCTTCTCCAGACTAAACACCCCCAGCTCCCTCAGCTGCTCCTCACAGGACTTGTGCTCCAGGCCCTTCACCAGCTTCGTAGCCCTGCTCTGGACACGCTCCAGGGCCTCGATGTCCTTCTGGTATGGAGGGGCCCAAAGCTGAGCACAGCACTCGAGGTGCGGCCTCACCAGAGCAGAGTACAGGGGGACGATCACCTCCCTAGCCCTGGTGGCCACACTATTCCTGATACCAGCCAGCAGAGTTCTCCTAAATTCCAACCAAAGACCTTCTTGCTAAAGGCTACATAACTTCTTATTTCATTACCCAGAGACCCAGAAGATAGTTTATCACTTTCCTTCTTGCAAAAACTTGTTACATTTGGAACCTGTGGTTTTATTTTCCTTCAGTCCTCTTTTTTTGAGGAGGTTTAGTGTTTCTTTACAGGTCATATCTTCTCTACTCCTAGATGATCGTCGTTGCTTTTCTTCAGACTCTTGAGTTCTTTGGATTCTTGAGTTCAATGTCCCAATCCAAATCCAATATCCCAGCTGGCAACTAACCAGCAAATATGTAGAACAGACTTTCCATGTCTTATCTGTAACACTTTTGCAGACGGTGTGATGTTTTCTTCCAAGAATTTGTGCTGTCTCACATTTAGTTTCATTCTCTGGCCATTTCCTTGCATGACTGCTGAAAGCATATATTCATTAGTCCTTCCTCAGGTCCCCAGTGAAAACAGTGAATGATATTAGACAGAACATAGACCTCTGTGGAATCCTCTCTTAAACCCTTCCAGTTAGATAAAAACATGTTACTACCTTCCTTGTGAGTACGGTTCTGACCTTTGGCAGTATTTTCTTCTAGACTGTCTGGCTTGCTTAGGAAAGTGGCGTGCAAGATAATGTCAGAAGTCCTGTTAAGTCATGCAGCATCTGCCTACCACAAGACTTCTAACCTGTTATTAAAGTGACTGAGATTGGTTGTGTTGGCTGTTGCTGGTGATCTTCCTTTCCTCTAGCTACTTAAAATGGGGGTACTTTTACCTCTTACCCGTCTTGGAATCAAAGTTACATTGCCCAGTTTAGAGTTTCTCCTCTAGTTTATTTTTTCTCCGCCCACCTTCCCTTGCAGACAGATATTCTAAGTAGAATGAGCCTAATCAATCTAGAGATCTAAGCTGTACAGCGACTTGAGTCCAGTACCCAAATCATTTTATCACAAGTACTCGTCTAAAAGAGGTCATGTGAATGACGTTCTAGAAATGTCTGTTCCTCCACTGGTGGCAGAAGCAGCAGCCTAGGTTAACTCATTCACTACAAAAAGCTACGTGGTATGTGTCCAAGCTCAGGTGAGGTGAATCTCCTTCATTTTGATATAGCTGGTCTGATCTGATGACTGCCACTGATAGCTTCCTATCCCAGGAGGTGCATTCCTACCAATTCAGGGAGGCAAACTGGCAGGGAACTACATCAAAAATAGTTTTCTGTTGATACTAATGATGTAATTTAAATATTTAGAATGGTCTTAGGAAAATAAAGGAATTCCTTCATCAGGACACAGGACTAAAAGGACATCTAGATAATCAGATGTGTTTTACTACGTTCATTATAAGTGCATATTTAATTTACATGACTGATTTTACTTCTACAGAGTATTATTAACTCTCTTTACCCTAGAAAACTAAAGAAAACAATCCAAGACAAAGTAAGCAGTTATCTATGAAAATCTACATCCTAGCCTTCCCAGGAGTCCTTAAACCTCTTTTGTTTACATCCACCTTTTTATGACTTTTGGTGTTGTATCAACCTTGAGTTATTTGTTTTACTTTGCTTCTACAAAGATTGCTAGCACTGCTGTATTAAGCTCCCCTATCAGCGCTATGTCATAGGTCCTTGGGTTTTTGACTTAAGTAATGCCCCTGTAAAACTGAACTGAAACCTGGCAAAGAAAAAATGTATTCAGGCAGGTTTGATTTTATATATATTTTCCTCCTAAGTTTTTATATATAACATTTATTTTGCTCATTAATATTTAGTACATGAAGTATATGCTGTCTTGTCCCATCTCAAGCAGTTGAAATGAATTACCTGATACATTCTGATGTCTGCCCAAACATTTAAATCCTAAGCTAGACAAATCTCTAGGATATAGTTAATAGAAACCTCTTGTGGCAGTAGAACAAAGAGTCACAATAAACAGATATTGGAATGTTACAGTATATAATACTGCCTTGGTATGAATTACAGCTCCTTTGAAGGACAGATTTTTCCTATCTTTAACCAGTAATCTTTCTGTAAAACAGCAGGCAGAGTTTGTAAAGAGAGGTAATACCTAAGACTGCTGAAAATATCTGCTAATCTGTATACCGCTATAGCAGTTCACAATGAACACGAATGTTTTCACCTTTAATTTAAGTGAACTTAAGTGTGGGCTGTTTCCAGAAGGTATGGTCCCGCTGTCACTCCTGCCCTTGGCATTTATCGTGCAGTGCTGGCTGTACAACCGCACAGTGAGTTGGATCAGGAACCGATCTGGGTGAAAAAAAAACAAATCTTTTCTTTTGGTCCGTTTGATTTTCAGCTGCATCTGTTTCCTGTTCTGACTCACCGGGCTGCCTATGAGCACCAAAACAGCTAGAATGCAAAGTGAGGAGCAAAATGAACGCTGCGATCAGTAGCATGTTCTAAGATTGGCTTAAACAAATTGTGAGACTGCAGGCAGGATGGGGGATGGAGCTCAGCCTTTACTTGTCAATTTCCTTTGTTGTTTTTATTTATTTTTTTTGAACAGTATGGATGTTACAGCACAGCTATAAAGTTTACAATACAACTCTCCATTCTATATTACATTACAATCTGTATTATCTTGACGTTCTCATAATACTTGTCATCTGGGCGTAGTTTCTGCCACTGTAAAACTCAGATCTTGCATTAAGCTCTGAGATTCACAAAGCAGTGCAGCTCACGGCATTAAATAGGCTTACCTGGCTTACTATAAACATATCCGTGTTTCATAGCAGGTGAAATGCAATGCACACCTTTGAAGATTCAATGTTACTTCCACCTACAAACAACCTTGGAGTTGTATTTCCTCATGTCTGGTGCTTAGGAGATTCTGATGTGGAGTAAATACCTATTGCTTTTAAAAAAAAAGAAACAAAATCATGGCAGATATCACCAGACATGTCGCCTTCTTCTCTTTTGTTTAGCAAAGTAGGCAAAAACTGATCAATACCAAGGCACGTGACATAGAAGATACAGTGTTCAGAGCTTTTAAAAATAGCTCCCAGAGATAATTAGAAGCTTCCAAAGCATTTTAATTAGTAGACTAAAAATACATTAAGTTAATATGAATTGTCTTCATGTCTTGTGGCTGGTCAGTTGGAATATTTATTGAAAGCCTTTTAAAAAAACTTTTTTAAAAAACCTTTTTTAAAAAGCCTTTTTTAAAAAACGCAACGAGGTGTGAAGTATTTTAGGATTTTCTTTCCAAGGGATCTCCTCACCTCCCTCAGCAGCACCCGTGCCCCAGCCTCCCAACAGCCACTGGGGATCCCTTCAGTGCAGGCAGGACAGCCCAGGTTTAGCTCACCACACCTGCTTAAATCAATTTAAATTACATCTGATTAATCTAGTTAAAATATTTGGTTATAAGAGGGATTTTGAAGTACGACCGCGCTGGGCTGACCCGCAGCAGGCTCCCCGCCCGCCCCCCTCAGAGGGCTGTGAGGGGAGCGCGCAGCGCCTGGCTCCGGGGGTTAGCGACCGGCTTTCCCCGAGCGCGCTTTTAACGTGGAAGACGCTGAAATTCGGGCGAATCTGGAATTGTAACTTCTAAAAAATGGAACTTTTCAGTGAGAACGAGCGCCTCCGCTCGCGCAGCGGGAGCGCCCCGGGGAAACCCTCCGGATCTCCCCACCCCCAGGCCGAGCGGTGGAACCGGCGGCTTCCCCGCCGCTGCCTTGCAGGTGGACGCGCGGGACCGTACCAGCTCCGTCTGGCGGGGGGGGATCGCAGGGCTTTCCTCCCCTCTGCCCCCTTCTATACCGCCCTAGCCCAACGAAGCCAGGCGAGAACCCGATTTTGGATATATAGAGAGGAAGCCGATCGGCCAAGGAGAGCTTTTGTGGCAGCGCCCTCAAACAACAACCCCCTCTCTCCCCTCCTCCCCTTTTTCCGTGGAAGTGGTACCTTCCTCCCCCTCCCGCCGCTGCCCAACTGCAGCAAACCGGAACGTACCAATCCCTCCACCGGGGGGGGGGGGGGGGAGTAGAGGAGGGAGCGAGGTGCGGCGGCGGCGCCCAGCGAGAGGGCGCCCGGGCTCTGAGGGCTCCGCCGGGGCCGCCCCCGGCCGCTCGCTGAGCTCCGGGGCCGGGCGGCGGCGGCGGCTCCGTGAGGAGCGGGTGCGGGGAGCGGCGGGGGGCGTAGGGTTAATGGGCCGAGGAGAAAGCGGGGGGAGGAAGGGCTGAGCCGCGGTTCCTCCCCTCTCGCTGTGTGTAAGAGGCGGCGGGGGAGGGAGCCGAGGGGGCTGCCCTGGAGCCGCCCGTGCTCCCCTCAGCGCCGCCGCCTCCTCCTCCTCCTCCTCGTTCTCCTCCTTCTCGTCCTCCCATTTCGTCTCCCGGCTTCTCCGATGCCGCCCCGGGGCCGGTGAGGCGGCGGCTGGATGCTCATCTCCTTCTCCTCTCTTCCCTCCCGCAGGCGGCTCCGGCTCCCTCTCAGCTCCCGGCCGCCTCCGAAGGGATGCTGGAGAAACTGGAGCTCGAAGATGAAGGTAAAAAAATAATAATAATAATTTAAAAAAAAAAAATTAAAAAATGGGGGAAGGGGAGGGAAAGGGGCAGCCCCGCGCCTTTTGTCCCGGCCGCTGCCTCCTGAGGGGCTCCCTCAGAGGCCCCGGGCGCGCTTGGCAGCCTCAGGGCCGCCCCTGAGGGGCTGCAAGGCTGAGGGGAGGCGGCCCCGGCCCCTTTCCGAGCCCTTTTTCTTCCTCTGAAGCGCCTGTGATAACCAAATATAGGCGGAGAGCTAGGTGCGAGCCGGGCTGGGAGGCTGCTGCTGCTCCTCAGGGCTCTGCCTTGCGCCTGTGAACGGGGTTCGCCTCGTGGGGCAGCTCCCCTGCCTGGTTTTTATCAGCAGCTGTGGGCTAACAGAGTGCTGTGCGTGGCAGAGAAACTCGCCACGAGCTCCTCTGTCTTGCAGGCACTAAATTATCGTGGAGAATCACTAAATATTTTCAGCTTGACCCCCAAAGATCCGTGTTGAATGTCCTGGGCTTCTCCGCTGGTCCGTGTGCTCGGCGTTGTGAAGTGCCTCAAACTTCACGAGATATTTTTTTTTATTATTATTATTTTTCTCCCTACTTGGTGGCCGCTCTCGTAAAATGTAGGACGAATATTTAAGGAAAAATCGGAAATAGTAGGCTGAGTCATTCCGTGAAAATAAATATCGAAGCTGGTATGCTAATAAGGCACCTTCTTGGTGAGCAGCGTGCTTTTTTTGCAGCTGTGGGGCTGGACTGGAAAAGTAACACCTTTTATTTTAAGCTTCCTGTGTGTGAGAAAAGGAAGCTCTTGACAATTGGATTCTTCGAGCTCTTGTAGGAGTCCGTACAGAGCCTGATTTCTCATGAACCACTTGTGCCTTTGAGTTGTAAACATAATGAAATAGAAATATTTAATGCAAGGGATTTGTTACGAACTTCTAGATTTCTTCTCGCACTGATTAGCTAGTTTTAGTCGGGCCTTCATTTTATGCTTATTAAGAATTAAATTTACTGGTTTCTGTTTTGCTGTTTGTTTTTCTTACAGAAATCTAGCTACTGCTAGATAGATCCTAAAAGCTGCTGACTCACTAACAGTTAAATGATTATAAGAGCTGCTATAAGTATTAAAGCTTAGATATCTGAAAAGGATATCAGGTTTAAAAAATAAATAAACTCAGTTTTATAGCACTCTTACTACTTTATGTTGGTGTAAGAGACACCTGAGTGGGCTGAATGCCTGTATGGCTCTTAAAACATCACGTTAAGATAACCAGCAGCTTTTTACAGAACTCAGGTTTTCAAACTTCAGATTTGCTTTGTTTCTCAGCTGGTTTAACTCCCAAACTAAGGCTTTGTGGGTAGGTGCTTGAGCTGGGTGAGTGAGAGCTGCTCAGGCATCTGTCAAAAGACATTGCCTAATAGCAAACGTGTGACCAGTTTAAATTGGTGTGTAAACTTTGAAAGGAAGCTGTCGTCTGGCTCACTTTCCACATTTGATGAATACCCAGTTTTACGCCTAATTTTATAGCAAAGTGGGAAGGGTGTGGGGTGCTATATTCAGAGGGTAATGTACAAGTGAAATGGAGTGTGATTATCGGAGCAGAACTTACTGTCGGGGATGCCTGTAGAAGGAAATTGATAGAAAATTGAGAGGCAGACGGAAATGCGGCAGCTTAGTTGCGGTACATGTTTTATGACCTAAATTTGTGCACTAGTTGCTGGAGTTTGTGCTAATATTGGGGGTGGGGGAGCAAAATGACATCTGATGGTGATGATATTGTTGTTGGATGGCAAGTTGTTAGTACGCGGAAGTTGAGAAGCTTCTTTAACGTTTTAGTAAGATTTAATTAGGTGGATGCAGCCATAATTCAACTGATGATCTGTTGTCAAGCTCCAAGTGAGCTCACTCCAGCAATACCAAAATTGGAAGGTAAATAAGAAATTTGAAACTTGTTTTGGAACTACTTCTCTGACTGCCTCCAATTTTGAGTGTTTCGTGCTAGCTTTTGAGTTCCTATATCCATCAACAGTTGATAATTTCCTTGTTTGTCAAATTATGCTGCAGTTCTCTTGAAACGGGTTAATAAAAAAGGCTGGAAAATGAGGCTCAACGTGTTCCCTGAACGCCATCCAGCATGCTGAAATGGATTTCTGCTTGTCATTCTCCTCAAAGGTTACACAAATGAGAATGCGAAAGCACAGAAGGCATTCATTTAATTTGGATTCTAATTAAGAGAGTTACATTGGAAAAGGCAGTACGAGAAAGATTTATAGTCTAAGTAGTAACGTAAGGAAGTATGCAGAGTCTGGCCTGATGAGATTACTTCTCAATAAAATGGTACTGTCAACTCAAGGGGGATTTTTTCCCCTCTGAACACTTCGCAAATAATGAATGTGGGCAGTGCTACACATGATGGGTCTGTACCAGAAAGGAATGCTGGTCTTCTTGGTTGAAAGCCTGTCTACTTAATAGATCTGGCCAGATTCTCTGGGGTCAGTGAAACTTCTTAGTGGTTGATCACTTGCTCTCTCTAGGATTGGCTGAGTAATACTGCTCTGAAGTGATGTAGAGGAGCAGATCGCAGTGAGATGGTGTTTAACAGCATCAGGTGCTCTACAGCTGAGGTAGGACAGGCTGTGGGCTGCTAGTGTGTGCACATAGGAGAGACTGGGTAGGCCAATGGGTACGGGTTTTATTTAGGACTCCCTAAAGGACCTTTTCCCCAACAGTAGTTGGAACAGAAAATGAAAAATGCTATTGTAAAAAGTTCAGAGTGTTTTTTTTTTTTTTTTCTGTTCAAACAAAAAATCCTCCAGTTAAAACGTTATTAATGTAAGACTCTGAACTCATCTTGCTCAGTCTTCTGTGGATGGGGCTGACCTACCTGTGTCTTTTCAAAAAGAAGGAAGGTTATCTGTTGGTCGGTGTGGAGTTCCTCATTGCAGCCTGAAATTAGTGCTGAGACCTCTCGTCAGTCTGTAGATATACTATCAATTATTTTTTTCTTTATATGTATTGTGGTTTTGCTTGTTCTGTACTAGTGTTTATGCAGTCACATTTCATATTAGGGTTGTTTTTACTTCTGATCAATGTCAGGAGTACTTAAGGGTTGTGTTTTACGGGGAATAAGATGAATGTGGAAAAGAGCAAGGAGAGGTTATTGTGAGGGTCTAACATGAAAAGAAAGGGGCTTTAGTTAACAACTTAAAGCAAAGTGTAAATGGTTAAGCTGAAATTTCAGAAACTTGTGTTACAGCAGAGAGAGAAGCTGTGAGAGTGGAAGCAGGATTAGAGAAGCAAACGGGTACCTGTCAGTTGTGTTGATTCCATTGGTGTAGTTTTAGTGTGATTTTTGGAAGCTAGCTTTGTTGCAGTGTTGGCTCATATCCACATCATCCTGTTCTATTCACTCAGCTTGGGCAATGAAGTTGTTCCACAGCCCGGTGAGGCTGGCAGCACCTCAGGGTCCCAGCAGGGCCACCCAGAGCAGGGTGCCCAGGCCCATGGCCAGGCAGCTTTTGGAGCTCTCCAAGGAGGAGACCCCACAGCCTCTGGGCTGCCTGGGGCAGGGCTGTCACTAAAATTAGTTTCTGGGTGTTCAGAAGGAACCTCCTGTGTGCCAGTTCATGCCCGCAGCCTCCTGTCCTGGCACTGGGCACTGCTGCAAAGAGCCTGGCTCTTTCCTTTCTGGCCACTCCTTTTAGGTCTTTGTATACATCAGTAGGATTCCCCCGAGCCTCCTGGGCTGACATTCTAACTGAAGTGGTGCTCCAGTCCCTCTATCATCTTCGTGGCCCTTCATTCAACTCTCTTCAGCATGTCAGATCTTGCTTGCACTGGGGGGCCCAGAACTGGACAATATTCACGTTGTGGCTGAGCGGAGGGGAAGATCACCTCCCCTGACCTGCTACACTTCCCCAGTGCAGCCCAGGGCGCTGTTAGCCTTCCTGCTGGGAAAAGGCATCTGCTGGTTGTGCCCCGCTTGGTGCCCAGCAGGACACCAGCCCCTTTCCTGCCAAGTTGCTCCCCAGGTTTTGCCCTTTTCCACGTTCTCCTGCTAGCTACTGATGAGACAAAGCTTAACTACTTCTTTTCTGGCATCTGCTAACTGTTCTGGCGTCCGGGAGTCTTCGCAAGGCTTTTTCTGCGGACAGAAGATAATTGCATGGTTCTTGTGTATCTGTGCTCAGTGCCTGGGCTGGGGAAAGTTCTGCAGGCGCTGGCATCACGGGACTGATGCGCCCGCTCTTGAACACCCTCCTGCCATGGATTGTTGCACAAAGTAGCACTTAGGCAGTTATTTGATAAACAGTTTGCATTGGAGTGGAATCTCTCATGATAATGCTCTGGCTTGCATCTCGCTCTCTCGTTCTCCTTGTTTCTGGCTGTCTCTTGAAATGGACTTTGTGCAGTAATTGCATCCCCTTCTGACTAACTGTTGTGTCTGGAGTCATTCCTTCCCTGCTCTGTGGCTTCTCTGGAAAGTGGTTCCTTACCGAGCTCCTCCCTTCTGCCAGCCTCCCGCTGCCACACGCATACCCGAATCAAGGCACGAGAACAAATGGCACTTGGAGGCCAAAAGCAGTTGCAAGAAGTAAGAAAATGCCCGTTCATGTGCGTGCCGGGTTTTGTTTCAGGGCATAAGGCTGAAGGATCGAGCGTTCAGGTTATGAAAGAATCCTTTAGTATTTCCTAACCCTATTGTGTTTAGTATTTCTGTAGCAATACTAAGATAAGGCATTTTTTTACAGCTGCAGGTTGTTTCTGATGTTAATTAGGTGGTTGTTCAAGCTGTTCTTGAGCTGAAAAATGGTATTTTGACCAGGAGGTGTGCTCTGCCATATCAGGGTACGCGGTGATAATGACGGGGTGCTTCGCGTGGCCTTTCCTCAGCCAATTGGAACCTGAAGTGTAGGTAGCAAGAGCTGTTACATGGAGATAATTGGCATTAATGGACTTTATATAGTCATAGATTAGGATTCGTTTCTCTCTCTGCCTTACAGTTCATTTGTGGTGTAATATTTGAGGCACAATAGGACATTAGGAAGAAAATATCCTGTGACATGGTGCCTTTTTCCCCCCTGGACATACCATTTCAGAGTCAGACTGAATCCTTGCAGCCGAAACTGCAGTCAACAGCTGCTCCCACCGAATTTACTCCACTGTTATTTTTCTGTCACTTTGCAGCTAAGAATACCAGGGGTACCATGAACTTTCCAGAAGAGTTACAGAGTAACTGCTCTGGGGTATTCAAATTTATTTGAATTATATTCTTCATGCAAAAAGTTATGATCCAGTGCCCTGCTGTCCTGGGCAACCTCGTGTCCCTTCCCTGCCACTTTGCTATTTAGGAACACTATACAAGTGTTCTCATGGGGATTTCCCTCTCCAAAGCAGAAGGATGGACGTTATGTATGAAGTTACAGGTCAGTGCAAGTACAAAGCCTTCCCTGAACAGCATAAAATATACTTTTGGTAGTTTTATCTTAGGTGAAGATTGTTTGTGCAGTCTGCACGCTGGTCTCTTACCTCGTACTGCGCTGGGTTCTTTCTGGAAGCCCAGTGCTGTCTCCAACCAGTCCTAACTCTTCCTGCTCCTACAAAAGGTGCAGCTCGTGCTCTTAGTGTGGTGTTCACTTCTTAAGTGAGGAAAGCCCGACTTGATCTTGACTAGGAAATACTCAGTTGACAGCAGCTGAGGCACCCGGAGGAACTAGTCTTTCAGGAAACAAACTTTTCAAGTGTTATTACTGGACTGAAGATCATTTGCCAAAGTAAAAGCTGCAGCCCTGTTACATGGGATGTGCTCTAAAAATGGCTGTGTTAGGTCTTTGGGTTGGAGGAGCTTCCAGATGGAAAAACTTCCATAAAATTTAATATTGGCGAAATGCTTCCCCAAACCCATTCTTGGAAAGAGAGGAACTGTTCTGGCTGAGATGTCCTAGGAAAAAAAAAAACTATAGGAAAAATGTCCCTCATGGCAGAGGTGAGTCCAGGCCATCACTGTCAGAAGCAAGTGACTGAAAGCAGAACGAGGAAGTGCTGGAGCTGATTTGTGTCCTGGTGGTGTTGCACCTGCACGATCTGCAAACATCGCGTCTACTCAGACTTCAGTAAAGCTCTTGGCACTTTCCCACAGCCTTCTCCCGGAGAAACTGAAACTGGCTGGGGCCAGAGAGCTGTGAATGGAGTTAAATCCCGCTGGAGCTCAGTCGCTAGGGGTATTCTCCAGGGCTCAGCACTGGGGCTGCTTTCCTTTAACATCTTTATGAGGGACTTTATGAATGAAAGCGCGGTGTTCAGTTTTGGGCCCCTCACTACCAGAAGCACATCGAGGCCCTGGAGCGTGTCCAGAGCAGGGCTACAAAGCTGGGGAAGGGTCTGGAGCACAAGTCCTGTGAGGAGCAGCTGAGGGAGCTGGGGGTGTTTGGTCTGGGGAAGAGGAGGCTCAGGGGAGACCTCATTGCTCTCTGCAGCTACCTGGAAGGAGGTTGTATTGAGGTGGGAGTTGCTGGCTTCTCCCAAACAACAGGACAAAAGGAAGTAGCCTCAAGCTGTGCTGGGGAGGTTTAGGTTGGATATTTGGAAAAAATTCTTGACTGGAAAGGCTGTGAGTCACTGGGATGCCTGGGGAAGTGGTTGAGTCACCGTCCCTGGAGGTATTTAAAAAACACGCAGATGTGGTGCTCTGGGCCATGGGTTAGCGGTAGGCTTGGCACAGCGAGGTGAGGGTTGGACTTGATGATCTTGGAGGTCTTTTCCTATTTAGACAATTCTGTGGCTTTATAATCCTAGCAAAAGCCATTATGGGTTAGCAGCTGCTTGATGTAAGGTCAGAGGCTCTGGGTAACATCACCCCAACTTCCAAATGTCCCAAGAACCCCTTCACGTGTTGATCAGAAGATGCTTGTGGAGCTGTGTGGTCGGTGTGACGGTGTCAGTGCTGCCTCACACGATGCCTGAGGCCACTCTGGCGAGCAAGCCCTGTGTTTGAGCAGCCTGGCCTCTTCACTGAGCAACACCCCGATGCAGTTCTGAAGGATTCTGCCTGGTACACCCTGTTACACCTCTCCAGGGATGAAGCAGAGTTGAAATAACGCGGTGGTGGTGGCAGTGATACGGGTGACTGCAGACTACTTGCCCAAGTTGCCTCGATCCGGTTGCTGCTAGATAATCAGGAGAGATGCTTCCCCTTCGAATCGCTTGCAGCAGCTGTGACTGTCCTTTCCGATAGGGCTCCTCGTAAAGCAGGTTGTCTTCTGGATAACTCCAGGCTGGATGAGCAGAAGGCTCTGTCTGTGGGGCCCTCCTGTGAGGTCATCTACAGCAGCACTGCTTTTGTGAGGACTTTGCTCTCTGGGCAGCACGTAAGCTGCCTACGGTGCCTTTATTTGAATGTTTTGGCTTCCAGCATTTAAAACTGGACTAACATTGCGAGGGGGAGGTGAGTGGGTAAGTCCCAAACATTTTAGGGAATGCAGCATTTCACATGGAAGCACAGTTGATGGTGCTGTTTTTTCTTAACATTTCTTGCCCTTGAAACAAAACACTCCTGTCCGTACCGGGACTGTTCGCCTTTGGGTGTGTGCTGCAGTGAGCTTTACTGTGGCTCTGCGAGCAGAGGGGACTGACAGAGGCAAAGCCAAGGAAGTTGGGGGGAAAATCCTTCAAATCCTTCCATGGAGTGTTAGTTACAGTGTGTAGTATTAAGGTATCACCAAATAATTTAATACAGATACAAACATAACTATGCAGAGCTGAATTTGTTGTTTAGGTAGCTAAACAACAAATGTTTAGGCACCAAGACAGAACTTTGCAAAGCTGAAATAACCTCATCCTTCTTAGTCACCGGTGTCTAACATGCTTCTGAACACGTGGATATTTTCACAGGAGCTTTGAAGACTGCTTGAGTAAATCTAGCTTGTTCTTTAGATGCCTTCCTCCTGTGCTGAACATCATGTGGACTTTGCTGGTTTACATAAACCAGCGTGATGAAGAATTCTATTGAGAGTCAACGTTGTCACGTTTAACTGTGGCAGAAATTAGATGGCACTCCTGAAATTTGTTTAAAAACAGCATTCTTATGCTGCAGACTCACGGTTTCACTTTTGACGTGGAAGTTTCAAAGGCTTTTTTTTTTTTTTAAAAAAGGTGTCTTTTTTTTTTTTTTTTTCCAGCCTCTTTTCTCTGATTATTCAGTTCAGGTGCTGGGTATTTCCAGAAACAGAATCAGATTTTCACCATTCAGTGTACCATGGTGTTCTTTGGCTACTTAGTTTGAATTCTTACTGCCATAGAGGAAGGAGAAGGCATAGAAAAGGGCCGTTCATGCCACCAGAAAATATAGAACTTGTGTTACAGGAAGCAACTGGAAAGGCTTTTGCTCCTTTACTATCGTGAAAGGAGAGCCAAGAGGGGACTTGATAACCCTGTGTGTATGAAAATATCGTCTGAGGAGTGTGGGAAGGGGTAAACAGCAAGGAGGAAAATTAGCTGAATGAAGAATAACGCTGGCACAAGAACAAATAGATACAAACACTTCCTGCAGAAACCTTTGAACAGTATTCTGATTTCAGCATATTGGCATAGCAGTGAGGTTTGTAGGATGCATGTTAGGTGATTTGAGTTGCTTCAAGCAGAGTGGAATCGATCTTTCAGTGAAAAAGGTGCCCACTCAGCCCCTGACAGAAGGCTCTGAATGCCATAACAGAAGGTGAATGCTTTGTCCTGCTTTGCTTTACACTTGTTGTTGCGAGTTTGTCTCCTGCCATAGCCTTCCTTGAACTCCTCCACTCCTTTTCCTTTTTAAAAATAAACAATACATCTTTGTACTGTACAGATGTCGTATAAATTTGGAGAACGATCAGCTTTGGGTGAAGTTGCAGTTAATGGGAGGCAGAGAACGGATCAATACAACCTCCAAACTAGGTTCCAGAGAACTCAGCTAAGTGCTGCATGTACTGTACTGAGGGGCATTGAACCTCACCTGCTTCAGCTAGCACCTGCCTGGTCTATTTCTGTGCAGCTCCAAGCAGTACCTGCCATTAGGTACGTCTCTTCGGTGGTGTACTGAGTGATTAAAAGCTTGAAGATGTTGTCAGTAGGCAGTCATTCAGGACTTGGGACCAACAGTTTAAAAATTGAGCGGAGAAATGCCTGCAATGCACGCTTACAGCACGTTTCATTAGACCCGACCAAACTGTTTCTCCAGCAAGCATAGTCCAAAGTCCTTAGGCTTCAGCTGAAAAAATTATTTCTTCCTTTAAAGCATTTTATGCCTTGAGATTAGATTCTTCTTCTGTGAAAGACCTCCTAATGAAGATTAGATCCTTACCCTGTTCAATAAGGATGTAGCTGTGCCTGGTGAAGATGTGCACTCCCTTGGGAGCTGCTGGTCTTGCGGACAGTGCTCTGGTTAAGCTGTTCGTTACTCTGTGATCTTAAAGTAACCCTTAACAGACTTAAAAGGGATATCTCTCTTCTAAAATATGTGGGCTGTGAGTATGTAGTAGGATTTATGCTTGCTCCGTTTTTTTTCCAATCTTCCTTTATAGGTAATACTCCCCTGCATACAGCCTGCTTTCTTCTTGCATCCCTCACAGACCTCGAACCTTCCCTGAATGCAGCTCCCCAGCGGATGGATCCCGATAGTAATATCCAGAGCCTTAATACCATTTTTGGTTTCTTGGGTTGTGGCCTGCATCTCGCAATCTTGAAGAGCATGTCTGCATTCCAGACAGGCGACATCTTAAATTAGATCTTTGTTGGGGATGGTTAGGGAAAAAAAATTGCAGTGCTCGTTGTCGAGGGAAGAACTTGAACATGTTGTTAGAAAACGTTTCAGGTCCATTTCTTCTTTATTGTGGTGAAAACCTTAGAAGCGCTGTTAGGTTGAGGGGTGAAGCTGCTGCCTTACTCACCAAACCACAGTGAAGCAACTTTTGGCAAAGTACAAATCTTTAACTTTGACCAGGAGCTGATCCCGCTGATAGTGGGCTGCTGCAGAAGGGCTCACCTGGGCTTGTGCTGTTGTTTACCAGTTCCCCAGGTAGTCCCCAAACACCACGGCTCTCACCCGTAAACAAATAAGTTTCTGTGCCTGCCTGGACAAGAAACTGCAGAGTTCCTATGATTAGCTCTGGAATGTGAGATTTTTTAAGCTGCTCTTCGCTTTTTTGTCTGCCTCAAATCTCACATAATTTATTTGCTCAGGCAGCCTGCTAGCAGAGGGCGACAGGATAAAGAAAGCGTTAACTTCTCAGCCTGTTTGCTAGGACTTAACTCCAAAACTGAGACACAAAATTCAGTGCAGAGTTTTGAAGTGTGCTATGACACACGAGGAGGGCTGAAAACAAACTCTGAGTCTTGCATTGTTTCAGGCAGCTGTTTGCATTAATTTTCTCTTACAACTCTTCGCTTCTCCCAAGCCAGTAATAGCCGAGATATTTAAGCCTCAAACCCAGAGAAGTGGATCTTCTGATCTCAGGAACTCATAGTCTTTTTCTTCACTAGATGTGCCTAGGCAGTGTCTGATGTTTGTCTCATTCCACGTTTAGGACCTTTGAGGGAGGAGACCATACAATATCCATCCCAAGGTTGCTTTGTTCTGTTTAGCCAGCTTCTGGAGTGAGTTAATAGCCCTGTAACAGCTGGGGTGGGTTTTTGTTTGTTTGCTTTTGTTTAGTTTAAGCAAACTGCCTCTTCCCCACTTGTGCTTTATTAAATTAAATGAATAACAGTCGGGTAGTTCTTAGCAGTGCTTTTTAGGCACTCCCCTAGTTTGTGCTCATTGGACTGAGTGCTTTTTTCCAGTTCTGGTGTTCTTTGAAAGACTGAAACTCCAAACCATTTGTGAATATGAGCATAAATTCCTGCAACCTTGCTGCAAACTCTTGGAAACATCTTCAGTTGAAGATCAGTAATTAAATGTTTTGAATAAAAGGGAACCCTGGTTCTCTGAGACTTTTTGCAGTGTTGTACCTGTGAAATATCAAGGTGCTGAGAAAAGTTCTCTGAGACTAGCTTGTAGAAAACTAAGGTGATGTGGTCACAATGTACTTTATCACTGAAACCATTTTTCTTTTCCGTGTTCCTTCAGTAGTTTTTGGACATGGTAAACAGTTTCAGCTTAATTTCTCAGAAACGAAGGCTTCAAAACCCTGATTCTGTGAAGCCTTATGAAAGTGGAGAGTGTGTCCCTCTTGAAACAGCACTTGTACCGAGGAGCTGTGACATGAACTTAAATTGCTTAGAGAAGAATGACATATAAGCTGGACCAAAACTCTTTAAAAAGAGCCTGTTTTGGAGCTCATCTCTTAAAAAATGCACAGCCCTCGTTGTTCAGGCCTGCAAATTCACTGAAAAAGAAGTCTTAGTAGCTTTGCTGCAACTGGGGCTGCTTCATGTATCTGTGGAATCACCTTGTGGTGATTCTAATGCACATTTTTCAGATGTAGTAGCATCAGAGTTTGCTTTAATATCTATATAGCACATGTGCTGTGTTTATTCTTTTTACCCTTCCTTTTTTCATCTAGTTAGACTGAACTGTTCGTGACAATCATGCTGGTTATCTTTGCTTTCAATAAGCTTCCTCTCTAGATGCTTACAAATACATACATTTATTAAAATGTTTCAGTACATGCTTAAGTTTAGATTGTTCCTACATGTGTTTGGCTCTCCTTTAGAGTAGAATTGTAACTTCCCCTTCAAGGGCTTATTAAATCTGGGGATAGTTGTTTGTAGCTAGTGTCTCCTGTCTACATCTGTAACAACCTGCTCTCTCTGCATCAGGCACCTCCTTGTGACAAGGGGAGATGGCATCTGAATCACTTAGTGACCTAAAGCGACCTAAGGAGCTTTTGATCTTAAGGAACTTCTGAGCTGAAATGTTTTAAGACGTGTTATGGCTTCTTTTAACTTTGAATTGTTAAGAAAAAATAAACCTTCTTCTGAACACCAAATGAGACATTTGTCCATAACCTATTTGTGTACCTATTCTTCCTCATTTCTTATACCTCTGGCACCGCTTCCTATTTGTAGGATGCGTTACAGTTCACAGGGCTTAGCTTATTCTTTCTAACAGTGTCCCTGCTGGTGCTTTGTCAAGCCTCCTTCCCACCCGAAGTTCCGTGTTCTCATTGTAATACTGAATTGAATTCGTCTTGGATCGCTGCAGAAGCTGTTGATAGAGCTCTGCAGATAAACTTCCTATCACTCCTTTGTATCAGTGTATCTCCGATCTGTAAACTCCATCTGATCTTGCTTTAGCTGCCAGCTCGTGCATTCCTTTAGATCAGGGCTGGGAAACATCCATCTGGGACTCCTGCATCACGTAGCCTGTGGCTGCGTGAATAATGCTGCCTTGTAAGTTTAATGTGTGGTCTGCCAGCGTATTTTAAGTTTATTTGCAGCTTTCGGAAAGAAATGATTTCTTGTCTCTGTCTTTGCATCCTATCTTACGCTTCCTAGCATTTGAAATCCTGCCAGCTCGTCACGGAATAGCCAACACCATCACTGCCATCATCTTGCTTTCTACGTATGAGACTAAATTCACTCTTTCTAAAATCAGAACTAATCCTTTGCTATCATTAGCAACAAAGCCGTTCCAGGCACGTTCTGAAAATATAATGATTTATCTCCTGCTGTTTACAGCAGGCGTCTTTGTAACCCTCTATTTCCACCTTCTCCATCTTTTGTTGCCACTAGGTCTTATCCTCTAATTCTGTGGGTGTTTCTTGGCACTTGGTTGCTTTCTTCCTGAGAAGTTTCCTCATGAACGAGCAGAAATCAAATGGTACAGTACAACAACACTTTTTTTTTTTTCCCTCTGCTTGCCCTTCCTAAGCTAAGTCAGTATTCTTCTACGGAGTCCGACTCTGATTCTTCTCCTGGTGCCTTGTTAGTTGTCTGCAGTGCTCCTGGCCCCGGAGCAGACAGCTCAGCAGACCGAGAAGTCCTGCCTTCTTCCCGCATTGTTCTGTTACAAAACGAGCTGCTTGTTCTTTCCTTCCAGCCCCTGGGTTCCCATGCTTTCCGTCGGATACCTTGTATGTTTAATTTGTCAGTGTATCCTTCAAATCTCTTTAAAAAGAACGTTATCCTGACAAATTAGTCATGTTTCTGTTCTGGGGGGTAGGTTGAGACAGCTGTTGCTCATCGCTGCAGTCATGTACTGCCCGCAGCACAGCTCTGGGTTTGTTTTCAGTGCTGCTTCCTGGCTGGGGGGTGCTGATAAAAGCCCACCTGAACGCTTGATTCCATTGACCTCAAAACATCTTTCTCATTCAAATGCCTTCATTTCCCTTGAAAATAATTTTCCAGGGACTCTTGGTCGGCTTGTAGAGACACCTGAGGAAGAGGTGGGACCAAGGGACCTCAGCTGCTCCTTACACATCGCCCCCTCTAAACCCTTCACCATCTTTTAGCCCTCCTTTGGACACACTCTAATAGTTTATATCGTATTGCAGCACCCAAATCCACACCCAGTATTTGAGGTGAGGCCGCAGCAGAGCCAGAGCAGCACAATCCCCTCCCTCCACCCCCCAGCACTGCCGTGCCTGATGCACCCCAACGCATCCAATAACCTCAGACCGAGGGCGGACAGAAACTTTAGAAGGTTTGGTGGCAGTTCTCAGGTTAAAATGTAGACAGGAGAACAACGAGCAGGGTTAGTGCCGTGCCTTCCACCTACTGCGTGCTGTGCCAAGAGCTACCTGTAACTCGTAGTTCCTTATTTAGCTGGTTACTCACCCCGGTGTCTTCTGGCACCGTTGGGTGTAGCTGAGCCAACCTGATGGCTGCCTGCCATGACAAGGAGGTGGTGTTCTACCCCTCCTAGGGCACGGGGAGGGCAGCATTCATCTGCTAGATACAGGAGCTAAACAGACCTAAAACTGGTCATACCAGAAGGCCAAATTTCTGAGCGATCCAGCGTTTCCAGCCCGTCTGTGGAACAGTTCTGTGGAAATCTAAAAGCACCGAGTGAGGGAGGGGAGCCACACAGCTAGCACGAGGGGAACAGCAGCTGCTGCTGCTTATGCTGCTGTGGAGCCACAGTTTTTGGACTTAGCCTCTGAAAGGTGGAGTTATTCTGTGTTTGGGGGCAAAGGAGTGTTGGCTAGGAATGTAAAAAAATTTAAAAAAAATCTTTTAAATTGCTGCTTAAGCCATTCTCAAATTGCTGTTTTCACTGCCATGCGTATTTGTTTGCTACAAATTACTGTTAACTAAATACTTTTAACAAGTTATTTTACCTGTGTAAGGAACATAAGATCACTTCTTTTAGTGTTATACCAAGAAAAGGAGAGCTGCTCAGCAGGGTTATACCAGTGAACCTCACCTAATGCATTGCTCTTGGATCAGCTCTGATTAAAACTTGGGGTGAAAAATGTCTCCAACAGTAAAAATCGTAACTTGCTGGCATCTGAAATGTGGTCTTCAATATCTTGCAAGCTTTGATTTTTATCTTTTGTGAGTGTCTTGGAGCAACTTAAACTACAGATGCGTATGTTTGTGCCCAGTAATGGGAAAGAACGTGTGTTTTCTTTCCAGTAACTGGGTTCTTCAGTACACGTGAGACTGATATAAGTACGCTTCTACTCTTCCCCATTTCCCTTTATTTGCCATCAGCCAGGAGGAGCTGCTTTTCCTAACAGTGGTCCAGGCTGGAGCGTCTGATGTTGGGCAGTTGGACTTGGTAGCTCCTGTAAGGAAGCTCTAGAGAAGGACTCCTGTGTCTGTATGTGGTTTGCCATCCTCTGTTTGTCTACCCAGGCAGTTTGAGCATATTTTTGATGTAGTGTTCCAAGCTGTCTTTCCTGCTTTTTAAAGGATCTTTGCAATGAAGCAGTTAATTTCATAGTGAACTTGGAAGTGGCAGTTACCCAAACAATTGTTTCGGTTCCTGAGGAATCTTTGTGTTTGCAGCCATCTGAGAGCTGGTAACGCCAGCAGCTCTCCATCTAATCGTGAGGAGCAGGGCTGCTGCAGCGGCACGATTGTGGGCTGTGGTGGAACTAACTCTTAGCTGAAAGAAAACACCTTTTGTGGAACACAGTGCCTGTGGTTCCAGGAACAAACTTTAGGAGTGATCAGCTACCAGCACAGAAATACAAGGAGGGTAATAAGATAAAAAAGCTCGTGGCTTTGTGTTGTTGAAACTGGGAAACGTGCACGGTTCAGGATCTTCTTGCTGGGCCTGCCTGCTGGGGTACAGCACAGAAAGGCAGCCTGCGGCTTGCAGGAAACACAGCTGGAAACTTCCTATCGGCTTTTATGTAGGGCTGTTCGAAGGCTTTTCAGTGTGTGCTGGCCATGTGTGTTACATGCAGGTTCCTGTTGTCCATCTGCAGGCAATTCTTTCTCTTTTTTTCTTGAAGGCCTTGAAATTCTGAGGGGGAAGCCGCAGTAGAAAAGCACCCCGAGTGGCAGCAAAGGGATGAGTGGAACTGAAGGTGTCTCTGCAGGGGATCTCTGAGAAATGGTTTCACTGTGGAAGTTTCCTTTTCACTTGGGAGGAGTATTCAGACACAAACTCCACCAAAGAGCTCTCTAAATAGATAATTACACCTAGTGCCAGGTCCCGCCGTGATCTGAGTCAGCACTGCTGAGTAGTTCATCCTTGTTTTTTTTTTTTGGGGGGGGGAAAAGCCACAATGTTTTTCAAAATATTTGCTGTCTGAAATAAAGTTACAGCATCTCTGTCATAGGGGAGGGTGGGAGAGAAAGGAGTAAAAATGGCTTGGTGTTAAGTACGAAAGGTGGTGGGGTGGATTGGGAGGGGAAATAGCTTGATCTTCTCTTTAAAGGATCCCTGCCTGTTAGGAATAAGGTGAGGGTGTGTGATGACTTTCCCCTATAAAAGGCCTTAAGACAGGCTGTAATCAGGTGCTTAAATAGTCCAAAAGTCTTGTAACCTTTCAGGTAACTTCTGCGTGTGCTCTGTCTATAAAAAATTACAGAAGGAAGCCCTGGGGGTTGGAGCATTTTGCCTTCACCTCTGACTTGTGGGGAGGGAGTGCACATGGAGAACGTCCTCTTGCAGCACAGCTTTCTGATCCATCTTCAAGAAACGGGCTTTCACTAGGGAACACCCCACAGAAACAAACTCACTCGTAGTGGACTCTCCTCTCCTGATCCCTGCTACAGATTAAGATGCCTCCTGCTGGGAATCTGTTCTGTTGGTGAGCCAGGCAGCATTCGGTTCATCAGCTGTAGGAAGCTGAGGTCTGGCTGGAGGCAGCATCCTAAATCGTGGTGTAGGTCCAGCAAATGTATTCCCCAGGGCTTCTTTGCAGCTGCCTTTGCTGAGTCAGGACTCCTGGAGCTGTCTGGTGCCATTCCAGCCTTGCACACGTTACGGGAGGTACAGGAGCAGTTTGTGAAAGGTGTACGTCAGGCTTCTGCCTCGGGGAGAGGGAATACAATTGCCAGAAGTGGCAGGGATGGGCTGTGCTTGGCGCTGCTGCCATGCCACTGCAGCTTGTGCTCCCCTAGGAGCTCCCCTAGGAGGCCCTGCTACAGCTCGGGGCATCCCTTACTGTAACTGGGCTTCTGCAAATGAGATCCGGATGCAAATCTAATCCTGGATACCTCAATCCCTTCTTCCAGCAGGAGCAGAGGGTCTGCGTTACTTCTTGTCCGTGTTGTGCACCCTTCTGCTATCAACACCTGATCACGTTGGTGATTTGGGGTGAAAGAATAGCCAGGATGTGTATGTACCTCCTGCCCGTGGGGTAAATTGAGGAGTCCTGAGCCTGCTGGAGACCTCTTCTCCTTTCAGCAGCCACACACACCAATAACTCACACACAGTTCTCGTACAAAGAGCAAGCTGGAGGCAGCTCCTCGGTACTCGTGGGTAGCTGAAGGGCTTGGAAGGTCCTGAATATCCTTTCCAGTTGCCACTTGACGACACCACGTCGAGCATACGAGGTAGCGCAGCGGGGCGTATGTTTTGCATGTGTAGTTTGTGGCTGCTACAGCAGGGCATTATGCTGGCCTGTGGTGTCAGGATCTGCAGAAACAAACCTCAGTTCCAGCTGGACAATTGCATCCTTGTTTAGATCCTGCTGGAGTTCCCTCGCTGTTTTTGTAGCTGTTAAACACAGGGCTCACAGATCACCGTCTTGCGCTTCTGAGCGTTTCCAATCTGAACTTTCCATCCTCGGGGAAGGAACCGGCTGCTTTGTGGTGCCTGGGGGATGTGCCCGACGCTGATTTCTGAGCTGGGAGACAAACTCGGGTGAGGTAGCAGCACCGAGCCAACCCCACACATCCCAAATGGGTGAAGATTGTTCAGGTCTGGTTAAAAGTTTGTGTTCAGAGCATATGCTGAGCAAGAAGAGGGTTTCGAGGCACATCTTTACCACGCTGGTCCATGCAGAGGTCAGAGCTGTGCCTGCCGTTCCCGACCTTGCCTGATTAAAGCTGGCAACAAGCTCACTCAGCAATTACTGCCCTCGCTGCATTTGCATAACTGGTGGTAGGCCGACAGAACGGTACCCAGCGATGCCGTGCTCTGCGAAGGGTGACATCTTTTCAGCTAAAAACAGTTGCTGGCTTTGCAGTTCATCAGCTATTTGATATATATTTAAAAAAAAAAGCTGATTATATGCAAAGTAACATTGTCTCCTCCACCTCCTCCTTCTAGTTTGCTCTTCAAAAAGAAAGCCAGCCATAGCTCGCCCTGCTGCAGGGTCAGGGAATTCACTTTGTGCAGCCAGTAGCCATGGAAGCTGTTGAGGAAGCTGGGGGGTGATAAGCTGTTGCTATATTACAGAGTTACATAAAGCGTCCTCTGTTCCCGACTGCCTTTTTTGACCTCCCTTATGCCTGCCCTTGCCGAGTCAGTACCAGTTCCCCTTTGGTATCATCTTATAAAGGCTGCTTCGCACCAGCCTTGTCCGAGTCAATCTGCCTCATTCTTCCCCTATCGGTTTGCTCGCATTGTTTCCTAATCTCTTATCAATTTCTCCTAGCTCCTGCTGTTTTCACTCCTGGTCCTGACCTTTATAGGAACATAAATCCAACAAATGATTTATTTTTTTTTTCTGCTTCTTTCCAGTTGAACTCTCTTCTGTATTCCTCTGGAACTGCTGCTTGGGTTTTGGTGGGGAAAGGGCTTCTTTAAAGAGTAGGGGGAGCTGGAAATGAAGGACTTAACTTGACACGCAGAGAGACTGCCTGTATGCTACAGGAGCTGCTACAGGGGAGTTCCATCTTGGCTTCTGTAGGATTGGACTAAAACTGTGCTGAGCCACCCTGTGGAAGTGACATTTTCTCTGGCACTAGAGGATTAATTTTGAGCACATGTAGCAAACGAGGATTTCGAGGTTTATAGCTTTGTAACACCCAGTTCTTCAATGGTTCGTAGGTAGTTCAGGTTTGGTTTTTGTTTTTTTTTCCTTGTTCTGCAAAAGCACAGCATGACCAAGTTCCTGCACGGTGTTACAGGATTGCAAGGGTGCACGTCTGATAGGGAGGTTAACCTTGACTGAGCTGCAGGTACCTGCCGTAAAGAACGGAGGGCCAAAGGGCTTTTAAAAAAAAGTAACATACCCAAGCAGATCTAAAGACTGTACACATGTGCATCTAAGCTTGATAAATGCAAAATTAATTTAATATAGATTGGATCGTGTGTCCTTGTTACAGACAAATCACGTTTAACAACAACAACAAAAATTACAAAAAAAAGAGTCCAGCCCCAGTGGATCCTGTTTTCATAAATGAACTGTGGGATTTGTGAGGTTTTGTGTAACATAGTTTGAATGGAGCGGTGCCGATTGGGGAACTTGTTATCAGAGCAATATTAACTTAAGGCTTAGTTAAGCCTGATGCTACTTAAATTTCCAACTTGCTTTGTACGTAATTGGAGTTCAGGTACCAAGTGTGCACAGTCAATAGCTTGCTGTTAGGGAAACAAAACCGAAACATAACCCTTTAGTACTGAAGTCCTTTCTTGTCAAGGAGAAGCAATGCATTTGCCCGTGTGCTATTAAATTGTAAAGGAAAGAAGTGAATTGCAAAGTGCAGGACGATGAACTGTCTGTCTAGATCTGAAAGCACGGATTTGAGTCTTGCTTTAGGGATGTCCTGCAATGGTGTTCAGTTGATTTGGCATGCTTTTTACTCTTTTTTTTTTTTTAAGGTTATTTAAATAAAACAACATAATGTTTTTACTTACAGCACTTGAAGAATCGGAAAGTGACATTTATGTGCGATTCATGAGGTCACACAAGTGTTATGACATTGTTCCAACAAGCTCTAAGCTTGTTGTTTTCGACACTACGCTACAAGTGAGTATTCTCCTTTCAGTCTGCCTTTGCTTGCAGTTCTCTTTTTTTTTTTTAATGGGCGTGTGTTTCCTGAGTGTTCAATGAAATCTGAGCAGCTCTCCCGTAATGCTGTGCTTTGAATACAAGCCCCCATATTGTTTCAACTGTATCCTTCGTGCTCTGCTAGAGGAGGAGCTGTGGGGAGGCTTCCTGGTTGAACAGAATGAGAAGGCGACTTGTTGGAGCCGGAGTCACTCACTGGGAAAAGGTTCAGAAAAATCCAAATTTATATTGGCTTCTTTGTGGCTGTGAAAATTTACGTAAAGCCATCTCACATATAAAGACCCCTGTGCAGCAGTTAGAGCATCTAGGTGTTCTGAGCCTGTTCCTGCTATGTTGCTACGATGATTTAGGGCTGGAATGGATGGCTTAATGACACAAATTACTACAGTCTCCAGAAAATTTTTGTTTTCAGTTTCTCATTTTGCTTTTAATCAGTAAATCATCATCTGCTAGGCTCTTGGCTCTGTGGGAAGCGTTTAGTTGCCAAAAGATGGCAATAGCTGCCTGCTACAGAAATGGAGTAATCTGTTCTGCACTGTGGTAGAGCTCTGTGGCTTTTTGTTTCCTGGATTTTGCAATTGATGTTTTTTGGGGGGTGGATTTCTTTTTCGTTTTGTCTTTGGTCTGTTTCCTTTCAAAGGTGCTCTGCTCTGGCTTCACTGTGCATGTTAAGTACTTTGTCATGGAATGTGCTTAGACTCCAGCCTTCCACAGTCAGAGAGAACCATATAACAGATACTTGGTCCCAAAATATTCACAGAATAATCTTGCATGTTGGATACTAGTGAATAGTGGAGGATTATTAATTAGTACCACGATCTAAAAGGTAGAAATCCTCCTTACACGACAGGGCAAAGTATTATGGCAGGTCATGAGTACTGCACACAAAGTAGTCTGTATAAGGACCAAGAGCATCCTTCTTGAGTTGATTGCCAGACTCACAGGCAGAAACAGATGGTGTAAGGAAGGCTGGGGAGATAATTAGAGCACTCTGTCCCTTCGTGCTTTGTGTGATTGTGATCCTGATGCGTGGAATGTGGAGACTGATTTGTGCAGGCTGAGGTCCTTTTCACTAAAGAGCGTTGTGACCAGGGCATAGCACTGGTGGTCGGTTCTGCAGCGTGACTAAAAGCACCACGGCTTTAGTTACTGCTCAAGAAAAAGCAGCTTGTAGCTTCCACAATGGGCTTCTTGATTATCCAGGCATCTCACTCATGAAGGAGTTTATTAATCTCTTTAGACACAGAGCACGCTGAGGATTCAATATATTGTCTCTGATACTGCTATCTTGGCTGAGTTCTCCCAGGTAAGTATCCAACCGTTGTTGGAATTCAATTAAAACTTGAGCAGGGCTGTGGTGACGTTTCTGCCCACGTGCTGTAGGACTTCCTGCAGCTTAACTGATCTGGTGGCAGAGAAGGCAGTGCTGAACGCAACGATTAACCTGGCAGGAGGCAGTGGTGATTGTTTTCTCCTCCATTCAGGCAGCCGGACTTTTCTCCTAGGAGCTTCTTGTGTTTAAGCACCTTGGTATGAAGGAACAGTTGCTTCTTCCCCAAGGGTGCTTCCATGTCCTTGACTGGATGCTGGATTTTGTGGTGAAAAGACGTCTGGCCTGCAATTAGATGGTTGTAACCACTGGTTGTAGAGGAAGAGCTTTCAAGCACGCAGACGTCAATCCCACAGAGTTCAAAGGTTCGTGTAGCTGACTTCCCTTCTATCTGCCATGTCTTGACTGTTCGGAGTCTTTCAACTGCATCTGCTCTTGCAGTTAGCAGTCACGTAGGCTCTGATTGTGCAAGTCCTGAAAGCTCTGGTGAAGATTTGACATTCAGACATCATGAATACTTCACCCTAGGCTCTTCTGGCTCATTCTTGTTCAGTTTTCTTTGTCCCACAGAAGCTTGCTCCCACGGGAGTCAGATTGTGCTGATGTTTTCACCACCTCAGAAGAAAACAGTGCTACATCTCTGTGGCTCCTTTCCTTTTGCCAGGAAGAGAACGGCTGTCAATTCTGAACTAAGAATTGATTTCAGATCCTGAAAGGCCAAATGTGATTTGATACGATGGTGATTTTGGTGCTAACTGGTGCTCTTTCAGCTCTTCTAAACGATGTAGCTCTTTTGTTCCCGAGGTTTTGTTCTCATACTGAGGTAATCTGCTGGGAGTTGCTATCTGCTGCTTGTGGCACGGCTCACAACTTGCTGACTTCTCAGCTGGCAGCGGCCAAAAAGTGGTCAAAAGCTTGAGCTTGGTCATTACTGCAGTCAGAAAGATGAATTCTTCCTCTTTATTACATGAGCTGGTGAATCTTGGAGCTGTTAGGGCAGATTCCCCAAATCTGTAGATGAATTACAGAGAATGATCCCCGATACCAGCCTTCCTCACCGGAGCTGTGTTGAAATAACGCTATTAACATCAAGAGCTTGGGCTGTCATCTCCAGTTGGTGAGGTAATGATCAGAAAAGCAGGGTTTTAGTGAAAGAACCTTGTGAATATTTGTTGTAAAGACAAATGGGTAACTTAATGGTAACAGAAAACGTTTCACTTGACTTCCACCAAATCCCTGTCTTAGTTGAGATCCTTAATAATGGCTGTGTGTGAAGCTGGAGAAGAACGAAGGGTGTACCTCGGTCTGTGATCATGGGGCATGTTCTGAGCCTTCTCCAGGTGTTTGGAAGCAGTGGTGGCAGGAAGGAGCGGTAGAGGGGAGCCTGCAGTTGTTCATTCAGCCTCTGGTATGTGACAAACATGAACAGTATCTTTAGCATCATGCTTGAACTTTGATATTTCAGACTTCGTGCCATTAAATTTAATCCCAATTGCTTTGCTCTCTCATTTATAACATAATATTAAGCTATGCTTGTCCTCCAACACTGATGCTGTCTTCCAACTTCCCACATTTTGCAAAAAGAGTAAATTGCAGGGTTATTTAAGAAAACATTAAGCGGCCTGTTCCCAACATTCACGTTGGGCTAGGCTGCAAGATTTTCAAAATCCTTCCCTTCAGTATCTCCCTTCTTTGCCTAGTGCATTGTGTTAACGTTCCACCTCCAGTATCTTAGATACTCAGTGTCTTGTCAGCATGGCTGGTGCACGTACATGTGTCTGGAATATGCGTTAGAACAGCTCCTAAATGGCTAAATTAAAAGGAGGAGAAGGTACCTTGTAAGGGTAGCCAGATTTTTCTGGTTCTTATATATAAATAACTAATACGAAGTCTTGTACTAGAAAATTGATTCATCTTTTGATGACACAGGCTTCTGGAACATCCAGTGTCCTCAGAGTGAGAGGCTCTCGTATATATTTGTCTTCCCTGGATCTGTTTCTCTTCTACCCAATGAGTTTCTCCTAATTTAAGAACAAGAAAAAAGCTTGAAGCTCTCAAATGTCTCAAAATCGAGTTTAGGTTTTGAATAGTGCTAGAGCTTAAAACAAGGCTCACTTCTTTGCCTTGCTTAGTGTTTAAGCTTGTCGAATCAATGGGAGAAGACAGAAGAAAGCAGTGCAGCTCCATTTCATCCTTTCCTCGGAAGATTGCCGCTGGGTTTGTGTTTGACTGTGGTATCGGGTCTCCCTCTGCTGGACAGAAGTCGCAGCACGCATCGCTTCTGCCCTGGAAAATTGGCCATGGGATATGAGAAGTACATCAAAACTGGTAACTGTAGGAAAACTGGAGGTGGTCACTGATACCACACAACACAGGCCGTACCACTAAAGTGACATCTTTTCATTAAAAAGGTGTAGTCCCGGTATCTCGGAGGGTTTTAGTGTTTTAAAAAAATTGTAAAAATCTCATTTTATCCTTGAATGAGGAGATAAGGCTTCCTCTCAGCTTTGCACCTGAAATAGCAGCAGGAGGAGCAGCTAATGAAGACCAGGAATAGGACTGAACAGGCTGACAGGCCGCTTGTTTCTTCATCAGCTCTGGGAGCTTTGTGGCCTCTGATCCTATGGGAAGGGAGAAATGTGCTGGGCTTCAGCTGAGGAAGGCTTTTATCTTTCTTCAACACACACTGAAGAAATTTTAAAGTCTGATCTGAGCATGAAGAGTTGAGAGCCAGGTAGATGTTAGGAGCCATCCTGTGAAGTTTGGAGATCTGACTCAGTGGAAAGTTTGGAAATCAGACTCCAGGAAAGCACTGAGCAGGGTGCAGCTTTACTGGTTACCTGCGTGTGTGTTCGGTGAGGTGGCTGAGTACAAGTATTAAGGCATTTAACATGGCAATATGCAGGGGAAATTTCACTTTTTTGTGTTACTGCCCCAGTTTGACTTAGGTCTGTTGCACACAAAACATCACACTGTTCTTTTCCACCCCATCATGAATTTTATTTGAATATTTAAAGGAAGTGGCTCTTAACAACATAGCTTATAGCAGTTTCCTGAAGCTTATCTCTATAAGGTTATTTAAGGCTAGACCTTTGTCTGGCCTTCAAACAAATTTATTACTTACATATATTTTGTCGCTGGCTACAAAACAAGCTAGTGCTTCTCCATCTACCCTCTAAAAGAAAAGTAAAAGGTAAGGATAGGACAGGGACTTCCCTGCTACATAGCAGCAGTAATCTGCAGTCCCATGAGCAGGATAATAGCACACTTATTTAGTGGCTGTGTCTTGTGAAGTCTGTATAAGCTCTCAGGGGGGGTAAAAAGCTCTAACCTTTGGCTACATGATATCCTTATCTCTTAAGTTTGTTTTAGTACGAAAGCACACATGGCTTTTTGCTCAGTATGATACCGAAGTTCTTTTTGAGGTCGAGTATTTCATAAACTAATAATTTTTTTCTATGGAAGCACTCATCAGAACAAGCTTTCAGAGCTCTTTGTCTTCTATCCTAAAGAAATCCTGGATGATTGCGTGATTTCAAGATTGCATTACTTAACCTTTCTGTTCAATTAAGTTTAAGTTGGTAATGAACCAGATATTACTACTAAGAGACTTCTTTCAGTAACTATCGCACCCTAGTAGAAGCTCAACTGCTTATTTTTCTACTGCATAACGAGAAAAAATATTTGGGATAATCTCCTGGGAGCTTCATTTGTGGTCTAACAAGCTGGAAGTAGATCACATCTGCGGAGCAAGCAGTGGATTCCACATCAGAAGAGTGGAAGAGGATTTGTGTTTCTCTTCCTCGTGCTGAGTCGAAGTAAATGGCTTTCTTCTTGTTCCCTCCAGGTCATTCTTGCCTGGGTGATGAGATAGACCAGGCTTCCAGGAGGACCCCTATAAAATCTTTGGCTCCCAGAACCACACAGCGGCCTCTGGGCTGCTGTGGTACCAGTTTGTGCAGCCTTACAAAGGGGCTGGCTGTTCCTTAACTGGCTTTGAGGTTTTTCCTCTCCGAAGCTGCTAAATTTAAACCAACTCTGTCTGCGTTCCTGAGGAGCGTCAACACCCCTCCTTGCTTCCCCGTCCCACAGAGCTGCAGAAGAACAATGTAAGTCAGCTTCTAGCTGCCTTGTGGGCTGAGACAGACCCCAGGAGAGTTCCCTTCGTTCAGCTCAGGCCAAAATCAGCAGGACAGCGCTGGAAGGCTTTGTTTTCCTTCAGAGTTGCTCCTGTCTCTTGCAGCTAACAAGCACTGGAGCTCCGTTCCTGCAGCTCTCTGAACCAACACGAAGCACTCAGCCCTGAATCTGGGGGGAAGATAATGAGTTCCCCTGTACCAATTAAGTGGTATCTTCATTGACACAGGGTGTAGATAAAGTGTTTGTGCTTGGCTCAGTGAAAGTCATGCATTGTTCTTGCCTTCCCTGCCCCACCCCTGCCACTTTTTTTGGCAAATCTTAATCTGGGAAGGAATTTCTGTCCCCTGTCCAATGCCCAGTGGCTCTGCCCCCGAGACCTCTCTTCTTACTCTTAGCCCACATGAGCATGGCATCGAACAGCAGTCCCTTCAAGCCAGAATTTCTGCTGTCTTAGAAGGCAGACCTGTTTTTTTTTCGGAGAGTCAGAGTGGTATGAGGTAGAAGGGATCTCAAAGCCCACCCTGTGCCACCCCCTGCCATGGGCAGGGCCCCCTCCCAGCAGCCCAGGCTGCCCCCAGCCCCATCCAGCCTGGCCTTGGGCACTGCCAGGGATGGGGCAGCCACAGCTCCTCTGGGCAGCCTGGGGCAGGGCCTCACCGCACTCACAGTGAAGAATTTCCTCCCAATATCTAATCTAAATCTCCCATCTTTCAGTTTAAAGCCACTTCTCCTTGTCGTATCCCAAGAGTCCCTCCCCAGCTCTCCTGCAGCCCCCTTTAGGCCCTGGCAGGCCGCTGTGAGGTCTCCCCGGAGCCTTCTCCTCTCCAGGCTGAACAACCCCAACTCCCTCAGCCTGGCTCCACAGCAGAGCTGCTCCAGCCTCTGGAGAATGAAGTTGAGAATGAAGTAAGGGGGAAAAAGCCAGTGTGAGTCCTTCCAGACCTTTTTGCAAAGATAAGAGATGATGGCTTTCAGATAAGAGATGACGGCTTCCTAGAATCAAGAGTCACCTGCACTCCTGGTAATGGGAGCGAGCAGCAGGGGAGAACGTGCCAAGGAGACATCATTGCAGTTAGATTTAGGCTTGCATCTCCTGAATTGGCTATAAGGTTTGTTTTTTGGGGGGTGTTTGTTTCCCTTTCCCAGCTCTGCCAAGAGCAAGGCAGCGGTAGGGCTGGAAGCCCTTGCCCCATTCTTTGCGTTTTTACATCAAAAGAAGTTGCAAGCCGGGCAGCTCGTAGACATGCACAGAGCAAAGGAACGAAAGGCTGGTTGCGGGGGTGTCGGTTTTATTTTGCAGTACAAGGGTCAGAGCAGAGCCCTGCTGCTTTCCCTGCTAGAGCAAAGAGGGTTTGTGCTGCTCTCGGGTGTCTGACCAAGTGAGAGCTGTTGCAGCGTGCCTGGGCTCTGAGAGAGAAGACTCCGGGTGAGCTGCTGTTGTACCTTCTCGTTCTCCAGTGAGGACAATCTGAGGAAACACGGCCGTCAGGCAGGAGTACTCAGGTAGTGTGAAGTTGGGTGCTCCTAGCACTTGAAAAGGAAAAACTTTTTTCCCTTTTTCAAGGGGTGGTGGAGGTGTAACACCAGTGGGCAGCTCCCACATGGCTCCATCCCACAGGGTCCATCCCCCAGGAGCAAACTGCTCCAGCACGGGTCCCCCACGGGCAGCAGCTCCCCCCAGACCCCCTGCTCCTGCGGGGGCTCCTCTCCACGGGCTGCAGCATGGAGATCTGCTCCATGTGGGACCCATGGGTGCAGGGGGACAGCCTGCTCCACCAGGGGCCTCTCCACAGGCCGCAGGGGAACTTGTGCTGTGTGCCTGGAGCACCTCCTGCCCTCCTGCTGCACTCACCTTGGGTGCTGCAGGGCTGGCTCTCTCACAACTCTTACCTTTCTCTCCCAGCCACTGTTGTGCATCATTTTTTTTCTCCCCTTTCTTAAATCTGCTTTCCCAGAGATGGAAAAGCCACTTCTTGGCTTGGCTCTGGCTAGTGGAGGATCCCTTTCGGAGCTGTCTGGAGCTGACTCTAATCTGTCATGGGGCAGTTGCTGGGCTCTGCTCACAGCAACCACCCCTGCTACCAAACCCTTGCCACATAAACCCAATACAAGGACGCAGTGAGAAGGCATTCTCATGTGGCATTCTTACAGGTATATGGCTGTCATCTTCTACTTCAGCTGTTCTTACCCAGTGGGTGAAAACTGGCTGCTTTCTGCTTTTAACTGAAGTAAAAGTTCAAGAATGCTTTGTTGCTTGTAAACTTTCCCAGGCTAATTGTTTCTCAGCGAGTTCCTGAAAGATCTGAGCTTGATGCTTTCACCCACGTGTGAATTTTATGGGGTGTGGGTTTCCAGGCTCCTCAGTTGTAGCTCTTAAACACCATCGTGAGAACGGCCTCAGGTTTTAAGTTCTCAACTTACCCAGTGAAAGCAGCAATGAGTGTCCCAGCCCACTTCTGATCATCCATCCATCAGGAATTGGACATGGTGAAAGTATCGAGGACCCCACTTTCTTTCTTGACCTCATAAATAGAGATCTCTTGGGGCTGCACTAGGGCCTTTTCAGGTTTGTAAGGCCGGTGCCCTGGTTTGGTTTATGGAGTGAAAGATAAGGCAAGAGAAGTGCACGTTATCACCTTGGATAGCACCTGGAGCACAGGAGTTTGGGAATTTTTTTAACACCCTCCACACTATCAGTCTTTCCTGCCCTTCCTATGCTTCATACTTGCACATCTGAAGCCTCTGTGCTCCTCACTTCTCTCACTTGCCATTTTTTTCAAATTAATGCTGGCACTGAGGCTGTGGTGGCGGGGAGATGTCTGTCAGCACAGCGGGGTTCTCTCTACCCCACTCTGCACTGCTCCTTTCCCCCCAGGATCCTGTGATAGCTTTTCCCTACCATTTTTCCCAGGACAAGAACCTTTTAGCTAAACAAAGGGAACAAGTGATGGTGGTGTTAGCAGCCACCCTCTTTACTTTACGGGGTAGTCCTGGCGGACAAGTTTGAAAGCCACTGGTCGCTTCTGAAAGCTGTAGCCACGTGCATAGCACGTTTAGGTAAAACAATGTGGAAGTACGTGCGTGGACGTGGCATTTTGCACACCAGTTCATCTTCTGTTTTTTTTTCAGAGGCTTTTTCCATGCCCTTGCAAAAACGACCCCTTACCTAAAGTAGTGAGACAGCTGGTGAGGAGTATCACAGCGATGAGAGACCCTTCAGTGCTTCCTATCAGTGAGGAAGAAGCTTTTTGCGTGGCTTGGTGAGATCTTTAGTCTGCTGTGAGTGTTTCAGGTGCCCCTGCCTGGCATTCGGGCTGTTTTGGAGCTTGTAACCCTTAAGGGGTGAGGTTTTCCAAGTATTTGGCTCTGTGGGAACACAGGGCTTCTCGTGTACGGGTCCAACTGCATCTTTCTTGGTAGTGACCCTCACACGGGAGGGAGGCTGTGTCCTCCCTAAGACTTAAAGGGAAAACATTTGGACGGTGTACAAAAGCAACGACCTCTAGAAGTCCTATCTCACCTAAATTATTCTGTGCCTTTACTCAGCACGCTCAAAACTGGTAGAAAGAGCTCCTGTAGTACGAAAAGCTTCTTCAATTCACTGTAGAGCAGTGAAAGGTGACACACAACACGCTGCAGGACTCCAGTCGCTGCTCTTTGCAGTGATGTGACCCTCACCTAAGGGGCAGGATTTTGGAGAAGGTACGTGGTCACGGCGGGTGAGATTCCTCATCTGAGTGCAAGTAGTTTTTGCAAAGCCTTTCCTTTGTTAGGGCCACTACAGGGTTAACAGGAACAAAAGGGCTGTGTTTGGAGAGCGTTTGTTCGTGGGGCTGAGCAATCTCTGGGATCTGGCTGAAGAACAATGGCTTTGGGGAGGTCAGGCCAACACTCAGATCAGAGAGCTGGCCTCCCACGAGCGCTGCTGCTGGGATCGAGGATTAACAGCGCTGCTGGAGGCCTGAGGATGGGACACGGCAGCGACCTTCAAAGCCTCCAGACTGCCCATCGTCTGCAAGGAAGGTCCTCGTGGGGATTTTCTGCACGAACATCACCGAGACATCTAAATGTGCTGGACGGAAGCCCAGCTCCACACCCCAGCGCCTTGGCAGGCCACCGAGCCATGCTTTGGGCAACTGAAATTGGGAAACCACAGGACCTGAAGGGAAGTGTGAGTGGATGAGGGGTGTTTGTGCTTGCGAGCAGCACTAGCAAGTAGGCATGAGGTTGTTTTTTGGTTTGTAATGACCTTGCTGAAATAAGTATTTACATAAAGGCCTGTTGGCACTGCTGTTTGGTTTAGAAGGTGACTGCCTAACGCTTTCCCTGAGGGAAACAGTGGGACTATCATTTAAGCTGTGGTTGGGAAGGACAACCTAGGAAAATGAATATCATTTTCTTTTCTTAAATGTTTGTTTTCTCTTACTTCAGACATTTACTATCCTCGTTCCCAAGCTGAATTCGGTGGCTTTTATGCAGGCTTGAACTCTGAGCTACCTTAGCACATCTATCTGTCCAGCAGGCCGCAGTTTTTCCAAAATCTGTCTTCTAAAGCTAGACGAGGGCATCTAACAGAAGACTTGTGAGGTGCTTTGAGACAAATACTTGCAAATATATCAACGGGTCAGAGGAAGAACTGATCCTTTCAGGAAACTTTCTTTCCTTCCTGGATTGTCTCAGTGTATAGCCTAGTGCATTTTTGGCATTCTCTCTTCAAGTATCGTTTCTGACTGTAAAATAATCCTCAATTTTCCCATCTTGCTAGATGAGTGGCACGAATTTGGAAGCTGCCTGAAGTCTCACGCTTGGCATTTCACGTCTTGTCTCCTGTGGGCATTTCTTCTCAGGTTAGCAGAGTTTATAAGCTCTCCTGAGGAGTTCTGCTGCATGATTCCTATTTGGAAAGAAACCCTTTACTTCTCTGGTGTTACCAGATTAGCTGTTACCTCAGTGCTGCGATGGAGCTTGAATGTGTAACTCATGGAAGACGTAGGATGTAAGTTGACAGTGACCAATAAATCTCGAAACAACCATTCTTCCAAAAGATACCAAAGCTGAAGGCTCTCAGTTTCAGACAGTCTGAGTGTACTTATTTTTTTTTAATGAAGAATAATTAGAACCCACTTTCTTTGCCCCAAGGTGGAGTTAGGCTGTGTGAACTCACCTCTGCCTCTTATCTACTCTCCAAATAGCTCGCTGCTCTTCACTTTCGCTGTGTTAAGACCAAGTGTGATGTTGGTATGTGGGAACGCTTTGTGTGGCTGCCTGGAGGCTTTCTTTGTGGTTTTAGCCTTCCTTAGGAGTCAGTAGGCTCCTGTGGTGGATTTGGAAATGTTTGTTTCACCTGACTCCTCCCTGTGTCAGTGAGGTGCCTTAATACCTCGGGGACCTTTCTATTTAGCCCTTTGCTAGAGAAATACTCCCCGGTGTGTGCATTGTGGTCTTATGTGTGGTGCTGGGTATTTTTTCCCATGTATTTAATTCAGTTTCAGTGCATTTTAGGGATGGTGGTTACAGGGATCATCATTCCTATTCATTGATGGTGCAGCAGAAGCACTGGTAAAGTCAGAAAGGGGCTTGGGGAGCAGTCCTCTGAGGTCAGGAGAGCAGAGGGGCTCCTGGGGATCGCAGAGGAAGCAGGCTGGCTGCAGAGAGGCTGCGAGAAATACAGATTGCTTTCGGAAGCCTCGTCTTAAAGGTGGCTCACCTACAAGAGGATTAACACCAGGCGTGTGAAACGCTGCGTGCAGATTTCTGAAGTGCAGGAGAGGTGATGGGCTCTGGGGCAGCCCAGAGGGCTTATGAAATTTGTAGAATTTTAAAGTGATAAATTACAACACTGAGTCTAATGTCAAATGTTGTATGGCACGGGATTCCGCTGACTGCTTAGCCCTCTTGAAGCCCACAGAGTCTAGAAGCTGGAGATGAAATGAAATTTCTCTTTTTTTTTTTTCCATGCAACTGCTGCTATAGTGAATGGTACCTAGAACATAGTAAAATTTTCAAATCTCAAGCTATGCTTATAAACTGCGTAGTTCTGACAATTATGTTAATTACAGATGATTATTCCCCTCCCCGCTCCCTCCATAAGCATGACCTTTTTAATAATTATCACAGTTAATATCAAAAGGAATAAATTCGCAGCTAATGAGCATATCTTCTCAGCTCTGTCAGCTTATTTCTTCATCAGGGGTTTTCACACAGCATGTTCCCATAATGGAACAAAACCAGGTCTTGCTAAGTTTTTTAAACATCTCAGAAGTAAACAATTTAAGTTTTTTGTGGTGTGTGTGGCTTTTGTTCTGTTTTGAATCCCAGCTATCTTTCTATACTGCGTTCTTCCTAGCAGCTGAGGAAACCTTCTGTCGGTGTCTGACATGCCAAATGAAGAGCAAAGATTTATTTATTTGTTCATTCCTTTTGCAGGTAAAGAAGGCCTTTTTTGCCTTGGTGGCAAATGGTGTGAGAGCAGCTCCACTGTGGGAGAGTAAAAAACAGAGTTTTGTAGGTAGGTGCTTCTAAGGATTGCTGTTAAGGATTACTTGAATTTTCAGGGTGCTGCACTGGTGCTGAACGTGGTTTGGGGCTAGTCATGGTCTAACACCCCGAGACATGCTGGGCTTCTTTGTTTGCTCCTTGTGAGCAAAGAATTTTTGCTGGCTTGCACAGTTTTGTAGTTCTTTGAGAATTGTGATGATTCTTCCAGGTCAACAGCTTCTGTAATTTGTTGTCTAATATGTCTGTTTCTCTGTGCATTTAAAAATAAATGCAACAGTCACCAAAAAATAAAATAAAATTAAATTAGAACTATAAAAAGAAAACATTGCTCCAGTATTCTGATATGCATGGAATACAATCATCTCTTTCTCAGCATGTTCTCAATAAGGTGCTCTCTGATGTGACTAAATACCAGAACTAACTCTGAATACCGCAGGTATTATGTCCCATCCAGGGAGAAATAGGTTTTCTTTGGGCAAGACTGAAAGAGGAGCAGCACAGGGATCATAGTTTTGAATATGACTTCAGGCTTCAGTATTTTTATTCTGGATGATTGTATCAATATGAAAATGTTATATACATAGTTTTGGAATTAAGCAGTTGATTAATCCAATACAAATAGCATGTTACACAGATGTAATGTTTGTTAAATGATACAGTGTGACTTTAAATGGAGAATGTAACTGTATTTCTGTATCTTAAGTATATATCTGAAGAACTTTTTTCTCATCACTTTTTGCAGGAATGTTAACAATTACAGATTTCATTAACATACTGCATAGATACTATAAATCTCCAATGGTAAGTATGACGATGAGCTGCTGTCGGTTGTTAGACTGTACACAAACTGAAATAGCAAACTGCTTGAAGGATGGATTGCCGTTATTTTTAAGCTTCTGGAAGCTTAGCTTTGTCAGGAGTAACTTGTTGAGTTCTTTTGAAAGAGAGGATAGTTTTGTGGTCAAGGCAGTAGGATGGTATCAAGATACCTGGGTTCAATTCCCAGCTCTACCCATGAAAGTCCCACGAGCTTGGGCAGGTAACAGAATTTGTTTGCTTCAGTTATACATGTATAAACACGAGGAATTTCCTTAACAACTACTACCATTTGTTACGTGTTGCCTGCTGCTTCACCATAATGACAGCCTGGGGTTTGGATACCAGGCTCCACTTGGAATTGCAGCTGTTGTCTACTGCATTTGGGGTGAAGGACCTATCCTAACTTACTAATTCAATATTAGACCTAATATAAAATGTGTGAGGGTGAAATACTCGATTATTGATCACACTGCGTGCTTGTGTCCAGGTTGGTTCAAAGCACAGTAATCAGGGCTCTGGATGAGTGTGGAACATCAACCAAAAACGTAGTTGGGGCTGGGGGGAGTGTTTAAAATTATATGAAAAAGTTAGTTGTATTTAAAAATCAAACACGTAGCTACACAGTGTCATTTTATTAATTTATACATTGTCATTTTATTAATTTATACATTTATTTATAAATTTATTTATAAATATTTATAGATTTACATATTAAATTATATATATAAATTATATAAAAATTATAAATATTTATAAGCATTTGTAAATTTATTTATAAATAAATCATCTTTGTCTAATAACTATGATAGAGTTATCCTGAAAGCGATACGTGGAGCTAAGCAGCAAGCTAGCTTGTGTAGGCTTGGGTGCTTTAAAAGGTTACTCAGGTTTTGAAATGATGCTGGAGAACAGACGAGTTAAACTAGTTAAACACAGGGAAATTCTTTAGTTGCAAGGCTGAGTTGCACAATCACTTGGAGATCTCTTGACTTCAATTAACTGTAATTTACCATTCCCATTGGCAGTCAGTTGATGAGATCCTCTTGCTTACATGTTCATACAGACATTTACATCCCTTTCTTGTTCCTGTCAAATCCCAATTCCCCCTCTTCTAATTAAAATATACCTACTGTTCAACCAGCTAAAATATCAAGAACAGTTGGATGAAGCAGACAGCTGATACATTCGGCTTCTCAAAGCTAGTTGGTCATGTTTGTTTTTAAAGTTTCAGAGTTTTTTGGTTTTTTTTTTTGTCTTCTGGGGATTTACAAGGTGGAGTGGAAAAAAGGTGAATGGAAATTGATTGCACGCTGATAATTTCCATATTCTAATGGCCCTCAACCTCCAATAATACCACTTTTTCCATAAAATTTTACCTAAGGTCTAACTGTTGCCACTTACTCGTGTCACCTAACACGCTATTCCATCGGTTGTACCTAAAACAGCCTAATTACAGTATGTCCATTTAACGTTCCCTTACACTTTTTGAAAGGTGATAAAAGAACAGAATAGTCCATTTGGAAGGAGCTTTCAAAGATCATCTGGTTCAACTGCCTGACTGTATCAGGGCTAACCAAAAGTTAAAGCACACGAGTGAGGGCATTACCACAATATCTCTTGAGCACTGCCAGGCAGGGGGCATAACCACCTTGATGGGAAGCCTTTTCCAGTGTTGGACCACCCTCATGGTAAAGAAATATTTTCTAATGTCCAGTCTGAGCCTCCCCTGGTGCAGCTGTGTGCCGTTACCCTGCGTCCTGTCACCAGTCAGCTGGACGCAGTGACCAGCACCTTCCTCTTGCACTTCTCCTGCTTGGGAAGTTGTAGAGAGCGATGAGAGAGTTGTAGAGGGCATTGAGCCTGCTGCCACCAGCCGCCCCAGCTCCCTTTCTGCCCAGCTGCTCTCCAGCCACTCATCATTGCTGCATCCCAGGTGCAGCACCCAGCATTTCCCTTTTGCTGAACCTCCTGCTGCTCCTTATTACCCAGTGCTGCCATCCAGGCAGTCAAAAGCACCCCCAGGTTTAGTGTCAGCAGCAAACTGAGAACACCCTGCATCCAGATACTGATAGAAATGTTGAACAGCAATCCAGAAGTAGTCTCTTTTGGTCCAAAGACAAATGTAGCAGGCTTTGTAGACGCTCCTACACTTCACCTATAAACTTTCCAGCTTCAGCAGGGTTTATAGGTTTTTCTGAACCTAGAGGAACCTAAACCAGCAGAAAATAAGTAACTTTCACTATTTATTTTTTGTCTGTTTGGTGCCCCGTACCAGCTGAGCACAGGTTAGGTGATCAGCATTGCATGCTCTCAGCAGTTCTGCTGCACCAGCGTGGCGTAGATGCAGCTCCCAAAAACGTTTGAAGAATGTGACATCAGTAAAAGATGAAACTTGGGGAGAAAAAAATAAATATAACGGTGATTCTTCTGGTTGAGCTGAGCACTAAACCAAGCGCTGCTGCTTGTTTGTAGTCCAGCAAGAGTGAAATTAATCTCTTTTTAGCATTAAGTAGTGATCGGGATAAGCTCTTTACTTGGTTAGGTGGGTGAGGTATCCTCAGAGGGTTTACCCAGCGTGATTGTTTTAAGGTGAGGTGAATTACTGAGGAGGTGCCTTTGAGCCTAGCAGAGATCCAGACGGCAACCTGGGCAGGGGGAAAAATCTCTCCTGTCCCTTGAGCTGGCAGGTCCAGTATGGCTCTGCGCATCGAGCAGGATTGCACCCTTTTCTCTTGTGTTGCCAAGAAATGTTGTTGTGGACTGGGCAGTTAATTAGCTGGGATTCTTACTCTAAATGTTAAATTGCCTCCAATGAAATACAAGGAAATTAACGAGATTATTAATATATAGGCAATTATTTTGGGCTTAAAATTATTGCTTTCAAGTGAAATTTTCCATGTACCTATTGCAGGTTCAGATCTATGAATTGGAGGAGCACAAGATAGAAACCTGGAGGGGTAAGATTGTTTACTGCTTGATTCCTAATTACGTGTTCTAATATTGTTCAGCATAGAATTCAGCATTCTTAGTTAATCATAGACATAACTAGTTTATCTCTGCATACTTTTAATGAAAGCAGGAGTAGCAAAAGCTTGTCTGCATGTTCCTGCTGCTTATTTTTTCTACCTGAAACAATCTGAACCAGAGTGATCATGCTTTGTATGTACTGCTTCACTGATCTTCCTGATTAGTACCTTCTCACTCTTTCCTAAGAGAAGCAAATTAAGCAGAGGAAGAGGCTTTACATGGCTGTAGAGGTGGTGGGAGTATCTGGCATGGAAATGTATCTGAACCAGGATGCAAAATGAGTATCAGATGAATGGGTGCTGACTGAACTGAGATGAGCAACACGTCACGCCTGAGCAAATTGTATGCTGTGACTAGAAATTAATAGAATATGGTTGGGTGTGACCAGAAGTGCTGAATGCAGGGAGAAACTTTAATGGAAAAAAATGACTCTGTGCCATATAATAACATACAGAAATCCTCTATGGAGGAGATAAACCCCTTCAGAAAAGAGGAAAGTGGTAAAGTAAAATTGTTGGCTGTTGTTGCAGTGACCCCTGGTGGTAATCAGTTACTCCTTTTAAAACTTTGGATTCTTTTTAATGTCAGTACAGGTAAACGTGTGTAAGAGGTAGAACATCTAAATAGACTGTATATACTTTGTCTCTTCTGTCCACTTAATTTTGTACTAAGGAATTCATAAAATGCTTTCTTTAAAATGTTGATGTTTTCATGTAAATGATAATGGTGTCTTTTCCTATACGCAGAGCTTTATTTACAAGAGACGTTTAAACCTTTAGTGAACATCTCCCCAGATGCAAGGTAAGATTTTCCTTTCATTTTGCTTAACTTGAAATAAACAAACTCCGTCTCAACACTGAATTTTTGTTCTGCTTTCTTACTAGGTTGCGTTCATTAAAATCTAAATTACCTTAGTTCAGTAGGTATCTTTTTGTCTCAATGGAATTTTAAAGGAATGGTTTTTAAATTGCCATTGTACCTTATTTACCAAAGGTAATTTGAGCAACAGCTTTAGCTGATCGCTATAAAACTTCCATCCTTTTTAATCTTGCAATAGGAGAGTGCAGTTCTGATTCTTACTTTCAGTTGCTGGAATAGGATTGTTTATACCCAATCAAAGGAAACTAATGAAGGGAATTAGTGATTACCTCGACGTAATGGTATGCTAGATCCTTAGCTACAATTAATTCATGAATAAGTTATTAAATTTAGTCATGGCGAATGTGTTTGAATGATAACTGCTTGCAAAAAATATCTTATGAGAAGAAAATAGTGATTGCTTTCAAAGGTTCAAAAAGAGATGTATAAAAATGAAGATAATGCAGTAGGATATGTTTAAAAGGCTACAGAAAGTCAGCTTAAGTCCCGATCCAGAAAGGGTCTTGTGACAGTTGGACTGCAACACTTAGGACTAGTTAAATGCTGACTTCAGGAGTGGAATCTGAACTGCAATATGGGGAATTTTGGCTTCGTGTGTATGTAATGGAGATAGTTCATCCCTGTAAGGGACTGAGAACATGCAAAGTTCTTACTGAATGTATTCCTTGCTAATTTATTATAATTGGCAGTAAACTGTTTTTATTGCAGTCTTATTAGGACCAAAATCAGTGATACTTACAGGAGAATAGACGTGCATAGGTTGGAATATTGCTAAATCATAGGCTGTAATACAGAGGAATGGAGTCTGGAGCAGTGTTTCAGATCTCCTGAGAATAACTACTTGCTAATACCTGGTGGTAATTCAGTGAAATGATTAGATAATTGTTTTGGCTTAATTGCATGCATACAGTTATCCATAAAAATGTTCTTCCTAGAAAATGTTACAGAAGGTTGGGATTGAGATGTGTTAATTGCAGGAACAATTATTTTCACTGTTTGTCTCTGAACAGAAGAGACAGCAGTGAGGACAGCAGACATTTGAAAAACAATCTACACTTGTAGAAAGGAAAGGAGAAATACTTATTTACCACAGAAAATCACTTTTTTGTCACTACATTATTACTGGTTTAGGATGTTTGTAAGCAGATCACTATAGATAGTTTGAAATCCCTTAGCTTGTAAATCTGTATATATATCACTTAACGTTACTTGTTGGTGGCTAAAATTCTTTTTTTTTTTTTCTCCTCAGCCTTTTTGATGCTGTATATTCATTGATCAAAAACAAAATCCACAGATTGCCAGTTATAGATCCTGTCAGTGGAAATGCACTTTATATACTTACCCATAAAAGAATCCTGAAGTTCCTCCAGCTTTTTGTAAGTACTTAAAGTTATGTTTTGCTTTAACTGCCTCCTCACACCCAGGTAGACATCTGAAATATTAATGTAAGCCTTAGTTCAGAAACTTCTTTATAATCTTTGATATTTGAGCACTACATTTTGTTTTTGTATGTCTTTTTTTTTTTTTATAAGAAAGAAGTTGGCTTGATGGAGTACCCATACACTTCTTTATTTTTAGTCATTTAAAACAAAAACAAACAAAACCAACTAAACACAAGGGTCTTGTCTTGACTTTTTGAGTATTTTGGTGTCCTTTTCTGGATGGTCTATGCAGCTTCATAAGCTTCCTTGATTACGTGGATAGAATAATGAATAATCTCCCAGAGACGAGACTGTCGTAATTCATTGTACCATACATTGGTCACAGGAATAGACAGGAGGCCAAACAAAGCACCAGGAGTTCAAAATAAGCACAAAGCATGCAGAATCTTCAGTTTCAGTGGCAATGACATAGCTCAGGATCAAAAGCTTTTAGTGATACAAAAATAAACTGACAAGCAAAAAAAAAAAAAAGAAACCCCAACACCTAGTTACATAGTCTTAATGTAGAGCTTTAAACAGTAGTAACGCTTCTAGATCTAAGCTTGTTTTGGCTTTATGTAAATTTAAAAGCAGATTACTGTAATGATCTGTAACAATCATGTGGAGCCTATAGATGGATGAGTGAATACAGATTTCCTGATGTATGTGCCAGTCGCTAGGGAAACCTGATACCTGTAGCACATCTTGCAGAAAACTGCACTGTAAATACATTCATTCTGCTTTTCCTAGATGTCAGAGATGCCAAAGCCTGCCTTTATGAAGAAGAATCTGGATGAACTTGGAATAGGAACTTATCACAACATTGCCTTCATACATCCAGACACTCCTATCATTAAAGCCTTGAATATATTTGTAGAGAGAAGGATATCGGCGTTACCCGTTGTGGATGAGTCAGGTGTGTGTTCGTTCTTCTGTAATAAGAGCGTGGTTAAGATAAATGAATGATTTATTCCCTGCCCTCCCCACATATATATATATATAAATATATATATATATTATATATACATATATAAAACTCAAACATATATGCATTTTATATACAGTATATATAACATTAAATAAATATTATAACATATTGAAAAAGTACTTATGCAAGATGTAGGTTGATGGGACTGAAAGAGCTCATCATGAGTTGGGGGGTTTTTGTCTTGTTTGCTTTTTTTTTTTCCATTTTCCTTCTTGACTCGTCTCTTTGCTTTCTGTGTAATGATAAGATATCATGCAAACAGGATGTAAGAAAATGAACTTCATATTTGAAACACTTTGTTAACGTATATTTTTCTTTCTAGGAAAAGTTGTAGATATTTATTCCAAATTTGATGTAATAGTAAGTATTTCTTTTATATTCTATTACATATTTTATATGTAGTAAGCATTTAGAAATGAATTTGTTAATATATATCGATTGTGGCTATTTTGTTCCTTAGGCTTTAGTTAGCCAACTGAATAAGACAGATTCAATTCACCCTACACAGTGTGCACTTCTTGCATGACGTTTTGACAAGGAGTCTCCTGAAGGACACTCCTATTTCTTCATCTGTTCTTTGCCTAATTCTTGAACACAGGCGACCACACTGGTGTATGGTTTTTCATGGAAGGTTTACTTGTTTTCTTGTGCTGGCATTTACGTTGCTTCATGTCTATCTTCTGGTAATAGAGGACGATTTTTGCCTCTCACTGATGCACATGACTGTTAATAGTTATCCTCTGACTGAAGTACTAGCACATCTAGATTTTTCTGTTGATCAGGCTGGTATCTTAGACTATAGTAAAACATTCTATAAGATCTTAGTTGCATGAGCATATCCTCAATATTCTTCAAGTGCACCCCACTAATGCTATTCCAGTTGTCAGGGTCATCTACTTACTGTAGATGTACACTCGATGTGTATCTGTTTCAATGATTCCAGTAGTGTTGTCTCATCAGTAAATTTCATTTCCTACTCAGGTAAGACAAAATGTATTTCCTTTGCATCCTTCCTGCAAGGAAGACTTTTGCTAGTCTGGACGAAGTCCTTTTGCTCCAAGCAGGCTACTGTTCTTAGAATGCAAGTTGGAAATGTTTAATTTAATCTTTTAACTTTGTTGCTTTTACTGGTGATGGACTTTCTTTTTTTTATTATTCCATAGTACTTATTAAATTACATACAACAATTTATGTCAAATGGCAGTGCCAGCACAGTCCAGGAGAGGGAGTTTGAGCCCACAAATACGAAAGGCAAAGAAACCAAATTTGTTCTCTAGTTGGATCTACTGTATGGCTCAGAGTAGTTGGTGTCCTCACCTGTCCTGTGAAAAAAAACAATCCAAACCCGGTATATTCTTAAAGTGTATTCTGTGTATTCTGAAATCTGTAGAACTCCATCTTTACCTTTTCCTACTGCTTGAGGCAAAAGCAGGATGAGTGCCGTCAAGCCAAATATCAGATAACAAAGTAAGGAGATTTTCATTAGCCTACTGCATAATCACAAAACAGTATTCTCAATTAATCCAGCCTGTCATATGGTGTTTAACATAATTGCATGCTTGACTGTTCCCAAAAACTGAAACTGAAGAGCATCTGGTTTGTTTAATATGGGACTTGGAAGAGGCTCAATTTACCCCAGAAATGTGTCTACTCAATGCCAAAATATTTACTTTACTGAATACTTTATTACTAAGTAGTGAGGTCTTTGCCTTGTTTTTCAGAATCTTGCTGCTGAAAAAACGTATAATAACCTAGATATCACGGTGACGCAAGCCCTACAGCACCGTTCTCAGTATTTTGAAGGTGTTGTAAAGTGTAGTATGCTGGAAACACTGGAGACCATTGTTGATAGAATAGTGAAGGCTGAGGTGAGTTGGCTTACAATTTTTTTTTCCTTCACGGTAAGTTAAAAGTTGTATGACCAAATACTGCAAATTTATCCTTTTGAGGTTATTTTGGTTACTTCAAGGAAATATTTTTTCTGTATCTACATGTGTAGGTATCAATTTGATATATAAACTTACAGATGCTTCAAGGAACGTGTAAAATACAATCTGTAATAATGTCTAGTTATTTGCACTGCTGGCTTATATTAGTTCAATGTGAATGCTCAAAGCTTTGGAGTTTGGGGTTCGTGGGGTTTTTTGTTTGTTTGGAGGGTTATTTTTTAGTTGTTAATTTTTGTTTGGTTTTGTGTGTGTGTGTTTGTTTGTTTTTCTTGGGAACGATCAATTTTTTTCCAAGCCTGCCACAAGTTTTGCAGGGAAATAATTCTTTGAATGCCAGCTCATAGCTGGGTTGCTTGGCCCATTGTTCAGGAAATGTAGTGGATGCATATGGAATCCCACACTGCTCTCATGCAAATACTGTGAAACAAGGCCAGAAAATAAATCCTTGTGACAAAGAATTCACCAACTGCTCTTGTAAATGATTTCTGTGTGTTGTTTTTTTTTTTTTTTTTTCTTCTTTACATTCTTACACATTCCATCCTTACACGTGGAGGTGCAGGAGTATGCAGGTGTTCCTGTTACACCTCTCTGCAGAAGAAAATCCATATCACCAGTCCTCTCTGAGGTGTGATCAACTCCATCTAGAAGATTTAACTTCTTCAATTTTACAAGTTTCTTTTTTCAGCTTCAGGGCCGTAACTGTGCATGTACTTAATATGAGTAAAATTTCCACTTTGTGAGTAACCCCTTAGAAGCTACATAAGACAATTTTTACTTCCAACTTCCTGCATCAGCTTAGTTTCATCCTGAAGATGAGTAATTTTAGCATTGCTGAGGTACAGATTCCAGACGTGGCTAATCTTATTAATATTCTAAGAAACTTTAGACATTTGGGTTTTCAGAACAACTCCTACCCCTTGGTTCAGTCTGAACATAGTGAGATTATATGTAAAAATGAGTCAGTCCAAGCTACAAGTAAGGCAGTAATTGATGCTATTTTTAGCTGTCAGACAAATGCTTGATCTTACTGGGAATGAAAGAACTGTATTAACAACTGTATTGTCCGTTTTTCTTGAATTCGTTACACTGAGAAGAAAAACTAAGAATGTGCATGTACCCACCTAAAATACCGCCAGTGTGGTTTCATCAAAAAGAGAATGCAAAATATTCTCTCACTTTGCCACTCCTTTTGTTTCCCCTCTGTGTCAGGAGGGTATGACTGTTCAAATGCATCAGAGCTTCTCTTTTTGTATCAGCCTGGCAATGAAGTGGTTGACCTCAGCCATAAATTAACATATCCATTAAATCAAGACTACTGCATCTCTCTTGCTATTAGCTCTGCGAAAAGATGAGAAATTCTTCTTACGTTTTGCCATTACATTTTTGATGATTTTTGATGACTTTAAGTAGAAGAGAGAGAATTTGCTTACACAAGGAGAAAACCAGGAGTAGGCTCTCACCTTTTTCACAAACACCCTTCCTAGGTTCACTTCTTTATGAGCTGGCTCAGCTGTGATGTCTTCAGTTACCCAGCCTTGTGCCCAGTTGTGCTGGGCCCTGGTGTCAAGGCTGAGATTCGGGCGCTCTCCCAGTTCTGCAGTGTTTTTTCTGCTGTTGGCTGCTCCTGGTGCTGAGCCTCAGGATATAGCAGCACCCTGCTACTTGCCCTGCAGTTAGAACAAAAGTCGTGTAGTATAAAGTAGCCCATAGGACGGAGCTGTAAGGAGAAGCACAATATTCAATAATGCAGTTTAAATCTAAATTTGTTCCAAGTTGTCCTTGATAGTGAGTTCCTGTAGGGAAATGGAACCTTTCTTCTGTCCTCATGCAAAATCCAGACTTCGTAAGCAATCTGCCACTCAGCTGCAGTTTTGTAGCCCTGTGAGGACAGTTAGGCCAGAAACAGCTCTGGCATGTCAGGATATAACAAGCTTCAGTGCTGTGACTCTCTCTGTTGAGAAAGTGTGTCTCAGAAGGAAGCCTTAATCGATTTCAATTTCATTGAGATTGGAGGCTAAGTTAAGCAGAACCTGTAAATTGGGGAAAAGCGTTGGTGTTATCTGGGAGCAGCAGTGTTTTTAAGACCTAGGTCTTGGCTCGCCTGTCATTTCAAATACGATTTTGTTGTTGTGTCAGACAGCTGTGTGCTTTTTAAATGTGTGCTAATTTTCATTTATGCAGGGTCAGCGTGTTCATAGCACTGTGTGAGATTCAAAAATTCAGTTTCTACTTGTTTATGATTTTTTTTGTATTTCTTTGCTTTCATTATTAATTTAAAAGCAGAATAACCTTAAAATATTTTCCCTGCCTTGCAGGTTCATCGTTTGGTGGTAGTGAATGAAGCAGATAGCATTGTGGGTATCATCTCCCTTTCTGACATTCTACAGGCTTTGGTACTCACGCCAGCAGGTACAGTACGGGTGTTGTAACGTTTGCCATCAATCGGTGGTGCACAGTTTGCAGCTCTTAACTGGTTTAATGACAATAACACATTTTGCTTTTAAAGTTTTGTAACTGTTTGGTCATAATTTTCAATACATTTCACTTCTCATGAGGAAAAAGCTGGCAAAATACTTAATTTTCAATCTTTTTTTTTTTTCTTTTTTAGAAAAGAGGTCTTAGTTACTAACAGGAAAGGCAGGATGAACGTTGCATGTATAGAAATCTGCAGCAGGGCACCTTCCCCATCTCCCGGAATTTCTGTGCCCTGGCAGCTGTTCCTAGCGTGCTTTCCACGAGCTCTGCAAAACCACCCCCTCAGAGCACTGCAGCTGGTAGCTCTGCTGTGGGTTCTGTTGGCACAGATGTCAGGGACATTGCCCCGGAGTACCGGAATTATACCAGTAGAAATCCCTAGTGTGTTACTAACACGATCAGGTCCCTTTTAACAAGAGCATCCAGCAATAGATGTAATTAATTCTGTGACTTTATGCTGGCTGTTTTGGGTTTTATTTTTATTTGTTTAGTTTTGCCCGAGATCTGCTTTATGTTCTTAATTGTAACTTCACTTTGATCATGTAAATGAGATGGCTTCTGTGTCACAACAACTAAAGCTAAGCCCGCTTTCAGCTTTGTGACAAAGACAGAAAAGGTTTTAAGGATTACAACTTTGCTTTCAAAAATACCAAGCTAAGCAGAAAGACCTGAATGTGTCCTTCAAAAAAAAAAAAGAAATCTAAATGAGCTTAATGGGTCAAAGAGGCTCTCCTAGAAGGAGAGTGGAGAGGGAGAGTGAGAGGGGTAGCTGTCCCTCCTGGGGTAGACGTGTAGAGAAGGTGGGGGTGAAAGTGCCAGGTCATTTCCCTCGTGACTGGAGGGAAAGGTCACCTAATCTACAAAGATGGTCAAACTTTGTTCCTGTTAATGAAATAAACTTTAGACAGAGGAGATTTATCTGGATTTTGAGCAACCAAGAGCTTTTTGTGTGGGAATTGCACAGACACTGAAGATACAGTTCTGCGAGCTGATTTAATGGTGCTCTGTAATTAAAAGGGGGACTTCCCCCACTCCCATACTCTGGGTCAGGTGCTTCTGTTGCTCAGCGTGTGACAGCACCCGCTCTCATCAGATGCCTCTGTGAGCTTCTTTAACTCGGTGATCTAACAGGAAACTGAGCCAGCAAAGGAGCCGTGGAGTTTTCTCACCCCAAGCCAGCACACAGAAGAGTTTCTACTGCTAGAGCAACAAAGGGCAGGATTGTGCTGCTGAAAGATATGGGGTGAAGAAAGGGATTTTTTTTAGGAGGCACTGGGGTTTCTCTGATGAAGTGAGGATGTCTGCAGCATATATCTAGTCTGTGGAATTCAGTGTGATTCAGCTCTTGAGGTGGGTGTGTAAGAACGACCAGATAAATCACGCCCTAAACGTGTCCATTTCTCTTCCCTGACTGGAAAGGAAAATATATCCTCAGGAATTAAGACCAGTGTACACCAGAGGGGGAAAAAAATCAGCTGTGATGTGAAGACTGGATGTATTTAATGGATTTTTCAGTGTTGGTGATTATACATTACAAATAGGAACTCCAGGTTGCTGGCAAGAGATTCCTGCTCTCCAGAGCTGGATGCTGAAGCCAGCTGAACGCAGGGTTCAGCCACTGCCCAGCATGTGGCCAGTCTGAGAGCCTGGAGAAGAGGCAAGATGCTGCACGGTTCTGCTGAACAGATCCTTTGGATCCATCCTGGCATCAAAACCTGCCCCTGAGCCAGGAAAAATCTGTCAACACAGCGTAGTTAAACTGAATTCCGACAGGGTTTTTATTTCTCAAGTAGGACCTCACTTTTTCAGGCCACGTTGATGCTTAAGCTTGGCTTCTAACAGGTGGACGGGTTTGTGGCGTGACTTTTTGGTTGGGCTTCTTTTAAATAATGGGGGGGAGGGAAGGTAAAGATACTTGAAAGCAGTTTTAGTAACTTCCATCTTTGCAATGAAGCTAGAAGCAGTGGGCTCAAGGCCTTCCTTGCTCTGATCACGTTGGCAGCCCTGAGGTGTGTTCTTCACAGATGGTGTCCAGCACGAGGATTCCGATAACGTGGTCAGACAAATTTTGCAGCATCCACAATGAGTCACACTGCTTTCCTCTTCTGTTAACAGGTGCCAAACAAAAGGAGAACGAAAGTGAATGACTGCTGTGAATGTACAAACGTTTGTAGGAGAACTTGAACAAAGTTTCTGGGTCAAGTTTGTCTCAAGAACAGTGACTGCAATAGAACAGAGCAGGATGGTTGCGGATGTGTATTGGGACTTAGTGATGGATGATGAGTCTCTTCCCCCCCAGTGATGTCGCAAAAAAAACAAAGCAGCATGACAAAAGCTTATGTTAAAATGTAGGCTTGTATTTCAAAACGTCTTCAGAACATTTGCTGGAAGACTTCACATGATGTCCTTCATTAAAATGCACTGTATTCTGAAACTTTTTCATTTTGTATTTGACAGAAGTCACTGGTCAGCAATGGATATATGTGACATAAGGCAAGTGTATGGCATATTCATATCATAGTGCCTTATGTCAAAATACAGCAATATGTCATCACTGTTGCCCATCACTGTCAAAGGAAGTATTGTGCTAAACGAGACACTGTATTTGAATGTGAAAGTCTTTAAACCTAAACCAAATCAGTTTCAGTTCTCATTAGACTTGTCATAAAAGCTGTAATTTGAAGATCAGTAGACTTCTTTAAAACTTTAATGACAGTTTTGTGTTAAATGTTGCATTCTGAACCGAGATGTAAAACGAGACTGATTTTAAAAACAGCTTTATTTATTTTTACTTTCATGACAATTTTTTACACATCTTTGGTGGATAGCTAAAATTTCACCATATCCATTAATAAACTGTTGATTGTTATACAAACAAGTGGTAGATTTTCTCATTATTTAAAACCTTGGAGTGGCAGAAGCTGTGGCCTGTTGATCAGTCCGCGTTACTTGAGCTGAAGATTCCAGAAGCACGGATCAGAAGCGCTCTGTCCTGTAACACACGGGCACTGTGGAGGAAACGAGGTGCCGGAGAACAATATTTTCCTCTGTAACAAAGTGTAAAATGATGGTTGTACGACTAAACCGAACCTTGTGACTGTATACGGCTTGTACAGAAGCTGAGGAGTGAGAAAGGCTGTGGGGTTTTGCTAATGTAAATGTATTGTAAAGTTTGAAGCTGAGATTTTTATAATTGTAGACGGAAGAAATTAAACCCTACAACATCAGTCTGGTTTTAGCAGTCTTTGCCACGTTTTTTCGCATGTATAAAGGTACGTGCATTTGGGTTAGTGTAAACTAGACGGGGGCATTCTCATCTTCCTGCAACCTGAAAGGCAGCTGTTGGTCGTGGCATCACGCAGGTAGTACTGCTCCTGAAAATACTGTGTGAGAACGGGGTCCTGGAGTAACGGCAGTGAATCGCTCTATTATTTTTCCATGTATAAATGTTGAGGTAAAAGGTTAACCGCTCTCAGTTTGCTCACAAAATGCGAGGTCTTTAATAGTAACGAGAAGCCCTTTCTTCAGAACTTCTCGCTTCCTACAAGAAATTAAATTTTGAAACTGGACGTGTGAAGATTTTTTTCCTACTGGCTTTTTTCACGTGTACAAAAATGTTCTTGTAGTACCCAATGGAAAACCATTCTTTTAAATTTTGTCTTCAGTGAGTCAGAAATGGAGAACATTGTCTTCCACATCACCTTTTCCAGCTGGGTAAATACCAGCTGTGCTCCCCGTATTTGAGTTGAAATAGCTCTTTTTGGCCTTTTGGGGTCTGGTGCTGGTTGCTGCCCCGCAGACGGCCCCAGCCCAGCTCTGATTACCTGTGCTGGGGACACGGAGTGACGGGAGCCAGAAACAGCAGCTCCTGCTCTTTGTGGGGTATGTGTAGGGGAAAATTTGTGGTAGATTGGAACTTCAGGCTGAGGATACGTGGTCAGTACTACCTGCAAATGCCACCTGAGCTGCACAGATGCTGTTCCACTGCCTGAATTGCAAATTGCAGCCTTCTCTACAAGATGCTTGTAAGGGAGTTGCCCAAATGCATCACTCCATCTCACTCCACCTAGTGCCAGGCTGTGAGCATTTTCTTCAGTCCCACATTTAAGATACTTTTAAAAATGCAGGGTTGAGCCACTGATCAATGCTTTTTTTTTTTTTTTTCGTGTACTTATTTTTTTAGCACAAAGTCTTTTGGCCCTGTTCCATCCAGACAGCTTCGGGCTTGTCTGCATAAATCAGCACGCAGGAAGCCAGAATGAATTTGCAGTTTTCAAACAGCCACGCACAGACTCCTTATTTTAACGTTATGATAAATGTTGTTCGCGTGTTGTGGACACAGGGCTAGCAAAATCACAGAAAGCAGTCTCCTCGGTGATGCAGAACTGTATTTAGAGAATTTCCGCCCTCTCCTCAGCGATAAAAAAAACTGTACTTAGAGATTTTTTATTTTTCCTTTCTAAAATACAGTTCTGAATTATAATTTTTTAGTAGAATTGCAGTGTAACTGTAAGTATGAAAGAGCACCAGCAAAAAGGGACTTTACCATAGCTCTCCTTGTCCTGGCACAAGTACCTCTGCTGGTGCATAAACAAAAGCAAACCATGTCTTTTTAACACAGATCAGTTTACTACAGAGCTCAAAAAAAAAATGCTTGTGGCAGCTTCAGGAAGGGAAAGGAGTAAGTAACTGAGGGTAGAAAAGGGAGGGATGACTCAGCAGCATGCACCACGCTCAAATGACCGAGCAGCTAAAGCTTTGATGTCAGGCTCGTCCCTTTCACGTGGCTCACAAGAGCTCTCAGCCAGGGAAAAGAATGAATAAAATGTCACTAAGCTCAAGTTCTTGCAGAATTTTCATTTTCTGGGCAGACGCAGTCGGTGCTATAGAGCTGAGACGCCAGCAGTGATTCCTTCTGCTCCTATTCTTTACAAGGTGGTGATGCTGCAGACAGAGGTTGCAGTGAGTTTCTCCCGCAGCTCTGCTGAAAGACTGTTGGGGAGCATCGATTTTCAGTCCCGGGGATGTGAGGTGCTGCAGAAACGGATCCTGTTTTAGCCAACAGGATGGTAAAACACAGATGATTGATTTCTGTGCTTTCCTGTGCATTTCCTTGCCAGCAAGAGATGTCTGCGAGAGATAATTATTCTCAAGTACTTCGCGGTCTTGGGAGGGAGCAAAGGGCAGACTGGTTTTGACCTATTCTGGATACATTTAGGTGTTAGAAATTGTCTTAGGAGAATGATTCAGTTGAGCGTGGGTAAGTTGGAGTCTCAGTTTTGGTCCAAGCAGAAGTGAAACCACACGTGCTTAATCCTCGCGTACAGCAGGCTGCTCGTACTGAGCTCTCCAGCCAGTGCAAGGAGTAGCTGGCTTGCTTCAGGAGTTTCTGTGAACTTTCACACCTTGTACTGCCACATTAAACATTTACCAGGGGTAATTTGCAGGGGAAAATGTCATTCTGGGTAATGTAATACTACCCTCGCATCCACATCACGTGCGTTACGCAAAAAGAGTGTTCTGCAGACACTGCGATCTGCTCCTAACTTCAGGTCTTAATTTCAGAGCAGCTTTGAAAGCCTCTTTCTTAGTCATAAATTGTTTTATGACAATTTTATTGATTCCCACTGAAGTGAACAGCACCAGGGGACACACACTCGCACCTCATGCTGATTTCTGGAGTGTGTCCCTGCTCCCTGGGGACCAAGAGCTGAGGGCAGGAGCCCGTGATGTCAGGAGCCCCAGTGGCTGGAGTTGCAGATATCACTTAATGGTGAATTAGTCCCTTAATTTATTTTTCTACTATCATTTTGCCAGTTTCTAACTGAATAATGGAAAATGTGATCGCTGTCAAAATTCAGGAGGGAGCAGGAACAAGGGTAAGACTGAACTAGATGTACTTTCTAACCTCTGTGGGCAGTAAAGTGTGTGCTGTGCATGTGGAAGCCTGCCCAGTGCTAACACTGGGCGCACTTCAAAAATTCCTCAGGAAGGTCCTGATTTGCCAGGGGATTGAGCAGGTAATTAAACTGGTAATTGCTGCTATAGGAACTGAATGTACAAGTCGGAGCTGTTCTGCGTTTGGAATATGAGCAGCACCGTGTTCGCGGGCTTGGATGCTCTGTATTGTCAGAACCCAGCAGTTCAGTATTTTTCTGTTTCCTAAATGAAATTCATCACAGTTTTTCCTCCATCGCAGCAAAGCAGACACAGGCAACAAGAGACAGACGTTCCCTTTTCTCAGCCACATCTGGTCCTGATCTCACCACATATACATGTTCTACTTGTGCCTGCACTTCTCCCTTTTGATATACGCATTTTTAAAACACAAACCATACCTGGTGTGTTGCGTTCCCTGACCATGCCTGTTGATGACTCATTTACAATAAAATTAATGCAACTTGTCAATTAAACCAGTGCCGAGAGTACGTTTGATTTGGAGGAGTATCTGGCGAAGTGAGCTACTAAACTAGCTCGGAATACACCCGGAGCATGAGCGCATGGCATACCTGGCACATCGCAGTGCTCTCTGAACTCCCTTGCTGTTTGCAGGACAACTGGCACGTGCTCTAGGAATGATGAAGCTGGAACAGTGCGAGGGAGGGCATGGGGAAAGCCCTGCTGCTGCTGCTGCTGCTGCTGCTGCTTCAGCACGTTGCGGCGATTGCACCTGGAGTTGTTCAGGGAAGAGAATTTCAGGGCAGGGCTGTTTAGTGAGCAAGTGAAGCTGCTCAGCCCAAAATGTACAAGCAGTACCAGCCCAAATACAGCACAGTGCGCTAATCAGACGTGGTGACATATGCTTCACAGCTAAAGCTGTGCTCTCCCGCTGCAACAGAGCATTCCAGGAAGTGTTTCCGTTTATCCCAACTAGAAATACAACAACAGCCGTCTCACGGAGCAGATCAGCTCCTTTCTGCTTCTGTGGCACCATCCCAGAGCACTCTCAAAGGCCACGCAGTGACAGCACCAAGTCCTCGCATATGGGGAAAGGACAGAGCTGGTCTCAGAGTTCCTCGTTTGCCTGTTTCAAGTGCCCCTGTCAAGACAAAATGAAACGCTTGAGATCCTCATGGCATGAGGATTAGTCACTTCCTGCCAAAGAACCAGTGGATGCTGGAGGTTTTTCCCAAATTTAAAAGATGCCACAAAGGGTGAGTTCTGGGTTCCTGCCCCACCTCAGCCTGAGCAAGCCTGGGTGCTCTCCTAAGGTGGAACAACTGCATTGCAGCTAGAGGCAGTGAAGGGGAAGGTGGAGGGGGAACCTGTGGTAGTCAGTTCTTCTAAATAAAAACCAGAGCGAACAAGTGAAAGTTAACAGAATCAAGACAAAAAGACAACAGCCCAAAGGTGAGGGAGATAAGAAAAAAAGAATAAGGGAAAAGGTCTAATCGACAAAAGAAAAGTGTCAAGAAGCAAGCTAAAAACCCTGAGGAAAAAAAAAAAAAAAAAAAAAAAAAAAGCTGGTGTTTACCACTCCTTGCTCTGGGCATGTGGAAGGATCTGGATATCGTGTCTGAAAATGCAGATGAGGTTCAAGCAGAGTGATAAGCACAGTGCCTACATCCTACAGGCGAATCATATGAAGTGTAAGGGTAGGGAGGTTGAAAGCACAACTCCCACAGACTTCACACGTTTCCAAATCCATTAATATTGTTGCAAGGTAACTCCTCCCTCAGTTCTTCCAGTCCTTGGCTTGGGAAATGGCCCAAACTTTGGACAATGTCACGATTTTGGAAGGAAGAGGTGCAAAGACGACAGCACAGCGGCAGAGAGATTCAATGGCAGCGAGTATCAGTGGTGCCCCTCCTTTCTACAACATGACTGTTCACAGAGACGGAGTTTCTTTCTACATTTTACTCATCTTCCCCAGCCTGACCAAACCCATCTGTGTGACAGGATCGCACCAATCCTTACGGTGTAGTGCTCCAGAGAGATGAAATGGGGGGGATCTGTGCTGTTATATCTGGCAAGGAGAGAGGTTGTACATGGAGGAGCTCACACAACATCGAGCACAGCTGTCAGCATCACCACCAAGAACACACACAAGCCCCTCTTTTTTTTTTTTTTTCATGAAATAAGTCTTTTCACCATGCACCCACTGACTGAAGGCCACGCTATCTGGTGATTCACAGGTTACCAGGACTTAGCCCTGAAGATCCTATAATCCAGAGGATGAGGGCTATAATCAGGCTGCCCTCCACAGTGCAGATACCTCCTTAAAGCTCATCTCAGCTTCAGGAGCAAATCGCTTTTGCATACAAGTAGTTTTTTTTTGTTTGTTTGTTTTTTGTGTTTTTTTTTTTTTTTTTTTTTTTCTGTAGTTCCCTGCCCTCTTACCAGGTCAGAGGAACGCCAGCACATGAGAACGAGTGGCTGAGATCAGGGACAAGACCATTTTCCCCTAATATCATCTGACCGTTAGGTTAGCTTAGTACATAATGCATAACGTAGTATAATAATAATAGAGCAATAATTTAGTGCAGTTGTACATAGTGTGTGGAATTGCACAGCAGATATATGGATGCACCTCCCCAAAAGAAAATATGCACGTGGAAAACCAGTTTTTTTACTCGAGTGTTTATTTTTCAAGAAAATGTGAAATGTGTGTAAAAAAAAGTAACAGCAGAGGGGCAAAGCTGCTTCACGAAACCCTTCTTTAGCTCTGTATTCAGTGAGCGCTGGACCTGCTCTCTGAGGTACGAAACTTGCTGCTGCTTGGAGTTTCACCTGATAAAAAGGTTAATAAACGAAAAAAGGGGCATGCTTCTCCTCGCTGTGGAGTCACTGTGTGTGGGGGTGTTCAAGGAGAGGCTGGACGTGGTGCTTGGGGACATAGTTTAGTGGTGACATTGGTGGTAGGGGGATGGTTGGACCAGATGACGACCTCGGAGCGCTTTTCCATCCTTAATTACTGTATGACAAGCAGCAAAGAGCTATTGGAATAAAAGGAAGATGCCTTTAAACACTCTAAAAGGCGGCGGGGGGGGGCTCCTGAAGCCACTCAGGCAGCCGCCCAACGCCTCAGCGACCGTTGCGCGCCGCCGGCCGTTCCCGCCCCGCGCACGCGCACGCGCGCTCCCCCCTCCCCTCCCCTCCCCACACGAGGGGGGCGTGGCCTGGCGGCACGATGACGCAGCAACCTTCCCCCCCCCCCCCTCCCCTCCCTATTCCCCTGTACGGGGCGGCGGGGCCGTGACGCGCGGTCACGTGGTGCGGCCGCCGCCGTTGCCGCCGTTGCCGGTGCCGTGCGCGCGCTCGCCTCACCCCCCCCTCACCCCCCCCCCCCTCCTCCCGCGCCCGTTGCGTTCTCCCCCTCCCCTCAGCGCCCCCCCCCCCCCATCCCCTCACAGCCTCCCGCTTCTTCTTCTTCTTCTTCCTCCCTCCTCCTCCTCCTCCTCCTCCTCCGCCGCAGCCGCCGCCCTTGATGTGGTGCGGGGCCGGCCGGGGGACAAGATGCCGCCGTCCAAGTCCCGCAAGATCGCGATCCTGGGCTACCGGAGCGTGGGTGAGAGCCGGGAGCCGCTGTGAGGGGATGGGGGGGGGAGGGGGGGGCACAACGGAGGCCGTGTGGGGATTTGTTGCGGGCCACGCCGCCCCCAAGCCCTCTGCGGTGGTGGGGCCGCCCTATAACGGCTCTACCGGCCCGGGGGGGGGGGGGGCTGCAGGCCCTGAGGAGGCCCCACGGAGGGAGGCCGGGGGCTGCTGAGGCCCCGCGGAGGGAGGCCGGAGGCCGGCAGGGCGCCATGGCGGCGCCGCAGAGCGCTGCGGGCCCCCGGGGCCGGCGGAGGAAGCCTGGCGCTGCCTGGCGGAGGATGGCTCTCGGGGTGGGTTTTGAGGTGATTTTGGGGTGGTTTAGGGATAAGGAACGGTTTGGAGGGGTGGGAGGCTGCAGGGAGAGGGGTGGCCGTGGTCCTGCAGGCTGCCAGCACCGCTCCTCCAGGACCCCAGCCTCCTGCGCTCCCATCTCCTCCCCACAAGTCGCCTTCCCTTTGCTTTATTTCACTCCAATCCCTGTGTTTGTTTTTCTTTTTTCTTTTTTTTTTTTTTTATCATTATTTCCTCCCTCCGTAGAGACGCATCGCACCGGTGGAGACGGTGCCGCCGGTTGTGCTCGTACAGCCCCATGGTGCCACGGCCCCGCTGAGCCCCTGGCTCCGAGGGGAAGAGCTGCCTGGAAGCGTCCAGCACGAGGCCGCAGCAGCCCAGAGCTTCTCTGGGGCTGCCCGCACCTGTAACGCCCTCTCCTGCACTCGTGGGCTGCGATGGAAAGCAGGCGTTTTGGCATTTGGGTCCTTTTTCCTCATCGATCAGACCTAAAAGCTCAGATCGATGGCGAGGATAATGCGTGGCTGGAAAATACAAAGATTCTGTAGAGAGATACTTTCCTGTAGAAACCCTCTTATGGCAGCGGCTGAATTAGTGTGATTTCTGTGGTCATGCACAGCAGAAAGAAGCTGGAAAACAGAGCTTTTTATCCAGATTGATAAAAGGCTTTGTAAGCAGGGGAGTTTTAGGTGTTCTGTGCGTAACTGCAGCCTGCCCTCGAGATGGGGTGAGGGCAAAAAGAGGCTGATTTTGTATCATCCTTGCAAGGACCAGCTAGCAGTAGGTTGATCGGTTTGCGTAGCGTATTTGACGTGACTTGTCACAATCAGTTTCGTTGTCCTCTTTTTTTTTCTTGGATAAAAACAAGCAATGGGCAGTGTAAGTGGGAAGGAAAAATTCTTGAAATTCTGTTCTTTAGAAGCATGTGTAGGGGCCTGGGTGTGCTGCTGAGCGTTGGCCCGTCGTCTGTTGATGGTGAAAAGCAGCAGTCAAAAAAATCACAATCATGATAATCGGTTGAGGAAATGATGGCCCAAATAATATGGGGCTGTTAATCCAGTCATGTGGCCTAGAACATTTTGAGCAGTAGTGCTTATATGGAAGAAAGCATTTCCAAAAGGTATGGGCAGAAAGTTACCTAATGCCCATAAAGACCTACTGCTGAACTCCTTCAGCTCCAGTTTTCTGAGACTAGGGCATTTTTAGGCTTTGTGGGACACGGTGAGTTTTATTAGGACAGCTACGAGTCATAAGAACACAGGAGAAGAAGGAAAAAAGTAGTTTTCCTCTCATTACCCTTGACAGCTCTCTGTTGCCTCGTTGCTCCTAGGTAGAAATCTTGCCTGTTAAAACCACAGAGCTGCTCCTCTTAAATACGGGAGCATCACGTTTCTAGGAAAATGCTTATGTAACAGCTCAGGCAGCAGAAACAGGTCATTGGGGTCTTGCTTCCATCTTGTAGGGCTGTTAGAAAAAAATGGGACTTAAACCGCGAGATTTGGGTTGGATCCTTTTGTTTACCCAAAAAAGTTTTAAAGTCTAGGAGAATAAGCACGTAGTTTGGCTTCAGAGAAGCTTTAAAGTAAGTCTTGCTTTGTGTCACAATGGCGGGATTACTGATCCAGTTCTAGGAAAAGGATCTAAGCTCTTCCTAGGACAAGATTTTGGACAATAATTCCTTGGGAGAATGAAGAACATTACTTTTGAGGAAAATGCAGCATTTGAACAGAGCTAATTTTCATTAGGATGGGGAATAATTCCAGCATCCAAAGGACAGCTGAAGGTTTGCAGGTTTCTTTTATAAACAGGGAGCTGTCCTTATCCTGAATTCTGACCCTGGAGTGAGGGAGGCCATCTCCAACAAGGTGTAAGATGCTTCCAGTTGTATAGATTCGGGTAAATGCTTGGGTTGTGTGAGCTTTTGGCGTTCACATATGCAGCGTGGTGCTTGAGATGAGACTAATCAGCAAATAGCGACCTTTTTTCCCATCTCTCTCTCAGCTCTGACCCCAAATAGCCAGGTTTTGATGACACACGTCAAGCAGCGAGCTGTTCCTGCAATTGATGACTGCAGCTCTCTCAGGCTGCGAGCGTGCAGGGTGATGGACAGGCACGGCCTCCAAAGCGTTTGTGAAACGGGAGTCTCAATCCCTCACTGGCTTCATGCTGCGCCCTTGTTTTTACTTGTACTGCATTTTACCCTTTTCCCAGTGTTGTCAAATGCAGCTGGGCTTGGGAGTGGTGTTTTGATGGAGTAGCTGTCGGTATAGAAAGTTCAGGAGCCTGCTTGTTTGAATCCACTCCCTCCATCTTTCAACACCGCCAGCAACCCTTCGTAGGTGAAACTACCGCGCTTTGCTGATGGGAGAGATCAGCGGCAGCCTCGCCAATTCCCGTGCAGCCCTGCTGCTTGGGGAGGGAGATGCGGGCAGGGAATGTGCCAGGAACTTCAGGACTTGTTTTTTGGTGGAGAAGGCCAATTACACGTGGGTATAGCCTGCAGGTTGTGGCATGACGCTAGACAGAAAGCTCACAAGAACGTCGTCTTTGGGTTTTGCTCGGGCTGAAAGCGGTCTAAAAAGAAAGTTTAGTTCCATTACGTAAATGTGGTTGTCTCGGTGAGGTTCTGATGATAGAAGTCAGGTGCATTTCATCCTAAAATCTGATCGTTTTGCAATGGGAGGAACTTCTCTTTGGCTTCTGATGTCAGTTAAGTGACCGGAGTGGAACAGCTACTTGAGGTTTGATTCCAGAGCAGATTTGTCTGACATGTGAGGAAGCGTGAGATTTCATGAAGTTACAAGGCCTCTGCTGAAAAGACTCATCCTACATTGCCCTTCTTGTGTTTTTGCCATAATTCATTATTTCCAGTTACAGTTGGGCTATATTAGACATGCATGGAAGTAATTCAACCAAGACTAAGGTTTTGGTGTCTGGATCAACTTGGTGAATTTCTTAACAGTGACATTTACTCTGAAAAGCAGCGTGGAGTTGTCCAAAATGCATTCAGTTTGGTTATTTTTTGTCTGTACGAGAAAAATGTGAATTCAGACTGTGAATCTGGTATCAGTGAGGTTTCTTAGATCGTTTTGTAAAAACAGTTTATTGCCGGGATTCTCTGAACTGATGGATCTGAGATAAGCAGGAAGGAGCTGCTTGGAGCAGATGCTTCAGTGGTAGGTTGCTATCTCAGCCTCATCTGTCAGCTTTTTTTTGTTTCGCTGATGATTTTGCTGCTGGCATACTGGAAATAATTCCTGACTTTACACATTTGGACTGGTGATCTGAGAACGTTCTCTCTTGGTCGGTAGCTCTGAGAGGGGTCAGTCGAGTTGCTGGTGACTCACCTACTTACCTTTTTTTTTTTTCCTCCAGATAAGTAGCGCTCGGTGACTTTCAGGTTTATACATAACAAACTTTGGTGTGGGTGGAAAGCAGTTTTCAGACAGAAATAGCTGTGATCTGTGAATGTGCCATGCAGACACATAGTGAAAGAACTAGAGTTGAACAAAACTATCGGCCGAGTTCAAATTCATACAGAAGGGCTTCCAGGTGGTTGTGATGAGATAAAAAATGCTTCTTTGCCCTGCCTGAAAGGCAGAAAAAGCGGTGATAGAGACCTGTAAATAGTGAGGATAATCGTTTGGGTGAAATGATTCCTGGTTGTGAGAACACGAGTCACTGGAGCATCAGGAGGCTGGCATCGTAAAATGGAGCTGGAGCTCTGCTTCTCCCTTCTGAAAGATGGCATCTGTTAACGTCTGCAGCCCTTCGGGGCTGGACAGAGGGAAGAGGTGATGGCAGGAGGCAATAAATTACCCGTGTGATTGTCGGGAGAGAAGGAGTGAAGAAATGAGTGCTGGTGCATGATGCAGCCTGATTTCCAGATCCGGTTGCCGCTGCGGCGTTGGGAAGAGACCGAGCAGGAAAATGGAGTTCCCTGGCTGCTGGGGAAGGTGAATGTTTTGCCAAGCCCCGCACAGCACCGGGATGAGCCCCGATGGCAGCTGCCAGGAGGCTGCGAGCGCCAGCTTCGGGTGCGTTTCAGCTGGGCCGCCGGCACGGCGTGGTGCGGGCTGCTGCAGTGCATCTGCTGGCAGGAGCTGGGAGCAGCGCAGGGGAGGCAGCGTGCTCAGCTGTAATATCAAGCCTGCGGGGTTATGTGAGGACAGGACGAGGCTCTTGCGTTAACTCCTCCGTTGCCTGCTCTGGCTTCCTCTCCTTGCAACACTCGCGGGGTTTGCTTGTTCTGCGGAGTGTTTTGGGGCTTGGGAATACAACCGATAGCTAATATCGACAGGGGGAACCAAGTGAAATACAGATCCTGTCATTCATAAGGTGCAAAACGTTGAAAGTGTTCCTTTAGAGGCACAGCACGGCTGTGAGCATGGACCTGGGGCACACAGCACCTCTGTGGGCTGTGCTGCTGCGGTGTCACCATGCGCTTGGGATGGGGAGAGCGGCTCCAGCGCGATAAACTAACGCCTGGGTAACTTCCAGGAGCTCTCCTGAAGGTGACGTTCAAGGGCATGAGTTAAAAACTACTCTGCTTCAGTTGTATATTTAGGCCAAGACCTAAACAGTTCCTCTGGGATTTTCACGGTGTGCTCAAGCCCTGCAAGTACTGCGGGAGTCCAAGCTGACCTGTCAGGGTGTCAACCCATGGCGTCCTAAACCAGGAGCTGGAATTGGAGAAACATCGAGCTGCCCTTGGTGCTTCTGAACCTGGCTCCTTAAGGACTCGAGAGGTTTCCTTTTCTTTTCAAAGGCCTCTAATTGAAGCAACCAGCAAATTCGTTGTGAATTCGCTAGCGTGAGAAACAGATGTTGTTCCTGAGCTGGGGGTGGGGGAGGAGGAAGGGTGGTTGCTTCGAATTTCTCTCTCCCAGTCCTGCTCAGGAAATTCGCTTTCGTTTGCTGTGCTCGTGCACCAGGGGCAGCTGTCCTGCGTGGGGTGGGGAAGGGAAGGCTGCGGAGGAAACCCACATAGGTCTCCGTGGGATTTCAGATTATTGAATTTACCAAAACCACACGAATGTGAACCATTTAAGATTGTGTTCTCCTTTTGAGATGTATGAAGTGCAGCGGATGCTGAATTGTTTGCAGAGCAGGGAGATGCTTCTATTGAACTCATAACAGGGAGGTAAACTGAGGCAGGTGTCGAACAGGGCTGAAATGCTTTCAAACACGGCTTTTCTCTAGAGCTGTGCCTGCCACTTTCTTTTTCAGTTGCCTGCACCGAAGGCAGATGCAAACGTTCAGCGCAGGGTGGGGCTTTGCCTGGCACAAGCCTCGCTCACCCTGCCCTGGTGCTGGAAGCGGCCGGTTCCTGCCCCCAGCCGTGCCAGGCCTGAAGCACGGCCCCCAGCCCAGGGAATTGGTTTCCTTCGCAGCTCCAGCAGGCAGCAGAAGTTGTCGCAGGACCTGGAGCAGGAGCGAGCGCTGTTAGGGGAGGGTGGAGCGGCCTCTCCACGGCAGCGCAGACTTTGATTCGATCTGACCTGTTACGAAACCACATCTGGGAGTATTTTCCTCCGCCGCTCCAGATAAGCGTGAACGCTTTTTTTTTTTCTCAAACTTTCAGCTGCGGGCCTTTTGAACCCGAGTGGTTCCCTTGCCAGGGAAAGATAGCCTTGGAAAGGTGGTGAACCGTGCCTTGAGGAGCCACGAGGAAATCAAGTTTTTCAAGATTCTTGTTTAAATAACCTTCGGAGTCAAAGCTAGTCCTATCAGGTAGAATGATGGAAAAATAAGGTGTTTGAAGGTGTTGACCAGTGGTAAATCTAAACCTTGGTGGTAAACCTAAACCTAATTTTCAAGCCTTCAAATTCAAACGATGTTTTAAGTGGTACAATCTTGGAATTTGTGGACGCACTTGGTGATAAAGATGCTGCAGTGGATCTCAGGTAAAGGTCCAGACAGAATCATGGCCTCTCTACTTAGGAAAAAAAAAGTGAAAACAAGTCTAAAAGGCTCTGTTACGTTCCAGAGCAATCTTCAGTGCTTGCTCAGCTATCCCCCAGAATATCTGTTGTATGCAAATACCAGTCGGCTCCTCATTTAGGTGGAGGTAGGTATCCATTCCTGCAGCATGGAGGTGAATCACAAGCACTGAATCTGTTCACATGCACTGGTTCTTTCTCGGCTTGCCATACACACTTTGATCGCTGTGCATGCAAATTTTGAGTGTTGTACGAAGGATGCAGGATGAGAATGATGAGATAACTGGTATAAATGGCTAGCACAAGCTGCTGAAGTGCAGATTTTGGATTATCAAGCATAACGTGCCTGTCGGGATGAGGACAGGACAGGCAAAGAGTAGCTTGTGAGCCTTGGGAGTTCCTGCAGGAGGGAAAACTGCTTGGAATTTCTTGTGGGACTTCCTACGTGAATTGGAACATGAGGAGGAAATTTATAGTTGTTGAATTTGGATGAAGTCCCTAGGAGCTTGTGGATAATGGCCAAAGATTAATCTTTTGGAGGCATAAGACTAAGTAAATGATTTCTGAAGGCCTTCTAAGGACCAAAAGACCCTAATATGGGACATTCGGAAGACCTGTTCAGAAAAGCTGCGGTGCTTACATCTTAAGTAGATCAGAACTGAAGAAATCATTACTCCCTGTCTTGGTTTGGATCATACTTTAAGCAGCGAGGTTTCCTTTCTGCCGTCTTTTTAATGTAGCAGTAAAGTTCTAATGAACGAGGGGTCAATATTTCTGGAATGGTTATCAGAATCCTTAAATATTTTAAATTACAGCAGGCAGAACAGCGTGCCTGCGAGATCTGAGCTGGTTATTTGTATTCTGCGGAGTGCTGACTTAAATGAATTTTAATTTGGAAAAAGAAGGAATACATAAGTGGTCTTCAGTGTGTGGGTGCCAACATGTGCGAGTGGAAAGCGAAATTATGCTATTAAAGTGTCCCTTGACAGCGTTGTCTCCTGAGTTAGTGGGATACATCTGTCTGGCTTCAACAGCTTGTCAGATTGTATTGCCAAAACTTCCTTCAAGATGTACGACCTCCTTTAAAGGTACTCTTGCTCCACGCAGAAGCGCTGGGATGCATCATGTGTAGGAAAACTCCATTAAATCTGTCCCGCGAGCTGTCAAAACAATCAGGCTCTTGACATTAGTGCAGTAGAGTGTGTTTTGCGTTAGGGCTTGGTCTACCGTTAATAACAAATTGGTGGTGTTCTAAAATCTGTTTCAGAATCACCGTTTGGAGTTAGAACTGGAAGTTTCTGCTCTGAAACTTGCACATAAGCAAGCACTCCGTAGTTTGCTGCAGGACTGTCTTCTTGTCGCCTTGCTGTCTTGGGAGGCGTCCGTTTCTAATAAATGTTCTGCTTCACCCACGTGGCTTGGTGCTGGTGAATAAATTCTAACAGGAGGTGTTAATGGGGCTATTTTAACTCCGTTCGCATTTGTCAAAATTCTTGACAAATTTCTTGTTGGTTGCTAAACTTAAATCTAACAATTACTTAAACGCAAGATATGTTTGTGGTTGTTTTTTCTGAGTGGGAGCCTTATGATACCTCAACTATTTTTCTGCTTGTCCTCACTCATCTGCAGAAGTGTGGTGGTAGGACAGAGGAAGATTTAAGTGCAAGTGCCAGTGTTCCAGTGTGTAGCTTGTTGAAATGTCTGCTAGGTGAGCATCTGGGATGGTGTTTTGTAGCGTTGGGCTGTGCTTTTGTCAATACAAACCACTCGGAACAAGTGCAAGGTAATGGTGCTGCAGATAAATAAGATGATGCCTTCTCTCTTAGGATTTCCAAGCAAGATTGTGATCTTAAAAAGCCGTTCTCATTCATAATTTACAGCTGACGATGGGGCTGTTGGGTATACTTTTATTTGTTCTGAAGGTCATTTGGGCATCCTGTTACTTTGGCATCCAGCTGCTGATGTGGGCACGGGCTGTGTGTGCCAAAGGGTGAAAGGATTTAAAGGTGGAGGCTGGGGAGGAGAAAAAAGCACCGAGTGAGCGGGGTGCCTGCAGCCAAGTCTGAAGGGCAGCTCCTTGTGGGGGATGTTGGGCCGTGCCCCTGCACTTCTTACAGCCAGAAATGAAGATGGGGGTTATTTTCCCTAATAATAGGGCTAAGGATGTAAGCCCCTTCTGAAAGGCTTTGCTGTACCAACAGTAAATCTTGGCCCTTCATCTACTGGCCTTTAGTAGTTTGTGTTTTACCCATTTCTGCCAAGTAGATGTCATGTAGTTAGCTTCTTAGCTAGTGTTTAAAATAGACTTGAATTTACGATTAACTGGATTAACTTATGATTTAACAGGCTAACAGCTGACTAATAACCACTGCCACACTCGGAGATTTTGGTGTCGGTGTGCAGGACTCACCCAGCAGACAAATGCAGCGTGCTGCTCTGTTTTTGAAGGTCGGCCTGAAGTTTGGGAGCCTTGAGCTGTAGCCTGATACTCCTCCTCTGCTCCAAGCTGCATGGCTGTGCGAGCCGAGTGCTGGGAGCTGGAAAATCCAGCTCCTGTTGGCAAGAACTTCCTCGTGTGCTGGAGCTGGACCGGCTGGGAGACATTTCACTTGTGAAAGGCAGTCTAAATGTAAAAATAGTTTACTGTCGGGGTACAGGTGTCATCATCAGTTACTTCCCTGGCGCTTTATTTTTTTAGGTGGTTGCGGGGGATTCATTTTTTTGCTGTTTATTCTGTTGTGTTTTTTTCTCGTTCCTTGCAAAGATCAGAGTTCTGTGCTGTGACCTTTTTGTACTAGATGGTTTAAACACTGAGGATAGATTTAAAAAAAACTGTGTGAGCCAACAGATGGATACGCACTGGTTCAGAAGGTGAGAAAGCCAGCTGGCTGTCACGACAGGCAAAACGTTTATAATATGTCATTGAAATCATGGGTTACCTATTCCATCTCCTCTGCCCTATGACAAAATCAACTATGTCATGCCATATTTGACAGGTCCTTGGCTTAACATTACCTTACTGTTTCCCAAGGTTGGTGACTCTTCCATGAGGTTATTCAGTACTCTGCGTGGTGTTATTCTTAATTCTGTGGGCTTTTTTCCTGATGTTTTACCAGGGCCTGTCATGCTGTGATTTCAGCATATCATCACTTTGAATGTTCCTTACCATTAACATTTTTTCTTTTGCTTTCAGAGGCTGCTCAGTTACTTTCTTCTTCCAGACAAAATCCTTTCTCAGTCATTTTTGTTGGTTTTACAGTGTAGAGTGTATAGTATAGGTGTGAAGGAGAACCTAGAAAAGGGGTAAGTGTGTAAGAAGAGAAGGCTTGCAATCAGAATCGGTGAGGAGGTGTCACTGACTAGCTCTGGCTGTATAAAGTGCTCTGAAGGTGGCGTTTGACTGTAGCTGTTTGCAGCCCTGATTACTAAGGAGGGAAGGAACTTGGCACCTAAGCAGAGACAACATGCAAGGTGCACATAAAGTTAGTTCAAAGAGCTGGAATTGAGTTGGACTGGAGACAACAGTAACTTTTTGAAGTTGATATAAAGCCATGGGGGAAAGTTTTTGGAAAGGGAAATACTGTTTCAAGCATTCTGGTTTTAGTGTTGCATGGCTTTGTATAGATCACAGCAAGGACTTGTGCAGGTTACTAGTGGTGACATTGTGTCCTTGTAGCAGCTGTGGCAGTATGCTTGGGCCATGACCTGCTGATTCCTGGGCTAGTGCAGAAGAATTCAAGTGGTCAAGATTCAAATTTATGGTCTCTGAGCAGTGTTTGCCTGTGCATCTGCTGACAGAGGTACAGGGGAGCTCACTGTGTCCTGCAGTGCTGGTGGGAGAGAGGAGCAGCACTGCTCCTTGTCTGTAGCCCTAAACACCACCATTTCTGTTCTGTGCTAAGAGATCTTCATCTCGTCGGGGTGGGTACCTCAGTTCCTGCTCCGTGCAGCTTTGGGGAGCACCCAGCAGCGCAGGACACAGCAGGGAAACGGTGCTGTGCGCCCATTCTGACCGCAGGTAGCTGCAGCCTTTCCACGAAAGGTGGGTTTTGGCTGCCACGTGCAGCACTAGCAGTTGTTGACATCAGGTTCAGCGGACTTTGGACCATCAGCAACGATAGAAGAACCAGTTACATCAACCAGCAATTTTAGGGCGATACAGCCTGTCTGAGGCTGAAACTGCCTGTTGTTGCAAAGATCCTGTGGTGATCATTGCGCAGTAACACCTCCGGGTGCCTTTACACACACACAAGGGCCCATTCCCCACCATTTCAGTCGCATTTCCTGCAATTCACTTGGTGTTACGATGTGCTCAGGGTCAATCTCCTAGGCTTTCCTTTTGAAAATAATGCCAGGAAAAATTCGCTGACACTTTCAGAGGCTTTTAGCCTTCTGCTCGGGGGGTGGCTGTGAGCAACAACGAGACGTGGTGGGCACAGCTTTGGGCACAGTAAATGCAGTGGCTCTGGTCCTCGGATCCGTAGGGATCTCACACACAGACTGAGGTCTTTCATACAGACAAGGGTTCTGTGCTCTTGAGGTTTTCTGGTGGTGGTGTAGATCAGCTGGCTTAAAACAGTGAGATGTACAGCACGAGGAAATGGGGAGGAGTTCATTCTGCTGTCTAACCAAAATGCAAAGTTTGGGTAGAAAGACACGCTCTGCATTGTTCAATGGCACGCTGCTGCACCAGGCAACCAGCTGCGTGTAACTCACTGTGCCTGGTGTTAGCTTCAGCCAGTTGTGTAGAAACGGAATAAGGAAAATGTCTGCAAACCCGCTGTGAACCCAAACAGTTGTTTTATCACCTGCAACGTGTGTGTAATGGAGCTCATAACCACTGTGGCTGAATTCAGCAGCACTGCAAGTGCAGTTCCTACCTGTACCATGGATGGAGGGCTAGAGCTGGTGGCTTCAGGAAGGTCTGCCTCTTGAAAAAGTGCTAAAACCTCCTGATATTTCTAACTTAAAAAAAAAAAAAAAAGTAATTTAAGTTGTACAACCCAACAAGCCCTAGCTTCAGGAAGGAACTGACTGGAAGCTGGGAGTTGCTTTGTGTTGAAACTGAAACTTTGAAGCTGAAGAAGGGGAATGCGTGGAATGCGTTAAAGCAAGAGACGTTTTTATTTCCAGTGGCACAGATTTTTGAAGCTGATTCAATGATGAAACAATGGCAGTTACTGGAAGTATTTTTCAAAGGCATTTCATGTTACACACACCCAGTGATCCAAGGAAAGGTCAGGTTTATTCAGCTCCCTAATTATCTGCCTGAAGTGTGTGCGCGGGGAGAAGGGACTTGACTTCTACCCAGCACGGAGTTAAATTTTGCCTCTTGGGGGGGAAAAATAGTGTAAAGTTGAGTCTTTCTCTCTAAGTGTGTTGTAAACTGAAACATTAGGGTCTGATTTTTGGGTTTAACAAGCTTCCTTTTCAGAGTACAGCGTATCAAATTGTACCACCAAGCATTTAGTTTGGCAAGAAACTCCCTAATCAGGGTAGCAGCACGTGCCTGGCAGGTTGAGTTACCTCTGAGTTTCTGCTGTCACCTTAAATCCTTCATCCATGGAGCCGCAGGGATGCGGGGTGTCTGCAGGCAGTCTGAAGAGAATACAGAGGATGGTGTTTATCTGCACAGGTGAATGTCTGAATTTCCTCAGTCGTGGGGAGAGTGCAGGATGCAGTTCACCTGAGCTGTTTAAAGCACCTTTAATGCAGCCAGCTGTGAATACTGTGGCTAGGTGAGATGTACACCAGGCAAGTTTCTGGATTTCTTTTTAAAGCCTTGTAGCAGCTTTTCCGTCTTTAACAACTGGTAGTTAGCATGTGAAATTAAAATCCTTTATCAAAAGGGAAATATCAGGCAAGCTCTCGCTCTTTATTCTGCTGGCAAGGGTAAGAAGCAGAGGTAACTGCACTGTGCACTGAAATACCTGAAACTTATCTTCTGACAATCACTTGATGAAGTTGGTGACTTAAATGAGGCGAAATGGACATGTGGAAGTGTCAGCTAAGCTGTTGCATCAAAACAACAGAATTTTTTCTCTAAATACTTCCCTCGACACCCAGTGCATTGCAACAACCTGTAAGTGAACATGGAGGGGCAAGCGCTGCTGCTGGATAGAGCAAGGTGGTTGTTCCACATCAGGGATTTTCTGCTTTCCTTATAGAAAATTTTATCTGGAGAGCATTATTAGGACTTCTTGGTTTGTTTTGAGGGCTTGTTGCTGGCAGCCTAGCCAGGGCCTGCACAATATGCATGTGAGTTTGCCTGCTTTGAAATGTAAAGGAAATGAGGAAGCTGGCTGCCTTCCGTTCAGAGGGACTCTCAGATTGCTTCTGGCTTGCAGAGGAATACCTCTGATAAACCTCAGAAAGGTTGTGCAAGGCAGGAGGAAGGGAAACGTGTCCTTTTCCTCCTCCAGGCTTGTGCTCTTTATACTATGGACTGTCACGTGAGCGTCATCTTCTGCTCTAGGAGTGGTTCTTGCTCCAATACCTTGCCTGAGACCTCAAATACCTTGCCTTGTGTCATGATGGGAAAGTAGATCTGGAGAAGGCAGGGAGCAGTGCTAGCAACAGCATAGAGTGCCACAGAAGTTGAAAAAGAGCTTGTGTTGTCCTGAAATACTTTTCCAGTTGTCATTAAGGTCTCTTCTGTTCCTGAGGTCCTTTTATAAGTACAGATCTTGTAGTTTGTCCTCGAGAAAGCTCCGATAGCGCCTTGAGAGGAGTCCCACCAGTCCTGGAGTTGTGAATGGAGCATGAATATCACAAGTGCAGCAATTGAGCTTTAAGGCTGTGTCAGAGATTCTTCTCTAGAAGTGTGAGAGGACCTTTTTTTTAAATCCTGTTACCATACTGATGATGTCACAAGGAAATCACTACGAAATGGGTAAAACTGCATCTCAAAATATACGTATGTGCCATGATTATACATGATAATTCCTTGTAATTCAAAGTAGTATTAATAGAACTAAGTTGTATCTGAATAAAACACCTCATATTGTCTCTGGAAGTTTAGGAACAGAATTCTCTGTTGACCCAGATATTTCTCTAGCCATTAGAATGATTTATTGAACTGCATAGCAATGGTCAGCAGAATAGCAACTGCATGTGGTTAGTACCTGAGAGGGAGAAAAATCTTAGTTAACCATAGAGAATTGCTAATGATGAAGCCTCGGATGAATGATGAGTTAATAATGAATTTGAGATCTCCTATCTTGTGAAAAGATTGTTGTCCAAGACCAGTTCTACAATTCCCTTTGCCACCTGGTTGAACCTTCCATCTGCTCCAAAAAACCATTTGGTCTTCTTCAGTGCTCTGAGGACAAGGAGATAATTTGCCCCAGGAAGGTGCTGGGGTCTCCATTTTGCACATCTTGGTTTTCCAAATTTAAGAAAAGATAAAGGTCCCAACGTTCAAGTTACTTATAACTTTAAGCATTGAATTGTGATCTGTGTGAAACACAGCAAGTTGGGTATCAATGTGTGTGAGATGCTGAAGTTTGGGCATGCAGTAGGGTTATCTAATTCAATACCACTGCCAGCATTTTATTTTGAAATTCCTTGGACTTTCTTTGACAAAATCTGAACTGATTTGTTCTGTAGGGAGGAGCAGATCTACTCAGAGACTGACTTCTGTAAGACACTGGGTTTGTGGTATGGATGGGTTAGATGCTGCCAGCCGTTCAGCGTTTAATAATTAAGCACAGCGCACAAGCAGGCATTTCTGTGAAAAAGATGGATTGAAGAAACCACAGGCACCTAAAATCCGAGTGGAACAGAGAAGGGCAACTCCTCAGGGGCTGTCGCTCCTGACCCCGTCATATTTTTTACTGATGGCTCCTGCAGCTCATTTCTAGCACTGAGAAATCCTCCCTGGTCAGATCAAACTGCGCTGCCTGTGGCCGTCATCGTGGTGATGCCACGTTAGAGGGCAGCTGTGGGGCCGAGCTTGCACAATGCCGTGCTTGTGGGGCCGTTGTTCGCCTGCCTGCCTGGCCGCTTGCATCATTTCTGTCTCCTGGGGAGATCATTCAGAGGGGAAGTTGGCAGCAGATGAGACTTTCAGCTGGGTTTTCCCTCTGCCTGTGGACGTGGGGAGAGGTTGGCAGGCAGGTGGCACACCAAAGAGGTGAAAGCCTCTTTTGGGAGGCCACCTGCTGATGAGCGCACACGAGCTGGGTTGCTCATGTTCATGGTGAACTGCCTTGTGTTGTATAGCCCGAAATTTAAAGGTAGACTAAGTATCACAGCTCTTGTCCAAGAAGTAAAAGGATGAGTATAAAACTCAGTTGGTTTGCACTGGCAGTAGCAATGGTGTTTGTAGCTGATGTGGTGTGCTCTGCCTTATTTAGCAGGTGGTCTGTTGGGTGAATAGAAACGTGGCAGATTATTTTTTGATATGGTTTTCTCTCTGGAAATTGTTCCTTTTCTCTTTCAACAGTAGAAAACTTTTTTTTTTTTCTGTACCACTCCAGCGTCAAATCGTAAATGTCCAATACTTCTGGACAACTTCAGCTGAGCTTCCAGCCACCTGGGACTTGGATTCTAGGAACCATCAAATCCATCCCTACAAACTCTTCCTCTCCCATCCCTCCAGGGAGAGGGAGGTGAGGAAATCTGGAGCATTTTGCTTACAACTCCTTCGCTGTAAAATATCCACTGCTTGGAGCTACAGCAGCCAAGTATAGCTGGAGGAGTTATCCCGTTGCCCTGCCCCAGTGTTGCCCTTACTTGATTCATTCATTTCTTCGTAGGAATTTAAGCTCTCTGATGCTGAACGGAGAATCAGAAGGTTAAACCATCATCTCCCAGTAAGGTTTTTGTGCTTCTGATCTGGAACTCATAGGTCTGCATCAGTTCACGGAGCTGCTCCCAGCGGCCGTCGCCTTGCTCTTGCTCATGACACTTCTCCTTTTGGTTTCCACGGATGTTTATTTCCCTAAAACCCGAAGGCAGGAAAAGTCCCATTGTGGAGGATAATGCGAGGAAAAGCTTAGCAAACCGAAAAGCACTCGGCGTCTGTTCCCAACGAGGGCACGTGAGAGCTGGGCCTCTCTTGAGGCGTGCACCCTTGAGTAACAGAGCATGGCGTAAGCCCCCTGGCTCTTCGGTCCTCTAGGTTGCTGTGTGCAGGCAGTGTGGGTACGGCTGGTTTGTGTCGTTCCCCCTTGCCCTGCTCCCTGCAGTGAGCACAGCTGGGTGCCTTTCCTTGGCCTGTGCCTGGCAGGCTGTGCATTTGTGTTGTAATTCTCCGAAAACCCCGAGCGGAGCTGCCTGATCTTTCTGGGGAAAGAGGAGACAGGAGCTCAGCGGTGACCTGAATTCTCCTCTCTGTCCGTGAGCCTGGTTCAAAGGCCTGGAATAAAAACCTGTGGGACAAAGTTCAGGCCGAGCTGTTGTTGACACAGTCCTGCATGCTTCCCGGGCATGGGACGTGGCACGGGGGCTGGTAATGACGTAGGCTCTGAATTTTTGGGAGCCTTGCTTCAGCAGGATGCTGCTGTGTGTGTTTACCCATGGGGTACGTGGCTGACCCTAAGGCTGGGGGGCTGCCCTGTGGCTCGGGGAGAAAAAGCAGGATCATTTGGGATCCCAGCCGTGGCATTGCAGCAGGTTTGTTAGGGAGCTTGAAGGAAATGAGGAGGAGAGTGGTGGAATAGTGCTGCAGTCTTTTATTTTGGTTTGTTTCTTTCCCTTTCACTGCTGGGAGGAAAGCAGTAATTAATGCAGCTGGATGTTACATGCAGCATTTGCTCTTGGCTCAGACTCCTTCCTAGTACTCGGTTTCCAAACTTAGCACAGCCGGTAGCAGCCGTGTCTTGCAGTTTAGGATCCTTCTTAGGGGGAAAGCTGTTCAGCAGCGAGCTGTGCTCAGCTTTTCTGTTCTAGGTAGACAACCTGAAGATATAACAGCTCTGTTTTAGAATAAAGCGTTTAACCTGCTGCTGGTGCTGCCCAGAGAAGCTGTGGATGCCCCGTTCCTGGAGGTGCTCGAGACCAGGTTGGATGAGGCCCTGGGCAACCTGACCTCGTGGGTGGCATCCCAGCCCGTGGCATCTTTGGAGCTGGGTTGTCCTTAAGGTCCCTTCCACTGCACTGGGTATCATATCTTTACTTGCACTATTGTATCAGAAAAAGATACCTAAGAATTTGAATTTTATTTTAAAAAGAGCTTTCAAAAGGTTGCATGCTGGTCTTTGAATAAACCACCAAGATTGATAGGGTAACAGTAAAGGGATAAAAGCATGGCAGAGCTGGGAAGCGATGTTAAATAAGCTAAGCAGTGAGTTGATGAAGGTTATGGCTTTCTTTAATCGCAAGATCCCGAGGTGGTGATACTCTGCAACATTTTCTTCCTCAGTGTCTGCAGAAGTCAATCCAGAAAGTGTTGCAGTTAATGAAGGAGCTGACTTTGTGTGTAGATACTGAATGGAACTGCCCTTGCACCGCTCTCATCCTTTACCTTATTTGTCTGACTTGTCATTTTTAGCATGCTGTTAGCAAAGCGATTTCCTAAGTATGTTGACATAAAAAGTAAAAAATTTGAATGTGAACGGGTCAAGAGCCTTGTATGAGGAAGCAAGAACCAGGGAAAAAAATGGAAAACTGTTTTCTCATACCTCCTGGAGGAATGCTTAGGAAAGAACTTTTTTCTCCAGCAAAGTGTAAACATAACGTGGTTGAAGCACTGCCAGTGGACAATCTTTATACAAAGCAATTAAGTCAGGAAAATAGTTTTGCTGCAGCCTGGCTCACCCGAAATATCAGTTATTGTTGATGTCATTGAAATGCTTCTACTGAGTAGGATGGTCTTGATGCTAACTTTTAACTCGGGGTCACATTTTGTTTATACTTTCATCAGCAAGAAGCATAAAGGAACACAGTGTGTACTCATCCAGAGGCAGCTAACACACTTGGCAATCTTTATAAGAGTATATTTGTCCAGTAAACATGATGTAATAGGATCTAGTGGATTCCCAAATGTAGATGATGTGCTGTAATGGAAATTCTGTTAAGACTTTGGTAATGCTTTAAAATATCTTTTTTTTCAGAGCTTTAAAGTTACTTATGGTCAATGTATGCGACTCATTTTCATTTATGATCTTGTAAAATCTTTCAAGACAGCTTAGTTTCCTTTTTTTAAATTTGCTACTAAGTACAACGTGGAAACTGGGAATGTTGAGTCATCTGCAAAAGTTGCTGCTAAATTGCTTTAAAAAATAAAAATCCAATGATGCTGCCTCAATCATTATGCTTAAAATACTGCATCTACTGCTCTGTTGTTGTGGGACATTAATAGGATGAGTAGAAGAAGAGAGTATGTTGATCTCAAGAGTTTTGAGGTCATCCTTTTGTCAAGGGAAAGGTATCCAGCCTTCTAGTCAACCCAAATTTAGTTAATGCTATCCAAGTGACTAGTTGTCCATGAGATGACTAAAAATTATTTCTGGTTTTCTTGCTTCTGGATGGAAAAACCTTCCAGATATAACAGTTTGTTAAATTTAGTTTTCTGAGGGTTGGACTTTGCAACTTTCAACTGGAAGAGACATTGAAATAATGCTGTAAGATCTGTGTTAAAACAAAAGCACAACGCGTGCTGAGTAGCTTCTGCAGTGTTTTTGGTGTAAGCTCAGGAGACTCGGTGCCTAGGAATAGGCACTTAATTTAAAAATAGGTCAGTTGTTGTGTATGGATAGTTTACATGTAGCATACAAAGCTCATATCAGCTCTTGTTAAAAAAAAAAAAAAAAAAAAAAAGAATAAAAATTACTCTGTCTACTACCAAATGTGAAGTGGTAACAGCCTGCAGACTTGTTCCAATACCAACGATCTTTTTCCTTGCTTTACAGGAAAATCTTCACTGACGATTCAGTTTGTGGAAGGGCAGTTCGTTGATTCATACGATCCAACCATAGAGAACAGTAAGTAAATAACTGATGAGCTGCTCTTCTGTAGCTAGTTTTGTTAAAAGTCATGGTTATATAAGTGCCTATGTAAATAATCTGTATTTTAACATTGCAGCTTGTTACTTTAATGTTTAAGTTCAAGTCGAATTAACACAGTAGGATGTTGAGTCTGTGTGTTAGTCTGGAAGTTGGAATGAAGTAGTCAGCACAAGATTACTTCTTGACTAACACAATAATTAGGAGTCAGGGGCCATCAGCACATTTTATTCAGGATTATTTTACTGTTTGGAACTAAAAAATCAAACACTGGGAGCTAAAATTCAAACACTGCTTTCTGAAGAACCTCTTGCTTTGCTTTAGCAAATCAAGCTGGATAATTTGCCTTTTGACGTGAGTGATCTGTCAGTCCTTCTAGGGCTCTCCTAAGCAGTTTCCATCATCCTGTTTTACTTTGTTAGAGTTAGAATACGGTTTGCTTTGAATTAAAACCATTAACAAATGAGATATTGTGCCTTAGATTTCAGTACTTTAGATCTTGGCAGTAATTGGGACAGGTAGTTTTTCACTGTCTGCACTATAAAAATGTGAAATATTTAAAGTAATCTTGTAGTTTTCTGCATGTATGTGGAAGTGATTTGAGATGCAAAGAGTCAAAGTCTGTCTCCAAAGTGTGAGGGAGTGTCTGTATATCTTGTTTTAGCATTTTGACACCTTGACACAAGATGGGCTTGTTTTACCCTTTCCGAACTCCTGTACACAGGAATCTATTGTCTGTAATTCCTGTGCTCTCTAGTTGCATGTCTATCACTGGCAGCATTTAACTATATGAAAAAACTCATTTAAAACATCACACTCAGAGTTACTCTATGCCTGGATTTGGTTAGAATCTCTGTTGGCTACTAAGCTTGATTACATACGTGTGGATAATTGAGCTGTGCATCAATTCTGCAATTATTTGGCACTTCTAGTTGGCAGCACTCGCTCTCTCGGGGTGCAGAACATGAAGTATGTCATGGCCATGAAAACGTTGGGCATGGGGACATCTTGAAAAAGCTCAACAGTTTGCATGATTTCGTGCTTGTTCAGAAAACAAACAGCATTATTCTTCTGGCGCAAGTCTTGTGATCTGCGGGATCGCTGGAGGAATTTGCTCTCTGAAAGGTAGAGAATTGAAGGTCCCTTCTGGCTTCAGAATGTGTCGCTGGGAAGTAAGGGTTGAAAACCTACAAGATGTGCCCTGAGGTTCAAAACAGTAGGAAGTCTGTCCTAGTATAAAATGCTTCTTTTGAATTAAGTTCTTAATCTTTCACACGCTTTTTCTAATTATAATTTCTTAATCAGTCAAGTCTTTTGACACCTCTAGCTGTATGCTTCTGATTCTGTCTGAGGTCATAAGGCATGATACGTGTAATCAACTCTCTATGCTTTCCCTGCATTTAATTTTGAATCCAATTAACAATACTGAGAAAGGAGAAATCCAAGTTCACGTAGAAGGGATGATGATGAAGGCTGTTGCATTTCTTCAGTGCTTTAAAGCAGGCTGTAAAACCTTTTAACTTTCATATAGTGATCGGGGGGAAAAAATACAGGCTGAAGAGTGGTCTGGCCTATGTGATTTCTGTTTTGTCTCCGAAAATTGTTATTGATAATGATCAAAATATTTTAACAGCACTGATGAGAGGGTAGGAAACTGCAGTACTGCTGGTAGCTTGGTCTTTACAATTTTTGTCCTCAAATAATATACCTTGCATGAGAAATCGAGTCTAAAATTAAACTGCACTGAAAGCAAGCTATAGTTAAGCTCTCCCAGGAACAAGATGCATAGAGTGTAAGCCTCGAACTATAAGAACATGACCTAATATTCCAGCAGTTTCCTTTTCCAATGTAAAAATCTTTACCTTCTTTGGAAGTGGTGCAGGGAAAATAAGCTGCATCGGGTTTCACTTAATGTTCATTAAAGTCAGCACTTCTCTGCTGCATTTTGCTTTGTTTATATTACATTAGAACCAGAAAAGTTAGTTTATCTAAGTTAATAAGCATGTTGAATTCAGTTGCTTCTCGTAAACTTGTGCATCGGGAAGAGTAACTTGTGCCATTTTGTGGCAGCAGTGGAGGTGAGCTAATTGCTTAGCAAAATAGGATTTCCTCTTCCTAATGTCCCAACGAGAGTGACGCTGTGATGGGTGGCTGTTCTGGAGACAGCCAGGTTGAGAAACCAGTGGAACAATTACGTGAGGAAATCGTGGAAAGAGAAGCAAAACCACTGCAGAGCAGGAGTGCGTGGAAGGAGTCCGTGTGGACGCGGAGCTGGCTGGAGGCAGATGAGCTCAGGTGTTCTATCGTGCGCTTCCCCAAAGACCAGAAGAATTTTAAACTCTTAAATTTTTATTGGACTAACACCAAAAATCTTAATTTGGAGCTCAAAGCAAATAGGTCAGAAGGAATTGAAAATGAAGACGACGTGCCCACAGCTCCCCCTGCCCCCGTCTTTGCAGGGATCTCTTCGGTTATCATTAATTCAGTGACTTTGTGTTGCAGGAAAACTGCATCTTGCCTGCATCTCAGCAATATTTTCTCCAGCAAACCAGGCTTGGTAACTCCCTGGGGGAAGCAGTCTTCCCCTAGGGTCTTTCTACCTCCCCTCCCTCTTTTTTTTTTTTTTTTTTAAATACAATGGTGATTAAAAGTGTATTAGAAAGGGGAGGGGGCTGGAAGCACCTGGTAGCTGTGGAGGTTTGGATGGGCTGCTGGAAGCACCCTTAAGGCTCAGCTTCTCCCAGGTGTGTCAAGCCAGCTGTGCTGGAAGGTGACAGTCTGCTGCTTCCCAGAAGCTGCTGCTGAGTGGCCTTCTCAAGGGGTGTAAATGAGGCTTCTGAGAAAAACCCAAAATAGCTCTGTTGTATTACACATCTCGGTGTTAGAAAAGATGTCCTGAGGGATTCGTGATAGGCACTGACCTTGGATTAAAGATAATTAGGAAGGTTTGCAAAAGGTAGGAAGTGATGAACCCTAATAAGCTGGATGCGTTTACCAGCCAGGAGCTCTGGGAATTGTTTCACACCACTCCCCTACCTCTTACTCAGTGGAGGTGTTGGTCTGAAAGCACATTCATAAGCCTGGTACACATTTCTTACCATAATGGCTCGCTCTCACACCAGCTGGCACTTGAGTTGCATGTGCAAACCACTTCATTCGTGTCAGTGGAACTGAATGGCCTTGGGCGTGGGGAGCAGTGGCCAGAGGTGATGGAGTTGCTGTGGGAGTTACACCGCTTCTGAGGCATGGCAGCAGTTGGGGCTGTGCTGTGCAGAGCTGTCCCTGACAGCAACGTGGCTTTAGTTCCCTTTGTAGCTCCCTTTAGCTGCATGAATGCATCTGTTTGGAGTCGTGCTGGTCACTGCATCACCCAATTCTGAGTTGCACCAGAGCTGAACCAACCGAAGGTGGGATGAGATGGCAGTTCCTTCACATAACGCCACTTAAGCTGTGTGTTGCAAGCTGTGAGCATCTCCTGTTCTGAGATCCGTGTGCTTCATCGAGCTAAAACAGGCTTCAGCTGATGAGCAACGTTTCACAGATGGCCGTGTTATGACGCGGACTGCGGAGACTTGTTCTGGTCTGCAGAAATCTCTTCTTGTCATCGCAGGAGGAGCCGTACTGTGCCATGGTGGTGTTACTGGTTGCATTTATCTTGCTTGTAGGCACAGGAGCAAGCAACACGTCCCAGAATGGCTCATGGGTCACTGACCCTCACTAAATACAGCTGCAGGTTTTTCCTGAGATGTAATTCTTACCAGGAGTGTTCTTACAAAGCTTCAGCAAAGACCAGGGAGTTGTTAATTCTGACAGCATCGGGAGAGGTTTGTGCTGCCCAAGTAAGCTGGTGCTGGTGCTGGAAGTCTCCGTGCTGAGCTAACAGTTCTCATCACGCAGCCTGCGGTGACTCCTCCACCGTTTCCCTTCCCCAGCTCTGTCACAGTTTGCTTTTGGTACTGATGATGATGATGTCTCTGCTGCTCGGTCTATTCTAGGCTTCCAGAATAGGCTGAAAAAGCTGCCATCTGTCTCCGTCCCTTTTTAAATATTAACTTCATGGGGCTCTTGAAACTAGTTTGATTACAGAGCACTTCGATGTGTGTGTGAGGTGTCAAGAGACCGGAGAGAGGCTGTTACTGTTCGGGTACCTGTTAACGCAGGACATCCCTCCAGATGAGGCTGTTTTCCCTCACGCTTGAAGCAGCAACGCCGTTTATGGCAACCCTGCACCTTAACATCTGTTCCAGCAAGCAGTGGCTTCTGTCCCTGACACAGCAAAAAGCTTCTGGGGATTTCTGCTTCCTAACCTCTGGGGATAGGCGGGATCTGGTAGGAGCTTTTCTTGAGGCTTCATTTAAATTGCACTTGTATCATGATGGAAACTGCACGCACGCTCCATGCTGTGTGTGTGGACATCCTGCAGTAGTTTGGCTTGGCTTTGTTTGAGTTGCCCCTTTTTAAGAAGGACGCTTGGATCTACTAGGGCCGAAACTGAGAGTTTCGGATATTTCAGCGTGGAGTCAGCCCATTTACTCGAGATAATGTGTGCGTTGTGGGGGCTTGGCAGGGCAGCAAGTGCTGGCGGGGAGGAGGAAAGCTGGCGAACTTCAGCTTCTAGGGGAGCCTGTACGAGACACAGAAGGCGTGGGCAGGATTGCACAGTTGGATTGAGAACAGGCAGCCTTGGATGGCCAGTTCAGGGCACGATCAGCGTGTCGCTGCAGCGTTGGCTATTTCCCGGTCATCGTTGCAAGGAAAGTTGAAGCTTCTCATGACTTAATACCTGGGAAAATTCCCTTATCCAGGAGACAACACAAACCTTATTCGGTATATTTGTACTGTCCAGTTTCTGTGTGTTACAGTACAGCACTAAGGGCAAAACGAAGCTCTGGAGCTGGCTCTGTGCTCTGCTTGCTCCGTGTAGTGCTCGGTAGCACATCATGCCACAAGAGCTCTGACACGCTTTGCTTTTGCAGTTGCATAATACAAACACTGAGTAAGGTTCCTCAGCTCGCAGTGCGTTGGCATCTCATAAATCCCGGGGAGAGAAGCAATTCTCATCTCTCAGGAACTGAATGTACTTCCTGACTGAGGACTAAACAGACTGGTAGCTACGGCAAATGTGCAAGCACGGTGGTGAGCTGCTAGCTACATTCCCATTATTTAGCTTTAGCATATTCATAAGCTAGGCTGTGTGTGTCTTAGCCTCCAAAGAGTTTTTTTTTAATGCAGATCATTTACCTCGTGGTATTTACATTTAGGAAATTGATCTTGCTAAACTGCTTGGAAACTGGGGAGAATACCCTATATTAAGTTCAAAGTTGGCTTTGATGCTAATTGTATGGAAGTGTCTCATGTTACCACAAATTACAGTTGCCTGGAAGTCTCTTTGAAATGCATGTAAAAAGCTTTTTTTGCTCTTCATTTTTAAGTAACTCTGAAGGAAGAACTGCTGCGTGCAGCATAAGAATCTTTTTGAAGAATCTTTTGAAATTTGAAATTTTAAAGTAATTTTCTGAGGTTCAATACCAAAAATGTGCTAGTTGAAATTACAGCAATCTGATCTAGCTACTTTAAAGTCTCTAACGAAAGCTCTTTTTCTTAACCTTTCAGCTGACAACGGCACAGATAAGTGACTTCTGATCCCTTCCTTGTTCATAATTCTGAAATGCGTGTGTGTTTCTTGTTTCTTCCAGCTTTTACAAAATTGATCACAGTAAATGGCCAAGAATATCATCTTCAGCTGGTTGACACTGCTGGCCAAGTAAGTAATCTTTCTTCCTTTGAATCTCATCAGAGATAAGGCAATGGCTGTTCATACTCCTGACGAGCGAAGTTGGTTGCGACCACGCGTTCAAAGCTGAAGTTCAGCTTCTAACTTAATCCCCAGGGAGCTGCGTGGTATTTATATAAGGGCTTTTTTTTTCCTGTCTATTGAAATTGAAACAGTAGCAAGTGGTTAAAGTACATATGCCTAAAAAAGTGAAGAACAACCTGCTTTAACTCTGATGTACCAGAAGGGCTAAAATCTGGACTAAACTGGTCCATAACCCAGTTTGATAACCCACAGGGAAGCTTTTCACGACTTTCTCCCATTTGTGGTCTCCAGCTACAACACACCACGACCGTGTCCATGAAATAGTCACACGGAGTAGGCAGCAATGCGTGTAGGTAGTGCTTACTGGGCTGCCCATAAACCACTGCAGTTTGTTTACATTTTTGAGTAAGTGATGGTTCCTTGCATGCTTCTGAGCTTGGTGTAATGGCAGGGAGTGCAGGAGGAGACAATAAACAACCATCCTGTGGCATGGTCAGTAGCTTCATGAAATAAAGGTGGTCATTACGTAGTGTTGCTTGGCAGCAATTGCAGGTGAGAGTGCACGTTCCACACATAGCAGTGCTCCATCTTTTGAGAAACTGTGTATTTAAAAAAAAAAGAAAAGGGACTGATAGATCCTTGTATTGCTACCCTAAACTTTTTATTGGTTACGTGTGCTTAGCTTCTGTGAGTTCCGGGCTTGTGCTTTTTGATTTTTGCAAGCTGATTGGTGTTAAACAGTCTTAAGTGCTATCAGCACATTTCACCAAGACTTGAAAGCTGCAGGACACTTGCTTAGAGCTGGGAGAGTCTTCAGAAGGGCTGTGACCTTCTAGGTATGTTTGATCACCTTCTTTGAAGAGAACTACATGATTTAAGAATAACCACGCCTTATTTTTATATGCTGTTAATTTGTGGTGTTAATCAGCAATGCTGTAATCTGTCAGAGGGATTAGAAACAATATTGACCACGCGTGCTGGGACAAGTGGTGTTTGATGGGAATATTCTGCAGAGGAGAGTGAGGTTGAGGGATGGGTGGGCTGTGAGCAGCAGAGCAAGCCCCGTAGGCTTCACTTCGTGTGCATCTCAAACTGTAGAATGGTAATGAAGGTAAAAATTTCTCTTTGAAAAAGAGAAGGCCTTCTCAGAAGGCAACGTGACTTCACCAGTGACATGTCTCTGTTGCTGAGGTTTATTTTCAGGGTTGTTTCAATGTAAATTGAAATTGTGAAACTAACACTATACCTAGAGTTATACCTAGGTTTGTTTTTTTGCTTGGCAAAGTTTTTAATTTGACCTACAAATCCCAAGAGGCTCAGCAGGTTTTTTAACTAACAAGCTAAAAATTAGTTTTCTTGGTTACCTTTTTTGTTTTTTTTTTTTTTTGTCTTGTGCATCTTTACCTTTCGTGGTACCGTATTCAGATTTATGTAGTTCGTTTAAACAGAAGTCTTGGTGTGGGGTCACAAAACAGGAGTTAAAATCAAATTCAAACTGTAGCAATCCAGAGTAATTCCAAATAAAGGCAAATGGCTACAGAATTGCACTTTCACCTGTTTTGCATGCAGGCCAGCTCAGACCCCTTCTGTATTGACTTTTGGATTACACAGCCAGCAGAAGTGGCAGTTTGGCATTTAAGTAAGGATGGGGGAAGGTCACCCTCAGTGTGTAGCATTAAAGGCAAAGGGCAGCGCCTTTTGCAGGTGTCATTCTCCAAGACTTTTTTTTGGCTGAATCTGTGAAGTTAATTTATGAAAGGCTTTCCTCCCATTCGCTAGTTAAGGAAGTTTGATTCCTTTTAGCTGTCTAGATTTCAGCTGCGTGACTGCACTGCTCCATCTGTTCAGTTGTGACAACATACAGTGAGGTCATGATCTTAAGCTAAAATTAACATCATTAGAAACACAGGTTAAAAAATTTGAGAACCCATACAGTAAGATATATAGCTCGTGTCAAAATGTAAATGTTACCTGGGAACTGCTATTGCAGTCTTTCAATCTAGATATTTAACATGGGATTCGTTTTACTTCTGTGTTGTGTTTTTCTGCAGTATATCAGTTTCATTTACCTAGTTGGTCATTTCCTTTTCTACAGGGGTAGTAAGTTTAGAAATTAAGTGTCTGAGGTTGTGTTTTTGTTTTATTGTTATTGTTTTTCTATGAAACATTTGCTGTATAAAGGAAACTTCCATTTGGCATGGAGCAACTAATAATTGTAGTTGGTCCATCTACGGTTGATAAGCGTGCGTTAGTTGGTAAGCCACAGCTACTTACTTCCTAACGGACCCCTTGGGTAATTTAGATGTGGTCATTGCCGCTTGGCAGTTTTGAAGTGCCAGATCCTGTCTTCAGCTGTTGAAATTTAGAATTTGATTGAAATGTATCACTAGCAAGATAAGAGGCATAATTGGTAATTAGCGGTAGGACAGAGTGGATGTTTCGTACTAGTGTAAACTGATAATTAAGCGGGGTAAGAGGATTGGGAATAGCTTTGGCTGATCCGTAGTCTTAGAGGGAATAAAGCGAAAAAGCTGTAGAGTATACAGACTAACAGGCTAACTAAGCTTGTGTCCCAGGCTTGCCTTCCTTTCTCTTAATTTGGTAACGAAGCCACATCTGGCATCATGATGGAAAAAAATGTCGTTGTGAAAGCACTACATGTACAAAAAGGTCCTGTTCCTCATGTCTTACAAATATGAATGAAAACTGCTCTTGATCTACTAGCATCAAGCTCTCAACTGTGGCAGTAAGCAATTATAAATGCTCTATTATTTCTACAGGATGAATACTCCATATTTCCTCAGACGTACTCCATAGACATCAATGGCTACATTCTTGTTTATTCAGTCACGTCAATAAAAAGGTAATAAAATCTGTTGTGTTCTAATAGTTTGGATATTAACCAGATACACGCAGAGAAAATATAGCACAGGCAGGAGCTGAATGCAGTATGTAATTCATTTAATCTCTCTTTCCCTTAGAAGTATAATGGAAATAAAAATGTTTTTGCAGAAATTTCCGCTCAGATCCAAGTATCACAGATACTTTGCAGGCAGATACAAAAGGTACTGTGTAAGAAATGAGGCAGTGCTGAACTGTGTAGATTGAAGTGTAAGTAAAAGTACATGGACTAGTACCAGGAATAAACAATTCATTGCTGGAGCACATGTTACAAAGATGGAGTTGAACACAATCTAAGAGGGCACTGTACATTAGTGTGAAGAGCCCAGCTGGTTGTTAGGTCTTGTCCTAGCAGCTTGTTACAGCACTGAGATTTTTTTGGCTTCCTGTCTTGGCTTGTTCTGGTTAACCATCAAAAACTTTGGTATAAATAGCAGTTATGAGATGTTTGGCCTGTAGACTCGCTCAAATGCCTTATTTGACAAATTTCCCGGGGCATCTGGTTTGTCCTCACTGCTGCCTGTAGTCAGCTCTGACATGAGGACAGACTGTCATAGCTGGAGTCATTTACTTGTACCAAGTTTCTCAACCTTCTTAAGGTTTTGTCTTCTGCTGTTATTTTGTGCCTTCCCTTTGTTGTTCTTGATTTCAGTACTGGTCATTCTTGAATTAGCCTTAATTTTCTAACACAGTACAGCATCTTCATTAAGGCATTATTTTTGTTTGTTAACAATTACTTTAAGACCTGAAGCCTTTTGCTTGCTTCAGGTAGAAGAAAAGGTAATGCTTCCCTTCTACTTCTAAGCTAATAAACTTTTTTCAAGTGCTGAAGCATTCCAAATCTTTTCCTTTAAAGCAGACAGAACAGGTCATCCCTTTAGTAAGGCCATCATAAATTGCAAGTAAAACAGCTTGCTTATTGGCTCTTCTGTGCTTCTTGAAGAAGTGACACGGTCTGGTTATAAACTTCAGTTGCTTTTAAGGTCTTTAATGCTGAACAGATTTTCAGTACTTCATTCTTGGTTTTCATCTTTAGTTCTGAAGAAGTGAACAGGAAGCATGTGTGATCTGGAGGAAATGCAACAGATGTCGGGCTTTCATGTGTATCTAGATACACTGCTTTTTCTTTTTTCTTCCCTTAATCGGAGGTTCATTGTTGGTGCTGAGTAACCTGTATAAAATAGGACTTAGCATTTTCAGCCTGAAGTAGAAAACCTTCCACTTCTAAACCAAAGAGGAAAATGTTCATTGGTGTGTGGTATTCTTGGGACAAAAGTGTCTTTAACCAAAGTCACCCAGTTAAAGGAACGGGAGTCTGCTTTCTGTGGTAGCATTCAAACAAAATAGAAATCAAATTATGGTGAAAAGACTAGTACAGATTAAGATATGGAGCTATATTATCTACTATAGGTAGATAGTACATTCCTTAGTATTTTATTCTTGATCCAACTTAATCCAAGTTTTTTTTTTTTCCCTTTGAATTACAAAGTATTGATGATCCCTTATTGTTCAGATCCTTGTCTTCAGTATCAAGACATTGTTTAGGCAGAATAGATTTTCCAGGGTACACTGGTAGCTTTGACTTTCCCAGGCAATCAGATTACAGTTGCCATCTCTCTTGATTTCCGCCAAAGTGTATATATTGATCTGAGTATTGATTGAGCTGGGTGTAAGATTTGACAGCAAACTTAATAGAAATGTCCTTTTAAAGTGATTGTCTTCCCTACTGATCTCCACTGGGAAGTTTAAAATGGGACTTGAGTCAAAACTAATGACCTACATTTTTAATATTCCCAGACTCTCAGCTGCAAGGTTACTGGAGGGCTTTTGCTCTAGTTTAAATTCCAATTTTGTATCTTGCCACTGTTCCACGATTTTGTATAGGACATCTCTCTGACAGCCAGTAATTTTTTTGTTGTATTTCACACATTGAGCTGTTTCCCGTAACCCTGTTTGCTTGGCAGAACTGGAAAGGACCTCTTATGCTCTCTGGACCTCTTGCTATTTCAAGGCTTGATGTGATGCTGTTCTTTTTTGGATTGGTCAATGTCTGTCTTAAACTGTACCCTTGTTCCTTTTAGCCTTATTAATTTAGAAAGCTTTCTAGAACACTAAATCGATCTGGTCCAGCTAGTTTCATTCCAGGTAGTTCTTAGCAGCTTGTATCTCTGTGTCAGAATCATGTTCAGGCTTAAATAGCACTTCTTTCAGTTTTCACCTTGATCTATTAATAAAGATCAGCTGTTTATCCTTAGTCTTTTTTTAAACTAAAAACAGAGCTCTTGAACTAGACTAGATAAGCAGAAGGACAGAATTGGGAAATGAAGACCCGAGGGTGGGTTGGTCTGTAGGGTATTCAGTAGAATCATGCACTGGAACCACAGGTGAGGTCTTATCGCTGAGCTGTGCAGTGGCGTGGCATTTTCCTAGCTATACTGACAGCAACATGCATAATAGTGGAAGGAAAAAAGTGATTGTATTAGATTTGTGACTCAGTTATCTTGTGGCTAGCATGCTAGATCTTTCCTGTTGCTTCAGATGAACTAAGAAACAGTCTTGTAGTCTGTATCAGATTTTTTTTGTTCTTTCAGTTTGCAGGGTCATCTAATTTCATATGTAGTGATGCATCTCAACTGAACTTTGTCACAACCAAACTGTTTAAATCTTTCTTTTGAAGTAGTTAGAACATGAAAGCTCAAGACCAAAATTTCATTTCATTCCCTTTCAGCATAAGTTCTTTATAACCCTGAAGACCTTCCATTGATTCCACTTCTTTAATGTAGTCTGTACTATTTGAGTTACTAACAGCAAGTTGAACGAGTTGTGCCATGCTAAGTCACTATTTTTCTTTGCAAAGTGCTCATTTTCTCCATAGGATATACTAGAACTAATACCTAAACATAGAGGGTGAGTAGAACTCAACACTTCAAGAATTATTTCTGAAGTACCCCAAACTGAATCTTACTTGACATAAAATTCTTCTTAACTATGGTCGTGTTTATTGCTCCAGAAGTGGGAAGTTCTAGTGATTCAAATAGCTTGAATAGTGTCTTCAGGCACCAGTTCTTTGAGAACTTGGAGTTGGAAGTATGTTTGAGGGCTGCTCTGCTCTTAAGAGTTTCAGTTCTAATTAAAATGCAGCACAAGTCAAGGCATTGCTTGTAGCTAACAAGCTTGGAAGTTGGAGAAGTTTCAGTCACTTTTTTTTTGTTGTGTAGCTGTGTGTCTGGCCTGTGAACCTGTGCCTCTCTCTTAAATCTGAATTGTGCACTTCATGTACCAGCATTTTTTCCATAATGTAATTAGAGGAGCGCAACATCTGCTCTTTAACCCTGTTTATAGCTTGTTCTCAAAAGTGCTAAATGTCAAATGCAGGGGATTTTCTTAGTGGGATTTTAGGCTTCTCAGCATTTCACAGTACTGTTCCTTATCTCCAGCCATGCAGACTTCATCTGTACGGTAGGGGAACTGACAAGTATCTGAATAACCACAGTTTCAATACCATCTTGCTGATCAGTTTACTTCCTTTCTGTAGAAGATTGGAATTCAGGCTTCTCTTGGCTTTCACGTAAATAAAACCAAAGAATTCTGTAGGAGCTAACTTCCTGTATGAACTAAAATGCTGTATTTTTTCATGGTGGATTACGCTTAACCAAATAACTCTTCTTGTTGTTAACTTTTTCTTTGAAACTCTGCTTTAATTTGGCATGCTCATCCAGGCTTGTTGGACGCGAGTAGTTAAACTTCTTACTGCAGATACAAACCAGTTGGGGATATGGGGCTTTTAGCACTTGTATGTTAGACACATCAGGCCTGGGTAATGTGGTTTATTTCTGCACGTATCATAACTGGGGAGGCTGTAATGACAGGCATAGCCTAGTCTTTGTTGCTGCCTCTAGAACCATTTGGTCTGTTGTACACAAATCAGTGACACTTTTTCAGCATCTTTGTAGTTCTGCCACTATACACAGAGTAAGCATATCTACATATGCATTTAATTGCTTGTGTATTGGGTATTAAGGATAAACATTGGAGTGCATGTGTGACTTCATCCCTTTATTTTGCAGTTTTGAAGTGATAAAAGTTATCCATGGCAAGTTATTGGATATGGTGGGAAAAGTCCAGTAAGTAGTGACACTTTCATCTCATTTCACTGCAGGCATGTTACTAGTACTTTGTTCAGTATACTATAACTGTGCTGAAGTTCTGAACTTTCTTTCACAGAATACCCATTATGCTGGTTGGAAATAAAAAAGACCTGCATATGGAACGGTATGTGAACTCCAGTATGTGTGAAATGCAAGCCAGCAGCCGGCATTCCTGTGGCTGCAATAGGCTGGTTTTGTTCTTGGCTTTCCAGAACTAAAGTCAAAATGTAGGTTAAAACAAGGTACTGGCAAAGGATTCGTGTCCAGAATGTGAACTAGGAGCCAGGAGCTTTTGTTGTAATGTTGACTCTTGCTGTAAGGTTTCAAAGACAGTGGCTTTACCCTTCTATCAAAACAAGTAACAGAAGTGTGTTTTCAAACCATAAAAGATGAGATGATACTACAGATTAGGGAACAACTCAGGACTTGGGGACAGCTGCTTTTCTCAGTCCCACAGTTCTACCTGGCCCAGTTGTGTGTTTGACAGCAGCCAGTATCAACTGCTCAGAATCAGACTTCACAAAACATTCCTGTTATATCTGCATTTATGTGCTTCAGTACTGTGAAGGCTTTCCTGCAGTTTCAAATTCCAATTCTGCTGTGGATTATAAAAAGATATTTTTTCTCTTCTATCAGGGTGATCAGCTATGAAGAAGGGAAAGCTTTAGCAGAATCCTGGAATGCAGCTTTCTTGGAATCTTCTGCTAAAGAAAATCAGGTAACAGATTTAAGATCTATTTTGAATAGCAGCTTAATGGGATGTCTCCGAGTTTCACTTAATGCAGGAAGCTGAAGTATTTGCATGTATTGTACAGACAGATTGTGTAGATTGTTGGAAACAAAATGGATGTCTGCATTCAGGTTTGGGTATACGATGCTTTTGGTGCAACTGTAAGCGTGAGGGTGAAATGAAGAACTGAAAGTTAAGCTTCACTGAACATAGCAGAACAGTTAGTGACATACTAAGCCTTGCGTATCTGTGCGGTGGGTGGGTGGGACAGGATCTGTGACATGCTGCAGTTACCTTAAATTAGCAACTCATTGCTATTGTGGAGGAATAACTTGGTATAAGGGGATGAACCTCATGTTTTCAGGTCTAGGCAAGACTCAGTCCCTCTAATAAGGGTAATAATGGTTTCACAGGCCCATGTCTACCACTTTGAATTGTCTACAGCAGAGGCTGTCAGAATGATAGAATAGCAGTGAAGTTGCACAATCTGTCCAATGTAACCAGCATACGTTTATTCCTGCTGGTTTCCTATCACAAAAGTTTAATTATGTGTTAAATAACATCTTATTTTTTGTGCTGTAACTTACTTTAAATGCCTTCTGAATCTCTTCGGGTTTTTGAATTCGTTCCTGTGGCTGTTAATAACACTTTGTCATTGATTTGACACCCTACATATTCAAGCTACAAGAACCTGCTGGTTTGGGCTTGAAGTAATGAAAAACTTCATTTTCATTTCAAGAGGGTTGTGTCTCTTTTTCATTTTTGTCTCAACAGCATTAAAATTTCTGCTTTTTGCAACTATGAACATACAATAGGGTCAAAAGGACGCTGTCAGGCTAGTTCTAAACAAATGAGTCCTTATGCAGAAGAAATGCTTACGTTGTCTCATTTTTAACTTAGCGTATCACATCCTTGGCCTCCTTGATAACATCAGCAGAATCAAAAGGGCAATCCTACAGCTAGAACAGCACCTGTTTAAGCAGCCTTTCTTTCCTTCTCTGTGTCCCCAGAAGCAAAACAAACAGCTCTTGTCTGATAATTTGTAGAACTACCGACAATAGACGCTTGTGTAAAGTTGGATTTTCCCTGAAAGAAAGTCCAGATTTTTTTTCTCCAGATACAGAATATTTGGAATTAGGAACTTCTGTTTCTGGCTAAGATTTGCACTAACCTTGTCAAATCTGGGTATGATGAAAGCATGGAATTTCTCAATATCCTCTCTACTGCTGGAGAGCTTCAAACGCATACACACAGAAACTACAGAAGAAGAATAAATCAGTTAAAAGAATTCCTTTTTTTTAAAAAAACCTTTATATCTGGAGTAGGCAAAACTATTCTCTGTACTTTTCTTTTTTGGCATATGTTCACAATCTGTAACAGTGCAGTAGTGTATATTTTACAGAATGTCTTTTCAATAACTTTCTGCAGTTTGTGTTGTCTTGGTTTAAAAAAAAAAACAAAGCTGGGTATATTTATGCAAAGAAGCTACGAGCTTTATATGATGCTTGGCATGCCTTGCATATTAAACTGCTGCACTAACAAAGTCCCATTGACTGCCGTGTATTTGTGACTGTCTTAGTCCAAGAGTCCTGCACGGAGTTATGCAGCTCGCTGAAATTCGTATAGCAAACTCATAGGCTTCAGGGAAATCAGAGTGGCAATTGTCAGATACTCAAACTTGTTCTGTACAAATCCCAAGGAGAGTCAGAAGTTTTGTTATTTCTAGATGTCAAAATCGTTCTGACCAGGTTGTTCTGTCAGCGTGATCCATCAGGGCACAGATCACTGGGTAGTGCAGGTCATTAAAATTGCAGCTGCTGTCCCTTTTGGAGTTCAAAAGCAGGTTCTCGGGAACAGGTGCTTGAATACAATTCCTCCTTGCTGTGGAAAAGGAAACACGGTGGTAAGGTCGTGCCTCTTGTGCAGTACACCTGGTAAATTGGGCTGACTTCAGAAGTTAGGGAGATAATTTGTCACTTTTTGTGCCCACAACGCGTGGCTGATTTTAGGCTATCTCATGTGCTTCCTTTGGGGGTTTGGGATGTACAGAAGACTGAAGCAGCCCAGAACTGGGGCAGCTGTCCTGGTCTTCCTGCAAACAGCTGCTGAGGAATGCGTGTTGCTGATTGTGCTTTGAAAGCAAAATATAAAGTCTACAGTGGTGAGGTTCTGGGGGAAAAGGAGACACCAGGCAGGTAGCAAAATGGAACACTGTCTTCTCCTATGAATTACACCACAGACACTTCTGAACTCATGTGTTTTCCCCCCCCAAAATCCTAATTTAGCAAGATCAAATCATCTCGTACGTGGGCTTCTATCAAGGGAGAATGTCTGTTCCTACTCTGAAACCATCTCTGGTTTGGGGCGAGGCAGGGGAGGCAAAAGGCTTATTTTGAATGTAGTAACAAGGTTTATTGTCGTGCTTTAGTGCTGAATGTTCACCTTAAGTCAACATCACTTGGCAGCAACTTGTTCTTGGAGGTTCATCCAGATCTTTTTGTGTCCTGCCTTGGTACAGCAAACATAACTTGCCTGTGAAGATGAAGTCTAAACTCCTTCCAAAACTGCGTCAGATTGTTTTTACTTTCCAGAAAGCTAATTTGATGCGTAAAGGGATGAACTGGACTTCAGAACTTCAGCAGAGAGCTCAGGGACCCTGTTAATTCTCTCTGAAATCTATCCATGTATATTTGGTGGATGTGAGCAGAGTGACAACCTCTATCTGCTGTGCTGGCTGCAGTTGGTTTGGTACGTGGTGTCCTTCACAGCAGTGAGGAGAGCAGGCCTCCTTGCTGCAGAGAGACCAGAGGCTGCTTCAGGTTTGGCCAACACGGTCTGTCCTTTACAACAGCTCTGTTTGGAAGGAACTGCTGAAACCAGAGAAGGTGTTCCACATTGCAAGTTCTGATAGCAGAGGCTCTTCGCCCCCTAAAGGGGGGTGGGAGAGCATTGACTCATCTCTCTTCCTCTGCGTTCACCCATAAAATCCTGTCTGGAGCATCTGTGGGAGTTCTAGGAGCGTATCCATACTGTGTTAGGCAATTAAAATAGTTGTGCAGATGAACAGAATCCAACTGTACCTGTTCTGCAAGGAGTTGCCAAAAGATACCACATCCATGAAACGGCGTGGCTTTAAATAAATGGAAAGCAGAGACAAAGATCTGAGCTGGTGCGAAGATAAATGGTGGTGGCTGGTGAGAGTTCCCCAGGTCAAATCTATTTTAGGCTCTGTATCACCTCCTTGAGACTCTAGTGGCCTGGTAAGGCTTTCAGAGGAGTCTGTGTATATCAGCAACACTTCAGTCATCTGGGGAAATCCCTAGCCTTTGAGAAGGCAATTCTGGGACTCGATGGAAAAGATGACTTTCAAATTTCTGCTACTGGCTAGAAAATATTAACCAGATTAAGTAAATGCTTCCTACAAAGCAGGAATTTTGGAATTTTTTAGTGCAAGCACACTATAAAACAACACACCTCCAAGGGTTTGAGGGCATCAGCTATCGTTTAACGAACATGAGGCTTGTGGATCGTGTCTTCTTGGGCTGTGGGCTGGAAGCCAGCATCAGGTATTAAATCTCTTTTCTGGCCCCTAAATGTGCTTGTTGCATTTTCTCAAGCTGCTCAGTAAGCACTGGGTATGTTGAACTGCGTTGTATCTGCTGGGCTAACTTAGGAGCTTCGACCCTAAAAAGTGGAATTCCCTACTTCGTTCCTCCTAAGTCATAGTGTAGTACTTCTTAATCCCAGTACAATAAATGGCAATGCTCTGAAATACAACCAGAATCCAAATTGGTCCTTAAACCCAGCTGAAGCTGGAAGCCAACTTTTACTGGAAGAACTTAGGGAGTAACAAGCATCCAAGTGTGTCCATCCAGTTGCCTAAAATTCATTAGGTGGACTTACTCGAGAAAGGGGAAAGAAGTAGCAAAAATTAAGAGCAAAAGCTCTCTTAAAAATGAACTGCTTGGACACTACTCTTCAAAAAGAAGTAATTTTATCTTCACCAAGCTCAGAAGCTGCAGTGCTGGGTGTATGCTTCAGAGAGACGTGGGATCTCAGCCTCCCCACGCCCCTCAGGGATCTGGAATGCTCACCTGGGAGGGTGTTTGGGCTGGCAAAGGACTCAGGAGGAAAACAAATCTTCCTCACCTGACTATTGTTCCAGTTCCTTTGCCCAGTTCTGTGCCAAGAACAACTAGGAGCACGAGCAGTGGAGAATTTCCTCTTTAAAATAATAGAACGGGTGCGTATCCGAAAAACACAGCCCAACAAAGGCCGAGCAGACGGTGGCAGCTGTGGGCTGGGTTTTGGTGCTTGGACCTTCCTGCGCTGGCTCCTGGCAGCACGTTCCTGACTTGGGCAGCAAGAATTCACCTCCTGGGCTGTCCGCTCCTTCCATACCACGGGACACACCTGCAGAAGCCGTTGAGCAGTGAGCAAGTGTCTCTTGCACAGGGCAAGGTGCTAAGCTCCCTAGGCAGCGTGCGTTGCCCAGGCTGACACCGCTCTGCTTCCTCCAGGGAGGAAGCCAGATGGCTTTCTGTAGGCTGGATGTGCCCCGTGCTCTGTAATTGGGCCATATGGAGGCAGATGCATATGAAGCCTGGCTGCATTCTTCATTCCTTGTTACAAAACAGTTTCCTGCATTGTTTGAAAAGCTCCTTCTAAAATCCTGCAGTGTGTTTGGGCTGAATTGCAAGGCGCTGCGGGTTAACTGGAGGACAGTGATTAAACCTGCTCAGTGAATGTGCATTTTCTGGGAAATGAATTAACAAGCCCCGTGAACTCCTACATCTCAGTGCCTCCAACAGCACAGCTTCGACAAAGAATGCGCAGGGATATAAAGAACTTGTGCATTAAAATGAAAGCATTGAAAATTTCAGCTGTAAGTAACGACATCAGTACGGTGTATTTGTAAATCAGTACAGCACCTATTGTGGACTAAGGGAAACTGCTCAGTACTGGAACCAGTTTGATAGCAACTGGAGTCCTGTCCTTGGCTTTCCTAGAGTCTGATTTGCCCAGGAAATGCGTTGTGCTGGGGTGGACTAATGAGCCACTTGTGCTAGGTTCTGTTTGGATTGCAGAGAAACCTCATTATAGGGAGGAATAATCTATCTCCAGCTGATCAGGTATTTTAAATAGTTCCAGAGATGATACTGTGCACAACTGGTATTAATCTGGGAAACTGTAAAATTCAGTCTAATCTCATTAAGAATGCTTCAAGATTGTTTGGAGCCAGTTTAGTCAATGGGTTTAATTTGGAAATGATCCAGTTAAGAATTATATCCTGTGGAGGCAGAAAAACATCTGTCAGGCCAAAACACATGGTCGTAAATCACAGGGTGCTCTTCTGCATGCTGATTAAAAACAAGCAAACACGCTTGAAACTTCAAGTGGCATGTATGGGATGGTCAGGAACCAATTCCAAACTGGAGACGTGTGCTGAAGTCCTGATCATACAGTGAATCTTCAGCTTGGAAATGCCATAGTGAAGAAAAGGACTTCAGCAGCATGTTTGACTGCTGCATGGATTTCTTCTTAAAACTACTTACAGGCAGTCTCAGGGGGGTGTTGGCTGTTGTAGTTTTAGTTCCTGTTTTTTCTGCCAGAGGCTTACATACAGTTTTGAAAGCCTTAAAACCGAGTGCATCCCGGAAAGACCAGATTTATGGTGTGCGGTATTTATTGCAGTGCTTGCAATGTTGTCCCAGGCACCTTTCTATACCCATCTTTCAGTATTTTTTTGTTTGTTTGTTTTGCTTTAAATATACCTATACTTAAGCAAATTCTTCCACAGAACCTCCTGAATCATTCAGGCACTCTGGCATCCTTTCTTAGTCTCTCTGATTCCATTAAACATATTTTCATTCTGGCTTTCCATGCAAAGATTTTTAACTGGTACTCTCTAGCATCCGCATGACAGGGGAGGTGTTGCCCTTCGGAGCCCATGCACACGGTTTCAGTACCTGAGAAGAGCAGAGCCTTTTTCACCAGCCTGTGTGCTAAATGTGGATGGAGGAGACTCAGCATAGGCCAGAGCAAGGGGAGTTGTTAACAGAAGGTGACTCCTACTCCAAGAGTATTTGCTGCCTTCCCTCTGAAGGGGAGCGGAGGGATGGATGGTGCCTGTGTGCTTCAGAGTCTGCGGAGAGACTGCATAGTCCTTTGTTCCATATGGTGTAAACTGGGGTGTTTGTGTGAGCCTGATCGTGTTAGCAATACTTATCTTATAGTCCCGGCTCTTTAAAATATAAAAACCCCTTTTGTACTCGGAAAGACTTCCTTGAAGAACAGCGGTTAATATTAAACAGTGGCTAGTTTGGCTTGCGTTTCCCTTTGTGGTCTTGCACCATGTCAAATAGCATTGTTAACTATAGATGAGAGCATCACGGGGGTGTGGAGGGACTTGGCTCTTCTCACAGATGAAGAATATTAAAGTAACCCTCACACTGGGGTGTGCAAAGTCAGTGCATTGAGCTGAAAAATCTGCCTTGTTCTGTAGTTACTCAGAATCTTAAAGTTTATGTGGGGGAAATGAATTGGTTTGTTCTCTGGAGAAGCAAAGCATCGAAATCTTCAATGCTGTCAGTCATTCAGAGCAAATTTATTATTTAAATACTTAACTTTAAGTCTGCTCTATGTCTTATTAGCTTGCCGTTGAGTATGGCTCAGTTTAAGCTTTTTCTCTCTGCAGTGATAGAGAAAATAGTTGAGGATTGTTGTGGAGAAGGGTTTTACATTGTTCTTCCAAAAGTGCATGTTCAGAATTGAAATGACCCTGTTTTCCCTCTGATTTGGGAATGTGCATTTATCTGTTGGTATAGCCAGTGAAACCACCAAGATTTTTGTTTCAGTGTCTGGTAGTTTCCTCTTACCTACTAATCTTGTTCTCTCTCTTTGCAGACTGCCGTTGATGTTTTTAAGAGGATAATTTTGGAGGCAGAAAAAATCGATGGGGCAGCTTCACAAGGGAAGTCTTCATGCTCAGTAATGTAATTCCACTGCAAAATCTGAAAACACTGGGAATACATTCTACCTGAAGAAGCAAAACTGCCCATTATCTTTAAGGATAAACTATGCTTCTTTTTTTTTTTTTTTTTTTAATTTTATTTTTATTTTTTTTTCTTCTGTTAACCTGAAAGATAAACAGTTGGTTTGGAGCCTTTCCCTTCAGATTATGTTAAACTCTGACTCCTGTGCAAATGGCTTCACTTCCATTTTCAAATTTTAAGCAATCATATTTTCAATTTATATATTGTATTTCTTAATATTATGACCAAGAATTTTACTGGCATTAATTTTTCAGTGTAGTTTGTTGGTTAGAATAATCATCAAAATTGATGCATATTGTTACACTACTATTAACTAGGCTTGGATATCAGTGTTTCTTTGTGTTAAATGTATACTTGTAAATAAAATAGCTGCAAACCTTAATGTTCTGTTCATAATTTTTTGTTAGTTGCCCCATGTCAGCTTGCTTTTATGAGAAATGTTCACCTACTGGCCTTAAGAGGAAGTGTGGGATCCTTGGAACCAATGGATTGACTCTTGCTTAGGCAATCCCAACCATTTTTTTTTTTGCTACTAGAACTCCAGGGTGGCCAAATAGCTCAGCTGTATTTTGTGCCCGTTGATGGAAAGGAGATGCAAGGGGACACCTTGGTCTGATGTGGAAGGGAAGACTTGGATTTATGGCAGCCAACCCACGCTGTTTTTTTTTTTTCCTTTGTGTAACTGTAAGAGCTGTGGAGGAAAGGGCACGCAGCTGTCCCAAGGAACAGGCCAGTACACACCTGCACTGCAGACTGCTCCCGTCGCCTTGTAACTAGGAGCACTTTGAGGATGGAGTGGATTTATCCAGGTTACCCGTGTAGACTTGCTAAGGAAACAAAAATGTCACTTAAAATAAATTGCACGTCTTGAACAAATTGATGTGAGTTGTTTATCGTGCATTTCTCTACTTGTGCATCCAGAGAGGTGGGTGGTCTCCTGGCACCTGGCCTTTCACTCTGCCAGTCCCACTGCAGCTCTGGACTGCTTCGCCTAACCACTTGCGAGCTTTTGCTGGGCTTTTGGACTCGGGGCTTGACAAGCCTTAAAACCTTAAGTCTGGAAACAAACGAATTCAACTATGTATTTAAAAAATGTGCAGTTGACCTACTTTGTATAGAAGAAGATGCTGATTTAAGGGAATGTTTTATTAAAGGAAGTGTTTTCTCATGCATTTGTGTCCATTGAAAACTTTTGATTCCTGGCAGGAATAAAATGGAAGGGAAACTTGCAAGGTTTTTGCAACCTGAAGTAGCTTTTGCATTTCATTCTGTTTTAAATGATGCAGATGGAGAAAGTCTCATCTCTTTCTTGTACAGTGGTTACCTATTGAGTAAATTGTCTGAACTCCACGTATGAGATTAACTGGCTTCCTGGACAAAAAGGTTTCTGAAAGCTCATTTCTGTTACCTAAGTTCTCATACCCTTACAGAAGTTGAACTTGTACTGTACATGGTAGACCACAGCAGTTCAGCACCATCAGTGTGCTCATTCGGGGACAACAACACATGCTTTCAGTTCAGAACCAGGCTGATATGGGGCTGTGCAGCAGGTTTCCTTCACAAGAAGCCAAAACCAAGGTAGTTTGGCTGGTAATGAAGTTGTAGAGCATTCAGAAAATGGTTTTCAGTGGAGCTCAGGGTCAACATGCGTCTGTTTCCTATCATCCTTCATTGCCTGATCCTGAGATGATTTCTTGCACAGCCAGTGTCTTTGACATTGCATTTGGGACACAGTATCAGGGAAGTTACAAATTCCCCTGATTATTGATATGTGGCGTGAAATAGGCAAGTTTGGTATCTTACTTGTCCCATATGTAGGCATCAAAAGGTGGAATTTTGAGTACCAGACACCTCAAACATTCCATATACTAATTAAAAAAAATAATGCCCATGTGTGCTCATAATCTCTGAAGCCTGAAAAGTTGCTGCATTAAAGCCTTAGCAGCCAGCACGCTTAAAGCCTTAAAGGGTGTGGATGAGGAAATGTGCAACTTGATGGTCTTGAGATAACAAAGGCCCTACTTTCAGTGGTGAAGCTTTTCAGGGGAGACCAAATGCCGAGGCAGGTTCTCTGGATTATTTGCAAAGAGAACTTCCAAGAAGTCATTTTACCTAAGAGCTGAAAAAAAAATTGCATCTAACATAGATTGTTCTCTTTGTCCTATGGCTGGCTCATGCAGTAAGCCACCTGCTGAGGACTGTCTTAAATGGTGCACGGGTTAAAAGGTAAATCATGAAGGCAATGACGAGTTCTCTGGCCTGGGCTAGAGGAAGTTTGGTGCACGCTTAATGGGGCCCAGCCTTATTCTTCTGGGATAGTCACTGGCAAGGGTGGATGTGCAAAGATCCTTTTCCTGGGGAGGAAATGGGAAAATTTTAACTTCCATAAGTCAAGTGCTGAATAAAAACTGGAAGTGGAAAGGGCGGTCTTATGCCATCACCCTACTGCGTGCTTTCACCTTTTTTAAAAGAAATGTGCTGCCTTAGACCTTTGTTGGTACAGAAGTTGTGCTGCTGCCCCGTGCCGGTGTTACGGGCACTGATCCACCCAGGCTTGCTGGGCTTAGGTCGCTAATTAGCGCCGCTGTGCTGCGGCCTCCCGAGAAGGGGAAATCAACAGGATCTAATTAGTCCTTATGTAATCAGTACGGCTCATCTTCGGAGCATGCTGCTAAGGCTGGCTAATCTTCACAACCTCATCTAATAAGGTCAAAATGACTCCCCCTTGGCAGCTGGGGGCCCTGCGGCAGATGTCCTTCACGCACTGGCACGGAGGAGCCGTGGCTGAGCTGGGCCTGGTGCTTGGTGTCCTCGGCGGCCCAGCTGCTTCTGCTGTGTCCTGTTCCCTTGTGAAACAAAATGGAAACTGAAGGGATTTCACCAAAAACCTGGGACTTTCTGATATCTTCCAAAATGAGATCTAAGGCCCAGCTTGGTCCACGGTTTTGTGGCCCTGCTTGCTGAGATGTGCAGTGAGCTGAACTAATACTGATCCCTGGGCAGACTTTTACTTACAATAAGTCCTTGCTTATTTTTTCAATATCCATCTCTAAAATACAGCTAAAAAATACGTGGCTTAATCCGACCAGCAGGTGCCCACTGTGAGGCACGGGGCTGTTTTTCACAGTGGGGCGCTGGCCAGGTCTGAGCCATGATCCTGCTGCAGAGTTTGCACAGGCATTAGGAGGTTTTTTGGAGCCTGTACTTCTATGTGGTGACACGGGGTGTGGCATGGACACGTAGTAGGTCACCAGGAGCAACCTGGGCTGGTGGGAAGTGTCCTTGCCCATGGCAGGGGGGTGGAACGAGATGGTCTTTAAGGTCCCTTCCAACCCAAACCATTCCGTGAGTCTGTGTCATGGGAGAGGCACCCCTTGTGGAGATGTTGCTGAGGTTACATCTTGGTGCATCTGCAATGAAAAACACATGTAGGTGGCTGTGTAGCGGGTGAAGCCCTATCTAATCAGCTAGAAGTACCTCTTATTGAGGTACGTGGAGACATCTGTGAGTTGTTAAGCTTTTGAAAGCAGTCAGATACAGAAATGTACAGGGCCTGGTCTTACACTGCTTTGCAGATACCCAAAGCTCTTCCAGAAGCCGGAGCGGGGCCCTGTCAGAGAGTGCGAGGCAGCTTCTTGGCTGTTGCTCACCTAATTGCTGTCTGCATGGAGTCACACTGCCCGTATGAGGTGCCTCTGAGCACGGCCTAACGCTAATCCTGTGCCCATAAACATTCCTGTTGGCGTTTGCTGGGTCACTCCTAAAGCTTTGCCTGCAGGAGTCACACCCCGCTCTCTTGAGGACATTTCTTTGTCAGGGGAGGAGCCAGGTTGGCTTCTCCCCACCTTCCCTCAGGTATTCCAGCAGGATCTTCTCAGCGCCACGTAACGCAGCAGATCGTCATGGGCCCATCGCTGTCTGCTGAGCAGCAGGGAAAAATCCCCACAAAAAGCCCATAAAACACCCCATCGGAGCAATGTGGTGTGTCACGGCTATGCTTGGGGCACTGCCTGGCCTGGGCTCGTTTCTGCCGTGCTCACGGCCTGGTCCTGAGGTGGGACATGGGGATGAGAGAGGGACCGCTGTGGAGATGGTCCTGGGTGGTTGTATGGGGGCTGGTAGCACGGCCACGTCTACTTCTGTGGTAAAACAACGCTCCTTGGGCAAAATTTCTGCTCAGGCCCCAGCCAGGTGGGGTCAGAGAAGATGTCCGTCAGCCCGGTGTCCTGTCATGCCAACAGTGTTGGCCTGGAGGGGACAATGAGAAGACAATGTCCCCAAGTCCACAGCCAGCCACCAGTCAAAGGGCCTTCAGCATCAGGGAAGGGGCTCTGTGATAACCACGGGCTCTGTGATAGCCACAAGGGATTTTTCTTTGAGTTTCTTGGTGAGCTTTTGTGAACAGCTGGCAACAGCAGTGTCCCATGGCACCAAGCACTTCCCTCCTGTGTCCCCAGCAGAGCCGTGGGGGCTCCTGGGACACCTGGGGACAGGCTGGCTGGGCACTGTTTTACCACAGAAGTATTCTTTTTTCCCCATTTTTTCCTTTTTTTTTTTTTTTTTTTTTTTTAGCTCCTTATTTTTTCATATCTTTAATGTGCTTTCTCGAAGAAATAGGAAAAAAAGCAGTCGCACCCTCTTTCCGTCTCCTTAAATAGCTTCCCAACCTGCTGGGCAGCTTCTAACAAACTTAACAGCTGGGCTGGAGCCTCGGGACGTCCAGTCCCTGCAGATTTAATTACAGCTCGCACCTTAGGAGACACGGGGAAAATCCCACCGTGAGGCAGGGCCAGGGGAAACCCGGCTTCACAGTTAGTTTGCTTTCGTGGTTATTTTAGGTGGCCGGTCGGCAGTCAGCATTTTAGGTCTTCCTCTCCACTCACCGGAGAGCTGATGGAAACAGCTGCAACCATTTTGATAAGGGCACAGTTTGGTGGGGTTTGTTTCTTTGTTAATTAGCCATTTCTTCATTATTTCTTGGGCATGGAAACGTGAGCAGCTTTCCTGCCCCCTTTCCTGTGGCAGCGAGACAGGTTTGCTTGGGCTGGCCGAAGGATGCACGTGGAGGGGTGGGAACAACCCGCCAGGAAGGGAGTTTTGGGGACAGATTTGAAGCATCCACCCCGTGGGGTTTGTGGGCTGGGGCTTTCCCTGGCTTTTTGTCCTCAGAAGTCAGTTAATGGATGTTTTTGTCCCTCGGGCCCAGCCCCTGCCCCAACAGGGCCACCCAGAGCAGGGTGCCCAGGCCCATGGCCAGGCGGCTTTTGGAGCTCTCCAAGGAGGAGACCCCACAGCCTCTGGGCTGCTTGGGCCAGGGCTCTGAGGTGGTGTTTGAGGTGCCAGATGCAGAGCATCTACGGTGACAAAGCCATAATTGCAGTTCTTTGGGAAATATTAATTTATGGTCAATGGTATTGCTTAAAAATCCCTCTAATCCTGCCTTATATATGCCTTTTGAAAGATGAAACTCATAAAAACGATGATCGTGAGGAACACGAGTGAGCTTGTGAGCCCAGCCGCTGTGTTTCGGAGGGGACGAGGTTCGTGGTGTTCAGAGGTGCCATTTAACGGGGCTGGAAGGTTGACCAAGAAACCACTTCTCTGATGGATGGGGCACAACGTGCTGCTGGCGAGGAGTCTTCCAAGGACATCTGCCACACATCAGTAGTGGGGAAATGCTCTGGGAAAAAGCAGCAGCCGTCTGGTAAAGAAACAGCCATGCTTCAAGTGGCTTCACTCTCCTTATTTTCTTGTTGTCTGCTCTGTATAAGAATAAAATAAAAAAAGAAAGAAATCCTTCAAAAAGGAGCAGTAAATGCACACCGCTAATTGACCAAAGGCCTGCCAAGCAAATCTTTTGTTAAATCGTCTGCCCAAAATCAAAACCCCGCGCTCAGCAGGCCCCGGTACCTCCAGTTCTGCCTACTAAGCACGGCCGCGCAAAGCCCCGGCTCCTGCTGCTTTGTCCCAAAGCCCTCGCGACAGCAGCCCCGGCTGCCCCCGCTGCTATATAGCGGGGTGGCCGACGGCTCCGTGGTTTTGGCTTTTGGCTTCCCCTTTTTATGGTCTTGGAGAGCAGCCAGCAGAAAATGTCTCAGTACTCAGGAAAAGTGAGTAAAACCCAACCGCTCGGCTCTCGCCCGGGTTTCTGTGGGGTGAAGGTAGGGACTGGGATGACGTCCCCCATGGCACGGGCACGGGTTTGGTAGAAGGGATGGGGAGGGTGCAGGGAAAGGAGCCGCGTTTGAGAGCGGAGCTTCCTGTTTAAACATTCCTGCTGGAAATATGTGAGGGAGCGAGAAGTGCCATGCACGCGGGATGCGCTGCCTTCCCAGAAAAACAAACACAGCTCGTAAAAAAAAAAAAAAAAAAAAAAAAAAAAAAGCCGGGGATGGTTGCGTGCATGCTCCTCTTGGGAAGTGGCTAAAAAACAAAACCGACCCCGAAATGATGCGTCTGTGAGAGGTTCTCATTGGCTTGACATCAGGGCCTGGCTGTGCCCTGCTCCTCACCACCGTGCCCTTCTCCTTCCCCACCCCAGATCACTTTCTACGAAGGGAAATGCTTCACGGGCAGGAGGCTGGACGTCTGCGGGACCTGCTGCAGCTTCCAGGACCGAGGGTTCCTCAACCGGGTCAACTCCATCTGCGTCCGGAGCGGGGCTTGGGTCTGCTTCGCCCACCCCAACCTCCGCGGGCAGCAGTACGTGCTGGAGCACGGCGAGTACCCCCACTTCCATCGCTGGAACGGCCGCGGCGACCGCCTGGGCTCCTGCCGGCCCGTGGGGATGGTGAGTGGCCACCCACAGCTTGGCCGAGAGCTTACGTGGCGTGGATGAAGCCTTGGAGGGGATGGAGATGCCACGGGGCACCAAATGCAGTGGCCTCAATAGGAATGGAGATACTCCTGAGGTTTGCAGATGAGGTGGGGACGTCCTGATGGCACCGTGCACCTTTTTCACCTGGGTTGCTGTGGGATGCTCAAGGTGGAGGCTCAGTAATGGGGCAATTGGGGGCCCAGAAGCTCAGCCCCAGGGGTTTCCCAAGCTGCACCCATGGGGCAGCTGCTCCAGGTGGATTTTACCTGAATTCTCTGCTATTGAAAAAAAAAAAACTCAATAATTCCAGGCTACCACCGATTTTTTCCCCAAAGGGAGAGCCCTCCCCTCAGGAAGCTTTTAAAAGCACCACCTGGAGGAAGGCATAATTGGAAAGATAGAAAAGCAGCCAAGAGAAGTGAAGCTGGGTTCCTTCTCCCTTTCTGATTCTCCCAGCCCTTGGGACCCCCAGGGCAACCACCCAGCCCACCTGGGCCTGGAGGGGTTTCTCGTGGGCCACTTTATGGGCACCTCCTTCCCAAAGCACCCCAGGGCATGGCTCGCCGCTCCTGCTGCTGGTCCCTACACGAAGGGATCCTTCCCGGGGCCCAGAGCCAGAGCAGGGGGTGCTCCTCCCCTCCTGGCCCCCCTCTTTTCCCCCGCTGGATGTCCGTGAGCGCTTTCAGCAGCGTGGATTCCCGGAGGAATGTTTGCTCGGGTGCCGTATCCGCTCGCCTGCTGTGGGGTTTGGCACCGCAGCCCGGCCGTTCTGTGCCTCGGCATGGTTTATAGGAAGCATGCGTTTAGGTATTCCCTGAATTCAGCTTCAGAAAGCCCTTTCAGCTCGCTCTGCCCCCCCTGTACCTAGGCAGCGAGCTCTCCCCAGAGGAATTCACCTCATTTCACCCCCACGGGCTCACGTAGCGATGCCGCTGTGAAGGTTTCCCTTCCTGTTCCCTGTTTCACTTCTCTTCTTCAAGAAAGGCACAGCGGAACCACAGATTCCTAATTAATTAGCTGGGGGAAACATTATGACATCTTTTTTTTTTTGGGGGGGGGGATTCACAGGGAAGAGGTGGGCTGCGGCTGCAGCTCGATGTGGCCGGGAGGTGGCACGAGGTTATGGCACGAGTTTTTTTTTCCCCCTGTTTCCACCCCAAAACACCCTCCCCTCTTTATCTCGCAGGAGCTGGGGGAACAACAAACCGTGGGTTGATTGGGTTTGGGTTTGGTTTGGTTTTTGGCTGACTCCACTCCCTCTGCCCCCAGCACGGCGAGCACTACAGAATGGAAATATTCGAGGGGAGCCGGTTCAGCGGCCGCAGCCTGGAGCTGACTGAGGACTGCGCCTCGCTGCAGGGGCAGGGCTGGGACAAGCCCTGCGTCAACGCCATCAAGGTGTACGGCGACGGCGCGTGAGTACCCACGGGGTCCCTTCCCACGTGCCCTACAGGGCCAGCATCAGGGCGAGGGATGCGGCTGCAAAGGAGCCAGCGGGGGAAAACCTGTTGGTGCTGGAGGAGTTTGGGGGAGCCTGAAAGTGTCAGTCAAGGTTTAAAGATGAATTTTGGCGACTCTAATAGTGATTTTGGCGACTCCAATATCGAGTGTGGAATGAGAGCTGCTGCAAAGGGCATGATTTTTGCAGGGTGAAAGGCTACAAGAGCTCTGGGATACCTTGAAGGTGCATGAAACTTCAAACTCGATCTTTTCTTTTCTTTTCTTTTCTTTTCTTTTCTTTTCTTTTCTTTTCTTTTCTTTTCTTTTCTTTTCTTTTCTTTTCTTTTCTTTTCTTTTCTTTTCTTTTCTTTTCTTTTCTTTTCTTTTCTTTTCTTCTCTTCTCTTCTCTTCTCTTCTCTTCTCTTCTCTTCTCTTCTCTTCTCTTCTCTTCTCTTCTCTTCTCTTCTCTTTTCTCTTCTCTTTTTCTCTTTTCCCTTCCCTTCCCTTCCCTTCCCTTCCCTTCCCTTCCCTTCCCTTCCCTTCCCTTCCCTTCCCTTCCCTTCCCTTCCCTTCCCTTCCCTTCCCTTCCCTTCCCTTCCCTTCCCTTCCCTTCCCTTCCCTTCCCTTCCTTTTTTCTTTCTCTCTCTCTCTTTATCTCTCTTTCTCTCTTTCTATCTCTATCTCTCTTTCTCCCTCCCTCCCTCCCTTATTTCTTGAGCTCACTGGGGACCCAGTTAGCCCTGAGCATTTGAAGAAAAAGTCATTTGAGCAGTGGGGGAGAACCAGCACCATAAAGCCAAGAGAGAGCCCACGAGTGTGCTAGGTGTTGTAGGACCACTCATTTACCACACGTCTCTTTCGGATGGACCACATAAACCCAGATGTCCCCAGACGTGCTGCAGCTCTGCCCGGTGCTGGCAAAGTCCTGCCTTGGCCATTTGGAGAGCAGAGGAGATGCAGTCACGGGAAACGAGGCGAGTTTCAGCTGCAGGCTCTTTCCAGCTCATCCCCAGACCACAGGCAGGTCTGTATCACCCTGCGCATCCAGGAGCAACGTAAAGCAGGGCTCCTCTGAGCTCCCAGCAGTGCCCAAACCTCACTCCAATGTTTTTTCCCTCCTCGTTGCATGACGTTGGTTGGATGCAGAAATATTTTCTTCCCCTCCAAAGCCCGCGGATGGTGCCACGTGCCATGAAAATACTGCTTGCTGCTCTCACGGGGGTGGCCGTGCCTGTGGGAAGTGATGATGGAGAGGATGGAGAGGCAGGAACGGAGAAACGCCCGCCTTCAGCATTGTGTGGGACTGAGGGTGCTGGCACCTTCCCTGCTTTCCCTTTGGGGCTGGGGACACGGGAACAGAAACGGTGCTGGTGCAGCTTTTGGGGTGATGCTGGGAACGAGAGATCTTCTCTGGGGCACTCGGAGATGTTGCTGCCTCCGTGGGAGCTTGGCAGTTTGATGGCAAGCGGCCTCGCGCTTCCCACCTGCAGGGGATGGCTTGGAAATCACAGCTTTAAAAAGCTGAATTTGTTTTACGGTCTGGGAGAGAACGCCTAAAAAAAAGGGCTTTTCTGAATGGTAGCGACATAACCTGGAGAAACCAAACCAAACTTTTATTCTGCCCGAATCCCACACGGGGAAGGATGGAGCCCCACTGCTCAATCAGAGCTGAACCTGCGGCACCCACCGGGCTCTGACATCCAACCCATCGGCCGGCCTCAGAGCAAGCAAAGGAAGAGATTTCAGGAAGAGCTGGGTCAGCAAACCGCAGGTTTTTGGTTTCCTCCTGAGGCCGAGAGGCTGAAATTCCCAGGTTTGTGGTGTATGTGTGGGTACAGCGAGCGAGAAACAGCCCTTCCGAGCAGGCAACCCCAAGCCATGGGCTGCAGTGTAAACACCTCGTGGACTTCATCACAGCTGAGTGTTCCTGGTGCTAATTACCGAGGCCCTTCAGACAGGACAGGGTGATTTTTAGTAGCCACGATGATTTTGGGGTGAAGCAGTGAGTTTCCACCAACGCCTGTGTCTTTTCCTCTGCCCCCATCATCCCTGCTCTTCTCAGCGTCCCTCCCTGGCCACGAGCAGCCAGGTCTCCTGCAGCCAAGGCCCTGCTGGATTTTCAGCACAAGCAGCTGGGTTTGGCTGACGGGGATCCACACGAGGTTCATTCCACCATCCTCTGGGTTTATGTCCTAATGAAACACAGCACGGAGATGTTGGGGGTTGTGTGCTCTGTGCCTGGATCCGCTCGGCCCTGCTGGGCTCCAGGACGGGATCGTCTCCTTTCTGGGCTGACCGACTCCATTGCTTTGGTTGCTGATGTTCTGGGGGAACATAAATTTTAGGGAATAAAGGAAGAGCTAAGTACAAGTCCTCACTCATCACCTTGCACTGCCAATACGCTTCAATCCCATCCTTATGTTCTTCTGTTTCGCTGCCTTTCCCTAAGCAGGGGGGCTCCCCAAACCGCTGGGCTCTCACCAGAGCAGGTCGTGCTCTCCGCTTCCATCTGCCCCAGGGCCTGCTCAGCTGCTCCACTGACCCCGTGGACACGTGAACCATGGGCCTGGAGAGAAACACGGAGGTTCTGGGGCTACGATGGGCTGCTCTAGCCCTACGTTGTTCCCTGGGGTCCCTCCGTTGCTGAATGGGATGGGGTAGAAGAGGAAGAAAGCCAGGCGTGCCTTATGAATAAGGCAGGGGTGTGTTCAGAGGAGAACGAGGATGGTGTGAATTGTTCTTAATTAAGCTGAAGAGCTGAGCACCCTCTCTGAGGGGTCAGGTACGTGAGGGTGCACGTGGCCTTGGGGCACCCTGCCGGTACGCGAGCAGTGGGCAGCCTTCAAGGAAAGCCTGAGGATGACTTCGCAGTTCTGCTTCAGATAGAAACTGGCCTCAAAAAGTGCCAAAAAATGAACTTGGTTGTTTGTAGGGAACGCTCAGGAGCCAGCTGTCTCGGCTGGGCACATTTTGGTGATGCAGGACCACTGGGACCGCATGGGTGGGTGCCCTCCAGAAGTGCAAAATAAATCCAGACGTGTCCCAGAGTCTGTGGGGTGGCTCAACCAAATGCTCTAAGCTTTTTCTAATTTTTTTTCTTTTTTTTTTTTTTTTTTTTTTGATTATGCTCATGGATGGCTGGTTTTATAAACAACATTTTTTTCCTAAGGGCTGCAGCTTTCAGCTCTGGGTCAGACTGATCCGAGCTCAGCAGCTGTTGTCTGACCCTGGAGGCTCAGCAGTCACTGGCCCGTGCAGGACTTAAAGGAGTTTTCTCCCTGGAAATCCCACATGCAGTAGGTCCTAACCAAGATGTCACAGCTGAATGTCTGGCAAGAGATCGACCACAAAAACCAAATGATTTGGAAGATTAACCTGCTCCCTGTTAGGAAATGTCAGAGAGAATTCCTAGGAAAAAGAGAAATGATTAAGCGTGGCTAGAGACATGGTTCCCATCACAGCTAGAGAGGCAGCTCAAGGAGGTAGGATTTATTTCCAGTGCAGCAGGGAGGATATTTCTCCTTACAGTCCCAAATTTGTTTACCGAGGGGCTGAGGGGCCTTTTGGGGTGCACCCCAGGAATTTTTACTTGTCCTGCTTTTAGGAATTCTTCAGACTTGCCTCGCTTCCGGCCCCTGAAGTTTGGTTTTATTATTTAAAATTTTAATTTATTAGATTTTTTGTGGGACTGGTGTCCTTCTTTAGCGCTGAATGCTGTGAATTTGTTTCTGTCGTGTCTGGTGAAGATCAGATTTGTCACATCTCACTCTGCTCCTGCAGAAACACACAATTCCTACAGCAATGAGAAGGGGGAAGGCTCTGGCTCCAGGCTTTGTTGCTGCTGTAACCCAAACCAACTTCTGCCCAAGCTGGCCATGGGGTGACTGCCAGGCTGTGCTGGAAACTCTTCTGGGGGCTTTCTGTGTGCTGAATGGGGCTGCGGGGCATGGTGGTTTGCAGCACGGAAGCCCCTAAATGCAGCTGCTCAACACGTGGCCAAGCCCAGCTTGCACAGTGGGGTTGTAGGGCCGCAGGTAACCGTCCCGTTCTGCTCAGGTGGGTGCTGTACGAGGAGCCCAACTACCGAGGCCGCATGTACGTGGTGGAGCGGGGCGAGTTCAGCAGCTTCAGAGCGTGGCAGGCGTGCAGCTCAAGCGTCCAGTCCGTCAGGAGAGTCGTCAACTACGTCTAGCTGAGCTCTCACCCCGCCACTGAGACCGGGCATCGCCCCCTTCCTGCCATCTGGGCCGAGGAATAAATCGTTCAACATCAGCTTTTGGCTCTAAGTACATTTTTTTTTCCGTCAATTGTATGAGTTCAGGAGGGAATGGGCTTGCAACCTTTCTAAGCTTGAGTTACGTGCTGGGATTTCATTCTCCATGGTGCAGAGATCTATAGGGAGGACACGGGGTGATGGCACAGATCTCCTTCCAGAAGTGGTGGTGGCAAGGAGACCTGGAGAAACCTCAAAACACGCTCCCAGTGTGGTTCTGCTCTGAGCTGTGCTTGTTCTGTCCCATCCAGGGCCACCACGCGATGGACCCAGCCGGCTCCTGATGCCTGCAGGGGGTCAGGGTGCTGCACACACACGCTGTGATCCATCGGAGGGGTGCGAGCTGCTCATGCCATGAGGGGACACATGTGAGGCTCATGCCCCAATCTGATGGACCCACAGGGACTGTCTGAGTGCCAGGTGCTGGTCCTGGTTCGAAGGCGTTGGAAATAATTCCTCCTGACTTACTCTGAGCTTAGATCAGCACACGCTGAAAACCATATCAAAACCAGCTTCCACATAAAATAAAAACATTTTAGGGGGGGCAGCAAAGCATGCAGTATGCCCACATAGGTCACATATGTGTTATGGGGGTATGGAAACAGCTAAAAAACCTACAGAGTGACTCTACCAACGGTTCAGCTGACATTTCCCTCAGCAGCAACACAGGCAGTGATGTCCCCCGATGGACAACAGCTCCAGACTGTGCTGGCCATGTCCTGGGTGGCTTGCAGTGACACACGGTCTGCTGGGACCCTAAAAATGTTGAAGCATCCTTGATGGATTGCAAGGTATTTCTGGGTCGGAAAAGAAGGCAGGGAAATGATTCATTCATTGAGTAGGATGCACAAACGTACAACTCATGCATCAACTCTTGCGTACTTCATTTTCTTTTAATTAAATGCAGCTTATGAAAGATTTTAGGAGTTCTTCCAGGATTAGCATTGCTCTTGCTTCGTGAAAGCTCTAATCGGCTCCCGAGTTCATATGAAAAGTTAATATTCAGTCACACGCGGTGCTCTTTGTTGTGACCTTCCGGACAGTAATCTGTTAAAAAAAAAACACAACAAACACAAATGTGCTCCCAAAGAAAGACGGGCATTGAACTGTGAGTAGCTTTAAAGGAGTTTCATTCATGGGAAGCAGAAACAAAGGGTTTTAAAGAAGCCCTAACAGGAATCCCAGATGCTCTGTGTGGCTGGAGGACAAAAGCAAGGAAAATAACGAGGAACCATCCAAACCAGCCACCCCAATTCCCCCGAGAGCAGCGGTCTAAGACCAGAAATCCGCACACCTGGGTTTCTCCACACTTGGCTGTCCTGCTGAAGCTGGGTCAGACCTGAGAAACCCCGGGGAGCTGAGCTGTACGGATTCCAGATTGCGGTGCCTCAGCCCTTAGGGGGGAGCACGGCCATCCCTCCCCTTCCTTAATGCATGTATGGGAATGTGCACGTACGCACAGATGTACAGCCCCACTCGGCCATACAGGCACTGCGTGCAGGTCCACTCCTTCTAAACATTTCAAATTCAGGTTTTTTATGGGTTTGGGTGGGTTACTACTCATTATTTACACTGCAGAGGTAGCCAGGAGCCCCAGCCCCGGGCTGAACCCTGCTAGGGTTAAAAACAGAGAAGAAGCAGCCTGGTTAAGCCATGCGGTTGCGTGTAACCAGCACTTAGCTACCTAGAGCACGCCTTACACATGTCCGTGCTACGCCTCCAGACCACACGCTCATCACTTATTAACACGTGAGATCCCATTTACGAGCACCCTCCCAGCGCAAGGAGCCAGCCTCATGGGAACACTTCATTGAAAACCATCCTCCGTACGTAGAAGCGTCGTATCACTGGCAGCTGGCGGCGGGGAATTGAGTTTTTCCTGTTTTTTTTTTTTTTGGTTTGAAAGCTGAATGTGGTGGACACGAGCCTAGTGGTGCTGCAGAACGTGCACTGCGTTGGCAGCGGGGGGATGCAGCTCGCCTTCCCTCCTCCTCCTTGCTAAATCTGCACTTGTTTAAAGGACAGAGCGTACGGATCCCATATGCACGCTGGCGGTTAGGGTGGTGACTGTTCTTAAGATTACTGCCATTGCTCGGGTATGAAACAGCCTGATTTGTGTGGTTGAGCTCGGTGACAGAAGTGCCAGCCCTCTGGGAAGTGGATGTGAGATCGTGGAGCAGAGCTCCGAGCTGCACGGTGTTAAAATGCACGGCTGAACGAGCTCTGCTACGTGCACCCAGGCAGCAAGCAAAGGATTAAGTAAATTGGAAAGCGTCCTACAAAATGCCAGTGTGAAACAAAGATTCAGGAAAAAAAAAAAAAAATTGAACAAAAGGGGCAAGTTATTAATTACAAGAGAGGGAACTAAATGAAATCAGCTCCATCTGGAAAGCCAGGAAAGCCCTAATAATCAGCATTACTGGGCTTGGCCAGGCTGCTGCAGTGTAATATTCAGAATAACTTTGAATTACATCTGGCCCCAAAGCAAGTAGCTCCTGCCAGAATGCCTTTATACACGAATGTCCTTTCTCTGTAGCTGGATAATGTGGGAATTTGATGGAATATCTTCTGTAAATGAATCTGTGGAAGACATCTGCACAGCTACAGCGCTTCTGCATCGCTACATTACCCAGCGCATGGAGAGACCCTCCTGTGCTTTCTTTCCTCTTCCTCCAGAGCCACTTCTCTGGACCAGGTAGCAATGAATTCACTCTTCCATGTCTGCTAGAGCTGTTTTCTTGGTGGACAGGTATCCTGGCTCCCATGCAAAGTCTGGTTTTAGCTTTCTCTTCCCTGTTGTGTTCAAGTTAAGGAGAAGCTGCCTGGGGTGAAAACAGGTTTGGCTTGGGGATTTTCATTCCATGGGCTCAGACTATTGCCCAGGAGTAAATCTGACGGAGCTGAGAAGCCCTTGAGGCGGATGATATCTGTGTGCCTGATGTGGTCAGCATCCTCAGCGTCACAAATGGCAATTCCTAACCCCCCTGATCTATCGGAGAGGTTAAAGCCAGCTCAATCAACCTCCAGTGACAGGGACTCCCGTAGGGGCCATAGTTTGGTGTCCTCTTGCTCCAAAAGTTCAATATCAGCCATCGTTCAATCAGCAGAGGAGCTGCAATAACAGTTTTGAGCTGTTCCCATACAACTGGTGACAAATTGGTGACAACGAAGGAAACCAAACACACCCACATGGAAGAAAGCGTGGAAAAGGATGGGAGGGTTTTAGTTTTCCATGGAGGGACAGAAACAGGGAGGAGCAAACGGGAACGCCGTGTTTTCCACGGACGGCTGACCGTCTTGATGTGGTTTGGCACAAATCCATTTGTAACCGAGTCAAGCTGCCCTGCTTCAAGTGTGCTGGCACGTGGAGGGATGCATCAGTGTTCGCAGTCAAATTGCGCGTGGAGGAAACCCGAAATCATACTGAAATGGTTAATGTCGATTCCTTCTTTAAATAGGATGATCTCCAGTGGGTTGTGGTAAGGCTGCACTTGGGGTAGGCATTCACACCTGCACTCACACCATCCAAAATGCACTAACGCCTTCCCCTCTGTTGGAAGGGATGGCTTTATGTGATCCTGCTAGGGCAGCACAGGGTCTGGGACACTGAAGGATCAGTCACTGATCACCCCTGAAAAGGTGTCTGTGCCATCGTCCTCTTCCTCGCATGCCTTCATGAAGGCAGCCACCACCAAAAGAAGTCTTTACCCTCTCCGTGAATGATTTCTCTATGTTCTGTGTGCCACGGGGCACCAGCACATAACCGAGCCTGCCCCGACACGGTGACGTGCCTGCCTCTCCAGGCTCCGTTCCGCTTTGCAGGGTGGGATGAACATAAATCCTGGGCGTAAATCATCCTCCAGCTTTCACAGTGAGAAAGCACCGTGTGGTCCCGTCCACACGCAGAGCTGACCGGCTCAGCTATGCGAGCGCAGCAGCTGTTCCAGTAATGTAAGTGGGAACCAAAACTGCTGAGATTTGCAGAGCTTTATGTGGTTGTCATTGGTTTTCTTGGCTGGTAATGCAAGAAGAAAATAATAACATTTGAGTCATCTGAACCTACAATAACAATAATAATAATAACAGGATTCCAAAGGTTTTATTTTGTGTGTATCCTGCTATTATTGACTTGTCCTTTGAAATTATTTTTCTGAGAATAATAATAATAATAGAGCTTCTTTTTTTCAACTGGGGGCTGGGGCCAGATTCATTTATCTTCCACCTTTAAAAGAAAGAGAGAAAAAAAAAAAAGTAGGCAAACACCATTCTGGCTTCTGGAATTTATCGTTTCAGTTCAGGTCTTACTACAGAGCTGGCAATCTGCATTTCACAGGTTTCAGACGTCTTTTTCTATAATTTATTAATAAGAGCTATATAACAGTCAGCTCCCTTGACAATAAAAGATGACATGCCCCATCAGAAACAGGGACTTCCACAGCACTGGAAAACCTTCTGACTGCATTGACCGATTCTCCTTTTCAGCTGCATTCAGGCAACACAGGTTTGGAGACAAAAAAAAAAAAAAAGTCTGGTAAGGATCCAAAAACTCTGTAACAGACCCCCAGGCCTGGGATTTGTCTAATAGATTGCTATTAAAGAGTTCTTTGGCTGGAAAGAAATACCAGACAGAGTTTCCCTTGTTCCAGTTCTTGGGGTATTTTTCTTTTTCCTTTTTCTTTCTTTCTTTTTTTTTTTTCTTTTTTCTTTTTTCTTTTTTTTTCCTTTTAAATTGGCATCTGAATATTCAGGTCAAACTTGCAGTCAAGATGCTGGAAGGTCAAGGGGAGGGCACAGGTTACCAGATTCTCAAAGCTTGCACTGATTTCTTACAGAAGGTGCTCTTTCCCCACGACCTAGTTTGAAGGAATGGTAATCGTAAGAATAATACCACTAACAATAATAATAAAAACAGTCAAATCAGTGATTTTTCCATTTGGGGCCAAATCAACTTTTGAAAGAAGGAGCAGATGCTTTAGCTTGTATGGAAAAGACTCAAAACTGTCTCGGGAGACTCCAGCCTCAGTCCTTTTGCAGTTCTTGACTTTTGCTGGGTGCAGCAGCGGCGGGGAAGCTCTGATTTCCCAGTCCCAAAGTGCGATTACCCAACGCCGAAGGCAGGCAGTGCCAATTACCATGAATTAAGGCAGTCCCGGAGCTGTGTGCTGGCTAACGCAGCCGGTCCCAGAGGGCCACAGCCTGGCGCAGGGCTCTGGTGCAGAGCTGGCTCATTGAGCAAGCCACGTAGCACTATTGAGTTTGTTTAGCCCGACTGCACTGATTTACGGCTGCCAAATAGCTGGCCAACACTGCGTATACGTTCCTATATGGTTAAAGATTGTTCTTCACATTTCCATTCCCCTGCAGGAGCTCCGAGGCTGCATAGTTCAGCAGTGCCACAGAAAAGTAGCTATTGTTTTTATCATTTCAGTGGTTTTGTTGTGAAATCCACGCTTGAGGGGGGAGGAAAGTCCCAGAGCAGCTGACCAAGGTAAACAGCATCTTCTCCGTCCTCATCCTTTCCTCCTGCCCCTTTCTGGGCTACTGTAAATTCCTGGGAAATCAACTCTGTGCTCAATACATCGAGCACTCACGTCAACCTGCGCAAAGTTCTGATTTCTTGTAGATGATACATCAAATTTAAGGTTGAAAGTGAATCAAGGCCACTGGTTTGAGCAGCTTCTTCTTGGCTTCACCGCCACGGATATCAGAATGAGCACCTTCCTCATCAGCAAAGGGCAATGGAAACCACAGCCAAATTTAGAGAGGGAGAGGAAGAATATATTCCCTAAGCTTAATACCCTTAGCTAATGTAGCCATGGCTTCATCAAAGTCAGCTGTAGGTAAAACTGGGCTCTGACTCTGCTGCTGCCTCGTTGCACATCCAGGCCTAAGGGGGATGCGAGGGGTTAACAGCACAACTGCTGGTCTCCTCTGTATTTATCTGCATGGCCATAAGTAATGCATATTTTGTGCAATTGCATCCAAAATGCACAGATCTGTGAGAGGAGATGGATCACTTACAGAGCAGAACAGGAAGAGCCCGCAGCTGTCTTCCAACAGCTCGCAGTGGTTATTTCCTAGGTCCTAGCGCCGTTCCCAGCATTTCCTGAGGCTCAAACACTTAATCAGCACGATTATCGTCACACAAAAGCTGCCAGAGAGTTTGATTTGCACATTTATTTTATTTATTTATTTATTTTTTTTACTAAACGAATAACCTTTCCAAAACCCCGCGATGCCTGAGCCTCTGTCATAATTCTTCCGAATTTTGGATGCCTTTCCTGCCTGTTTGGGGTTTGGCGCCGGAGCAGAGAGGTGTAATAAGAAAAGTTATTCACAGGAGAGCGTCAGGCAGAGCAGGCAGCTCGGCCTGACTTCGCTAAGGCCTCATCCTCCTGGGGCTGAAGCCTGGCTGTGGTGTGAGCAGATGCAGCAGCTCCGATTGCGTTCGGGGGGAACCGAATCTGCTTGGGGTATGGCAGGGATTTGTGTTTCGGACAAGCAGATATTTCGCCAAAGTGGTGCGAGCCGCAGGGAGCCATGCTGGGCCCGTCCGTGCCTTTCTTGGGGTGCTCAAGGCCCAATTCTCCGACATCCCGCCCTGCCTAGGCCGCTGAAGGGCCCTTCTGGCTCAACGGGGGCTGGGAGTTATGGGGTTATCTCAGCAGTGCCCTAAAAGCACCTCTGTGGGAGCAGTGACAAACGACAACCATGTTTTGAGGCCCAGCGTTAGGCCGGGGAGGCCCAGCCGGGCCTCCACCAGCAGCACCCCCAGGCTTCATGCTCACCCCTGCCCATGCTCTGCTGGTACAGACAGAGCTGCCATAAAGGCTCCATGAGGCACATTTAAGCTCCCATGCCTTTTTTTCTTCGCCTCCGCTTTCCATTCGTGCTTGAATGTCACCAGAACACAGCACGGAGCCTCCTAAGGAGCCCAGGGTCCTCTCCCTCCCTTTACAGCCTTGGTTCTTGGCTTCTCCCCTGAATCACAAAATGTCCCTTGCCCTGCAGCCAACTCGCTGCTCTTTCTTCTGTTTCTTCTCCACTTCTCTCCCTCTTTCTCCTAAATAGTTGGCAGGAGGCCCTTTCTTTCATAACTTCCAGTCATTTTTGTCAGGTGACCCTGTGAGTAATCTCCCCCAACAAATAAGCAAAGGCCTGCTTGAAAGACCACTCTGGGCAGAAAGCACATTCCTCTTCCGACCCCCTTCATTATCCACCCCATTGGACCTCTCAGGCAAACAACACGAAACCGAGTTCACCCACATACCCAGGCCAACATAGCTCTGTGGCACACACACTCACTTTTAATTTCCCACTCCGGTGGATGGCTCTGGGAGGAATTTAACCTCTTGAGGCCAGAAAAGAGGCAGCAGAAGACGACTTAATGGCTGCAGTGAGCCACACGCGATGCTCCATAAAGCGGCACGGCAACTGCCTTTATTCCCCGGGGCTGCGCGCACCGATTTGTATTTTTTATATTTTTGGTCAAGTTTCACCCAACTGGCATTTTAAATGTCACGGTTTATATCCTAGATGAATCTCGCCTGCGAGTGTCGTTGCTAAGACAGACCATATTGTGGCATCAATTTTTAATCAGGCTGTTCCCTCCAACTCAACAGGGAGTTCTGCCTGAGATCTGCTGGCGGTATAAATCAAGGAGTTGTGCTGTTAGCATTTTTTATTACTCACTCCATGCCTCTGCATGAGCAAGAAGGACGATAAAAGGAGAAAAGAGGAATTTAATGGAAAAAAAAAATAGCTAAATATCGCATCCTTTCTGATGGGATCTGTCTACCTCACACCCGTGAAAGTGCAAACAGCTCCAGACCTCCTTGAAATTCAGTTTGTTTTTAATCCCAGCCCTTAGATGCTTGAGTTTGCTGATATTTGCCTGGTGAGGAGCTGGATGCTCGACCTGGCACGTGTGGGCTGCAGGACTCAGCAAACTGCTCCTCCGTGCTCCTGGCCATCGTGCCTCTGGCCGTGTGGCGCTGATATACACTCCGTTCTGTAGGACACAAAGCCCTGCGGATCTCCCGGCCTCACCTAACCCTCTGCATTGGCCATGGTTCAAGTCCACCCAGAGTGTATCAGTGCATTGTTTTCGTGGGCAGCTGGAAAACCTCAGGAATGAATGGAAACAGACGGCTGCGGACCAGCTAAATTGCACTCTTGCCTCCCGACAGCAAAGGACTCCAGCGGGGGTGCCTTTTTGTAAAAAAAAAAAAAGGCTAAAATGAACACTGGTAGAGGAGGAAAAAAGGAGAACAGCGATGAGGAAAGGTTTATTCACCAAGCAAACCGTGGGGATGTTTGGGAAGTGAAATCAGACTGACATCCCACTACCTGTCATGCTGTTAGCAGCGCACTGCATTAAGCTTCCTCGTGGTACCCTGCAGCTGCCATTCTGTGTCCCCTCAGCACAACACCAGCCACCACCTCACCAGTCCTTCACACCCTCTTTAGGACACTGATTTTAGTGGGGTTTTGCTTGGGCCTGGTGAGGCTGCAGCAGCATGTGCCAGCTCTCCTCAGCCTGACAGCAATAAGAAAAGGAGACAAAACGTGTCCACTGGTGAGCCCAGAGAGCTCAAGTCATGTATGAAGTTACTGCTGGTGGCCAGAGGTTGAGGCTGTTGCAGTGCAGTTTCCCTACACAAACCTATATTAGGTCAGCTAGAAGTAAAATCAAGCCCTAAGGGCAAGTGTACTTGAAAACACGGTGCTGTATTTGTTGTAGGTGAAGAAGAAAATGCACCTTCTAATTAAAATATATGTGCCCCAAAAGAGTAGGTGCATCATGTGAAGATTTTCCCTGTGAAACCAACTGGGATGCTGCATTCGAGCAGCTCACACTGCAGAGGTGCTAGTAAATCCTAGTAAAAAAAATATAAATAAATAAATTAAAAAAAAAAAAAGCCTCCTGGAACAAGATTGCAATTCCTGCTGTACTGGGGTCAGGAGCAGGGCTGGCCACGAAGAGCAAAGCTTAGTCAGCTCTAGAATACTTTTCGGGTTTGATCTATGGGTTTGATATCAGTTGTTGGTACAAGGCTCTTAGCAGCAAGGAGGTGGAAGAGATCGTGAACGCTCCTCCCTTACCTAAGGTAGCACAGCACGGCGATTTTGACAGCCAGGCAGATGAAAAACAGATAAATCTTTTAGAGGCCAGATGTGAATACAGTTGTTATAACACTGCATAGGTCACTGGTTGTATCTTTTTAGAAATCTGGGGTTTTGTACCAGTGTCAAGAGTCTCTCAGCCTGCGTCAGTATAAATCTGGATTGATGCAGTCAAAGCCAGCAGGGTTGTATCAGGGCAAAATCAGTTAAGACAGGCTCAGAATCGGGCTCAGAAAGTCAGTCTTGTGTCACTTAGTAAGACAGATTTCTTTTGGCTTCCATGTAGATGTGGTCCTTAAGGAGTCTGTCATAAGAGATATATGGTCTGGGCAAGAGGCCAGCTTACCGTCTGGAAGGAACAGCAGGGCTCCCATCAAAGTAGGGAAGAGGGTAAAATGAGCTTTTTACCATTATTTTGCAATTTTGTAAATATTTATGATTTTGAATGATGCAGCAAAGTTCCCGCTATACAGTGACACGATGGAAGGACCTTGCCATCTATAGCCTACGTGAGGGGAAAGCTGTTTACAGTAAAGACCTTGCACGTCCTGGCATGTAGCATCTTAAAAATTTCTAGGAAATGACATCTGCTTTCTGAGCCAGCAAGATAAGATTCCTTCACGGCAGTGGGTTTAAAGCCATCAGTTCATCACAGCAAAAAGTCAATTCAACCCCCAAGAGAGTTCGTGGCTAAACTCCCATTGCCGACAGGGGTTAGGTGCTAAGACCCCAATATGACCAGCAATATTACCATCACCTAACCTAGCTCACTGAATACCACTTGATTTTCCAAATCTCGGGTTTTCAGACTCCTGACACTGATAGAGAGCAGTCCGTCCAGCTGGGTAAAGCAGCAGTGGATGGCAGAGATGTATCTGAGTTTAGCTGAGAGGCATTCTTGTTATAGACGTAACAGAAAACCTAGAAAACCAAGTATTTTTTTTATTTTGAAAGAACGGTTTGGAAACCACTGCTTCTGATCTGATTAAAAACCGAAAGAAGTTAGTAGACGTTTACAGGAAATCCTGGGCTATGTGACAGTTTCAAACCATCTTTTTATCCCTGTAGGGGGAATTTGCTAAATCTTGATACCCAAGCTAGACTTCTGAGCACCCTGGGAGATTTTTAACTGCAAAGGATCCACACTTAGATGAGGAAAGGGAGATCTGTCACCTTCATGTAGTGTTGCCTGTAACAGAGGCCGGTCACAGAGGGTTCAGAAGGATCTGCAGTGCTGCTTTCAGTTGTGATATCTGAGTCTGAAGTCCGCAAGGATAGCTTCAGACTGTGTGCACACACGAGCCTGGTGCCCAGAGCCTCCAAAGGCCTTTGGATGACCCTGGGAAAATGCAAGAAATTCCAGAGCAGGCGAACAGGGAGGGTCAATATACTTTCCAAAACGATTTTTTTTTTTTTTTTTGGTGTTTCTTAATACAATTGCCAACCCTGCAGTTTTGTTTTTGTTTTTTTTTGTGAACCTCCATGTGAGCTTCTTCAGTCCTGTTCCCAAGCAATACCTCACACAGAACTCGTGTTCTGGAGTGGAAAGCCTGGCTCTGTTGGGCATCACGGAGAGATGTGCAGGCAAGCAGCGTCCTGCCCGAGCTGCTTACAAGGGAAGGGACCCTATACCAACAGGGCTTCCTATTTGGGTGGTAAAAGGGCTGCTCTAAAGAGCTCCTGATCCCACATGTAGACATTACCACGGCCAGAAGACTGCAGCTGGGCTGCGGATCAAACCAACCCTTCCTTTCAAAGAGGCCCCAAGAAATCTCGCACCCAGCCCAGATGTAAGGCACGGTCACAGCCTTCCCCTGCGCTGTGACCCGGGGGCACGGCCCCACATGGATCTGGAGCTACACGGCGGTCTCCGGTAAATGTTGAGGGCTGGCAGGGTCCTGCTGGTATGACTTGTTAGGGAATTTCTTTGTGAAACTCCTGGCCACAACAGCATCCTGTGGCAATGACTTCCACGGACTGATTACATGTTGCCTAAAAGGTATTTCCTTTCAGAGCTGAGAACTATCTGGCTTGCCCTCATACTTGCGGCATCGGGCTGGGAAATCAAGACATTTTATCCTACAAAGCTATGCTGTTGCATTTTAACACAAAGCTCTGTGCCCATCCTTTAGCTGCAGCGTGGCTCTGCCAGGAAAAGTTGAGCGTTGCTCTTATTGAACCTACAAAAGGATGCAGGGAAGAGGAGAGAGTAGCTCCTCTTGGAGCAATGCACTTGCTGGGGCTGTGAAGCTGTGCTGACTGCTACTCCCCCATCCCTTCAGAGTAAGGCTACATCTGCTCGAGCTCTGATAATTAAATCCATGTAAAAATCAATCTGCCTTTGCCAATACCAACCCTTAATGCAAGCAAAGCTATTTAGACGTTGATGACATTCTGAATTCAATCAAACCAGTGGAAGCTACATCGAAATCCGTTTAAGGTTAAATTTTATTTACACTGTACCAGCGAAACTAGATCAATTTTTAAATCAAATTTAACCCTAGTAGAGAAATTTTCTTCGTATAGACTAGGTTTGCTCTGTGAGGAACTTTGCCACTGGAGACACCACACGGCCTTTTGAGGTTAACTGTTCTCAATCACTATAACGATGTGGTTGGTATTAAAAAAAATCAGTGCAGGATATGCCAGTATCAATTTTCTGGGACCCAGACAGTATTTTCAGGAGCGAGTTGGTTGGCTTTTGTGATTTTCTGAGGTGAAGAAAGAGGAAGCAATGCTTAATTATCCGCCAATCTGATGGTGACTGGTGTTGATAGCCTGAAGCAGAGCAATAGGGTTCGGTGAAAAGAGGCTGGCAGCCATAAAGGTCCTTCTGTGGGAATGTGGAGGGGTTTGTGTGGAGGAAGGGGTTAATCCTCTAAGAAAGATAATTTGCATTGCTGCACACTTTATTCTTTTGTTTTTGGTCGGGTGAGCGGAGCTCTGGTGCTGACTTCTTTGGGGCATTATTGGCTCTGCTTCTTTGACAGAACAAAAGTGCCTTTGTCGTCCATAAAGACCATTGCAATTCCATCCACATACCCAAAGCCTGAGAAGGGGGAGGTGGCAGAGCTGCCTGTTCTCCGTCCCCCACAAATTACATCAATAAGATTACTGAAATCATTTGCATTATCACTCAAGTCTTATTAAGGGAAGTGCTCTTCAGCATTTACATTTTACAGCTATACATGAGATGGAGCCTACACTGCTTGTCAAGGTCTGTCAAGTGAGACCCTAAATAGAAGTAATTTGGGATGAAGGTTGCTGGTAGAGGCTTTTCCACCTGATCATCTACTCTCTTGGGGATGATTTAAGGAATCTCCCTGCACCGTGTTGTTACCAGATCAGAGACACCAGAAGTTGAAGCTGTGTTGGAAAGAAAGAATGGTTTAAAGACAAAGGTCCCAGTTCATCCTACTTAATGGAAAAGAATTAGGAACCTGCTCATATTGGACCCCTAGCATAGTCCATGTTGAAGGATAGACGTATCCCCTCCCCTTATAAAATACAATGTAAATGAACTCTAAATTCTTTATTTGGAAGGCACTTGCCTCTCCTCGGTAACTGGTAAAAGAGTTTAAACAACTTGGCTCTAAACTTAGCAATAGCCATTGGAGCCCTCAAATCATGTAGTACGAATCTAGACACAAACATCTAGATGCCTTCTCAAAGCTTTATATTTATCTGGATGTTACAGGAGCAGCTCATGCATCTGTGTATGCAGATATCTATATTTATGTGAATAGCTAACAGAAAATTGTTGGAGAATGACAAGTGAAATGTATACCAGCAACACTGAGTTTTGTGCTTGTGTGTCTGGATGACGAAGGATTCATTGCAGGGTTTGGGCCCTGAAGAGCAAAATCAAACAGCTGATAATTTTATTTTGCCTTCCTCATGACAATTAAAAATGGAAAAAGGAGTATACAAATGCAATAAAGAAACATAATCTGAAATTCAAGCAGATAAAACTCATAGAAAAAGAATATTAAAAACCCCAAGAAAATGAATAAATATTCATGAAAATGTTCAAAAGCTCAGATTCTTTCATCAGTCACCACAGGAGGGAAATATTCATTTGAAATAATAATAAAAAACCTTAAAAGGGCTTTAAAAAAAGGGGGAGGGAACAGCACAACCTCTGTTCCCACAGGCTCCTGCAGTCAATGCACGGCCTCCTGAGCTGTGGCCAAGGGTTTCCCCTGCAGCTCATCCTTCCCTGGAGATTTAAAATGTTTATGTTTAAAATGTCCGTACCTGCCTCCCACCTAACAAAATACCCCTTCCATCTGAATTTTCCCTTGTGTTCTCATCACTCCAGCATAGGAAAATAAAAAAGGAGTGCTAATCTATCCTACAGTTTCCCAAACAGGGACTCCGGGCAGTGGTTTGTGAGTGGATTTGACAGATGTACGAGCAGATGGTGAGGGACACTCCCTGAGAGCAGCCGATTCCCAGGCCGACATATCCAAAAAAATATCTTTCCACGGATAATGTGATTTTCAGAGGGAAGAAATCCAGGAGGGAAGAAACCCAGTGCTCACGTCTCACACCCGAAAGTTACTGGCTACTTTCTTGAGCGTGCAGCCTTCATCCTAGGGATGGTGCGGAAGGACTTGCTGTCAGAAAAGGGCTGGCCGGCGACACCGTGCCACACGAAACACAAATCTGCAGCTGCATCTCCAGTGAGCCTCCCCGTGGTCGTGTGGTTACAGCCAGCAGCAGCGTCAGGACCATCTCGTGTTGGTGTTGGGCGGGACGTATCAGCTCCATTCCACGTCTGCCAGAACGCACTGTGCAAAATGAAATATCCCATTAAGTATCCATTTAATGCATGCATTTCTGCACAGCCCACGCGCTGAAATACATCACGCAGGAGCTGGGCCGCTGTCTTGTTCAGTGTCTGGTGAACCTCCAGATCGAACACGACAGGGTGAAATGGAGCCGGCGGGCCCGTTTCAAGGCTGGTGACTTGACATGCAAAGGTGCTTCTCTGATTTAATGGAGTGGGAGACAAGAAAAGTGGGGTTTTGCTCCGTATCCTACTTTGCAGGTGTGTTTTTAGCAGCATGGGTTCCTCAGCTGCCTGTTTCATAGTTGACTAGTTTGGGCAACAGGATCTGTGTCTGATCCCCTCAACGCCTTGCTGGGGGCTCTCATCACCTTTTCTACCTCATGGGCTTACCTTTTATACATTTAATTACGTTGTGGTGGGATGGGACCCTTCTTATCTTTGTTTTGTACCGCTCCTGGCACAGCGGAGCCCTGTTTCGTAGCATCCCTACCCCACCACCCCACATCCCACTTTGGGGCCAAAGTCATGGGCTCTGCCGCCAGCCTGGTTCACCCATGGGGCAGAGAAGTTGAGGGATCCCATTAAACAAGAAACAGCCCCAAAAGCTCCGAGGAAGACGTGGATATTTGGGGCTCCCGTGAGGAGAAGCCCAACCTCAGCCGGTCCTCGGGGAAGGCGAGGAGGGGGGGCGAGAGGAGGAACAAAAGGCGATGGCTTCCCTCAAAGCCAGCCCCCGGCTCGGCAGCACGGGGAGGGGGACAGGCGGAGGGGCTGAGGGAGCCAAAACTGGAGCCTTTGGGAAGGGGAAGGAGGAAAAGAAGCGCGGCTGCCCTCCGGGGAACCGGCGGCGGGGCCGCTGCCCCCCGGGGGTCGCCCTGAGGCGGGGGGGAATGGCGCAGCCGCGCCGCGGAGCCGGGAGGCAGCCTGAGGGGGCGAAACGTGCCGCAGGAAGCGCTGCCTCCCCCCGAGGACGAGCCCGGGGACTCGGCGGGTGTGTGAGGGCGAAGGGGGTGTGGGATCCGAGCGCTTTTAGGGCGGTCATTGCAGGGTCCCAGCTGGGAACGACCCTCCCGCCCCGGCGACTCTTCCCCCCCGCCGCCTCAGCGCCGGGTGACTGGAAGGAGAGGTAAGGGGCGGCTACAGCCCCGTGGAGGTGGGGGGGGGGGGGAGCTTTGGGGCGCCTCTTTTTTTGTTGGGGGTGCCTCTTTTTCTTGAAAAAAGGGGGCTGCCGTGCCGGGAGCACAAAGAGGGAGCTCCGAGGAAGCGGCAGAGGGCCGGGGAGAGGCCGCGGTTCCCGCCCGGGGGGGAAGCGGCTCTAACATGGAGGGAGAGCCGGCGCCGGGGACCCACCCCGGGGTGGCCTGAGGGGGGCACGGCGGCGGCGGGGGGAGCCCTTCCCTCTTCCCTCTCGGGCAGCACCTCGGTTGTTTTTGCCCCTCTGACCTCCCCAGAAAAACCATACGGAGCCGGGGGAGGGGGTTCATCCTTCTGAGAGAGAAGCTGAGCCCCCCCTAGCTCCGTTCCCCTCGCAAAGAGCCGAGCCCGGGACGGAGATGCTGGGGGTCGTGTGGGAGAGATGGCGAGGAGGGTCCCTGAGGTGAGCCCGTGGTGGCCGTGGAGCAGAGGGGGGAACGAGGGGGACGGGGATAGGCAGCGCCTTTGGGCTCTGGGGCCCCCATAGGGTTGGGGTCCCCCCATAGGGTTGGGTCCACCCCGCTCTGAGGCGTCTCCTCTTCAGCCTTGAGGTGGTTTAAAACGACGAAGCGCGCCCTGCTGCCTCAGCACAGGGCTCCAGGTGCCCACGTTGTGGGGCTGGGAGGGTTTGGTCCACTCCCAAGGGGTCGGATGCCTGTGGAGAAGGTGCAGGAGAGGTTGGAAACCCATCTTCCACAGTGGGGCTTTCTGTGGAGAGAGGGGTGCTCGAGAGCCTGACGGCATCCCGCTTGAGACAGCGATGTGTCCACGGGGGAGGTTATGGGATTTGGGGACGTTATGGGATTCGGCACGTCCTTATCTCCCCACTCTGTGTCCCTGTACAGGAGTCAGGACCACCCGGCTGAGTTTTTTGGAGTCAAGGTAATGGCTGAAGTGGGTCGGTGGGAGACGGTTGGAGACCCACGGCGGTGCCAGGGGGCTGCCCAGCGCCCATGAGCTGACCCCCGAGCCTCTGCTGCCTTCACCGGGATGGGGAACAGCGGCTCCGCCGTCAAGGTCTGCGCCGATCACCAAGGAGGCATCAACTGGCTGAGCCTCAGCCCCGACGGGCAGCGCCTGCTGACGGGGAGCGAGGATGGCACCGCAAGGCTCTGGAGCACGGCCGACAGCCAGTGCCACGGCCACTTCCAAGGTAGGGCGGTTGCTTTTCGCCTGCTTTTTGAGGCTGGGAGCCTGGGACAGGCCACACAGCATGTTCTGGGCTCTTTCAGTTCCTGCTGCGCGGCCAAAATCATGCTTGTTTTCTTCTGGGCTTTTCTGAGGGTTGGTTGCAGTAATGTTAAGCAGAAGCTCTTTCAACCCAAACCAGGTTACCAGCACTACTGAAGGCACAGATCCTTTTATCTCAGGGTGTGGAACACAGCAGTTTAACTTCTGTCTCCTTCCAGAAGCCTTCTGTTTTACAGCCTGATGAAATCTTGACTTCTTATTATTGTCTCTCTATTTCTTTTGGTCCTTTTAATCATCTCACTTTTCAGATGATCTTTATTCAGAAGCTTTTGACCCAGAAACTGAAGTTTCTGGAAAGAAACTGTAATAAATAAGTTATTTTTTTTCCCCACAGAACTTTACATTTGACACAGAAATGTTAGCTGCTGGGCTTTTTCATTCTAAATTGTTTTTGCATTATTAGCAAAATTTATTATCCTTAAACTAACATTTGAATAATTAAAAGGAGAGGAAAAGCTCTGCAGAACCCATTCATGAGGGGTCACTCTGTGGACCAAAGATTATGTTTGTATTCTCACTCACTCGTGTTCTTTTTCTCTTAAAACAGGGAGGAAAAAAAAAAAAAAAGAAGGAAGCTCTTAACATTTGGAATTTCTGATCCTTTTTTCTTCCAAAAATAAACATTGTTTGGATTTTTTTTTTGTTAGCTTGTCTGCTTGTTTTTAATGATAGAATATTGTCTTTTCCCCCACATCCTGCCATAGTTCTGTCTCCTGGAAAACTCCCTGCATTTGCTCTTAAGGGTCAGAAATCCATTTAAAGCACTAATTAACTTTGGACTAGAAAGATAAGGATACTGGATATTCTATATTCAGGATCTGGCTGCGAACTGATAGCTTTGGGGGTAAACTTAAAGAAGGTTGGATAGATTGTTTGTGAGCTGTCAATTGAATCGGATAATTGTATGTATTTTATATCCATGCACTCACACAATTCTTGTGTAAATTCATGTTATAAGAGCTATAATTACTAATCAACCTGTATCTGTAGCACAGCTTCAAGCTTCCACCACAGCATAACCGACCCACTTCTGTGGAGGCTGTTTTTGACCAGACCATCACCAGACCCTGTCTGCCAGAGGGGGTTTTGGCATCCTTTGTGTGGCTCAAGTAGTATCGATGGTTAAAATCTGACTGACAGACTTTATTTCAGTAACCAAAATGCTGTTTTGATCTTCTAAGAGCAAGATTAGAAGAAGCTGCTGCAAGAAAAATGCCAGTGGTTGAACCCTGCCCCGTTTAAGCTGCTTTGCAAAACGTTTTCAAGTAATATGAGGATGGGTATAGTTTACTTACAGTCCTACTTACAGGCCTGTTTAATTTTTGACATCTGGCGAATTTGCTTAAGAGAAAACAAGCCTGTGTGTTTTGTAATGTGGATTCTGATTTGCTGATTACTAAAAGGCTCTTGAAGTAGAGGAATTTTAACAAAATCACGTTTTTGCAGTCAGCGAACCCAAGTGTTTTACTGGACAGTCTGCTTTCCCTCAGTTGTTTAATAACTTGTTTGTACAACATGATTCTGTTTTTCTAGTGTCTTTGTCCACTTCTCTCCCTTTAATCACACTTGTTCTTTTTATATTTTTCTCTTTTCTAAATCCCAGTAAGGCCTCCTGGCTTCAGCCAAAGTCTGGGGCTCACTTGTGACACTTCAGAAGAAACAGTTCTGGTCTGAAAACTTAGTCTGAATATATAAATACGAAAAAGTGTAAGAGCTAAAATCTGGGTAACAATCTTATCAGTTACCTAGATCGGTGACAATATTTCACAGAAGAAATCTTGGACAAAGCCGGGCCCCAAATCCTAAGGTGGTTTTAAATGCAGTTATGTTTCATAAAACAACGTCACATCTTGCAAAGCAGCAACAGAAGCCTCGGGTTGCAATGTAGATTCCTCTTCACTACCACTACCATATTTTTCAGCATGAAATTGTAGCGTAGCGGTTTCGTCTATTGTAACAGTAAATTCCCAACATACTCTGATTACTGTGTAAATAATTCTGCTCGTATTCTTTCTTTCTGTGTCATTTCCTAAAAGTGCACTGATGTTTTGAACACCGTGTTTTCACTCAGGTTATTAGTCCTAGTGGGGAAACTACTGGTTGACTTTTAGTTAGTTACGTTTTTTTGTTTGTGTTTCATTCTGCTTGGACAGTGAAACTAAACTTGCTGCTAAGGCTCACATCTCTTCCTTTTTTCATAGTTTCATGATTTAGTTTAGGACTGTTGTTTGTGTCCTGATAATGGGCTGAGTTGAAATGCAGCCTTTTTTTCCTGACCAGAAGAAGAAAGCCAAACCATTTTTTATTTAAAACAAACAAGCAGCCCTCACCCCCCTTTTTAAAATAAGTTTTAAACTCCAGTAGGCTAAATTTTATTATACTGATCCTAATTTAGCCCACTATGCTTTTATAAAATGATACGAGCTGCCTGATGCGTGGAACTGTGCTGTTTTACCCTTTCACTTGATCCTTATATCAATGAAGCAGAGTTTTCTACTGTTAATTAAACACGTTGTGTTTTACACAAATCCTTAAATGTGAAGAACATGGTTGTGCATTTAAAACTAGGGATTCAGTCTGTTTGTTGGACTTTGAGTTAAGCTGAAGAGCACACCTAGTCTGCCCTGCCTGCGTGCACTGTGGTTGAATGTCTGTACCTCTCTGTTCCTGTTCCTAGGGCATGAAAGCTACATCACCTTCTGCCACTTAGAGAACGAGGCCGCCTTCACGTGCAGCGCCGACCACACCATTCGGAAGTGGGACGTGGTGACGGGCCAGTGCCTGGCCATTTACCGAGGACACACCTCAATTGTTAACAGGTTGGTTCCACGCAGTTCTTCCATTGTGCTCCTGTTACCACGTGTGTTGTCGTTTTACTGCAACTTTCCATTACCGCGCTAATAAAATAGGTTGTGTAAACCTTTGAGTGCAAGCTACACGTGTTCCGTGCTGTAATGATTCGTTTTCCTAGCAACAGTGCTGACACATCCACAGACAGCAGATAGGAGAGAAATGAAAGGCACACAGCAGGGGAATTGAATCCAGTGCTAGGAATGAAATTCCACAAGAAATTATTCAATTGATAACAGATGCTTCTGATAAAGAGATGTAAAAACATCACGTCAAGCCTTTGAGTCACTGAGAGGCATAAAGTCGGGGCTGTTTCTGCAGTTACTATTCCTGCTCGTGCACATGAAGTTTAGTATGAAGCTGATTGTGCATGACTGATCGGCCCATTGTAAAGTCCTCTTAATCGCTGGGATGGTTTTAATTAATCACAAACAGAGCAGTAAAAGATTGATTTCTTTTTATGTGTGTTTTTTTTTGTTCTTTACCGAACACAAAACACATACGATGTGTAGCTGGATCCTGTAAATAGGAGGGCTGGCTCCGTCTGTGTTCTGGCACTGGCCTGATTTTGCTTGAATCAGCAAATGGGGAAATGTGTTCCCTATTCATAAGTCTTTGTTGCCAGTTTGAAAGGTTCCAGAGGACCAAACTCAGCTGACAAAGGAGATAGGGAACATTATAACCTATCTCCAGTTGGGAAATGTGAACCGCAGAGATTGTTCTGTTATCCGTTATGTGTTTGTGCAGCTTCAGCTCGTTATTGCGGAGGCCCAGTGAGCTGAATTCTTGAGCTGCAATCTCTAGTTTGCTCTTTAGTCCTGTTAGAATTGGGGTGCTCTTGCTCTACCCTTTTTAAGATCCTGCACTATGAGAAATTAGCTGTACAGTATTTTTTTTTCTGCACTCTCTATCTGTTGATAGAAATATGTTTGTATTTCTACATCATTAGTTACAGTTCAGGTTCTTGGAATGTATTTTGTAGTTTAATTCCAAGCGATTTTCGTAGGTCAGTTTATAAGTAATTATCTGCAAAGAAATACTAATACACACTTATCAAGAAAAATGAGCTTTTTGTAAAAACAAAAATCCACCGCCAACTAGAAAAACACGCAGAAGAACCACGACACTACCCACCCCCACACTGCCCCTAACAAATTAACAGCTGTTAATTAGCGTGTATAACTTTAAAAAAAAAAAAAAAAAGTAGTAGTGCTGCTGGAAAGGAGTAGAAAGTGTAGAAAGATGTCTGTTCCTAAATAATGTGTTTGAGACAGGCTGAATCAGAGTTATATGTGTTGTGTTCATGCTACTGTTGCTAACTTCAGTGTGCTTGGAAGGAAAATTGTGACAAAAAAATCAGATTACGTCAAAAGAGTGATAGTGTTAATAGATATAAACGTTATTTTTGACAGGATCCTGGTTGCCAAAGACTATCTCTTTAGTGGCTCCTATGACAGGACGGCCCGCTGCTGGAGTGTGGACAAGGAGAACCAAATCCAGGAATTCCGGGGCCATCGGAACTGTGTCCTGACTCTAGCTCACTACTCCTCCAAGGATGTCCTCGAAGAGGAGGAGGAGGAGGAGGAAGAGGAGGAGAAAGTGAGCAGAGACCTCCTGGTGACAGGTAGCACGGACTGCACTGTTAAGGTCTGGTGGGTGTCCAGCGGGCGCTGTTACCAGACTCTGCTGGGACACACTGGGGCTGTTTTATGCCTTATACTTGACGCACCAAACAGGGAGCTGTTCTCTGGCAGCACGGATTACACCATTCGAACGTGGAATATTGTCACTGGTGAGCAGTTGAAAGTGTTCAAAGAGCACCAAGGATCAATAATTTGTCTAGAGGTAAGAACGGAGGCCTTCTCAAGAGCCATGCGAAGTGGGTGTCCATATCCTGAGTGTGTGGGCCTCAATTTTCTCTTCCATTCACAGAATGGAAGCTCTTCTGAGACAGGTTTTAAATGGTGAGCGTGAAACATTTATGAAATAACAAAATAATTGTGCTCTGTGGTCTTGGAACAACTCTTCTTTCTCTGAAACGTGTTACGGTGTCCTCTTGACTTCTAGTGGCTGTCTTGGTTTAACTTCTACCTCAGTATTTATTCCGAGCTTCCTAGGAGGTCTTGAAATTCATGTGGGGTTAGCAGGGAGCACTGTTCTTCTGGGTAGAGTTATGTAGGGTCTGTGTTCACCAAACTCTGAAGAAATTTAACTTGAGTCCCGTCCCCAGACACAGGGATGGATAACTTAAAAAGGGGAGGGTAAAAATCAGAGTAAAGCAGATACTTTCCAAAGAAAAAAAGGACAAAACACCAAAAAACAACCCAAAATTATGGGCAAGAGATACTAGGAGAGCGTAAAGCTGAAAGAAATCCTGCTGTTAAAACCACGCAAACATGTTCTGAGAAAGAGATGGCCAAACAGCAGAATGGGCAAGGAAAGTGGAAGAGAGAAATTTCCAATTTTTCTTGGGGGAGAAAAATTGGAAATAGTGAGGGAAAGAGGGGGAAAAATTAGTGTGAATTGAAAAACTGTACCTTATTTTTCTGTTTGCAGTGTTTGGCTGGTGGATGTTGCCAAGTTTGCTAATGTTGGAGGGGAGGGAAAGGGGTTAAGGAGATGAAGAAGGAAAAGGGGAACCATGGAACAAGTATTTGTCCTGCAAAGTCTGTTATTCACCAGAAAATATTAATGGAGTGTTTAAAGTAGGTTTGTAACTTAAATTTCAGGTCAGGAAAAAATGTGTTTGAATAGATGTGTCATATTAACTTCCATCAGACAATAGTTTTCTCACTGCTCTGCTTGTTTATGGCCCTACCAGCTTTTCCTTTAGGGAGGCTGCAGTATCTGTTTTTAATAGCTGTGCAATAAAAGTCGCCTTTGTTTCTGAAGAAGATGGTCACAGCTACCACTAATGGACTGAAAACCCAATGGTACTGAAGGAATTCTGTTTTCCTGCAGTTTTAGAAAGGAGAAAAGAGCTAAATTGTGATGCCCTGGAGTAATCTTTGTCTTGCTTGGGTGTTACAGCTTGGTCCTGAGATAGCGTGGTCTTGTCTTTGAGGATGCTCAAGTAAAGCTGCTGCCGTTCCTAGTGTCACGCTATGTTTTGCTGCTTAATTGCTGCCCTTCTCCGAGGCACAGATTGGCAAGGACAGAGCTTGCTTTAATTTAATTGGGCTCTCGCTAAAATCGTTAGACAAAACTGGCTTGACCCTCTCCCAGAAGCCTGGGAAATGCAATTAAGTTTTTTGAATGCTCCAGAATGAGCAGTGCTCCTCCGCTCGTGAGCACGGAGTTAAACAATGGCTTTAAACAAACACAGCTTCTTGTGGGGGGGAGAAGAAAGGCGAACCCAACACATCTCCTTGGAAAACCTGAACAATTCGGGGTAGAGGAGGCCTGCTGCTGCCATGGCTGTGCTGGCAGCGCTCCTGGCCAAATCCTCTTCCCGGAGCCCATCGCCGGTTGGTGTCTGAGGCTGGGTACACGCTGCCCCACGGAGAGCCTGCAGTTTTAAGGCCCCTAAACCCAGCTTGAAGAGTCGCTGCTGAACAGCTTCAGCCCGTCGATCCTTCCTAATTCCTTCCTCTTTCGTACTGGGTTCAACACGAGCTCTTTTGTTCCACTTGGCTGCCTCTCCGTGCAGCCCACGTGGGATTTTTCAGCCTTTTATAAAAAGGTCAGTCACCAGAATCCATACAAAGGTGGCACAACAGAAGGGAAACTTCCTGAACAGAGGTGTTTTGTTTTTTATTATTATTTTTTTCTTGTTGTTTGTTTGCTCTGCTCTTTGTCCTAACGACTTTTTGTTCTCCCGAAGCTTTTGGAGCCTTCTTTGCCCGGGGCTTCTTTGTGTCGGTGTTGCAATCTGTGTCAGGGAGTTAGCGGAGCATTTTTCTAACAGTGGGCCAGGGAGGGCTGGGAGGTAGTTGCGAGTCCCTCCCGGTAGCCAGCAGTTTTAATTGTTGGCAGTAATTTGGTTTCTTCGGGGTAGAAGAGTGAGCTGCTAATTACCCCAGATTTTTACTCCCTTGTCCTGGAGGAGCAGAGCTGGTCCCAGCAATTACAGGCGGTTGTTACCTACTCACCGGCTGGTAAATGCTTGTGTGAGGAGGCTGATGGGGCAAAAAAAAAGTCCTTGTTTTCATTTTATTTATGCAAAAAAAGGCTCCGAAGGCAGGCTGACCTTTCAAAAAGTTTGCGAAAATGACTTTGGCCAGAGGACAGGGAAAGTTTGGATATCGAGACCGTGTTTTTCCCCAACTTTAAAAAGCGCTGTCATTACCCGGAGTGCCCCGGGATGCTCTGAACTGCTGAAATGAGGCCTGGGCTGTTCCCGTTGCTTTCCAGTAAATACCAGGAGCCTTTCTGTAGCGTGGATGGAGCCTTTCTGGGCAGATAGCACAAAGCACCCTTGTGTTTTCCACCTTGCTTCCTGCAGCATGAAGAGCAGAGAGGTGATGCCGTGGACACGTTTGGATTTTGAATGTTCCTCGGTTGCTCTGAGATCCTTTAGGTGCATCGACTGGAGGAGCCTGAGGATCCTAAACTAGGAGAGAAAGCCCTGGTTAGCTTTTAGCTCTCCTTTTTCCCCTTTCCTTGGAGAACCTGGAGGACGGAGCGAAGAGAGCGAGCCGTTCCCATCTTCCTGTGCCTCGTCCTGCCCGGGCTGACGGTCCCGCACGTGCTGTGCTCCCCTCATCGTTCTGCTGCAGGTCCCAGCTTCCCCTCCTGCCTCTCCTCCTGCTTCCACCGATGTTTTCCCAGAAGATTTGCTGCCTGCTGCGAGGATCGTGTCCGAGCTCGGTGCCGTGGCAGCTCAGGCAGTCAGGCGAGGTAACCGGCAGCCAGAGCTCCCTCCCTGCTCTCCCGCAGCGCGTCGAGAGCTTGGCAGGCGAGGGCCAGCAGCTGTTCTGCGTGCTCCCTCTCCGCCCGAGAGCCAGCGGTGAGGTTTTATAGGAAGCAACGGGGAAGAAGCAAGGGTGGGCTGAGAGGAATCACGCAGCTCGTTCCGCTTCTTCCACTTAAAAAACTCGGAGCCCTGCTATTTGTAATTAATAATCGATTTTGCTTTTCCTTAACGCGGCCGTCTGCAGTAACCCTGGCCTAAATATTTCCTTGTGTATGTTGTTCCAAACGCCTCCAAAGCGGTTTTGCAAATCGTTCTCAGGGATTGCTTTGTCGTTTGCCGATTGTTCAGGCCGAGTATTTGTAAAAGCTGTGCTGCCAGAAGCTGGCAGGAGGAAAACGATCCAGCTTGGTATTTAGCTTGGATGCTACAGGGAACGTTCTTAGGAGGATGAGAATTGCAAAAGGAGTTTTAAATGAACACGCGCGGGCAAGGGCTTGCTTCTGGTTTTCCTGCAAGAGATCCTTTGTTGGGAACATTCCCTTTGGTCCTCTCTCCGAGCTGGCGAGGAGAAAAGAATGCTTTGAGCAAAGCCATTGCCTGAACTCCGCTTGTGCGCTTAACTGTTGTGAGCACGGGGACAGAATTGTTTTCCTTGTCACATCAACTGAATGAAGTGCACGTAGGTTTTGTAATTCGTTGCATAATTCATCAGAGGGTGAAGATATGAATTAGAGGGATCTGAACTTGTACAACACCTTTAGAAAAGGGTCGTGCTTCTAGGACCATTGCTTTGCACTGAAGAAGTTGAAAAACGCTCTTTAGCAGCCAGACCAGAGAGCTCACTCTAGATGGATTCTCAGTTTTTAAAAAAAAAAAAAAAACAACAACAAAAACAAAACCCAATCCCTTGCCCACAGGGAGTTCTTTAGCTCATTAAAATGAATGTGGTTTGAATGGGATCCTGAAAGTCTAACTCGGCTGAAGGCTCGCGGAGCTGTAACTTGAGGCTGCTCCAAGCTGGTGATTGCTGACTTGGAAGCAGCTGCGAGCAGAAGACCCAGCTGACAGGTTGTAGGAACACCGACCCCCACGAAGAGGATGAGCTGGCAGTGGGGAACGGGGTCGACGTGAACTCGAGTTCCTGGCAGCTGGTTGGGGGCTAAATTGTGGCTTACACAATTTTGGGGGACACGATGGGGAGAGCAAAGTCCGTTCCTGGAAGCTGCGGGGTGAAATACCTGCCTAACAATTCTGCTGCTGTGCTGTTGGCATTCACACAGGTGGAAATTGTCTGAAGCTGCTCAAGTATTGACTTCAGCCAAGCCCGTGGAGCAACAGGGTTGGGACTGCCTTGAGAGACCGGCCCTTGGTTTGCTGTTTGGTGGAGCTGTGGCGTGTCTAGGGGCTGCCACCACCAGCAGGGCTGCATAAATTGAGCAGTTTTAAGTAAAACCTGGAAATGCTTCGGTGTTTGCAACCTGTAGTCTGCCACTGCTGTATCTTTGCAGCTTAAAGGCCAGTGTCACTGAGCTTCTTCACGGACCAGCACACCTCCAGGACTTCGGGCTAAGGACTGAGACGAATTTCCTTCCTTCTGGTGTCTGGGTTGCATCTGGTGCAAAACAAAGTCCCTCGAAGCAACGAGGAAAAACGAATGGGCCAGAATTACAGCTATCAACGTGGTGATTTTTTTTTTTTTCCCCTCTGTCTGGTTCAGGCTTTAAAACCGGGCATCTGATTGTCATCAGCTTTTTTTTTTTATTATTTTATTTATTCTTTTGAAGCTCCTTGGGTCTGAAATGCCCACTCAGCTTGTTAGTATCCGAGCTGCGAGTCCCTCGGGTGCTGTGTGCTCTGCCACAGGTGGCCTTGCCTCGCCTTGCCATGCTTTGCCTCGTCCGGAACTTTGTCAGGCTCCTAGCCAAAGGGAACAAAGGGCTTCGAAGCCAGCCAAGGGAAATACAGCTCTGAAAATATCACTGCTTCTCCAGGCACTTGCAGATTACAGCGTGCAACTCTTTCTCCTGATCGTTTGGAAACCAATAGCTGACAGGCTGGGGTATATTCGGGAAATCTATTGGGTGAAATTTTACGTTTTTCCTTTTAAATCATAAAGAAGTTAAATTCTTCACTAAGAACAGGGCTGGGGATAGGGAATTGGGTAGGGATTTCACAGCCTTTTGGGATGAGGGGAGGGAAAAGGCCTGGTAGTTTGTGACGGGGGGCTGCAAGCCCGCAAGTATTTGCTGAAAATGAGCGCACCTGGATGCCCGGACACAAAATTGGGTCTTGCCTTCTGGTGGAGAAGGCAGCATGCTCCGTTTTAAGGTAGAAACTGTTTCAGATATCTGCTTCAGGATGAGAGGAGTCATGCCCTAGGCTGCAGTGACTGCAAGGAGCTGTCTTAGCTGTAAGTATCTCCATCCATTTAGGTGTAGATACCTGCGTGGTCCTGCTGCTGGTGGATCTGATTTACATCTTCACCCTGAGCTGATGGCTCTCGCTGGGTTTCCCCACCAGCAGCTCCTTCGTGCCCTGCATTTTGCAAACACCACGGTTCTGCTGTTGGGCTTGGTCTGTGCCATCCAGCGGGCTGCTCCACCTGCTGGGATTTCTGATGGGATTTCTGATAGGAACGACACCTTTACGGAGTGGGGATGGAGGTGGGAGAGGGCGAAAAACATTTCAACGTGGCAGAAACAGCGTGCAAAGAGCAGAGAAGGAGGGTTTATAACAATGCAAGGTGGTGGAAGAGCCAGCCCCTTAAAAGTGATCTCAGAGCAAGACCCAGCTCCAGTTTTTTGTCATTTGTTCTCCACTTGGTTTCCTGCAGGTGTCTGCCAGTCCCTTGAGCCTTCTGATCTGTGCGTGGGGAGGGGAACCACGGCGTTGTTCCTCCTTAACATAAATCCTGTGTCCCTGGGGAGTTGGGATTCCCCCTCCCGGCTCTCTGTGCCTTTGAAACAGATTGCCACAAGTCTCTGAACCTTACCTCGAAGGGTTCCTGTGGGAGCACGTTGTCCTCCTGCCTCCAGGTGGTGGGCCAGCTCTCAGCCTGGGCTCACAGCTCCGTGGAACTGTGCCTGTTCAAACCTTCCTCTCATTTTCCTCAGCTGAACGCCAAGTGCAAGGTTTTTCTTTGCACCAGAGGGCTTCCCTGCGAAGCTGTTGGTGTGTACCAGCTGGCTTCACAGCCTTGCACAGGTCAGTAACGTCCTCACTGACTCAATTTCCCTCCTGCAATCCTTCCCTTGGCTGTGTCTGCGTGGAAAGGAGAAAACAACCTCATTCACTGCTGAGCTCACAGGGTGGAGGATGACGGCCATCCACGAAGAGCTGTTCTTTGGGTTTTACAGGCAGGCTTGCTCTACACTCCCAGCAGAAGAGAATCTGGTTGAAAATGTTTAGAAACCCGTGTGAGAACAGTTAATCATCTAATCTTGGTCCAAAAAGACTTCTGGAAACAAGGTACAAGACCCGAGGAAGAGTGAGCGTTTCCAAACGACCTTGTGCAGAGCGATCCTGTTATTCTCGGGTTTCTGTTGGGTGGAAATGTATTTTGAATTTACATTTTTTTGTTACTCGAGATTGGTTCTGGGGTTTTCGTTTTAATTAAAACAAAGTGTTTTAATTAAGTGTTCTTGTCAGCGAGGCTCTGCAGAGACCGCCACGCGGGTTTGTTGTGTTTTTTTTTTTTTCCCTTTTTTGAGGCTGTTCAGTCAGAAGCCGTGACTTCAGATGAGTCACTGCAGCGCAGCTCTCTCACCAGCAGGCCTGAGAGACTCTTGCTGATGTTTTTTTTTTTTTTCTCTTCCCTTCAGCTAGTGAACCGGCACCTGTACTCAGGCAGCGCGGACAGGACGGTGAAGTGCTGGTTGGTGGACACTGGGGAGCGAATCCAAACCTACAAGGCTCACAAGCACAGCGTTAGCACTTTGAAATACCACGCTGGCATCTGTAAGTTGCCTTTCCTGTGTTCAGCAATCCCCTGTCTCCTTGTGGATGTTTGTCTTTGATCAAAGCTTGTTCCTAGAGGACACAGTAGCTGCTAAGGCTTGTGAAACCGTCGCTTTTTTCAGCTCCACCATGTTTTGTGTTTGGTATCAAACTCTGCTGCGCTGCTCCATGTGAGAAGCTTCGATCTTCCCATCATTTCCCACCTCCCTCTTCCAGCATGTGAAGGGGCAGCTGCTTTATTTCTGCTAGGAAGGGAAGGGGCTTGGATCCAGAGCTGTCTGGGGGCTGTTTGTACGGCCACGCTTTGGCTTCATCACTCTGATGTCTGTCAGTCTGCTTCTGCTGCGTATTTGGGGACACAAAGTGCTGCCCTGTGCCTGCCTCTGCCACCCTGTCAGCGCTGTGTAAGGGATTGCCCTAAACAAGAACCACATCTCGAGTCCACATAGCATGCTCTGACCAAGAAATCTCTTTAAATCCCTCTCCTGGCTGGTTTTCCTTCTGCATGCCATCTGTGTGCTTCGGGGTTTGGGTTGCAAGGCTACGGCTCTGCTTTTATCAGCCTGTTCTTCTGCCACTGACATCAGACCTGATGAGCCTTCATTCACTTCCCAGACAAGTATTTCTCTGCCATCCATGTCACCCAGTGAAGGAATACCTGTCTTTAGCTGCTCTAGAAACTGCAGAGCTTTTCTGCTTGTGATTTCTGTACTTCAGCTCTGCAACCAACACGTGAGACTAAAAGAATGGTTACTATTGGGCCTTAATAACTCTTTTGGAAGATTATTGGCATGGTGGTGATGAATGGGCTGTTGGACATGGCCAAATACCTGACCACACTCATCATCCAGTAACCGAACTCATTGCTTAATCGTGTTTGGAAACAACACGAAACCAAACCCGTAGGTAGACTTAGATTTTTAGCAGGTAAGCCTTTTTTTTTTTTTTTTTTTGTCCTTCCTTTTAATGGACCCACAGCACTACCAGCCTCTATTAAAATAGTTAATCATAATTAATTTCAGCTCCCAGAACTGCCCTGTGCTTTAGTTGCTGCTGATTTAAACTTGTGCAGGTGGCTAAAAGGCTGAAATGGAAGGGAAAGGGGTCTGAGCTTATGCTGCAAAGTTATTATTGCTCAAAAGAAGAAAGTCAGGCTCAGACAGAAGTTTAATCATCTGGGGCCACCCCCACCAACCCTGTGGCTTTCTTTCTCTTCCCCCTCAGCCCCACGCCCTGTCCCTGCCGTACACATCGCTGCGTTTCCCTCGCAGTCTCTCAAAATGCAGGCAGTGTTGTTGCTGCATTTAGTCAGACCTGTGAAGAACATCCTGATAGTGTGAGAGAAGTGTGCGTAGTGTTAGTTAAAAATCTCATTTTTAAATCAGATGCAGAAATAGTAAAGGTGTCAAACAGGGCAAATTGAATCCTTCCACTTGAGGGGTGGAATACACGTCATGGAAAAATGCTAGGGCTGCGACTGAATAATAATCCAGATGCGTTTTAATTCTTGAAGGAGGAAATTTCCCTCTAAAAATGAATTTATATACTATGATTGGTTGTGTTAAGTAATGCAATTCTCTAATAGCTGCAATTGTGATCGAAACACAGCTATTAGCTACTGGGTAAGTAAGTGATCAAAGGCATATGCACTCGATACCAAATATTAGAGTTAATGTAGCTTGAAATTCGAGCTGCTCACCTAGGACAGATGGGCACTGTGCGTGCATTCTCTGCTTTTCAAAAACGTGGAGAAAATAATTCCAGATAAATTAACTTTGTTTTCCGTTATGTCGCACGTGCACCTGCCCAAGAAGACAGAAGGAATCTCGGCTGAGAAGTGGTAATTTTCTTTTAGAAGATCTGAATTTTTTTGCTTGTTATCTGATCAGTACCCACAGGCTTGGTGCCTCAAAGATTTCACAGTTTAAATAAGGAAATGTAGTCAGAGGAGGGCAGGAAGAATATACACGTGTTTCCTAAATGGGTCTATCATATAGGGAGGCCAGACAGATCTGAGAACTAAGCCTAAAATAATCAGAATATGTTTCTAGTGGCTTTCCTCAGTACGCTTCTGGAATTAATAGCATGGGGAATATTAAAGCTTGTTCTCAGCTTCATTAACTTAATGATATTGGCTTGGTTATTTCTCTCCTGCAGTATGTGCATGGTCATTAAGAATTTAATTCAGTTTATTTTTTTTCATGACACAAAATTCCCAAGGGAACGTTTAAAACCTGTCCACCCTCCCAAGATACTGTGAAATTTAAGTAAATTATAAAAAATGAATTGTTATTTTTATATATTAATTGCTTGTTTCACAGAGGTGCACATATAACCATATTTAAATGCTGAATCTGGGTTAGATCAACAGCTTGGCTCTAAAACTCGGAGCTGCAGAGAAGCTCCCTAAATCTAGAGTGGCAGTTCAAAAGACGTAAAGGATGCTTGTCAAAAGCAAAATCCTGATAGCTGAAACAAACTGACAGCTGCGCAGTGAAAACAGCTCTTAATTGGTTCTTACTCGGTGTGTGTGTGTGTAGTAGGCATTAAGTGATTCCCGTTCACTGAAAAGAAATACCTTGTTCTGTGCTTTACATTGGTGTCACTGCTTTGCAGAATGGGACAAATGCTTTTTTAGGATTGTGTTGGCAACTGAGTTTGTGCAGGCCCATAGAAAATGAGGCAGATTTTTCCACATCCAGATGTTTCTTGAAGGTGTACCCCGAAGTACCCAGCCTCCTGCTGTTTAACTGGAAGCTGAAAAGCTGGTGGCAGTAGGTAGCCCGTTCTCATCTCTTACTTTAGCCCTGAATTTACCATGTGTTAATTTACCAACGTGCTAATTTCTTCACATCTATTTAGAAATCCATTGCCCAGCTACTCCCAAAAGATAAGACATCAGCAATCTGTTGTTTTCAGGCATTTCAGTTCTGTAAAAGTCTTTCCACTCTAGTGGCTTTTGCAGAGCCATGAAAGGCAGGGAGCAGTGAGTATGTTGCTTTTTGCACATCTGAAATTTTTATCTCTAGATAAACTCGAGGAATTTGGGGTAAGTGAAGGGAAAATAACTGTTCACGAGGACAGTTTGTAACCCTTAAAGCATGCAGATGTGCTCCCTTTGGGGCATAATGCTAAGCACACAGCCTAAATGTTCAATACTGCCTTACGCTTCCTGGCTGCAGCAAATCCAGGGTCTAACGTGAAGCTCCTGAAAAGCTGAGAAATTGTTCTCTGAGCATGTTAAGATACCCTGCGGAAACCTGATCCTCAGTCAAAATCCCTGCTCGTGCTTAATTTAGTTTAAAAACACAAATCTCGCGGCACATTTACAATATCTAGCACCTAGAAGAGAAGAGTTACAGCCCAAATCCTCAAATAGTTCTGTACCGAATCAGGTTATAGCCCAGGCCTTGAGTCGCTTAAAGGCTCTGCTGCTTGCAAAGACCCTAAGCTGCAGGATTTAGCTGAAGAAATCTACCACACTGGAAGTTTATAAAGCTTCCCGTAAAGCTGCCTGCACCTGCTGCTCACCTCCGAGGCCAGATCTACCCGTGGTATTTTAACAGAGACAGCCAGATGTTTTGACAGTAAGCTTTTGGTTGAAAATGGGGGAAAATACGTAAAATGATGAAGCTGGGGCCAAATTCATCTGATCAGAATGGGAAATAGCTACAAAGGGATGTGTGGAGGGAGTTCAGTGTTTGAAGACTACAGATGAAGTCAGGCGTGCGGGGGCTGAAATTGAAATGATCAGAACTTGCCCTACCTGAGAAGAGGCTCAGGCCAAATGCTGATATGCCCCGATCCTTTGTGAACTGGTTTTGGGAAGGTTTATGAACTGGTGTGAGCTGGTGTTACGTGGCTGCTCACGCCTGGCCGCGTGCCACGCCGTGTGGTTGCTTTGCAGTGTTCACAGGAAGCGGGGATGCCTGCGCCAGAGCTTTCAATTCCAGGAGCGGCGTCCTGCAGAAGATCTTCCGAGGACACAAGTTCATCATCAACTGCATCCAGGTACCAAAGGGGCTTCTCTGCTGGGATTTCACTTCTGATTTATCCCCCATTGGTTCCGTGAGCTGCTGTGGCTCTTCTCCCTGTGACGTGCTGGGCTAAGATGAAGCGTCACAGACTCAAACAATCCCCATGCAATTTTAGAAAAAATCCAGTGAGGATAAGCGAAACCTTATAAAACCCTATATAAAATAATAAAATACTGCCTTTGGCATATATTTTTGTATGGGTATGAAGATGACAGAGCAGCTCTGTATTGATACCTGGTCCATCTCCCACCAGACAAAGGGAAGAGTCTCTGCTGCTGGGTTAAAAATGTTCTGGAAGTTAATTGAAGCCCTTCAAAAGTTGCACACACGTTGTCCTCAAGGGCTACGGGCGTTTCAGTATAAAAGTGGGGACGTTAGTAATCCTTGCGGGCAGTGCTAAGACCAGTTTTGTCGTTTAAATTACACTGCAAGGAGTCCTGGAGGGAAAGTTTGAATCCCTGGGTGCTTTGGGAGATCCACATTTCCCCACGTCAGGCTCTTGGTACAAGCTGAGCACAGGACGAGGTTTTTGATGAAGAGCATGAGACTCTGTCAGCATTTTTGGCAGGCTGAAGGTCGAAAGAAAAACGAGAGGGGATGAAATTCCTGTTGGAGCTGATCCCAAGCGTACATACTTGTGAATATGCTCCTCTTGTATGTTTTTTTTTCTGAATTAGCACATGGCTAGCTGGTTTTAAACTGCAAATGCTTGGCTGTTGAGCAGGTTTTGTAGCAGAGGGTCACCTGGATGCAGGTGAAGTTGGGTAACATCTGTGAGAATCACTTTGCAGCACTGCCAAGAGCAGAGCTTGCCTCTGTACTTTTTTGTAATTTAATTCCCAAGGGTAAAACATCCCGGGAAAGGAGAGGACTGAGAAGTGGCGACCTTAATCTGAACCGGTGTGGGAAGGGGAGGATGAACGAGGCCGATGGCTTTCTTCTGGGGGCAGGGGGGTAACTGGAAACACTGCCAACGGAGAGAATGTTGTGTTGAGAAATACAAACTACAGGCAGGCATTGAGGTTACATTTCTGGAGGTTTGCAAGAACAAAAGATTTCAGAGGGGGAATTGTGCAGATTGTGTACTGCAGAGGAAGAAGGGAGGTGGTAAGGACAACTCCTGACCCACCCACCGGTGCTGATTTTCGGTGCTGCCTTCAGCTTCAAAACCAGCAGGCTGAAACCAGCACAGAAATTCCCAGCTCCAGCCTACACTGACACTAAGAAGTTAGCTCCCCGTTGCTTTTCTGGTAGATTTAAGTTATTTATAACCCTTGCTGTTTATATTTGATGGCTCTGTGAAGTGGCTGAGAAACGAAGCCTGACTTGGTAACATCTCATCCCACTCCAGCCGTTTTCGTGATAATTTATACTGGCTCCTGTGACAAGCTATCGGGTCTTAAGGACCGGTTCAAGCTGCGTTCGCTCTGATTTTGGGTTGTGCTCGTTCGGAGCCGTGCAGTTTGATGCTGTGTGACCCTGTTGTTGCAGATCCACAACGAGTTGCTGTACACGGCTTCCCACGACGGCACGCTAAGGATCTGGGACATCCGGGGGATATGCAAGAGGAATAAGCGGCGCTTGAAGAAGGAGCGGTCGGCGCAGGGCAGGAGCTCGCAGAAGGGAAGCCTCTCTCGGCTTTTCAACAACAAAGTGGGCTGCATGGTGCAGCAGGAGAACGGCGACCACGAGACCGTTGAACTCATGTGACTGTCCGGAAGGGACTTCTCAGCCATGACCAAAGCTGAACCTTTTGTTTTCTGCACCACTGTGTCCATGTAACCCAGAACTTGGGAAAAAGAGATGGGAAACTGCTTTGCTCGAGCCTTTTAGAAGCCGGGATTGATTCTCTGGGACTGGCAGACAAGACTCCAGTCAGGCCACCCCCCCCCCAGCTGACTCTCAGCTGAGCATGGGGGGGGTCAGGTGATGTCTCTGTGCTGGGTGTGTAATTAATGACTTGATTTACAACTGCTTTTTTTCCAATTTCTCTGGCACAGAGGCATTTCACACTTCTGCCTGTCTGGTACCTAATGAGAAGCGGTTCCTCCCATTCCTGTTGCCTGCTCGCATGCCCTCTGTCCAGCTGAATGTAGCAAGTGAAGGTGCCTTGCAGTGGGACTACGAGTTCAATGATCAAGGCTGACCTTTGGCTCGTTTTTTTGCTGATCAGATGGATGAAGGCAGGAGGATACGGCCTAGCAGAGAGGAGTTTAAAGCAGGCTGGAGACCTCTCTGGGAAGCTGAGAGTATCAGGACAGAGAGAAAATTGCTAAATGAGAGACCAAGCCACACCTCAGACCTCTTGGGCTAAGGCACAGCAAGTTGTCCTTCTCCCAGCCGCCTCGTAGGATCCTTCTTTAAGCTCTCACGCTTCAGAAAGGAAGCAGCAGTGGCCCCGTGTGCTTCTCGTGTGTGCTGCCAGGGGCGCACACGCTGCCAACCACCTGTTTTTCCCCAGGCACAGTTTCCCAGATGGGAAACTCCTTACGTGCGTCTGGGACGGGCCTCGGCACAGCCGGGGTTGGAAGCTGGGCATCCTCCTTCTATCCATGGGGAGTTTTGAGCATGTTTTTGAGGCAAAACAGGAAGATTTATTGGGTCGCTAAGCAGTTGAAGTCGAGGGTACTTCTCCCAGTCTTTTTCCAGGTTCATTCCTTTCTGATAACCACTGAGCCATGAATAAACAAGGGTTCTTCTATTTTTCTAGTCGCAGATATAGCTCTTTGTAGGCCCAGTACAAAAATAGCTACCCACATGTTTTTATTTTTATGGCTTTATTTATTCTGTACTACGGCAAGATAAAAAAAATAATGCTGTAATTCCTTTTTAGAATGGACTAATAAACATGTGGCATTTACAGATAACTGCCTGCTTATTACTCGTGTTTGGTGGGGATTTGGCCGCCTGCAGAAGCGCAGCAGCAAAGAATGGCTGGAATATGGAAAAATAAACATACGCTTTTGAAAACATTTCTTTCCTTTCCTGCCTCCTGCCCGTGATCGGACGGATCGAGCTTAGTGTCTGTAGTCAGGGGAAGGGGTGACTGGCCCCAAACCAGAGCACAATACTAAGGAAAAATTGTGTGATGAGGCTGAAGTGCTGGGTCAGGGCTGTCAGTGCTGCTACGTACGCTACTCACCTCTCCTGCTGAGCAGCTTCCTTAGCTCTTACCTGGCGGGTTTCTGCAGTGAGTTGGGAAGAACGTTTTAATTATGTTAAACGCCTGCTAAGAGAACAGCTTTGGAGGGCATCTGCATACTGTACACTCATTCCCCTGTAACTCCAGCGGGCCCCTTTGTAGCTCGGCGCTGGCCCTGCAGGAAATGTTTCCCTTGGTTGCTGGGGGTGCAGGCTCGGCACGCAGCTCAGTTGAGTTGTGTGGTGCTTGGGAATCGATGCTAAGTAGCAGGCCTTCAGCAGAGATGGACAGAGCTGCACAGATGGCCTGGCACATTCTTTGTGTTCAAAACTCTGAACTGCAGGCACTTTGGGGCAGACGTGAGAGCCCGTCAGCGAGCAGCTGCACAGGGAGGTCACAAATGGATTTTATAGATGCAGAGCTCCTAGAGCAGAATTAATGAGTCAGTACCACTTCTGCCTGCTGCTAAAGATATCGACGTCTTCAAGTACAGGTTCAAAATTAACTACACCTTTTAGCCAATGGCTCCTGCCCGGCTTAAAACTGCACGCACAGTTACTGGGGGGCAGTGCTGGCAGAATTACATCACTGAGGAATGGCTTCTCTGGCAGACACCGCATGTTGTGATGCTAATTTTAAATTCCTCAAGGACAAATGTGCACTTCTTGAGCTGTCATTGCCACTTTGCTATGCAAGCCACTTCAAAGAAGAGAAAAGAGCCCTGTGCAGCCCAACGCTGCCTTCAGTGCATGCCTATGGGCTAGGATAAGGCAATGCCGTGATGCCGGTAGGTTTGTGAACCTTTTAGCTGAAGGAAAGCAAAAATTCATGCTTCCCCACCTATTTCTTGTTATTTCTTGTCCATGGACTTTTTTTTTCCCATTCCGTTGTATATTTATATATTTTTTGCTCAATATCATTCAGTAGTTCCTCAGTGCTCTCCCCTATAGAAATGGGATATAGCAGTTGCTGTTTCTTTCCTCAGCATTTTGTATTACTGGCTTTAGAAATGCTTCAACCTATGAGGACAAGATACAAAACTACCTCGTTTTTGTAGCATTTGTCTTGATGCACAAGTGTAAAATAAAGACAAACAGTTCCTTAACAGTGTAATCATCCCCTGCCTTTTGCTGCCCTTGACTAGGGTAGCCAGATAAAAAAGGAAAGTCCATTACTGAAGCCTATCAAATCCGTAACTGGAATGGTGCTGTCGGGTTGCAGGCTGTGGCTCTGCTTACAGCACTGTGTGCCCTAACACAACTGCAAGCCCTCATTCCCCCATTGGTAAATGCTGGGTAAGAATGAACTGGCACCACATAAAAGGTTCTCAGTTTTTCGGACCTACCTCTAAGCAAAGATCCTGGCTGGTTTCTGCGTTCCCACCAGCTTCAGCGCCTCTGCCTGGAGCAGGTAGGCCATGAGCTCCCTCTACCGCGAGACTGAAGTTACTGGAAGTAGATAAACCATTTTTAAGAAGAGCTAACACGGTGAACTTGCCTTCCAGGTGGAAAGGAGTGCTTACAGAACAGAAACCTGGATGCTATAAAAGGCACTCAAACCCAAGTACTTCTCCACAACGTTGAGAACCCATTTAGCCGGGTACAACCACTGCCAGAGTGGCTGAGCTGGGTTTTGTCCAACAGCCAGTTAAAGAAACTGGTCCGCGTGAAATTAAACACTTCAATCAACCTGAGGTATGTCAGGTACCTGCAAGAGGAGGAACAGCTGCTTGGGGAAACTGGTTATTTAGGTACAAACCGAATTACACCCCTCTACACAAACACACAGCCTACAGAGGGGTTCCTGCAGCTTTTTAAGAGCAAAGAACGGAAGACTGGCCAAAAGCTGAAGCAGCATATCGTTATCTTTATTGCCTGTGTAACACCTGCATGAAGTGACAAGCGAGATGCAGTATAAATCCATGCACGGATACATAAATGACTCTTAGAAATCTTTCAGAAGAAAAGAACGGTTTGTAAATAGACACCTCTCCAGCCTCATCACCTAGGTTTCTCATTTACAACCGGTTTTTAAAGCTGGTATTTTAAAGTGGCATAGAAATGCTTATTTACCTGTATTCTAAGTGAATCAACTTATTTCACAATAAAAATATAGTTAAGTTCTATTAAATTTTCTTCTGAAAATAAACGCTTCTATTTTTTTTGCTATGACAATAAATTACAATGTATCACAAATGTAGGCTTTAAGCAGATTTATAAATACGCAGGAATTAAGTGTTTCACCTATAGTTTAACTGAATTCGAGGCATTTAGTAAGAGATAAGCTGAAGATGCGTTTATAATCCAAACTCAATTTGTCAGGGGAAAAGCATGTAACTGAAGTAGAGGTAATGAGATTTAATGCTGTGGTACTTGTATATAGGATAAGTATTCATGAATGATCTGTTCTTCCTCCTCCAGTGTTAAATCCAGATAATCCTCTTCATGTTCAGGAATATCCTCCAGGATTTCATTGACTGCATCGGTCTCCATGTCTTCGTCTGTCTGTGAGCTAGAAGAACCTTCAATAAAAAAGAAAAACAAAACCCCCCAAACAGTGGTGATTTCATTGCTGGAAGTTTATACCTTCCCTCCTTCATCAACACGACTGCTTTACAAGAACCAGTTACTGTAAGTGGTGAGTATCAGTTACAGCTGTATCACAGTAAGGGATATGTGGTCAAATCAGCTACTGCATCGCACAGATTTGGAATAAAACTTCTTAGCAATCAAAAATCAGGTATCAGCAAGCCAAAAAAAGACATCTACAGTGCTGCAGGTCCAGAAAGAATGACAGTCTTAGCTTACTGCTCTCTCTCTGAAGGGTACAGGCAGGGAGAGGTTGGTTTGGTTTTAATTCTAATTGGTGTGATGAGTACAGGTAGGTGGGAGTGATTAGTGATAGGTGCTTGTGGCACGCAGGAATTCTTACCTGCAGACTCTGTGGGCGAGTCTTTAGATGAAGCAGATTCTTCTGATGGACTGGACCCTTCAGAAGACAGCTGCAGGGAGGCAGGCAGAACTCCCCCATAGTGAGCAAGGGTCTGGGAAGCTAAGTGGATGTTGCCTCTAAAGACCTTTAAAGCTTGCTTTGCTGACTCGTGGCTGAAACCCATGTACGTCAGCTACAGGAGGGAGGAAAAAAATAAAATCAGTACATATGGAGAAATCCAAGCTCATTCAGCACCAGTGACTGACAGGAATCTGACTGTGTGTCTGACAGTCACTCCTCTCGCACAGAGGAAAGCGTTGCATACCAGGAATTCCAGGACACTGACTCTGCCTTACTGGAACAGTTAACAACAGGGCAGTGACCCATTAAAGGAATGGGGATGTTGGGCAGAATCAAGAGCCTCTTGTTGAACATCAGACCAACTCTTCTTCTGTTTTCAAAAAGGAAACTTCAAAGCACTGCAGCACATTCACATTCCTGGAATGCTATTTACTTTTCCTACTCAATCTGGTTTTCCTGCCTATCTGACACTAATTGCAGAGCCACACAAACTGCTGTGGAGCTTTTCAGATGGCCTGTGGTGAGAAAGACACAGCCCAACTCTTTCCCTTTTGCGCTACAATATGCTTTTCTCATCTGCTGTCTTTTTAGGGTTGGAGCATTCAAGTGCACACATTTCCCTTAGCATTTGTGCACGACAGCTTGGTGTGAGGGGCAGGAAGTAAACAGGAATTACAATTCAGCCGGAGCACGAGTTCACTGTGAGGGGCGGATGTGAGATAATGGAAGTGTGACCGCTCACGAGGGACATGGCACAAAGAATATTTGTGCAGCTTCGCTTAAGGAAGATCTGGAGGGGCTGAAGACAATTCATAAACATGACTATGAGCTCCCGAGAAAGAAAAGAGGTCTGACTCACTTGATCAATACTTTCTTGGGAAACTTGAAACTGGTCCATGGCCACGGAATCATCGTCGTCATCGTTTTCCAACAATAATTCTGGATTGTCCAGAATAAACTACAGTAAAATAGAGAGGGGTCAGAATAGAGCAATGCAGTCGTATTAGTCCTCGGAATGGATCATCTTAGATGATGTCTGATTCACTGGGTCAGGAAGCAGTTCAGTTGTTACAGTTCAAAAAAAAATGGTAGCTCGGAGCTAACCACTACATAAGGCAGAAAATCTGCTAAGAAATTTAAAAAAAAAGTACTTTTTTTGGTACAGAAGCATTGCTCCTAAAAACCACTTACCTTAAAGGCTTGGTCCAGGTTTCCTTGTGCATGATGAAGAGCTACTTGAGCAGCTCTCTCTGAATAGCCCATACTTTTCAAGGTGTTTATGTCCTCTAGTCGCTGCCTTCTTTTAGCTCTCTCCTCCCTCCTTATCTGTGCTTTTTCCTGCAAGAACACAGCATTACAAAGCTAACTGTGCATGGCAATGCTTTGGCCTTCCCCTGGTGCATATGGGCTTTCTTGGATTTACTTCTTTGTGTTTGAATTTGAGAAAAAAGGATTTTTTGTTTTAAATATAGATATTGCTGCCAGACACTCATCCCTAAATAAAGTTGTATTCCCATGAGCAAGCACCGTGGCTGTACTTCTGCTCTGAAGTCTCGGCAGATCAGATTCTTATGCCATCACAGCTATTATAGGCCCTGTGTGGTAAGTGATAAACCAGTCTGGCAGATGGGCCCATAGATGAGACTTGCCAAGGACACGCAGTCAGAAGCAGGCATGTAGCCAACAAGTTCTGAGCCGTTTGACTTTTCTATCCACGTTTCAGTGCCTGAAGTCCAGAAGTGCCACTTCGACTTACCAAAAGTGACTTCAGGCGCTTCAAATCTGGACAACACCCTCAGCCTCTTTCACACCAACACAGAACAGCCTTCTCTCCTTGTGGATCTTGTAAGTCTTTTAAGCCCAAAGCCATACAGAGCGGCCTCACGGTCACCCTAACAGCACTTTATTGTGCAACCTCCTGTCTTCCATGCCAGTCAAGCCCAGGAACGATAACTTTCACCTCAGTGACTTTGTTTGCATACAAGGCAAGAGCTGAGTAGCAAACACTGTACTACACTGGAAGGGTTTGCACCAATCACAAGTCTTTGGCTCTCTCATCTCAAGTGTTTTGGGATAGAGCTTCTCTTGTTTTATTAAGTTTTGGTTTCAAACTTGTGGCAGCAGATGTCAAGCTGTTAGTTCCAGTAACAGCGCCAAAGCAGAATAATCAAAGCCCTTAATTTAGCACCACGGTGCATTAGTCACGCAAGGCACGATCTAACAGACACCCCAACAGACACAGTCCTGCACCATACCTCCCTCCTGTTGGTGATGAGGTTGGCAGCGTGCTCCACGTTCCCATGGCACGCTCGCAGGGCAAGGCGGGCTTCCTGTTCGGAGAATCCCAGGAGCGACAGGCGATAGACTTTTTCAGGATCTATGTACAGCTCTTCATATAAATGAGATGCCTGCAGGTAAAGGGAACAAAAGTGGTGTTATCAATACTGTTGCTGACATACAAATGGAAAAAAATGTTTTTCTCCATTTTTCTGAGTAAGCAAGGAGCAGGCAGGTGCAACACAGAGCCCAAACAGAGCAGCACTTTTCCTTAAACAAGGTTCCTAATGTGAAAAACCTGAAAGTTTTCCCTAATTGTGTCTTACCTTCTGAATGTACTCAGCAGCCTCCTTTTCTCTGCCGCTGTGATAGTGTCCTATCCCCTGAAGAAGGTAAAGCCGTAGAAACAAAACCTTCTCACGACCATAGCTTCCCTAAAGAATTGTTAAGCAAAGGTGGGAAGAAGGGGAAACATAAATGAGAACAGGAATCTATTACTAAGAGAACACTGTACACACAAAGAAAACGTAGTCTCTAATATACAGCACTTTGTATGCAGATAAAGCATCACGTCTAGAACAAGGACATCTGTGCATATAAGCACATTTGCTGTGGTCTTGTTGTCACGTCCAACACTTTCACCGTGCTGGCAGTGACACAACTAGATAACCAGCTAAGGAAGCATGAGGAAACATTAAACTTCTACAAGAGGACCTTGTAATATCTGAGTAGTAACTGAATATATGTAGAATAAAACAAAGCCATCCAAACTGAATCAAAACCAGCGTACTTTGATATCAATCAGCCTTTCGTGGTTCTCCCCATAGCACCTCTGGAAGCATCTATGGGCTGTGGTCAGCTTTTTCTCGGCATCATCCAGGCAGTCCAGCTGCTCCAGGCGGAAGTAGCACCACACTATGTCCAGCTGCAGCACTGCGTAGTTATCGACGGTGTTCAGCAGCTCTGTGCTACACTCACTGGAAAACAAAACTTTAGTTTTTAGGGGGCGGGGGAAAGCAAGGGGGTGGTTGTTTGTTTTTTTCCACACTTTTTTTTTTTTTAATACTAATGAAGCAACATGCTAGAAGTATGTACGCTCACATATTTGAGGAAGCACCTGCTTCTTATCTGAGGCAAACTGACACCAATGGAACTTTAATAAAACATCGATCTCCCAACATATTCACTAATACATAGGACATGAATGATAACACTACACCTCCAAGAATTACAACAGTCACAGTTAATTTTGTTACTATTCAAGCATCTCTTTAAATGCAGAATGAATTAAACCCCATGTAACCTTTAAGAGGACAGAGATCAATCATCTTTCTCAGCGCAAGTGATCACGCTGGGTTCTGGGCCGGTCTCCTTGCTCCACACAGATGAGAAGCAGATGGGGACAATGATACTTTTGGTGTTCTCAAAAGAGCAACTTAAGGTTCTGACTGCTGACCTCAAAATAGTTTACCTGCAGAAACCCTGACGTGGTTACTGACCTCTGCTATCTGTTCCACCCTTTGCAGGAAATTATTCCTTCACAGGACCAATTGCAAAAGAGTAGCTGCATCTGCCTCTCCAGCTACAGCAATTTATAGCCCAGTACATGAATATTGATGGTTTGTTTATGTTATATGAAAGACTAAACTGCCCCGTGGCAGTATCTGTTTCAGCTGTTCTTCACGAAGCCACCTGTCACCAAAAGTCAGAGCCTTTGTCTGCTATTTCCCGTCTGCAGAATTAATCCTGGGCAAAACAGGCCCTGAATTACAGGCACAGGCAGAGCTAACGGTGTTCCTGTATTTGGTTGAGAGTACAGGAAAGCCAGCTATAAGGACTCAAAAAAGGTTCTTACCAGAAGTGTTTATCAGCATCCAACAGATATGGTAGTGCTATTTCATATTCTTTCTTCTTCATTAACGCTCTGCCCTTCTCATGATAACCCATGGCCAGCACAAGTGCCTGAAAAAATGAAGTGCCCATGAAAAACATATGGAAACATTTCTGCACTCCCTCCAGCTCACTTTTATAACTGAAAAGACTTATCTAGATAATCCACTAGTGCCCTTGTTCTTTCCAAAAAAGCACCATTCTATCAGTTCAGTAAGAGCAACACTATTTCAACATTGCTTCATCCTTTTCTCCCAGCTACTAGAATTAAGGTACTGCCTAATTAAAAGCAATGAATGCTACTGACACATGAGATGCTGTACCAAATTTAAGTCTGAAACTAGATAGATTTTCAATAATGACTGATAAAAAGCTAAGTATTTTGTAGGTCCTACACTTCCTAGCAGTATCAATTTTGTTTTGCTTAGCTATCAATGCTACCTTGTAAACTTTAACAATTCACCTCCTGCTAAACCTCAGAACTGAAAATTAAATCTTGAACGTGGCAGGAAAACACTCTCATTCCTGCAGCATGAGAAATGGAAATACAAATAATATTTCTTGATAGAAACAATCTGCAATAGTTCTTCTCACCCATATTCAATAGTGATGAAAGCTGGTGTGATTGCACTTTTGATTCTTCAACTCTTAGGGTGAGTTACTACTTTCAGCACTTTATCACAACAATATGCGCTGGGGGAACAGGCAGTTATTTTTTCCAATCATCCAGAAACTCGAGATGAACCAGAAAACTGATGCTAGAGCTGCAATTAACACATGTTGGGGCCTGCTCATTCCCCCCCCCCCCTTTTTATTTTTTTTTTTCCAGGCATAATTCCAAGCAGTTTGTAGAGAATTTTCTATTTATCTTCACCAAATCCAAAAATCTGAAAAGACAGTGTCTACCACAACTCTTCTGCTTCAGCAGCCAACATCAGGTGTGTCACTCCTACTACAATTCAATGCACGCACCCAGCCAAAGATTTTCAGCTGAGAATGTTGGCCTTGAACGTGAACAGATTTAAATCTGAGAGACTCCCGATTTTGTGAGACTCAGCAAGTTCCCAACTGAAACCGACTGAGCCTAAAGAACAAGTTATTTTCATGTGGTTCTCGGGCAACTCAAATTTAAAACAGGTGGTATGCTATAACGAAGTTACAGCTCATCTTAAAACACAAAAATAAGGCAAGATTACATCAATTATACTAGCAATTAGGGGTCTGTCTTGAGATGACTTAAGTATCCCCAGTTACAGAGTTTTTCTTTTATTTCAAAATTATTTCCGTTAAGCATACACCTACTGGACCCAGCGTACAATCCCCAAAAAGTCTGAGTGTATTTCAATCTCACATTTGACATACTTCACTAATTAAGCTTTACAAAGCTACCTTATTACCTTTGTAAGATATTTTTTACTTACTTTTTTAGCTTGAGGAGGAATCTCAATTGACCTCCCAGTCTGATTAGCTATATCTAGATATGGAGCAGTATCTGGATCCAAGTACTCCTCTGAAACATAAGAAAAAGCAGTCTTAGTTTCAAGTACCACCTTCCAGCAGAATAACATTGCTGTCATAAAATTATGTCATTAAGTGCATGGTTAAACAAAAAGTAAACAAACCCAAAAATTCTGAATTCCATATGACGGCTGGTTTGAGACAGATCTACCACCAATGTTGTCAACCAGCCAAGCCCAAGAAACTTTTAGGGCCTCTTACTTAGAGAGCTGTCTATGAGCATCCAGAAATTTATGTGAATTGTAAAGAGTTTTTTTCAGAAGACAAAACCACCTACATTTTACGTGATATGACACTTGAAATACTTCATCAAATAAAGCTTACAGAATACAAGGAAATCCTCAGCACAGCTGATAAAAAAACAAAGAAAAATACAGCTCAGTATTTTCCATTCCCCATATATTTAATGTTTGTGACCAAACTATCAATTTTGTTCTCACCTACACTTGATTTAAAATAAAAAGATGTTTTTCTTATAAATAAAAGACAATTAAGAGAAGTTTGCTGAGATTAAAAGCTTACAAAAGGTTTGTTAAGTCTTTTTTAAATTTCACATAGCTTTGAAGAGAGCCTTGAGCCTATGAAACAATTATGGACTCCATGCCATACTGTGGCATTATGCTATAACTGACAGTGGTAAATATCTTTAAAATGCCCTATACAGGATCCAAGGCTTGGGATCTAAATTACCCCTTAAGTCAATAAAAGGAATCACTTCTTTTAATTTGTCCAAAATCTGACATTACAGTAAGAAACGGGCTGTCACTGGGCGTTAAAAGCAGCTTTGTTCACGTATTTTTGTTGCATTTGGCAGGAACTCATTACATACTCAATTTCAGTTTCTTGTTTGTGGATTTTTTGAAACAATAAAGTAGCAAAATGATTGAAACTCACCATCTAGCAGTGCAATTCATGGGCACACTTAACCTCATTTTGAAAAATTATTACTGTTAAATTGACTATATCCCTTTAACTTAATCCACAGTTGCTAGCAATCAGCATCAAACACAATGAGAAAAGAACAGCCACATTATAGATCAGAGTGACAAGAGAGCTGTTCTGCACAATGAAACCATGGTTACGCACAGCCATATCTGAGTTAAACTACAGAGAAGTGTGTAATGACTTATAATACATTATTCCACTGTGCTTATGTGTACAATAAATTTGAAGCCTGTTCGCAGAGTTGCCAGTCCCCTAACTGTCAAGTGTCAATTAAATAATAATTGATTCATTTTATGTCCCTCTCAAAGTGCCAAATATTTTCTAGCATTCCAGTTTTATATGAGTCAGAGTAGAAGAGGCAGTTTTAAACAACTTAAAATGCAGTTTTCAAGTTGGTAGAAAACTGCACCAGTATAAGCTGAAGTCTGGTCATGGAACAGGTACTCTTCAATGCTGAAAGGCCATTGAGAAGACAAGTTTTGATCAGCAAGGCTTAACAACCAGCTCTCCACCTCCAAACCATTTCTGCCTCACCTCTCTCTGCTAGAATTTCCAAACCCTTCTTAGTCCTTTGCATCTTGTCACTGATGTCTTTCTCTTTCTTGCGCTGAAGTTCCTCTTCCTGAACCTTTCTTTTAGTTTCCTCATCGCTCTGTTCCAGTTGAAGCACCATCACTTTCGCGTTGTGAGTTACACCCTGATCTTCAAGAGTTCTTCCTGTAAAATAAAGTATGATGAATGAAATATAAATACTAAGTTTACAAAGAGAGACCATTTTATGTTGTACTGCCTCTGGAAGATAAAAAAACAACCTAAACAGCTCCTTGCCTTACTTGCACTGTACTGGAGAACTACAGTAATTACTAGACAGTGGTTTTGACTGAGTACTTGGGTCAACTACTGACATCTTCAGCAGAAATTCAGAAACTAGAAGCAGACTGGCATTTTAAAAATGCTTTTAAAATGTCTGGTATGTTTCTTTGCTTGCTTTTTTCCAAAGAGTTCAAGAAATATGGAGTGTTTCTATTTCAGTTAGTTGATCTCCAGGCAAAAAGTGGAATAACGTGAGGTTAAACAACGTGTCCAGAATCATACACCACAACAGTACCAGGACAGATGAAGTGGGAATTGAAGCCAAGTTCTTATTATCAAGTTTATGGCTTTACCTACATCTGACCTCTTCCAAGGGAACTAAATATGCTTAGGGAATCAATAAAAGGAAAGTAGCTGAAGTTGAACATGTGTAAGACATTACAAAAAGTTTTTGAATGTGCTGTTATACAATATGGACTTTGGAGAAGTTTATGGTTTCTCTTAAACATATTTTGGGCGTTTCAACACTTAATAAATGATGAAAATCTACTTTCTGAAGGGATTCATATAATCACTCTAATTCTTTCTGAGGTTTTTGATCATTATGATTTCTTACATTTCCTATAGAGCAAAACCTGACAAATATAACTGCTATTCCTTGGGGATTTTAGAAATTAATAAAACTGCAAGAAACTTTGCCTCTGAGAAGCAATAAAATTGAAAACACAGAAGTATACTCAACTAGAGATACATACCCAGGTCAAGCTGCTTCTTATTTATGATTATTTTGATGGCATTTTCTTTTAATCCATGTTCCTGTGCTATCCTGTGAAATAAATCATTGCACCCATTAATATAAATTTGTAAGGATAAACAGTGTTTCTAGAAAATGAATGCGTTCATAACTGGTTTAACCTTTTGCTACAAAAGGCTGCTGGAAATAAAAATAGCATCAGAAAGCTTTCTGAATCGCTTAGGGAAAAGATGGGATGCAAAATGGGAAAAGCAAAACAGGCAGAAAAGAATGTGATTTTAGTACGGTTAAACATATAGAAGGGAGAGAAGCTGATGGCCACTGCTCAGCAGACCCGTTACAGATTTGGAGCACTGATCAGTGGTGCCTTCTCAGGTACTTGCTGGTGACTTATAGAGGAAAGTCCCCTTCCACAGTTGTAACTCTTCTTTTTTCTGTTAAACTGCTTTTTACATGAAGAACTGCCCTCTGTATCACTGGGCATCCTATTCAGACATGCTCAATGCTAAGAAAATGCTCAAGATAACATGACAAATAGCACACCATTTGTAGTTTAGTAGTGTATGACAGTATGCTACTTCAGAAGAGAAGAGCCAAAAGGTGATTACACTTACTGTGATCTGAGTTCCTTGCCTGTGATGAACAGGCTGGTTTCCAGTGGGATTTTTCTGCTCTGTAGTAATTATATTGGGTGGGGTAAGGAGGAGGGAAGGAAAAGAGCATGATATCAAGACACTTTGGACATTTTCTTAATTAACTGTTTTACAACAACTACGATTTCTTTCTCAAATAATAATCATGTTAACAGGGTTATGGCTTGGCATACATATTAGTAATTTCTGGGCAGGGAGTCTTGCACTTGCTATACAGTGCTAAAAATAAGCATTACCACAGCAGAAGATGGAGAATTAGATAAATCCAAATTCAGAACCAAACAATTTAAACTGACTAATTTAATTATGCACTTCCAATCTGAACTCTGCTTCGTAATTATGCCACTCACCTGTGACTGGCTAAGTTATGATTAATTCCTTATTAGTGTGTCTGGTCCCAGATTAGATAAACTGGAATTTTAAATGAATTAATTCCCTTATGCCCAGTAGCATTGAAAAGAGAAATTATGAAACTATTTGTTTGCCTTAACTGCACGGCAATCACTTAACACCCTCTACCCTTTTGCCCATCACATCCCCTAGTAATTAATTTTCACTACAGGAGAGAGAACAATTACGACTGTGCTGTGTTTTTTAAATTATTCGGTAACAACAACAAAAAATCCTTCTGAAGCAGGAGGTTATCATCTAAGATCATCATCTTCAGTAGAAAATATTGCCCTTTTCCAGAGTGACTATCCACTTCTGTTGCTGATGACAATCTTTAAGCGCCCCTGAGTAGGGGAGTTCTCTTTTCCTGTTATCAGAGCGGATGAAGACATGCAGCACTGGGGAAGATGCTGCTCCCTCAGAGTGGGATCAAAACTGTTAACTGTCTGAAAATCACAATTGTGCTTGCCAGAGACTGGCTTTGTATGCACTACTAAAAACCCTAACCAAGGGCCCGTCCTCTGCCCTGTGACTGACTTGCACAGGGCTGAAATCTCCCAGCCTTCAAAGCCGAGCAGCTGTGTCCAAACTGATGGAAATCAGTCCCTGGCCCACGTCAGCCTTACACTGCACCTGGCCTGGCAGAATACCAGGTGGCCTGGGCAAAACTGCCTCAGAGATGATGCTAACAACCCACAGGATGCCTGACTGTGGAACAGCGGCCAGCCGGCCCCGTGAGAGTTGAGCTGACAAGGGTAGACATAGCCACAGAACCCAGTAGGGTGACCTGCATGACACAGACTTCGTCAGATTCACTTCATTATTCTGTTTTCATGCATAGCACGCACCAAAGGCTGAAGCCTGGCTTTAAAAAAGCAAGACTTAGTGAATTCTAATGATGTCAGGCTTTTTGGTCTGGACTTAGAATAGACGCGTACCTTCACAACAGAAAACCATCCCTCTCCTTTCCAAGTTCAAACACTGGATGTACCTTAAAGTAGGTGTAGTGCCTGGGCTGGAGGAGTTAGACAAGGATGATGTAAAGTCACTGTAAGAACCCTGCCAAATGCCACGGTTAAAAGCCAAAGCAGTTCTTTCCAATATCATCATCCACACGCAGCTAAAGATGACACTGCATTCAAGCTGCCTATTGCACTTAAAGTTTTTTTTTTTTTTTTTTTTTAAATTAAAGCTGTCGTTCAAACAACGATAGTGGTAATAAAGTGATATTCATATGCTAATGCAACTTTAGGTATTTCACAACAGAAAAAATATATCTGCTCTTTACTGCTAATGTGAGCGGTTAAGTCAGAAGGAATCAAATTGAACTAGACAGATGCTTAAATCTAATGTACTTTTCTTAATTGAAAGATCATTTCTCATTAAATCCTAAAGGAAAGACAATTACTAATCTCTCAATATTATATTCAATTATATTCCTTTGCCGTGCTATTTCCATCTATCTGGGAAACTAAAATATACCTACAGAACTTCTCCCCAATGTATTTTTTATACCTCAGCACAGATCTCTTATGCAAATCACCCCTAAAAGTTAAAGAAGTGAAAACATTTGAATTAGATACAAAAAAAATAGTACTTAAAAGGCCATAATCCTATGGCCTAGGTACTTATCCTAACTTTTCTGCAGTGACACTTACTTTTCTTCGAGGCAGATATATATCAAGTCTCGCAATCCCAGTCACTTTAAAATTTTCATTTCCTGTTCCACGCTCAATTGCTTTACATCGTATTTCTTCAAGCATATTCTCTGCATCATTCTCATTGATATTCAGCTTGGATGAATATTTCTGTGCAAGCTCCTAAGGAAACAGCAAGAAAAAAAACTGGCAAAATACACCAGTAACAGGACATGAAAAGCACATGACACCAACTCAAGACAGAATATTTACCTTCATCTCTTCACCAGCTTCCTTATTCTCATTTGTGTATGGTGGTTTCCATAGCTGAATTTTGTCTTCTCGTAAGCAACTTGTCAGTTTTGCTATTAAATACTTCTTTTGTGCCATCCTTTTAAAACAAAAGCATTGTTGGAAGGAAAAAGAAAGGAAAATAATCAGTCTTTTCATATAGCTTTCCTGTATTAAGATAGTGTTTTTTTTTTTTACTGAGCCTAAACAATATTGAAGAACTCTGTAAAAACAAACAAACAGAAACAACAAAAGCAAACAAACAAACAATCCCCTGAGTATAAAATGCATCCCATGCATTTTGGTGATGAGGGGAATCTGACAACCAAACTATTATCAAAAACCCTAGAAAGAGTGTGAAAGCTGGACTGAGACAGAGCTAATTCAGGAGTCTCCTGCTTTGCACCTTGGTATTTCAAGCAAAATTAAATCTCTTCCTAACCCCTCACGTAAAATGGAATTACAGAATGTGCTGATTCATCAGCCTCTGTGATACAATTCTTCTGCCCTGCCCTGGAAAGGGCTGCTCATTCCAATCCCCTTTTAAAACATTTTTTTGCTGTACCTCTGCCTTTCCGCTTCTCCTGCTTCCTTGCTTCAACAGCCTTTCTACACCAGTGGAGGCTGAACATGAATTATAACCCTCTTTGGCAAGACAGAAAGGAGCTATCAGGAAGAAGCATCTCAGTACCACGAGCCTCGCCATGAGAATACCATAGGGCAAAGTTCTCATCCCTCTGGCAAAGTGAGATCTGCTACAGGGATGACAGATCTTTGTCTCCCCAATCTCAATCGCTTGACAAGAAAGCATGTTGAACAGTATCATTAAATGGAACTGTAAAATTCTGGTATCACAACAATGAAACAGCAGGGCATCACTTGTCACAGTCCAAGAGATGCTCTTCCCACTCCCACTGCAAAGTTAGAAAAGGCACAAGCAACATAAAGAATGGAGGCTGAGATTAGAGGTGATGTGTGCTGTAAATCTGCAGCAGGCGATGAAGTTCTCATCACTGGGGAGAAGATGGTTGTGGCTGAGCAGAGCAGTTCCCTGTCTCCCAGGTAATAGTTTAGGCTGAATTCATCACCAGAGGTTATTCAGCTGAGAGGAAGCAGTAACCTCTGTGAGGGAAGCAGCATGTCCCTGAAAACTAAGCAGAACAAACAAAAACCACAACAAGAAACAGGGAAGGCAGAGAGAGGGCAAGGAAAGGCAGATGCAGTGATCTCGACAGAAAAAAAAAATCGATTTGGATATTAAAGCATGGAGCACTTGGCTTTTGGACATTTGGAATCATATGCAAGACATCTTTTAATTTATATAGAAAGGCACTTAAAAAGTGTTGGCATTTGTGCCCTGAGATTGGCATCAAAACTGATTAAGTGGTTTCATTTTTCTTTTGAGAATGGTTTCATTTTCTTATTCTTGTAGATCAGCACAGAGCTCTCAGGAAGAAGGGGACAGAATAGGAGAATCAGATGCTACCACCCATTTGCACAAAGCCTGTTCCTTGCTTAAGGCATGCTTTCTGAAAATAAAGCAAAAACAACAAAAAGACACACTAGGCAAAAATCCAACAGCTCCTAAATTCACTTGTCAGCGGCATCTCAGCCCCAGCTTTAGTGAGCTACAAAGAATCTTTGAATGCTACAAAGACAAGAGTCTCTTCTAGAGAAGAGCCAGAGTGGCTAACTGAAACAAGTGGGGATTTTAACAATCCTTCTGCATTGTTTCCTATCATTTACATAGTGTCTGGCCAAACCAGGTGAGGCAGCCCAGCTTTTTCTTGCTGAGATGCTGTTGTTACCTTACAGCTACAGCAAAATATGGCATTTACAAGCAGAACGCAACAAACACATTCCATTTTCCAAAGATTGTCTTAAAGTTACTGACAGAGCTGTTCTCCTTTTCCAAACTATGTCACGTAATTCCCATTAATAACTTTAAACACGGAGTTTTGCATATTTAGGGTATGCTGAATAAGCGCCTCATACCTATATATAGTCTATTTAACATAAACCTAAGAAACAAACAGGTATCCACAGCTTTGGAGCATCCAGACAAAGTCTAAAGTTGCAATAAGGTTAAATAAGGCTACAAGTTGTACACTTACCTTTTTATGAATATCCTATTTTATAGTTTTGTACGTTTGTGATTTCTTACTCATCTACTAAGCCAGAAAACAACACTGCAGCCTCCGATTAAACTTACCCTTTCCCATCCTGCATAAAAAGAAGGGGCAAGTTTCCCTTTCACAACCAAAAATCTATCCCTCTATATGTAAAATATCTCCCGTTTTTCATAAATTAATATTTCAATGTAACCAAATTGCAAGAGGATCTCTAACGATGCCTTTGTGACTTACCTCGCCACCAGCCAGCACAACAAGTGTGCCTGAAATGCTTTCACTTTCGGTAAGGGTTTAAAGGGACTTTCTCAAAGCTGTTTTGGTGAAGAATTGGGAGGGGCTTTGGGATACCGGGGGGGAGTTTTGGTAGCTCGGGGGTTATCCTCTGGGGCCAGCTGGCCTCATAGGTGAGAGAAACGAAAATAAATATAGAAATAAGGGTGAAAAAAGGAATTTTTAAGGGAAGGGGGAGAAGATGCTCAGTGAGGTCATAAATAATAAATACCACAGCAGTTATAATTAATATTATTGAGGTTATAATAAAGAGATATGGGTAAAACAGAGGCTCCCTGGAGCATCTGCTTGGTACCCCCGCAGCTCAAGGGAGGCTGCGCAGCCTCAAGCAGCACCACGGGCAAAACCACGAAGCACTTTTTTTTTGTTTTGGCACCCCAAACCCCTGTCACCACCATCACCCCTGTCACGACACCATGGCGACAGCCCCCACCCCCAAAATCTCCCCGCGCCCTAAGAAAGGGGGGGCACCCACCTGAGCCTCCGCGGCAGAGGCCGGGCCTGGGGGCCCAGCAGATCCCTGAGGGGCTCGGGTGGGGGTCTCGGGGGTGCTGCCCGGCTGCCCGTCAGCCCCCCTCGGGGACTCCGGGGGATGGCGGCCGCCTCCTCGGCCTCACGGAGCGGGCGGCGGCCGCCGGAGGCCGGTTGCCTCAGCCAGGCCGGAAGGAGCCCGGGGAGAACGGGCGCGCGTCACGTGGGTGAAGCCGAGCCCCCGCCGCCATCTTAGGGCTTTGCCCTCAGTTTCGGTGGGGGCGGATTTATTTTAGCAATGTTAGGTTGAAATCAGGGATGAAAGAGTGGGGGCTTGCTTAGTTGTAATAAGTGTTTAATTAAATAATAAATAAATTAAATAATTGTAGATTTATTTAATCAAATAATAAATTAATTAATTAAATAATTTTAAATTTAATTAATTAAATAAATAAATTAAATAAATAAACAAATAAATTAAATAAATGGCTAAATAAAGCAATCGTAATTATCGAAGCCAGGAATGAAAGGCTGGGGGGGTTGCTTAATCGCACTCCAATAGACGTTGCTGAGTTGTCTTTGCTTACCTGCTGTGCAAATGAACCCAAATGAGGAGTCTCAGGGCCCCTCCCAAGAGGATGTTTCCTGACAAAAATGGGGAAAACCTGTCTCAAAAACCAGCTGAGAACAACCGTGTGGTTTGGACAAGAGCCAAGGAGCAGCTGAGTCTGTACAAAGGCAGGGGGTCAAGCAGTGGTGATGAAGAGGAGTTATCGGCCTTCGTCCCCATGACCCCCCAATGACCACCAGCAGGCGCAGATGGGAGGAGTCTGTGGAAATGACTTCTTGGAGCTAATTTTAATACAAAGCAGAGATAGGTTATTCATATGTATAGGTGTATTGGGAAACGTCATGCATATATAACTTTTTCCTGTATATAACCAAAGCAAATCAAGTGTTGAGGTGTGCATGCACTTGGGAGCTATCCCAGTGCCAAAATAAACCACACACCTACTTTCTAACTCATTTACTTTGAGTTGTAGAGTTATTTCAAGAATCAATGTCTGCTTGTCCCCTCGAAAATGATTTGGAGAACAGATTTGTGCTTGTTGTGCAGGTGTTAAAATTAAACTGGGTTCAGAAACCTGAGTGGAGAAATACATCGTGTGTTGTGGTCCATGGGCATGCCTTTTACCTCCTGCTGCCATCCCTGTAGTGCCCCATTGCTGGGAACAGGCTGTGAGGCCAGGTGGGCTGTCTGGTGCTACACTTGTACCAGAGGCTCCCAAAAGTTTGCAGCTCATAGAAACACAGAATATCCTGAGTTGGAAGGGTCCCACAAGGACCACTGAGTCAAACTCCTGGCTCCAGGTGTACCCAAAAATCAGAATTCAGCTTGCTCCTGGAACCCTGTTGGGGCCTGTAAAAGACATCATTATTTCTGGTGTAACCCATTAAAAGAATGCTTTAACTTGTGAGTTGATACTCTCTTGTGCCCAGTTGTCCCAGTAGCTAAGGGATTTTCTTCTAACTGCTCTGATAAAGTTAAAGCGCTGCCCAAGAATATTACTTATTCCAGAACAGATGGCCCTGCAGGTCAGTCCTTATGTAAAACATATTCCTTACTCAGTCATGAAGCTAGGTGGGGGTGCTGCATACTGAAGCTTAGAAAATGGGAACTTCATAGGTACTGTGGTTCGTGAACACGACTCTGAACTAGAATTTCAGGATTCCAGGCTCCCCCACGTGCATAAATCATTCAAGTTTGCCCATGGGTGAAGTAAGGGTATTGTTACTGAACTTGCTTTTATGACAAGTCTTGAGTTCAATGCTTGAAACTCTGCTGAAGCTGAGTAACAAAGTGATGGTAGTTACTCCCCCATGATCTCCAAATATGAAGAAGCTCCAAACAGCAAAGGGTTTTGCAAATCAGGAGCACTTGAGAATTGGGACTTGCTAATATCTGAAGGTTTCCATTTTTCTTCTCATGAAATGTGTCCTTTATTTCATTTTCATTTATATGAGGGCTGCTTTAGAGGGGAAAAAAAAAAAAAAAAAAAAAAGAATTCTCCTCAGGCAATGTACCTGTGTAACATTTCAGTCTCCTGAAATGTAACAACTTTTCTCAGAACTAAAAATACTCCACTAACAAGTGAAAATTCGTTGAAATTTATCTTCCATAATGACCTTAGGAATTAAGCTGAAAGACTTCTCCAGAGGCAGAATGCCCTTCCTAATTAAGCTCCAGCTAGTACAAAGCAAAAAGCAAGCAAGTTTGCTGGAGAACACTCAGGAAAGGCTGAAGTGTTTGCATGAAAGTGCCTACAAAGGATTGAGTTACTTAGTCCATGCATAAACTTTCACCGAGTTTTAAATCAAAGTACTCAAGGTCCATGTTTAATTAAGATAACTAATTCAAAGCACTTTAAAAACAATTTAAAAGTATTTGCAGAAAATAATATCGCTAATTTAATCAAATAGGTTTATAGAGTAGGTAAGTGGCCAGATAACATTTTAAAATTTCTGTGATAATGATTTAAAAGTTTAGAAGTTGCATTCACTGAAATGTTTTTGACTATTTTACTGCAAGTACCCAGCCAATATGACCTTAAATTAAATTTTTAATAGTTCTTATAGTGGCTTCTTGCTAGCATGGGATTTTTTTTTCAGTTATTCCTTTGGCTTTATGTGATTCTCTTATGGTCTACAGACTTGGAGATGCAACAAAAATAACACTCCAGTATAATGAAAGGCTGGAGTACAAATCAATATACTCTGTAATAAGAAAGTCAGGTAAATAGAAAGCTAACGTGCATCACATAGTTCAAAAAAATCATTGTCCCTCAATATTTCTCTCCAGGTACTTTCTTATGGCTGGTTATTTAGTATTTTATCCCTGTTGTACCTATACCTCTTATTCATATCTGTTTTATCTATTTTTTTTCCTTTCTAATCTTTCTTTAAGTACTCTAAGTACTGTTTTTGTTGCTGTTTTGGTTTGTTTCTTTAAGTGTTTATGATTGCTTATTGATGTTTCATGCCTACACTGAAATAGGAATCGGTATCTGAGCTGGAAACCAGTCTGTGGCAAGCCAGTTTATTGAAAACATCAAAAAAAAATTTGAAAACACTGAAAAATCACAGTGAATGCTTCTACCAAACTGATGTCTTCAATCTGCTGCTTTTACTAAAGATGAATGAAAAATTCTTGAGGAGTTACTGGGGCATACTCATCACTATCGGTAACAGCTGCTGCTTTTCAGCGTGGCATCTCAAAATACATTACTAAGCAAGTCCTGAGCAAGAAGATCAGTAAAAGCTACTGAAGTATATCTTTAGAGAATTTTGTTAAGGAACCTCGATATTCTTTTGCCTTTCTCGTAAGAATGGTCACTTCCAGGAGACAGTTGCCTGCCTGTCTACTGATGTTGGCTGGATCAGTGTGGGACACGAGAGAATTTAGGTCTGGAATGGTGTTGAGTGGCACAGAAAAAAAGGAGGCTTGGCAAGAGGGGTTAGAACAGCATTATATTCTATGATATTCTTTAATTTTCTGCGCTCTTACGAAACACCGTAGTACTGTGTGCCATGGTACTGGGGTATTCGCACAGGGATTGCATCCAGATCAGGGGCCCCCAGCACCAGCAGGACAGGGACTTTTGGGGTGAGTCCAGAGGAGGCCACGAGGATGCTCAGAAGCTGGAGCAGCTCTGCTGTGGAGCCAGGCTGAGGGAGTTGGGGTTGTTCAGCCTGGAGAGGAGAAGGCTCTGAGGAGACCTCACAGTGGCCTGCCAGGGCCTGAAGGGGGCTGCAGGAGAGCTGGGGAGGGACTCTTGGTCAGGGGGTGTAGGGATACGACAAGAACTAATGGTTTTAAACTGAAAGAGAGTAGGTTTTGAGTAGATACAAAGAAGGAAATTCTTCACTCAGAGGGAGGTGAGGCCCTGCCCCAGGCTGCCCAGAGGAGCTGTGGCTGCCCCAACCCTGGCAGTGCCCAAGGCCAGGCTGGATGGGGCTGGGGGCAGCCTGGGCTGCTGGGAGGGGGCCCTGCCCATCGCAGGGCATTGTAACCAGGTGGACTCTGAGGTCCCTTCCAACCCAAACCATTCTCTGCTTCTGTACTTATGGCTATAAACCTCCTGCAATGGAAGCATAGGCTGTGATGGCTGTGTGCCAGATGGCTCTTTGTAGGGCTGTGAAGTTTGTGGGCCATCCACCCAATCCTTCTTTTGCTCTCCTCTTAGGGCTGTGGTAGATGTGGAATAGTTCAGAAGAGCCAGTGGCTGCCAGGGGTATAGTTCAAAATCAGTCCTCATGAAATAAGGAGACATCTCAACTCTTCAGTTTTCCTGAAACTTACCTGTCAGAGAGACCTGTCCTAACACTTGCCTCCAAAAGTGGGCGATATGTAGCACGTTTTCTTTTTTCATTGAAAAGCACCTGGGACAGTCTCCTTTGACAAAGGTGTAAAAGGAAGGGAGACAGAAATAACAACTTCCTTTAAAAAATAAAAATAGCATGGGTTTGTGGTACAGTTGTGCCACAACAGCAAACATTAAGCCTTATACATAAGAAATTGTGTCACTGCAGTTATATTTGTGTAGGTTACATCCCCTTTGAGTGCATCCAGCTGTAGCAGCAGAAAGGTGTGTTATATTTCTGGTAAGGAAGGTATGTTGCTGTAGGGTATTGGGGAATGAAATAACTATTTCAGAATTTTGTTTTTTTAATGAAATTCTGGGGGCGGAATGGAACCAGCAGTATGTTTTAATAGGATTTACATATAGGGAAAAGGTGCCATTTACTATATCCCATTAAAACAACAATAGAAATGAGCACAGGTTTTATTCATTGATTTTAAAAATACACTGAGAAGTATCATGAATATCTTTTCAACGTTCCAAAAGGAAAGATAATTATCGAATCATGTTTACTGTATAAATCACCTTCAATACTGCTTCATTACTTATTTGTCTAGTCAAATTGTACCACACTGAAATTTAGCCAAGTTGCTTCATTAGCAGTTTTGCTAATCTTTGCTCCAGCTCTTTCAGGTATTTCGAATGCTGTTGTGATAAAATTTTAGTTTCTAAAACAAGTAATCTGAAAATAGAGAAGGAAACAAACAAACAGATAATTGCTCCTGTATCTGGAATAGCAGCAGAAGTGAGTTTCTGTTGCAGTCCAGCATCTTCATTACAAAATGTCACTTTACATTGGACTGTAAAGCAACAGATTACTTAGAGAAGATCTTCCTTGACTAATTAGGCCTTCAGCAGGTTGATCAGGGTAACTAGGAAGACTGTTTTGCTGTTTTAAGCTTTATTAATTTTTTTTTGGATTAAATTTTAGGTATTACCGAAGGTCTTCATCGTGAGACGTACAACCCAAGCCTCCTTGCTGCTTCGGAAATTCTGGGTGCTTTTTTATTGGGGAAAGGGTAAAAGTCTAGCTTGTGGCAAGCTGGCGTGCATTTTGTAGAGGAAATGTATTGCTGCATCCAAACTGCCGAAGCGGCTGATTTCGGAGGAGGCTTTGGGCAGCTTTCTGCAACGTTGCTGCCGTTCTCTTTGCTGAAACCGTTCACCATGCTCGAACTTCCCAGCTGACTGAGCGCGGATAGTTCACCCTCACCTTTTAATTCCTGGTGCTGCAGTGGGCTGTTTTCCTTTGAAATCAGTCTCTGGTTGTCAAAACTGCACGGTCCATTCCTGCAGTGAGAAGGATCCCAGGGAACTTCTTGACAAGGGGCTTGCGCCAGGCGGTGAATTCCCAGGTGAGTGCGCCACGGTGAGTTGTCTTGCACATTGCCATTGCTGGTCACCTCCAGTCTGACCTTTCTGATGGGAACATGTTCTGTAAATGACTTCGATTTTCTAACTTTTTTATTAATTAAAACAGCACTGACCATCGATTCTGGGAGAACAGATTCCTGTGCACCTGCAAGAGAATTGCATATATGCAATTTATTACTGTGGCAGAAATTAAGGGTCTAATTTCTGTAGCACACACTCCTCCTTTAAAGCTCTTCAGCTGAGTTTATCTGTACTCTTTCCATCTTTGACTGAGAGTAGTACAAGTTCGTTTGATGCCAGATTACGGAGTAGAAGTATTTCACGTTCAGTTTTGAGGACATAAATGCTACGATAGGATCAGTCAAAAGATAATGGAGATTTATCAAGTCAATATTGATCTAAGCACTACTCTAAGACTCATTAACAGCACAGATTGAGAATTGACTTTTAGTAATTAACTGCTTGTAAGCAAAAATTCTTAAGGTGAACGAGGGCTTGCTCTGTGTGTTGATAGGTACTGTGATGTGAGAGAGAAAAATGTTTAATTCAATACTGCTTGAGGCTTGTATTCACAACCTAAAAATCATCTGAAAATTTCTTCTTTTTCTGAACAAGGGTCATTAACACAGAGGTGTGTATTTTATTTTTTAATTGTATTGTTTTCCATCTCTATGGCTTAATTTCTCATGCGGTATGAAAGTTACTGTTAGACACGTATAAGATATTAAGGATAGAAATGCTAACGCTACCTTAATTACACATAGCAGCCATCAGATTCCTGAACACAACTGGCCTGTGCCTTGGAAATGAATAGCAGCTGAACCATTATACTAAAGATAAGCAAACAGCGCTGTTGTCATTGTAAGTGCTAATGAAATACACTTCAGTTACTATAAATATAGTTTAAAGTAGGAGTAGGAGTAAGAGAATGCTGACCTTGTTTACAGGGTTGAGTTACAGGAACTGTGTCTGTTGCAAGAGGAATTATAAAGCATATTGAAGTGAAAAAAATAGAGTGGTGATTGTGTTTTGAAACAGGAGAGCTGAATAGCTGCTCTAAAGAATTGTCACCTTGAATTTGAAATGAAGCTGGTTTGAATAGGAAGTTGCCTTAAAAAATGCATGCGCACACAAAAAACCTTATAGCTGCCTTTCATGCCATTTAACAAGGACCTATTTGAAGATGTCAGGACCAGCTGATATACTGGCAGTAAATGGTCCTGTGCAACAGGGCTTCAGCTGAGGAGGGGCTTCCATCACCATCTCTGGCTCCCACTGCTCAAGCAGTGACATCGGCACAGTTTCACTGAATTTTTTCTGCTCCCTCAGCTGGCCGAGTAAGGTTGATCTGATATGGGCTGCTTGGTGGCTCTTGGCAGTGGGAACCACGTGAGCCCACTTCTTCCATCCTCCTGCAGTGCCACCAGGAGAGAAGAGATGAAAGGACATGGCAAGTAGAGGTACGGATGTGTCTCTGCACATGTCTATACAGTGAAATACGCTCAGAGAATTTCCTAGGGTGAAACCATTCTTAGAGATAAGATCACACAGTGCTCTATTGTGGAGCAGTGAGAATCAAAGCTACAACTGGACTTTGCCCAGGAAATAAAGCTCAGCTTGGGGGCTGCAAAAAAGTTCACTTGCAAAGGAGATCCTTCTAAAGCCTGCAGAACAGCACAGTGCAGCACCAACCTACAAAGCAGGGCTTGTTCTTCACTTGTGAGACGAGAGGAAGGAGGAACTGAGAGACTGAAGGGATGCAGCTTTGCACATTTTTTGTGGGTATAACTACACTCCTGGATGAACTGGCATTGATAGGCAATGTCAGGTATTATCTAGAACCATTTGAACTGGTCATCAGGAGAATTCCAGGCTGGCTTGAGCTGATCAGAGAGTTCAGGGTAACGCACCAGTCCAAGTCAAATAGCCTGAACTGGTTTTCGGTTCAGGTTTGATTTGATTCCTTGGCTGCAGGTGTGGCACACAAAATTGAGCAATGAGCTCCGATAGGAATGTCCAAGTCCTCTGTTGAATTAACAAACATTCAGCACTCTGAACTTCTAAAGAAAGCTTGAATCAGATCTTTGATCGTTGGAAAAAACGGATTATTTTTTTAATTGCACATAATAGCCTTGTTGCAGGGTTGTCTACCATGCGGCCTTTTCTATGTCATCATAGGTGCTTTTACGGTTGTGAAGGAATAAAAGTTGATCTTGCTTCAAGTTAGCTTGGGAAATTCTTGGAGGAGATTTCTGCAGTCAGAGGCCCAGTGTTTACTCTGTTGCCACTGCAGTGCTCCAAATGCTATTTTAATTCCTACAGCAAACACTGCTTTTCTGCTTCGCAGCCAATGAATAATGAATGCACTGCTGTATCATCCCCTACCTGGGGAGTTTCAAGTCTTGTCAGCTTTTCTTCTCAAATAATCAGGAACAGGCAGAAGTGTGACTGTGGCTGTGTGTTTTGGGGAAGGAACAGAAGAAAGTTGTTTTCAGGTGGCTTACCAGTTAGTAACTCATTATTTCTTAACAGCTCTGGTTAGTTCAAGCTTGTAACTGAAGGAGCAGAGGGCAATATGCTGTCTCGATGTGTGTTGCTGCTTGACGTGCTCTTAGAAACTGATTCATGTAACAGCTTCAAAGTGCTGAGCTATGTAATAGGTTTTTCCAAATTCCAAACCATAGGAATGCTTAAGATTAATTCTCAGGACACAGAGAACTCAGCACAATAACAACAACAATCAGCTGCTTCTAACTGCAACATTAATCCTTTCCACATGGCTTGCTGAAAAGTTCAATGCAGAGGGTTGTGTTTTTGTGGATGTTTTGGTTTCTGTGTATGTACATGAAAACATGTAGGTGAACTTCTAAATTTTAAACTTCCTAGAAACTGTACAGCCCTGCTTTATCATTCTTTAAACTTATATTGCTGTACTGGAAAAAAAAATAAATAAAAGAGGCTACATTCATTACATCTGAAGTTTCGTCTGAATTTCACCTAAATACAGACCTCTGCTTCCTTTCTTTACCTGGTTTTGTTGTTGCAATCGTTGACTAGATGGCCTGTTTTGTCTTCATGTTAGTTTCCTTCTCATACTTGATAAAATAAGCCTGTGTATTCATATCCTTTTCTTCCTCACAGAGGCTTAAATTCTTTTAACATTACAATTTCTAGACATTTGAATGAAATGATACTGAAGAAGTTAATCTGTTTTATGGCTCATGATGTGTTTTTTCAATTGTTTTGATGGTAAGGTCTGACCACCAAAATCCAGAACTGCTGAAAAATGTAGGGGAAATTGTAGAGAATGAAATAGCCCAAGTTCTGCATTTGTTGAGCTAAATATTAATATTGGAGGTGAAGGAAGCAGGTTTTGCATATTAATATTACATTCATTCATTATTACATAATATTACGTTCAAAGACAACTTCATTAATGGAGTTAGTATTCTCAATATAACTTTAACTTAGAAATGAAATGAAAACACATCAGAGCAATATGGTAAGCAGCAGTCTAACTAAAAACTTCAAAGAAGTTGAATGTTTGTTTTGTAAATGTTGTCCAACATAGCAGGTAGATGATTGATACTTCATTACTTTTATATTTATTTAATTTATATATTTTCTGAGCTATGTGCAGTGAAAATGCTTTCAGAAGCCTTTTCTTCAAAGATTGTATCTTAGTTACCCACTATGAGAGTACATTTTTTTTGTTGTTGTTAATCAAAAGTCCAGCTTATGCCTGATATTTGCTATTACTTCTTTCAGTCTTGCAGAAGGCATTTCTCTACATAGGTAAAGGAGAAGAGAAAAAGAAAGAGAAGACCCAGCATTGATTGTTCTGACAGAAGCATTCAAGAAAGCAGAAATGTTGCAGAGTACATCGCACAAATAAACTGATGATAGATGTGAAGTACGTGGCTCCTGTAAGAGTAAGCATCAAGATTAAGAACTCTACTTTCCTGACTAAAACCTTATATCAAATACGTTCACCTGTTTCACATTCACGTTAGTGTTTCACTGCTGTGAAACTGATTGATATAACCATAAGACTGCCCTTTAGTGAAACGAATTAAAAAAAAAAAACACACAACGAAATGACAGAAAAGGAATTCACTTTGTACCTCTCTTGAAGATGAGAATAAAAAGAACAAAGAAAGTTATTCAGTATTTAAAGTAAAAGTTTTTACATCTACATTTACATTGTTTCCTAGAAATCAGAGCATACCTGTTTTAAATACAATAATGTGTGACTGCAGCTTTTGCTTCTGTTTTATATGGTCGTACTGCTCCTCAAGTAAGGTTACATCCATCTTGGTTGGCTGCTTATCACAATCTGAAGCTTGTTGCTCTGAGGTATGAGTCACTGAAAAAATACCAGTTATGTATTTGTAAGCCTTTACCATCTGTTCCCACAAGGAAGAAAAACTCATGCAAAAGCAGGCCACTTCCTTCATTGTGCTGGCAAAAAAAAATAATAATAATAATACAAAAAAAATCAAATATGAAGCATCTGAAATCTTCCTAAATGGAGAAGCAACTTTCTTCTGAGTATGGTGATTTCTTTCAGAAGTTGTGCTGTCTACTCTGAAGTCGTGGATATCCGTCAGCTTGTTCTTGTGCAGCGTGTCTTGAGCTCCTGCATACAGGGTTCATGATTATGACTGGATAGTTAGATTCAATGTTGACTTAAGGTTGTGAGCGCATGAGGCTTTGCCAAAAAAAACAGTGAAATACAAAACCTCATTGAACACAGTCAGGTGCAAAGAGGGCCGGATAATACTGGTTTATATAGTAATGTTAATTCTTAAAGGGATGCTGTCGTGGTGACCTGCCCATGACAGTAATTGCATCAGGAAAAAAATCTTTCCTCAGGTTTCTTTCTGTGTATTTTGTGCCTTTTCCCCCCTCTGCTCTCCCTTCCTTAATTTTCATCCAGCTTCATTCTTGTTGCAGCTTCTTTGGGCAGTGGGATGGGGACTGGACTGAGAACCTTAATAACAACCTTGTTCTTATTGCTCCCTTTTCAGAATGTGTTTGAAGTATTCCTGGGTGCAAAGACAAAACAGTGTGTGCCAATGACACTTGAAACTGGGAAGCCAGAGATAGAAATTCCTTCCTTTCACTCATTCATTTTTTTCTGCATTTCTATAAAATGAAATAAGCTGCAGAAATAATTTATGTACTGAGAGCTGAATAGACTCTTTGAACACGTGGTGAGCCACATTTTAAACATTCTTACATGTTACAGTGTTATCTAATAATTATATTAAAAAAAGTGCATGGCTTTGGATCATGTCAATTAAAGTATGAGACTGTCTGAAGTATCAGCTGCAAGTTCCTGTCCCTGAAATATCTCCTCTTGATGCTGTTAGAAGGGTCCAAGAGAGTCGCATGGGAGAAAATAATGCTGTTAAACAGCAGAGTCAATATAATTGTTCAGCTGCTAGGTTCCTTGCGATGAGAAACATTGCACAAAAACAGTGTGAAAGGGCAGAGTGTGGAGGGAATGCCTGTGTGCTGTATTTTTCCAGTTACTGGCAGAAATTATGCTCTCATTTGCATTATAAATGATTGACTGAATCGGGTTCAAAATCTACAGGTCTGAGGAACCTGTTTGGAAGTTGTGTGTTTGCAAGTGACAAAGCTTCAGCTACAGAGTTAGGTGCATAGAGTTCTGGTAAGGCTCAACAGGCTCAGGTGTAAACCTGCTTTAATTCACTCATTAATTGCTTCTGGCTTCCCAATGTGTTTGTGTCTTGCAAAACACATTCCCTACCTCAGCTGCAGGCTTTTTCTGCCCTTGCCAGGGAAACAAAAGTAAGCACAATACTTTATCAGACGCTGTGGACACTCCTCAGGTTAGCTTCCCTCTCTTAACCCTTGAAAAATCATGTGTTGTGCTAAGAGTTGTTCTGATGTGTCATGGCTCTGCTATATCTGTGTGGATATCCTGCCTTCAGCAGTGGCAAACACCTGGTGATCTGCGGAAAGGAGTACCTGAGTCACCTTGTTTTTTCAGTCTTCTGACTTGGTGGCACGTGGAGTCTCCCCCTGGACCTTCATGCAGTTGGTTTCTTACATTGGGGCAGGTGATTTAATTAACCCCATTACAGTTTGAGCTTGCACTCAATACAAACATTATTAATGCTTGTAAAAGTTACCCAAGCTTTTTAAAATTCCAGGCACAGTGTTTGACTCACTGCCCTCCTAAGAAAGTGACTTGTACAACCTGAGTGTGTGTTGCAGGCAGAATTACTGCAGAAACATCCTTTGACGTGACACGTAGGCTCTGTCTTAAAAGGTGGACATTTAACTTCTCATTAGAAGGGCATTTAAAGTGTGAGTTTTCATCTGATCAGAAAGTATTATGATTTTTAATCATTTGTACAATACCAGCACCTCAGGCTGGTGGAAGAGCCATCACTCTTAGCTCCACAAATGCATTATACAGGGCGGTCTCTTCCCAAGTTGCATGGGTAAATAGCAAAAATATAAACAGGGGACAGAAAACAGAAGCCTGAAGATCAGTGGAACCAGGAATAGGACTAGTTTTGTGTTGCTGAGCCAATCCCTTACACGCTGCAGTTTTTTCTTTTCAGGGGAAGCTTGTGAACATGGCATCTTGTCTCGGTCTCAGGAGGTGTGCTCGTGTGTACGTATGTATTTGTGAGCCTGTACTTTGCTTGCTCTCAAGGTGTGTATGTGCATACATACACGTGTGTGTTTTGCGAATAAGTTGCAGCCAGGATATGATTCATAAAATGAGGTGCAGGGCTAATTTACAGAGGCTCACAAAGTAAATAGGGATGTGTTTTGGATGTATGGCGAGTTGATGCAGCTAATCCTTGTTATACCACAGACATAAACTTGCAAACTGGCTTCTGTTCTTACACCATAATGGAACAACTGTCTAAGTTTTGCTAATGAAAAAAAAAAATCTTATCATATACACACACAGAATTGAAACGATGACACTGGTTTAAATCAGTCGTTCAGTCCTTACACACTTGCATCTGCAGACCCCTGTGCGCTTTGAAAATACGCAGCAGATGGCACTATTGGAGTGGTATGGCTGCAGGCTGCCTTAGTCCTAAAATGTTAGAGGGCCAGATTTGGCTTGTAGGTTGCTGAGGAATAGGAGCAGTCGAGCCATTTCTTAGCACCGGTAGATGTATTTCCTAACAATACCACAGGTTTTGAAAACTTACTGCCGTGATTAGGTTTCTGTACAAACTTGGCTTGCTCTAATTGAACAAACTCCTCTCAAAAACGTTGTCTGAGTGATTTTAATTTGATTATCCACTGAAGTCTGAAGTGCTGTATTTTCTCTTAAGTCTGTTCTTCCATCACACAATGGAAGCAATTTTTCATTTCCTTGAGGCAAAATAAATTTGAGAGTACTTCATAATCCAAAAGCAATGGCTTTTAGAACTTGAAGTAGACGCTTACTGCCCTTGACCTTCGTTGCAAAATCTCATTTAAAAAGATGCAACTAATTTTATCTCAGACTAATTAATTTGTGACTAGCAAATTAATTTTTTATTAAAAAATGTTTGGGGGATCTTATGGCAATAATTGTTGATTTAAAGATAATTAAAAAATGCTCCTAACAGTTAACTGTGACTGAATGCACTTCCTACAGCACTGGATTTTCCTGCACACCTGGGACTGGAGGTATGTATGGTTATTCAGATCATTCATGTGGAGAGTTACAGGCATATGTCCTACACTGTTTGTGCAGCTTGCAAAGGTAGAATACAAATAGCTAGCTTTTTAAGTGACACTGAGATGGAAAAAGTTACTATGATAATCCCCTTTCTGTAACTTTCTATATGCTTTTTTTCACTCGTACACAGTATTCAAGTGTAAGAAACTGACTGTTGTTAGAAAATTTAGGAACAAAAAAAAAAAAGGTAGAAACAAGGTGACTGCTATTATTTGTGCTTCAGACAATCTTATCAGAATCAATTGTAATTATTTACTTTTTAATCATTTTTTTTTTTTTTATAAAGGCACGTGTGTTTCTGTTATTTGGAAGCACAACCTTAAAGCATGTCACAGATTGGTTAAGGAGTTTGAGCACAGGACTCCGATGATGCAAGACCTTTTTTTGGTGTTCTCTGCATGTCCATGCTAATGGGATGAAGGTGCCTATGAAGCAAGTTTTCAGAAGGATTTTGAGACCTTTCTTCTGATCTGCTGACCTTTTAGGTGCTTTCACACATGAAGGGTTCAAGTGCATCAAAGGGAGAGCAGCCCAGCTGTCCTCAAGTCCCTCTGAAGGTTTGGTGAGCCTGGTTGTGAGGTAGTCCATCTTCACCTTTCCTTGATAGGATTCTATTTTCCCCTGTTATCTCTTGGGGACTTTAGGCAAATATAATTACGTAATGTGTGTGTATTTAGGTATATGCTTTCATCTGTACTTGGTGCTAAGCAATACCCTTTGCAGAACCACAGTGGATTTTGTTCTTTGTTTTCTTTTTGTGGGTGGTAAATGCAGCCACACTGAAATCACTGGGTTCACCTAAGTCAAATTAAACTCTGCTGGCTGTGAGGAGTTAAATGCAGCAGATGTCCTGTATGTGCTGTTTTTTTTTTTTTTTGTATTATTTTTTATTTTTTATTTTTTATTTTTTTTTTGTGCCTGGCTTAGGTTCATTTAAAAACCTTTTCTTCTGTCTTGACTCTGTTGGTGCTGAGGATTAAATAACCTTCCTTTAGGTTGTTAACTGCTATGGAAAGTAAATTAAAATACTAAATTTTCATCTTTTAGAGGGCTGCTTACTCTGTTGGCTGCCTGCACCATTAGGAATAGAATTTCTCCCTCTGTATGAACAATTAGCATCCAAAACTTAGGGACAGGTTTTGGTGTTCATTTTGTAGTTTTGTTGTCCTTGCCCACTGAGCATTTCTGAGATGCCCTTTTAGAAGTGGCAGTGTGGAGAGGGAAGTCAAAGAAGAAACTGAAGTTATTTACGATTTAGACTTTCTAAACAAATGAACCCTGACATCTTCCTTCACCGTTTACCTTCCTTCGTAGTTCTAGTGTTTCTTAAATTATTGTGAACAAGATGGTTATGTTCAGAGTATTTTGACATCATAAAACTATCCATGAGAAGAGGGTGAGATGGAAGGTGGGTCACCTTCATGGATAGACCTTGAGAGGATTTTGGAAATTCATTGAAGTTTCCTTGATTCTGCATGTCTTAAATTCCAGTTACTGTTGAGCAGCGATCACGTTTGTGGTACTGCTATGTAAATGTCTTTACACCAGCAACTTCTCAAGAGTGTTTCCTATGCATATAGTTATGATGGCTACATCTCTGTGAGATGACATCAACCTGTGCTTATTTGTTCTTGCAACAGACATAACCATAGAGGAACTCAGGAAGAAGCCCTAATTTCAAATAGGGCCTAAAGAATTGGATAAGCTATGTAAATTTTCTGCCTTGATTTTTTTCCACTTCTAATCTACATGATTTTGATATATTTTTGATGGTAAAATGTTTTTTTTTTTTTTTTTTTTTTTTTTTTTTGATCCTTGCAGGGTAATGCGGAGAAGTGTGAGGCTTGGCCCTTATTATTTTCCATTTAAGGCATTGTTTGAGCAGGAATGAATTGATCTTTGATTGTTTTCAATCGATAAAATGTACTTATCTGTAAGTGGAGTTTGATAAGAATCAAATGCAGCATAAAAGAACTGGTTAATCTCTTGTTAATGAAAAGTTTTATCTGGATGACAACATCTTGCTTTTGAGCTTTAGGACACAAACAACTTAAGAATTCATCTTCAAGGAAATCTGCCAGGTGTGTAAGTTTTAATAAGCTTTGCAAATTACTCTAGTTAAGGTAGTTCTCTGAAAAGGATGGTTAAGTGCTACTGCTATTGTGAGAATGAATATGGACTTGAAATCTGTACAGGGGAGGAAAGTGTCCTAAAAATAAGTTGCTATTCAGAAACGTTCTTCACTTCACTTCACTTCCATGCAGAGATCTCATGAGGAATTTGTACTGCCCTTCATAATCACTAGTAGCCTAACTGAAGTCAATGAAATTACATCTGTAAAACTGGAGTATGTAAAACCAGAAACAATTTCACAGTGCCTGACTCAGTACCTCCTGAAGTCAACAATTTCTGTTGAATTCAGTAGAAACGAAATTGGAGGATTTTATGTACTTGATTAAATACAGGCTGCAAATTGACCAAAACACATGAAACTGACGATATAGCTGAGATTGTGCAGTTGAGCCTTCATCTGAATTCTTTGCTTATATCTTTTGTTCCTGTACATTCATGTGCTTTTATATGAAATCCTGTGCCAAATCTTCATGAGAGGCTCCTCTTCATTAAAGCGCTTTAATTAGTTAATGCAGTCCAGTGTCTAAGAGATTCAATACCATAGAATCACAGAGTGGTTTGGGTTGCAAGAGCCCTTAAAGCCCACCCCGTGCCACCCCCTGCCATGGGCAGGGCCCCCTTCCACCAGCCCAGGCTGCCCCCAGCCCCATTCAGCCTGGCCTTGGGCACATCAGGAACTAAATTATCTAATAAGATTGTGGAATGATTACACCCAAATAAGATATGTCTTCAGTCTCAGTGTAACACCTGTGTCTCTGCGTAACTGGTTTGGGCTTCCTCTAGTGGAACTCGTACATAAGGCCTTTGCTGGATCTTTGTCTTACAAATTTTCACCCATTCACAGGAGAACTGGTAAAATTAAAGTGCATAATAGCTGTCCTGACACATTGCTTTTAAATATTGAGTATTTATTCTTAAAATGAATAATGAGACTCTCCACAGCATTTGGAGGTATGATCAAATAAAATGGCTACCACAAAATCAAGTGCAAAAGTAACTTCCACAGCTAAGGCCATATTTACAGAAAGGAAAACATTTGTTGATGCTACAAAGCTATCTCATTAAAGATAACAGCAGCTTTGTATTTAATTTATGGTACTGTGGTATTCCGTGTTATCAGTACTTGGTTGAACATTGCTGGAGATCGTGTGATAACAGAGTACCAGCGGTGCTAAGCAGAAAAGGGATGACCTTTAGAGAATTATTATGGCTCAGATATCTTTCCAGTAGGTAGGTCCAGTGCTCGTGCTGAGGTTTTTGTTGAGGTGTTGTTTTAGTGTTGTGTTATGTGGAGCTTAGCGTTGTAAACATCTCCCACTTAATTAGCAGCATTGCATGTGACTGTCAGATTACTTGGCAAATACACAGGAATTTATCTGACCCAGCTTAGTGTGTTTAATGTTTCTGAGGCTAATTAAAGACCCCAGAGAATTCTTACTGGGAAAAGGATAACTGTGCCAGCAGGCCTAACAGTGCCAGGTCTAACATGGGCTGCCTTGGTATTGCATGTGCATAACTGAGGGCTGTGCAATGAGTCTTAGCTGTCTCATTTCTGCTGCGCCAACCTCTGTTGAGGTACAAACTTGAACAATCAGTTTGGGACTTAAGAATATTTGGCTGCCCCGCTGCATAAAATAGCTAGGTAGAGGCCCCAGGTCTGCTGGAAGCAGAAGGATTGGTCGCTTTGTAGTTGTTCATGGACTTCTCGTACCTTCGTAGGCAGGTACAAGTATTTTATGTGGCCTGCATAAATCAGGATAGCTGGACTAAAGTCAGTATGGTAATCCTAACTTATATCAAACAAAGGGCTGCTCTAGCTGTTCCCTAGTTTGTTGGCACATCTAAGATGATGTGATGATATCAAAGCATGGTAATTAGGCTGGCACTATTTTTGAAAGAATTCACTGCTCGAATTTGTATGGTTTCTTTGTTACCTGCACACCTGTGCAAAGCTGAAGGCTGCAGTTAAATCTAAGTTTTTACATCAGGGTAAAACTGGGATCAGAGGCAGAGTTTGAAACTTGAAGTGAGAATAAAAAGTGAAAACTCCTTGTATGTAGGATTATGCAATACGGTTAAAATAATTTGTTTTGCAATGAGTTGAAATGAGTGTGGGATAGAAGTTAACTTGACAGTTATAACTTACTAAAAGATCCAATGGCCTAGCGGAGCATAAAAGTATTGCTTCTCTGTCAGCTCTTTGTGTAACTGCAGAAACTGGTTGATAGAAAAAGGGGAAGAAACTCGCTTTTCCCTCTACCCTGCTTTATGTGTCCTGTGTGATTAATCTGTGCTTTGCCTCAAGCTGTTAATCTGTGATCGTGACATTTCAATTATAAATGGCATTCTGTCCATCCCCTCTGGAAATTTTGGATTTGTCAGTGCTAAAACATCAATGGCACGTGAATGCAACTTCACTGATAGCTGTACAGTTAAGCCTTGCTTGCTTTCAAGAAACAATTTTAGAGGTTATGGTAGTAACTGCCAGCATGAGCTTTAAATGCAGAAAGAACAACAGCAATGCAAATTTTCCACACACAAACTACTAAATTTGAGAGAACACTGACTTGATGGAAGGATGTGCAACAGAGCAACAGGATGAGACAATTCTTCTCTAAACTTCCCTATTTTTGTTAGAAAAACCTGAAAAGTAACAACAATAACTTTCCAATTCTGTCCTTGAGTGGATTCTACCAAACTTGCAATGATGTTCCAGTTTAAGGAGATCTGATAACACGTGGGTTGTTATCCCAATCCCATAACTCTTCTGTGCTGTTTAAAATGAAGTATTTCATGCAGCAATCTGTCCATTGAATGATCTCATTGCTGAAGAATATAATGGATTCTTACATCCCCACAGGATTGCTTTACGTATTTATAAACTATTGTTTCCTTTCGCATAACTACCACCTCCTTCTATTTTCTTTTCAAAAGTTGCACAGCTGTCTCTTTCTGAAGTCATTTATTATTTTTATGGCTTTCTTCAGGACTTACTTCAATTTCTCTTTTTGCAAGTAGTTGTACTTTGAAAACTGCAGCCTTCAAATTCCATATCTGTTACTTATTTGTCGGAAATATGCAGTAAGTTAAAGGGCAAAGCAAGCTTCTCCTCCCTGGCTCACCAGTCACATTCTGCATTAATGGAAAAGCCTCGGTGTGTTATTTGATCCTTTCTCTTCTGGTGAGAGTTATACTAAGGAAACAGTTCTTGGTAACATTTTAAAAACTGTATTTTTCTACAGTTTCTTCTTGCTTAAACGAGACCTTTGTTTGGGACAGGTCCATCTAGCATGAACTCTTTCGGGGCAGGTAAAAACCACCAATACCAGACACTGGAAGCCTTCTGATTTAAGGAAGCCAAACTACAAATTCAGTGACAATTCTACATAACTTTGCTTTCAAGTGGCCTGTCAGTGCTTTCTTCATTTGGACTTTTCCTGATTGCAAACTATTTAGATACATTCACAGGATTAAACTCTAAAGTGCTGGAAAATACCACTGTATGCCTTTGAAGGGATCCCCACACTGTCAATGTTTCCTCAACATCTTTAAATTAAACTCTTTTTTAAAGACTTTATGATCCCATGTCTTTGGGAGTTCTAATATGGGTACTGCCAACACAGGGTATTCAAAGGTGATGTGATGGAGTGGGATTTGTTTAAAAGTCAGTATATTAGAATGGTGTCTGCATTCTAGATTTAAAGTCTTCAGGATTATTTTTTTAGAGGTTTTTATTTTCAATAGTAACTAGAAACCTTGAAGCATAAGCTTTGGGTATTGGGCCTTTGAGAAATTATTGGGAATATTTACAGGATCTTCAAATTGTTCAGTATATGACAAAATGTACTAATGTTTTACAGTTCAAAGGGCATTTCAAAGTAAGTATTTGTACTCTTAAAACAGTTTAGGATCCTGGGCATGCAAAATCTCGTTAAAGCTCTGCTGAGATACAGCCGGGGCTGCAGGATGGAGTATTTCTCAGATAAGCCCTCCTTAGATTAGGCAACGCCTCTGTCACGTTGCTATAGGAGAAAATGCAAAACCCTAAAACCTCCCCAAACAGAATTTTGTGGGAATGTTTTTACACAAACGCAGGGTGTGATGCTACACCAAGACCTGTACACATGATATATAAAAATTCAGCGGATTGCTTCGGGCTGTGGCGTAGATTTGCCCTGCTCGTTGTGCCTCGGTTTAGGCCGATCGCCGTGCGGCTGCTTCGGCGTTTTCTCCTCCAGATCTCGGCAGCTCAGCTGAGCTGAACAAAGCCGAGCGAGCTGCCATGGGATCAGCTCCGGAGGGACTTTTCCCCAGCCGCAGCTCCCTCACAAACCCCTTCGAGGGGGCTGCAGAGGGACGAGGGGGCTGCTCCTCCTCGCCCAGCTCCTTCAACCCGCCCGCCCTCAGGCCCTTCCCCACCCACGGCACCACAACGGGGCCGGGCTGGCGGCTCCTTTCCGGGGGAAGGGCCCTGAGAAGCCGGGGGAGGGCTCAGGGAAACCGGGGGAAGGGCTCAGGGAAGCCGGGGGGAAGAGCTCCAAGCAGCCGGCCCCTGTGAGGGCTTCCCCGCCGCCGGCCGCGACATGGCCGCCCCCTGCTTCCTGGGCTGGGATTTCAGCACGCAGCAGGTACCGCGGCCTCCTCCCTCCCCTCCTCGGGCAGAAATCACTTCGCTACAGCTGCGCTGAAGTTTGGGAGCTTGCAAAGACATATCCAGGTTACCCTGGATGGCGATCAAGTGTTTTCCAAGGGGGTGCACCGCAAGCAGAAAGCCAATTAAGCCGCACTGGGTCAGAGCCGTTCTTAAGCTAGCGCCGTGCACCGGCTTGGTAATGAGTTGTGCTAGTGCATAAACGAGGCCCTACGTTGGTATGGCTAAAATTGAAGTAGCCCGCCCCCAAACGGGGATGGTTTTATTATTTGAATACAGCTCCTTTGAGTTAACTCGCTCTTTGTAGGTTTTTTTCAGTCCTTTAGCAGCAGGTTGCACTGTCCCTTGTTAAAACGTATGCAGGATGTGAACGACGTGCCTGCTTTTCTTTGAGGTGCTTCATGCTTTTCTTCTGTGCCAGGTGAGCTTGAGAAAAGCTAGTTTGTGGCACTCTTCTAGTCAGTGATTGCAGGAAAGCCCAGCTTGATGGATTTGGGATTTGGATGTAGCTCTGCACAGGCTGCAGAAGCCGAGTGTGCAGCTGTGGGATGGCCTCAGAGCTTTGCAGACTGGTAGAGTTCAGTTCAGACACTGGGCAGGAGGGAAGGTATCCCAAAGTTTCCTTGGTAAGATGAGGCTTTTAAGAAAATAAAGCCAACACCACGTGACATCTTTAACCTAAGATACTGTACTCTTTGGAGAACTTGGTTACTGTGATGCAAACTGGAAACCATATAACTTATTTGCTGTTCTTTAGCAAAGCATCTCCTTCTTCTGTGTTTAAGGAGGGAGAAAATGTAGCAAACAAATACACATGTTGCTGGATATGTGTATGTCAATGCTGTAAACTCACGTAATAACTTGGTTCGCATAAAATTGTGCCCATACTTACAGTTAGTTGTATGGATTGGGGTGATCCCTACTTCTTCCTTCCTGTTTCAACTATGAGAATTGAATTATTATAAAGGAATTATCAGTACTCTCTAGTTACTGTTTCAGACAATTTTTGTTAACATCCTGTTTTATTTCTTCTAGCTGAAAGTCATTGCCATTGATGAACATCTGAGAGTCATTTATGAGGATAATGTTCATTTTGATAAAGATCTTCCAGAATTTAAGTAAGGCTTTTTATGTTTTACTTGGACAATACAATGTAAAACTTTGGGGACTTGGATGGGGGGGGGGCTGTTCCCTACTTTGGTCTTATTGATATGTGTGGAGGCGTGGAAAAAGTTAATGCTGTGTTTGTGTTTTATACTTGGCAATGGAAGTATGCCCTTTTGCCTTGCTTTGTGTGTAAGCATGGCAAGAACTCCCGACAGGAAATAAAAAGACCCTCCCACCCTAAAGTATCATTAACCAACGTGGTGTAAATTAACCAACGTTTTTTTCTTTTGGAACTTCAGACTTTTGGACGTGGCGGTTTCTTTTTGGGACACAGAAGTAAGCACCACCTTTATGTCAGGATGGAATGTTATGACAACAGGAAATTGCATGAGGGAAACTTCTAAGAGGCATTTGGAGACAAATTCAGTGGCTCCAAATGGCACATTAAGATGTATAAACTCAATTTATAGACTAGAATTTACAGATTTACAGATTTCTTCCATCATAGTCACAAGTGCCAATAAAATGCATTTATCTACTTGATGGTTTAACAGCAAAAATTGAATTTCATCTTCTAGATTCAAGCCACTAATGGGGACAGTTAGGAAACTTAGCGATAACCGTGACTTGCATGGAGCCAATGAGCAGCGTCAGCACTGGAGTCTGTCACAGGTCTTACTTCAGGACCACGACCCTTTCTTGCAATTTGTTTCCTTTGCAATTGAGTCAAACTTCTCTAATGTCATTTCCTAGGAGCTGGCTTTTAGTTTTTAAGGTTTCAAACACTGATCTTATCTTTGCTCCTAACAAAAAAAAAAAAACAAACAACATTGCAACTTTCTTTGGTTATTACTAAACTTAAATAACATTGCTTGGTGGGGAAAAGAGACTGAATTTACCAAGAGAAAATACCATTTTTCTGTAGGACTCAAGGTGGAGCCTATGTTCACAGTGACAGGCTGACAGTCACTTCTCCTGTGCTAATGTGGGTCAAGGTATGAACAAGCTTTATTGTCAGCCTTTTGGAAGTATTTGTAGTGTATGGTTCAACTTCTTCCTCGCTGCCATTGAAATAAATACATGTTGAAAACAACAGTGAAACTTGTCATTAAAATCATTGTAGTCCTTTTGCTTATTTTCTGCTTTTTAAAGTGCTGTTCTATGTCTTTGGGATGCAGATGTTAATGTAAACAACTTCCACTTTAGTTACGCATAATATTGTTTATTTGTTTCTTTCTTCACTCTCTGCTACTTATAGCATTGTATGCATGAAAAATCCTTTCCTGGATTTCCCCTACTTTTAAAATGCTATTTTTTTTCCCCCTCCATCTTCCTGTTTCGTATGCAAAATGGACCACTGCAGCTTTGCCTAGCTTAATTCTGTTTTTTTTTTTTTTTTTTTTTTTTTTTTTCCAGCATCTAGGTTACTTGCACTGTCTTTTTAGAATAAGCTTTGCTAACAAATTGATTTCTCAAATGGCAGGTGGTTAAAGAGCAATTTATTCAGTAATTCCCAGTCACTTTGACTGGTGTTTATTTAGAAATACAGATAACATTCTCTTCTGTTTTAAAACCAGGCCTTCTTTGCCTCTGTGCAGATTCTGCAATGCTTGCTCTCACGTGGTGCTGCGTCAATCTGTTTTACTAGCACGATTTGAATAGTTAAGACATCTAAAAGGTCATGGAATCCCCAGTTGGTGCTCCACTGTAGTTCTGTCTGATGATCCATAAAGATTTGGTAAATTGTTCGCAGTTGGTCTTTTGAACCATAGTAAACAGGAACAGTTGTAATTATTAAATTAATAATATGATGGTACAGGTATGTGATAGAGGAATATGGTTTCTTGGGAAATTCTAAAGCCTTACAGCGGTCCATTTGTCAACAAAGTCTGGCAAACGCTGATCCGAATGGGACTATATAAAGATATATTGCTTTTTGGTTTTAAAATGTAGTAAAATGTGGCAAGAACAAAAGTAACCTAGGGGCTTAAAGTGCAAAAAATCGCTTGAATTAAAGAGGTTCTGAGTTTTCAGCAGACACAATGGATTGAGGATTCCTAGCATCTTGTACAATGGGGTGCAGGGTGCACACTGTTAAAGATTTCATAGATTTCCAAAAGTAAGAACAGACAAAGATAATCATGTCTTGTGTCTGGCACTCTTAATAGATGTTTTTTAATGAATTGGAATTCTTTAAATCTTGCCGCTTGTTTAGGTTTCAAAGAATGATTCTTTGTGATTGAGCTTGTTTAAAGATTTTTTTTCCTCCGTTGTGTGATTCAACTTTTCTTTTATGGACTCTTACTTAGTAAATTAATTTATGCAGCTTCTTGAAAAGTCCATAGTCATTAGCTAATTTTTCATTATCTGCCAATGAACTCTTATCAGTGATGACATGAATTTACTCTTTAATTCCAAGGATTGTGAGTATGCATAATTTGGTAGCTCGTTACAGACATTCTTGATTCTGTTTGTTCTCGTAGGCTCTGGATATGATTTTAGAAAAGATGAAATCTTCCGGCTTTAACTTCGCTCAAGTCAGAGCTTTGTCTGGTGCTGGCCAGGTTAGTTTATAAAGAAATAAATCAATCTTACTGTATTTCTTCAATATAGTACAAGGTATGCAGATAAATTTTAAGTAGTTGTATTGCAGAAGACCTTAAAGACATCAAGTAAGATCAAAGCTTCTATGTAAGCATCCATTAAAAGACACATGTTACTCAAGGTAACCTAAAACCTGAAGCATTCAGAGCAATCTATAGAAGGTAGTAGGACTGGAGCATGAGCTTTATTCTGTAATTGTTAAGACCAGTGTAGTGCAAAACTAGCTGCCAGTTGTTTCCCTGTTGCTTAAATTCTTTATACATGCAGATTCTGAAATGACTAGGGTCACTTTGAATTTCACTTTATCCAGGTGCTCGTGGAATAGGATAGAAAAACAGTGACTAGTTGACATAGCTGAGGGCTTAGTAAAGTCCCGTTGAGCACTGCTTTTGTTGGCTAGGATGGAGATCTGCCTAGGAACAAAAGAAAACAAATTATGATAGTCTTTGATGCAAAGAGGACAAATATGCTGCTTGGCCATTTCTTATCCTTTAGTACATTTTTTGAGGTTTATAAAACCCATTCTGATACCAAGTCAGTTCTCCAGTCTCCTAGTACTGTGGTGAGATAAGGAAGTCTTTTATACCATTTACAGATTTAAAAATTATATTCAGGGTAAGGACAGCACTGAAGTGATAGCTGATTGTGATGCATGAGGTTTAGTTATTCATCTTGATATATCTGGGGCTAATTAATCAAAATTTTTGCTTTAATCTCCATGTTTCATTGCTTTTAGTTGAAAGTCTGAGCAACATGTCTGAAAGTCATAGTTTGTATCAAGGCTCTGTTAAGAATTCCTCAGTGGAACAGAAGTTAGGGACTGCCAGGCAACCCCAACTCACTCAAGTGAAGGTAGGAAGGTTTTATCCAGACTACCAGTGTTCCCTTTGTTTTCCTCTTAATTCCACAAGCTGGGGTATCAACTTGGTGCTCTATTCAGGTTCTTTCAGGTAGAATGGATTTCACTTAGCTGTCACCTGCCAACACACATTGTCTCTTTTCCTTTTCTCCATTAAGAACCTTGTTTCTGTGCTGCAGATCAGACAGCAGAAGTACACTGATGTGCCAGTTTTTGTCCCCAGAGAAGGGGCAAACTGGTTTCAGTTGTCAGAAGAACCAGAAGAGAGATGTTGAAGCAATCTGGATGATACTGTGGGTCAAGAACTATGGGCTTGGGGGATTTCTTTGTGTATATCTAGTTTCATTGGTGTAGTTGGTATAATTCAAGATCATTATTGTATTGACTCCTGTGTTTACAGTTTCAGTATATGCTTTGCTCAGTCTTGAAGTGTCTTCTAATGGGACACTTGATTTGAAAACGTGCATTTTTTTTTCTCCTAGCTTAGAGAGAGTTCTCTGTCCCTTAGAGCTTGAAATTCAGATCAGGATATGAACTTTGCAGCCTGAGAGGCCATCTCCAACTTTGGTTTCTGTACTTTCCTACAGCAACATGGGAGTGTGTACTGGAAGAAAGGAAGCATCCAGACTTTAAAGAATGCATCACCCGAACTGCCTTTACATCAGCTACTAAAGGTAATGTGCATAAAGAGCTCTGAAGGGAGAGCTACACTTGTTCTGATACTTAGGCATTGCTTTTTTCCTTGCCAACCTTTCCTCGTGTTTAACTGAGTTGCATGTCCCTGCAGCATAAAGTGAAATATACAGGTTACTCCTTCAGCTCCAGGGCTTTTGACATTTCCCGTTCTCCTGAGTGACAGTGTGTACTGCTCTGAAAGCTTACAGGTGTCAGTGGGCAGGCATTCCACAATCTTTTTATGTCAGAGTAACAGCTTGTTTGTTCTTCTAGGAAACATTATATTTTGTAAACAACCTGTAAGTATTGTCATTTTTTTATTTGTATTAACAAAAAAATTGCAATGAAGAATATTGTTGCACCTGAGTTTCCTTGTAATGACTGAGATTTCTTTAGAAAATATTAAAAAAAAAATCAATTTACATTTCCTTGTGAAACCATGGAAGTGTAATGCTGTGAGGACAGAACCTCACAACAAGTAAATTGTTGAACCTCAACACTATTTTTGTTGTGTTTGGTATGTTTTGAATATAGACTTGACAGAGTTTTATTTGACAAGAGAAGTAGGGAGAAAAGAGCTTTCCTTTCAGAGTCTCTGACCTTCCTTACTTCAAGATCTGTATCCAGCTGTACCCTGGGGTGCATGAGGCACGGCATGGCCAGGGAAGGGATTGTCCTGTTCTGCTCTGCGCTGTGTGGCCTCACCTCAAATGCTGTGTGCAAGTTTTGTGTACCACAATATAAAAAGGACATAAAACTATCAGAGAATGTCCAAAGGAGGGCTGGAAAGATGGGGAAGGGTCTGGAGGGGAAGACTGGTGAGGAGCAGCTGAGGCCCCTTGGTTTGTTCAGCCCCGAGCAGAGCAGGCTGAGGGGAGGCCTCGTGGCGGCCTGCAGCTCCCTCACGAGGGGAGTGGAGGGACAGGCGCTGAGCTCTGCTCTCTGGGGACAGCGACAGGACCCGAGGGGACAGCATGGAGCTGGGACAGGGGAGGGTCAGGCTGGGGGTTAGGGAAAGGGTCTGCACCGAGAGGTGGTCGGGCACTGGGACAGGCTGCCCAGGGATGTGGTCCTGGCACTGAGCTGCAGGAGTTCAAGGAGCATTTGGACACCGCTCTCAGACACAGGGGCTGGTTTTGGGGTGGTCCTGTGTGGAGCCAGGAGTTGGACTCAATGTGGCTCCCTCCCAACTCAGGATGTTCTGTGATTCTAAGATCAGAAACAACAGTCATATATGGAAAAGGAGGCGTTTGTGTAAATGATCTATTAAATGATTACTTTTCGAAATACTTCATCTGTGCAAAACTCTTGGGAGTGGAATTAGAATACTCTCTGGTGATACTAAGACTCACACGCATTGCTTATGGCAAGCCTCACTTGCATTGGTTATACCAGTCACTGAAGAGAAATCTGTTAGAACAGCTCTGGATAGTCTTAAATATTTGAAGAGAAGTTCTAAAAAATGGGTCTAAACCTGTATAAAATGACCTGGGGCTTTGGCTACCAAAGGAGTGTTAGCAATACATTGCCATAGCACACCCTGCGGCAGGGCGTGTGTGAATTACCATCAGGTGGAGTCTGCTGCTTCCCTCAAGTGTGAAGTTTGGGTTAGGTTTTCCACTGCTGACCAACGTGCTGTCCAATATCTGTTTTCCCGTAATTATTGAGAGGGGATCAGAAGGCACCTCAGAGCACTGAACTGTGAGCTGACAGCTAGGTCTGCTCTATTATTATTGTTCCAGCAGGGACTTCTAAGAGCTCAGATGGTATTAATAAAGAATATTGTTTGTTCCAGGCATGTTTTGCTGTCAGTAACAGCCCCATCTGGATGGATTCGAGTACAGCTTCCCAGTGCAGCAATCTGGAGAAGGCTGTGGGAGGAGCACAGCGCCTAGCGGCTATCACTGGATCTCGAGCCTATGAGGTGAGGAGCAGGGAGAAGAAATCCTTGGCAGAGTCGGGTGACAGAAAAGATTCTGCCCTTAAGTTATACCACAGCAGATAATGAGCAGGCATTAACTATGAAAGAGAATTTTATTCAGTGTTTTTGAAGAACCTCCCGTAGTACTGTGCTTTGTAGTTGTCGTGGTTTAACCCGACCGGCAGCTAAACACCACGCAGCCGTTCGCTCACCCTCCCCCCTCCCTCTCTGGGACGGGGGAGAGAAATGGAAAGTGAAGCCCGTGAGTTGAGATAAAGACAGTTTAATAAGACAGGAAAAAAAAAATAACAAAAATAATAATAACAATAATAATAATGATGATACAATGGGGATAATACGAAAGTAATAATAGTATGTACAAACAAGTGATGCACAATGCAATTGCTCACCACCCGCTGACCGATGCCCAGCCTAACCCCGAGCAGTCCGGCCCCCTCCCCCCGGCTAGCCACCCCTATATATTGTTTAGCATGACGTCAGATGGTATGGAATACCCCTTTGGCTAGTTTGGGTCACCTGTCCTGGGTCTGTCCCCTCCCAGCTCTTACTGCACCCCCCAGCCTGCCCGTTGGCAGGACAGAGCAAAGGCTGAGATGTCCTTGGCTTAGTATAAGCACTGCTCTGCAACAATTAAAGCATCGGGGTGTTATCAGCACTCTTCTCATTCTAAGCCAAAACACAGCATTCCACCAGCTACTAGGAAGAAAATTAATTCTGTGCTAACTGAAACCAGGACATCTATCCACCCCTTATTCCATACCATTTATGTCATGCTCAGGTTACACTCTTTTCCATACATTCTAATTAGTCACCTATAGTAATCATGGTAGTGATAACATACAGTATAATATACTATTTAACATGGTGCAATTCAGTTCATGGGCTATTCTCACCCAGTATTAAATCTCCTTGAGGTACACACCGGACCTCTCCGTTCTTTTGCATCACCCACCAAGTATATCCAGGTCCCTGAGCGAAAACAATTCCACGAATAGGTTTGCCTTTTCCTGAGGCAGGAGTAGCCCAGACTGTTTTACCCAGCATATTTTTTACATGCACTACAGGAACTTTATCCCCATCTACAGTACGTAACAGGTTTGATTGGGCAGGTCCAGCTCGGTTGGTAGATCCCCTAGTATTGACTAACCAGGTGGCCTTTGCCAAATGCGTATCCCAGTTTTTGAACGTCCCAGCGCCCATTGCTTTCAAGGTAGTCTTTAACAGGCCATTGTATCGTTCAACTTTCCCGGAGGCTGGTGCATGATAGGGGATGTGATACACCCATTCAATACCATGTTCTTTGGCCCAAGTGTCTATAAGGTTGTTTCGGAAGTGAGTCCCATTATCTGATTCTATTCTTTCTGGGGTGCCATGTCGCCATAGGACTTGCTTTTCAAGGCCCAGGATGGTGTTCCGGGCGGTAGCATGAGGCACAGGATATGTTTCCAGCCATCCGGTGGTTGCTTCCACCATTGTAAGTACGTGGCGCTTGCCATTGCGAGTTTGAGGGAGTGTGATGTAATCAATCTGCCAGGCCTCTCCATATTTATATTTCAGCCATCGTCCTCCATACCAAAGAGGCTTTGACCGTTTGGCTTGCTTGATTGCAGCACATGTTTCACAGTCATGAATAACCTGTGCTATAGCGTCCATGGTCAAGTCCACCCCTCGATCACGAGCCCATCTGTATGTTGCATCTCTACCTTGATGGCCTGAGGTGTCATGGGCCCATCGGGCTATAAATAATTCACCTTTATGCTGCCAATCCAGGTCCACCTGAGCTACTTCAATCTTAGCAGCCTGATCCACCTGCTGGTTGTTTTGATGTTCTTCAGTAGCCCGATTCTTGGGCACATGAGCATCTACGTGGCGTACTTTCACAGCCAGGTTCTCTACCCGAGCAGCAATATCTTGCCACAATGCAGCAGCCCAGATAGGTTTGCCCCTACGCTGCCAGTTGTTTTGCTTCCATTGCTGTAACCATCCCCACAGGGCATTTGCTACCATCCATGAATCGGTGTAGAGATAGAGAACTGGCCATTTTTCTCGTTCAGCAATGTCTAAAGCCAGCTGAATGGCTTTCACTTCTGCAAACTGACTCGATTCACCTTCTCCCTCAGCAGCTTCTGCAACTCGTCGCGTAGGACTCCATACAGCAGCCTTCCATCTCCGATGCTTCCCCACAATACGACAGGACCCATCAGTGAACAGGGCATATTTCTTTTCATTCTCTGGCAACTGGTTGTATAGTGGGGCTTCTTCAGCACGACCCACCTCCTCCTCTGATGATATCCCAAAGTATTTGCCTTCTGGCCAGTCCATGATCACTTCCAATATTCCTGGGCGACTGGGGTTTCCTATTCGAGCCCGCTGAGTAATCAGTGCAACCCACTTGCTCCATGTAGCATCAGTTGCATGATGCGTAGAGGGGACCCTTCCCTTGAACATCCAGCCTAGTACCGGTAATCGGGGTGCTAGGAGGAGCTGCGCTTCAGTACCGACCACCTCCGAAGCAGATCGAACTCCTTCATATGCTGCCAATATCTCCTTTTCAGTTGGAGTATAGCGGGCCTCAGATCCTCTGTATCCCCGACTCCAAAACCCCAGAGGCCGACCTCGAGTTTCCCCAGGTTCTTTCTGCCAGAGGCTCCAGGTGGGGCCGTTCTCCCCGGCTGCAGTGTAGAGCACATTCTTTACATCTGGTCCTGTTCGAACTGGCCCAAGGGCTACTGCATGGACTATTTCCTGCTTGATTTGTTCAAAGGCTTGTCGTTGTTCAGGGCCCCATTCAAACTCATTCTTCTTGCGAGTTACTTGGTAGAGTGGGTTTACAATCAGACTGTAATTTGGGATGTGCATTCTCCAAAACCCCACAACACCTAGGAAAGTCTGTGTTTCTTTTTTGTTAGTTGGTGGAGACATAGCTGTTATTTTGTTGATCACATCCATTGGGATTTGACGACGTCCATCTTGCCATTTTATTCCTAAAAACTGGATCTCCCGTGCAGGTCCTTTGACTTTATTTTGTTTTATGGCAAAACCGGCTTTCAGAAGGATTTGGACTATTTTCTTCCCTTTCTCGAAAACTTCCTCTGCTGTGTCACCCCACACAATAATGTCATCGATGTACTGCAGGTGTTCAGGAGCTTCCCCCTGCTCTAGTGCAGACTGGATCAGCCCATGGCAAATGGTAGGGCTGTGTTTCCACCCCTGGGGCAGCCTATTCCAAGTATATTGGACTCCCCTCCAAGTGAAGGCAAATTGTGGCCTGCACTCTGCTGCTAGAGGGATGGAGAAAAATGCATTAGCGATATCAATTGTGGCGTACCACTTGGCTGCCTTCGATTCAAGTTCATACTGAAGTTCCAGCATGTCCGGCACTGCAGCACTCAGTGGTGGCGTGACTTCGTTCAAGCCGCGATAGTCCACTGTTAGTCTCCACTCGCCATTAGACTTTCGCACTGGCCATATGGGACTATTGAAAGGTGAATGAGTCTTGCTGATCACTCCTTGGCTCTCCAATTGACGAATTAGCTTATGGATGGGAATCAGGGAGTCTCGGTTGGTGCGATATTGCCGCCGGTGCACAGTTGTGGTAGCAATTGGCACTTGCTGTTCTTCGACCCTCAGCAACCCCACAACAGAGGGGTCCTCTGAGAGACCAGGCAAGGTAGATAATTGTTTAATGCCCTCTGTCTCTAAGGCAGCAATACCAAAAGCCCACCGGAACCCTTTTGGGTCCTTGCAGTATCCTCTTTTAAGATAGTCTATGCCAAGGATACATGGAGCATCCGGACCAGTCACAATGCGGTGCTTTTCCCACTCATTCCCAGTCAGACTCACTTCAGCCTCCAATACAGTCAACTGCTGAGATCCCCCTGTCACTCCACAAATATAGATGGGCTCTGGTCCTTTATAGCTCGATGGCATTATAGTACATTGTGCACCGGTGTCTACTAAAGCCTTATACTTCTGTGCGCGTGATGTGCCAGGCCATCGAATCCACACAGTCCAATAAACTCGATTGTCCCTTTCCTCCCCCTGGCTGGAGGCAGGGCCCCCCTAATCCTGGTCAGAATCTTCCTCGTTTCTGTGTTTGAAGGACTGTCTGCTGGAAGTTGGAGCAGCAAACTTTTCGGAGAATCCCTTTTTCCTGATTGTTTTCTTTTGCAACTCACGTACCCGTGCCTCTAGGGTCGCGGTAGATTTTCCATCCCACTTTCTCATGTCCTCTCCATGGTCTCGTAAGTAAAACCACAGGGTGGCACGGGGTGAGTACCCACCATATCGTCTTCCTTGTGTGGGTGAACGCCTACCCCTGACAGCTGAGACACTGCTTTGTACAGGTGCGAAGGAGAATAATCTCTCTTCAAGTTGGTGAACCTTTTCAGAAAGTTTCTCCCAAGTGTTCTCCTTTGGTCGGTGGGCACTGGTTGGTTCAGGTGGGGAGGACAATAGATTCTCTTCAAGTTGGTGAACCTTTTCAGAAAGTTTCTCCACAGCTGAGACGCAGGCCTGTAAGGAAGAGGAGAGACTTTCTTCGTACTGCCGGAGTTGTTTAGCCGCTTCACCCACTGTGGGTTCCTCATCCTCTTTCCAGGCCATTATTGCCAATGAGCTGGCATATGATGATGGTGCACTCCGTACAAACTTCCGCCACATGGGTCGTGTACACTTGACTTCATCTGGATCTGTGGATGTTTGATTGAGGTCTGGATCCTCATAAATCACTTCCCGTACGGCTAATTCCCTCAGGTACTGGATTCCCTTCTCCATAGTGGTCCACTTGCCTGGTAGACATAAAATATCTTCCTTGAAGGGATACCTTTCCCTCACAGCTGAGAGGAGACGCCTCCAGAGGCTGGTGGGTCGTGCTCCATCTGCAATTGCTTTGTCAATGCCGGCGTCTCGAGCAAGGGATCCCAGCCGCTTGGCTTCCCTGCCGTCTAATTCCACACAATTGGCTCCAGAGTCCCAGCACCGGAGCAGCCAGGTGACAAGCTGCTCACCTATACAGCGACCAAAATCTTTTCGCACATCTCGTAGCTCGCGCTCGTTTAGGCTTCGGGTAGTTACTGTTGCTCTTTCGGCATCCTCATCTTCCTCCTCCTGAATCCTTGACGGCCCAGCGTCGTCATCATCTTCGTCATCTCTATACTTAGTTTTGGCAGAAGCCTTACCTGGATTGGCAGAAGACTCTCTGCGTTCTAAACGACTTGAATTTCTGTACCATATTTTCACCTTCTCTACAGGGGCAGCTTGCACTGCTACTGCTCGTTTCTCTGACTTTGTTACAGGGTCTGCCACAGGGGTTGGAATGCCCTCTGCAGGGTCAACTTGCACTGCTACAGCTCGTTTCTCTGACACGGCCACAGGAGCTGGAGCGGCTACAGGAGCTGGAGCAGTTGCAGGAACCGGAGCTGTAGCGGCTACAGGAGCTGGAGCTGGAGCTGGAGCAGTTGCAGGAGCTGGGACTGGAGCAGCAGTAGGAGCTGGAGCTGGAGCGGCTTCAGGAGCCGGAGCTGGAGCGGCTTCAGGAGCTGGGACTGGAGCAGTTGCAGGAACTGGGACTGGAGTAGCGGCCGGAGCTGGAACTGGAGCGACTGCAGGAACTGGGACTGGAGCAGCTGCAGGAGCTGGAGCTGGAGCGGCTTCAGGAGCTGGAGCTGGAGCAGTTGCAGGAACTGGGACTGGAGTAGCGGCCGGAGCTGGAACTGGAGCGACTGCAGGAGCTGGGACTGGAGCAGCTGCAGGAGCTGGGACTGGAGCGGCTGCAGGAGCTGGGACTGGAGCGGCTGCAGGAGCTGGAGCTGGAGCGGCTGCAGGAGCTGGGACTGGAGCAGCTGCAGGAGCTGGGACTGGAGCGGCTGCAGGAGCTGGGACTGGAGCGGCTGCAGGAGCTGGAGCTGGAGCGGCTGCAGGAGCTGGGACTGGAGCGGCTGCAGAATCCACCGTAGGGGTCACAGTGGCCGTTGGATCTGTCACAGGGTTTGGAGTGGCCGCAGGATCTGTCACTAAGTTGACAGCAGTATCAATGGCAGCTCGATAGGCATGAGCCAGGCCCCAGCACGTTACAATGATTTGTGTTACTTTGGAACTGCCAGAATCATTACACCTTTTTTTCAAGCATTCTGCCAGTTTTTGAGGATTTTGCCATTGTTCAGGGGTGAATTTCCAACACACTGGGGGTGCCAACTGCTCTAGATGCCTGCCCATATCCACCCATACTCCCTGCCACCCACAACTATACTGCCTCCGGGCAGATCTCCGGATGAGCTTCATAAGTAGTTGTTTAACTTTAAGCAGAATCTGAAGTGCATTCATGAGGCAGAACAACAAGACTATGGTATTCTGAGTATTCCAGAAATATTCAATATCTTGGAGAGCTATTGTGACAAGCTCAGGGGATAAGAGGGTGGTGAAGGAGGAAGGCAGAGTGACCCAGGAGGATACAGGGGTGGTGAAGGAGAAAGGGAGAGTAAGCAAGTAAGGAAAAATATCCTCCCCTTTCCCCTCCACAGATTGACTCTCTAATGGAGAAAAACAATAGGTATAATTGCTAATAGTTCCCAAGATGCTGTTTCCAAAGTACAGAGTCCACGATGTTACTGAGTATAAATACCAAGTTAGAGTCATGACCAGATATCTTATCGTCTCATAAGCCATTGCTATAACACTTAGTACCATAATGGTCTGAAACCAGGGCCCGGAGAGGAGAAACAACACTACAGAGAGCAAATACGGAAAATAATGTACTATAATACTCAATTTGGAAAACAGGCGCAGCAGAGTTGTGATTAAAGCAATCAGCATCATGACAAGTGACTATTAAGCAGGTCTAATCCTTACACCAATTTTAGTTTAACACACTCTGATCAGATCTGCCGTTATCTCAACCTTTCGGGCCCCACGTTGGGCGCCAAAAAGACTGTCGTGGTTTAACCCGACCGGCAGCTAAACACCACGCAGCCGTTCGCTCACCCTCCCCCCTCCCTCTCTGGGACGGGGGAGAGAAATGGAAAGTGAAGCCCGTGAGTTGAGATAAAGACAGTTTAATAAGACAGGAAAAAAAAAATAACAAAAATAATAATAACAATAATAATAATGATGATACAATGGGGATAATACGAAAGTAATAATAGTATGTACAAACAAGTGATGCACAATGCAATTGCTCACCACCCGCTGACCGATGCCCAGCCTAACCCCGAGCAGTCCGGCCCCCTCCCCCCGGCTAGCCACCCCTATATATTGTTTAGCATGACGTCAGATGGTATGGAATACCCCTTTGGCTAGTTTGGGTCACCTGTCCTGGGTCTGTCCCCTCCCAGCTCTTACTGCACCCCCCAGCCTGCCCGTTGGCAGGACAGAGCAAAGGCTGAGATGTCCTTGGCTTAGTATAAGCACTGCTCTGCAACAATTAAAGCATCGGGGTGTTATCAGCACTCTTCTCATTCTAAGCCAAAACACAGCATTCCACCAGCTACTAGGAAGAAAATTAATTCTGTGCTAACTGAAACCAGGACAGTAGTAGCCTCACAAAGGAAGAGGTGGAAACCGTATTCTATGGGAATTTTAAGGTGAAATTAAGCAAAACATTGGAATTTCTACTGCAGGAACCAGTGCAGAAATGGTGACTGTAGTGAGCTGTTGCACTTGGTCAGTGGTTCCCAGGGCTGAATTCTCCATTGTGAGCTCCTGTGCAGCCAAATTTCCATGTTTAATGACAAATTAATTTGTCTTACAGGCTTATTCAGGGTTATGAGTCGATGTCTGGGGATAAATGCTCTAGGTTACTTCTTCAGTTAAAAGAATTGCCCTTTTAATGTTCCTTGAAGGCTAACAAGTAGCTGTCAACCTAAGAGAGAAATGAGTTTCCGAAGTTCGGGACCCTATCAGAGAGTACACAGTCACTCATCTCCTCTTTCCAACCCTTTCCTCTCTTTTAACTATGACAATGAGTGGGAGTGGGGCTGCCCTCCAGGCATCTTGGCACCTGGCTGCTCTTACTGTTGGTTCAATAGAATAAGGCTCTAACCCCCAGAATTGCTGATTCTGTTTTTGAATCATGCACTGGCCATAAGGCCAGTGTTTGAAATCAGTCTTTGCATACCTCTAACAGTTTGTTTTTAACTTGCCAAAGGTTAAGGTTTCAGAAGTTCGGTGTTAGAAGATTTTTGTTGTTTGATACAATACATGGATGAAAAATAAGTATTCTTAGAACTGCCGTTAGCTCGTGCTTAAGTTGTTTCTTTGAGTATTAAACTTGCTGCCTGCTTCCATTCACCTTCCTCACAGAGAGGTGCATAGGTTGGGTAGCCTAAATCTTTTAAAGAATCTGAAGGCAGCATTTGAATAGTGTTGGTTCCTGGGCATGTAATAAGAGTGATTCATTCCATTGAACTGTCATTTCTGAAATGTAAATTATGGATAGTAATGCTTTTTCACAAGCTTTTTTTTTCAAAAGGTGAGCAAAATTCTCATAATGAGACTATGTGTTATAGCCTGTTTAGTGCAGATTGCCTGCTGTGCACTGACTTTCATCATGCATCAGGCAAATTAAATATCCAAAGTGCAATGTACTGAACTCATTACACAGAGTTAATGATTATTGACTCCATTTAAGGTTTGTGTTTCTAAGCATTTGCATTTCTTTCTCAGCGTTTTACAGGAAACCAGATAGCAAAGATTTACAGCCAGAATCCTGAGGTCTACGCGCAAACTGAGGTTGGCTCAACTTCAATATACTTATTGGAAATCACAGTTGAAAATCTTTTAAAAAGAATTTTGTGCAGATGTCAGATTATTATTCTTTTTTGGCTAAAAATATTTTATTCTTCTGTTTACTTTTGAAAATAAAATTAAAAAAATGCTTTTTTTTTTTTTTTGTTATATTCTTAGTCATTAGGCAGATAAAAGTCAGGCATCAGTTCCATCTTGAACGTTATATTTAACACAGTGGGCTCTATTGGATCTTGCCTTTGTGGAAGAAGTTTTTTAAACCAGGCTTTTGTTTGGGTGGCAGTAAATTGTGTGTTCAGCAGTTCAAATACAAGTGGGTAACTAAGCACAGTTGAAATTTTAGCACTCAGAATTGTCTGTTTGCATACAGAAATGTGGTTGCTCTGCCATACAAAGCTGGCATCCCTGCAGATGTGCATAGGAAAAAAACTGCAATCAATCCTAGATTTTTTTTAATAGATTTTCCCTTGAGGAGCTACTTTGATTCTGTTACTACAAATGAATTGCATTGTGTAGTTTCCTTCTGCTTTTTAATTTTTAGAAATCAATGTGCAATTCTATTGTTTCAATTCAAGTCTGCATCTAGCTGCGACTAAAATGGTTTGAAGCAAGGTGAAACCTCCATACAGGTACGATATACATGAGGGAAAGGCTCCTACCCTGTGATTAGAAAACACCAAACATCCTGAGCTGTGAAGTCAGGTGTCTTGTGTTTTTATATTCCTGTAGTTCTTGTCAGTATTGATAATAAATTTTCTGTTTTTTAGAATCTCACCTCTGCATGAAACATTTGATTTCATGGAGGAGTGAGTGGCAAAGTTTTCTGGGGAGAATGCTTCATTTTTTAAAATTTCTTTTTCTCTCTTTTCATTGTATAACCTTTGTGCTCAGTAAGGGATGGGATGGAACAGAACACTAATACAGCTTGATCACAAGTTTAAGAGTAAGTTTAGCAAAAGATGTATCAATAGAAGAGGCAGGGTGGGAGACAAGTCCTTGGGAACTGAGAATTGGTCAGACTAAGTCAGCTAAGACTTTGAGGGCTGGTGGCACTGATGGCACCTTATGGCAGTAAAGGATATGCAAGAAGTTGTGTTCTAGTACAAGTATTTCCATGACAGAGTTACTTTAGGGGACCTTCAAGCAGCACTTAGCAGCCTGGCAGGCTGAGTGACATGTGGAAGGTGGATGTTTTTCCTCCTCTAGGTCAGCTTGCTGAACTGGCTGATTCACAGTTTAACTCCATCCTTTTCCTTCCATTTCAGGCAGCTAGTGCCCATTGGGGCACCAGAGAAGGTAGGCCTTCGTTATCTAAGCACAATGTGATATATTCTTGGGGAGAGACGCATGAAGAGCGAGTGCATCATTAAGTTTCCTGGCCATTGTAACCACTTCTTAGAGCTCTGGCTATAGTCCGTCTCTGAATGCTGTGTGAAGCAGTGGTTTCATAATCACTAATACAAAAACCTGTCACTGCAGGCTTGCTCCACCAGTAGAGATTTGATTCTGATTAGTTATTGGGTGACAATCATATTTCTTTTGAGTTAGAGCACACAATAAGGAATTTGACAGCTTTTATGCCAGCTTCTGGGGAACATACAATACTTGATCCTGCAGAAAGCTGGGCTGCTTAACTCGGTGGTTTCTCTAGCAGGCTTGAAACGGAGGTGAGTCCGTGTTGGATCAGTGCTTTGTGTTACATGGCCAGGGCATTTTGGGGCCAGTACTAGGAGCCCTGCAGCTGGATTTCATGCATTGTTGGAACATATCCTGAGGCAGAACTGCAGGCAGTGGTTTAGTGCAGAGCTGGTTATTCCCAACTCCTAGGATTAACTCCTGGGAGGGCTGGGGACTCAGCTGGGAGGAGGTCATGGATGGGAAGAAGGTAAGAGCTCACGTAAAGGTGCTATCAGAGCCTTGCCAGTGACTAGAAAGCTTTCAGACCTGTACCCTGAGTTGACCAATTCATGTCTTCTGGGCATTTCCCCGGTCATCCACACACAGTTTTTTTTCTCGGTGAGTATTTTACCTTAACTGAAGTCCTGTGATACACCACAGTTGTGAATTAATTCATGATAACATAGAATATGCTAATATACTAGGTGTATTTTGCATGTTTCAGAATGCAGAGCTATTAACAGCTTTTATCATGGGGTTACTTTTAGATTGGTATCTGCTGCGTTACTTAGGCAGGAATAGAAAGCTGAATAATCCTTCTAGGTGTATTTCTGTGTGCATTCTGTGTCTAACATTAAGCATCTATTAACATTTGCTGCTTCCAATTACTTATTTATTTTCTTTGAAGTGAGTACTGATGGGAATCACTCTCACACTCTTTTTTTTTTTTACTTTCAGAGAATCTCTTTGGTTAGTAGTTTCGCAGCTTCCCTTTTCCTAGGAGCTTATGCACCCATCGATTACAGTGATGGTAAGTGCGTGGGCTTTTCTGGTAGTGACAATTCAAGAAGGAAATTTTTCTCTCTATTCCTCCCCGCCTTACATAAAAGGGGGACAGGCTCTCTGCCATTTATTTTCAGTCTTTAAGCTTTAATTGCAAGTCTGTTAGATTTTCAACTAAGTTATTCCTTTCAGTTTGTTGCTACTCTTGATAGTGTTGTCAGCTTTGCTTGTTTATCCCCATCGTACCATGATTCCAATTTCTATAAAATGGAGCCAGAGAAAAAGTTCTTAAATGAAAGTGAACCTTTTTCATTACTTTCTGATGTGAAAGGAATGTTGACATATCTATTTAAAAGCATTAAAAACTGTGGGTTTTCAGGTAGACTTCATAGTTCTGATATTTTTTGGTTTTGCTGGCTTAGCTCTGAGTTGCACAGGATGTAAATAAGATGTATACTGTGATTATTCCACACTCCCCCACGCCTAACTGGAGTAAGGATCTGTAACAAATTTCCTCTGGTTCATTTTTAAAAGGATAAGCAAAGCCAAGCAAGAAAAAAAACCCACAAAACTAAGCAAGCTCAGTTAAAAAGAATAAAATCTAACCTTTTTTATCTCTTCATTCATCATAACAAAGACAAAAAAGTGACTGGACACGTGTCTCTCCTTTCTGTTGTGTGTTATCTCAGCTATCCAGCTTTTAAACGGCAAATTTAAACAGCCTTTATGAGGGATACCTACTTCCTGGGAGCTGTGCTGTCATTTCTAAATAGCATTTTTGATTCCTTCTCTGAAAATAAGAGGAGATACATTTCAGAGCTGAAAGGTTAGATAACAAGGCTCTCTAAGGAAATGTTGCATTATAGAGCCATAGTTGACACCCATGTGCGAAGACAAACTTATTTTTTCTCCTCTTCATTGTTCCATCAAAGCTCATAGGAAAAGGCAAGGCACCTCAATTTTAGGTAATGGACAACTTATTCAATACTAGATTTCCCATTTATATTTGAGACCTTAAAAATTGCAAGGCGATCCACGCTTATTTTGCAGCAATTGTGAGATTATTACATCTGTCTTCTGGTCTTGTTCTGTTAGCCATGTATTTTCACAGCTAAATTTTATTTTTTTTTGTGAATTATTGCCCACAATACCTGTTGAGAGCTGCACTTTGCTCCTCAGTAGTCCCGAGTGCTGAGCATTTTGGCCACTCACCAGCCTACAGAACTGGCTGTGTCTACTGTTTTTCAAATAAGGATGGTGAGAGCTCCAAGATCCTTTTTTCTGACAAAGAAATATGTTGATCGTTGATTATTTTGTCAGTGAGTGTTTATTTTGATTCACATTTTGTTTAAAATATAAGCAAATAATAAACAAATCCTGTTTTTTTTTATTTTTTTATTTTTTTTTTTATTTTTTTGGGTAATGCCATCTCTGACTTTTCTAGTTGGAAGCAAGTGAGGAAAATCTGTGCTTCTTCTATTTTGGAACATGAACAATTCAGTTTGGTTGGAAACCAAAACGTTTTAAACTGTAAACAAAACAAAAGTTTGCTTCATTGGAGAACTTTCATAGAAAATGTGCTGCATTTTTCAAGCAGCTCTAAGGAGAGCCTGTTCTGTTACACCTCTGGCTATTTACATAACTTGAATCAATGTTATCTACTGTTCAAAGCATGTAAGATTATTAAATTTTTGTGCGAAGAAAGATAAGGGAACTAAGCAGGATGTTACAGTTCTCTTTACAAGACAAAAGAGTTTTCGGTGTTGTAAGCTATATTTTGTCTTCTACGTTCTTTTCTTCTGTTAACATAATGAGAGCGAATTCTAATTCTGGTAATAAAATGTAATTATAATGCATGCAATAGTTTTTTGGATCCATCTTAAAAACCTGTTTTCTTGTCATGTACGATTTCTTGCAATTCACTTGATCTTTTACGTTGCACCTGTATATTGTAGTTTGAAATGCATCTCAAAATAATACTCAGATAATAGACCTATTCTTCATTTCTGTAGGTTTAACTTCAGGTCATATCGTCTTTAAAAGACCCTGTCAAATTGTTTAGCTCTGCACAATAACTTCTCTCTTTAAATTTACGGGTTATTGTAGGAAATGTGCTACTCAGTTTCAGGAATTTTTCTCCTTAAAGGTCCAATCTTGTAAGGTTCAAACCACTGCTTATGAATGGCTGAGCACCTTGTGTGATTGATTCCAAAAAAATTAAATTACATTCTGGTGGAACGAAGAATGATTTTCATTTATATTGTGCAGGTGGTAAAAGGAAGATACATTTGGGACCTAAATAACTCAAACACTCGAGGCATTGTTTCTTTCAGAAGACACCTTAAAGAACAGCTATTCAGCTCTTGACCTAGAGAAGCTTTATCTTTTGAAATGATTTTCCAAGAGCCTTAGGCAAATCGTAGCTTAGCATACTTGTTTCTGTTGTTGTCTCAACTAAGGCTGTTTTGAACCGAAGCCTTTTCAGAAGGCAGCCTGTTGGGCTGAATTTACTCCTCCTGTAGCTTGTTTGGTGTCAGCAGAGCTGCACTGCTCGCCGAAAAGGCAATCCAGAATGCTGTAATATAGATGCACTTACCCGTTTCTAAATGGATGCAAATATTGATCTTTAGCTTGCTGATTGATAAAGCCAGTTAGTCAGTGTCTTTTGGTCTTTGTAATGATTTTTTTTTTCCCCAGTCTTGAAATAATTATATTTTTGTATAAGCAGTAAATACTGGCAAGTCCCAGTTGTGCTCCTTGGTCACTTTAAGTCAGGGATGCTTGCAGTGAAATACTGAATCCTACTCCTCCACGTGTTAATCCTTTCCTCAGTCCTTACTAGACCATGGGCTTGGCTACTGACCTTTGTTGCTGGTGGGATACCCAGTCGGAGTGACAAGTCTGAAGACTGCCTTTGTTTTTTTCCTATGATTTTAATTCTAGAGTTACTGTTTATTTTAACGTTAAACTTACAATGGTGTGCTTAAGCCATTTTTTACTAACTTTTATTTCTAGAAGCAGCATAGATCATGCATGACCAGACATGTTTGAGTTAGGAGCTCACTGTGCATTGCTCCCTGTGTGAGTGAAGGAGAAGGAGAAGCAGTTCCAGGGAGCTTTCAGCTCTCTGGTCTTGGTTTTCTGCTGCCTCGAGATTCTCATTCAAGCTCCTGCAGCTGGATAGGATGAATCCAGGCCAACAGACGAGTAGCTCTTGTAAAATAGTTGTTTCACATCTTTTAAATGAGTTTTTGAGGGTGGGATAAATTAGTTCATCTTTCTTTTCTCAGGGCATGTTAAAGTCTCTTTGCAGCTATATCTACCAGTCAATAAAACTGAAGTGTGGTTTCAGTTTCTATATCAGCTTAGACCTTTTCAGTCACAAAGGTTAGTGTTTTGCCTGGTTTAGGCAGAAAAGATTGGAGAGGCTGTGCTTATTCTTCCAGAATTGCATTGGAGGATACTGGCTAAACGTTTCTTCGGGCTTGCTGGATGTTGAGGTGAAGGATTTTAAAAAACAAAAGAAACAAGGAAAACCATAAAAAAACAAAACAAAACAAAACAAAAAAATGAAAAAAACAACAGCTAACTTTTTTTTTCTAATGAAATTCCTCATTATTTAGAAATTCTCTGGCTCACTGATTAGTTTAGCTAAGCTGTTCTTGTCCTTTTACATAAGGGTCTTTTCTAGGAAACTTTCTAGTTCTGCATATTTCCTCATTAAGCCTGAGAGATTTGGGAAGAGGCTCCATTCCATGTCTTGGAAGTGCAGATAACAATTCTGGATTCAATTTACCAAAGCAGGGGGGATGGTTGGATTTAAGAGAGAATTGAGAGAAGCTGGACTAAATCTTGCCACCTTTCCTTCTCCTGTTGCTGGTAGTGACTCTGACAGCAGAAAAGGGAAATGCACCCTTTGCCTGTGGGAGCAAGCACACTTTGTGCTCTGTCAAATTCCTGCTGCCGCATCACAGGCCAAATTTACCAGCGCATAATTTAAGTGCGTTTAATTTGCATGAAATGGGATTGATTGAATTTAATAAATGTAATTCTATTTTCTATGTTGCTAAGTATAGTCCAAATTTCCTGCTGTTTGGCTTGGTTTATTCTGGTGTCTCAGCTGGAGCGTGCAACACTTTCTATTTACAGCGCCGTGCAAAGCACTGGGTCCAGACGATGGTGTTGGTGCTTAGGATTCAACTGTACAGATAGGTGTTTTGTTAATAAACATTATTAAACTTATTATTAAGTGAAAAAGGCTGCTGGGAATTGATAGTGTAAGCTTATTTGTGCGTGTGTAACCAACAGTAGGGTATGTGCAGGGAATATGGCAGGTTTATGGTCTTGTTGAGAAGAAGAGTCCTGCTAGAGCCTTGTAACGTGCTGGCTGAGATGTGGTTAGGACTCTTCTTTTCCTCTGTGTTCCAGCATTGCAAGTGTCGCCTTATTCCACAGACTCTGCCTGTTGGTCAGCTTCACCTTCTTTGTGCTATACCGAGTTTAAAGATGTTTTGAATTGAATTTGAAGTTTTCCACTGTGCTCGGCTGAGAATGTGGCTGTGTTTCTGAGATAAATAAGTCACGGGCTAAACAGTCTTTGAAATGAAAATGTTGTTAATCCAGAGTAAGACTAATATGTCCCTGAACAGCACTAACCAGAAGCGTGTACGGATTTTTCAAGTCTAATGAAATGTGCAATTAAATGCATCTTAGAAATACAAACAAGGGATGTGGAGTGCTCAGGAAGTTACATAGATTTGGCCACTAACCAACCTCAGTTAACTTTATAAACCAGGACAACTTTTCAGGATGACTTTCTGTTGCCTGTAACAAGGTGGAATTTTCTGATGCAATATTATCTGCTTTCTTTACACTGCTGTTATGTTTAATGATCTGTGCTTCTTGGTTTGATCTATGTCGTGTAGGTTCTGGTATGAATCTGCTGCAAATCTGGGAAAAGGTGTGGTCAGCGTCCTGCCTTGATGCTTGTGCACCAGGATTAGAAGAGAAACTGGGAAGCCCCGTGCCATCCCATTCAGTCCTGGTATGTGCCAGTCTTGAAGAGTTTTAAAAAAAAGTCATTGGAAGAACTAAGGCTTTGTGCTGAGAGTTCTGCTGATGGTACTTTCTTGGAATATATTTGTGTGTGTGTGTGTGTGTGCATGCATGCACAATTACCTTCAGAGATGCGTGCCAGAGCAGAAATAGATATTTTTGAAAACTGGTAGCTGGTGTCTGTCATAGCTTTTGCCACAGATCACTTTGGGTTCCTGCATGCCCTGGGCTCTGAAAATAAAGGTTTTGGCAGATGCTGCAGTGATAAGAATCACTGGGGTTCTTCTCTCTGGACTTCCCATATGCCCACAACTACGACTGCAAAACTATGCACAGTATTTATTACTGCAGAAACATAACCCAACATCTGTGTTGCTTAACAAGGACCTTGTTTTATACTGTTTGTAGAGTTAATAAGTTAATCTTCCCGAATCATTTGGGATGTTTAGAGCTCCTCAGTTTATGCAGCTTAAAGATGAAATCAAGACCCATGTCTCTTAGAGTAAATAAATTTAGTCTTACTGTCCAGCACAGAAAGAGCTGTTGCTTTAGGTGGTACACATGTAAAACAGGGTAGGTATCTGTCACCTAATCCCTCTCAATTCAGTGCTAGTAAGGTAGCTCACTTGTGATTCCTGTGCTGATCATGTATAATGGAGAGGAACAAATCAAAAGTCTGCATAAATGTCCATGTATTTTTTAAGGATGGTTTTCTTCTCCTGTGTTTTCTCTGTGGCTTAAAAGAATACAGTTCTTGACCCCTACAATAATAGGTGTCATATTTCAACCTTTAATGTTGTGATGTATATTAATGTTGTTTCCTCTTTTGTTTGCATTGAATTTCTAATTTTTATGTATTAATATTCATGCATTCTGTGCAAAATAGATGGGTATGTTTATATTACTTGATGTGAAGAATTCCAGAGTGACCCAGAGCTAAAATGCTGCTATTTACTTCATGTATTTCAAAATCTAATCTCAGGATATTTCTATAAGGTTCTCCGACAAAAAAAAAAAAAAAAAAAAAAAAAAAAGGTTCAAAATCTATGAAATATTCCTGCCTTAAATATACAGAAATGGTTATTGTAGCTGCTCTAGGGTTTTTCAGCTCTGTGCTACAACCAATTGTATCATACACTGCAAGATCATTTTCCATTTTTTAAGCTGTTTTTTCACTCCGTATTTCTTTCCTTAGGGGTCCATTTCTCCGTATTATATTCAGCGTTATGGGTTTAGCCCAGACTGCAAAGTAGTAGCCTTTACAGGAGACAACCCAGGTGAGATGATTAAATGTGTAAGATTCAGTGAATATCATTATGCATGTACTGAAATTCTAGATCAATCTCATTAATTCTCAGATGCTCCCTTATACAGCGAAAGAATATCATGTTTATCAGCATTAATAGCTTTTTCCAACAGCCATCCATCACTGGCTCTTCTGAGGTATAGACATCTTGGATAAGCTGGGTACTGCAAATGAATTCCCTTTAGCCTAGTAATTAGAGGTGACTCTAGGTTTTGGTTTGTCTAAGAGAATAAACTATTTGTAATATGAATTACTTCCATTTTTAACTTAGGAAATGTGAATTCAAACCCTGCTGTTGTATCTTTTGAATCAAAGAGCCTTTCTGTAAGAATGAGAGCTGTCCTTTTGTCAGACTGATATATCCCAGTGTAAGGGAGAGTGTTAATTTAGGAGCAGTTTTTGGAATCCTCATGACTGTTTCAGGGCAGAGCAAAGTCATCTTTCTCAAGACTATGAAAATAAAATACTTATCCATGTAAAAGTAGCATATCCAGGTTTGAATAAAGATGTAGGCTTCATCATGGTATATTTCCCGTGTATATTATGGGACATGATTAAGCTCTGAATTTCTTGAAAGGCAAATTTTTCTTTTAGAAATTCAAGTCCAGTTTAGTCCAATAAATATATGAGTAGTCTGATGCAGGTGAGTGGTGTTGTACTTTAAAGAGTGTTGTTAAGTAGAGTCCACAGTATTTCAAACTTGAACATACAAACCTTCAGAGAATCCTGCAGTTCTGCAGTTGTTTGTTTTGAGTGTTTTGATTAAGTGTTAAAACTCTCACCCAAGCTCTTGGTCCCTTTTTTACAATGTATAGGCCAAGGTTATCATGAACATAATTCCCATTTTTTCTACTTTGAGACAGCGAGTGCAGTGTGCCGTGATGTCCCAAGTAGCATGCTAAAATTGAGTCATACGAGTAACTTTTTCTCTGTTATTCTGCTTTCAGCATCATTGGCAGGGATGAGACTTCAAGAAGGAGATATTGCAGTAAGTCAAAACATTCCTGAAAACTATCTGTATCCCTGAATAAATGGAATACATGAAATGTGAAACGGTAACAAGGACGATAGCTGTAGGTTATCAGTTAAATTAATCTGCTAGTGTTGATTTTCTTTTTATTGCCTTCATTCTTGTTTTATTTCTATCAATCTGCAAGCTGCCTGAAAGATTTTAAGTAAACTGCAACTATTTTTAACTAATGCTCTAGACCCTAAAGCTCAAGTCTCTGTCTGGTATGTATTTCACTGATGTGACAACCTAAAAGTCAGCGCTAGCTTCAATACGAATCCAATTGACTTAATGTGTAATTTAAAAACAATTAGTGGTAATAACAAATGGTTTTAATTTAATTTCTGTATTGCTTTCCGTGCACGTTGTGATAACGCTTCAATTACTTTTTTTTTTTTTTCTCCTTCCAGATTAGCCTCGGCACAAGTGACACATTGTTTCTGTGGATCCAGGAACCGACGCCTGCCTTAGAAGGTCATATCCTCTGCAACCCTGTTGATTCACAAACATTTATGGCACTTTTATGGTAATACCATTTTTTTTGTACATCTAGGATCAATAATATATATATATATTTTGTATTAGTGGTTTATTTCTTTTGCAAAATGATAATGAAAAGAATATTCAGCGCTCCGTATGGTATATGGCAACCTACTGCTGAAACATTTGCATCAGGATTATGGCATGCCCATTGTTCAATGTGGGTAACTGCAGAGTTGTGAAGGATAAATTCTCACGGCGATAAAAAGACAAAATTATTTTTATGTATACATAAGGCCAGTTCGCTGTGAATCGAAGGTAATATATTTAATGTACAGGAATAGCAGTCTTCTGAAATGTAATAATCTGAAATGTCAGAAGCTTGACCGGACTGTGCAACTTCTAGTGGTCCAGAGGGGACATAATGGGGCAGGTGAAGGCTTCCTTTTCATAGACGAGTATAATCAGTGCTGTTCAGGGACATATTAGACTGTGCACGTGGCAAATACTGAGATCTCAGGAAGCCCAGCTGACAGAATGATTCTCCTGGTAGCTTTTGGCTGCTGTGATGTGGGGATGGTTTGGCCTCTCGCCAGCCAAGTAGGAGGAAGGAAGGCCTGAAGCTGCGGGTTGTCCCTCACCAAATCCACATGTTCAACTGAAAAACTTCCAAAGTCAGAGCATTTAGGCAAATATTTACAAGTAATACACAGGTACATTTAGTGTTTAAATACTTGGGATTGCACAGAGCACAATGCAGCAGTTATTGGCAGGAATGGGTAGAGCTGTTCCTTGGGAAGGCCTTCGGAAGTGGACAGCACTTCTGTAACAGGCCTGTTAATTACGAGTGTGCGCATAAAACCCTCTTAAGGACTTAAGAGGGATTATTATTTTTCCCCCTACTTGGACTGTCTCTTATAAGTCGCAGTAGTAATATTGTTTCAATTATTACAAATGATCAGATCTATAAGGTAGAGGCATTTTCCGAAGCGGAGATTTGATGGCATTAGTGATTAACTCAGCCTGTTCCCTGTGGATCCTGAGATTACCTCGTATCACTAACACTACAAAATCAAACTGTAGGTGCTTGTAACTGAAAACTTCAACAGAGCTCAAATCTGCCTTTTAGCTGTGATGTTGAGCCTTACCTGCACAGTGAAAGGATGCTGTAGATGACAGTGGGAACTGTGTTGTGAAGTGGAGCTTAAAAGGGTGATGTCAATTGCAAGTTACTGAGTTTCATAATATGATTTCCCGGCAGTTGGTTATTTTTGAAGCTTTGCATTCAAGTTTTCCTTTTTCCCAATTTTTCTCTATTTCTCACTGCTTGCTGGGTGAAAGAGCTCTATAAACAACCTGTTTGTAAGAGGAGACGCTGAGACATTTTTCTGAATAACCATTCTGCTGCCATTCTTCTGCTCCAGCTTAACACGTGCAGAAGGCCAAATCTTTGTCCTTCAGAACACAGGCTACTTCTGTAGCCATGCAGATGTAAAGAATTTCTGTTCTGCCAGTCTGGCTGGTCCTGCCCTAACGCTGCTCCTTTGGCACCAGTGCCCCTTTACTAATGGAGCAGTGTAATTAATAGGGAACTCGCCTGCTTTAGTAGGAAAAGTGCCTGAACTCCCAGGCAGAATATATGTATAGAAAACTTGAATGCTTTCAGTTGCTGCTACAGAGCATGTTCAATAATTTCCTTGCCCTCTTTTTGGATGTTTTTGTGCCTCTCCTGCTGAGTTGGTGTGATGACTCCCTGTTGGAGAGGATTCAGACTGCTTTCCTTTGGGTCTGAGTCCAGTGCTGCAGTATGCTGCAGGAGCATTATATTCACAGAGGAGACAAAGGAGGAGATGGCACAAAGGGTGCACAGATCGTGCACACTCAACAGATGCATTTTTACAGCATGGCTTACGGGCTCTGGAACAGAACCGTGTAGCTGCGGCTGTGGTGCTTCCCTTTGCCAGATACTGGCATGGATCTAGACCTCCTAAGTTTTATTGGACCCTGAAATCATAAATGATGTAATGCAGCATGGAGACACTCTTGCTCCTCCTTACAGCCATATCAAAACTCATATCATATATGAGTTTTTTTTAGTGCTGTGTCAGAGTACTGCTGGCAGTGCACACGAGTGCTACCTCTGCACCTGCAGCACAAACCGTTTCTCTTGAAAGCAGTTACTAGGTCCAGCTGGGGGATGTCCAAAAGCAGGTGTTTGTCTTTGCTCTTGGGTGCAGCCAGACTCAATGAAGCCCTTGATGGGTGTTGGCACAGTGCAGAAACCCAGCTCCACAGGTCCTGCCTCATGGCCAGCATGATGTGACAGTGCATGGTGTGTCTTCAGGGCTTTGGGCTCCAGGAAACTGCAGTAAGTCAGGCACTGGGCTGCAAATCCTGCACGCGGAGCTCTGAGGAGACGTGTTAGCTGTTCAGAGCTAGCTTGTGTTTGGCATGGCCTGCCAGAATAGATCTGAACCATTCACTCGTTGGAGAGATGTAGAAGAGCATCTCTGCATTGTTTTCCTCAACGTGTCTTGTTGTAGTTGTTTTTTTTTGGTTTCCTTCCTCTGCGTTTCTTTCCATAATGAAGAGATGATTGTATCTGCTTGCCTGGCTGTATTCAGCTGATACAACGAACAGCAGTATTAAGTAAAACAACAAATTGCTTAAAAAACAGTCAAATGATTTGAAAAATGCATGTGGTGTGTTTGTGTGTTTTAGTTTTAAGAATGGCTCTCTGATGAGGGAGAGGATCAGAGATGACTGCGCTTCAGGCTCCTGGGATGAATTCTCCAAAGCCTTATTGTCAACTGTTGCTGGAAACAATGGAAACTTGGGTATGAGCCTTAGCAGGGCTGGGAGTTCCAGGGTTTGTTTGGAGACATAATTTGCTGGGAGTTGCACCTACTTTTACTTGGGTTGTGATAAAGGCCAAGAATTAAGCCAAGCAAGGGAAATTTCTAATCTACATGTATGCTCAGAAATACTCTGTTGGTGGGTAAGTGTCATAAGAGTATTTTTCTTCAGCGTCCACTGAATAAGAAAATTATATTTATGGAGCTCTTTTGATCATTGAAAAGGTGTTAGCATTTTATGGCATCTTATCTACAGAATGTTTAGAACTACTAATTTCTGAAGGAGGCTTTCATGAAAGTATGCTGCTTTTTGCTGAAACTCAAATCAAGTGGTTCAAGTAGCTCCATGCTGTTTCTCTCTGTCTTCAATGGTTTTGCTCTCTGCACATTACTCTAGAATCGTGCTCTGTGCATGTGAACAATGCAGTAATATCAAATCGTACCCAGATGTCCTGCATTTTCCCCAGTGTATGTCACAGAGTCACTTCATCCCTGTTTCCTCCCACGTTATGCTAAGTGAATTAAATAAAATGATGGAAACATTTAAAAAATATTAATAAATCCATGTATTTGAAATTTTACATTTTTCTCCTAAAGCTTGACGTTTCACGGGTGTATTATATAGCTCTGAAATAAGTTATTGAGAGGTGAGCTTAATCAGGATTAAAATTTAACCATTGCAGAGCTGGATTTGAAATCACTGCAGTCATATTAGATCTGAATCAATATGTTAAAATTAATTTCAAAAAAGTAGGATAATTAAGCTATAGAAGAATCCACACCTTAGAAAACTGAATTAAAGATACAGGTTTTTGACAGTGATGTTAGCACCGATTTTGTTTTTAGAAGCTCTGTTACGTTGTCTGTCAAATCCAATTTCTGTGGGGTATTGAAATGGCCAGGCATCTCTTTTCCCTAGAAGACAAATCAATTCAGGTGTTTCAGAAAATGGGAAGATGCTATTCCAAAACCCAGAAGTCAGCCATTTTAGATGATATTTAAAAAAAAACAAAAAACAAAACACACACAAAAAGTTGATGGAAATCTTGTTAGTGATTTCAGGGATACCAGGACACGGGCTTCAAGTCCTAAAATTTGTGTTATTGTATATTCACTCGGATAACTCAGTACCCTGTAAAAACGTGTTTCCTGAAAGTCATCTTCAGTAACTGGTATCCTTGGTTAACTTCTGTGTTCCTTGAAGATACAGCATACATGTAAAAATACAGGAATATCCGAGTTCCTGAGGGAAGCAGAGTGAAGAAGGACCTGGTTAGACACCCTCCCTTTTGACACTTGTTCCCCACACCCGTTATTGTGCAAGAAGATGCCACTGGAAGCTTTGGAGATCTGGAGATGAGTGGAGGCAGCGGGTAGGGTGAGGCTGGGATAACGAGAGTAACAGGGGTAACAAGTAGAGAAAGAAGAGTGGTGAACAGGAGAAGGTCCTGTCACAGCTGGGAGGTCCCTGAGAAAGCTATTAAAACAGCAAGTTTACCTGAGCACCTCATATGCCAGGTGGCAGCAGGTTCAAGAAGGAAATTCTGGGATATAAATTCCCTGGTAGGGCCTGCAGATCTGTAACCCACAGTGTTCCTTGCTGGCAGGCTTTTAGAATGTTTAATCAAAAAGGTTGTGTGTGCTAAAGCACAGTGCTATTTCTGTGGTTTTTTTGAGGGGTAATACTCATAGGGCTGCTAGGGCAGCATAGTCGTCTTCCGAAGATCTGAGTCTTACAGGCTGTGCTGACTGCCCTTAGTTTCTTAGCTATTTTTTTTCACTTTTTCTGTTCTCATTTTTTTTTTTTGTCTCCTTTTTTGAATATCCTTTCTGACCAACTTGCCATCAACACAAAGGAAATCTTTTTCTCACTTTTTGTCTACCTGCCTGCAAAGCGTTACTGTATTTCTTTAGATCTCATCAAAACTATTCAGAGACTGGCTCTGCTTCATGACTCAAAATATCTGATGCTCTCTAATAAACTCATGAAATCTTATCCAGTGCATGAAGTGTTCCACTATTCCTGTACTCTTCTTACTAACTTTCACTTTTTTCATTTTTTTTCTTTCACCCTTGCACATAATTTATTGGAACTATTTCTGAGATGTGTTACATATTATCTTATTACTATATTACTTGCATGTGTGCATGCTTTGGTGGATAAGTGGTTTTTTGTAGACTTGTCTTTTATTATATTATTTGGATTTCTAATGAAGTATTAAAGGCTTTGAGCCAGATATGTTTAAGATCCTCTTTTTTTTTTTTTGTAAACTGAAAGTAATTAAATTTAGTAAGTATCTGGACTGAAATGAATTAAGAAACAAGCTGTGCAGTGTCTCAAATGTCTTTCCAAATATATGACATACATTTATTATCATTTCATCTGTTCTGAAATAAGATTACAACTTTGGGCTAGGAGAAAACATGACACTCTTTAATGTTCCTTGATGCAGGTTTCTACTTTGATGTGATGGAAATTACTCCTGAAGCAGTTGGGATTCACAGATTCAACAGTGACAACCAAAAGGTAGTAATAATCTAGTTAATGTCCAAAAGCTTGAAGGAGTACTCTCAAAGCTCAAAATCTTTGCCATTATCTTTTTTCTTTGAGATGCTTGCTTTTGAATTTCATCGATTGATGCAAGTCCAAGGGATGAGTTACATAAGGTTTGGTTTGTAGCTAGAGAACATCCATAACACAAAGTCTGAACTAGAACTTAAATGTTGTTGGTGTTTTGTTGAAGGAAATATATATATATATATATATATATATATATATATATTTTTACTAGAAAATGTGGATTTAGTAAAGCTAAAGCTATTTTTGAAAAAAGGTTACCAAGCTCTCAATAATCTTAAAGCTAAACTTGCATCACTTAGTCCTTGCCTTCTAAATTTTGGACACAGATAAGAATGTGTTGAAACATTGGGCTGTAGGATTTCGTCTTTTATCTTGCTCTAAATGTGAGTGCAAAGACCTCATTTGGCTGTCCTGCATGTCTTTGGTTAACCTACAGGCCACATGGTGGTAAGTAAGTAAACACAAGCTCAAGTATAACAGGAATTAAAATAAAAATTATGTTATGAAAAGAAAAGTTCTTTTTATGTTTGTATTTTTCTTTTGCGAAATGGGTGTTGTTTAAATGCCTGGCTTTCTGGGTGGCATTGGAACACAACAGATGTTTTTAATCAATCACGACTCCCCGTTGATTAGACCTCACTTAGGTGAACAGAGATTGATACTATCTTGTGTTTGCAGTGTAGCACTGGTCTTTTAAACACTTACTGCTTAAATGAATGCTTAGTCACTTCTTGCTGTATTTGTAGTGCGTGGAAAAACTGAACTTTTTGTGAAATGTTATTTGTAGTGGTTTGTAGTTCAGCATTTTCCTAACTCTTTTGCCTTTCTTCTAGTTAACAGAAGGACAGAAAAATGTTATAGATAGCAATTAATGAAAGGATTGTTCTGTCTGCAGACAGAAATGGATTTAAACTTTTGTGACATTGCTTAATGCATTTGAATTTTATCTACTTGCTTTAATTTAATGTTTTTGAGATACTGATCTTTAAGCAGCTTTTTGTGCCGAGAAATGCCAAGAGTTTACAACTCACCCAGGCACCTCTTCCCATCCATCCGGCATTGATTTCAAGACTGATGGATTTGCCAACAGCTCTGCAGTTATGGGTTGCGTTTGAGTCTTTAGGTGTGCCTTTTGTGTGTGACTGCAGAGCTGGGCCTAGTTGAAAGCTGACTTCAGGGTGAAGACAAGGATAATGAACTATAAATCTGCCTCGTACTTTTAACCTGTCTCCAGCTTGGCATTGTATACTGTGCAAGGTGCTGGTTAACTTAATGTATTCGTTCTTTGATACAGGTTTCAGACTTTCCAAAGGAGGTGGAAATACGAGCCTTGATTGAAGGGCAGTTCATGGCCAAGAGGATTCACGCTGAAAAGCTGGGATATAAAGTCAGTAAGTATGATGAAAAAGCTGCAGAACTAATGGCACTAGAGTTCAAACACAAAGATAGGAGTTCTGACAGTAATGTCAGTATCGTGATTCATGCCCTAACGGATACAGAAAGTGGTATGAATTCTAAACTAGCCTCTTGGAAACATTTTTGACAGTGTGCTGGGGACAAATTTTTGCAGGTGTTAAATTTAGAAGGACCGGTGATTTAACTTTGATTACTTCTTTTCACGTATTCTTGCTATTTCATTGTTACTGAGCTGCATTGTCAATTTTTAAATAAGAGTTTGGATTTTCGATAGCTTGTTAAGTGAAAAGAAGAACAGCCTTCTGCCTGAAGCACAAGACCGTAACTCAGAAAATCTGAAATCTATGTTCGGTTCCTGGACCTGCCATAAAATGGTCACTTACCTCTTTACCACAGTTTTCTGTTAATAAAGCTGAAGCCCTTTCTCTGTCTTGTGATTTAGAAAGTAAGAGATCTTGCTCCCCAGAATTAATAACATAGTTTTTAGCACATTGAAACAGCAAAATAGGCTAGCATTTTACTTAAATAAGTGTGATGTGAAATTCTAGGAAAAAAACAGGAAATTTGGTAAGCTGTTTTGTTGGCATTTTCTGCCAGTATGTCAGCCAGTGGCATCTCAAAAACATTGGATTACCTTTTCTTGATGGCTTTATGAAATCATGTGATTTTACAAAATAAAATGTTGGTCATTTATGTATTTTACCAGCCCATCCTGACCTAATATTTTGAGCAATTTATTTTCTCGAATCTCTTACTTTTATTCATAATCACGAAAGAGAGTGGTTTGTTTGTGAAGAGGGAAGTCCAGGAGCTGCAAGTTAAGAAAATATAGAGACACTGGAACAAATCACAAGGTGTGGCAACACCACCTCATAAATTTACACTGTAAAGATCTTCCTGTTACGTGTTTTCTTATATACTTGAAACAGTATTTAATTGTGGAGGTTATTTATGGAGACAGAGATTCAAATAGATCGTGTTTAAAATAACCATTTATCCTTCATTCCTAGATTCTGCTGTACCAAAAGATTGGCTTATATAGACTAGAAGGCTCATGGCTGAAGAGGATACGTTTGTAATTTTTAAGTGGTCAGGGGTTAGACAAACACCAGAGTAGGAGGAGAATGATTTAAGATACCAGGCAAATCTGACACAGAAATAATTGAATTTACAGATAATTTCTACCCATTTAAGCTTAGTAGAACATGTGAAAACCTAACTAGTTTTAGGATGTGGCTTCATAAGCTTTAGAATTGTCTTTATTTTATTTTTTTTTTAGTGTTGTAGGTATCTGCAGCAAAAAGGAGATGGGTGTGATTGCATTGTGTTCCTGTAGTTTCCTTGGAACCTTGTATGCTTTTGTTTTGTTTCATCCCAAGGGTCTAGCTATTTGGTAACTAACAGATGAGTTGCTTTAAGAAAGAACTGCTGCATGTAGTGTAGGCTGTATACATCTCCCACTTTTCCTTAGTGGTATCATTTAAATGTCATATTCTGTTGTTTGTGTGGTGATGGCAGGCTTACATCTGCATTTGTTGTGTGACAGCTCTGAAAACAGGGTGTGTTCTGAACGTGTTTCAGGGTACGGATGAGCATTGTGGGAATTACTCTGATATTACCAGACTTTCTGTTGTTTAATAGCAGCTCCTTTTCAGGCTGCTTTTTTGTTTTTAATGTGATTTAAAAGCTTATTTATCTTTTGGATGAAAGATACAGTCAGGACCCTTGTGTTTATTCAATTCCTGTTGGGCTTTGTTTATGCGGGCAATTTATTTTTTCCAGAAATCAAGATTTGCATTCAAAAATGTAAGTACAGCAGCATAAACCATTTGTGTGTGTGTTTTTTTTTTTTTTAATGTTTGTTGTTTTCACCAGTAAGAGAATACAGTACTAACTGCTCACAAGACCCAGAAAGTTACATGAGGATACTTATTAAATTGATCAGCCACAGAAGATGGAAGTGACACGGTCAGTCACAGCAAGCAATTCCCTGTGGTATCCCAAGGTTTATATGGTACCATCTCAATAGTGCAAATGAGCCAGAATCATGGCCGAGAATTTCCCTAGCTCTGGTACTGAGGTGCTGGAAAATCCTTTCTGCAGAGTGATGAACCTGCCTCTCAGTTCCTGGGCCAAACGCACTTTGGCTGACTGTGACCTGGAAGGCAGCAGGTAAGCCAGAAAGCCATGTGCGTGGAAGAGAATTCTGTAGAATATATTTCTGTTTGTCAGAGTTCTTGGATATGCACTGTGAACATCAAAAATGTCAGATAATCCCTTAGAATTTATTTTTGGCTAAAGAATGTATTATCTTGCTAGCAGTATTTTAAATCTCCTCGGTCTACCTGGCTCTGCAGGAAGAAGTGCAGTGATGCCAAAATATTATTTCACGTGTAAGGTTTTTCAGCCACTTTGACGTGTCCGGTACATTATAGATCTTTCACAAATTACAAATCTTAGTATAAAGAAAATTAAAACAGCTCTTCAGCTGCTGTGTTTGTGCTCGGCTGTGGGTGTGTGCACAGGCTTCAGTGCATCTCGTGTGCCAGTAGAGGGCAGGGGATTCTGCCTCATGATTTTTTTTTTCTTTCAGGCTGGAATGTGTGTGTCAGCCTTGTTCTGGAAATGGCTCAGAGTCACCAGATAATCCTTGAGAGAAAAGTTAGACCTTACATTAATCGTGATTTAAGGGTTTTAAAAGTGTGTGTCACTTTGCTCTAATTGCTCTAATCTTTCTCAATCAGATTTCAGGGGAAATCATTCAGTAACACCCTGTATCCTGTTTTGCTTAAGGGCTGGATAGAGCGTTGTGATCTAGAAACAAACAAGCAAAGTTTGGTCTGTGCCTGTTGTTTACATCCTCTCATTCAGAGATTCATGCAGATAAGGGGAAGGTTTGCTGTTTTGCCTTTATTTTCCTGGATTTTGATTATATCATAAACACCTTCTGTTTTGTCACTTCCTTCTTCTGCTTACAGCCAGCCCGTTTTGAAAGCTAAGCTCACAACTGGAATTCAGATGCTGACTGTGTAAACATGCTTGGTGCGTGGTTTGGGGACCTATTGTAGTAAGGAACATACCCATCCTTTCTGGTCCAAGCCATGGCAACTTTACAGAGAAATGACAGCATGTGCAGCTCGGTGACACAGGTGATCACAGCAGCTATAAAACTTTCAGTGGCTTAGAGTGATCTGCCAGTATTTGCTTTAATAATCTTCATAACGATCTTTAATAAACTTCAGAGTTGATTCTACTCCTGACCAAGCAGTCCTAAACTTCATGTTGACACTGGCCAGAGAATGTTATGGTGGTCCTTGCTCGCACCCCGTGAAGCTGTCCTGTTGAAGACCAACAAAACATTATTTTTGGGAGCAAAATCTACCCCGCTGGCCACTGGTGGGTGAAGTAAACATTGCCACAGTGTGCGTTGGGTATGCTGAAGGAAGGCAGTACAGAAGCAGATGTTTGGTGGTGTTTGCACAAGCAGCCAATAGATACTGCAATGATGTGCTGGTAGTATAGAAACCTTTGTGTTGATGGCAATCTGAGCAGTATGTGCGTGAATGCTGTGTGCTAGAGCTGTGGAACTGCAGCAGCAATGAATAAATCCTGCCTTGGAGGTAGAAAAATAATCTGGGGCAGGGGTGTGTTTGTGTAGAAGCTGCTAGCTTTGGGCATGGCTCTCAGTGTTCACGTTTGGTACCTCTGTTGGTGGGTTCTTAATACTTTAGGTGCCCGCTGTGCTGTTTGTGTCGTGTTTGTACCTTTAGGAATCTGATGCTGCCACCTAACTATCATCAGCAGGGGGAGATGGATAGAAGGTGCCAAGTTTTACAAGCGAAAGCATTGTCCATAAAATCCCGCGTCTGTGTTTATTATGGAATTTACAGTTTGTTACGTACATAAATCCATCACTTGCAGATAACGTTGGTGCCTTGAATTCTACTGACAGCACTTGGTGCCTGTGTGTTGGCTGGGGTGATGCAGACATGCCTGTGTTTTTGCACTGTTAGAAGAATGAGATGCTTTTTTTTCTTGAAGTGCCATATGTTACTGGTGTTTCGAGTGTGTGAAAATGCATCTTGCTGGTCACGTGTACAATGGGATGCATCCTGACACAAAACAGCAGTCACACAGTGCTAGAAAAATGAGGAAATGTCAGAGCATGCTGGGCCTGACTTTCCAGCAGTCAGAAAATACGCATTCTCACTCCGGAGAGCTCAGTCTAAGATCGCACAAGGGCAAACTCCACGTTCCCCAATTTCCTTTTTTCTTCAGGTGATGTTTTCATCTGATGCTCTTTTCAGCGGGCTGAGGGTAGTAATAACGTGTGCCTCTTTGTCTGCAGGGAGAGCGGTCTAATGGAGCGAGGGGACCTCAGAAAATATCAATTAGTGTAACGTGGAGCTGTTGTGTTTCATTGTTCACCTTGTCAGGTGGAGGCACAGAAGCCCAAAGGTGAGGCGTGAGGCTGTCACTACTCTGCTCCATGATAAGTGGCTCTCGGGTTTGGCAAGGCGAGGTGCCACGGATTTTGGGACCCTCACAGGAATGGCTTCTGTGGTTGTAGTCTCCAATTCTCTTACAAATTACCAGCAGCTTTGGGCTACTTGTTCTATCAGTCTTTGCCTTCACTGCTGACTGTGTTTCTGCTCGAGTTGTAGCAGTGTTTTGGCTGAAATGAGGAACGCGGCGAGTGAAGCCATTTTGTAGTTGCATACAGATTAAATTGATGTTTATGCCCTACGGGATTTAAATTTCGTAGCGAAATCAATACTAAAATGTTGTGTTGGCTTCATGCTTGTCTCTCGATGTTTGCTGCCAAGAGTGCTGATGGGGTTTCAGCAGCACGAGGGTGATGGCTTTCTTAGGGGCCTTTTGCTTCAGCAAGTGAGTGAAAACTGTTTAAAAATAATTAGGGGACAGTGCTCTGGACGGGAGGTTGAAATTCTGTGTTTAAAATAATAGGGAATGGTGGTAATGGTCAGATTGGAACATATATGAATAGTGATGGGGCAGAGTGAACTGCTTAATATGTGGTACAAAGAAAGTATAAACACCCCATGCTGGTGGACATGTACATTTGAGGGAGGAGTGTTGGCTCAAAAAGTACTTTCAGATTCATCAAAGGCAGGATATTCCTCCCAGATAAGTCACTGATACTGCTGCAGAGGATATTTGTATTTTCTGCTGAAACTTCTGGCTGAAAAGAATGCCAGCCTGAGATGGGCAATGCCTTGCCAAGAACTTTATTGCAGCTCCTCTTGTTTCCCACAGAGCATCCGACTTGTGTTGCTGTCCTGCAGCTGAACCTTTAGGCACCATCAAGCAAGGCTTGGTTTTAAGAACCAACAAGCAAGGCTTCATTTTAAGCCAGTGATCTGGAGTGAGAGGTTGGTTAGCTCGTTACCAACTCCCTGACCAAGTCTTTTATAAAAAGGGCTCTTTATTATTGCTTGGCTCAGGAGAGTACAGTATTAGCCTAGCTAGTTTGGAAATAGGTTAGATAAAGTGTCTCTGAAGGAAATGACCTAATGTGCCACAAGGAAGTTGCTTACGTGCTCTAGGCTTTTTCATGTCGTGGCTATTGTCTTGCTTTTAGTTGGTTTTATTGTTGCTATACATATACAGGAAACGCAATGAAGACAGAAAATCCGAAGAGTTAATAAAAACGTTGGAAGGGGCACTATCTGTCTTTCTTCCCTGACACAATGATGAAATGTTGTCATTGTTCGAACAATCACTTTTAATGTTTGGTCAGCAAAAGACCGAGTATTTAAATGGTTCAATTCCTGTACCCTGATGGGGGGAGAGATTGTTTATAACTGTTCCAGTGGATGTACTGGTCAGGCAGTACTCTGAAAAATAGTTAAGCTGTCAGTTGACTGGTTTTGTTAGAGCTTCATGGATCTCTAGAAGCTAGGGATTTGGAGATCAGTTGGGTTATCTAATAAATCACCTTCTATCACTTGTTTTTTGAGGCTGATCTATAGTTCTAAATCCATTTAGATTAGCAAAGGAATGACATGATTGCAGTCCTTAAGTACCTTCTTTGGGAAAGGAAACTTGACAGTATAGGACTCTAGAGCCTTACAGGCAGAAACATTATGGTTCAATAACTGGAAGCTGAAGGTAGGCAAACCTCAAATGACAAGCAAGGTGCGGATTGTTAACAGAGACTGAAATCAAACGATGCAGCAATTGACAGTGGGGTAGTGGATTCTGAAGCTCTGACAGTTTTAAGAACAAGATGGATTTTTTTTCTAAAAATAGGCATCCTGTTTTTAGTAAAGGGATCACTTATGTTATTGAAGGGTGAGTTTGAAGGATCAGAGTTGTTCGTTCCATCTCAGAAATGTGAATCTGTAGGAGATGCAGTTGTTGGGAGGCTCATCTGATTCAGAGCTATCCAAACAATCCTTTGTATTAATCATTTATACCAAATGCTGCTATCACCCTAAGTGATCCCCTGTTTTGATGATCATTCTGCTTGTAAAATCCTACGTTTACCTTTGTTAACACTGAGTCAAATGCTAGATATTTATTATTTTAAATCTCTCTTCCTCTTTAAATCTCTCTCTGTCTTTGTGTTTTCCTTTTTGTTGCTCAAATGTGACAGGCCTGTTAGTGAACTCTAATCAGCTCTTCCAAGCTTCCCTAGACCCTGTCTTTCCTTTTTTTCTGATTTAAGGTGATTCAGCCTCTCTTGCACATCTCACGTTATGCATCAGCTCTGAGCACTAAGTGTCTCGATGCTTTCAGCTGCATCAAACCCACACTCGAGTTTTTCAGCGTTAACAGGGGTTCTACTAGATAAGTCATTCTTTCCCTACCTACTCTATTTGCCTACACGTACGGTGATTTTTTAGCTATGATTGTGTTTGTTGGATGAGGTTAGGCAAGACAGATTTAACCTGCTTTAAAACAGAGTGGAGCCTACGTTTTTAAAACAGCTTTAAGCATCTAAAGCTTTGGTTCCCTTCAGACTGATTTCTGGAGGGCAGTTACTCAATGCTTATTTAAATGATATCAAGGAAGAAAAATACTCCCTACCCCAATTTCTTGTGTAAGTAAAAACCAAATAAAAATTCCCATTTCTTTGGGCAGGTGGAATTTTGCAGTCTACTTGTATATCTAATTCTCTTGAGACATGAAAGGATTAATTTGGGCAGCTTTTCTTTCTTATTTCTGGCAGTGGTTCCTCAGAACCGAGGGTATTCTTTTTCCACCTTTAAACTGTAATGCTTTTTAGCCTGTATATGTTTTGTCTAATCTATGCACGAGAACAGGTATGCATGGTGCACGTGAAGTGACAAGTCTCAGCCCCGGGGCTTTCACAGTGTCGGTTTAGTCCAAGTGTAAAGGGTGACAAAGGATGGGAAGTTCATGAAAATAAGTTTTGAGTGCAGTATTTACTCGTGTCAAAGAGAGAACTTTGAAAGTAGGAGCAGAAAGTTTTTTAGCTTTGCACTTAAAGACTGAGATTTGGAATCAATGACAAAACTGACCCAAAATACAAAAGGTTGGATGTGTGGAAGAATGGGATTATAGCATCCATGGAATTAAATCTACTGCTGATATGGTAGGTGACATGAAATTCCTGTTCCCAGTTTCTGGACAGTGATATAATTTCTCTCTTTGATGTTTGTAAGCCCAGACATGATGGTCTTTTTCAGTGTCCCTTTGCCTCATCAGTGCTATACTTTTCCTAGCTGGAAAATCTAAAGACTAGATAAAAGAGCAAAAAGAAAAAGTTTCCTTGAATCAGAAATTGTCTTTTTCCCGCAACTCTTACGGTGATTGTACAGCATCAGACAGACTTAAAACTAAATCCGGGAGCACCTGCTAAGCATTGTTCATCAGTTACTACCCAAGTAGAGAGTGAGTTTAAAAACAACCTGTTCTCTATCACTAATGTTGGTTTTAAGTATTTTTTTTTTCCATCTGACAGTATTTGAAGCTTAATAAGTTCATATCAAGACATTTCTGGAAGTTGGAAATTTGAAATTGAAAATAGAAGTGTGTGTGTATATATACACACATATATATAAACAGAGGGTGCATTTGTGACGGTTTTATTTTTGGTAGTGTCTCAAAATGATCTTTGAAGTTTTTTAGAGGATAACTGCTGCATATAAATGCACTTGTTAATCTCTATCAGAAGCATTACTGAAGTGAGACTTAACTCTTAGTATTTCACCTCTAGGTGTGCTTATCTCTGCTGATTCTTTTGAAATGCATACTTTTTACAAGTCTCTGGAAGTTTTGATGGAGGAAACTTCAACTCACTCCTGATTGTAGAAATCAGCTAGCATCTTACTGAAATACAAATCTGTGTGCTTTTGTACTTCTCCTTTTGCAGTAACACAAACTGAAAGGAACAGCTGCGTAGGAGTGTGACCGAGCTGAATGCCCTGTCTGGAAAACTCCACTTGAAAGTGCTTGGTATGCACAAACACGTAATAGTGAATTCTTTCTTTTTACATGCCAACAAGATCATGGAAGGTAACGATGCTAAACAATACAGATGTATTATATATGCAGTATTAAACGCAGGTAATATTTTGGACAACAGATTAACTGACCTGAATGTATATTGGACTTCATTAGCCTAAAGTTGGTAGCCAAAGTTTCAGTGTTCTTAGATAAGTCCTCCATGGGTGATAGAAGCTTTCTTCAGGACGTTCTCATGTCCTGTTTTCAATAGATTAAGATTACTCGTTGTTATGTTTCAAGTATAAGCTTTGTTGGTAGAAGGTTTGGGATCATATTTTGACCCTACTAGGCACTGACCAAAGGGCATGTTTCAAAAGACTGCTTCACACCAAAAGGACAGTCAGCAGATGACTTCCTAAGACAAGAACTAAAGCAGAGAGAGAGAGCGTGGCTGAAAAGAGTACGTCGTTTGTCTTCTAGGCAGATTGTGGAGCTGGTGTTTTCCTCTCCATGAAACCTGTAGTTCTGAGGCTTGCTCTTCATAGCATTCATCACTGTGCACCTGGTGATCTGCTACAGAGAGGTACCCATGTGCTGAAGGAAGGCTTCTGAAAGCTCTATTTCAACACATCCTTGACCTCTTCCTCAGTTTTTCCAGGGCTGGGTTACTCAGTTACTCAGTTCCTTCCCTCTCCCTTGCTGGTATCTGCTACCTAACAGGTAAATGGCAATATTTATATGTACATAGCAATTTTCATGTATGCATCTCAAGAAGCGGTAATTATGGAAAGCTGGAGGGCACTCAGCATTGTTGCCAATCAGTGATGTATTTCAGGCCTCTCAATGGCTACTTAAAGCATACAGAATAGCAGAAAATAATGTCATATATTAGCCTGTCTAGTTGCAGCCCTGTAAGTAGCGTTGGAATGAAGGCGGTCACTGGTCACAGAGCTGGAGGGATTTAAAAGGATATTTTTCAAAAGCATTCATCCTCTTCAGTCAAGGTGCTCTTGATCTTTTTCCTCTGTGTTTATTGTGGTCAAAATTGAACTTTTTGTTGTTTTGAAGTAGTTCTAATTATAATGGTAATACAAGTGTACAAGTGGAGAGCTGCTCGAGTAATCTCTTCAAATTAAGTGCACTTCTAGTTAGATGACTTAAGTTTACCTGCAAGTGAACACTTGTGCTTCAGAGAAAGTGATACAAAGCTTTGTATTTCCTACCTAATTTTGTCTGTGAGTGCAAAAGCCTGATACCCACTGAAATGCAGGTGAAAATCTGGAGCCATTGTTTTTGAAGTGTGGCACATTAGAATAAAAAACTGCTGCAGTATCTGTTTGGAAAGGTGGAATTGTCTTTTTAAGTAAATTGGAAGGACTAAGGTTTCTTGTTTATTTTTGCTTTAATCTCCTTTTTTACTTGTGTCTTACAAGTATTAATAAATCCTTTCAACTACAGTCGCTGTTATGAGCTGTAATACAGTCCAGTGCAAGTTTTAAATGTTAGCCAAGCTGTTACGTGCAAGCATAATCACTGCAGGAGTGTTCCTGTTGATATCACTGCTGCCATTTGCATGAATAAAGGTTAATCACGAGAACCAGGAGAGTGCAGGACTATAGACCTAATTTCCAGCACTTCTATATTCTTTGAAAATGAGCCAGGTAGCTCTTCAGAGGCCTTAGCATTTCACCACTTTTTGCTTTAACCAAGGGATTAAGCTGATGTAGTGAGCAGTTCTGGTTTAGAGAGGTCTCGGTTCGACTTCTTGCACTTCCCTCCTCCATGCATCCTTTGTGATGGCACATCCAACCCTCCAAAATCAGCTGCAGATTCCTGGAGACTGTAAGAGCAAAAATACATTTAGGACTCGTTTTCATCAGTAGAATGAAAACACCAAAGTTTCTGTACATATGCTATCTATGTGTTTCTATCTAAATCTATATAGATTTAGATTTTTAAATAGATTTATTTGTTTAAATTTATATAGATTTAGATAGCTGGTAATCTATATAGCTGGTATTATATAAATAACTTTTCCGTACCGTTTAGAGGCTGGGAAGCAGGACTGGATACTTACAGAACTCACCTTTTGGTTACTGTAACTGACGTATTCCTGAAATGAACTCTCTTGTCTGAAAAGCCACTCATGTGCAAGTGACTGCTGCATGTGGCGATGCAGAAAGATGTCTCATAAAACTAGTGTGGCTTGGATAACTCCTGTGCATCTGCTGCTTAGGAGCAGTACCACAAATGTGTGGGCAATGTGATCTAACAGTGTATACCTGAGAACTCCGCATAAAAGGCTCAGAGAACAATTATCTAAGTTGAATGCTGTGTTTTAAAAACAGCTTCATCCATTTTCCTGCCATTTTTGTGCTTTTCCTCTGAATAACTCCAATGTATATTAATTAATTGCTTGAAATAATACCAATAAATCTAACAAGGTTTGTCTAAAGCTTGACTGCACAGAGGAAACTTCATGTTTGTTTCAGCAGTGAGAGACGAAAATCATTTACTGAAAATACTAAGAAAGCTAATATTAATTTAGATGGAACTTAATGGAATCTTTAATGGCTTTTTAAAATTGTTTTATTTTCCTTAGATTTTAATTTGAATTAAATCATTACTATTGTTAAATTAGTTAAACACTAAATTAAGAAATGCAAATGAAGTGAGCCCAAAATCCAATGTGGTTATTGTTTTTATTGATGTATGTAGGCTAGTGGTGTGGAACAAATTCCAATTATATCTGATCTGTTATTTGCAGTACAAGTTCCTGACTCTTCATTAAGTGTAATACATCAGATTAAATGCTTTGCTTGATAAGAGCTAGGAAAATACCAGTATTACAATAAACCTCTTGCTGCTTTTGCCTCTTCGTTTGGCCTGTTAGCACCGTGTATAATGCAGGCTGCAAGGCTTTCTAGCCTGAAGTTTTACAAATCCTGCCCAGCTGTGACCATCAGAGAAATATCAAGGTAAACTTTAGGCAGTGTAGTCACAGGAGGCCCACAAGCAAGGGAGAGTTGCTGAAGGCAACTCCATTACATACACGAGTTCACCTGAATAAATGTTCACTGGCTTCTGCTATGCTAGCTTAAAATATTGGTAGCTAGCGAGGAACACGCCAGTTTCAGATGATTTATCTCCCCGTGTGATTAAAACATCCAAAATAAATGAAGCATATTTTCTAGCACCAGAACTGGATCGTTCTGAGTTGTTCTCTATGCTTTGGTGTGTATTTTTGAAGATGCTGTATCCTAAACTGACAGAAATCAGTAGAAATCTAATTAAGGAAGAGGAAAGTCTGGGTGCCATCCTGGGCTAGTCTGCTTTGTGCACAGGCAGGTTACTCATCTGTATAAAAGTTCCTTTTTCATTTTTAAGCTATTGTTTTCTTCAGAATTCATCCGGAGAGGTGAAATGGAGCCAAGTAGTCAAAGCTGCCCTGCGGCAGTCTCACCTGGAGAGAGTGTCACTTTGCCCAGCTGGGTATGATTTGTGCCTGTGCCCCTGCATCCATCCTGGGTGAGGAAACCATACAAGTGGGATGCTGACAAAGCAGTGGAGATGCTGAAGCTTACAGCTGTTGCTCTGGTTTCCCTATATAGAGAGACTTCTTTTCCCAGTGTATGAGGCAAGCAGCACTATTGGTTTCATTAGCATCCGTGTGAGTCAGGTTGATACATCTTCAGTCGGTGGTTAAGCTGGCTGTCTCTGGAAGGATAATTGTCAGAGGTGATGTGATGGAGGCTTGTGAGGTGTTTACTGTCTCTTGTTCCCTACATCTTGGTGGATGTAGCTGGACTACCTGTATTGTATTACTTGGCTTTGGGAGATGGGATTCCAGTTTCTCTGAGTTCTGGATCAACCTGCATCCAGAGTCATTGAAGATGGTTCTGTGAAGGCACTGAAGGAGGTTGTAATGTTTAGTCACTGGAATGAATGGAAAAACACTTCTTTTTCCCTGCACTGTGATGAAGACCAGCATGCCATGGTGCTGCTTCACACATTTGACTGCTCAATAATTGCTACTGTAGAGTTGGCAAAATGCTTCCTTCCTTTGTTTAAACTTTGCTCTCATACCTATTACTTCACAAATCTTTAGAAGATGGCTCCAGAACATCACCCTCAAGCACTTCTGTCTGTCGGCCTACTTTATCCATCCTCCTCCATTCCCTTAGCCGTTGGGGTCCTCATTCTGTGCCTGGTCTAAAAATGAGATCATTCTAGCTCAAAAACCTGCCATACATCACCCTTTGGAGAGGGTGTTGCCAGCTGTTGAGTGCCCGCTTGCAGTGGTGTAGATGAGGAGTTCCTGGGCTAGGAACAGAGAGCTTTCCCTGGCAGGAGTTGGGCTGTGGTTTTGAGGCTGACAGTGCTTGGGCTTTTCTTCTGGAAGATTTTTGAAAATGCACTTACACAGATGTTTTCGGGTGCTTCTCCCAGATTTGTGAGCCTTTTTACTGTCAGAGGATAACCAGAGTTCCAGAATAATCCTCTGGCCGCCTATCACATAGCCATGGCTGGGTGGTTTCAGGGTGGCTGAAGTAATTTGTAGGCTACGATCCAGCCCAGGCAATCAGGCCCAGTGCAGGTGTATGAATAGTGAGGATAAGTAGTGCTGGATTAGAGTATAAATCTTGATCAGGATTATGCTACAGCAACATAATAGGGCACATTTCTGCTCTACAGAGTCACAGAATATCTTGATTTGGAAGGGATCCTCAAGGATCATCAAGTCCAACTCCTGGCTCCACACAAACCACCCAAAACCAGACCCTGTGTCTGAGAGTGGTGTTTCCCTTTCCCTAACACCCAGCCTGACCCTCCCTTGATTCATGGTGTTCCCTTATATCCTATCTCTGGTCACCAGAGTGAAGGAAATATTAATAGGAAACAAACTAGATAAACAAATTCCCCCATTTCAGATAGCTCAGCTGCAGTCTGTGAGCGGTACTGCCCTTTTACACTCCCAGGGCAGCTCTTACTGCACCGAGGACGAAGCTGTTCTTTGAAATCCAATTCATTGGCCCCTGACTGAGAAGAACTTGCTGCGGGATTTGCTGGGGATTCGCTCACCCCTCTGGAAATTGTGACAGGGCTGGAATGAAATGCGAGCGAGAGGAAGGGCCGTGTAACGGTGCAGGCTCATTTGTTTTCACATGAATGCGTTAGAACAAAATCTCACTTTCATGAATCAGCATTTCCCTTGTCAATAACTTTCAATATTAAACAGTAAGGTGACACCGGGTTTACATAAGAGGAAAGGTAAATTAACTTGTGCAACAAAGGATTCCTGAGGGTAAATTGATAGCTCACATCTTGATTCATGGTTCGGCTACAGAACAGGATGGAATAACTGTTTCCTTCCCACCGTGATTAAAATTGTTTTGTAACCAGGAGAGAAAAAAGGCATGTCCAGACCCTTAGAGGACAGCAGCTCATCCTTTACCAAATCCCACAGTGTACCGAGAAGTGATTCCCTCCTTCCCTTCTGTGTTTTGTGAAAATTATAATGCTCAGTTTGCCAAGATATGGGGCGTCAGGCAGTGTACTCCCCTTCTTGCCTAGGAAGAAAATAGCTGATGTGTCCTTGTGTGCTGAAATGCCATGTTCTTCCGCAGCCGTGCAGTGTTTCCTCCTCTTCCTCCTCACCAAACCCATTTTGTGTGTCTACAAACTAACCTCTCTCTGACCTTCTAGTGCCACTCATACATGAAAACCCCAAGTGCTTCTGCGTGGCAGGTGTACCAGGTGCCTAATACACTGGATTTGGCAAGAAAGAGAAATGTACAAATTTATTAATATTATTAATAATTTTAATAAATAAGCAATGGGAAGTTGTTTTGGAACTTTTTTTTTTAGTGAAAAGTCTGTCTTTAAAACTTCTGTGATTTGCTATGTTTATTTCTTTTTGTTTGTTTATTTAATTACACAGATGTCCTGCTATTCTGATCTTAGAGGCGGAAATTATTTTACCTTAGGACATACTTGGTTTGTATCTATAAGTATCCATATTTTTATATAAATACAAAAATCCAAATATATACACATCCTTGACTTGTCATTTTAGTTGCACTTCTTCCCTCATACACAATAGGGTAAGTCTTCTAGACCCCTCCCACCCCAAAAAAGATTAAAAAACAAAAACAACAACAACAAAAAAAACACATTTTTTTGTAACTGACATTACCAGTTCAGGCAGCCAGTCCCAAACTACTTCCATCCGCTTTAAAAGTCCACAGAAAATGGAGAAGGAAACAAACCCAAGAGAAAACAGACTTTCTGCACATTCAGTAGTGGTGGAAGCTGCAACTGCTTCTTTACTTGCAGGACAGGTTCTGTGCAGACATGAGCAATGAAAATTTCTTTACCCGTCAATCCCAGCTCTAAGTCAAGACAGTATCTTTGGAAGAAAGCGTACACTTTTATTTATGGGCTTTATTTCTAGTTCAACTATTTTTTGTATGTAGATTAAACTGCAAAGATTTTCATCCCATTGTCTTGCTTATGCTAGCGATGCTACTTGTGTTTAGGCATGCTCTGAGGTGGTTTCCTGAGCTCCTAGCTTCAATTTTTCTCTTCCTGCTGAGAGCCAGCAAGAAAACTGAGTCGTATCATTTGTGACCCAGTGCATGCTTAGCAATTCCTTGCAGAAATCCCTTGAACAGGGATGTAGCTTGGGCCAAATTTCTCAGAATTGAGAACTATTAGTGTAGTGACCTCCAGTGTATTAGTAGCTGTGAATATAAACATTGGGAAAGGTCTTATGATATAATGAGAAAAGGCCAAAGAGGTGAGCTGTGCATCACACTACTTCATCCTATCTGCACTTAATCCTGTTTTACACATTCAGCTCTATCTCCAGGATTATCCTCTGATATGATGATGAGAAGCTCATGCCTGTGACTTGAATAAATCACGTAAGTTGCATGTTAAACAGAGGAATGGTCTGTCAGGAGCCTCATCAAATTCAACAAGGAAAAATGTCAAGTCTTGCACCTGGGGCACACGAACTCCCTGCATCGATAAGAGGCTGGGGGAAAAACTGCTGCAAGGAACCTGGGAGGTCTAGCTAAAAAAGAGCCAACAATGCTTCCTTGGAGCAATGAAGGCTGACAGCTTACGGACTGCATCAACATCACAGCTGGCTATCGAGGGAAGTGAGCTACAGTCTTCTGTTCGGCATGTATTATACCACATTTGGAGTACTGCACCCAGTTTTGGGCCGCTAAATACAAGAAATGCATTTTCTTGTATTTTCTTGTAAATATTTTCTTGTAAAACTGGAGCAACCGCAGGAGAGAGGGCGACCGAAGTGGTTGAGGGCTAGAGGGAGCTGTTCTGAGCAGAAAAGGCTGGGAAAGCTGGCGTTGTTCAGCCTGGAGAAGAGAAGTCTTCAGGGAGGCTGAGGTGTGTGGCAGAAGAACGCGTGACAACGGCTGAGGGATTCTAACTGGATATGCAATACAAAATTTTCATAAGGAGGAATAAAAATATAAAGCATTTTATCGCTGGCCTCTTGGTAACTGAAGGTCTTGAAGCCTTGTCTCAGAAATGTAACAAGACACAAGGCTAATTTTATGTTGTTCTCTTTCCAAATCAAGTTGGTGTACTGACCTAGTTCTGTCACTCAGCAGCCACAAGCCAACTGGAGCCCTCCACTGCCACCCCATCTCGTTTTGCCTCATTTGGACAGATAGGGCTAATTACAGTAGGTACTCTCTCCAAATTTTTACAGATTAATTTACAGCTTGATGAACAGAGTCAGTGATGGAGATGCAAGCAAGAAAGTGAGGGCTGCTCTGACCTTGTCACTCAGATGGATGAGGGGACACACTGCTCTTTTCCCAGATGACTCCTGAGCTTTGCAGAAAGTCAGTGACATGTTTAATTACTTCTGACAAATAAAGAATGCTTTCTCTTTTAAGCTTTATTGTGTTTTGCCCTTCATGACGGTGGAAAAAGGCAAAACTGCATCTTGACCAGCCGCCCTTTCAGGAGGATGTGATGGAGTGAAAGTCTGGCAGCTGAAGTGCAAACTTCCAGCTCACATCGACTCTTGGTGCTGTCAGGATTAGAAATGGTTGATGCGAGGAAGTGCTCAGGTACCTGCGAGGTCAATGAAGCTTAAACGCGTGCCTAAATAATGTTCTGTTAAGAGATGTTTTCTCAGCAGTCAAGATGTGGTTTACATGTTCCGTGGCATTTGATAACTCTTGTTACACAGAGGAGATTAATTTGAAATTGCATTAGGATGTGGGAAAAAGGTCAAGATTGTTGCAATCTCCAGAACCATGATAAATATAATAAAGGTTGTGAGACTTGTCATAACTTTTAAAACAAACACATCCAGGGGAGGATGGCTATACCTGGAAATTTAGGCACGGTGCAGTCAAACGTCTGCAAGATTTGAGGCTGCCCTGTTTGTTGACTTATTATTTGTGATGGGGAAAGGAAAAATGTGCGAGGTTTGTTTTCCCAATTAAGAATTCTTTTGGGACCAGCTCTGGTTTGAACTCTTTTTCAGACTCATTCAAAAGGGGCAGAAATTTGAGGGGACGATTTCAAGAATGCTCAACCCTGAAGTGCTTTTGCTTGCTGTGATGAAGGTTAACGAGGCTGTCTTGAGTCAGGCCAAAGGACGAGCAAGACAAGGCTCCTCCTTTGCCTGTCTCTAATACACGGGGAAGGCTACAACAGCTATTAACATCCTCCCAGTCTGCAATTCAGCAACATCCTGAGCCTGAGGTGTGTTTTTAATTATTATTTCACGGTTGTTGACAAACTTTTTCCCATGAACTTCTCTAATGGCTTGTTAAAAGCATGTAGATTTCTGGCACCCATGATATCCTGTAGCACTGAGCTCTTCAGCTGAGCTGTGCATTGTGTGAGAAACCCCTGTTTTTTGTGTTGAACGTCTCACCTGATAATTTCATTTGCTCCTCTGTAGGTTTCTACCATGAGAAACAGCGAATAGTTATTCCCTATTGATCTCCTTGAATGCTGTGCTCTCTTGGCCTCCCCCTGTATCCCCTTTTGCCCTTTCTTTAGGTTTTATTTCCCCCAGGGAACATTTTAACAATTTTACACTTGATTCCTGTGCACCCTTTGCATGGGTACCATCTATCTATTTCTCCTCTTTTATTTATTTTATTTGTTGTTGTGCCTCCCTTGTTGACACCTCATTCTGGGACACGTCTTCAAACACATCCTGAATTAAGAGCTTCTTCATACACTGCTCTTTAATAGTCTGGGTTACTTTATGAGCATTGTAGGCTCTTGTCTGCTGCCTTTATTTTTAATGTGCTCTCTGCTTTTTCTGGTACTCCATTTCATTGAAATAACACTTCTGTTGTGGGTTTTTATCCTATTTATTTATTTTGATTTATTGGCTCTTCCCAGACCAATATACCTAAATACTTCACGGTAACTATTACAAAGGGGTTCCTCAATAGTAACTTTCTGAACCCATGTCTTTTCTTTCTTCTAGGTTTCTTGAGTAATTGTAGTGCATCTAACATCTATACCATAGCGTAAATCATATATACCATGTAGATACATGAGTGTGATGTTTACCCTAAACCATAAAGGGCTAACTGTAATCTCCCAGTGTTCCTGTATTTTCTGTCCAGGGTAGTCTCTCTGCTCCCTTTGTGTTTGTCATCATTCTGGGCAAGTCTTGTTCTATGATCCCAATGTGGGTGTGATATTCAAACCACATGGATTCATCCCATGGATAGCAATCCCAAGCAGGAATTCAGGCTGGGCGATGAGTGGATTCAGAGCTGCCCTGCAGAGAAGGACCCAGGGGTGTTGGTGGATGAAAAACTGAACGTGAGCCAGCAATGTGTGCTTGGCCAGCCAGGTCCTGGGCTGCACCGACAGCAGCGTGGGCAGCAGGGCATGGAGGGGATTGTCCCCCTCTGCTCTGCTCCTGTGAGACCCCACCTGGAGCTGGGGGCCCCAGCAGCAGGAGGACAGGGAGCTGTTGGTGTGAGTCCAGAGGAGGCCACGAGGATGCTCAGAGGCTGGAGCACCTCTGCTGTGGAGCCAGGGTGAGGGAGTTGGGGTTGTTCAGCCTGGAGAGGAGAAGGCTCTGGGGAGACCTCCCAGCGGCCTGCCAGGGCCTAAAGGGGGCTGCAGGAGAGCCAGGGAGGGACTCTTGGGCAGGGGTGTAGGGATACAACAAGGAGAAATGGCTTTAAACTGAAAGATGGGAGATTTAGATTAAATATTAGGAGGAAGTTCTTCACTCAGAGCGTGGTGAGGCCCTGTCCCAGGCTGCCCAGAGGAGCTGTGGCTGCCCCATCCATGGCAGTGCCCAAGGCCAGGCTGGATGGGGCTGGGGGCAGCCTGGGCTGCTGGGAGGGGGCCCTGCCCATGGCAGGGGGTGGCACTGGATGGTCCTTAAGGTCCCTGCCAACCCAGACCATCCCTGTGACTCTGTGATGCTGTTACAAGTTGGTGCAATTAGCTTGCTTGTCTGTTCAGGCTCCAGGTTTTCATTAATGTATAGCAACAATCTCATTGCTGTGCTTTTCTATAGCTTTGCAATATGATTTGTTCTTTTTATTTTACAGCATGGCAATGATTATCTGCCTTTCACTACTCTGCTGCTTCTGTCAATATCCTCATTGAAAACTAAACACTTCGGGTTTTCTATCATATTTTTTAGCTTTCTAGTGTCTGTGTAGCAGCACTTACACAGTTGGCCCAGTAGCTTATTTTCTGTGCTGTGATTAAAATGGAATTACTTTTTTTTGCAGTTTCTTATTCGGATTTATTAATGCCTGTCCTATCTTTTATTTATGGATACAAAGTTAAAATGATTTCAGGCCTAGAAAACGTGTCATGTCCATTTGTGCCAGCCTTACTACGCTTCTTAGTTTAAAGGCTCTCCCGTAACGTTATTAACTGTAAATGCCAGTAGTCTGGTACCAGCTTGATTTAGATGAAACTCATCTCTCCTGTATAAGCAGCCCTTCTGCCAAAAGCTTCTGCAGTTCCTCCTGAATCTAAAATTAACAGTAAAAGCTCACATTTACAAGAGTGAAGTTATGCCAGTGTGGATTTTATTTATTTTTTAAACCGTAACCAAAAAAAATAGACTTCCTTGACAAAAAGCTTTGTTAGGATGGAAAACCTGTTTGCTTTACAGTAAATCCATGAATCCTGAAACTGCAGAGTGGTAGCTGCCAAACAATAGGATTCAGGTGTTGGCTGCGACTTTGAGAGGGCTAAGCTTGTAAAAGATGATTTTGTTCTGCCGTCGACTTGGCACAAGAGAGTCAGGATCCTGAGCAAAGAGAAGCAGGTTAATAAAGGTGGGTGCATGGTGCATGGGTAGGGATTTGGTTGTAGGAATTTGAAAGTTGAAGGCAGTAAGCTAAGCAGCTTAAAATCTTCAGAATAAGAGGGAGTGAAGCTTGTAAGTGCGTCAAGCCGTTTGCTTAGATCTGGAGTAAGGAGCTTAAGTAGCTTATAACACCACAACCTCGGCAGCTCCAGAGGAAGGGACTTACAAGCTGTGCAACAGCTACACTTCAAAGGCCTTACAAGCACCGCTGATGAAGCCTGCAGGGCTTCGAGAGAGCGTGTCAAGTAAATCTGTCCGTCTGCCTCTTTCTCTGCAGTATCCGAGTGCTTCCTTTTCTCTCCTCCTTACATACTTAGGGACAACTCTCCTCCCTGCAATTATCACAATGTTAAATACCAGGCACTTTAAAATCGGAAGTTTTTCAAAATTAATTTAGTCACGTCTTGTCTATATATTCTTCTTTTCCTCACTAGAAAAATAAACTACGAGGCATGCTAGGATGTACAGTTATTTTATAAAGAAATGCTATAGAAAAAAAAAAGAAAAGGATGGAACACCTACAGCCTTTATAGCAGACACATTTGTTTCTTATTAAAATCTTCAGGGCTAGATTATCACAAGGTGAAGTTGCACTGTGTTGCCTTGATCATATCCAATTCCTGTTGAAATCAGGTGGCTTAGCTGGGGTCAAATAGGCTCCCACAAAGCAGAGTTGGCTACCTTCACAAGCTTCTGCTCTACAAAGTAATTGTCATGTCTTCAAAAATTTCTTTACTTACCAGTCAAAAATAAGCCTTCATAATAGTGCTTTCTGGAGTTATTTTATCATCTCAAGTTTGCTCTTCCCTAACTACTGAAGATGCACTTTTAATTACAGGCATGTGACCAGATTTCTGTTTTGCTCCTACTCTCTTCTCCCTGTTCAGTTTCTGTATTTCAAAGTATGTTTTGATGTGCTGTTTAGTATTTCATCTCTACAAACTGGAGCATTTAGTGATGAAAAACAAATATTTGTAAATGAGTATCTCACACTTCAGGCTGATTTTTTTAAAAGTTGTCTTTAGGGTTTTTTAAACTGTTCATGTTATTGACAAGATCCCCCAGGAGCCTTCTCCAGGCTGAAGACTCCCAGCCCTCTCAGCCTTTCCTCAAAGGTTTCATGTTCCAATTCTGGAATCACCTTCATGGCCCTACACTGGACTTGCTCCAGTATGTCCATGTTTCTCTTTTATTACTCATGCCCAGAACAGGACCCAGCACTCCAGAGGTCTCATCTGTGCTGAGCAGTGCTCCCTTGACGTGCTGATACCACTCTTTTACATGCTGATACCACAGGCCTTTTTCTTCCAAGCTGCTCCTGTTGGCCCTTCTCAGTCTTTTGAGGTCCTTTTGATGGCAGCAAAACCCTCTTGTTTATCAACCTTTCCCGTTTTTGGACAGTCTGCAAACTTGCTGAGGGTGTACTCTGTCCCATCATCTAGGGCTGTTAGTGTTGAGCAGTATCAGCTCCAGTATTCACCTCTGGGGTACACCACCATTGAGTCTCCTCCAGCTGGGCTTTGTTCTTCTGATGACCACCTTTGAGTCCAGCAGCTCAGCCAGTTTCCATTCACGTCACTGACCGCTTATCTAGTCTGTACTTGATCAGTTTGTCAGTGAGGATGTTGTGGGAGATGGTGCCAAAAGCCTTCCTGAAGCTGAGGTAAATAACATCCAGTGTTGTTCATCCCCTTTCCCCTCACCCACCAAACCAGTCACCTCACCTCAGAAGGCTATGCTTGCTAATGCCAATAACCTTTTTTAATCATGTTTGGAAATGGTATCCAGGAGGATTTACTTCCATCACATTACAAAGATAGAGGTGAGCCTGAGTGGCCTGCAGTTCCCTTTATCCTCCTCCCCCTGTTGAAGATGGCAACATTTGCTTCCTTCCATTCCCTCAGGAGCCTCCCCCAGTTGCCATGACCTCCAGAGATGATCAAGGCTGGCCTCACAGTGATACCACCAGGCTGCCTAAGCACCGACGGGTGCATCCCACGAGGTCCCATGGCCTTTTATATGTCTATTTAGTTTATTTAAGCATTCCCCAGTATGGTCTTTTCCACTGAGAAGAGGTCTTCCCTCCTCCAGTCTCAGGGACCTGAACACACACCCTAGCAGTAAAAACTGAGGTGAGGAGGGCATCAAGAGCTTTGCTCCTTCATCACCAGGTCCAGTTTGCCGTAGTGTGGCTCAGACCTTGGTCTGTGAGGCTGGGTGAGCGTGTCCCCATGGGCACATCTCCAAAGAGGCAGGCCCGAGGCCCGCTCCAATTTCCCAGACAAGCTTTTCCTGCCCGCGGCTCAGGATCCCAGCCAGCGATTCAATCGCAGGGGAAGTTCAGCTTGGGTGAAAACAAAGACAGCAGCACACGGTTTTTTTCTTTTGTTTTTAATTGCTTCCGCCTCTGTATCTGAAGTATTTTTGAGAAAATACTTCACTTTGCAGGTGTAGCCTTGTGGGCTTTCTTTCATCATCGGTTTTTCTTATCGTTTGTGGCCATTGGAGAGTTGAAAATGCTTTTGGCAGGGGAGTTAGCACAGGTGCCCCGGAGCAACTCCCACTGGGATCATTTCATTCTTTTTACCTAAAGTCCCCTTTTTTGTCAGCTGTTATCTTAGGGTTCATGTCATGTCACGAGCTGTTGTGCTTTGCTGTGCTGTCTGCCAGAGGATTGTGTTTCACTGCAGGCTTTTAGGACTGAAACTTCGGCATGCAAAGTAAATTTATTTATTTTTTGATACTGGAAGGACAATCCAATAAACCATTTTCTTTCTTATTGGAAATTGAAACGATATTGCTTTTTTTTTTTTTTGGATGGAAAGAAGTGTACAGGCTGGATTTTGATGTCTCATTGATTTTAAAGCAAAGCATTGACCGTGGTTTGCAGCGAAAAGGTGGTGTGATATGGGTGCTGCTTTCTCACTCACGAGACATGGCACGCAGCCCTGCTTCACGTAGGTGAATAGTTTTTCTACCCCTAAAATACAAACGATGATAATTCCTGGCTGTTAAGGGCGTTCTGAGGATGAATTGATCATTATCAGATTGGGATTATAAACTAGCTCTGTTGTTATATGGGAAATAAAATTTGGGCCAGAGGTTTCCTTTTTTTTCTTTGTGGTTAATCCTCTGATGGAAAAACTTCCTAAGGACCCTGTACACCAACAGAGGTCTAGTCCAGAGTCACTGATGTTTTCAAGTTCAAATTGAACTTGAACTTGTACCTTGGATGAGATACTTAGATACATGTAAAGGAGAATAAACCAGTTTGGTGCACAGTTCTGGAGGGCAGGAATTGTTGCTTTTGCTTAAAACTTATGTAAGATATGGATGTGGGGTAGTATTTCTATTGTTTATTCTGCAAGGTTATGAAAGGAGCTAGTAGGTGCTAGGCCACGTAGTCTGCCTGGCGAGCACGATGTCTCTGATATGTCAGATCTGACACATGTAGCACACAGGAGGCCAGGGCACATAGGGCACATCATGATGCATTTTGTATTCCTCTCTTCCCAGCCAGCCAACTTTTAAGCTTGAAAAAGACAGGATGAAGAGAGAAGTCTGAGCATACAGTGACCCTAATTAAGGGGCCGCTGTGTTTTTTCATCGTCATACTCATTGCAGTCATACTGACCTTAACAACTAACCCTAATCCTTTCCTCTGTTGTGTTCAGCTATTGCCATGAAAAGTTTTACATGTCCCAAGAGCAGGAGGCTGAGGAAGTATGTGCAATCAGATATGTACCTTTTTGTTTCATAAGGGGTTATGCTTTCAAAATCTGTTTTCAAACTGTCACATAATTAAAAGTACACTTCGGGGGGCTTTTGTGAAGAAACGTGAAAGAGTTGGACATGGAGATGGCAACTGAAATCCCTTTTCTGACTGATAACAGGACTTCGTCTTGAACCTGGATTTGACATAAATCAAGCCAGTGCATTTGCTATTGGGCTTCGAGTCAGCCTGTCTTCTGCTTGGGGCTATTCTACTTATGAAATATTCACTGGTCCAGAGAGACACTGTGACTTTGTATAACTTGATGGTGAAGGAAAATTTGTGGGGTAAAGCAGACCCCTGTTCAGGTTCTGTTCCTGCTCTAAATCAGGTGATTTACATCCTAGGTGAGTGCATGGGCAGTGGGGTGATAATGTTTATTCTTTTTCTGATCTTTCTTCAGTTATTAATTTTCTGTCATGGCCCTGAAAAATTCTTTGATTAGCTGTCATGGTCCAACAAAAAATATCTCACAGAAAAAATCTTGACCAGCTCTCTCAGAACTACTTCGTAAGTTATGAATTATAAAACAAGGGTGCCAATATGTTCTAGGTAATAATGCATGGGTTTTCCCCTTTTATTTAACTAGTCTTTGCTATAGTCAGCATCTCTAGTTAAATCCTTGGCTTGTATGCAGTTGCTGTATTCCTACTTTCTATATGCTGGTACAAGAAGAGTCTAAGACTCCCATGACCAGAGCTTTTTTTTTTTTTCCTTTATTCTTGTGATTTTCCATAATTTAGATAGCTTTACAGTGTGTCTTAGTGGATTTTTAATTTTGCAGAACTTGAATCCGTTTGCTTTTGAAAAATTAACCTGGCCGTGCCCTTGAAAAGTCATTGCATCCATTATTACCTCCACATGTGATAAGTTTAAGAAAATGATTAGCAAAGGTGTCACTCATTTCTGCATGCTGTATATCAGATCGGACTTGCTGTGAAGTAGTGAACCATATTAAAGCTGTGAAATCAGCCCCGTTCTACAGGGACTCCAACCAGCTGCACCAATTTTACTACTTTTTCCCTTGCAGATTCAGGAATGATTGGAATGGAGTTTGACAGTTTATTTACAGATTCACTGTGACTGACAGGATGCCAGAGGGGAAATGTTTGTACTCCCTGAAGGTAGTTTTTGGTAACTAAGGCTAAATATCTGACAGGACTTCTGTTATTGAACAGAGTGTGATCAACAGTTGCATTACTGCAGGATTCAGGGCATCTTTTCGTTTAAAACACAGCTAAAATTACTGAACTAAAGCTAGCATTTGCCCCCATGGAAAGTGCACAACATGCCCACCAGAAGATGTGGGGCATACGTGAATTCAAGCCTTCAGTCCAATCCTGATCTCTCATCTCAGTAACAAATTAGCACCAGGGAAAGAAGATAACAGCTCACGTACCTTCTTTCCTCTTGGTCACTCACTGATTTGCAGACGTAAAATTTGGGAGTTCCATAAATTTTTCAGTATGGGCTTGGCTCTCTTATGTGGAAGATTCAAGTCTCCTAGACAACAGGCCTGTTTCTTTTACATTATGGGCTGCCAAGAGTTCACGGCCTGTGCCTTGAAAACTTACGTCCGTGTGTGATGTTAAGGCTCCTCACAGTCTAACCTCGAAATTAGTAAAATCAAATTCATCTTATTCTTATTATTTGGCTTAAAATTAAGGCAGATAAGACTTCTTTTTCATGACTGTGTTGTGCAGTTTCTTATTGTGACTGGATCCAGTAACCTGTCTAAAGTCTCCTCATGGTGTTTAAAAATCAGGCTAATATGATGATGCTCAGAAAACAGAAACCTTCTGGAAGAAAATGTGTGAACTGTATACTATATAATATACAGTGTATGTGTAGTAATATTATACTCTGTATTCCCAGAACTAGTATTAAACATTTGATCAGGAAAGTATTTTTGTTCATTAATAGCTCTTTGTTCATTTAAGAGGCACAGAAGCTTTTGTACGTTGAAAAGGTTAATTATACTCTGAGTAAAGGTACTTGAATAAATTGTGTGTTTTATGGGTAGCAGAGGTTGAAGGTGGGTAGATCTGTCTAGCGCAGAGAAAAAATATATTTTTATGAGATTGTTAGGTGTTAAGAAGTGCTGCCAACTGGCCAAATGCAATCTGAGTATTCATGAGCAAGAGATGCTGATATATTGCAGGGGACAGAAAATATGCACCTGAGTTCCTATGTCCTTACTTGTGTTTAAGCCAGTCTTACTCACTATGTGTCTCATATCGCAGAGTTTGATAAGGTTAATTTTGTTTGTTTGTTTTGTTTCTATCTGTATTCTTCCCTATATCTTTTGGTTGTAATAAGGCTATGCAGCAAGAAAGAGCCATGCAGCAGAACTGGTGAAAAATAAATGAAAAAAAAGACAAAAAGAGTCTTTTTAAGTCATGACCACGTAGTTTCCACTTCTAATGCTGATATGCCAGGTGTGACTTACACAAGGACCCGAAGACACTGTGTTGTACTCCAGCTCTAAGGAAGATTTCTCGGGATCTGTGGCTATTAGGTCATCCAGCTGTGCCCACTTCCTAGTGAATGGGGTTCTTTTGCTGCTGTCTTTGCTGTGGATACAACAAGGCTGACAGGTGAATTCTTATTTATAATTGTCAAGAATAATTGTCTAATTGTCAAGAATAAAGGACATAGTTCTGGGAACAGACTGGTGACCAGCTCAGGTGCTTCCCCAGTGAATTCTCTTATTAGACAACGTGGCCGTGGTTATTCTGGACCTGTGGCTCTGGCAGTCCTGTCTGCACGGTGACTTTTCTGTAAGGGAAGAGGGATGGGTGTCTGTTCACGCTGTTACCCAAGGAGTCAGGTCAGTTCCCTGGGGAATGCGAGTGGTGCTTAACCTATGCCCACGTCTTGCTACCTTGACTCTTAAAAAGCTTTTCTCACAACAAACTGAACTTTGGCATGCCACGATTTAATATTGCCGGTCTTTGTTCTCTCCACGGAGAAGAGCTTATTCCCCTTCTCCTTGTGGATGCTTTTTTAATCCTGTTTCCACTAGTTTAGTGTTAGCACTGCCTGTTTATAAGCATATGAGTTCTACCTTTAAGGGTGAAGAAAGGTTGCCCAGTGTAATGGAAGGAGGCAGTGATGGTGTAAGGCAGAAATATGGTCCAACAGCCCTGGATCCTGCTTTCCTGCTGTGGGTTTAGTCTAAAACCTTTTAATAGACAAAAGTAGACTTAATGTACTTTTAGTAGACTATAGCTAATGCTGAATATGGATCACAAAATCCTCACCTTTCAGTTCTGGCTGCTGCTGTAAGAAGTTAGGTGTCGGCTCAGCAGCCGCATCCCTGGCAGATGGCATCGCTCCTGCCTTGACCCGTCCATCACGCTGCAGTTACCGTGGCTCAAGTCCATGTGCAGGTTTTCACTCTACAAGCTCTATTAAAAGATACTTTCATGTCTTTTCAGACCCAAGAAAAGCGACCAAAACAGTTAAAGAACAGTCAGCGAGCAGGGGACCTAATACTACAGCTGAATATCTTCGTACGTTGTATTATTTTGTTAAGGAAAGATTAGATACATAGCAGGAGTGGAGTGCTTTGAGATCAGTAAGAGCTGTGAACTGGAATCGCAAGTATTACTGAGACCGTGATTCAGTGCCTAAAGACAAAAGCATAATTACAAGCAGAAGGTCATTTTTCTAAGCAAAGGACAGTTGTAAACTGCATTTACCAGAACAAAAAAATCCGTATTTGTTGCGTTGCGTCATTGAATTATTCATCAAGATCAGACACTTTCTTGTTCAATTTACTTTGTCATTTTCTTCTAGCTTATTCTCAGCAGTTTGGATGAAAATATAGCACAGTGGCACCTGCTTACAAGAGACATTCAATTCACTGGAGGTCTTGATTGGAAAGATTGGTTTTGGTCCAAGCTAAAACCAAATGCTCTTTGTTTTAATGGGATATTCGTGTTTTATGGAAAAATAACAAGAAGTTGTGTTAAAGTATCTCTCAGTTAACCTGTTATTATTTAATGAGGTATTTCAGGACCTTACTATAGAATAAACAGGAATCAGTGATGGATCAGATCCTGCATCTGATACACAGAGCCTCTGTTGAAACAAGTGTTTTCCCAGCAATAAGATTTGATTGCCTAGAAAGGTGCAAACGTCCCTTTTTCAGAAATTGCTTCGTGCCTATAGGTGAAAATAACACTCTATTTAGGGTGCTGTTGGCATGGCTAGCTGGTTTCAAGAGCCTAGTCAGTGTGCTGAAAGGAGTAAATAATAATTACCCTGTTACTTCACAGCCTTTTCTTCTTCTGTAGAAACATATAGAGACACTCAAGCATGTGAGGAGATCAGGATGGGCCCCCATGTGTTCCTCTCGCCACGATCGTTTTCCCTCTTTTGTTGCTTTCCCCCATAATTTCCTTCGTTTGCATATTTTAGTGTTTCATACCGTGGTGCCTGAGTCAATTTGCTTTTGAATAATTAAACAGGTAGATGCCCTTGGAAAGTCATTGCACCCTTTATTGCCGCTTGATGTGTTAAGGGTGAGGAATTGGGAAAAGGCGTCGTGTGTTTTTGGTGACTGCTGTTCGTGTGTCAGGGTTGGATGTAATGCAGATGGGATTTGCAATATGCTGTGTTCAGGTCTACGTGGTGAACCCATCTCAGGTACACAGAGGATGGACCCAGACTGGGGAATAATTTATAGGGTCAGTGGCTGTTGCAGAGACACTGCATGTTTTAGACGGGTCTGGGTTTTTGGAGGCAAAAGAATTTGGCTTCTGCAGAAGAAAACAGAAAGAATTGATCATGAAACCTCTCTGCTGAGTATGGGCTGTGGAGGAGGGGAGAATGGACAGGAGGAATTTTGCAGCCCTGCAATAAAGGTAGCCAGGACTTCTCTGGAGGAGAGGCAGCCAGCTGGGGGTTGGGGTGGGTAATGTGCTCTGGGCTGCTCTGGGGATCATTGGGTTGACAGCAAGGTTTCTGCAAGCACCGGAGGATTCCAGCTTCTCATTTAAATCCTGAGCCTGCAGAACTGGAGTGTAGCTGCACTACAGATGCAGCTCTAATGGGGTTATTGTAGGGTTTTGCTTACACCATGCTGGCCTGGGTAGCTGAGCCACGGATTCTAGGAACAGCATATGCTCACCAGGGTAGGTCAGTGGCAACATGTGCTTTGTTAAATTGCATTTTATTGTACTGTTGTCTGCTGGTTATGCTTTTTTTTTTTTTTTTTTTTTAATTTTATTATTTTAGCGAGTGCTTTTAATTGTCAACATATTTCAGTGTCTTTGGTCACTCCAAATGACATTAAAATATCAGCTTGCTTTCCTTGCTCATTCTCGTTTTACTCTTTTGCAATTAGGGTGTAGTTAGAAATGTGCATCGATTTCCAGGTAGGTGCTTTCCCTAGGAGAGGACATATTTCTGCTTAAATGTTACAAAATAAACCAACACAGTTTGTGTCCTTTAATGTGAAGAGGCAGGTTGTTGGCCATGGCAGCTGCAGGGAGGTGAAATCTCTTTCTGAAGCAGAGAATTCCTTCATACAGCAAAACTTCTGCCCAGTCAAGCTGAAGGAGAAAGGGTAGGCTGGAGCGTGTGGTTGGGTGCTGGAGTTGATTAATGAATGCAGAAATGAAAGGAGAAGGTTATGATGGGGTAGTTTTGGATTCACTGCAATCGATAGGGTTATTGTCAGAGAAAAGGGACTCCACCCATCCATACAGTTGTTGTCTTTGGCATTTGGAAGAGCTTGCCGTAGAATTGCCCAGCTGTGATTCAGGTTCCCTGTGCCAGCACAGTTGATGTGTTCAGCCAAGTCCTAAATGCATCTAGTTTTGGGGGTCCTCAGCAGGAGAAAACTGCAAATAGGGAATCAGTTCATGGAAGAGCAGCCACTAGAATTGAAGAGGTTAGCATGTCAGGAAAGGTTACAGGAATAACACATACCTAAATAGTGGTCATTGGTTAAAAGTACTAAGTGCCTTGGAGATAAAGAACTTCTATAGATTGTAAACATTATCAAAATCCTTCAAACCAGGCTGTGTTAATGATGCAGATCTCAAAACGTGTGATGGCTGAGATTTAAATATGTGTTTTGATATGAATTGTGCGATCACTCATCAAAAGCTTCAGACCTGTTGCTTTTTAAAGGATGTTTTCTTTACCGTCTGAATCAAATATGTCAGCTCTGCAATCTGGGGTGGGTTAATTGAAATGCGGTGAGAGTGCAAAATCTGGATCAGGCACGAGGCTGGCAAACTTCATTCATCCTTTTCTATGAGCAGACCTCTAAAAGTAAGCGCTTAGCTTGAGAAGTGTTGATGAAATTAGTGACATTCTCCATCCTTCTTTACATGGGAAGGATTTGGGCCAGATGGAGTCTGGAGGAACAATTTGAAATATACCATGTCACACTTGATTGGATTGAGCGAATGAATAGCAGATCTTGAGGAACGCCTTATTATAGTATTATTATAGTTACTTTTCACTGCCTGGTGATGGATTTTATCTCACTAGAGCAAAAATCTGGAATTGGCATGCCCAAAATACCCCAAGGTAGGTTTTGCTGTTTCCCTTTTCCTCATAAACTGTTATTTAATTTTAGGTGATTGAATTTGGTGACATTTAGTGCACATTAAAGGGAAGAATTTATAACTCCAGCTAAGGCAAAGTATATTTCAGGCTTGTTCTTTGTGAGCTTTTCTTGCTGTTCTGCCAAGTCCATGTGTACCTCTTCCTGCTAGAAACCTGTGCCACACCATGCCCGAGCTTCTGGTTGGGCTCCTTCCTTAAGGTAAGATAACATCTTAAGAGACCATCAACAGCAAAAATAAATACATGAATCTGTAAGAGCAGCTCCACTGCAGAGTGAGGGGTTGAAGGCACTCGTTGTGTGTGCCTTTGGTTCCTGTTCAGGTGCTCTCTTGATGCCTTTAATTTATATTTACCCCTGGAAACTGTGAAGCAATGTCATGGCAGCTAAGGATGGTTCATCTACTAGGAAAAGCCATCAGGTTGATGTACCCACACCCCACCTAGAGGGGAATGTGATACAGCAGGCACCACAAAACCACCCCTATTTGCCACCAGATCTCCCCATTTCCAGCAGCATGAAGTTTTGGGGGTGTTTGGGAATGGAGTATCGAACGATGCAACCCCTTGGTACAGTGCCCAGCGGTGTACCCTTCCTGGGTCTAATATTTCATTTAAAAGCAATTTGCCTGAATAAAATAAAATATGCATGATGGGTGAACACAGATGAGCTCTGTTAATGTATTCTAATTAACTTGCTAAAAATATTTTAAAATCTTAATAAGCTTAAAGAGAATTTCTGATGATCAGATGCAATGTTAATGAGCAGGGTATAAAAACACAAGAAGGTAACGTGGATCGCTGACTGGCAGTCACAGCGCTGTCTGTGTAGCTGACGTCTTTTTTGTGCGAAAGAAAGCTTTTTGGGTTCAATTTCAGCTTTTGTCTTGGTAGCTAATTTCTCAAGGTCCTTTTCTAAAAAGCTTAATGAACAAAGCATTAAAAAAAAATCACCTGTTTGATTTCGGGTGGAGTGGGGATTTTATTACTTAATTATGCCTTAGAAAAAACATGCTAAGGACACTGATAATAAAGTATCTGTGTTCTTTGTGTGGGGGAGAATGATTCTTTTCCTTTTATATCTGCCATAAATCTCAGCTTGTAGTTCTTGTTCTCTCCAGGCTATTAGGTTTCTGCAGCCTGTATTTCATTCCTTAGCACCTATTGTTGCTTGGCAACTGCATCCGATTTACATGAACCCAGCCCGGGAAGGAACAGCTACCTGGAACCTTTCTGCTCCGAAACCCCTAGAAACGTAGTGCTTCTCCCATTCGCTATGACAATTATTAGGAAATATTAATTGCTCCTCTCTATTCGTCTTCCTATAGCCTTTATTTTTTAGTTAAAGGCAAAAAACCTCTCTGTTCTCTGTTTAGTTCCAGTTCGACAGAGGTCACAAAATTCATTTATAAGTAATCCTCTCGGAAAGAAGGAGGTTTATTAATAACAGAGGAGTTTAGTAGTTTTCAGAGCCTTAGCCGATGCAAGTGGTCCCCAGTGCTGCGTTCTGTCGGTACAGACAGGAGGAGGTTCTGGGCAATGAAGTGACCCACCATAGTCATGTAAGGAAGATTAGTGTTGGTTATTATTATTATTTTTTTTTTTCCTGATAGTAAGTTTTGTATGGTTTATAGGGAGAAAAAGGAGAAACTGTTGCCAACTCACTCTGTTTGCTTCCCTTCTGGGTGTATGAAACCGATAAGCACATTTTCTGTCTTCCTCAGAATACTTGCCTGGTGTTTTGCAAGCAGGTGAACCCCTCTTATTAATTAGTTTTATTCTTCTGAAGTCCTTTATGACCTGTAGGTTACATCTAGTGAGAGGAACAGGAGGTATTAAAGAGAAAAATCAAGAAGCAAATTTCTTCACCAGCACAAAGCAGTCTTACAGGACTAGGAGAATGAGAGGTACAGGCAACATTTGTGAGTACCAAACATGTAAAACTTTTTTTTTTTTTTTAATATCTCGTGAAGAGAGATACAAACACCAAAGTTGCCTTGTTTTGTATTTTCTTTTCTGTTTCTCATCTGGTTTTTCCTTTGCAAAAATAAGATGATGCTTGGACATTGACTCTTTCCTGTTATTTGTAGGCCTTTGTTAATGTCTTTTGATAACTTGTAAAGAAGCAGAGTAGATTTACAATCTCCTAGAGGTCTGGTTTGCAAACCTAGATCTCAAGCTGTTTCTTCACAAAGTTTGTCATGCTTTGGGTTTCTTGAAAATCAAAATACCCTGTAGGATGTTCTTTCCTCTCTTCCCTCAAGTGGCATTCAAGGTCAAGTTGTCGCACCCTGTGCCTTTTAATTATATTCTGTGGCTTTAGGTAATGCTGAACTTGCAGCTGATTATTATTATATTTTCTCCTGTGGACATGTCTTGCTACTGATGCGCAGACTGTGCAGATTAACTAATGCAGAATCGAATGCATTTGTGATCTAAGTAATGAAGGGGCCTTTGTTCTATTCTTGGTTGTTCTACTGATTTTGTGCGACCTTGGGCAGCTCATTTATCTCCTTCCTTGCTTTTCCCATTTTAACCTTCCATGGATGGTGTCATATGTTGATTTGCCAATGGAATTTTTTTAGTTCCCTTAAAAGATTTGCAAGGATGAATATTGCTGTGTGTGAGGACTAATAGATTTTAAAAATGAAGCAATGGTGAGTTTATGCTTCTAAATAACTCAGCAGCACTATACATTGCTGCGTGGTCTCTAAATCCACGTGATGATTACCCATGTCAGAGCTGGGATAGGCATGGGAGGGTATATATTTTGCTCAGGTTCAGGTGTGAGTTTCTTGTGTTGGAATATTTTGAAGAAATACTCAGCTGTGCTGCAATGCTAGCAACAGAGCACGTTGAAGAAAATAATAGTTTTTAGTTAGTAGAAAATGCCTAAGGTAGAGGTGACTTTATTTATTTATTTCTTTTTTAAACCAGTTTCTGGGAACATCTTGCGTGGTCCTGACTGTAGGTGAACATCTCGCCTCCGGTCCAGGGAACTGAGCAGTAGGAATTCTTGCTTTGCATCTCCAGTGTTCCCAGGGGCACTGCTGCATGGATCGGTGCAGAGCCCTCCCAAACTCTGGTGCTTCCTGCAATGGGGACCGAGGATGCCTGCCCTCTTCCCGTGGGACTCTGCACAGCACATCTTCCAGAGCTTCACACCTTCAAAGCTGGCACGTACCCCCAAGAAACCTGGCAGATTTCAAGCCAAAGGTTCTCTGATTAATCAGGAGTTCTTCACAGAATGGTTAAGGTTGAAACTGGATGATCTGTAAAGGTCCATTCCAACCCAAACTGTGCTGTGATTCTGTGGTTGGAAGGCACCTCTGGAGGTCACCTGGTCCAACCCCCCCTCAAGCTGGGCCACCCAGAGCAGGTCGCCCAAGACCACATCGAGGCAGCTTTTAAAGATCACCAAGGATGGAGACTCCACCACCTCTCTGTGCAACCTATTTTATACATTGGAACTTTCCTGCTAAATATTTGGATAGGCAAACTGGCAACATGCAGCATCAGATAATTCTAGGGTAGATGTTTTTAATGCTGTCATTGACTCCGCTCTTTTTTCCTAGCGGTTTCAGTGGTGAAGACGTTTCTGCTAGGTACTGGTAGGGTACCAGCGGCTCTAAGCATCAGCGGTTTGTGGTCTTGGAAATATGCCTTTTAATGAGTAGCAGAACTTAATATACTTAGCTTATCAAAAAAAGAAAGACAAGGTGTAATTTAATTGTGGTCTGTAAGTGCCAAGACATAAAGGGGAAGCCCAGCTCCACAGTAGTGTTTTAATTGGAAGGCTGAGCCCACAAAGATCAACTAGCTATAAGTTTAAAAGATAAAAATCTAAATGATGGGGAAAATATAAATATTTAACTTTAAAGTCTCATTCAGCGTGAAAATAGCCAGTAGTCACAGTAAATTCTCTGTCCCTTTGTGTCTCTCAACTGAGAGTTTCTGTATCTTCTTCGCATTACTGTCCTTGAGTAAATGCGTTGCTGCGTTGGATGGTGGTTGGGTAGGATCATGGTGTTGAAGTTTTGTGACCTCGTTAAAGCAGATGGTCTTTTCTGACCTTTAACATTTTTGGAGCTCTCTGTCGGTAGATTATTAAATAGCTGGATGTAATGGCTAGATTTCAAATACACAGGTTGGGTTTCCTCTAAGTTTTGGTCTCCTCTAAGTTCTGGTTGAAAACATTTTTTGAGAATCAATTAATTTGTCCCATTGGTTCCAGATTTAATGTTTATTTGCTGAAGGACAACAATTCTGAACTGGAGAGGGAACACAGAGGTGTTGCCAAGAGTCTCTGAATAATTAACAGAGGCATGGTGTAAATCAAAGCAGGTGACACTTTGTTGAGCCTTTAATTGAAGCCTTGGCAGCCTTGGCTACTTCATGGATGTTTGGACAACTGCTGAACAGTTTTTGTGCAGATTAGTATTTTTTCCCAACACACTATTTTTGAGTTCCACAGTTCTTACCATATTTAAACTTTGGGTAAAGAAAAGATGAAAACGTTGAGTGTCAAAAAAATAAATAAATCAACTTGATGTAAACCAGTTCTGTTGGTAAGTGAATGCATTTTACCTCACTAATTCATGGTAACTTATTTTTTTCTATAAGGAATTAATTCAGAACCAAGAGTTTATACAAGTCAAAGAGATAGCAAGTATTTATTAAATTACATCTAGTAATAATGTCTTCAGGAGAGGACTTTTCCCCAAGTACATTTTCAGTCTTGACCAAATAGATTTTAAGTGTTTCCTTCTTGTTTGCTTTCTGCCTCTTTCCTTAAAAGCTTCTGCAGGAAGGTTTTCCCAAATTATTCAGCTTGTATCTATGAAAACTTCTGGCCTGAATTGGCTCCTTTTTTTATTTTTTTTTTTAACTGCTTACTGTAAACCCTAGTGCTGAGTTGTGGGTATGTTTTTATATGTTACACTTGGAATTTAGCCCAGGCTTCAAGAAAATATTCCGTCAAATAGAGATCCATGTCTTCAAAAAAATAAAAATCACAGCGAATTGATAAGCAATTGCAGCTCTGAAGTATTTCTACAAGAAGTGCAAATATTCCAGAGGTCTCATAGTGCACTTGTCAATATGTATGCTATAGCACTGTTATGACTATTGATCAGCTTGTTCCCAAATAAGTCTTTAGCGTTCATGAACCAAACTTTTCTTTGCTGCGTAACTCAGATGAAGTCAATGAAGTTGAATTGTCAGTAGGGTTGTATCGTAATTTTTTTCTGGTTCCCTATAGTACGTCTTGGACTATTTGTGTTTTTGGGGTAATTTGCAATGAAGTAAGGTGAGGTTAAAAAGATAATTTTGTACACATTTTTTTCTACGTTGATTTTTCCTGAAATCCATTAAAACGGGGAAGGCTTTTTCCTGTCTGAAGTGAGTTAGATTAAGAAGAATTTCAGAGTTAGGTGATTTGGTGTCTTTAAGTTTCAGGCTGTGAAATACGAAGTTTTGTCTTTATTGAAGCAAGGTCTTAGGAAAGCTGAATTTGGCATCTTCACGAAGAACAATCTCTGCTCTTAGGAGTCAGCATTGTTGCATGAGAACACAAGGCCATCTAGACTACCAGTGGCATATGAATCTTGACTATGGGTAACATTTCTACTCTGTTTTACTTAGGCATGTGCACATCAGCTTATTGTAGTGGTATGATTCTTGCCTTGCAGCAGTGTGATCAAGAAGAATCATGCTTGTTCTTCCCTACATCATTGTAGAGACTTTGTCTATGTAAGTAGCGTAAATGTTGAGGATATTAGCCATATTTGTCACTGCTGCTGAGAAAATCAAGGCTTTTATTTTCTCCTGTTGAATTACAGCTGCTTTGATAGGAGCTGTAGCCATACAGGCTGATGATCAATTCTGTCCTTAAAAGTTATTTTTCTTCCTTGGGCACTGCATTAAAAAAAAAAAAAAAAATAAATTCTGTGCCTGGAAAACTTCTAACATGCAGCTGAGCAATTGAAACCCGCAATGAAATTAGAAGTCTGTTAACGAAATATGAAAAGTTTGCTTATAAGCCAGGAAAAGCTTTTACGAATTACTCTTCTTTTTAGTATTGTAAAGATGGATGAATTTGTTTTATTATTTGGCTTCAAGCTTGTAGTTTTTTCACTGGGGCAGTTGTATGGATCTCTAAATTAAAAAAAAAAAAAAAGTTAAAAATCAGATGTTGTCTAATGTGCTGAAGGCTGTGGCAGTCTGTTTCTTTTGTATTACGAAATGCTTGGAGATGCTAGAAGTAACAGAGCACAATAAGGTAGAGCAGCAAGTGCATTTGGACCCAATCCTAGAAGTCACAGGGACGTAAGGGTCACTTGGTAACCTGTAGCTCGCATAATTTCATATTTAGAAAGGTATAGACAAGAAAAGCCTTTTACCATAGCGGGAGTTCAGTTTCACAGTGCTTATTTGAATAAGAGTGATTAGCACGAGTTTTTGAAGAGTTAATTTGCAAGGAGGAAGATTTTGGAACATTGGCTTTATAAATGGGGCAAAATAATGATGTATTTTTGTTTTGTTTTTCTTGAATGAAAAGCAAGAAAATATATTTTTTAAAATTATAGTGTTTGGAGTTAATCAGAGAAATAAAGGAGGGGCTGACACTTTTCTTGTTGCTTACAAATTGTAAATTGCAGTTATTCGCAATCATGCTTATAGCTGGCGTGGGTTCGTGTGCGTAATCAGCTGCTTTTTGAATGCATGTTCTATTGTTCTGTTTTATTTATGGATTCATTTGTGATGAGAAAGACATTATGAAGTTGTTTGGATGAAGCCTTGGAAATGTCTTTTAGGAGTTTTGAATGTCAGCTAGCGCTTGGAGTTTGGGGTACAAATCAGGGCTGGGCTGGGAAATGTAGAGGAAAAAGTTGAAGGGTTTTCACCCTCAGATTCTGCTTTCTGACTTGGCCATGCATGAGCTAGCAAAATTCAGGACTGACACAGGCACGTTGTTGCTGTCAGCTGAAATACAGCCAGATCCCAAAGCCTTGAGGCCAGAAGTCTTCCCATCGATTTCAGCATCTGGACCTGTTAGCTCTGTGCTCCGACCCCGCTCCTGGTGGAACAGGAGGGTGAATTTCTACCTCCAGCCTCCTTGGTGCTAATCATCGGCACTAACCTGATTGATGTGAGTTTGCTCATCTGATTATTTCTCTTAATAGCTATGGTTGTGTGCCAAGACCATTCGAGGGGATGCTGGGCTGCTCCGGATTGACTCTCCCTGTGCCACTGGTTCCTGTTCCACGTGCTGAATCCATGTGGGCAATTTTCTTTGAGTTTGCACTTTCTAAAACTTTTGTTCTGCTGCTTCCACACCCCCCAACTTTTTGTCTGAACACGATGAAGCTGCTTGCTTTTCTGGGAAGGCATCATCAGCACAGAGCTTCAGTCTTTTGGGGAGCACTGAAACTGCTGTAACACAAACCACTGTAATTTCTCTGTCTTCTCAGTGACAGGTTTTTGTTCCCCTTTGTGCCTTTCCATGAAAGCAATATTTTGACTGAAAACAAGAGCCAGGAGATGAACTTTAACATCATTCAATTCTTCTTGCTGGATCTCTGAAAGGCGGAGTGGGGGTGGCTGTGTGAGCAGTAACACGTTCGGAGGGCTAACATCGCAGTCGTGTTTGGAGCCTTATGCTCCATCTTGCTGTGCAAGTGAACTTCTTTACTTGTCTCTTCTCCCCCTCGCTCTCTCTGCTGCCATGGGAATTATTATTTTAACTGAATTTTGTTAAATTAGTCACCCCATTCCGCAGCAGATAATAGATCTGAGGAAGATGTGCATGATGCAAGATGACACCATGCCCTGTGAACACTTTCTAGACAGGGTTAAAAATCTGTATCGGCGCTCAAAAAATCATAAAATTTTAAGTAGGAAGGAAATAAACTGGTTGGTTAGGTACTATGCAGGGAGCTTTTAATTAAAAGGTGTTTAAACTGATTCAACTGTCAAAGAATTGAATTCATGAATTATGTTTGCTACAGTTGTTGTTATTTTTTTTTGGTAGCACTGTATTTAAGTTCTTTCTGTGCACTGCCGTAGGGGATAGATGGTAGCTCCCGACAGATTCAAACGCAGCTGGCTGAGAACACCACTAGTGATGGATGAACGATGTCTTTGTTAATGCCCCCGTATACATAAATGATGGGCTTTATTTATTTATAAGATGTATCCAATTACACACCTCAGAGCGAATGTCCACCGTTCGGTAAAGCACACAGTATTGGCGTTAAGAAGGCAATCCTGTAATCAGTGATCAATGCCTTTTCCCCAGTCTCAAGGGAGAGATTGAAATGAGGAATAAACCTAAAATTCAGTGAATTCAGATCGATTCTTTTGGGACCTTCTTGTTTGTAATAAAACTCAACCAGTGAAGCTGTTGTCTCTGCTCTGGACACATACAGAGCTGCTGCTGGAGCACTGGGTTCACCTGAGATCTGTCTTCTACGTGCCCTGATGGACCAGTCCCACCAGCACACTGGGTCAGATTCAGTTGTCAGATTGTGATGGCTATGGTTCACTAGGCTGTTGCCTACTGGGATATGTTTTGGTGAAGCAAACCATCCTACTTATTCAAAGTGGAGGAGGACGAATGGTTTTGCCCTTTATGTGCCTTCAGCATAGAATTTATTTATTTTTTTCTGTATCTATGTGTTTTTGTACCCATAAGCTGACCCCATTCAGAACCTGAGATGTCCAACCAACATCAGAAACTTCACTGCATAAACTACATCAGTTTCTTTTATCCAGCAGGTTAGACATTTACTGAAATAATTCTCAGTGTTTAGCTACAAAAGAATTAGTCTGGATTATGATAGGTGTGCAGATAATCAGGGTGTTAAGCACTTCTAGGCTTAAGTTGTTTCCTCTATTGTTAGGTATTTAACTCAACTAGAAGTAGGGTAAATGTAGGTTCATGGGTGATTTCTATAGGATAACTTGTGCAGTGTAATTTTACCCCTATTTTTCTTAGGGAAATGTATTTATATAGAAATATCCTGAGATAGTTATGGCATAAAATGCTAATGGATGCAAAACCTGAATCTTCTGATCTAGCAAGGAGTAGAAGTCTTTTGTCCAGTCCTCACTTCCTAATGCAGATACGTTATCTGTTACAGGAACACTGAAGTCAGCTTGAAGGCACAAGGCAGCCCTTCCTGGCCTATCAGTTACTATGCCAGTGAAAGAAGATGCAGTATCTACTGACAGAACCCCAAAACTTTTGGAAAGTCGTGTAGCGGCAGCCCTAAGGCAGAGAGCTGGCATGCAGGTGGAAGTACCAGAAGCAGCTGAGCTAAGATTTGTTTGCAAAAAAACCAAAGCCAGGCAGAGGTGGTCACTGCCTGGCTTTACCACCAGTGTCTTGTGCACCATCCTTTCCCAATGGGGATACCCCAGAAGTTCACAAAGCCCCTTTCCAGAGGCAGGGGGCAGTAAGCACGCCTCATTCATTGGGTTTGTTTAGTCACTGTGAAGTGTAGCAAACATTTATTTCTAATTCTGTCTTGCTGGCTGTCTTTGAAATGTGGTTTCGTGCTGGATACGGTACTTTGGCAAGAATTTATATTCACAATAAGGTTTTAGCAAGACAGAATTGCAACTACTAGGCAAATCATTCAGAGTTCAGCTTGGTCTCTAGGAACAGAGGCTTACCAGTTATTTTTCACTGGTTTCTGTGCTATTATGTTGTTGTGATAATCTTGGCAGGGATCTGTCACTATGTGTTGGTATAATTGAAACTTGTTTTCCCTGAGGAATCGCTCTGCTGTTTGTTTTATTTGTTTACTGACATTGACAGAGATCCTAATGGCTTTTAAAACCCAATTTGTGCATCTCTGAATATCCTCCAAAGAGGAAAATAAAATTAAATTTATCAGCAAAATAGGGTCCTCCATGCTTTAGCTGGGTCTTAGACTCCACCTGAGAATCTAGTAGTGGGTCGAGAAATGGCATGAGGAACCTTTGTGAGCTCCATCTTCTTTGTTGCTGGTTCTGTCTTCAGAGACCTTGTCATTAAGGTACTTGAAAAGATAAAATGACAAGAAGCCATTTTGAGCCTCAGTAAAAGTTGACCAAGTTTGCTTTCTATGAAATAAATTATCTCTAGCTTTTATTAAAAATGAGGTTAAAATAACATAATAATATCACACTAAAATTTCCCTTTCAGGAGGATGGTGTTATTATTGTCATAGATTAGGATAATTAAATATGTCTTTTTTAAAATATAAAATATTGAAGTATTTATGCATTTATTTAGTGTTAAGCCTTTAAAGAATTTTAGTGAGATATTTGGACTACAGATGCTTATAACACCTTGCTGAATTGTGATTGTGGATAGACGTATGGCTTGTTGCATGTTGTGCCCCAGAGGAGCATGCACACAAATAAATAATGAGGCATTGGACAGAAATTCGAGAACGTGATGAGGAAGGGTGGGTTTCCTTAAAGACTGAAGAATGCAGGGTAATTTTTTTTTTCTCAGTACCTCCAAATCTGTGGGTTTGAATTGGATGAAGATTCAGATCATTTTTTATTTTTGTGGAATTGACTTAGACTATCTCTAATTGCCTTTTGACACACTTCCTTGTCAGTCAAGCACATAGAGATTGCTCAGGTTTCAGTGAATTCTGATTGTGAACGTCACGAGGAGACAAGTTTGGAAAATACTGCTGATTTTAAAGGTTATCTGTCAGCTTGTATATATACAGCTATGAGCCAAACCAATCTGACCTCAAACCAGAGCTGTAGTGTAATAACACTCAGCCTTTCGTATTGGCTATCTCTTTTGCAAATCTCCCAGACTTTGATAGCGCTATAATAATAATAGATCAACAAAATTTATATTGCCTTGTCCAAAGAAGTGTTCTAATGTGGCTTGGAAAGGTGGGTAATTAGTCTTATCTCCTTTTTTACAGAAGGTAGATTAGAGGTACAGAGAGAGAGCCCAGACCGTTTGACTCCCACCACCTCGTTCTCATTGCTTGGTTCAGTAGTGCAAATCTTGACAATATGCAATTTCAGTCTGATCTATGTGTTGTATTGCGTTGCAGTGCCCAGAACAAGGATTTTGGCTACTGGTGGTGCATCCCACAATAAGAAGATATTACAGGTAAGTAGGAAATGAAATCCATTGAACTCAGTGCACAGTTTTATCTGCATTTTTATTTTGGTGTACAGAATTCGAACCACTGCAGCTGCACAGGAAGGTGTGGGTATGAGATTATGAATCTGCTTCAGATCTTTGGGATTTTTCCTCATGTTTAATGCGGAGAGACCATTAGCCCAGTGCTAATTTTGTATTGAAGTTTAATTTTTTTTTATATACTTGACTAGTTTCATGAACGTGTATCTGAAACACTGGTGATTTCCAGATCTCATCACTTAGGTCAAATCAATCAGCAAAGAAATCAAGAAGAGCCTTGCTAAAATACCTGATATTTTTGTAGTTTTTGTCATTAAAGCCAGAGTTGGACCTTAGAATTAAACTGCAGAGGGATTGTGCTGGTTCTGAACACTTAAAAAAACAACCAAACAGAAAAAAACTACCACCACCACCAAAACACCCTGTCCCTATTGTTTTGAGCAGCTGTTACGTATTAGCAGTGTGTCACATATTGTGGGGGAGGCTGTGCTTCTGTATAGTCTCTCTTCCATCTTCCCACCTTCCTCATCTCCTGCTGTTGCTGCACATCCAGCCCTGGTTAAGATCCTCTGTCTCAAGAAGATGTCTTGGGAGCAGAGTATGGTGTGCTCTCTGCTTCTGCACTTTGGCTCTGTCCTGTAGGGACCCTCCTAAGTGATGGAAAGCTTGTTTAATCTCTACAGCTTCTTTAACTGTTGGCCTCCCTTGTGAAATCAGCATTAGAGGAGTGGCGTTGCGTTTAGGGTGGGGGCACTTAGCCACTAACAACAGATCTGGGGAGTTTTTTACTTAGCAGAAGCGAGCACTGAGATTTAGCAAAGCCTCTTGCTGATGGTGAGAGGCCTCTCAGCTAGATTTTGCTGTCGCAGAATTAGACCTCTGGGTTAGGATTCACGTTGTCTGAATCCAGTCATCTGTGATGCGATGTCTGTATGCGGTCTGTCACTGAAAATCCTGTAATAGTCAGGGGAGAGCCAGGCAGTTACAGTGCAAAGAAAACGGTGTTTTAACTTATCAGACGTAGGTGTCTCCCTCCGGGTGAGCCAAAGAGCTTTCTGTACTCCACTGACTGCACTGACAAGCTTCCTTTTGACTAAAGCCTCACACGCTGAGGCTGGAGGTAGGCATCTGCACCACAAAGCACCTGTCTTAGTCTTGGGCTGAGTCCTGGCCCTGAAGTTAGTCAAACACAGGGCGTTTGCTTTCTGTGGATGCTGATCCCTTTCCATCAGCTACAGCAAGTCAGCTGTGCACCACGCTCTTTGCCAATTGCAGTTGTACAAAGTGACTGCCTCCATTCTCCGAAACCCAAGTTGGAATAAATGGAGGTTGAAGAGCGAAGAGCTTGCTTTCTCCTCAGTCATCTAAAATGCATGTTTGTATAACCATGGGGTGTAGAGCTGATTGGGACACAACAGATTTGGCATGTTTTGCCTGTAGATGTCACTTCTCTTCATCTGCTTTGGTTATTTTGCTCAGGAACTTGACATTGGGAAATTAGCTGATGGCTTAATTGCTTAAAACATTGGTCCTTGCTGAAGTAGTTCCACTAAGAGTATGTCAAGGAAGAGATCGAATTAGTAGGGTTTGTTTTGAATTTAGTTTAGTTTGAGTTTGTTTTTAAAGCAGTATTTAGGTGCAAGGGGTTCTCCTTGCTGTGGAATGAAGGCAGAGAGCAGGATGTTTTTATAACATGGGATTTTGAAACAGAGCTGAAAATTGTGGGGGTGAGAGAGTGACTGCTGTGGTGCTTGCTCTTCAAGTGCAACAATGGAGCTGCTTTTAAAACTCATTAGAGGTGTCTTAAAATAATATGATCAATACAGTGTCATCCACTTAATCCAATCACTGGTTAATTGGGTCTTCCTTTTTAATTTAATCAAAACCTCAGAAACCATATCAGTTGCATGAAGAATAACAGCTTTCCCCCTTATCGTGTTCAATTTTGGATAATTTGTTCCAGGGCTACAAAAGAGTATCATTTAATTAATCAACATTCAGTAACTCCTATATTTTACGTAGTAAAGGAGGCAACTTAGGAAAATGTGCTTAAAAAATATAGCCATAGTAGGGCAGCTTTTTTCCACTGTTCTGGGAAGCTTTTTATAACATACCTGGTGCTTGATTAATGACCACATGAAACACAATGAAATATTTTTAACAGTAAAACCTCTAACAGTTTCTTTTAAACCTATTCATGAGAGAGATCGTGGTTTCAAATGACATACTAAATATATGAACTTTGAATCATTTTAATTTGATAATCATGTGGCACAAGATAGTTATTATTTGTAGTATTACAGTACTCGTTAGCATTCAGGATGGAGTAGAGCTGCATTGTGTAAGGCTCTGCAGTTATGCAAAACAAAAGACCTCTGTTGTCCACAGGAATTTACAATTCAAGCATAAGACAAGGAACACCTGTTTGGGATGGAGAGATGAAGCAGCAGATGGGGGATGTGTTGAAACCACGCAGTATTACTGGCCAGCAGGATGGGCAGTGGAAGCAGCACTCTGTGGCCTTTATCAGAGGACTTTTTGATGGATACTGTGATTAATTTTCTACTTGTCCTCTAGCACTGAAGCTCACGTACTGCTCAATGATTGTTTACAACTGAAGTTAGATATATATGAGTGTTAAGTGTATAAGCTCAGGCTCTCAATGAATCCTATTAGCAACAAGTCACTTTTGTTTAAAAGTCCCCAAATAGATGATTTTCTAAGGTTTTGATTTGCAGATTTGACCTAACCTTTCAGAGAAAGAGGCAAAATCCTTTAGAAATGTAATATTCTATTTCTTGTACAGCATATATGAATTGAATTCCTTCCTCACCTTTTATGAAGCCCTGGAGCCCATGGTTGGTGGGGCTGTTAATTCCTGGATTGGGGTTTGCAGATGATGAAACTGAATGGTTTGGATTCTTGGATGCTGGTCTCGTTTCAGACTCTTACATACTGATGTAAATTGGGTGATACACTGTAGCCTTTGGTAAAAGTAATAACCATCACAAGTTAAATCTCAATTCCTACCTGCTTCTTGCGTTGCCTAGCCCGAGGGACACCTGCAGACCTCAGGGTGATGAAACCAGAATGTCTGTTTAATTTGGAATGAATTTATTGGCGGTGTTTTCAGAAAAAAAGTTCTTGAACCTCTTTTGTCCTTACTCAAATTTGTCTTCATTTTTCCTCTTCTGTATCTCTTTTCCTTATATCTACACTGTGGGGGATAGAGCATATATTCATTAAATATGAGATGCCTGGTGTAGATTTCAGCGCAGTGGGTGGAACGGTGCGTGGTGGAGTAACTGTAGTGTCTGTCGGATATCATAGCCAATTCTTTGTCTGTACAATTATCTTTGTATTGCAAAGCAAAGTTGAGAACATGCAGTCTTGCTTTGTCTTCGTAGCTAAGGATCCCACAAGTACAGGAGGATTCCTAGTGCGTGTAAAGCCTGTGTAACCAGCTCCTGTGTCATTTTTCCTGCTAACCGTAATGTGGTGGGAGTGCTGGAGGCAAAGGCGACAAATGTAGACCTTCATATTGCTGTAGCTTTTGTTGTTTCAAAGCTGAGAACTGGGGAGACACAACTGGCTCCTCTTTCCTTCCTTTCCTCTTGGCTCAGTCGTAAACTTGATGGAGGGAAAGAGGAACCAGTTGTGGGTTCCTCAGTGGATGTCTTTGCCCTCATGTAAGCCTTTTGCACAGGTAGATTGTGCAAAATCTATCTAGATAGGTACCAAGGTAGATTGTGGGCTTATGATGGAGGTGATGCTCAAATTTAGAGTCCTCTGAACTTGTAGTAATGAGATTTGGAGAGAAATGGGGCTTCATTTCCTGGCTGCAGTTACATCTCTAGGTCAGATTTACCAATACCCCATTGTGTGACAAGTTCAGTGCCTCTTTCCATGGGTACCCAAATGCTTGGTTGGAGTGTACAGTAGTCATTTGTTTTTCTGTGCAGTGTTAGGGGATTACCTATTGTCTTTCACGGGCATGCTATAACTGAAGCTTTGATACTCCTCAGGTCCTGTCTGATGTGTTCAACGCACCGGTGTACACTATTGATACCGCCAACTCTGCTTGTTTGGGAAGTGCTTACAGAGCAATTCACGGTAAGACTGTAAGGAGATACTTCTGAGCAGCCTGGGCGTTTAATTTCAGCTGGTTAATACTTGGGATTAACATTACTGAAAATAAGGAGAGAATAAAGCTGTGTGGATCTGACTGGAAGGTCACTGAGGTCGAAGGGTATTTCTTTTTTGGTTTAATACACTTGGATCAGGCCCAAGAATAGCATTTGCATTATAATTCAAGTCTGATTCAAGGCTGCTCCTCAACCAGGGAAATAGGGCCTGGAAACTGCTGAGATCGGCAGGGTAGGGTCTAGGAGCTTAATGATTTAAGTTACGATCTCTGTGCCTCTTTTCTGAGGAAGAATACAGCCATCTGAAGATGTCAGCGTACCCTGCTGCCATGGATTGTGGACCAGGCTGTAAACTGGGCTGCTGAAATGGTCAAAACAAAGGATCAATCCAAGCAAATAGGATCCAAGAGGGCAGGGACGACAGGACTAGTAATACTGCGAGCTGAGTAAATGTTATTAAACCTATATATATCTTCCAGCTTTTAAACGTCAAGACATAGGATATACAAGGCATACTGGGCTTCACACTCAAGCTGTGTGCACTTTGTCTTGTAAAAGCGTAAATTGTGGGATATTCTTAGGTTATGCAGTCATTTTGTTCGTTGTACTACATCACTCACTGTAGCACAGCGGTCCAAGTCCCATATTTAAAGGGTTAATGAACTTGTATTTATTAATGCATGGGGTTGTATGTTCAGGGTAGGCCCTCAGCCATTTAAGAGCTCAGTCCCAGACGGGACATTTCATTAAAGTAGTTTTAAAAGTTTCTAATACCTTACTGCTAAATAAGTTGGGGAATGCGGATAAAATTGTAAAGTCCTTGCTTCGACCAACTCAGTTTAGCCTCAGTTTTTCTAATAAGAGGCTTTAGGATTTGGCCCTTAAGAAATGGATAGATTCTGTACAGGTTCATACAAAATCCATGGCATTGCAGCAAGCATGGAGAAGATAACATCAGCCATCAAGAAAAATCAGCCATGTTTTAATTTTAGAAGCCAATTCTGCTGTCACATTAGAGCATCTGAAGACGACATGCTCTCGTGCATCTGAAAGCAGTGCAGCCAAAAGCTTGAGTCAACGTGTTTAACACAAACAGCATGCTCTCCGCTTGATTTCCAGAAAAGACACAAGGGTTCTGTCAGGCAAAGTATGGCAGGACAGTGGAAACACTACTGTTAGGTTATCGGTATGTTTGAGGCCGTAATGGGTACCTTTTTGCACTTTGGGGGCCAAATCTCCAAACTCTTTACTAAAAAATTTGCCTACTGCTTCAGAAGCCACCAGGACCTTCCCTGTTCGTGATGCCACAGGCAAACTCCTTGCCCATGAATACAAGTGAGCTGCAGAGCCGAGCTGTCGTTAAGGTTTTTGCAGTTATTTCATATGTATGGAAGATGTAAATTCCCTCTGCCAGTTGGCATGTGAAATCTTGGGGCTTGCTTGACAGAGCGGTTGAGGGAAGATTTTGGATGCCATGCTGACAGAGGGGCTCCTTCGCTCAGGTACTCTGCCAGCCAAGCCCCCGGGGCATGCTGTGTGTGCTTCTAAATGCCATTTTTGATTGATGCCTTCAGCTGACTCACTGTTGGCCAGGCAAAGGAATTGGGTAAAAGCAAAGACTAGTTAATATAAACGAAATATTGATGACAGGGGCTCCTTAATAACATTACCGTGTACATCTGCAAGCAGGGTTTTCCACAGTTAGCCTGGGGTTCTTAGCAGGTGCAACAAGGAACTCCTGAAATGCTGTGATTCACTTGCAAAGCAAAACTCTATGGTAGAGGGACCCCGCTATTATTCTGCTTTGTTATATATCAATATATTTAATGACTTGTAGCAGGTTTTCTTGACACTGTTTTCACTTCCTTTTTTTTGGGGTCACATTTTGTCCTTGAATCCTTTGCTTCCACGTATTTCCACTGCTGCTTACTGTATTGTTGTAACCATAAATAATTACTGATATTGTTGAGTAGCGTTTCTGCTGCCTGCCTATTCTCCAGGGTACGAATTGAGTGATTGGCAAAAACCTCAATCACAGAGTCCCTACTTCCCACTGCATTGGAATGTAAGATCTTTCGCCATTTATCCTTCAATCCCGAATGCTGACCTGAACAGGGAAGATCAATATAAAGTATTAATTTGCCAGGGAGTCGAGGCACATCCCTCATCTTGCTTTTTGCATTGATCAGGATTGTGATTCTCATTGCAGGACTTGTAGCTGAGACAAATGTGTCCTTGGCTGATGTTGTGAAATTAGCACCGGAGCCTAGATTGGCTGTTACACCAACCACCGGGGCTGAGGAGGTGAGCAAGCCTGGAAATGTCATTTTCCTTTTCATTTCCTGTCTGCTTCAAAATGCAGTCATTAACTAATTTTTTTCTAATACAATAGATTAATTCAAGAATTATTTTGTTGCACAGTTCTTATTGTAAAGATTGATTTTGTCTGGGGAGATGCCTAGTGTTGTAACGATGTAGTAATCTGTGTGATCACTCCATCCAGGTCTGAGATGTGTTTTCCTAACTGGGTGTGATCAGAGAGCAGAATCTGCTTCTTAAAGGACAGAAAAAGTTATAAAATAGGTAGACTTTGGATACAGGTCAGGTTGTAACTGATAATAATTGACAAAACAGTCTTTACTTGCTTGCAGCAAGCAGCATTGAAAAAAAGCACGGTGGGGGTGCTTACTGGAAAACATCAGCAAAATCCTTCCAGTCTGAAAGAGAGGACAGCAATTCTTGTTGCTCCAAGTTGGAACAGCTAATAGCGTGCTAGCCGGGAGGATTTAGTAGTCACAGGTCTTCTTGGGACCTTGCCCACCCTGGGAATTTCAGCGTATCTGAAGGTGAAGCTTGTGCTTCAGAGATAAAGCAAAGCAGTCACTGTTGCTAGCAGCACAGTTCTTGCCCGTATCCCTGCCAAGGAAGGAATTGCAGTCTCAGGCCCTCCAGTACAACCCCGTACCTCTCACTACTGAGTGCCAAAGGCCTTAGTTTACAACAGCTTCTGAAATATAAAGCCAGATAATAAATTAGCAGTAAGATATAGCAAGATTCCTAGAAAATAGGGGTTTAAATTAGAAAGGGTAAGTCTACCTCCGTCTTCAGCTGTGTAGAAACTTTTTAAATCAAGACAGCCTTACGCTCTTCATTTATGAGATTTGGCTGTGCCCTAACTACAGGCAACAAGGTTTTAAAGCTTTTATTTAAACTGGGAAATTAATGATCTGCCAAAAGTACTAACTCCCAGCTACATGTGTAGTGGAGCACCAGATATCATCATGAGTAATAATAGAAATGATCATGCTGCATTGTGCCTGCCAGCATATTATTTAATTATTAACTGAGATGAAGGAGCTCAGTAATCGAATAGAAGTCCCCTTCAGAAATATTAAGACATTGAATAATTTAAACTTGATTGATCTGATCTCATTTACTCAACCTTCCCCCCTCATTTTGAAAGATAAAATAATTAACAGCAGTGGCCTGTGCCGCATGTGTTGCAGCTGAAGGCTCCTGCAGGGGCTTCGGGAGCAGCTCCCTGGTGCCTGGTTCAGCCTCCCGTCGCTGCCTTGTTTCCCCCCAAAACGCTCTCTGCTGAAAAGCTGACAGGCTGCCTCTGGTGGAGGTGGAGAGTGCTCAGAGACCTGCTTTTGACCCCCCAGTGCTGCTTCAGCTAGAAAGCTCAAGGGCAGGGGATACAGCTGTCACTCACAGAGGCCTTGCAAGAGCAGCAAGCACCTTGTGCCCCTGCAGGGGCCAGGCTAACCTAGCTGGAAGGATCAGTGGGGAATTCATTTACCTCTTTCCATTTTACTGTCTGCATAAAATGGCCTGGAAGCTAAAAGAGTTAATTATCTCCCTCTCGATACTTTTCTTCTCCTTTTCCACTTGGTTAAACCTGGCTCTCATAGCACATCTTTTTATTGGTTTTAAATGATGTACAGCAGTGAATTATTGCCCCAATGGATGGGAGTGAATGATAGAGAAGGTAGTGGCCAAACAGCATGCAAAGGAATAACCGCTCCTCTGCTTTAGCTTTGCTTGCCAGCTTCATTCCATTAAAAGCAGCTTCTTGCAATTACGTATTCCACACCATTTTTTTCCTTCCTGTCTTACAATTTTACAGTTGATGGTGGATTCCCTGGCTAGTTTCATGGCTGTGAAACTGCAGAAAGCCAGAGGGCCTGTCAGTAATAGTGTGTTAGCATGAACAGTGCAGTAAAAATTCATAATGTGATGAGTCAGTTTGATTCTGTTTCTTACAGAGCTGCATCTCCCTGTCCCTCCGATTTAATTCTGTTGAGTTTAGAGGCTTTCACTTAAATGACGGTTCTTTTTATAAACTTCAAAGTCATCCCGAGGTTAGGTTCTGTCTCACTGAGGAGCTCTTCTGAAAGAGTCTGGCTAACCAATGTGAAATTGCCTGGACCACTTCCCTACATTTTCTGGACAGCTACAGCTAAATCTTGGCAGTGTGGAGAAAAAACAGTCGTAACACAGCAATCTGGTCTGGTTTTGTCCTTTCTTCCTGGTGGAGGTTGGAGGCAACATGTGCTACATCCTTGGAAGGAGGAAAACCTCCTACAGACAAGAGGTCAAATGCGACAGATTGATGTGGCTTCTTCTTCAGTGCCAAGGCTTATCCGTGCAGTAGGACTTTCCAAGAACCAAAAACGCAAAAAGTGTTTCTTTGATTGCCAAAGGATCCTTTGTAATAATGAGTATGATTTCTTTTGAAAGGAAGAGCAGGACACACAAAACAATTCTTCCAGTTCAGTTAAGCTGATGAACAGAGTCACGAGATGAGAAGTAGAGAGCTTGTGATGTGTGGTGAGATAGTAGTGGAAACCGAGGTCCCAGAAGTTGCAACTTGTCTGGTAAAAATGTCAATTTTTCCTGTGGAAGAGACTATTCCAAAGAGGATAAGTTCCTTTCTGTGGCTGACCCTAAGCCTCTTAGCTGAACACAATTTCACAGAATATTTGTAGAGCGTGGGGGCCCATCACTACCTTGAGCTTATTTATAATTCTGTAGATACCCAAACAGGTCATAAAGAATTCTGGTGGTAAGCACTGTGCCAAAAATCTTTGATCATGACTCAACCAGGCTAGCTGAAGTCAGCTATCTGTAGGTTAACCTGATGAATTCCTTTCCCTATTTTCAGAACAACAAAAATAAGTCATCTCACCTCTTTGGAGCCGTCTCATCCCCCAAGGAAAAAAATTAATCAGAACCCACGAAGCATGACAGAAATAACCAGGAGATTCTAGAGCAATAAATATATATTAAAGGACAAAAAGAATCTATTATTATGGCATCAGAATTCAGCTCTGTTTCAGTAATCTATTAAAACAGAGGTGTTTAACTTGTTGCTTAATTAACAGAAAAGCTTGAGAAGGAACATGGTTATCTGGAGTTGATTGCTTGTGTTGATACAAACCATGTCCCTGTGACATAGCACCAGATTTATTGTAATACTGTGTAGGGTTTTGCAGGGGGAAGGCATGGTGCAGTTCACTACCTCTGGATATGTATTTTGATTGCATTATTGACTGTACTGAGATGTATTAATTCTGCAAAAATTCAAGGAGGAAAAACGTGGGAAAACATGGTTTTCTTGACTTTGGTGAACTGCCTTGTAAGCATGTGTATTTATGGAAGTGACCCTGTTACCCAGGAAAGTTATAACGACCTATTTATTGATTTGAAGTAACGATATTTTTTGTTGAGTTAGATTTTGGAGGGGGATGGTTATTTTCTAGGATTGGTGTCGGTTGGTAATTTAGTGCAAAGTAGGTAATAATAATACAGCTATGGAAATATGATAATAGGCATCGATGGAAGTTTGATTAAAGTGATTTGTGAAGCCAATAAATTTTGTAACCTGTTAAACTGATTCAGATATGCTTATGGAATGAATACATGGAGTAGATAAAGAGACTGGGGTGTGGTTCCTTGGAGTTGTCTTCGGGGTATTTCTAGACACTGTCATATCCATTCTGCTTTAAGCATATTCATTCTGTGTTAAAAAAGGTGAACAACTGCCATGATTTTAAAAATAAAATATCTGTCTCTCTTGATTTTTTTAAGCAAATCTCTGATGCTGAAGTAATTTGAATGTGGTTGAAATAAAAAAAAAAAAAAAAAAAAAGAACCTATCAAAAGTAGCAAGTGTTTGCAAGGGACTGATTGATTTTAATCTATTCAGGGTAGATTAAATGTACTTGGGTAGATTAAAATTAGATAATCATCAGCATCATCTTTGTAATTTGTAAATTTTGAATTGCTCCAATCATTGGCTAACACAGCATTGCAGGAGACAGAAGGATCCGTGAGGATTGTCACTTGTAATAATTTGTAGCTGGTTTTGCTTGTAGAGGGACAAAGTCCCATTTTCCTCGGCGTTGCATGAGGAAATAGTAACAGCTGTGTTAAGTTTATAGGCTAGTACTATGGTGAGATAAAATACGAGGATGACATACTTGATTTGGACTAGAGAGCAAGATACATTTATTTGAACGTATTTCCCAGGAAAGACAGGTCAAGTTTTTCCTCTGTTATAAGGTAATACGTGTCATTACCATTTTCTTATTTATTTGTGGGATTGTCGGAGTGTGGCCAAGTTGTCCCAGGAGTGAAGTTTAGGGTTTGTAAATGAAGCCATCGGAGTATTGCTAATGTTGCAGAGTAGGCTATAGAGATAAGCAGGAGAAAAGGCCATAATATAGCAAGGACAATTAAATTATGGACAATAATAAGGTTCATGTTGTGATACATGTAATTACTTTCGTTAAATATCATGCTCTGATATATTAGGTTTGAAGCTATGACAGAGAGGGAATTTATGTACTTGAGTTTTTATGCATCATTGAGAGTTCTTTATTCCCTTTGGACCTCAATTAGAAAAATAAATCTATATAATTGCCTCAGGAAAAAGGGTCCTGGAATCGCTTAGGAGGAGTTGCCTGAGGTTCTGCAGAGGCAGTTCAGTCGTGGCAGATGTGGAGACGCATCTTTCACAAGCGTAGCTGGCTGCATGCTCAGGCCAGGTTCTCAGCTGATGCTTTGGCATTTCTTGTGTGTACTTCATGGGAGCAGTGCTGCTTCGGCCCCAAACGTCATCTGCTGTAAGGTTGGCATGAAAAGCACAGCTTATGAAAAGCTTGAAGCACTGCTGCCCTTACCAGCCATGAGGTATTGCAGCCAAATTCCCTAATGAAGAGGAATTTAAAACTTTGTGTTAGCCCTTTGAACTGTGCTGCTGTTATTTTTCTCCTTTTTTTCCCTCTAACCCCAATTGAAAATAAATAGAGTACAAGAAATCGTCTTGAATTTAGTTGTTGTTTGCATTTTTTCAGAGGGTACACAATGCAACGTTCATTTACACTAACGGCTGGGAAGGTTATTGCAAATGCCTGAATTTTGTCAATTAGCAGGCTAAGTGCTTAAGTCCAATAAACAGGAAAAGGAACTGTTATCAGTAAACATGGTTGTTCCTTTATTTTGACACATTTTAATTTAGAGTGATGTATTAACAATAATACTTCCCAGCCTTCCAGTGAATGTGCTGTTGTATATTTTGTAAAAACACTGCTGGGTAAGTAATAAGGAGCCTCCTTTCTTAGCAGCTGAGCACACTTGCCAATGCAGCTCTGTGGTGCTGAATCCTTGTTGAGAAACACTGAGGGCTTTCCAAATTTACAGAACAGCAAAGTAAGAAATAGCGAAGCTTGATTATAAACGCTTCAGTGGTTAAAAGAGCTGGTTTTGTCTGATATGCTGTTATTCCTGGTATAGCTGTGGTTGCCTGCTCAGTATTTTGTTTACTGTGATGTGTGCGTTCAGCAGAAATGGGAGCAATAACATTCTTCAGACACATGAAAATAATATGTGTATGGACTTCACTGAACACCCAAGGTCCCCGTGTAGTCAGTTAAAAATGTCATGCTGAGTCATGTGGCATTTAACAATAGCATTGTTTTCATTTGCTAGCTCCTTAGTCTGCATAAACCTCTACAGGCCTCAACATCACTGTCCTGTAGAGAAGAGGAGCTGGGGCACGTGCATGTTAAATGACTTGCCCAAGGCCACTGAGTTAGCCTGTTGCCGAGGAAGGAGGGAGTAGATTTCTCTATTTTAATCTCATTTTAATCTATTTTAATTGTAAGTTTAAGGCATTGTAAGACTATTAATTACTGTGAGATGGATTGAAAAAACTGTCCTGAAGAGGTCACGGCTAAACAACAGTGCTTGCTTGCTGTAGGTGCTTCTTCTCTTCTTCCCCTTGATATATTTAATCTGTTGAAGAAATGTACTTCACCTGCTGCACCATGGTGTTGGTGAAAGGGAGGAGTTGTTCAAACAGGCTCCTGCTGCAGAATGTGTCCATTAGGTCGCTCTCACCTGCCCTAGAGGAAGGTGGAAGTGGGACTGAAGCAGTGCCTCCAGGTTTCACCCAGCAGACTGACACTACCCTTTGGGAAGAGGAAAGCGAGCACTGCATATTTTGCCATCAACCGAACCACAAGAATAAAACACTCCGCTTCTTTATTTCTTAGATGAGAAAAATCTGCCAACGCTTCATTTTTTTTTCTTTCATCTGAGAAAGTGACTGGTGCAAATATGAGGCCAGTGCAGGACTGTGCATAAAACTCCGCAAGAACAGCGCTCTCTTTTCCTGCAGCCTCACAGTTTGCACTCAGAACGTCTCCCTCCTGAATTTTTCATGCAGCTACAGTTGTTGGTTGTGGCTCTTATGTGGAAGAGGATAACATGCCTTTAAATGCTGGATCTCACTTATTGATGAGAGCAGTAATTCAGTTTACTGGGTATGATTCATTGTGGCTCTGTAACCTCTCTGATCCCGGAGCCAGGAGCGAGACTGCCCTGATTATGTATAGCATCAGTGCAGAGGGCTTGTAGACCAGACTGGCGGCCCATAGGATTCAGTGCAGCAGGGATCTGACCTTATGGCATCCTCCTAAGGACTGTTCGAGCCTGTACCAGAGCCTACACCGGCTCCTGGCTGTCCCTTCTTTGCGCTAAGGCCAGCGAATAAGGGATGCTGTCCTGGTGTGGCATGTCAAATTACTTTTTTTATTAGACAGACAGTTAAAAGTGGGTACAGGAGCTAACGAAGCGGTTTATTTCTCAGATCTGGAGGTATAATGTAAGGTTGGAGCAGTAGGGCTACAGTAGGGCTAGGATCTTGGCCATATCCAAAAGCCTGAGACATTCAGTCTGGGTTTTTGAGTACATTGATTCTTGCTTGTACTTTTCATAGCTGGAACAATTCTGGATCTAAAAATTCCTGGTGGATTGCAGCTAAGGAAATAGGGGAAAGCTACTGGTATGCTCGGTGTGGTTGTGGAAAGGAGCTGGGTCTTCGTTTGTGCCCTGGGATTGCATGGCAAGGAGCCAGGCCGTGAGCACATCGTAGATGGGAAGGGCTGTGGGTGTTGGAAGGCGTGAGGGAGAGGAAAAGCTAAAGGAGGTAAGGAAGTACAAGAGGGGTGGGAGAGGGAGTGGGAAATGTACTTTAGAAAGCCCCAGTCAGCACATTGGCCAAGGAGGACCTTTTTGCAGTGGTATTTCAGTGTGCTGGGGGTGGCGGCGTGCCTATTAGCAAGGCAGAGGAGGAGGGGACAGAGGCAGCGATCCGTCCCGAGGGAGGGAGGCAAGGACGGAGTTCTGCTTGGGTGGTCAGGACAGCTATAACTGGGGGGGCACGCCAGGCTCGGAGAGGTGACTTTATCAGAGCTGCTTCCTCTGGAAGCAATGACTTCTGCTTATAGCAAGAACGCAATCACAATAAGAACAACCTGCACGTGTCATAAAATTAAGCTATAAAGGAGATGGTAAAAAGGACAGTGACATTTGAAGACGGAAGACGCTGCAGTGTTTTCTTCAGTAAATTGGGGGAAAAAAAACTTGAAACCTCCAGGTGCCTATGAAGATGCTACATTTCTCAGGTCCGAAGGTATTTTTAACTGCCGTGTGATTTAAACATCTGATTTTTCAAATTAGACGTATTTGTTTCTTTTTCCCTTTTAGCTCTATCGTCCACTTCTGAAAAGATATGCGGAGCTTGAACAGAAGGTGATCTACAACCCAACCTCTTGTCCTGTGAAATAATAAGCAAACAAAATATACACATTGGCTGTGGTGGACTCCCAAGGAGATCAAAAGAGATTTGCTCAGAATTTACTGGAGTTGTTTAAATCATTTTTTCCTCATTGTAGATGAATAATTTGTAAATGGCCGAGTTGGAATGTGTTGATGGAAAAAGTTACATTGTGATCGAAACCCTAATTAAAAAAATATCTTATTGTTCTCTGTGTGTGACTCCCAATTTTTCCTGAGTGCTTTTCAGAGGGTGCTTGCTGTTTTGGAATAGCTGGCTGACCAAGTCACGTCCATTGTGTATACGAATCACTCCACCCATCTCCATCAGCTTTGATTCCATGTGTTCAGTGTGCTGGACTCTCTCTGTACCCATCTAGTGCAGTATCTTAATTCCACAACCTCTTCCACCTACATAACTTATCTATATTTATGTCTATGCCCACATAACACCAACAGAAAGCTGAAGCATACTCCATCCCATTTTCCTTCAGTACATAGGGGATGTGTTCTGTGAAGGCTGATTAAAGCTTTTGTCCACTCCCTGGGATCCTCAGAGATGGGGAATTCTTGTTACCTCATGAAAATCCACCGTGTGATGGAACATGACGTGACTGGGTTTTAGAAATCAGAAATTGCAGAGGCATCTGTAGATGCATTGTATTTACCCTGTGTGATGCCCACATAGCTGCACGAAGTTTTATCTGACAACAGCTTTGAAAAGATGAAAATAAGGGTCAGATGTGGAAAGTTTTAGATGCTTTCTCTCTGTTTCATGAAGAGTCGGTTTCATCTGCGTAATTGTTTGCTGTTTTCCTTTCCTCCTTCAGGTGTCATGGCCATGAAGTTCTTTGTTTCATGCTGAGTGTGTGTGCAGAAGAAACAGGCCAGGAAGGTCAATGTTTTGTTTGTTTTTTATACCACCAGGATGCCATTTTTCTTTCTTGGAAATGCTGAGCAGAATGCTGAGCTGTCTTGCTCTGATGCTACTCTTCCACTTCAAGTGTTCCAGTCCCGATTAAGTAGGTGCTAGTTGAGGAAAATCTCAGAGAAAATACAGATCTTTCTACAGAGATGTGTGGAAGTCACAGAATTCGAGTGAACATCCTAAATCACCCTCTGCAAGTGGGAACACCTTATTGCACCCTTGTACAGTGCCAATATTTTTCCCTTAGGATAAAATTTCTTCTGGGAATAAAGTAGGCTTGTTCTAACGTAAGTGACTGAAGCCTTTCTTCTGTTCTTGCAGAAGTTGTAAAGTGCCTAGGGATTAAGGTAGGGAACTGTAGGGAGCAGGTCTCTTTATTGGGTATTTGCTGGAGATGGGTGACTCAGACTCGTGTTCTTCACCTTACAGCGGGATAGCAGCACTCACCTTGTCCCTGCCGCATCTCTGTGGTTGGAGTGGGAACCCCTTGCAGTGACTCACCTGGTGAGGGGTAGGGGAATGGGCACGTTTCTCCTTTGCTCTCCCTTTTATACATGAGTGCTTCATTGTGAGTATGAACAGTGCCTTTTTTGTTCATAACTGAATAATTGTAACTTTGCCTGATATTAGCAAGATTACTCAGCAGGGTCAAGAATTACATTTCCGAGTTTCTAAAGCTGGTTTCTTTTAAGCAATTGCTTTAAAAGGTGGCATTACAAATACACATTTATCTCTTTTATGCGCTTATTATTCTGAGTCCCAAGGTACAGTGCTAAAACATGTAATGCTTCTTACAAGCCTCCACCTTCAGCAGTTGCTCTGTCATTGAGAAGGGCTGTGGAAAGGCACCGAGGAATTTGTTAATGCGAGTTAAGCGATGCCTACTAGTTTGTCATCATTAATCATTAGCTAATTACTAATTGATAGAGGTGGGATTCGGAGGTGTTTTAGGTTTGTCTGGTTTTGCTGACAGTTTGAGTAGCTCAGCTGGCTTACCCGAGTGAGCAGACTGATACCTCGTCCAGCTTTGGTGCTTTGCCAGTGAAATAAGAGATTCAGTTCCTTGCTGAGCTGAAGAAAGTGAGCAAGCTCACATCTCCCAGCTCGTAGCACAGTGCTACAAGGCACAAGGACTTTTATTTTATTTATTTTTTGGTAGTCAGAGCATCTCTAGGTTATTAGCAGTACTGTTAGTGGGGTATTGCTTAGGTGGTTTAGTTACTTTCAGGGCCTGAGCTCTCCTCTGCGTTCAAGGCTGTACCGCAGCCACATATGAACATTTCTGGCCCTGGTAAGTCAGGTTGGGGCTCTCTGATGTGTCCCGTATCAGCATTAAAATGCTGTTTCCCCAGGGCAGCTGATGCACTGTGGCTTGCTGCAGGAGTCTCTGCAAAAAGACTCTGGAAGACCAGGAGCTGAGCACCACTGAATTACAGTATTGCTGTGGTGATGGGTTTATTAGGGCTGGCCTCTGAGGAACGGTGTCTGGAGTATAAGAATTTATAGACAACCTCTTTTTTTTTTTTCTTTTTTTTCTAGCTCACCAAAGTTGCACATGTTCACTGACTAGTGTCAGATAGAATAACACTCAATAAATCTCCCCCTAGAAAAGTCCTTTGAAAAGACGCAGCTGTAAGAGATTACGGAATCACAGAATTGTAGGGATGGAAGGGACCTCCAGAGATCATTGGGTCCAACCCCCCTGCCAAAGCAGGTTCCTAGAGCAGGTTGCCCAGGTAAGCGTCCAGACAGGCCTTGAGTATCTCCAGAGAAGGAGACTCCACAGCCTCCCGTGGCAGCCTATTCAAGAGAACTCATAAACGGTTTGAAACAGAATAAGGCAAGAGAACTCATAAATGGTTTGAAAGAGATTTATAGCAGCATAACTGAAAAGGAGGAGAAAGGATTACACATGACACCTAGTAAAAAAAGAAAGAGCTCTACGTGAAAGGATCAGTTGGCAGATTGAAAACAAACAGGAGGATGTGCTTCTTCACACTTCAGGCACTGAGCGGTCGGTCTGGCTGCAGACATGGTAGATGCCAAAAAGGGCCTCAGTGAAGACAACTCCCAAATCTGCACGATGAAGAAGTCCTCAGGGGGCGCAGTGAAGAGAACACCAAAAGCTGCACGCTGAAACTCCTCAGGGCCTGTAATGAGAGAAAAACACCAAAAGTTACAAGATGAAGCACTTCTCAGGGGCAACAGGGTGAAAACAACATGAAAAGCTTCATGATGAAGCTCACCTCAGGGAAAAAATGGTGAGGAGAACCCCAAAAGCTGGACAATGCAGAACTCCACAGGGATGCAGTGAAGAAAACACCAAAAGCTGCACGATGCAGAACTCCTCAGGGTAAACGTGGTGAAGAGAACCCCAAAAACTGGACGATAAAGAACTCCTCAGGGCCGTAGTGAAGAAAACACCAAAAGCTGCAAGCAGAAGCACTCCTCAGGGGCGACAAGGAGAAGAAAACACAAAAAGCTCCATGAAGAATTACTCCTCGAGCGCCATAGTGAAGAAAACATGAAAAACTGAGTGATGAAGCTCTCCTCAGGGGAAACGTGGTGAAGAGATCCCGAAAAGCTGCACGATGAAGAACTCCTTGTGGGCTGCAATGAAGAAAACACCAAAAGCTGCAGGATGAAGAACTCTGGGTAAACATGGCGAAGATAACTCCAAAAGCTGGACAATGCAGAACTCCACAGGGCCGCAGTGAAGAAAACCCCCAAAGCTGCACGATGAAGAAGTCCTCAAAGGCTGCAGTGAAGAGAACACCAAAAATGAGAGAAAAACACAAGAAAAAGTTAAAAGATGAAGCACTTCTCAGGGGCAACAGGGTGAAAGCAACATGAAAAGCTGCATGATGTAGCTCGCTTCAGGGAAAACATGGTGAGGAGAACCCCAAAAGCTGGACAACGCAGAACTCCACAGGGATGCGGTGAGGAGAACCCCAAAAGCTGGACGATGCAGAACTCCACAGGGATGCGGTGAAGAGAACCCCAAAAGCTGGACGATGCAGAACTCCACAGGGATGCAGTGAAGAAAACACCAAAAGCTGCACGATGAAGAACTCCTCAGGGTAAACATGGTGAAGAGAACCCCAAAAGCTGGATGATAAAGAACTCCTCAGGGCCGTAGTGAAGAAAACACCAAAAGCTGCAAGCAGAAGCACTCCTCAGGGGCGACAAGGAGAAGAAAACACAAAAAGCTCCACGAAGAATTACTCCTCGAGCGCCATAGTGAAGAAAACACAAAAAGCTGAATGATGAAGCCTCCTCAGGGGAAACATGGTGTGGGGAAAATCCCCAGAAGCTGCATGATGAAGAACTCCTCAGGGCTGTAGCGAAGAAAACACCATAAGCTGCTCAACAAAACACTGCTCAGAGGCTGCAATGAGGAAACACCAAAAGCTGGACGATGAAGCTCTTCACAGGGGAAACGTGGTGAAGAGATCTCGAAGAGCTGCACGAAGAAGAACTCCTCATGGGCTGCAATGAAGAAAACACCAAAAGCTGGACGATAAAGAACTCCTCAGGGTCGTAGTGAAGAAAACACCAAAAGCAGCAAGCAGAAGCACTCCGCAGGGCCGACAAGGAGAAGAAAACACAAAAAGCTCCATGAAGAATTACTCCTCGAGCGCCATAGTGAAGAAAACATGAAAAACTGAGTGATGAAGCTCTCCTCAGGGGAAACGTGGTGAAGAGATCCTGAAAAGCTGCACGATGAAGAACTCCTCGTGGGCCGCAATGAAGAAAACACCAAAAGCTGCAGGATGAAGAACTCTGGGTAAACACGGTGAAGATAACTCCAAAAGCTGGACAATGCAGAACTCCACAGGGCTGCAGTGAAGAAAACCCCCAAAGCTGCACGATGAAGAAATCCTCAAAGGCTGCAGTGAAGAGAACACCAAAAGCTGCACGGTGAAAAACTCCTTGGGACCTGGAATGAGAGAGAAACACCAAAAGTTAAAATACATGTATGAAACACTTCTCAGGGGCAACAGGGTGAAAACGATACGAAAAGCTGCATGATGAAGCTCTCCTCAGGGGGATACATGTGAGGAGAACCCCAAAAGACAGACGATGAAGAATTCCTCAGGGTCTCAGTGAAGAAAACACCCAAAGCTGCATGATGAAGAACTTCTGCCCCCAGAAGCACTCCTCAGGGGCCACACGCAGCCCACTGTCGCGCTGCCATCGCTGGAGTGCTGAAGCCCCGGCACACCCAGCACCACATCACCCACCCCGCCCTGTGACACCTCTGCTCCATCACAGCCAGGCGCCGCCCCATTGGCCGCCTACCTTGGCGCCTCTTGGCTCAGCCAATAGCGAGGCCGGTGGTGCTTGTTGCTAGGCAGCATGGAGCTGGGGCACCCAGTGGGTGGCAGGAGGCTGCAGGGCAGTGCCGGCCTCCTAGGGCTGAGGTTTCCTTGACAGGACCTCCAGCTCTGCCTCGCCTTGCCCCCCACCTTCCAAGGGGCACGTTTTTATGATAGGGCCACTCAAACTGCTCCAGCGAGGTGGCAGTGGCATTGTGCAGGGCACACTGACGTTGCCCGTCAATAAAACCCTCTGAGCTCGGCCAGTTCTCAACCCACCTTACTGTCCAGTCCTCTATCCCACACTTTCTCAGCTTTACTAGCAGGATGACCTGGGAGACAGTATCAAAAGCCTTGCTAGTCAAGGTAGATGATGTCCACTGCTCTCCCCTCATCTACCCAGCTGGTAATGCCATCATAGAAGGCTATGAGTTTGGTCGAACATGATTTTCCCTTGGTTAAGACTTTTACCACTCTTTTCTTTTTGTCTTTCTTAGAAATGCACGTTAGCCCGTCAAGGAACCACAGGTTTCTTGCTCTCATGTGCACATCCCTGTAAAGGAGCCCACAGTGATGGAAGACTGGTGCACTATACTTTAAAAAAATCAATTTTATTTTTTATTTTTATTTTTATTTTTATTTTTATTTTTATTTTTATTTTTATTTTTATTTTTATTTTTTATTTATTTATTTTTTTTTTTTTCATTTTGCCAGCTTCTCTACCTCATGTTCTGGCTGGTTGGAGTAAAGAGGTTACCTGGTTAATTAAGATCTTAGTGAGCACAAACCTAAAAGCAACGTATTCTACCTCAACGTATCTCATGGATTTGATGTCCACCCTCCATCTCAAGGGACCTTTGAGGTTAGCAACAAGGGACCTTGCTGTGCTTCAAGGTTAGCCACAAGGTATCCCCAGCTGGTCTAGAGGAAAGGCTAGCTTCTGTGTTTAAAGACCTGCTGAGCTATTCCCGGTCCAGATTAATCTGCTGGAACTTGTATGGAAGATTGATCTCACCTCCTTGACTAAAAAAAAAAACAAAAACAAACAAACAAAAAACAAAACACTTTATAGCCACAAGGAAGTTGTTCGGTGCTGTGTGATCCAGAGCTTCCACCTGGCAGGAGCAGAGCCCCTCTAGGTTGCAGGTGGGTCGTGGAGGTACATGGAAAAATCCAAGCAGCTTCCTCAGCTCGATGGCCCTGTGCCCTCATCAGTCAATTGGAGCTGCAGAGGATTCGCCCACAAGCTCTCGGTGTACCGTGACCCAGAGACACTTTTCTTGGCAGCCTGAAGTCTTTAAAATCTTTTTGTGATGCAACTGGAAACAAACAGGGAAAGGTGCTTGGGTTTTCTTAAGGGATCGGTCTGAGAGAGCTGGAGCTCTGATTGAATAAGTAATGTGCTGAAAAAGTCCACGCTCTGTCGGTGCTTTAATAAGTAATTGAGCTGAGTAGCGCCGTGTGTGATCCCGGTGGGACCTTTTTGTTTTTCAGCTTTCTTTTCCTTTGGAGTCGTGGCTACCACCACAGATCACAGAGCAGCGCCGTGTATCTAAAGCTGCAAAAAGCCAAAGCAGAATTTGTTTTATCCGCATTTCTCTTGCTGTCATCCCCAGACTTCTGTATGCAGCTTAGAGGGTGGGGAAGAAAAGCACAGTTGTTTTAGAGAACTAAACTGTCTGCTTCTGGTGCTTGTCATGAATACGGGTCCAAGTTATAACCCCTTTCTCTCTGAAAGCTGCTAATTCTGATTTTTCTTTTTCTCAGCCACTGCTGTTTTTCATGTAACCTTCAGGAATTGGATCTTAATGATCTCAACCCTTGGTTAAATTAGGTTGAAATTGGGAAATGGTTAAAAATATGGCCAAGGATGATGAGCAGCTGGGTGGATATTCCCTCCGATAGCAGGGGATCACCATCCCTCAAGGAGTGTTACAGAACTTCACTAGAGGTGAATGTAGTCCTGATCTCATGTGGCTTGAACTTTTACTACAGTGAAGTTTTGGTACAATTCACATATGTGAATTGGGCATAAAATCATATCTGCACTAAAGGTGCATATCTGTTATTACATTGTTCCTTTGGCGCAGGTCAAAATTGCAATGGGATGTGCTAGGCAAAAAGAATTTAGGATGATTTTTTTTGGTAACCAGCTTCTTTCTGAGTATGTCTCTGAAGTGTGCTAACACGACATCTTCAGCATAGGTTTTCAGAGTCGTTACAGCCCCTGCGCGCCCTCTGTGCTTTGATTGCAGCCTAGGTCAAGTCTTTGTGCTTAGCCTGTACAAGTGGTTTAGCTTTCAGTCATCAAAGCTTACATTGCTGGAATGTAAGATTTCTAGATATTTTCCCCCCATGATCTATTTTTTTCTTCCTTTTTCCTTCAGCAGCAGATACGATTTTTTCTCGTACACGGTTTGCCTGGACAGCTGTTTCCATTTCTGGGGGATGCTAAGAACTTCTCTTACATGGTACTTTCCCGAGTGAGCTTGTCTCCTGCTGAAAGTCAACCCCAACACTATTCTCTTGGTTTTCTGAGATTAGGTGATCTTGGTTGCCTCAGTTCTCAATAATTCAACCTTTCCCTTAGAACAACTGAGGATATTATTATTGCATGCAGCATTTCTTGCTCTAAGACCTTTGGATGACAGAAATTAGTGCTATGTTTCTTGTTAAGATGCTGCTACAAACTCTGCTTTTATTGGATAAATTGTGTCTTAGTCCTATGGGATGCATCTCTCTGGTTGTCCTTTCCCTCTTAGCATCTGATCAGACAGAAGTCTGTGGTTACCTTTGGGATGGGATTCATCTGACCAGACATAGGAGACATCTGTCTCCTGTGATGGGGGCTCTCTTTATAATCAAAGAAGAGGTTGACAAGGGAAAGGAGTTCTTGGCTGCTGCTCTTCTTATCTTACAGCAGATGTCTACAAGAGATCAGGTGAATTGTCTCCTGAGTGAGCCCTTCCTCCCTGCTGACAGAGGGAGTAGAAAGGCAGTTTTGTGGAGAAAGGGCAGAAAAAGCCAGTTTTTCAGGTTGTGTCAAAACTCTTGAAGACTTGATTGAAAGCTGCTCTCAACTTCGGAGGCAAGAGTTGTCCCCAGTTACTGTTGTACAACGAGAAAGTTTTCTTGTTCCAGGACTGCTCTGTTTTTACTGTCAAATCCATGAGATTGACCTCCCCAGCTCCCTTCAGACAGCCCGTTTTGTACACCTGCATAGAGATATCCAACGGACGTGGGCCGGGAGCTTTGTTACGTTTCTGCTTTTTGTCCTTTTGCTGCATGCCCTTGCTTGTGTTTATCCCTTCAAGCCGGACTCTTTCAGGCATTTGTATTATGCCTGCAAGCTCAGTACTCTGGTACAGTAAAAGACAGCTCCCTTAAGACCTAGACAAGCATTGCAGAGGAAAACAAAGGTCTGTTCAACTTGCTGTTGGGAGACAATATTTACTCTCTGACTGACATGTATGCACTACCCTCCTGAAACCTCAGCTCTGTTCCAGTGCCGGTGTGTCGGAAGATGGCATTCTCCTTGAAAACAGCCTGAGCCACGTTGGATAAAAGAAGAGCTTAGTAAAAAAGGGCAGAAACGGAGCTGCTTCTTAGCTGAGGACTTTCATCTCAAAATAAAACACATTAGAGAAAACAAATAGGAAGCAAAGGATTCTCACACAACTTTGATGTCACAGCTTATGTCTCCTGAGAGCATCTCTTTGCACTGCTGCCATGGCTTGTTAGGCTAGGACAGGACATTCCCCTGTCACTCCTGATAACGTTTCTTTGTTAGATTCCTGCCCTAAATGACTCAACCTGAGGACAGTTGCTTATTGCAAAAATACCCTTTTGATCAAGAAAGATACTGTTGAAAGGCAACAATGCGTTTCCCTAATTTCAATTTCTCAGCCTAATTATTCTGGTGCCTGCCATTGTTGTCCCTTAGAAGAAATGCCTACTTAAGCAGAGGGAGAAAGAAGGCATTGAATGTAGCTAATCCAATACGTGTTTTAGTCAGTTCATGTGGATGAATAAGCAAATAAACTGCATTTCAAGACTTCCTTTGGTGTGAAAGCATTTTTTTTTTTCCTCACAGTGACTCTTGGCTCCAAAGATATGTCCGTGGTGTTTTATTTGATTCCATTTCACCATGTTTGCCGTGTGGCAAACTCTCCCAAATGCTTTTCTGCAAAGACTCCTTTTGCTGTTTGCCCAGAGAATGTAGATTTTCGACTTTGATCTGTACTGTGTGCAGTTTTGGCATGCTTTATAATTAAACAACTGTTGCTAACAGCTTCTCCTGCCTGTCAGTAGTCACTCCCATCATGCATGAACTTTCCATAGCAAAAAAAAAGAAGAGGCACCACTGGGACAAGTGCTCATAGTACAGGCCAGAAGGAACATCAAAAAACTCTTTGCCTTCTTTCCTGGCCTAGAAGCTTTACTGTGACTCAGGCATGGGACAGGCACAGTTGGATTGTCCATAACACGAGTATTTTGGAGTAGGGGGTGGGTGTGCTGATGGTGAGCCAGATTGTCTAGATGAGAAATCACTGAGGTGAGACTGGCCAGGTAATTTGTATCAAGTTCGGTGTTTTATATACCAAGTCCAGCATTTTGTAATTTACGCTCTGAGTCTTTAAATGAAGAAGTAAATTAAATTTCTCAGATGAGTGAGAATGCTGTGTTTGGAGGGGGAGGGACCCCTCCTCTGCCCTGATGCGTCTTGCTTTGTTTCTCTACAGTGCTCCAGGCTCCCAGGGGACACGGACACGGCTCCCTCCCTGAGCTTCCCCCAGTCTGCAAACTGGGAACTGACTGGGAACTGGGGTTAAACCCACCATGATGGGCTGGCACCCCAAGGCTGCAGTCCAAAAGGCTGAATGCCCCACAGCCACTGCTTTCAGGTGTGCGTGGGGCTGGCTGTGGAGTTACGGTGTCTCCAGGGCCTCGTGTTGGATTGGGAGCTCAGCCTTCAGCAGTAACAAAGGAAGTGAAAGATTTCAACACACTTTTTTCTTTCTTTTTCTTTTTTTTTTCTCCACATGGTGACTAGAAATTAAGTGTGAACTGGCCATGAAGGTTAAGTGTTGTCCTTGAGCTCGGCTGGGCACCTTTCCAGTTGAGGTAGGAGCATTGCCTCGTGCAAGGCACTGGTGGGACCCCGTCGGGGAGGGCATTTGCAAATCGATGTTCTTGTGTTCAAGACAGAATTTAAACTGGAACAAGCGAGGAAGAGGGCTGATGTGTTGATCAGGGGAAGAGAAATGCTGTCCTAAAAGCTTGGCTTGCTTAACCTACCAAGTGGAAGCTGAGAGGTAACACCATCGCGCAGCATAAATCCTTCAGGTTGGGGGTAAAGAGCAGGAGAAGAGTTGTTCAAGCCAAAGGACAGTGCTGGCATACAAGCAAACGACACGCACCAGGAATAAATTTGAACTGGAAATTAGGAGTGAGGCGGGGGGAAGGTGCTGAAGGACCTCCCGTCCCCTGAGTGTGGTGCCAGCAGCACAGAGCCACGTGCTTGCAGCATGACGCATGGCAGGGCCGTAGCACCATGTCAGCAATCCCTTGCTCCCTCAGAAACCCTACATTAGCCTTGGACCAGAAGTGACCCTGGGAGAAACTGCTGTTTGCCGAGTGGGGTTTCACACTTCACCTCTTTCTGAATTTCCTCTTGACTGTGTTGGACTTGTGGGGAAGAAGGAGCATGGAAGGGGCAGATAAATTGAGAGGTTCCAACTCAGCTTTGTAACAGTGGGGCACGTAACAGCCCCGTTTGCTCTCGGCTTGCTGGGTTAGTCCTCTGCAAGCAAGAGGAATTTACCCCGTGGCAATCTTTCTTCACTAGAACCCTGCAAAAGGAAGTGAGGTTTAATTAGCATTTTAAAGTGGACAGCCTTGAAGTTAATGATATTCAATAAAGAAAAATTGTTTTAACCTTATTTGCACTTTTCAATTTACTTATTAGAGGCCATCTGTTATATTTTAAGCAAGAGCACTGGGAGCTAAACTCTCAGATTGTCAAATGAGGCTAAGCAGAAGGGAAAGAACAGGCTGCTTTAAATGAGCAATTAGGCTGTTGGTTTTTTTCTTTTTCCAATTTCTCACTTTTATGTCAAAAAGCAAATGGTCACCGTTTCAAGCACCAGTTCAGTTGCTATAATGACATCTGTTTTTGCAGGTGCTCATCAGTCCTGGGGAACGTCACTTGTCCTCAGATCTCAGATATGGTCCAACATGGATGGAATTAGAAAAGCCAGAAGCGAGATGAAACTGATGATGAGGGACGTGAGGGGCAAGAATAAGGCTTTCTATAGGTAAATCATCAGAAAAAGGAAAATCATGAAGTATATTGATCTGCTGCTGACTGTTTTGGCCAACCTAGTCATAAAGAACATGGAAAAAGCTTTGCTTTTGTCTTTACTGGCAAGATGTGCTGCTAAGCCTCTTTATGTCCAGTGGCAGATTTTGGGGAAGATGGACACTACCTATAAGTGGGAAGGATCATTTTAGGGGCTAGTGAAGTGAAATGGGCACACTCCTAGGCTTGTTTTAAGCTTGAGCTGATTCCCACCATACCTCTGAGGAGGTTCTTGTGGTGTGCCTGGGCAAAACAAGAGCCTTTGGCAGGGCAGAAGCCAAACCTTGGCCTGCCAGGTCTCATGAGACTAACTCAAATTCTGGGCCTCACAGCTTCCCTCCTGGAGGAATGGGAAAGGAAAGAGAAATGTCTTCTCCAAGCCTACTCAAAATAAGAGAGCCAGTACAGCTGGTGCTGTTCATCTGGATTTGGCAAGGTAAATTCATGTATGGATGTGAGCAATCCTGCTGGGATTAGGTTAGGACAGAATCCTGCTCTCTGTGGGATTTGGCTGCAGTGGCTTCAAGATTACAATCCCAAAGCAGGGTGGAATAATCCCTTCTGTAAATGACTGCAAAATAGGATCAATGCCACGGGCTGATAACCTGTTCCACAGGAGCAGCGACTTAAACTGCCACAGCAGGAAGCCCTTCGACCTCTGCATAAAAAATGTTTGAAATGTTTGAAAATGTAGATTTTTAGCTTCACTCCTGTGGGTTGTTGCGCCAAAGTTAGGCTGAAATCAATTTCTTTATGTGACGTCTTGGGGGGTCCCCCAGATTTGTTAGGAGCTGAACCCACCAGCTCCTGTTGACTTCAAGCTTGCTCTGCACTCAGCTGCTTCTGTCCTCTGTGGTTACAGTGACAGAAGGGAAGAGAAATGATCCAAACAGAGGAAACAGGGCAGAAATGTAAACTAGATCACGTTGATTCACAACAGCACTTGATCATTACAAAGAAAACCCGTACTAAACCAAGCCAACTATGAAGTATCTGCACCAGTGAAATCCATCTGCCAACGATGTTACTGTAAAAAATAGCCATGGGTACTGTTAGTTTGCCGTAAATGCGAAAGCTGAATGTGCATGCAATAAAATAGCTTTATAAAATCTTGCTTTTGTGTCTGTCCAAGCTTAAAATGCTATTTTGGGTTTAGATCTATAGAGAAAAAAAAAAAAGGCCAACACATCTTGAGGTGACTTTTGTTTTAAGGCTGTTTTAAATTTATAACTGAGCTGGCTAAAATGCTTTTCATCAAAGTACAAAAGTTTCATGCTGTAATTAATGGCAAGTGATATCTAACGCAATAAAACACCATCATTTCAGTGTTCTTACAAGACTATTTATGACTGGGTATTGAAACTGATAATGATTCTGCCATTTGTCCTCATAATTTATTATTCCAAGGAGAGGCAAGTGGTGGTAAGGGTTCACGATCCGTTTTATGGAAAGAGTGCTGAATTCAGCTTTTTATGGGTGTAAATGACAATGTTTGGTGCTCGGTGGAAAGCCTGCATGTGACAGCAAGTGCAGACCCTACTGAGGGGTCGAGATGGGGAGTGTTAATGCTCTTTCCTAGAGAGGGGAAGCCCTTGGCTGTGTGATCCCATTGCAGGCAGCATTACTGGGACCAGTACAGCGACTGGGGCACTCTCACAGTAGGATCCTTTGGAAGACCAGGGCAGGATTTTTCTGGAAGCCCCCCACCTGGTTTCTGAGCGAGCTGATCTCACAACATATTGCTCTGGGCAGCCAAAGCTGAATTCACTATAAACAACCTGACCCAAAGCCCATTGAACGTAATGGAAAGAATTAATGGCCTTGGCAAGCCTCGTGTCAGGCTGAAACAAAAGCTCGGCTCCGGAGGAGACTTCCCTTGGTCTTGCAAAGTGCCAGCCAGACCGCATCCCTCTGAGCACAGCCCTTTCCCTTTGCACCAGCCAGGGCTGATTTACCGAATACTCAGGCTCTGATTCTCACCTTCCTGAGGCTCGTGGAAACCTGGAGGAATTTCTTTAAAGTCAGTATTGACACAGCTAATGGAAAATCTGAGTGAAGTCAGACCTCGGGGTTTGTTTTTCGGGCTAAGATCTGAAAAAGAGAGGCGATGCCTCAATCCTGCCGGACTCCGGGACCGGGAGGTTCGTGTTCCCTAGACTACAGCTCTCTGGTTTTCCCCAGGCTGCTGTTCATTTGCTGTGGAATAAGGTATTGTAGGTAAAGATTTGCATTTCCATCAATAGCCCTAGCAGCAGCCTAACGAGTTCCTTGCTGCTTTGCAAATAGCTCCGAGTGAATCTGCGGCCACAGAGGCAGAGCAGGATGTGACCCATTTTCTTTGCTTTCTAGGAGCTACGGCCCCCTTCCTCCTCCCTTCAGCCTCCCCGCATTTATTCTAATCAGCATGTCAAAAGAGAAGTCACTCCTTTATTGGAGGTTATCCATGTCAAGGGAAGTTATGTTTCCATCACTACCTGGGGGCCCATCAGCAGATGAAGACGGAGAGCAGTGACTCAGAATGACTTTGAAGCAACACCCAGCAGCAACCGAAGGCAAGAACATAACTTCAGCTGACGTTGAGTATAACCCAACACACAAATAAAGCCATTCCACTAAATTATGCATCTTTTTACTCTTGGCTGTTCTTAAAGGAAGGGGACAGGGCGAGTGTTTTCTCCGTGCGTTGCTTCCTTTTCCCCGCGCTGGGAGCTGAGTGACAGATGCACACTGATGGAGCACGACGCATTGATTTTCGCTGCTGCAGTACTTTATGCTGAAAAGAAATATAGCTTTTAAAATGACAGAGGGGCCCTATTCAGAGAAAAAAAAAACACTGAGGCAGATGGGTGAGTTTCGCTGAATGTGCCTTAGTTATCTGCTTCGAGTTAAGCACGTGCCTAGATGCTCTTTTGACCAGCATTGATGGGAGTACATTCACCAGCAAGTTTGAGTTAACTAAGTAATGACTAAAGAGCAGTCAAGAATAGTAGGGTAATAGGGATATTTAGAAAAAAAAGAAATCCATTTCCGATTCAGTAATATTTTGAAACCAAGAAATAACGTGTTAACTTTCAAGTTTTCCTCCTAATGGTGCAAACACAGATACGTGCTGTTGCTCCTGCGCTTCTCTTTCCCCAGGATGGGCAGAGAGGTGGTGGTTTCAGCTGCTTGGTGCTACCACAGCCCAGGCTCTTCTCTCCTTGTCCCTGACTTTGCTCTCACCATCGCAGCCCCTGAAGCCCCGGGGCCGAGCACTCGCCAGATGCAACGTCACCGACCGTGCGGGAGAAACATCGATTGACCCCAAGCAACAACCTGCCCTCCGGCTTTCATTTAATGCTTCTTATTTAAAGCTCCTAGGGAGGGGGGAGCACAGGGCGTCTCAAGTGATTTGGGTATTATTGCATTAGTTTTTCCACCGCACTAGCACTTAACATCTGTGTGCGCGGACGAGTGTGACGTTGCCCTGCTCTTCAAACGGTCACCAAGCATCCTGCCCATGCCCCTGTTCCTTTCCCTTTTGTGTCTTCTGTAATCCATAATTAAAAAATGGAACCTGATTTAACACAGTCTTAACTGGCTGTTTTGAAGCAGGGAGGGCACTACTCAACCTCTCCACATTGCCCAGACCATTTTTTAGTGATTTCCTGCAAGCCACCGCTCTCGTACTGGTTTTATGGCAACGCTGGATCTCATTGTGGTCTTCTAAAAGGATGCAAGCATTGCACGTGCCGCGGAAGCTTTGTGGTTTTCAAGTGGAAAAGCCAGTGTGAGTGAGTTGCTTTAATGTTTATCCTCCTGCCCTGCCTCCAAAAAATAAAAAATTGCTGCTTCTTGGGAGCAAGTGATGTGGTCATAACTCCGACACCCTGACCAGGGCTTGAGTCTCCTTGCTGATAGCTCTGGCTCGCTGAATTCGGCTTATTCAGTTTGGTGGGTCTGTGGTTTGGAAATGTAAGCCGATTTTAAAAAAGGCCTCTTACATCTTTAAGAGGGAAAAATCACACTTTTCAGAATATGTGCATAAATTGAGAGCAATCTGTCTCGCTGATGGTCTCGGCTGAGTATCCTGCGAACATGTGTCCACATCACAAAGTGACCACGCAATTAGCACGACAGGCAAGAAGCCTTTTAAAGGTCGTTAAGGGGATTCACTGGCTGGTCTGCCTGCAAAAGTGTGCACGGATCCTGGCTCAGTCCTCGCTTTTGTGTTTCCCCCTCTCTTACACTAACTAGCAATAAAAATTTAAGCTGTGTAGCAAAAGTCCTTTTGTTTCAGGGGCCAGGCAAACATCCCAGGTTTTATGTTTATTTATAGGAGATGAACTTGCTTGCGAGATGAGTTTTGTAAAATTGGATCCAGCTTGAGCCAGAGCTGAGCCAGACCCGTGGCTTGCATTACTGGCAGCTGGTTTTCATGGGAAGCATCTGGCTGGTGCAGAGGAGCACAGGACATGGAGGAGGGTGTTTTGGGGTGAGAGTGGGGCAGGAGGTACGTGGGTTGCCTCCTGCCCAAGCAGTCCTTTGGTTTTGGACTAAGGGGACAAGGAAGAGCATGGAAGGGAGGTTGATAAAGTGGACTCTCTGTTTTGGGATGGGAAGCTTGCCCTGCACTGAGCACAAAATACCCATTTCTCCCCAGATAATAAAAACTTTCAACAAAAATGTCAGCGACTAGGCAACTAAGAAGGGTGTTTTTCAATGACATGAAGGTTGGTGTGGTGCCAGCTCTCCAGGTCCAAGTGGAGCTCTCACATTTATGCGTTTGCAAGACCAGCAGCAACATTTACCAACAGCAACATTTCAGGGCTTGGCCCTGCCCTGTCTCAGGGCTCGCAGAGGTGTTTGTCCTGGTGGTGACGGCTTCTGCACGGTCCCACCTGCACCTTCCTGGGTGGTGATGCTGAGGCCACCCCCCCTATCTGCCCCTCAAACCATGCTGCTTGTGACAACGTGGGAAAGGAGCAGGTTTTGTTCAGGAGGCTTTGCGGAATTGGTCCAAATCCCTGGAAGGGACTGATGTGCCCTGAGCTGGGGTTATCTTATTTCTCCTGCCCATGCTCCGTGCAGGCTCCTCAGTTTCGGAGATGATGTGAGATGTCCTCCTGGGAAACATGCGGGTGCCTGATTGCCATGCACAGGCTGGTGCTGCTCCGGTGACACAGCATACATTACCCAAAAGTTCACCGGAGGACGGTGAAGGTGATGAGGACAGGAAGAAAGCTGCTTCCCTTCCAACAGCTCGAGAGCCAAGTCGTAAAAGGCGAAATAGTCGTGGGTGGCTGTAGCTGCGCCTCCTCTGCTGGGGAGATAACGGGTCTTGGGCTAGCAAATGGCATCCAAAGGGGGCTGCTGGGCTGGAAAGATGGGCTCGGACTGCCTGGGGGGCTGCAGGGCGAGGGGACACGGCTGGGGCCCGGCGATGGGTGCCGGGGGGACGAGCGCTTCCCGGAGCATCGCGCTAGAGGGTGCCAGATCGCTTCCCTCCGCGCCTGCCTTGCACGCGAACCTCTGCCCAGGTTTGGAGGGGTTTGGCTTTGTGCACCTCGCTGGCTCCTTCCTCCCTCTTTAATTGCTCGTTGTACGAGCCACAGCCTTGCTGAGAGCCTGCCGGCCGTCCCCAAATCCATGCGGTGTCCTCCTCGGCACGGGCTGGCTCTGTCCGAAAGGCAGAGCTGCTTCTTGGAATTGGGTGGCGGGCACGGAAAAAATTGTGTTGATCATAGGAGGTGCATTGATCTGACAGCAGGAATAATTCCTGGGCTTGGGTAGGGAGCCCAGAGGCTGGAATAGCAGCAGCTGCCCTCAGCCCTCCTGCTAGGGAGGTTTGGGGCAATCCCCCCCAACCCCTCTTCCCTCCCATGTACCCCTTCCCTGCAGCCCTTACTGGGCTGTCATTCCCATTGCTGGCTCTTTGTGGCCTTCTGCCTGCTCTGAGACTACAAAGCAGCATCTCATTTCATGCCTGTGCTCCGGACCCGTCCTTCCCGGGGGCAGGAGGTTCAGCTCTCCCCTCTAGATTTCTCCTTGCTTCTTTCAGACCACTGCCTTGCAGATCGTGGTTGGTCTGAATCCTGCTCCTCGCCTCTTGAGCACTCACACCCCTTTTGGTCTGAGTTCTACCATGCATTTCTCAAACATTTTCTCTACCCTTCCTCAAAGGCATCAATTAAAACATTGGCCAGGCCCGGATTTGAGGCAAGCCTCTGCAGGTTTGGGAGTGAGCCATCACTAACCACTTTGCACGCTGTCTTTCAACCACTTGCATCCTTTCCTCCCTAGCTTTTCCCACAGCCTGAGGTTATTGTGATTTCTGGGCCCAGAGCATCCGTGGTCCGAATTCACCAGGATCCATGGATCTGCCCACGGACACTACTGTGCAGGCAACCTTTCTGAAGTAATTATAATACATTAGGAAAGAACTTTTCCTCCCAAACTGGCAGGTGGGTATACCGAGAGTACCAAAATCTCTTCCAGATTAACTGGAAGCCCCTTGGGAATGCCTAGAATATCCCGAGTTGGAAAGGACCCATAAGGATCATCAAGTCCAACTCCTACAGCTGAGTCACAGTAAATTAGAAACAATCTGATTCCTGAATACCAGTTGAGTAAAAAGCTCCTTCAGCAGGGGGAAGCCTCCACCTCTTCCTCTGGCCATACTGCACAGGTCCAAGGATGATTTTCCTTTTTCTACCTGTTTCTGTCACACTTGGAGCCAGACCCCAGTCCGTGTGTTATGTCTTTCTTACTCATTGTGGGCAGATTAGAGCTGTGATATGAGGTGTAATCAAAAATGTCAATTAGCACCCAGGGTAGAACCACTGGAACTCAATGGGTTTGCACTGTGGATGGATCTGGCCCAGAGTTTTTGTGCTGTTCACACGTGTATGCAAATGGGTAACGTGACCGTAAGACAACCCAGGGAGTGATGTGTCCTCCTAATCCAGCCTGGCTGCCCGCTCCTTCATCCAGCCTATTACATTCATAATTGCCTGCCTTTGTTTTAGAGTCTGGATATTATCAGGATTGCATGGCTCACCCAGAGACCACCCCCTTTGATTTTCGTAGCTGTGTGAGTCGTGCTCTGTTTAACCATTCATAGAGGTGGCACAGGCTGTGCATTTCGAGAGGAAAGAAAGAAGTGGGACTTTCTCTCTGTTGCACAAAAAGCCCTGCCACGTATTCATTGCACCTTACAGCAAGCCAAGCTCAGAAGGGTTTGGGTACCAGCTTTGGATGTCCTTCTTGCTGCTGTAAAGCACCGTATTGTGACAACTCATCCCTTCTGGAGCTGAATCCACTTTGGGTTGTCCTGGTGGCTTCACGTGGGGTGTTCAATGAGAATCGTGCTTTGGTTAAAAGCAAAGAGGATGTGGCCTCTCATGGCTTGCCCTGCACCCAGTTCTTTCCATCAGGACTGAATGAGAGCCCAAGTCCTGGCCCTGCACAGCTCAGTGTGGCAGCATCCCATCCAAGCAAGGGCAAAGCACCTGGGAAGGGGCTAGGCCTGCTGGAAGGCCCATGGAAATTTTCTTTTCCACCAAATTGCTTGGGTTTGAACTGTGTGGCTGCTGGTGAATGATGTAGAGTATTTTCCTTCAGGGTGTTCTCCTCCTCCTCTGTGAATGGAGAGCTCACCATTTGAAGAAGCAGTTCCACTTCTCCCTGGCTTCCTTGTCCGTCCCTCTAATTCTACCAAAGTTTGCCAGTTTGCATGGTCACATATAAAATACAAAGGAGAGCAAAAGGGGAATGTGCCCTTATTTCTGGCAGAGTTGCAGAAGAACCTTACAGTAGTTAATGAACAAGGATGTTCTCCTACGTTTCAGTGGTAGAGCAAGAAGAAGTCCAATGCTCCATGCCTGGAACTGCAAACTGTTGTGCGGCCGAGGCTTTGAAATAAGTTATTCTTATTGTGATTCTTGCTTATAACACCAGATTCATTGTTTGCAATTTTGTTCAGTGGCATCCAATCAATAGCAGACAATAAAATATTATTTCGAGTGGTGTAGACGTTCCACGAGAATGTGATTGATTGCTTTAATTTCTGCCTTCCTCAGTGTTTTTACTAAGCCTTGTCTTGATTTCTTTCATTCTGCCTCGTTCTCTTCAGCATCAGTTGTTAAATAAAGTGACATATTTATTATATCAGCTTTATTTGACAGATTGCAGGGCGACATATTTTAGATTAATTTTTTCATTTATAGATGTGAGTATAAGTACATGTGAAATTATACATATATATATATACACACACATATATATACACACACTGTATAAAATCAGTGTGTGTGTGTGTGTGAACATACTCAAGGCCAAATTTTCCAAGCACAACTCGAGTCTTTAGGTGCTGTTTCTAGACGTTTCACTTGACACCCCTTTAACTAGCCCAAACTCAATTGCCAATAAGTGTATGATCATGCAGTTTAAGTGACCACATTAGTGTGTGTTTTATGAAGTTCCCAGTGGCCAGATGAAGTTTATCATCCCTTCGGCTGGGCTGCAGCAACAGACCACATGAACCCTCCTGGTTTCCCACGTCTACCAGGTTAGCTTAACAGGCCTCCACTGAGAATAGTCATATTCAAACAAGTCCTAGAAGGTGGCTTAAATGTGTTTTTTTGTTTTTGTTTTTTTTTTTTTTTTTTTTACAGAGATATGTCAGAAATGTCTGGAAAATATTTTTTTTTTTAAAGGTGTGGGTGGGAATTTGTTGGAACTATTTCTTGTAACTTTTAGTCCCTCGTGGAACACCTTTGTTCCTGTAAGTCTGGTGTGCACGGAGGTTAAAGTCAAGCTCTTTGGGTGGTATGTATTGACCTAATCCATTTGTTCGATGTTAAGGATATGGGCCATGAGATGAGATTTAATGCGCCTCCTAAATTGTGGCCTAAACAAGCTGTTTCTCCCCATAAATATTGCATGACTCAAAGTTAGGTGCCCCAGCACCTAACGGTCAGTCCCAAAAATCCAGTGTCATAGAGAACATGGCAACTGCTTCCAGTTTTAGTTGGTCAAAATATTGGGCTATAAATCCTAGTCTTGGTGTAGGACTGAATGTTGCTTTGTAATGAGCCCAATGTGCTTTGGGTAAGGAGTTTCAGAGCTGGAGAACAGCTGGGCGCTGTTAAACATCCATTCTTGATCCCCAAACGACAACTCCTTTTTTGTGTTAATCTGAGTTTTTCATTTAAAATGGAAATTGTCTGAACTTGCTTAGCAATTTAGGATGTTCTCATAGCAAGGAAACATTAAAGACTACCCAGACTCTGAACGGCATATTGAAAATAGAGTTCATTCGTGTTTATTTTCTAATCCTTTCAAAATGTTGTTGGGGTAGGGTTTAAGCCCAGCCATGTCCCTTTTCATGAACAGAGCTTGTTGTCTCTGAGCTTAAAGAACACAACCACCAAACAACCAACAAATAAATCCTATTACTCCAAAATATGATTAGTGTTCTGGTTGGAGTTATAAATCACCTTCATTTAAAATGCACTGTTGCTACAAGTTAGGATTTGAAAGTACAATCATGCAAATGACATTTGCAATGTTTTCACTCTAGTAACCTTGGCAATACTGCAAACACCTTTCCTGTTTGATACACACAGTTTTGGAATCTCAATTGTAATGCAGAGAGGGGGAAGCTGCCAAGTTGTGCCATTCTTGGGGGGAAAGAGGTCATTTCTGGGGCAAAATTTGGCTGCCATGGGAGCCATGCCTTTTTAGTCCACCCCATTCTGAATACTAGTGCTTTGTTTTATGTTATTTTATGCTGGTTTTATCCAGCTTTACGATATTTAAGCCCTTCGTATAAATCAAAATCATGGAGCATAAATATTTATCAGCAGAAGAAATACGCTACACAGCAGACAAGCTTGGGAGCAGAAAAAGCCAAGTATCGCTTATAAAGGCAAAAACAGTGGGTTATGTTTTCATCCTGTCAAAAGCTAATGTGTAAAGCAGCCACAGACACAAGCACTTTAATTCTCTCTCTGTTTGATGTTAAACACCCCAGAACTGTGTGGATATTCGTGCTCCCCTTGGTGGAGGGGAGGAATACAGCTTCCCTTGGGCACCTCTCCCTCCTGAGGGACAACAAGTCCCCTTCCTGCAGACACAGAGCCCTGAAAACAAGCCCCCATCCAGTGCTGCTTGACCTGCCCATGACATGCTAGTTGCTTCTGGTGGACCTGGAGCTGTAGGCTGGACTTGATCGTTGCTGGGGTGCTGCCTGCCTGGGGGAGCAGAGGAGATGCTTTGCAAGAGGTGTCTCGTTGTGACTGTGATAGAGCCAGAATTTCTGCTTGTGAGTACACACACACAAAAATCCCCAGGAAAACACAACAAGAAACTTGCCTTCATCAGCCTTTGTCCTCTGCCTAACAAGTGGGTCTGATGTTTTCCCACCCAGGAGGCTCCCAAGTGATGCAGGTTTTCTGATGGCAGCCACTCTCAGACACTCCTCTGCCCACCTTCCTCAGGCCATGGCTTGCTGCTCCTGGATGTCACTGTTTGGATTTTCTTGGAAATTCTTGGACACCTGAGCCTGCTGCATTTTGGAAGGTGGGTGAAATGGTGGCACATCAGCCCTTGTTGCTTTCCTGTTGGGTCCCCAAATGCTGGATGCCACTGGCAATAACCATGTGGGGATCAGCTCTGTGATCTGAAACAGCAAGCAGATAAAGGAAAAAGGTGGAAAGGTCTGAATAGAGTTTTAATGAAAAAAGTGTATTAAGTGCATATGTGTTTGTAGGAGAAAGTATTGCTTATAACTGACTGAAAATATCAAATCTAACCTGTGAGACACTTGTAGCTGCTCATCTCATTTCCAATGTTGAATATATTTACAAAAGTCCATGAGTTCAAACTTAGTCTTCCCCAATCCAGTTTAAAGGATAATGTCCTCACTAGGTCTAGAAAATTCACCCAGTAGTGTAGAAAAATGTAAGTTGTATAAGATAATTTTTATAAGCCTATTAGGTTGCCTAGAGAGGCTGTGGGGTCTCCTCCTTGGAGAGCTCCAAAAGCTGCCTGGCCATGGGCCTGGGCACCCTGCTCTGGGTGGCCCTGCTGGGGCAGGGGCTGGGATGGAGGGACCCTGAGGTGCTGCCAGCCTCATCAAGCTGTGATTCTGTGAAGATGAAAGTACCAGCAGAGGTGAAGAAGAGAGAGAGGTAGCAAAAGTCTGTCTGAATTCAGGGTGGCTGCACGGCTGCTTCCCCTGGTCCCTGTGTCCTTCTGACCTCCACGCGAGCAGGACAGGAGGGACACCCGGGGCTGAGCCTGTTGGGGTTCATGCATGGGTAGAGAGCTTTGAAGGCAGAAAGCAGGACACCAGGAGTATTTCTGATTTGTGAGAACAAATGCCTCCCATCAGTGCTGTAAAAGCAGAACGCCATCGTGACAGGGGCTGTGCCCTGCCTTTCTGCAGTGCACGCTTCCTACAGAAGGATTTTGCTTTGAAACAAAACACCTTTCCTGTGCCTTTTCAGCATGGGTAGCTAGCGTGAAGATGAAAGCACCATGGGCTGGGTGGTGGGGATGTATAGGGGGGCTGTATAGGGGCCCCTCTGCCTCCCCAAGGGCTCTTTGTGCAACCACATTGTTTGGCATCGCCTTTTCAGAGAGGCATTTTGCAGCCTGTAGCATTGTTCAGCCTTCTACAGCAGAGTCAAATGTTAATCGGTTTGTTGTAGTAAAATGTTTTATGGGACAATTTAGCTTTAGCCGTAACCCTCCCCCTCTTCCCCTTGTTTTCCTTCAAAAAGCAGGAGGACCTGCGTGGTGGTGTTTGCCAGGGCCTGAGCTCTCCTGCCACACTCGCTGTCCTTCCCCTCTTGAGTAGGGTGTACAGTTGGGGGACTAAAGTTGTGTGCATGCAGGATTGGTGTTTCTCCACCTGGTCTGTGGATGATCCCGCCTGTATTTATCAGCTTTTAGTGGGATTCATCACACCCCACACAGATACCCAAGTCCAATGCCCGTCCCCAGGGATGAGGGCTGTGCCCTTGAAGCTTGTCCAAAGGGGGTGGTGTTTTCTGTCCATTTCCTTAAGAAAACCTTTTCCATGTCCAACCTTCCGTGGCATGTGTGGCACAACTAGGCTCAAAGAGTTGAATATCTTTCCCTCTGAAAACAAACATCTGCATCACAAAGAAACCATCATGTCCATGGCTACCATGGACAAGGGTGCTTTAAGGGGACTGACTCGAGGCACAGTTGAAGGTGGTGCTGGCACCTCAGCCGACCTCACCAGCCATTTGAAAACCCCACCAGAGGTGCAAAAAGACACAGTTGGGAACCACAATATTATCTGGATGCACTCTTCTTTTGGGGAAAATTACATGAAATTCAATGGCAATAGGAATGAGTATTCTCTGCCAAATATGCGCCTCTGTCAAATATTCTATGGATTTTTTTTTCTTGTATCCTAGAGAATTTAATACAGATCAAGCCCTCTTCTTGAGAGGACATTCTTCTGTGAATGTCTTTAACACTTTGTTTTCTATTCAATTCTGTTAGCAGGATCCGAGGCAGAAAACATACAGTTGCCATTAAAATGTTTAGAGCATCCTCCTAAAGATTTTGCCTCTGAGATCCATAAAAATATGTTCTCCATCAGTTAAGGCTATCCCTTTGTCAGCATTTCCATTCTCTCCTAATCCCTCCCATTGTCAGAGGTCTTCATTCAGCCGCAAAGAAAATCCCCCCACTTGGAGGACTAGGATCCAAAATTCACCCTCTAAACAAAATTTCTCAGACATGATTTAGTGCTTTGGATTTTGCTCAAATAAGAGGCATTGCGGTGTTGAAATGAGAATGCACAAATGCATCTTGTCTTGTGCTTGTATTGTGGAGGTATCCCAGATCATGAACTTCTGCAGGAAAAAGGGCTGGAGGGGAAATTTCCATGCACGCTGGCAAGGCAACAGGCATGCTAATTAGCTCGGCTGTTTGCTACTCTGGGTCTCAAAGGACCTGGATCTGTTCAGGGATTTCTTAATTCTTTCCCTCATTTCCCACTTGTTTAGTTTTTTTACTTTCTTCTTTTGGCCTTCACCTGTTTGATCTTGTGGGAACAGCCATTAAAGACTGAGGAAGCCTGTCAGAGAATAATTGCTTGCACCCAGTAATTAGTTGAACTAATCAGAAGTGGTTAATTGTGATGGGAAAATAAATATAGTAGCCCACCACTGTGGTTTGCAGGCTGGAGATGAAGCTGCTGGGGTGACTGCTGGCAGGCAATGAATGAGAAATAGAGGGCCCTGTAAAGGATTATTTGAACTTGGTTTTGTGTCCTCTTGCAAGAAATAAGGTGACTCTTGATCTCGGTAGCGTGATGTCTCAGCACCTCCAATCTGTGGACCATGGTTGAACTGCATGACTTGTAGGTTTCATTGCCCTACCATGACTTCTCATTCCTTATGCCACCCTGGAGCTTCAATCCAGAGGGCTGCAACACACCTTGGATGGAAAAAGTCTGTTACCATCTCTTCTTGACCCTTGTTTATAGGGGTGGTCTCACCTGGAATGAGGGCTTTGAGAACACTGCTATGGATTTTGAGGAGAATCTTTACAACCCGAGTACCTGCATTGCTATTCTTCTGCCCACTCACTTGCTCTGGTGAAGGGAATGTTTTGTGATCCTTATCCATGTGAGATAGAAGACATGGGCACATCTTGTCAGCAGGGAGACCAACACATTAGATTAAAAGTCCTACATCATGCAGATTGAGATTTCATATGTAATATGCAAGTGTAGACACTACACAGAGTCTGGCTGGGAAGATGTCAAAATGTCATTCCTTTTTCTTTCTTTTTCCTTAAATTTTCATTTCAATGACATTTCATGCATCGTCTCTGAAGAAATACATCCCAGCCTTCTCCTGAAGAGTCATCCTATTTGTGTCTCCTTGGTTGTGTGCCTCAGGTTGAAGTGATTGTTGTATTCTGCTTTACTCCTTTTGCTGACCAGTATCAGTGTCATGTCCTCTAGACCAAGGTTTGCATAGGCCACTTGTGCCAGCTATTAAAATTTGTTGGCAAAAGATTTGATTTACTTTTCCTTTTCATAAATGATGAATGTGAATGAAGAGCAGGACCTGAAGCAATGACAGGAGAACAAGGCCATTTTTATATCCTCCTGAGGATGTACCTCATTTGGATGAGAGCTACTATGCTGTTCTGTCGGGAGCTTGTGTAGAAATTTCTGTAAGGATGGTAGAAAGTAGTTTGGGGAAGCTGAAACTTTATGTTGGATGGGTAGAATTTCTGGTCAGGGAGAAATATGCTCACCTAAAATACCTGGAGTGGGAATGAGTTGAGCGGTCACCTCAGAAGGGAGAAACAGAAGCTTGTGTCACTGCCATGGCTTGAAACTCACTTTTCTGCGTCCTGTGAATATTGCCCTGCTTACAGTTTGTTGGTTGGATTGTTTTTCTACTCTTGCACCTTTCCCACTTCATATGGGTAGCTCAATAACCATTGCCCAGGGAGAAGGTAGGAAAGAGCTTTCCCTCACTTCTTCCCTCCTTCCCTCTAAATGTCTGGAAGACCATAAGGTTGCAGCTTTGGAGAAACAGATTTTAAATGTCTTGTAATGATAACCATTTCCTACCCAGACTTAGCCCTCCTGGGAGGTCTTGATCCTGTTCCAGGGGAGGTAAGGGATGTGCAGATGTCTGTGTGTCCAAATGTCTGTTTTTCACAAAGGAACATTTCTGTTACTCTGACAGTTTTTTTTTTTTTTTTTTTTTTTTTTTTTTTTTTAATGTCACAGTAATCATTTCTCATTTTTAAAAAACACTGCAAGATTCCCTCAAAATATTAGGTTGCCACTCCTCCCGTGTGATGTGTCAGGGACCCTTTGGAGGAACTTACAAACACCACGGATTGACTTCAAAGAAGCTGTTTTTCCCATTTTACCTGCTGGCCCTTGTCGCTTGTTCTTCAACCTTAAACAAAAAACAAGTAACCCCATGAGAAGGAACCCAGACAGACTGGATTGTACCAACAGGATAACAAGACACAAACTGTACCTTACACTGCCAAGCCCACAAAGTCTGAATCCATCCCAGTTTTAATTGTTTTTAAACATTTAGACTGCCTGTACAGCTCACAGAAAATCTAGGCTGTCATGTCTATGCATCTCATTTTTTGTTCCACTTTGTTTTACTGCGTCCCCTTGTCTTTCTGCTCAGGGCAAGAGAGAAGTTGCCACTTTTTAAGCATTAGAGAAAGGTTTCTCACACCGTAGGCTTATAAATAATAATAGAACCCAATAACTGTTCATACTGTAAACGCAAGTTAAGAACCAGCCGTATCTGGAAGAAGTATTCATATTTTATGAGGATCTCTGCACAGCCGGCTAGGCACACACAATACTGAGCTGTGCTGAACAGGTGAGCAAATAGCAATCTGGGCTATAAACTGAGTTTCCTCACTAGGAGCAGGGGCCTGCTTGTTTTTCCAGAATTTCTCTGTTTTCTCACACCTAGAGTGGCACAGGACTCAGAGGGGTGCACGCATGAGAACAGGGGTATCTTATGTTCTTCTCACTGAATCTTAGCCATTTTCTCCTCAAATGTAACACTTGAAACAATCAACAGATGCTAAAAACATGTCATATTAATGATCTGTTTCATATTCAAGTTCGGATCCAGAAGTCCCTTCTCAGCCACTAATTTGCATAACGTTTTATTCACGCTCATTAACCATCAGGAGACTCTCTAATTCAGCAAAAGTGGATATTCATCAATTTCCCTTTGATAATGAATTGATATGACACCGAAAAATGCAATAAGCCTTCCTGTACCTGTTGCAGTACCTGGAAAGAGCGCGTTGTGTAGCCCAGTCACTTCATATCTGACAAGGATGCCTTGGGGGAATTCTTGTGTTTGATTTCAGTGGAATAAATGAGCCCTGAAGAGAGTCAGTAAAAATATGAGAACATGAGTGCATGCTAATGAATCTGGGCCTGCCTAGAAATCTGCGAAGATTTCCAAAACCTTGCCAGAAGGCTGCCTGAAGTCCAAGACTCCTCCAAGACTCTCTCCAGGTCTCCAGCTGAGGCCTTCAGAGCTCCAGCAGTTTTGTCACGGGGAAAGGAAGGTGGAGGATTCCTTCTCCATCATAGCCAACAGTCAAACATTGAACCTAAATCTAATTGATTGACCTGCTTACATCCCTCTTGCTGCTGACCTAGACCATGTCAAACTGTATCAGGCCTTCACATAAGAGCAGCCACCACCTATCTATCACACAAGTGGAAAGTAACAACAGCCCAATATGCAAGTGTGGAGAAGACCAGAACATTTTTGATCCCTAAAGACTGTTGAGCAGCCTGGATTGTTTTTTTTTTTTTTTCTTAAGCTGCTGGAAAACTAGATGCTTGGGACATGCTGTTTTCAGGGCTCAAGGGAGTTCTCTGGGTGTCAATGAAATTTGCAATGGTAACGGCACAGAGGAACCCAGCAAAAATGGGTTTAGTGTGGCACATTGTTAGGGGAGGGATACTCAGACATGAAGAATAACTTTGAATGGCTTGTTTGTACATCATCCAGCTAGAACTGTTGGGCATGGAGAAGCATTGAGTTCTGGTTTTATTTTTGAGTGCAAAATATGAAATCTGTGTTTATGGACGTGTATGCATGTGAATGTGCTCTGGGGATTGAATCAGAAAGCCTCTCAATATTTGGTCCAAATGTATCTTACAATGGACAGAAACACAGACCTTTAGGGGGTGATTCATCTGATTAAACTTAGCTGTTTCTTTTAGAATAGGATGAATTGTGCCCTTGATTTCATGGCTGTTTTAATGCTGACTAGAAGGAGGTCTGTGGTTATGGCTGAGCTCTAAAGGTCTTCATTGCCATCTGTGTTTAACTGGGTGACAGCCTGGGCCATGCTGAGCACAGCAAGCCTTGTTGCCTTCAGCTGTCCAGCAAGGGGATGGATACCTCTTGAGTGAAAAAGATAAAACCCACCAGTGACCTGAGTGAACCTGTAGCAGGATAAAAATAAATAAATAAAATGGGGCTGCAACAAAATGTGAATGCCACTCAGAACTAGGACCTGGTGGATTTGTATGGGGGAAGAAGGCACTGAGGGTCTTTCTCACCTCCCTCTGCTCAACATCCAAAGGGACTTCGCATCTTACAGCCCCAAGTTGTGATTTGAAGTAATTCTAGGACAAAGCTATGGCTCAGTTAATAATGTAAGACAATTCTGAGAGTGGGGGTAGGGGATAGCCTGCTGTTCCTTGTATTGATCAGGAATTAATGTCTAACCTTTAAAAATGCAGTGTAGAAGCTCAGTGTGATTGTGAAACCCTACTTTGTGCTGTCTGTGATCAGTTACCTCCGGGGACCCGCAGAGCTCAGGCTGCTGATTACAGATGCATTTGGAAAAACCTGAATTTTCAATTTTTCACACGAATCTCATAAAGCGAAACGGAGTCCTGCTGGGATTTATGAAAACTAGTTTACTCTCCGCTGCACTCAATACATCTACTACTTGGCTAAGTTGGGAGAGTGCTCCGACCGGAGAGGCAGCGCAAGAATTATTCCACCCTCAGCAAGTTAATTGCTGCATCGTCAAGTAGCATAGTTATCCATCCTGTCCCTTCTGCTTTCTCTCTCTTTCCCCCCCCTCCTTCCTCTCCAAGAGCTGACGTGTGATGTCTTTTCTTTTTTTCTCCTTCTTGCCATCTGTTTCGTGTTTGTAACTCGGGGAGGGTGGGTGTGTGGTAGTGGAGCTTGTGATGAAGTTTGCTGGTAGAGGCAATTCTTTTACTTTGTTAATTAGATTTGTGTTTTCGTTACTCCCAGTTCTAAGGGCCATGCAAATAAGACTAAATTATGCAGTAGCGATATGCCCCAGTGTTTAAAATGCTCTTATTGTTGGGAGACACCGACTTTATCCCATATTCCTCCCTTTCATGGAATTCAATTATATTTAAACTATTAACAGGGAAAGTCTAAAAATTCTATTAAAATGTCAGTTTAATAAATCTTCCAAGGTTTAATCTTTCATTTCTGGACTGGGGGAAGGGGAGGATGAATTATGACAGTTTTAAGTTTTCCCAGAGCAGCCCCTGTGTGTTAAATTGTCTGTAACTCTCGGTGTTATAGAACTTATCTCTATTTGTAAAACAATACGAGGCGATAGGTGGGTGCCTGTGGTATTTGCTGGGATACTGGAATATTTGCCAGGGTATTTGCTGGAATCACTTCAGGTCTGCTTGTGAAACACGTGAACGTTGGGGGAATTTGGACACAGGCCTTTGGTGTAAAACATTACAGAGAAACAGGAGAAATTGGGCAATTCACACCCACTGGAGACCGACTCCTCTCCCTCCTGCAGGTCCTGAAAGAGGAGGATATCTGGCTCTAGACCTGAGATTTGGACCCAGCACTAACTGTGCATGGATGGCTGTAAATTCTCATTTCTCTCTTCCTCCACGTGCCACCTGAGGAATATCAAGGGATTTGGGTCCCCGCAGTGCTGAGTGCCATGGGAACATCTTCTGTAAGTGATGCTTTCTTCTCCGCCTCTTTCTGTGCGCTCTGCTTCAGCCCTTAGCAAATGCCAAAATCGTGTCTCTGTTTGCCTCAGCTCACTCTTGGTTTGAAGCTGTTCCAGTGTCTAACGCACAGGGAGTTTTCTACTATCTCCTCGCAGCATTCCTGTGCTTGAAATCAGGACTCACATAGGACCGTATAAAGAGATTGCAATGTTTCAGGCCAAATAAAGAAAATCCAGCTCTTGGTCTTGCATCCTCATGTCTGTAACCCAAGATGCAGGTGAGGTGGGTGTTTGGAGAGCTGGGACATGAATGGAGCATCCAGGAGTGGCTTGTGACAAGGCTGCTGCTTCCAGGTGAAGATTTGAGAGCTGAACATCTTGTGTGGGGTCCTGTGGGTATTGGCAGGGACCTGAGTCTGCATGCACCTGGAGTCCTGTGCTTGTGCAGAGGTGGAAATGAAGGAAGTGTCGTGGGTGGTGTTTTTATACAGCACTTGGTAGCACTGCCTGTCCTTGAAAAATGTGGAGCTTTGATAGTCTTTAGATGATGGTGGTGGCTGCAGAGAGCTACAAGAGGCAGCTCTGACCTTGCTTGGAGGGGCTCGCAGGGATTTCTCAGACCAGGATGCGTGCTGCCTCTGCAGGCATTTGCTCATGCACCGGGGGCTGATTCAGTCAACAGAGCCAATCCACCGAGTGTGGGATCTGCAGAAGACAGACACCAAGAAGAAAAATCCGGCTGCCTCTCTTCAGCGTGGACCAATGCTGGAGTCAATACACATGAGGATCTATATTGAGATGGAAGAGATTTTCATTAGTTTCCTGGCTTTGCTGGGGAATCCCTGTGTGCTTTCAGCCAGCTGCCTGCACAGCACGGAAACGTGGTTGGCATGGATCCTGCCATAAGCAATGAAATGGTGCTGAGCCTGCCTCCTCCCACCCCTCTCCCCATCTTCATACCTGACACACTGGACCTTAAATGTAACAGCCAAGGTCCTTTAACTCACTCCACTGCAAAAGGGAAAAAAACTCATTGTAAATCTATTTTTTTCCCAAATTTTTCAATTCTTTATCAAAAAAAATAAGGCTTTGGGGCTAGGATTTATCTTTTGCCGCCTTTATATGGCACTCAGCACAGAGTGGGACCCCAATTGCAGATGACCAGAGTTGCCAGAGGCATGTGCAAGAGCCAGAGTCCCCATAATGGGAGATATTTCCACCTGCATGATGCTGCTGGGGGTGTTGGTGATGTGGCACTGAGAGAGAAATAGGACCTCCCACCAGCCATGCTCACCAGTGACACATGAAATGGAAAAAAGCCCCAAAAACCTAACTCCTCCTCATGCCTCCCTCTTGCCACATTTCTACCTTCTCCCAAATATTTATGCCCAGAAGAATCAAATCGTCCTATTTCAGCCCTGGGAATGTAGCAAGCCAGCGACCTGCAAGGAGTCTCAGAAAGTTTTCAGCAGCTTCTGGGGAGAAAGAGGTGATAAATGGTACTGATCTAATGCCTTGGTCAGCCGGGCAGCAGCCAGCAGCTGATGTCAGGCTGCAGGGAAGGCGCGTGGGGCGTGGGGCTTTGTTTGGGTGGATAAACCATGCATGTTCATGGAATATTAATTAATAATAAATGAACATGCATGAATTATTTATGCTCATAAAAGCAAATTTGCCCTGAAGGCATAACACAAGATAGGCTTTAAGAAGTTTTTCTTCTATTTTATTTATTTATTTATTTTATACTGGGGGAGGGATTTGCATAGGGCATAACTGATTGGTGGCCATCTGAAGCCAAACGTAGTGTGAGTGCCACAGACGCAGCTGAGACGAGGTATCTCAACATACCGAGCACTCCTGCTTCTACTAATGCTATTTTAGTCACTCATTTTGTCTTCCAAGCTGCACGTAGGGACCTACTTGCTCCGAATCCCGTTTGACTCCAGCAGGCCAAAAGTGGTCCCCTGGGGTAAGGCAACTGCTGTTGGAGCAGGGATGGATTTGTCCCTGCAAGTTCGTGCTGCTGACGGATTTGTTCTGCTGATGTGTCGTGCAGGTGTCTCATGCATGATGCAGGATGTCAGGTAAGATCTGAAGCAGTGAGCTGACACAGGAAACACCACTTGTGAGGTTTAACTCTAGATTATGTTAAACAGCCCACAGAACCTTTTGCTGCACTGGTAGCTGTTCTTGTCAAGAGAACAAAACCCTGTAAGAGAATTCCAATAAAATCATGGTGAAGTGCCACCGTGCCACCAGAGGCTGTGAACTGTCCATGACTTAGGAGGTATCTCTCCTTTGGGCTTTGACTTTGTCAAGGCAAAAATAGGTCACTACAAGTTACTCTGGGATTGTCCTGTTTTTTTGCTGGACTCTGTAAATTCTGACCTAGCATGGACCAGGGGTGTAATGTGTTGTAGGCATGCACAAACTGTGAACAAGTACCTTGTCAAGTCCCTGGCTCTACTGTTGATGTTTGAGTTGAAATGCAAAGATGTTGTGGCCATTGAAAAATTCTCAGGCTGCCCTCACCCAGGGCTGAATGCCGAGATATGTCCCCTGCCCATCCATGTCCCTGTGTGAGTCTGTGTAAGACCCCAGAGGCACCATGGTTTGGCAAAGGGGTTGTGTCCAAATGGAGAAGTGTGTCTCATATGTGCAGCCATGGCACATCACTCACTGCTGTGATGTAAAAGGGCTCCTGATGTTTCCAGAAAGGGGGGCAAGACCTCCAAAAGCAGAGGGTGGTTTGAACATTTGCTGTGTGCCACTCGTGGGATTTTGTGGGCTGGCACGGTGGTGGATGAATGGGATAAACATGGCCATTGTCAGCCTCCCGGTCATCGCTTTGTGGAAAGACTTCAGGGAATGTTAAAAATAGAGGTGAGATCCCCAGGCACAGCTCAGGTCCGCTATGAATCTGGCCTCGAACCATTAAAATGATCTTAAACTCCTTTTTATTTCCTTTCCTATTTTTTCCCCAGAAGCCTGCATTGACTTCCTTGGCTAATAAAGAGCAGGGCCATAAACTCTGGTGCATTTTCCCAGGCAAGGCCATTCCTTCTGCTAAGCTTCTTCCTCCTGTCTTCGTGTTCCCGTTATTACATTTTTAGTTTCTGCTTTTCCAGCAATCCTTCACTGCTGAGCTGCTACAGTTTGATCCCTTCTTTTTCCTGATTCCATAACAAACATGTTTTAAAGCCTTTGCTGCTGGTCTGCAGACAGTTTTTCCAGGAAAAGTGTTTCGTGTATTACAACTTAAAACATGGGTGGATTTATTAGGATTTAATGTATTGGGAGCTAAGCCTTTGGTCTCCTTTCTCATATGGCAGTGGAGGCAGACAGATGGGAGCGATTTGAGTAATTTATATGTTAAGAAGTAATAATCTTTGCAGCCATTTTATCCGTCCAAATGCTTTTACCTTTGATCTTTCTGTTTTCGAGAAACACCTTGTTTTTTTTTTTTTTTTTTTTTTTTTTTTTCTTTCTTTTTTTCCAGACTTCTTTCAAAGATAAACATCCCTGAAGACTCCTTTTAGCCCTTCCCTCAGCTGAAGAGATGTCTGATTGCCACCACCCGAATGCCTCCACAATTAGCTGCAAAACTTTTTGGTGTTTGGGGGCAGGGCAGCCCAGGGAAAATGCTCTCTAGACCTTGAAAGCAGCATTGTCCTTGCACAATGGCAATCCGAAGCCCTGGGCCTCGTGGTGTTTAGAAGTCAGTAGATTTACTAATTAACGTTGCTCACTCAATTAAAAACCCCTTGATCTGAGCCAGTCAATAGATTTTTGGTATCTATAGAAATCTTTGCCTTGTGTCAAAAGATTTAGAGATTTCTTTCTTTCCCTTCTGACTAAGGCTCGGTGGGGATGAGACACGGGTGACAAAACGAGCCTTGGTGGGAGCCCTGTCGGAGGCTGTCCTCAGCCAGGAAGGGGGGTTTAATTGTCCTGGGCTGGGAAATTGTCAGATGGAGGTTGGTGTTGTAGCACCGAGGGAAGCACTGACAGAAGATAAGGTCTTGTCAGGAGAAATTCATAATGCTGGAGCAAAAACAGCAAACTCATCCATGACGATTCTTTTCGAAAGGTCCCACAACTCAGGGAATGAGGCAACTACCAGCTAAGTTTTATTTCATTCTATTTAGGCTGTATGCAAGAAGGATAAGAGGAGGAGTATTTTTATTTCACCTTGCAACAGGGTAGAGACAGTCAGTGCTACGCTGTCTCTCTTTCACCTCTTGCTATAAATACCTGCTTGCGAGAAGGATCTTCACAGCCCACTTTGTTTGCATTTTAATTATTTTCTCTGTCTGGCACTTTTCATCTGTTGAGTCTGTTGGTGTTGTTGTTTTCCAACACTAAATTCGAGACAAGCAGCACCATGAACTGGACATCATAATAACTATTTTTTTTTTTTTTTTTTAATGGGAAATGCAAACAAAGTTTTTCCATAAGAAAAAGCCCTGAAGTGAGATGAAGACCAGATGAAGATGGTTTTTCCTAAGAACATTGGCACAGCATGATGCACTGATTTCTTGAATTGACCCTAGTTCATCTCTTTTTGGCATTAGGGCCTATTTCAATGAGTGTCTTAAGAAGTTTAGGCATACATACCCTCCATTTTTAAATCTTTATTCTCTTGCAAGTTTCAACATCTTGCTGAAGTCATGAGCCTTAATGAATCTCTGATCATGCTCCTTTTTTTAAAAACACTTTCATCACCGCTTGTCTTGTACCTCATTCCTTCCTACCTTGCAGCATGGAACTCCCTTTTTTAGTCTTCTGTGTGCAGCACCTCTAGCTACTGGGTGCTGTGGGTGGTGGTGATGGGAAAGTGAGGGTGATTAGTAGGTGTCGTGAAGTAGCCAAACCCTAAATCCTGCCTTTACCAGGCGACGCCACTGCTGAGCTCACTGGGTGACCTGCCATATACATGCCACGGTGCTGGCTTGGGTGGGAAGGAGATGGAGGTGGGTGACCCAAGGAGGCAGAGTGTGAAACAATTTTGATTTTTCTCATACGTGGTGACTGGAATGGAAAACAAAGCTCCTGACTTCTCAGCTCTCACACCAAAAGCAAAGGGATGCCTCTGCAGATGCTCCCCCTGCCGCTCTCCTCTTCAGCAGCTGGACTCTGAAAAACCTCTCAGGGAAGTCATCGGCCCTGCAAGGCTCCGTGGGTTTCACGTCCAAAAATGCAGCCGGGAGATGATTCCCGTTTGCTTGCTGTGTGGTTGTCTGCTTTTTCTAAGCCTCTTGGTTGGAGCGGATGGGACTCGTCTCATCAAATCGGCATCCACAGAGCAGATGCTGACTTCAGCAGCAGTCACCCGGGGCTCCCAAATGGAGATGGAGCCAAGGCACCAAAGGAGCCCGGGGCACGATTCATCTCTGCTTCCACTAGACATCTCAAATAGGTCTGGAGAGCTGCGCTCCAAAAGTGATGACTTCTGTCTGCTTGCTGTGAAGGGGGCTGATGGGGATTACTTAGCTCGGCCGCGGACATCCCCGTTGTGGGTGTCTGGGTTGGGTTGGATGGATCCCCCCCAGGTTGCTGGCTGCATTTGTGTACGGAGCTCAGCACATTGAGCTCCGTACACGAATTTTTGTATGGAAGTTGAGACACATCCTCAATCCCTGTAGACACTACTGTAGCATAAATAATACCACTAACATATCCTAGGACACGTGTTGTACTTCCCCTGTTGTTTTGGCTCCACATACGTACCCCTTGCCATCGGTTCGATGTGTATTTGTTAACACAACACATCGGGGGCAGAGGAGGCCGGGTGGGCGAGCGTACGGTGTCCAGCATGGATAGGGTGAGCCAGGCTGATATCATCCGGCAGCATTTCTGTGTCCTGATTGATTGAGGTGCTCCGTTTCCACATTAACTTGCAATAAAGTGCTCTCTGATGCCGATACGCATTCATCATGAGCAATTGTGGAGGCTGTTTATAACTTAATTTACTCCAAGGTAATGATGATTATATCTAAATATTTATGGAGAGGTCAGCGCGAGTAAATTTCTCAGTAATTTTGTTTTGCTTTTCTTTTCTTTCTCTTTTCTTCAGCCAGCCAAATTATCTCAATGCTCCCTACAGACCTTCTGCTAATTCCTTTGTTTGCAGTGACAGTTAGTGGAGAAAGAAGGCTGATTAACTGCAGGCTGCCTCTGCGCCGAGCCAGCCCGGAGTCTAACCAGAGGTGCACGGCGCGTCTCTCCCTTTTATTTTAATTTTGACCTGCAGGAATGTCATGGGCCAGAGCTGTCTATTAGAATATATCTGAATTGCACACATGTTTGCATGCACTAGTAATGCAAGCTTCACGCTATACTGTTAAAATTGATGCTCTCTGCAAATGTGACAGAGATGGGTGGCTCTGGGACTGGAGCACTGGACTTGTCATCATCGGATGATGTGTTCAGCTCAAGGTAGGGCTGATCATGCTTAGGGTGTCAGTTAATTCTGGGGTGTGGGCATTTCCACATTTCTTCTATTTGTTCTTTCTCTGTGCTCTTTATTTCAGGTGACACACTGCTTTGAGGAGGTCCCATCTCTTCCAGTGGGTTCGGCAGGTGCTTCACAGCCCGTCTGCTGACATTTAGGAGTGTCTGGAGCTGGAATTCTTCACCCAGGAATTCTCCGAGGCAGCATGGAAGATGGACCACTTCATTACCTCAGAGGGAACAGGAATTTCACAACATTGATATGAAACAACTAAGAGGATGTTTTCATTTTGATGTCTTCTAAGGAACATCCCTGGATCCCTGTGCTGCTTGGCTGTCCTCACCCCATACGCAGAGCTCCAATACTTTACCTCCTTCTCCTCCTTCTCTTTCTTCTCCTTCTTCTCCTTCTTTGGCCCTGTTTTTTGTATTCGTGTGACCCTGAGTGCTGTAGTTGGCACAGAACTTGTTGCCATTGGTATGCTTCCATCACTGCTCTTATTTCTGTGTTCGAGCACACCGCTCCTCGTGACTTCTTTTAAAACTTATCCTCATCCTACCTTAAATGCTGCTTGGCTTCTGTCCCTCATACATATTCCTCCTTTATTTCTTTTTTCCTTTTTCCTTTTCCTTTTCCTTTTCCTTTTCCTTTTCCTTTTCCTTTTCCTTTTCCTTTTCCTTTTCCTTTTCCTTTTCCTTTTCCTTTTCCTTTTCCTTTTCCTTTTCCTTTTCCTTTTCCTTTTCCTTTTTTTTCCCCTGCTTTTCCCTTTCCCTGTTGTATTTTCAGGGGAGGAGCAGGAGAAGCCCATCAGCCATGCCTTCCTGTGCCTCTCGTCCTCAGCCTGCACTACGCTGTGCCAGCTATGAAGTGATGAGTGACTGTTCCACGTATCTATGTATCAGTGATTTGGGGGTGAGGATGTATTTTTGGATGCTCCTCAAAACACTTGAGTGCCCAGCTGTGGGCTTCGGCTGCCTGGGTCCAGCTGGAAAACAAACCAGTGCCGTCCTGTGGTCCAGCCTTTATAGCACTGGGGAAAGCAATTGTATAAATCCACTGTAAGCCTGAATGAAATGCTGCGAGAGAGAAAAAAGATATTGAAGTATATTGAACCACAGAGGAAAAAAATATAAGTGCAATCTGCTCCATTAAAAATTTCATAGGCCGTTACTTTTACAGTGCAATTAGCTTTGCAATTCCGGTGCTATTGGAAGACTGGTGTGGTGGATAATCAGAGGCAGAAACGCCCGTGCAGGTACAACTGCAGAAAATCTTCAGGGTTTGGCTACCTTTCACGAGGCAGGATCCTGAGCGTGTTTGTAAGTCACCGACTGCTGCTCCCTTCCCTTCAGGAAGCTGATCGCTTTGGAGGAGTTAATGCTGACATGGGGAAGCAACGAGAGGGCTTTTCATGTGAAGTCTGACGAAAGAAAAGGGGTCCCAGGAGCCACATAAGCACATTTCCATGGCTGGATGCTTCATAAGAAGTTTATGTTTTCTTTTTCATGCAAACCAATGGTCATTTTTTATTTCTTATTTTTATTTATTTTTTACTGCAGGACTTGGAGAAAACTGCCCACTTCTTTGATGAATGGCCTGACTCTGGTCCTGCTTGTATGTGTTAGCTGGTGTCAGGGGATGGGCTCTGCCTAACACCAGATTTGTAGTGGGATTTCTCCTGGGCAGAGAAACGTGTTGGGGTTGTTTATAGCATGACCCATTGTGATGACTCTCAGCCATGACATTTACATCAAAGCAACAGGAAGGCTTTAGCACCTCCTTTTTGAGACTGGTGAGATGCAGACCTCAAGCCTGACAACTCCATCTCCACACAGGGATGCTGATGGGCTCCACAGTGGCTCCACGTTCCCCCGTGTCCAGATGCTCAGGTCTGACAAATCTTGTCAGAAATTCGCCTTGTGCAGGGGGATAACCTCACTTAATGCATGCTGTAGACAAATAGGGAGGCAGGCCTTGATTTCTCTGTGTGCCCTGTGTGCCTGCATGCAGCGTGGATGCTCTTGGCTTCTGCAGCCACATGGTGAGAGCAGGGAGCTCGGTCATTTGACAGTGAACCCCATGGAAGTCTTTATTCCTTCCCCCACCCCAAAACCCAGAGCTCTGTATCGTGCAACCACACAAGAATCGCAGAAGAGAAAAGAAGTAAGTTCTCATTCCTTCTGGCTGAAAAAGATAAATTTCCTTAAAAGCCCAGTCCCTGACATTTTAGAGGGCTGGAGCTGAACACAAAGAATGTGTATTGTTTCTAAACAGATGCATGAATAATAAGGGGGGGGGAAAAAAAATCTTCTGCTTTTTAAGCCAATCTCATGATTTCCAAACCTGGCTCATGGTTTTTCTCATGCTTCATGGTGACAATGCCAAGCCTCTGTTGTCAGACTGCTAAAAAAGCTCATTTAGTTTCATGAAAAAAAAAAAAAAAAAAAAAAGAAAAGCAAAATCAGATCAGTCCCCTTGTATCCAAAGCATGGACAGAGGTTGTGTCTCTTTTTGTGATGTGCCTTAGAGGAAGACATAGGGGCAGGAGGATGAGCTCCAACACCCAGGGGTCCTTGTGCTGTCTCGCGTCTGTGGCTGTGTGCGCTGCTCTGTTAGCTTCCCCCTCTCCCAGACCATCTCCTCACAACCTCCAGCTTACAAGAAATAGTTCATAATGCAAGGTAATAAATTTCTGAGCATGCAGCTGTGTTGCAAAACATAGGCTGCCATGACGCAGCTGGAGGTCCTGACTCACACAATGCACCCATCATTTTGGGATGGCTCTCACCTGGGGAAGAGCTTTTCCCCCTCCCCCTACACACAGGTGCTGCTGAGCTCCCTGGGCACAGTTTGCAGAGGATTACAGTATGAGAAATTTAGGATAAATCAGGGGGTTTGCGGTTGCTGCTCTCTCTGTGGGCAGCTTGGTGCTGCTGAGCTGTGGCCAAGGGCTCCAGTGCAGTGCATGCACGCTGCTGCCTTCCCCAGCTCTGCTGGAAGCCATCTCTCTGGCCTGTCAGGCCAGATGTTTAGCAAACAGATTTTCCAGGTAGGAAATTAGTCCCCATCAGGTAGCAGGTGGCATTTTCTTCCTTTTCTGTGCTGTCAAAGGCTCTGGGGAGTGAATATCCTCAGCCTCTCCCCCTTCAGCTCTTTCTGATGGGCAGCACGATGGGACCAGTGCTGGCAAAGCCTGGTACATGGAAGGAGAGAAAGGAAAGGAAGGGAAGAAAAATAAGTGTCACCAGTGGATCCAGACCAGCAGAACATTTGGATAACCATAATTTACGGAGACTTTGATTGTTGTAAATACAGCTCAGACAGTGAGTGGGATCTATTTTCTGCTGCAGGCACTGGAGCATCTCCCTTTAATGCCAGCAGGAGCTGTGCATACCCGTAGAGGAGGATACCAGGGCAAACATACCAGGCAGGCCATGTTGATCACTCACCCCTTCATGCTGGGGAGGGAGCATGGTACAGGGGCTCACATTTTGCAAACGTTTTGTTGGTTGTGGTAGCAGCAGGCAATGGTGCACATGCATGATCTGGAGCCCTGCTGGGTGCTACACAGCCCCCTCCCTCTGCCACGGCTGCCTCGCCACAAAGGAGAGGGGATGCATGGGCTTAGTGGGTGGCATAAAGCTGAAAAAAATATACCTTAGCAGGAGACCCAGCAAGCAGGCTCAGGAGCTGAGACCCCTGGGGGATGCTCGATCCTACACACCTATTTATCTATAGGTATTTGTGTGCACGGGGACTTTCAGTTTTCTCTGGAGATTAGTGACACTTGCCGGTTTCCCAGCATATAATATCGGCTTGACAACTGTGGCCAACTTCTGGTTCCACTTACTTTCCCCATTAGCCGGGAGGGGAAGCGCAGATCTCATTTATGCCTGCGGATCTGAGACAGGATGAAGGTGAACCAGAGACCCCTCTGGTTCCCGGTTGCTCCCAGTGCTCAGACCTGGGGGCTTTAGAGGAAATACCATGTGAAGAACCCCCCCTTGGTGATTTCTGCAGGGTGTACGTGTGCACATGAAGTATAGGCAATACATTAATTTCTGCATGCATGTGCGTGCTTGCATCAGCCTGCCTGCCCCCAGCACATGGCTGTAATTTGGGAAGGGGGGTTCCCCGGACAGACCTCTACTCACTTTTCATTTTTATTTTCTGCTGACACCTCCACCTGAGTTGCAAAGGGTCTGGTTTGTGGGAGGAGGCAGAGCCAGATTTTCCAAAGGCATCGATCAGGAAATCTCTGTGCCTGTGGATGTAGCCCTGTGGCTTGTACCAGCTGTGGCTGTGGTCACGGCTCTCTTTAGACCTTTTTTTCATGAGCCTTGAGACCATGTGTGGGTTCCCAGGGAGCTGTGGCTGCAGCCAAGTGCGGCATTTTGGCAGGACAATGACAGAGGCACAGCTGGGGTGACAGCAGGGGGGAGCAGGCCAGCCCCTGGCTGTGACTGTGGGGTCTGATAGCCATGTTCTTGTGCTGGGCTCTTTTTGGGGAAAGGATGAGTGCCTGCAGGTGGCCTGGGCCAGATGTGACAGCGGTGCAGGGGTAGGACAACCAGAGGAGACCCATGGCACAACACAACGACCAGGAGAAATGGGGTCTGAAGCCCTCACACTATGGGACAGCAATGTTAGGACCCAAGAAGAGCTGAAGTCTTCTTTCACGCTGTTTCCTCCAGGTAAAAACACACAAAATGAGACAAAAAATCCTCGCCAAGCCCTCACCAGGTGCCAGCAGCATCGTGATGTCAGCTGGGTCCTGTCCTCACAGGCTCCCCAGCCACCCTGCTCTCTCCTTCCTCCCTGTCCTCCCCAGCCCCCTTCTTCACCGGGTTAATTTTATTTTCCCCTCCAGGGGTTTGTGAGCGCTCGCTGAAACGCGCGGGCCAGCTGCCTGCCGGTGGCAGCAGGAAAACAGGCAGACAAAGCAGATGGGCCCAGCAGGGGTGGAGGAGCGCTGTCTTCAGCGGGCCATAGGCATCACTAAAGAGTAAACAGCTCTCCGAAGGGAGCCGGGAGCTAACCCCAAACCCGTCCCCTCCGAAGTGCTCAATCACAGCACATTAACGAGAGCGCCTGGGCTGCTGGGGGAGAGTAAACAATGAGAGGCTGTGCTGGCGGGAGAGGGGGAAAAGCGCAGCCCCCCTCCAGCTAATATTTGTTGTAAAAAGGGTGTAAAAAGTGGCTTGTGGCTCAGCGTGCTGTCAGCGAGCCGTGGTCTTTGTCACCGCTCTTCTCCTTTTGGGAAAGCCGCCCTTTTCCCTTCCCGGGCACCCGTGTATGATGCTGGGTGTCCAAGCAGTTTCGGCAAGGCTGGGAGGATGAAACAAAGGCTGGAGGTGCCTCCCATGGGTGGCTGCAGCTTGATGGCTCCCAAAACCCGGACAGGGTTTGCATCTCCCCCAGCTCCATGGCCATGCTGCCACCCGAGCGAGCTGCTCCCGTCGGGGAGCTGGACAGTGTGTTTGGGGGCCCAGGGCTGTTGTTCGGGACCAGGAGGGGGTGATTCTCCTCCTGCCCGTGCCAGCAGGGTGTCCTTGGTTTGGTTTGAGCAGCTCCTGATTTATGCCTAGGAACAGAAGCCCCCTCGCCGGGCGCTGCTCTTTCATCTGTGAGGCTGCAGCAAGGTTTATTTGCAGAGCTCTTGGCACGGCCCCGGATTCCTTCTCCCCTTCCCCCCCTTTCCTCGGGATCAGCTGCAGTTTTCCCTCTCCGTTGGCTCCCCCTGCAAAACCGATTGACCTTGCTGGGCCGTGCCTGACACATGAACCATGCAAAAGCCTTTCTTCTCCCCGAGCCCCGTGCTTGCTGGGGAACGTGGCCACCCCGAGCAGTGCAAATGGGAGGCCCTCAGCAACCGTGTGCTGCATTTCTGGGGGCTGCTTCGCCTGTAAGGCTGGGCATCCTTGACACTGGCTGAGTGCGAGTGTTGTGGCCCAGTTTCCCCGCTACTTTTTGCAAATAATTATGCCATCACTAAAAATGATGGAGGAAAAAAAAAAAAGATTTCAAGCCAGAGTTTGCAAATCTCAGTCCCAGTGCTCCCTGCTCCCAGTGGGGTGTATCCGCACAGAAAGTGTGGACAATTTGTTCTCCTAGGGACCGAACACTTGGCAGAGATCTTGTAGGAAAAGTGAGCCAGGGGATGTGCAAGGAGCTGGTCTCACCTGTGGTGGCTTTGTGTTGTAGTCAAAAGCAAGAGCTGCTGATGCTTGTCCTGTTGGGCTGCTCAAGACCTAGCGAGAGCTGTGAATTTGCCATAAATACAGTCTGACGGGTGTTTCTTTCTGTCTCTTGCGGGTCAAGAAGCACAGGGAAGAGACAAGTGGTCTGCTGCCTGGCTGAGGTCACTTTTGCAGCCGTTTCCATGGGCTCCTACCAATCCAGTAAGGGCAAAGCACTCCTTTACCTGTCCTGTAGCAGGTTCGGCTTTGTTGTGTTACTCATCTGCACTGCAGGAGAGAGGTTTGGGAGCAGCTTTCCTTGGCACCAGGTGGAAACGGAGCTGATTTTCAGGCCTGCCAGCAACTGCTAAGGCTAACCTTTTCCTGCCTGCCTTGTGTTTTAGGAGCTGTGGTTTGGGGCAGGTGAATGTAGGCAGGTGTTTTCTTATTCTTGTTTAAAGCAGTGTGTTTCTTGTGCTAACTGGAGTAACTGTGTCAGACACCTTGGTGAAACCTAAGCATTATTCAACTCAGTCATCACATAGCAGAGGAAATACCAACAGTAACCTGTAGCACAAGCAAGGTTGGAGCTCAGAAAAAGTGCCCAGGTGACTGGGTATGTGAGCAGAAAAGGCTGTTCCAGCTCAGGGAGCAAGACAAAGAGGTCCCATTTCCACAAAAAGGCAATAAATTGGGCAGAATAACTATCTGGTAACTGTGCAGGCTGAGCGTCCTCAGACTTGAAACGTAAAGCACAAGGGTCCCGTGGGGAACCCAACCCCGTCTGGTGGGTATCTGGCAAGGGGAGCTCTCCTTGGCTGGGACGTGCCCCAGATGACCCATTCCCACGCTCGTGGATGGCAACAGAAGGCTTTCATGGGACTCGGGGAGGGCACTGATGTAACTTAACAATGGGATCCCCCCCTTTTTCTGGAAAAGACGTCTTCAAATTGAATAAAATATAAAAGCATTTTCTTCACTTAGCCCTCCTACGATCGAATTCCTCTGGTGCTGCTGGTGGGCTCCTATTTTCCCTGGGCAATACATCAATTTGATTTGCTCCCTCAAAGGATTAGTTGCTGAAAGACAACACCGCTTTTTTCCCCCCAACTTTTCGGCTGCCTGCGGGTGCTAGGGGGAATACCAGTGAAAGGAGCTGTGCTCTGCTTCTTTTTTGCTCATTTTATTTCTCATGCTTGCTTCCTCTCTGATCTTTCCTTTCTTTTTTCCTCTCCCCAAATGTCCTCCTCCCCACCATCAGCTGTGCCTGCAGCAGCTGAGCATGTCCCAGGGTCTGTCCTGGGCACTTGTCCGTCCCTGTCCCTCCCCTGCCAGGCTGATTCCTGCATCTTTTCATCAGTGTTGAATAAAATTACCGATAGTCCGGGCGCGTAGACCCTGCTGCAGGGCAGTTTTGCAGAGCTGTACACTTGGTGTGAGCGTAGAATAATTTGACATCTACAGCCAGCAGTGGCAGGGCCTTGACTCTGTTTCTATGGGACTGCTGGGGAAAGGCAGCTTTCCTCAAAGCCTGATAAATATTCAGCAGCCCTCCATCTCCCCCGGACACAGCTACAATTCGCTCTGGTGACTGAACATGAAGGTGGTGGGCTCCAGACGTGCCCCGATGCTTTTGGTGCACAGCGACCATGCTGAAGGTCACTTCTGCACTGCTGGACCCTGGCCTGGGGGTCACATTGGTGCTGATCCCAGGGGAGGTGAAGAGCTTGTAGAAGTGATTCGTGAGCAGGACTGCTCTGCCCTTGTGGGTGATGCTCTGTGTAGGGCTTCAAATGGGGCAGTCCTGGGCAGGGACATCCATCCAGGGCAATGGGGTTCCTCGGAGGAGCTTACAGGGGCTTCATTTTTGGCCTTTCCATAGTGATTTAGGAATGGCTGTCCCTGTTGCTGTGCCTCTTAATTTCATGAGATTGCATGTTTTGCGGGTCTTGAATATTGTAAATGCTCTGTTTCCTAAAGCGAGTGAAAATGCTGCCTTCTCCCTGCCCTTTGGAGGGTCTCCCAGGAGGCACCCACTACAGTTCCTGAATTTGGGAAGGAATCTGCCTGCTTCCCTGGGGTATTTTGGCCTGAAACTCTGCAAGGCAGCTCCAGGTTGGAAAACACAAGGAGCACGCTGTGCTCCTGGCTGCCCAGAAGCGATCCATCAGCCTGATACGGGCCTGATGTCACATTACGAATGTTCCAGGCAGCTTGCAGGGATGCTGTGAAGTTTCCTCAGTTAGAGACCTCAGAGTGTTCCAGGGTCCCTGGAAGAGGGGCTCTGTTGACAGCACATCCCACACCTCAGTGCTGTTCTCCAGAGCTGTTCACCAGCAAATTGCCAGGATTTGAAATTCAGGTGGGACACAGGATGAAAAAAATATCCTTCCCCACATTGCTCTGACCTCTGAGGTAGTTTATTTGTTAAAGGCATTACCGCTCCCCTTGGGAATGGTGTCTTCCTCTGTTTTATGCTCTGAGGATGTGGCTCTTTTCATGTTTATCTTTGATTCGAGCATTGTGAAGAGCAATCCCTCGCACTTATGCACTTCATTGTATTCTGGCCATGAGAGATTCTCCCCCACTGTTTGTAGCTCTTTTTTCAGTGCAGCTAGTAAAATATTTGAACAGAAAAAAAAAAAAAAAAAAAAGAAAAAAAAAAGGAAAAAAAAAAAAAAGAGACACTAAACAGCCTCCAGCATTTAGAGGATAAAATGAGATGTAAGGCGAGGATGGCTGCGGTTAATGTATGGGGCTGGGAGGCCTCAGATGGACCACGGCCTCTCTTAGCTTCTCTTCTGTGACTTTGTCTAAGTTATTTGACCTCCTCCTGCTACAGCTCTGGGGTCTCTAACACGCACCACATTTTCTGCCTGGAAAACCAATGCAAACACAAAGCCACAGCCAAAGTTACATGGTCTTGGGTGGAGGGAGCTGATGCTAAGCTAGCTCAGCTCATGGCAGATGAAGTTTGGGTGGAAGAGCTCAGGGAACGCTGTGCTGAGTTGGTGGGGTGTGAGGGGCTGTGTGCAAGCAGATGCAGTCCTCAAGGACAAAACAGTCAGGATTTTCCCTGACTCCAGCATTTTTCCCAAGCAAAGACTTGGGAAGCAGTCAGGCTACAGGCAGCAAGAAGGTTTGGAGCACGAGCAGGACACGTTTACTGGAGCTGGTTGCAATGTGGTTGCATGTCAGCAGAGAAGCTGATTTGCATGGGGTGGTTGCAAGCCAACGACTCATCCACTGAAGAGTAAATTAAATTTCAATGGGCTACAGCAGGCAAGCTGGTGTCAAAGGATCCTAAGGCTGATTTCTTCCTTTGGAAGCCTGCTGAGAATTCAAAACCGAGCCAAGTTGGCATGAAGGGGCATGATGGGGTTAAAAGCATAGAAAATTAGGAACTGGCTGCAGTGGTGGGAAAGGGTTGGTTGAGGAGAGACCTCCAGCGGGCAAGAGTCTGTTGCAGTCCAGATAATTCCCAAATAAGCTCTCATGATGCAGAGGGTTTTCTTCTGGGGCATAAATGGCACGTTTGAGGACAGAGCACAAAGTGAATATTTGACATAAATAAGCCGATGTTCCTATGTGGGAGAGGGGCAGAGGGAGCCTGTGAATTAATGATCAGCTTTTAATTTGTCCTTTCATTGGAATCAATGAAAATGTCAGGATGATTGAGGTTTATGCGCTCATGGGAAAGATGTGAGCCCAAGAGAAAGAGATCAGGGCTATTTTTTAATATATTTTTTTTTCACTGAAGGAGATGCTTCCCTTCATCTCTAATAACAGAAAAGGGATGGGAGAAAGAGAAAAAGCAGCCTGAGATGTACCACTTTTTAGAGCTGGTCTGGGGATGGTGATCCCTGAGAGTGGCTGCAGTCACCTGGAGTCAAACTATCTGTCCTGAGCTGCCAGATTTGCTGTGGTCACCCACAGCAAATTCTCAGGAAAAAATTTCCATTCTCAGAAGCCTATGCAGTGCTCAGGTCTCAGCAGAGTCCTCAAACCTACTGTCTTCAAGATATTGGCTTCTGGCTGCCCTTGGGCATGGGATTCAACCAAAGTGGTGCTGGCAGATGCAGTGTTCCTGGCTGCAGTGTGTCCTATTTGCTCAGCCTGGTGTTGGATTTGCCCTGGGAGGTGCTGGGTGCATTTCGGGATGGTGGGAGAACAAGGACAGGCTCATCTTTCTGAAGATCCTGGTTTGAAAAGGGTGAATCCTACTGATGGATGTGAAAAGCTGTCATTAGTGTGCCAATTGTGACAATTCCAACCAGCAAGTCAAGTGTGCAGGTCAAGAGTTTAGGATGGACCAGGGGTGGAAGTGTTGGCCTTAGGTTGAGGACCCCTTTGCATGTCTCCTCTGTCTTGGTGGAGGCTTTGGGCAGCCCCATGGCAGTGGGAATGTGTTTGCAAAGCACCAGGCGGGCCATGGCCTAGTTAAATATTCATGGTGACAAAATGCCACGAGCTCAGGGGAGCTTTCAGCAAGTGCTTCAACCCGGATCACAGACACCTGCTTGCTCCAGCAGGGCTCCCAAGGTGAATTTCCATCCTTCTTCCACACACACCTTGGCTAGCCCCTTGCTCAGCACCAAGAACAGGGCAAGGATGAGCTGGGCATCATATCTCAGAGCATCAGTGCATGAATCCCCATTTTTAAAATCGTTATTATTATTTTGATAGAGCAGTCCATGCCCTCCTTAGTGGACCCAGAAGATAAGGTCTTCTCCAGGTGGGTCAGCTGCCAGACCTCTAGCTCCTCTCTTGCTCCTGCATGTTGGCTCAGGCTGGGTTTTTGTTGCAGAAATGTTGTCATTCCCAGCACTTCCAGACATAAGCAACACCACTGCGCTGCTGCCAGCAAACACAGCCCTCAACAGGAGCTTTTGTGATAATATCAGCTCTGTCTTTTCCAGCCTTCTCAGGAACTGACCTCACTGTTGCCTGATTTAGAGCTGGTGATGCTGAGCATGGGGAATGTGTGTGCTCAGCACCCGTGGTTACAAAGCTAGCTGGCTGCTCAGCCCTCCGGCAGGAGACCTTCAGGCACCCTGCCCCAAACAAACACCACATCTTGGGGACCTCTGAGCTTCCCTGGTGGCCTCAGCAGGGACAGGATTTAGCCAAAATGAAGGCTAGCTCTTACACCTACCTGGAAATAGATTGGAAGGAATGAGAGATGGGGTCCTGGCTTCCAGCTACATTTCTTGTCTCTTTTGAGATGAATACGCTTCTCTTGTGGAAGGCAGAAAACTGGATTTTCGATTGATCCACAGTCCTGCCTCATGCCCATCCTATCACCCCATTGCTCCTTTCTGCTTCAGGAAAGACAGTAAAAATGCTACTGTTATGGAAGAATTTACTCAGAGAGAAACTTGCCTACAAAATACTTGTTTTGTCTTCTTTGTCTTCCCCCATCCCTCCCACCAAGGGTTTTTACATCCCTGCTGAACTGATGGGGCTTTTTTAACTCCTTGTTTTATTACTCTTGCCGTTCTTGCTATCGAAATGTCCAACCCTGCCTTAAACTTGTGGCTTGTAGAGATGTGCAGTGAACTGAGCTCATTCAGGGGTGTGCACTCACCTGAGCAGTGAACTGCATGGATGAATTGTGCTCTATGTCAAATCCCAGGCCCCAGAAATCTTCCAGTGAAGTGATTTTTAGTGCCTTTAGTTTCCCAGCTGATTATTTAGCCATCTTCACCAGAAAGTTGTCTCAGTGAAATGAGAACTCGCCCACATTCAGGATAAACTCACGGTTCTTTTTTTTTTTTTTTTTAGGTTTGGAAAATGTCGGGCTGTCTCTGGTGGTGGATGTGTGTGTGTTTTATTTTCTCTGTGTGGCATCCCTGCATATGGCTCGGATTGCTTCAGAAGCTGTAATAGCAAAACAAGCTTTTCTTTATTCAAAAATGGAAATGGAATGATCAAACTGCTCAGACAAGAGCTATGTGTAATGCTTTATTTTTAATTTTTTTTCCCAGTAATTTTGTAGTTATCAATAACAGTAACTATCATTACCGTGACTCTTCATGCTCTTGCTTTCTTCATCGCTCCTGAGTTGTTCTGTATTTGCAAAACATTATGATAGTCCATTCCTGTTTGTTTTCTGCCCGATGAGGATGTTGTAAATTCTGCTGCAATCTGCCTGGAGGCTATGGTAAGCCAAAGAAAGATGGTTTGTGCAGTGCAGGAATCCACACCCCTGCACAGGGATCGTGCTGAGGATGCTGCAGCAGCGAGGCACCAAGTTGGCCCTTACCCTTCCTCCGTGGAGACGTGCTGCTGGGGAGCATCCCTATGTCTTTGGGATGGACATCTCTGGTCTGAGGGATGCTCTGAATTTTGGGCTAAGGGTGCTGGGACTTGCAAATACAGCATAGAGCAATTGGCCAGGTGGAGCAGGGGGAACCTGAGACCCAAGGGTTAGTAGTGGAAAGCAGCTTTGGAGAAATCCTACAGGAAAGAAGGCTGTGGGTAAAGAAGGGGACCTGCATAAACCCATGTCCCTTTGTGAATTCAGGGTGGAAAGAATTTTAGGCAACTGATTTTTGTTGCCACTACACAGATATGTGAGTTGAGAAAGAAGAAAAAAAAAAAAAAAAAGAGAGAGAGAAATCTGAAGTTTTCAGATTCTGTATTCTTGGATGGGGCTTTGCCGAGCTTTCTATGTATTTTTCCCCCCTGAATTTGGCACAGTTAGCACAACAGAAGCTAAGATGATACATATGTTTTATAACAGTAATGCACATAGTGAGTTTAAAAGCAGTTTATCAATGTCTCTCCTTCTTTCTCTCTTCTCTCTTTCTCTGTATTTTCTGTTGTTCTTCATATAAGCTCTGCAGCTTAAGCCGAGGAGCTGGATGTCATTTTGCTAAGGGAACAGCAATGACACGCTGTTTGGACAGGGCTGACATCCTTGCATTTCTGGTGTCCAGGAGAAAATGACAGCCAGATAGCTTCGTTTCTGCACATCACTTCTCAAACCCTGGCTGTGAGCATAAGAGCATTCATTTAGAAGAAAATTCACTTTCAGAGGGGAATTACCACTGCTCAGTCTAATTAGGAGGAGCGGAATGCCTAGCACAGTGCAGGGCACATTTGGATGTAATGGAGACCCTGAGAAGAGCAATAGCTTCATCTCCCCTAAAGGTGTTGGCCACTGTTGACTGGATGCATCATAGGGCACAAGAGCTATGAGCATTCAAATATTTAGCATCCAATACCTAAAAGGTTCACAGTACCCTCTGTTTCTATACCGGACAAGGTCCATGCAGCCCACAGTTTTATGTATCAAAGGAAAGTCCAGCATTGCAGAGGTGGGAAGGCTGTTCTATGTACAGGTCTTTCTTTAAGATACCTTAAAAGCAAATATTGTCCCAGTGAACACAACATCTGTCCATGAGGCATAAAGCTGATTGTGGACCACCCTGGCACGGCACATCAGCAAGCTCTGGGATGGGATTTAGAAGGATACAGCACTGGTATGGTTTGTTGGCTGTTGCTTGCTTGCTGTTGTACTGACTTCCATGAAACTAAGCTGAATTGCATCTACCAAAATGAAATCCATCTAATTTTTTTCCCCTCGCCTCTTATGTTCGGGCTTGATGTATTACGTCTGGAAGCAAACAGTTAGAATAAGATGCATTTGCTGGATTGTGTCTTTTCATTATCCAGACAGAAGGAAAAGGCAGTTGACAAAGTTTCAGCAGACGGTGCATAGTTGTTGTTTATGTTAAACAAAACGAGAATGTGCAGCATTCGGGTGTATAAACAGCATGACAGCAATAAGCATAAAACATAAGATTGGAAGCAGATTTTACTTTCAGGCCTTGGGGAGCAGATGGATCTGAGATCATTGTGCATTTGTGTACAACTCCAGGACCTATAGAAACTCATTTATTCCCCGTGTCGATGTGTTTTACGGGAGTCAAACGCGGCACGGCTGCAAATGGATGCAGCTCCATTGAACATAATGGGCTGGACCCAAGCACCTAGATCTGTCTCTTAAACCGCCCCAGCTACACTAAAGGGAAGGAGAGCTGCTTTAGCCTTGCTGCCAGAGATCGTCTTGTCATCTTAATGTTCAGGTGGCATAAAGATGAGGCAGCCCCTATTTGCATCTGCCCTGTGCTCAGGCTGGAGGGAGGAGGATGGGAGAGGAGTTACAGCAAGTGCAGGAAACGAGTGCTGAAGCTGGTTTCCTCCCAATATATAAGATATATGATGTATATATATATGTATAAATAAATATATATATTGATTGATTGCTCTTTCCTTACCTCATTGCAGACCTTGCACGAAGCTGAGCCCAGCTGGACGTGGAGATGAGGTTCAGATGATGGAGCTGCAATTGTGTGTACCTGCGTGCCCCAGGCGTGATGTTGTAGGATGGAGGAGAAGCCAGGCCCGCTCTCCATACGATGGTAGACACAAAGCCATCGCCTCTCGGTTTCGGTGGGCCAACTGGATCAGTTGAAAGGCTGCCCTGATTCGGTACTTGCAGAGGCAGGACCACACCGGCTGCCCATTGTGTACGGCCCTGATTCCCCGGCAGATCTGCGTCATTGAAGTCAAGGACATAATGAGGGATTTCAGTCCCAAGCAGAGACTATCCAAGCAGGTGGGAAAGTGACGGGCCAGCGTCCAGCCTTCAGAGCACAGACCAAAGGGAAGCTGTTTTAAATAGCAACAATGGCCCTAATCCCCTGGCAGGATGGAGAGATGCAGATTGGTGAAGGGAAGAAAGGGCAGAAAATAGCAAGCACAGAAAGTGTGTATATGTGAGAATCCCTTTCAGGATGCATTAATGGGATGCAGTGAATAGGAAGAAGAGACCCCAGAGCGTGTTTTAAACAGATTCCTGGTATAATATGAACCGCTGTAAATGAAGTGCTGCACAAAAGAAATAATAAAAATATATCACTGTAGTCAGTCTCGCTGGCTGTGTCAGTGTTTAACCACATCAGAGCTCATCATTAACTAAGAGGCAGAATAAAACGGGCAAACAAGAGGGCAGCTGGGAGGAAGAACATAAAGACCAAGATGTGGCCCCAGCAAGGTTTCTCTCACGGCAGCTCCAAGAAATAAGGGGCCAGGTCTGAGAGAAAGCCCACCTGCCGGGCACGGCTTGGCAGAGGCACCTCCGGCGATGGTGTGGGGATGTGCTCACCTCCTCCATCGCCAGCTCTCCTGCAACAATCCATCTGCAGCAGCCGCTCGCCTCCGAGCGAGGAGTTTTAATAAACGATCATCATGTGCAAGCCATGCATGTATGTGAGAGAGGATGGGGACGTGTATTTTTAAACGCGAAAACTCCCACCAGCCGCAGGCTGAACACGGGCTGCATGATCTTCAAGGGAAGGAGGAGAAAAGCGTGCTGGTTTTCTGCAGAATCGGATCATTTGCTGCAAATTGGGTGGTTGATCCAAGAAGAGTTACGGAAAATGTGGTTCGCAGCGGGGAGTAAGTTCAGGGTGGTGTGAATTTTAGGATGGGCCCATCCCAGGAGAGGTGCTTGGTGAGAGATCAAACCAGTGTCTCAGCATCTACACCCAATCATCAATATACACCCACACAAAGATATTTTTCTTCTTCTTTTATTTATTTATTTATTTATTTACCATAGAAGAAAGCACATTTGTGATCCTTATGCTGATCCTATGGTCTGCTTGCACAGAAGTCAGTGGGGTATATGACAACAGCCACAAGCTGGCCCCCAGGGCTGGGCTTTTGCTGCCCACCAGCCTCCTTTAGCTCAACAATATTGATGTGAGGGCAGCTTGAGCTGAATTTGGTGCTTTCTGTCTCTGGCTCTTTGAGGCAGTTGGGAAAGTAGGAGGGTAGGTGAAGAAAAGCGTCCTACAGACCCCCCCAAACCTCTCCAGTGACCTCTCAGGATGGAAGATGGTGACCGAGGGAGGAAGGTTATGGGAAAGAGCAGGGAGATCATAAAGGACACAAGTAAAGACTTTATGAAAACACTCTGTAAATTTAACCTAAATACCCCTGGCCTCTCTTGGCCTCTGGGACCTTATTATTGCAGTGGGGGTGTGCTTGTGCATGACAAGGGATTTTAAAAACGAGCAATGGAAAAAGCCTCGGCCTGACCCACCGTTCCCCAGTGCCCCTGTATGAGTTCCTCACCATCCCCTACAGATCTGCACATCTCTCCCAAATACCTGCACCCCTGGGCCAGCAGCAGAGCCCCAGGCTGGTGAGCAGGGCTCAAACGCAGCTCCTGGAAGCAGCCGGGCTACATCTGAATGTGTGCTGGTGCAGCATTTCACCCCAGAGCCCACTCCCCTAAGCCAGCCAAAGGAAAAGGGAAGGACAAAATTTGGTCCTGCCTCGTTTCTGCCAAGGAGGCACTTCGCAGCAAGCACAAACACAGGAGTCGCTTTGACTCCTGCACGGATAAACTCTGGAATCCAAAGGATGTTTGAGGACAAATTTTCAGAGGTTGGCACGTACGTACTGACTGTAAAATTACTTCACAGAGCCTGGCTGTGCATGCTAAATCCACATTTGCCTGCGCAAACAAGGTGCTTATGCATGCAGTTAGACGTTTTGCAGGCACAAAGGCGCAGGCAAGTTCAGCCCTGGCTTTCTCCATCTTTCTGACTGTACTTAGCGGTACTTTTCCCCAGCCAGGAACACTTCCCAGGGACCAGTGTTTGCAAGGAAGAGCTCACGCCGTGGCCCCAGATGGAAAGGCTTTAAGCTCAAAGCTTAGCTTCAGACAGACCGTTTTAATTGGGATGGTTCCCAAAGCAATGAATAATCAGCCCTGAGTTTTAAATTACCTCAGAGGAACGTCTCCTCGGCACGCAGTGGGAAGGTGCCTGCCGCACGAGTTCTCACTCCTCTTTTGATGCTGAAGATTTGGCTCCCGATGCCAGCAGGTAAAAGCTCAGGGTGGCTGTAGAAAATGCTCAAAACCACCCTGATTTCTGCCCCAGGCTGTGAAATGATGCTCGGACCTGTGGGCAGCTTCAAGCCGTGCTAATGCTTCTGACTTTTCTGACTTTGTTCTGTACCACGAGTTGTTGGCTTGAGTTCAACACCTCCACGGTGCTTTGGGAGCACTGAGCTTGGGCTGCCTTCATCCAGACTTCGTGGATGTGGCTCGGGGTCCTTGCTCTTCCCCGGAGAGAGCCCTCCAGGGCTGGGCTTGGCTGCTGGAGAGCGAGGCTGAGGAGTGGGCTGGTGCTGGGTGGAGCTGGACTGGAGGGTGGGCTCAGAAGTGGTGGAGATGGGCTAGGTGGGCCACCAGGGGATGACGAGTGTTATATCAGCACTGGGCACTGCAGAATATCCTCCTGGCTCCAGCAGGTGAGAACAGGCTGTGTTTTCGGCGTACGGGGAATCGTGCTGCAAAAGCAGCTGGTCGTATACCTCAGTGTTTAGAGGCAGAGGGAAACCGTGCTGCTCTTGGGGAGATAATAAAGGCCTAAACATCCACAGGCTTTGAAAATAATTGCCTGAGTAAAGTATGCTCCTAATCCTGCCTCTCCCGCGACACTCCTGCCTCCCTGATGATCTTTGTCTCTTGCTCAGCTATCCGAGAAAACTCATGTTAGTTAATAACAGCAGCTTGGGGATAGAGATTACAACCAGGGCAACGTAAATAAGACATTTGTTTTCAACAAATGGGATAGAGTGTCTGATCTGCCACGCTCGCGTTTGGCATTCTCGGAAATTTAAGGCCTGATATTCGGTGTCCGGCGCATCCATAACAATGTGGATTCATCACAGCCCTAATTATAGCACTCGGATAGCTCACATGGGGTAGTGTGAGGCTTCGTTATAGGCAATATTTATAAACAGGCCAGCAATCTTCCCAGGGAAAGGGCTCTTAAGGCAAGATGTGTTATGGTCATTGCTCTGTGAGGCATCACGGGGAGCTTGGCTGCACAAACCTGTTCCCTCTCCACAGAGGGCCTGGTCCCCCCATCCCACTCCATGCATGCATGCTTGGGCACACAAACCTATTTGCTGCACTTTCTGGCTCCTTTCTGGGGGAAGGGGGATGTCTGAAAATAGCAATTTCCCAGCTTGGTGGAGGGCATGTGACAAGCGTGCCGTTGTGTCTCAATGGGCCACTGCGGCGCTCGGCTGCAATCATGTGGCTTCATCACCTGACTGTATAAATGAGTTTCCCTTGACAAGATTCGATCCCTTCGGGCCCCTTGACTAATTACCTGCTATTGTGAGAGGGCCTTCTCGTTGGGAAAATCTGCTCTTGTCCCCCAGCAAGAGCAAAATAGAGAAATAAACATAAAAGCCTGGAGATCAGAGGGCGCTCATTTACTCTCCATATTTAGTGCCACATGAAGGGCCGTTAATTATGTTCCTCTTTCATGACAAATGTCTCTTTTGCAAACACTTTTGCTTATTTGTTCTCTTTTTCAAACAAAGGTACCTGCATTTTTGTCTCTGTAATCACCCCTGCTGCATGCAGCAGCTTTGCAAGGAGGAGTTGGCAAAGAACCATGCCCCCCACAGCTGCACTGCTTGGGTTTGGGCTTCTGGGTGCCCTGCAAAATGTAGGGCAGAGCCCCCTGCCCCTCTTGAATCCCCTGGATCAGAGCTGCAAGCTGCTACGAGCACAGAGGAGCTGCCTGGCACGTGTCCTGTGCCTGTCCCTGTGTGGAGGCAGTGGATGGTTGGAGAATGTGGGGCAGGTCCAAAAAATGATGCCAAACCTGAGCCCTGGAGGGAGAGGGTTTTGGTGCCTTCCCCTAGTTGTGCATGCTCAGGGCATCATTTTGTACTTCCATGGGTGGTGAAGATGTACAAAAAGCACTCGAGAAAGTAATCGAGTTGCCCAGACAGAGCTGGCATCTCTTTTGAAGGAGAAGCCTTCATGCCTGGGATGCAAGTAGAGACTTTTAATTGGTTGTGCCAACCTTGCACTACTCATTCCTGGCTGTGTGAGTCTGGAAACTGAAGGTGGCAGAGCTCTTTGGTCCTGACAAGTGGTGCAGAGGGCACTGAGAGTCCAGTGCTTTCCATTTTCCACAGCTGCCTGTAACAGGCCAGGATCAGCCCCTCTCCTTTTTTTTTTTTGTTAATTTTTATTTTTTTTATTTTTATTTCTGAATATGCAGAAAGCAGACCCAAATAGTCCTAAATTAGCCTTCATCCTGACGTGCTGTCTCACACCTCTCTAGCGTCAAACTCTTTTTTTTTTTAGGTAGTGCTAGAAATCACAAAGAGGAAAAGAGGGGACCTGTACCTTTTCTTAGAGCATCACAGGGCCATGGCTCGCAGCTCGGCTGGTGTCAGTCACCCCGTACCAGTCTGCTCCTGCCCTGGGATCAGCAGAAGGTTTTCTTCTGCCCTTCTTAGAGAAAAGAGGCCTCTGTTGTTTCCTAGTATGGAAACTCTATTTATAACCGATAGTCCTATAAGAAAATGATCAGGAGCGATTCAAAGACTCAGGAGCAGGTCATTTTCTATTCTTACATTTTTTGCTGCTTTAAGTTCCACCTAGGATAATGAAGCTGCCATAGGTTTAGGCAGCAAAGCTGAAATCCAGCTGAAACGGGGCCTTAATAACACGCAGTGGGGCATTGATCCAAGGCTTCAGTGCTGCCTCACTCTGTGCAGTGAAAACCCAGGAGAAAGATGCATCTTCAGGGGTTCCCTTTGAAGGCACAATGTGGATCTACACTTCAAAAATGCAGCTTCTTCTCCACTTTTGTTATGATTTGATCTAAGTGGGAATCTTCCAAAGAAATTTCCACTCCAAAAACACCCATCTTTCAAAAGTGAGCTCTTCCCAGAACAGGCACCCATCTGTGCGACTTCAGGAGGGTGAGTTTCTCGAGGTAAGGATGCTAGAAAATTAGAAAGGGATACATGGATACTAACTCCTGTCAGCTAAGCCATATTATGTGTAAGACACTTGGCTTGGATGTGCAAGGATCACTTTCAAGACCCTGCTCTGGGCTACGAGGTGTCATGAAGATCTTTTCCAACCTAGATGACTCTATTTCCAGCCTAGATGACTCTATCCTCTATTCTTTTTTCAGTAGTTTGATGAAGCAAAGTAAGTCAGACAGCATTCCTTTGGTCTTTTTGCCTTTTAAACAACCCTCTGTCACATTGTTCAATGTAGTTCTTTCCCAAGATGAATTTTTATACCTTCACCAGACTGATTCCCCAGGGCACAGAGGGGATTTTAGTGTCTGCTCATCGGTGAGGTGCACTTTATCACACTCATACCCTGACCAACCTGCTGCAGCTCTGCTTCCTTATGCACAGCAACCCCGTGTCACCCCACTCTGGAAGAGAATTGTCCTCCACAGATACTAATTCACATCTTAGAAAAATTTGTTTATGGCTGGCCTTGAGCCTTGGTGTCCAACTCAGCAATGCACACGTGGTCTGAGCTGTAGGGAAGGTTTCCAGTGAGGTGTGCACCCCATTGTTCAACATAACAGGGACCTTCCCTGCCCCTCACTTCTCTCACCCCTGCATCCGGGGTGAATTGTACCAGCATCTCCCTCTTGGAGCCTTCCCGACCGACTTCAATGTCTCTTTCTGTGTACGTTTAATTTCTTGCTGCCCAAATTAATTTCCCCACTTGCAATTTTTCTTTTTTTCTACTGACTTTAATGAAGTTCTCCCAAGACTCCTAATCCTGATGACCTTTCTAAGAAGAAGTACAAGTCAGCTTGTTTCCCCAGGCAGTTTTTCCTAATTTCTTACAGCTCTGTTGACAACACTTTCCCACCTCCATCTAATTTCCTTTGGATATGATGACTCCTCTCCTAGCTCTAGAGAGAGTAATCAATATCAGAAGGAAAACCAGCCGTTTTAGCTGCTTGCTGGGGAAGCAGTTCGTCCTGTTTAAGGAAACTCTGGAGAGAGTCTTTTAGACACAAACCAGAGGCATAGACTGCCTCTCACAAGCTGACAGCTCACATTTACTGTTTTCTTCATGTTGATGCTTTCAAAGTCTGCGTCAGCCACTAGCATCCCCGTTGGGGTTGCTTCTCACCTGACCGCTGAGATTTCTGTTGAGTGCTGTAATATCTAATGTTGGTTGTGTTTTTCTTCTTCCCACTGTGATGTAATTATAATTTTTGCAGCCAGAGAAAGCTGAAGGCATTTGGAGATGAGCAACTGAGGCATTCTTGAAGCTTCAGAGAGACTCTCCTGTTGAAATCAGCTTTAAAGAGCCAGCAAGAAGACTTCCCCAAAGCGACCCAGGACATTTGCAGCAGAGTGAGAACTGAACTCTGGTCTCCTGAGTCCCAAGCTAGGGCCTTAAACAGAGGATTTTTTGTGTCTCTTCTGTAGCAACGGGAGAGAGGAGAGGCAGGGATTTCCAAGAACAAACCCTCACTTCTTCAAACCTCTTTAAAGGCCATGGAGATAAGTCCTTATTGTGCTATAAATGTGCAACAGGAACAATATAAGCAGGGGAAAAATGACAGTAACCTTCAGCTCAGATTCGCCTGCAATCAGAACATCCCTATTCGTTTGTTTTTATTTTTTTAATGCTCTTTCTATTTCCAGTTCCATGTTGAGGGCACTTAAAGAACAACAAAGACTCAAGACTGTTCATGGGGTTTGGATTTCTGGCACCGCTGAATGTACTGCAGGGGAGAAGCATCTCTGTATTCAGCTGACTCGCTGACTCTGTCATAGCCCTGGTAGAACACCATTAAAAATAGTTATTTCTTATGACATATTCCTGTGCACTGGAGATTCCTGTGTATGTTAATTTGCTTTGAGGATTGCATCATCCCAAAGGAAGTGTAGCCAGAGAGATTTAAAACAAAAGAGGTCTGTCTCCGGGCTGAGCTGTGATACTTGGCAGTGATGCTACTCTCCGCTGAGTCCAACGTGCTGTTTTAACATACTGCCCCCCTCCCCATAATGTCATGCAGGAAGGATGGCATTTCTTGTCTCCCGATCCGTAAAAGATTCTAGATGAGGTATTTAAGCCGCCGGTGTCCTTCAGCGAGGTTATTAGTCCATGTGGGACCTTGTACTGTGAGCATTACCAGGATTTCAGGGGGATTTTCAGGAAGCAAAACGTTGAAATAGGACCTCTCATTATTGGAGCAAAAGCCATGGAAAACTACTGATAACTTGGTTATAGGGCAGACATATTTATCCGTATTACTGACCCAATATTTTATTGATTAGTGTCTGAAACTAGGGGGTCAATAGAGAGGGTAGGATGCCCAGGATGGGAGATGGATTTTGTTGCCCACCTCCAGGTTTCACACAATGCTAAGATGCTCATTTTCATCCCCAAAAGCTGACATCCATCCCTTGCTGCTTGAAGGGGACACCTTTCATATTGTTCACAGAAATTTTTGGATAAGCACTACTGAAAAATTCCTACCTGTTGTTGGATGTCCTGGGAGAGTTGTGCTGACAACATGGTGTGCTGGTACTTCATCAATTATTATTATTATTATTATTATTATTATTATTATTATTATTATTATTATTATTATTATTATTATTATTTACAAAATAATTGAGGAAATGAAGCATTGGTTTAAAAAATTATCTTGGATTTTAAAGTTTCCCTTATTGACAAATCTACCATAAAGTCACAGAGTTTTGTGGTGAAACCTTATAGAAACTGGGTGAAGAAAGAAGAAATTCTGTTCAAAAAATGTTACCCTGTTTTAGGACTGAGATATAGGAAGTGTTAGTTATGGTACATTCCTGACATTAATGCTTACATGGTGGGAATATGGGTATGAGTATAGATGGGGAAAATGCTCCTGGGGTGTGTGTGGCACAACCTTCCCCCTCTGGCTCTCTCCCTTAGAACTAAGGGAACTTGCCCTGAAAATGGAAGACAGGGTGCCCTGTGAAATACTAACCCCTCGTGCTCCCTGGTGTGTCCATGCTTGCTGTCTTAGCTTGGGTAAAGTTGTCAAAAAACAATTCCTAAGCAGTCTCTGATGATATGCTAAGGCTACTGTAATCACATTACACCTTCCTTCCACCCTACAAAGCAGTTATTAATTAAACGGGAAAACAATTCTGTTTGGTACTTAAATGTTGTGCAGGGATTATCCTCATAGTTTGTTATCCATTCCTACAGAGATCAAAAGCGTGGCTCTGGCTCTGAGGAATATCTCAGTGAGAAGTGTAATCTTCTCATTGCACTGATCTGCCAACTACCTGTAGGCAGAAGTACATCTGCCCACTCGATCAGCTGGGGACAGCGTCTTCTGCTGCAGCTCAGCCCCATATGGGAGCTGCCGAAAAATTTATAGGCAGGTTTAAAAGGATTTCAGTGGGATAACTGATCAATTAAAAGTAGGAGTCATTTAATCTGATTTAGATATGCTTTCAGTGGAGAAGTTTAGAGGTCCTTAAGTTTAAAGTCAGTGATTGCACATTTCTTTTTTATTCAGGGGAACAATCTCTGCAGGATCCTTTCACATTTTGTCAGTGAGAAAAGTGTCCCTTTCCAGAGGGCAGTTCTTCCGACCTCTCTTGGATGCTTATTTTAGGATGAGATCACTTCCCATCTCACCACTGGCTATAACAGAGGCTGAGGATGAGCAAGTCTCTGATGTCTGACTTTTGGGAACTGAAATTAGGGCAGAGGGGCTGCACCTTGCCTGCCCCTCCGTGTGAATTGGGCAGGGGAGGAAGCGGGCTCTAATCTGATGCCTGTCCTGTCTGCGGGCTTGTTTCCTCAGTTCAAGCTCTGGATACTTTCTTTTTCCTTGATACATGAACAAAATATAACCCACTGGACATTGAGAACAGTGGATAAGTTTACAAGATGGGTGGAAGAGACAGTCACGCTTACTATTTTATTTGGAAATGAAGAATGCTGGACATAACCTTGCTGGACCACAATACAAAGGAGCTCCTGGGGCTACCTTCAGAGCATCTCCCACACCCTGGCTGAGCTGAGAACACAGTCTGGGAGGCCTCAAGCTCTCATCTGCTCTGCAATACACACTTCAAGCAAAAGGGATAGTGCTCTTCACCTGTAAGAGTGAGAGGAGCCGAGGGGAAGGCATGCTAACAAGCTGAGTGCTTTTGTTACTGAGGCAATAAAATCTCTTTGCACCTATTATTCCTTTCTGTGCCCATTTATAAGTATTTCCACAATGCAAGTAGTGTTGTTCAAAGTTCTCTGTGTCTGACTTGTTTTTTAAATCTCTGTTATACTATTATCTGGAGCATATTAACCCCTAGGTGCTTAGGTTTTTAAACGTGTAAGAGATGCCAGAGGGAGGGAGAGGGAAAAAAAAATCTAATCCTGCTTAAAAAAGAGCCAGAAGGTGAAATAACAGAATAATCACTCTTTAACACAATTTGCTGTCACCTTCACCACAAGGTCCCTTTGCTCTGATACCCAGAATTAAGAGACAAACTCGGCTAAGTTACTGCAATTCAGAAAACATGCACACACACACGCATGCACAAATAAATCAGTGCCGAGCAGCTCCCTATGGTACAATTGTTGGAAGCACAAACCATTTTTAAACTGATAGCAGGAATGAACTTTTATTTTCAATCATATTTACTGTAAATTAGAAATTACTCAGTAAAATGCAATCTGTTAGGCAAAATGCATCCTGTCACTTTCAATTAACCAGCTAAAAGGTTGTTAATGAATAAATATTGACTTTTAGAGGAAATGGTTCTTAACCAGCCTCAGATCCATGTGCATGATATTTGACAAGTGATCAATACGAAGCTGGTACACTCCTGCTAACCTGGACGTAACTGCTCAAAATGCCTAGGCACAACGCTAAATGACAAGTTGCTCTCTGGCCCAGCGGTAGTGGTAGAATAGGAGAGATGCTGAGATAAGGCTGGCAAAGCAGCCTTGTGCTGATGCAACCCACTTAACTGCAACTTCTAAAACTGAACAGCCAAAACTGTAAACTTGGAGATGGAAATCAGCCATGTGAGTGCCCCGCAACGAAGACCTCAAACTCTAATGAGAGCGGAGACAGCTCTACCTATGTGCAAATCAGACCTTTTGTTTGGTACCAAAAATACGCATGTAGATGATTGATTCTTCAGGCTTCTAGGACTTCCTCGGACAGTCGTGTCTGGAAAAATTCCCCAGAATGATATGCCAGGGCTGTACTCACTGATGTGTATGGTGATCTGCACTGTGCTCTTTGCTGATCCAGAAAACTGAATCCTTGATCCTGTTGTGGGGCATCAAGTCTCAAGATCCATCTGAACTGGTTGGGTTGCACATGGCCTGTAGAGAGCTATGGAAGTGGAAAGGCCTCCATGACACGGGAGGATAATGGAGCGTCTTGGGTTGACCAGGGCTTTCAAGTGCACTCCACAGTCTTTTCACAGTCTTTTTTTTTTTTTTTTTCTTTTTTTTTTTTTTCTTCCTATTCCACGTCCTATATGTATGAAATTAAAGGTTGCCTGGTTCAGCCCATTAGCACTTCCAGTTGTTCCTAAATTTAAAATTGTACCTTTCAGCCCATTGTTCCTAAAACCAGAATGATCAAGTTTGAAACATGACAGCTGCCATCGGCTGAGATTTTAAAGAGTTAAGTGTTTCTACCCATGTTGGTGTTTCAAGTGTTTTTCTTGCTTGAGCGAAAACACAATTGCCTCTGGCTCCCTAGGCTGAAGATGATCAAGATTATGAAGTTCATAGATGCTTTGCTGCTCTGACATCTAAATGGAAATGAGTCCATCAGCTGGGACACCTCAGGAGATCATCAGCAAGATTGCTGTTTGAACTAAGCCTGTTACTGTGGAGGCTGAAGGAAGTCTTGTGGAGAGGTACTAGCCCTGTCTTAGATGGGCAGGATTATCTTTATTCTAAATATCCTGCTGATCACTCTGATGTTGTGGGTTTGATGGATTTTGTTATGTGAGGGCTCAAATTTATTCCAGTTCCCCTTATGGTACTTGTGACTCTGCAGTGACAGAAGACTCTCATCTTGCAGTTTCATGTGTATTTGTCCCTTTCTTTCTGCCTGCCCATGTTCACCTGGTTGATTTTTACCTTGGACCAGAATGGCATGGCCTGATATGTGCAGGGCAATTCAACAACTGGACAGCCTTTGGGATCCAGCTGGAATCCAAGGACAGGTTAGTCAGGTGCTCTGCCCAACCTAACAAGCCCCATTTCTCAGGAGGACTATTTAGCACTCTTCCAAAGGTGCACCAATGGCTTCTGACTCTGGGGTAGTGCATTCAGTGCTTTCTGGAGGATTTTTGATGTATTTCACAGTGCATGTTGAAGGCAGGACCTTGGAGACTTCTTGCCTGGAAAGGGGGTTGCAATACAACTCTGTGATTTTCTTGATAGGTCAAGAATTTGGAGTGTAGGTGAGTATTAGGAGGTTGTCTGTGAAGATTATAATAGAGAGGCTTTTTGTTCATAGGAAGGGGAACATATAGAGATTAGATTTATACCCAAAGTCAAGTGTGAGGGACCGTGCCTTCCATGTAGGCACACCACTAGCTTCATTTTAGTCTAGCTCTAATGCAAAGGAAAAAGTTTTGTGCTGTGATGTTCTCTCTCTCCCATTGCTTTAATTTCTGTGCCTCAGACACACCTAGATTCTTCTCACGTTCCCCTCCAGGTGATAAGTAATGCAGTACAAATTATGGGAATGGACACTGGGTGTATCAACAACAGTAAAAGCTAACAGCATCGCACAGGGACTAATAAAACTGAGATAAGAACTGCTGGGCTTTTCTCTTCTTCATTGGCAGTTAAATGTGATTTCTATTATCTCACTGTTTGCTTTAATGTTATATGGAACCTGTCAAAGCCCTATAGTCTTGCTGCCCACTGTTCCACTAGGAAGAAAAGACTCTGTTAATTACAGTAACTTTTTCTACTGAAGGGTGTGTAAAACTATTCCACCTAATTCATGGTCCCCTTGTGTGGAAATGCACAAGATAGCAAGGTTAGATGAGCTTTGGATATCAGGCTAAATCTATAAATCTTCAGAGTTTACTGTACTCTGACCATTATCCCTAGATCTGCCACAACCCATATCCACCTCTCCCATGCTCCACCTCCAGATCATCTTCTATAAAGGCCACCAATTTGGGAGCCTGTTCACCAAAGCTACCAAAACTGCAATAATCCAATGTATGGCAGAGAGGACAGGACTTATGGGGTGGTAAATCTTGTAAACCTCTGCATTCAGACTGTTTCCTCGTGTCCCTGTGTAGACCATGATGATAGACAGGTATCTTGAAAAATAATTGAAAGGATCATTACCTGTGCAAAGTGCCTTAATTAATTCAGGCATAGTCCCATGCTTGGTGCTGCTCTTTAGGAGTTCTCTCTTGTGCATCTGCACAAAACTGTCATGCACGACATACAGGACCTGACATACACCTCAAGGCACTTCAAGGCAGCAGCAAAGTCAAGTGTCTTTGATCTACCTATGGGAAGTAGCCTTCTAATTAACATTTACATGGTGGCATCAATGCACAACTTAGCTTCTTAGTCACATTTTACCCAGCAGGTTGGGGTAGGCCATCCAGGATGGTTTTGCTAACAGAGCTGTCCTCACCTGGGGGACTTAATATCTCTCTCTGGAGAGTACCGCTGTGCTAGCAATAGTTGTAAAAACAGCCAGAACAGAATATGAGTGTATAAACTACGTATGGTATAGGAAGGAGACTTGATCTCTTTGGTAAGGATCCAAATCCTCAATATGATCATATTTCTTCAGCTGGCAATTTGTAGAGTAATTGGAGTATCAGGGATCTAATGAAAATCTCCAAGCACACATTGCTCATCCTGTGCCAAAATCCTCATCACCCTGGTGCTGTTATCAACAAAGGGTCATAACATTGCTACTTAATATTTATGTTACGAAATAAATCAGGAGCAATTAGGACATGTTGTGCTACATACTGCATGAATACACAAAGTTGTAGCTCTTGCTCCAGGGAGTTTTTAAAAAGTGCAAGGCATGTAAGGCATGGAAAAGGTTGCTAGCTTGGACAGGAGAACCTCCATGGCAAGCCCTAGGTTGTCCCACCTCTGGGCTTTTCCCTCAGTGCCTTATGCCAGCAGAGGAACCTTCAGAAATTTCAGGGTAATTTTTGTGGGAATTATTGATGTGGGCAATGGGAAGGATCCAGTAGGTCAGCTCTTGTCCTGGAGTAAAACAAAAGGATCTTAGCATATCAAACACATTAAAGGCCATTGAAAGAAAATATCAAAGGGATGGGGGATAAAGCTCTGTGTGATTACTCCAAAATGGTGCATGCTTTTCTCTACCATATCTCTGCCTGCAGCATTACTTTCCTGCCGCTGCAATCTCACATGAGCCAATAGCCGATCCTTTAGGTATTAGCGTGAAGACCACAAATGTCCTACAAGCTCCAGCAGAGCCTCAGACTCCATGCAGCTGGGCTGGCCAGGATCCAGGGACTCCTGCCAGCTTGCAAGTAGGCAGCAACGTGCACCCTGGACCCAGCTCTGGGAGGTGGCGGAGGAAAGCGAGGGATGTGTGTTAAATCAGAGCCTGCTCAAACCAGGGTCTGTACAGTCGTGCTTAGCTAACACCTTTTTGTGTTGGGAAAGGGCACAGAGAGTGGCTGACTTCAAATCCGGAGAAAAAAAAAAAAGGTAAACTTTGAGTTGGAAGTTGGAAGAGGCAGTGCCTCATGTTCACAGTCACCCATGCAGCCAGTGGAGAATGCGTTACAGAGTCGCAGGACTGAGGATTAAAAGGAAACCATTCCCTGTGCTCACAGCAGGAAAGGATAGCAGTCCTGTCATCCTCTCAGGAGCTGCTTTCAGACACACTCTTAAATGAGAGAGGATAGTGATTAAATTCCTTCCCTGGGAGCTTTCCTTTCTGGGACAAATGAAAAAAGGAAAGGAAACATGTAAACAAATATAAACCAGGCAGCCCAGCCTCCCCGATTTAATCAGGCTCTGGGCTGCTGCTTGTGTTGCCTGCTGAAGGAGATACGCATGCCTGTGTTTCTGTGCTTGCTTCAGCCTGCGGTAGCCTTTCTGCAGCCTCCCTCCGTCTTTATCTCTGCACCCGTCACTGTTTCTCCTTGTGCCTGTGGTGTACAATGCATTGAAAATTTTGAAGTGGGAGTAGGACTTCTGCTGCTTCTCCAAATGGATTAGGAGGTGATGCTTGATTATTCAGTCCTGATGTTTTTCTCCTTTCCCAAAGTCCACCCAGGCTGAATTTAAGAGCTTCTTTTCCTTCTCAAGGCAGGACCATTCCGCAGATCAAATATGTCAACCTTTCATGTAAGCACTCAAGCTTTGTCCATATCTCATAACACATGATTTGGAGGTTTTGAAATGTTTCATCTGGGATGGGGCAATCCCAAGAACAAATAAACACTGGGCAATGAGTGGATTGAGAGTAGCCCTGAGGAGAAGGACCTGGGGGTGCTGGTGGATAAGAAGCTTGACATGAGCCAGCAATGTGTGCTTGTAGCCCAGAAAGCCAACTGTGTCCTGGGCTGCACCAACAGCAGCACGGGCAGCAGGGCGAGGGAGGGGATTGTCCCCCTCTGCTCTACTTTCATGAGACCACCTGGAGCTTGTGCTCAGCTCTGGGGCCCCCAACAGTAGGGCAGGGACCTGCTGGAGTAAGTCCAGAGGAGACCACGAGGATGCTCAGAGACTGGAGCAGCTCTGCTGTGGAGCCAGGCTGAGGGAGTTGGGGTTGTTCAGCCTGGATAGGAGAAGGCTCCAGGGAGACCTCCCAGCGGCCTGCCAGGGCCTAAAGGGGGCTGCAGGGGAGGGACTCTTGGGCAGAGGTGAAGTGATAGGACAAGGAGAAATGGCTTTAAACTGAAAGATGGGAGATTTAGATATAAGGAAGAAATTCTTCCCGGTGGGGGCGGTGAGGCCCTGTCCCAGGCTGCCCAGAGGAGCTGTGGCTGCCCCATCCGTGGCAGTGCCCAAGGCCAGGCTGGATGGGGCTGGAGGCAGCCTGGGCTGCTGGGAGGTGTCCTTGTCCATGGAATTGGGGTTGGAAATGGATGGGCTTTGAGGTCCCTTCCAACCCAAACCATTCTGTGATTCTGTGATCTGAAACTTTGGCTGCTTGATGTCAGACTGACTTATCCACATCTTACATCAGATTGAAGAAGTTCATCCCAGAACAACTTTTGAGTTCATGCAGGGATTACTGAGACTTAGGTAGTAAGGACAGAATTTGCCCTTGCACAGGACAAAAATAACTGCCAAAGGACACTTTAGCACCCAAAGCCACCCTATGGGTGCAAGGAACATTGCGTCCTTTAAACATTTAGGATGCCTCCTGCTACATTGATCTGCACCTCACAAGTATGTTCTGTTGCATTATGTCAGGAACTGACATGACATGAGGTAATTGGATTTGATATGACATAATCCACCCGTAACACAACATGTGATAGATGAAAGGACTTTCCCTGAGGCAAGCAGAAACCAGTCGGTACTGTACAACACCTACAAAAAGGGATGTTTTTTAATCACCTCCTCCTGCCTGACTGGGGTGACAAGTTGTTCAGTCCATGCAGGTCCCTAATTTAAAATTACAAATGATTAACTATTTTTTTTAAACACTTCATATTTTATTGGGTTTGAAACAAAATTAAAGTTTCCATAAATTCATATCACACACAGAAAAGAAAACTAAGCTACTCAGGTGAACTTGACAATAGATGAGGTACAGTCAGTTGCTTCAGGCTCTTCAGATCTAATGCATCTTTTGCTCATTCTGATGTGTGTTTAATCCCAGTTTTGGTACTAAGAGGAACATTCGTGGGCTGGTACCCATTTAGGTCTGATCCTGAGCAGATCTTCTTGTGGTGCTTCCTGGTGTTCTGCCAACGTCAATGACCAACCACTGTGTGGTCAGAGCTAGCTGGAACAGAGGTATAACGTGGAAATGTCAAAGCTGAGCTTTACACTTGATTGTCTTTTCCTTGGGGACATCCCAGACTGTGATGTCCCTTGATTAGAAAGGGAAAGCTATGAGCAGAAAATTGTTCACAGCTTGGCAAAGAGTTATGGTGCCTTCATTTCTGAACATAGACATCCTGTGAAAATGCTGGAGGGGTCAGAGGAAGACTTGCTTTAAATGAATTAAAAGGGATCTGATCCTAAAGTGAACTGTCCCCCGTCAGCTTTGATTCAGGCTAGTGTCATTCAGCTGTTTTACAGGCTTCCCTTTCAACATGACTTTCTAGAACTCTGTCACCTCTTCATTCACTACGAATGTTTCAGAAGGGTCTAACAAAAGTAGTACTAGGAAATTCTGATAAATACAGGGATGGGAAGGGTCGGGGGCATCATTTTCAGTGTACATGTCCTAATTCCTCTTGGCTTTGATGTATAGCTTCTGTCTTGCACTATTTAGCATAGGCTGTGCCTTGTTTATGTGGTACTCTCACATGCCACATGTGAGGATCCACAATCTTTATTTTCTGAGGTACAGCATGTGAAGGTTCATGGTACATCATGTGCCTGCCAAAGAGATGGAATGTGCCTTTTCTCCCTGTTTCAACCCCAACCCTACCCCCTGTATTTTCATCCCAAGGAAGCCTAAGCTAAAATAGCAGATGATAAGACAACAGTGCCTATTGGTGTGCAATGCACTGGTTCCCTTAGGAGGAGCAGGACTTTCCCTGCATTGCCACCACCAGTACCAGTACCCTTGCTGTCCCTTGGACTTTCCTGTCCTCTTTGGTGTCCCTACAGTCACTAGGAGGAACTGTGCTTAATTTCTTGTGTTCTTTCATAAGCAGAAGCAGCTCAAGTAAAAAAATGAGGCTTGTGACTTATTTCAATGATCTCCAAATACGAGGTGATCTTGTATTCCTGTCAAAAGCCCTGCTGCAGTTTCCTCTTGCTGGTGTATCCAAGAGCTGCTGCCAAGTGTTGCCATCACAGCACATGCCCTACTGAGCAAAGGCAAACTGTGTTTCAGTGCTGGCCTTGAACGTCCTTCATTTGGGGTTGAAAGAGATGCTGAATGTTGTTCTAAGCTGTTTCCTTTGTGATGCCTTTAGTATAAATCTCTGCCCCCTTTCTTAAAAGCCAGCTCAGCCACATGAACTAGGCTTTATTTTATGAGGCTCATTATTTTTATATTGATGTTCATTTTCTGAAAATAGTGTGAAAGCTAAATGCATACAGTCCCCTAGACGTTTTAACAAAATCATATTTCAGTCGCAGTATTGATTGTCTATCTATAAAGCAATATATGGCCAGGAGTTAATGTTAACAGTGCACTATGTTAACTGAAGTAATGTAGTGAAAAACAAAAACGAGAGTTGGGCTTGCTTTCCTTTTTTGCTGCAGTGTGACAACTCCAGCTGAGCTTTATTGCTTCTCCTGAGTGTTAGGTAATCACAGAGATGACCTATAGCCATTTCCCCTAATGGATGATAAGCAAAATCAGCCAGAGTTCACGGTTGCTGGTATGGGGGTGGCACATAAACAATCCTCCTTTCATTGTGTTTGCACACATTTTGTTTTTGTCCTTTGAGGAAGAAGTGGTTGGATGCAGGTTCAAAGTTAAAGTGATGCTGACGCTCTGTTACTTCTGTACACTCCTGCAGTCTTGAAACTCTTCTTGCTTTGCTGCAAAGGGTGAAATTTTTATAGGAACTATATTTGCTCAGTCTCCCAGGAAATGAGGCTTTATGACTAAAACCAGGTATTTGTTTAGGTTGCAAAGCTTTTCTTTTATGATTACTGCAGATATACAAAATGAGTTGGAGGACCCTGATCTACATTATCTCCATCTACATGTAGAGTAGAGCAGACTGCCTCCTGTTTTCAGAAGTCAGCACCATCCCAGAAGATCTATGATCAAACAGATCTTCTAGGTGCATTTTGTTTTCCTTAAAAGGGAAGAATATTTTGTTTCTGTATATTTACATATGGGAACACTGATAAGTAAAGAAATTTATTGATCTGGCCAAAATCACATTGCCCTGCCAGAAATGGGAGCAAATCCCCAAACTCTTTGACCTACAAAGACTGTGAGGGACCCTGACCAGTGATCTAGTCTGTCCGTCAGACATGACTATGTCTCAACATTTTAAGCAAAAACTTCTCTATCTTGTTCTTAAAATCTTCCAGTGACAATTCCATTGGCTAGCCTGGCACAGACTAATAGGAAAGCTTTCTTCTTGTCTGAAGTAAAGTCCTCTTAATTCAATCTGTGGCAGTTTTCGTCTTCTACCCACTGTGGTCATCAGAAAGAGTTTATTCCCTTTGTATTTGCAGCTGCTTCTTATGTGTTTGAAACTGCAGTGGCACCACTTTTCCATGTTCTCTTCCCTTGTCTTTCCTGGTCTTTTTCTATGCAAGCCATGTGTTCTATCTCTCTGGTGGTGGTCTGCTGTTTTTTATCTATTTATTTATTTATTATTATTATTATTGTTATTGTTGTTGCTTGTTTGTTTTTTTCTGCTCTCTTTCCCATTAATCTAACTCCTCCTGACATATAGTGGCCAAACCAGAAAAGAGTCCTCCAGCAAAGCCTTTACCAGCAGCAAATGGAGCAGAAGGCTTTCTTCACACGTCTGAAATATGATGGTGCTCTTTGCATGCCTCAGCATGGTGTTTGCTGTTTTCAGTGTAACCTTGTTGATTTGCATCTAACTGCATATCCACTCCAACCTTCAAGTCCTTCTCTTCAGAGCTGCCACCCAGTCTGTTGTTCCTGGTTTGTAATGGTGCAGTTGTTGTTCCTCCTTGATCTTGATATCTGTAAGAACAAAAGCTCATTTGCATCCTTTTTTTTTTTTTTTTTTAGACCACTTCTATCATTTGCCAGGATGATTTTGAACTCTAGCCCTGTGTTTTCTGGTGTGCTGGTAGCCCCTCCCTCTGTGGTGGTGTGTGTGCGAACATATAAACATAAAGGTTACGGTGTCATACAAATTGTTAAGGAAAATATTGCATAGTGTGACATCCCAGTCAGAACCTTGAAGATTTTTTCCTGTTATATACCTCCTGTTTTTTACTACTCCACAAATGCATTTTTTTTTCCTGGATTTTTTTGCACGTTCAATAGCAGTTTCACCTAGACAGCTTCACCTTGTTGTGAAAAGATAAAGTTGCTGAAGTTGAGGTATGAACTCTATTGCTCTTCTCCTATTCATGCTGCCAAATAAGAGCATTGGATTGGTTTAGAAATGATTTGATCTCAAAAAATCCAAACTGAGTGTTGCTCAGTGTTCCTGGCTATCTCTTAGATGTTTACAAACAACTTTGTTGTGCCAGTATTTTTATAGAAATTGAAGTTAAATTGGTTTTCCACTGTTTCTCTCCCTTCCCTCTATGTTGGCCATTTTCCAGTTCCCTGTAATCACCACCACTTTTCATGAGATCCAGACGAGCCCTGCCAAAGGCTTCTAGATTTTTTTTTAGCCTGCTATTGCAAAGCCAATGCCAATGCTTTCTTAGCTATTTTCTTCCTTCTGGGTCCTTCATTGCTGAGCTGCTGGATCCTCACCTCGTGCTGTGCAACTCCTGGGGATATGTGTAGAGCAGGTACTATTCTGTGCACCTCCCCAAAATGCTTGATCTGTGAACATCTCCTCAAGCATACTTGCTGGACTGTGCACAATATTCAGAGCCACTGTCCTAAACAGAGGGGTGAGCAGTCTCACCCAGTAGAGCACTTCTCAGCAGCCAGGAGACTTCGATCCCTTGTGTCTCTGGAGATTTATCTTGCAGTCATGATGAGGGGCAGGGAAGAGGGGTCAACCGCCTCTACTCAAGCTGCTGAAAGGCTTCCACTTTTCCCATATAACACGGTGATCCCCCAAGTTAAAATGAAGGAGTTGGACTCCCATCCAGTTACATATTTTGGGAGGAAAAGCTTCAGCTTCCTGTCCCTCCTGCTCCAGGGACTGTCTTTGTAATTTAATGTGATATTTTATGCATTTTTTGATATGCAAAGTGGGTAATTAAACCACATTAAATCTCTTCACAGACCCTCATTCAAGTATAACATAGCACTCATTTAGCTGAGCTTAATTTACTTTGTAAACTGAATTAGGGACACTTTAATTCTGAATGAGAGTGTGCATAAAGGAGCCTAATGTGGATTAAATAATCCAAATTAACTTAAAGTGTGAACAGAAAAGGAATTAATTTTTCTGAGTGTCCCAGTGTAGGCTCAACATATCAATCATTCTCTGCTATGAGTGCACATCCCATGGAGGTGAAGGTTCACCTCCAGTGTTTCTCTCCTTCTTTGCTAAGTGGGTCTCTGCTTTCTCCATGCAGGTGATGACCAAATCTTGCCTGAGAACTAGTGGCCCAAATTGGCAGCAAGGACACAGGGGCACTAATCAGCAGAAGAGAGTGTGAGTGTGCAGAGCACATGGGCAATACAAGTGGCTCTCTACCAAGAGTTAAGTGAAGATGGGAGAGAGAAATGACATCTCCCAGCCACAAAAAGGGAAAGGAAAAAATATCTTTCTCTGCTTTTAGCTTTGTTCCCCTTTGCTTTAACCACCACTCCTGATTTACACTGAGAAGAGGGGCCGGGCTCATGACTTCTGAATGTGAAGTATTCCTATAGGACACCATCCATTACTTGTGCTGCATAAGCACTAATAATCCCATTGAGCACTCTTTCACTTGTGCCTCGATGCTAATGCCTTGCACACCAGCTTTCTCATGTATCTCCCTTTATCGGGAGCTCTGGGGAGAAAACTAAAATCAACCACAGATTACTCAGACTTGCCAAGTGTGTTCTGCAGACCGGAGAGCACATCCTCAGCTCGATGCATGTGCATAACTCCCATTCACATTAATGGGAGCTATGTGCTTACATCCACAGGAGGCTATTCCCCAATGCCTGACATCTTGTTTCATCATTTATGGTACTGAAACGACCTGCAAATAGTAGAGGTCAATGTGCTGTGGCGGGTCTGAAAGGAGTGAATGCCGATATACTGAAGCAATGCCATGGTTATAAGTAGACAGAGTTCCCATCTCTCTTACACCACGACTCCGGTGCCCAGCCCAGGGCATCTTTGCTCTCTCGCTTCTAATAGGACAACTTCTAGATAGTTTTGCAATGTTTTCCCCATGGAATTGCAATAAGACAAAAGTTAACCTCCCAAATGTTCTGCTGCCCTATAGAATAGATTTATACCAACCCTACGTGGAAAGGAATTAGCCCTGTGGCAACAATCAGCAATTATACATGCCAGGGAAGACGAGCAGTTGCTGCAAAGGGGATTAATTAGGAGTGATGGGATAAAATTGAGGGGGTGGGGAGTTTAGTTTGAATATTAGGTCACGCTTTGCACTGTCACATTTCATGAGCTGTGGAACAGTCTCTAAGAGGGGAAATCCTGCCACTTCAGGAGTTCAAGTGTCTTTTTTCCTTGGGTTGAAGGCTTATGAAGGGACTTTACCTGGCCTAGCAGTAGTGGGGTAGAATATGAAAAAGGAATGGGACCCTCTTCATGGTGCATGGGCGTGAGCCCTCAGGCATCCCTGTATCCCCTTCTCTTTTTGGTGAAGGGACATGGGCTGTGTGTGCATAACAGAGCTGCCTCACAGATCAGGTGTGAATCTATCTATGCGATAAAGAAGAAAAATATAAACCATTTCAAGAGTGCCACTATGCTCAAAATCTGTGGCATTAGTTTGATCTTTTAATCCTCAAACTTTCTTTAAGTTTTGGGGCTGCATTGTCACAGTGATCTGCACCAGTTCATGCTTTCCTGGCAGAGACCATCCCTGCAGCCTTTCACTGGGATTCATTAGTGCTCTAGCGATAGTAAGTGACAGGAGTGTGTATCTATTCAAAACCTTAAAGACCACAGGGGTCATGATGATAATCAAGCCTGGCCTCCTACTCAGAGATCCTGTCTCTATTTGCAAGGTGTTGCTAGAGCAGGAACACATCATCCTACGCTATCAGCACCCCACAGATCATTCCCTCTTCTCCCAGCCTCCCTTCCCACCCACGGGGACATGTCTGCAAGGACTGACAGCCTGCTCAACGCTACCTTTTCAAGCAGAGGAAGGTTTGTCTGCACCATGATGGTGCTGTGCCTTCCGTGTGACAGAGCATTTATTTATAGCTAATGGCACTTTTGACCTTCCTCATCTCCTTACTGCTCTTTTAAGTCTGCTTTAATCTCATTACATAAGGAAGTAAGAGTCTTAGAGGGAGAATCTGTACCCAAGCAGGCCAGCTCAAATAAGGCTCTAAGCACTACAGGGTGAAAAAAAATTCCACAGTATCTGGTTACTGACTACACGGGAATCAATGGGAGTGAAGATGTGACCTGGCAGCCAAGTGACAAAAAAAGATTTAGAAGGAGGCTGATTCCTCTCTCTGCTTCCCTTTTGGTTTAACCAACGTTTTCCCAATTCATCTGGGTAAAGAAAATTAATAACAATAATCAACCATTGACTGCTGGTATTTTGTTTGGATGTGGTTTGAGCAGATTCATCCTTACCTTGGTGAAATACCAGAGAGGAGGTGACCTGCTTTCTCTTTCTATAGGGGACTACTTTAGGCTGGTTTGGCGCATGTAAAAAAAAAAAAAAATAAATTGTAGCAGGCCTGATGTTTGCTGTGTATTCACAGGATGAATTACAGCTCTGCTTTAGCCAGGACCTTTTCTACTCCTAACCTGTCCCAAAACAGGAGGCCACCCCCAGGTAGCCAGCAGAGGTAGCAGAGATATGCTGAGATGTAGGGAAGAGGTGTTTGTTCTGTGCATCGTATAAACCTGTGCATGCTGAAAGTGGTCTGGGATACGTGGTGGCAGCAAAATAGGAAATCCCCCTATCACTACGGTTATGGGAGTTTCTACTTGGGTGCAAGCTGGAGGGAGAAGTCCCAGGACCTCCATTTGAGTTCTTCTTTCAGAGACAGAAGGATATGTGGTCTTAGAGCACTAGGTGTACTCCAGATGGGTACAGCAAAATATCCCTCTCCTGGATAACTCCCCAGATTCACATCATTTTTTCTCCTCTGTCCTTGCATGCTTTCCTGGGCCAATATGGCCTCTGGTCTTAAATTTAGCCTCTCAGTAATACTCAGTAAGAGCAAAAGCATTTAATCTCTCGTCCTGCATCCAGGCTGATGGTCCACTTTTTATTGTCTACATCTATCTGTAATTATTAACTTACAGCAATGTTTCATTGGCCAATAAATGTTAGTTATGGTATATTTGGTAGCTTTATGAAATGTAATTAGTGCTGGAATAATATGAGATACTCAGGAGCACCAGCACTGGTAGATGAACCTTTTATCAGCTGTGGGCATTTAATTCACTTTAACAGGAAAGACATAAACAAATAACAATATAGTGTCCTGAAACTGGCCTAGTTTCATCTTGTTTGCCTGCCTGGCTGCTGTGTTTCTACATTTTCCTTATATGATTTTTAGCTCCCGCAGGCTTGTAGTAAATTGATCATTGTTAGCTCAGAGATTCAAATTTCCCTTTATACCGTCCACAGACCATTTATTACTGCTTATCATATTTCACTGGAGCCCAGGAACCTCCGTCAGTTTTAGAGGTCCTTGCTCAAGACTCTCAGCAGGGAAAAACAGATAAAATAGGAAAAATGCTACTACCAAAGCTTTCAAATAACGCATTTTTTTCCCCCACTTTTGTGGTCAAACTAAAATATATACCATTCGGATTAAACAAAATCATGTTTTTATCCAGGTTATCTGGCTAAAATAAAGAACCCCAAATATCACTTGGCCTCAGCATGTTCCCTTCAACCTGGAGGAATATATTTGGCTTGGTCATTTGTTTAGAAAGTAAGGGCTCAAAGACCAGCAAATTTCCCAAATAGTGGGCATTTCAGAAGACTGGGGCATTTCAGGAGGATGTTAGAGACCCAAATTTAGCTTCTGCTTCAGCCTGAGAAAACCTGCATCCACTCCTGCACCTCCCAGGAGAAAACTTTGGCCACCAGGAGAAATGCTTGTCTTGGGTGAGAAGCACTTGGTTTTTCTCTTTGGCTCCATTTTACTTTATGCAACTAAAGGCTTATGGGCCTTGAGTAGGTTTTGGTTTACCAAAAGAGAGAGTAGGTTTGGGTGTACCGCCTCATGGTGTGTGTGTCCTGAATGCCTACAAGGAGGGTCACCTGCTCAAAGCAGACCGACTCCAACAAGATAAGCTGAGAGATGCCTGCCTGAGCTGCAGAGACTAGAGATCTGATTTACTCTGCCTGAATAAGAAGCCCAAATTTGCACATAACTCCAGACTGATGAAAATGAATTTTTAGCGTATTTACCGGTTGTCAAAAAAAGCTGTCTTGGAGCTCTGGTTATTATTTCCACTTTACGGTAAGTTAATGCGAGGCAAGTTACGTTCAAAGTCCAGGCACGCTGGAGAGGTGCTGATCATCTTTAAAGCTTGCCTGCCTTTCCTGAGCTCTTATACAGCACTCGTCACAGGTATCTCGGCACTCTACACACCTGGAAGCTAACAGCACTTCAGGGATTTCTCCCTGTTCCTGTTACTGAAGGGTCTAAGAACACTCTTTTCTGATGGCACTTCGCAGCAAAGGGGTGTAGGTGCAGGTCATCAGAGTGGGACCAACCACAGTGGGGACCATGGGGTCCTGCGTCCCACCAAGAGGCACAGATAAGGCCATGGCCACCCACAGGGTGGTCCCAGTGATGAACATCTCCCACCTTCAAGGATAAACCATGCAAACATCTCCTGTGATCCCGAATAACAGGAATTTCATTCTTCAAGGACATTCATTTCCAAAAAGACACCGAGCCACGTCAGGAGTCTTGGACTCTCCACTGAAATCTTCTTTATAAAGACTTGCTTGTCAGAAAGATCTCCCCAGAAAGACCTTCTGCATAGCAGGGGGAAGGGTCTTTCTGCTTCCCCTCACTCTCCAGGGGCTTAGAGCATCATTAACTAAAATCCATGGGCATGCACTAATCTAGTGGAAAAGGGAAAATTGCCCCCCTGGAATCTGACTCTATTTATCTCGGAAACAATACAAAGAGCCCATGGACGTGGTGCCGTTAAGAAGCCATTTGGAGCTGCCAGCACCTGGTATAGGGTTATCGGCGCTTTGTGGGATTGGTCTCGGTGCAGGCTGACAAAGCTGGTGGGAGGGGGAATTTTCTTGTCATCCATTGGATTATACCTGATTTATGGTTTCGCTCATTGACTTCAGGATTCTTGCAGTGGCAAGCTGCATTGTCTTAACTTTGCATTTGTAGATTATCCACACTGCAGAGTTATAAATCCTTCTGAGCACAGCGTGCTTCCAAGGCCTAATTATATTGTCAGCAATAGGGTCTGAAGCGGGAGTGTATGCGCTACAATGCTCTGCTGGCCCCGAGTTCAGGAGGCATTCATAGAGGCATTTTATCAGTCAATTTCATGAGACATTAATTAATGAGATACTTCAATTAGATCATTTCTGTCACTAGGAAGAAATTATTCTTCATGGTCAAGATTACATCATCTTAATTAGTCCCTCTCCAAGTAATTTGCTTCTTTTCAAGCCCTGAAGAAGGGTACATTCATTATAGATAATTAATATTCAAGTTAATTGACTGTACCCTACAATTCATGGAGCCCCTTTGAAACAGATTCTCTAGTTAGGCATCGGCAAGTGCTGTTAAAGTTGCACTGCACAGTCCTATGTTGGGCTTCTCAACCATCCAGGGGACCAAATTATAATTATCAGCCCCAGGCCTGCTTCAGCCACTCCAGTTAATATTCACAACAGGGTGCCCATTCTGAGCAACCACAGTATGTATACAAAAGTTGAGACCAGAATGTTAGGCTAAAGGTCTGGTATTTACGTACACACCATACAGGGGACCTATTTTTTTTTGTTAGCACACACATTCTTCACAGCAAAATTACTTTGATTTGACTATTTCAGTCTTACAAGAGAATTTTTATAACAAGCCAATCAGGAAGAACAGATACTTGAAGCTCAGATACTCTGTTTATTCTCCTCTGAAGAAAGGGCATGCAATGTTAATCTTGTGTCTTTTAATGTTGCCAATAACCTGCAGAAATTACCGCATTACTCAAAGTAGGAAATTTAATGGAAACGCTCTCTATTATGTGCAAATGCTACTTCATTTTTCTTTCTTAGTATTTGCACTTACGTTTTTACTTTTGACTTGAGTCAAAACTTGATTTTTTCCCTGTCCTATTTCAGACCATGGCAGCAATCCAATATTTGAATATGTTGCCTGCTTAAAGTCTCTAATAGTGGACATCCAATTGCAAGTAAGTGTTTCCAAAAGCACTTTTTTCTTTCCTTCCTTTTTTCTTTTCTTTTTCTTTTTTTCTTTTTTTCCTTTTTTTTTTCTTTTAATTTAAGATTTTGATAACACTAACAGGCTAGTAAACTTAGAAGCAGCTATGAGTCCAGAATAAACAGGTAGAACTCCTATTGAAGCCAGGGAATTGTGCTGGCTGTGCTTGCATCAGGGCTAAATCTGTTTCATTGCAAGTGCAATATTACTGCTCCCTATTTCTATGCAGATTGCTGAACCTGTCTGATCCAAACAGAGCTTCTGAGGAAAGGAGATGCAGTTCATATGTGTGCAAGTCTTTGTTTTTAAAAACAAAACTTCCCCTTTGACTTGAGCTTTAAATAGTAGAGCCAGGCAAATAGTGTGGCTAATGACACTGAATATGTGCTTAGATTTCAGCATCTTTTAGCTCTCCCTGTCTTTGTGCCACATATTGGTTTCCTCTGGATAGTCTATCAAACAAATTAAATGACAGGAATGCTAGTGGAAGCAGTGAGATATAAAGAAACACTGAATATTCAGAGTGACTATTTTTATTCCCTGCAGAAACCTAATTTTAAGATCAGACTTTCTCCAAAGGGGAGGAGAAATATTAATATGTGTACAGCCGCTTTTATGTGCTGTACTAGTATAGGAGCATTGCTAGAAGCTTGCCAGGAGGAGAACCCCATTGAGTAAGTACTATATATGCACAAAGTGAGACTTGGAGTGGATCTGTATGGGAGAGGGTTTTTGGTCAGTATGGTCAATCCCACGTGGCAGTGAATAGAGAAGTGTGCTATCAGATTGTTCACACCAAGTACTATTTGAATGATGTGCAAGCAGGGATGGATGTATTTTAGGATCCGGATATGTAAGCTTAGTAATATTGACACGGTGCTGCTCTGCTTGCATTGCTCTTCCCACAGCCCCCCCAGTCTCCTCTGTGACCCCTGCTTGCTGCAGCAGGTCAGTACTAGCCCTGCAGCAACTGTGCAAGGCAAAGAATGGGGGTGCTTGTAGGGGACACCTTCTCTTGAAATGGCTGCCAGCCCATATTGCCTTCCCCTTCCTTAGTGATGGTGGTCTTTCTGGCTTTTTGGGGCTCAATTCTAAACACAGCTCTGCTGAGATATTACCGATCATTAATGATTAGTGGTGCAGAGTCTTGTGGGAGGCCTCTAATGAGCAGAAATCCCTCAGGGGTCAATACTGGGTCCAGTCCTGTTTAACATCTTTATTAATGATCTGGAAGAAACATCAGCTGACACAAAACTGAGGGTAGTGGCTGGCTCACCAGAGGGCCATGCAGCCATCCAGAGGGACCTTCACAGGCTGGACAAGTAAGCTGACAAAAATCTCATGAAGTTCAACAACGAGATGTGCGAAGTCCTGGGAGGATCAGCCTCAGGCACCTGGATATGCTGGGGGCCACCCTGCTGGAAAGGCAGAAAACAACCTAGGCCTCCTGGTAGACACCATGTCAAATATCAGCTCTGTCACGTGCCCTTGCTGCTAAGAGGCTAACAGGATGCTTGGCTGCACTAGGTGAATTATCACGAGAAAGTTAAAGGAGGTGCTCCTTCCTCCCTGCTCAGCACTGACAAGGCTGTAATTCAGTTCTGGGCCTCCCAGGGTAAAAGAGGCCTGGACATGCTGGAGAGAGCCCAGTGCAGGGCCTCCGAGAGGATGAAAAGCCTGGAGAACCTCCATGTTCAGCCTGGAAAGGAGGCTCAGGGAGGCCACATTGACATCCATAAGCACCTGAAGGGAGGGTGCAACAAGCCCGTCTCCTTGCAGTGGTGCCCAGTGCCAGGACAGGAGGCAGTGGGCCCAGCCTGGAGCCCAGGAGGTTCCCCTGACCCCCAGGCAGCCCAGAGGCTGTGGGGTCTCCTCCTTGGAGAACTCCAAAAGCCACCTGGCCATGGGCCTGGGCACCCTGCTCTGGGTGGCCCTGCTGGGGCAGGGGCTGGGCTCGAGGGACCCTGAGGTGCTGCCAGCCTCACCGGTCTGGGATTCTGTGATTCTGTGAATATGTGACAGAAAGTATCCAGTGCAGAATCCCAAGTAATGAATAATTTTGGAGATGACTGTATTCTGCATTTGGCCAGGTGGCAAAGAAAGACTGAAAAAAAGAGAAATGCGTAAACTTCATCTAGGAAATACTTTGTTGGGAGTTATTCACCCAGGGCTGTTAAAAATGTAGCTTGAATTAACGTCCCGCCACTTGCTCAGTGCTTCTGCCTAATTCTGTTACCCGTGATTGATTATCCAAGAGCTATTCTCAGGAGCTTGCCCAATTTGTTTTTATTGCTAGTTAGGCCAATGAAAAGCAATCATCTAAAACTTCTTGTTGTCTGTCCCCCCTCCTTTCTCCTGCTGCATCCTTTTTCCTAGAAGGCTCACACAACTCCTAGCTCTGTCCTCTGCATCATTTCTGGGCTCTGTGTCCTTGTATTTGTCTTGCTGACTTTATTTATTTACTTTTTGTTTGTTTTTCACCACATTTTGTGCCCCACAGAAGAAGCCAGGATTCTTTTTGCTCTTGGTTTTATAGTACATTAAAGATTTGATATTTTGTGGCCCAAAATATTGTGTGGGCCATATCAAATCTGTGCTCCTCAGCTGGATTCTGTCACCTGCTTAAGACAGTGCAGGCTCTGCCTGTAAGTAAGTGCACAGATACAGACCCAAGGAGTGTGCTTCTGCCAGTGTAATTTTGAAAGGAATCCTTTATTGATTTGGGGATAAACCAATGCAAGAAAAAAGTTTTGATTGTGTTACAAGCTCACGTGCCAGGCTGTCCGACACCATGGCTGTGCACACATTTGCTCTTTCATTCTGGGTCTGGCAGCACTCTCTGCATAATAACTACCACAGGGTTTATTTAGAAGGATCACTGCAAGATTTTTGCACATGTGGAGCAGCCCATTTGAGGACCTCAAATTTCTCTTCAAACATAGGTGCAAAATCTATCACAGAAGGTCAGTAGCATTAACCCTATTTTGGCACTGGCTAATTTAATGCCCAGAGAGAGCAAAGGTCCATGCGATGGAGATGCTGGAACACAGGCACTTTGAATTGAAGTCAGGAGAAGTCACAGGTATGTGATGTCTGTGAAGAGTAAGAATCCCATCAGGGATTTGTTTAAAGGTAAATAGAAGAATAAATGGGAAGCCTTGACTCCCAGCCCTGTCCTCTGATCACTGAATGACACTAAAGGGTATCTTGTTTGATCATCCTATGTCTTCATGTTATCCAAGCCTGAAGCTTGTAAAAAACCTTCTTTAGCATTTCAATGGCTTTATTTCTTACCTTGGGAAAAAGCACTTACTCCTTAAAAACACTCCCAATAACTGCACAGTTCTAACATTTAAGCTGGGCTCTTCTGATCAAGGGCTTTTTTGGGCACATGTAGGCTGCTCACTGTTGCTGTGTGTCCAGACTCTGAAGATGCTGATGGAGATTTTTTGCAACTTTACTCCCAAGTTCCCAGTAGCTCAGAAGTTTTCCCTTGCACCCAGTTTTCTTACACCTTGATTTCTGTCCCCAGACCTTTATTGACTATGTCAGGCCATGCCTCGTTCCAAATCAGAAGGGAAATGCCCTGAGACAAACAACACTCATTGGTACATTGTGAATACTGAATAGTTGTGGTGAAAACCTATGTCCATTGGCAGACCAAAATGGTGAGAAAAATCATAGAAAAAAAGATAATGTAGTTCACTGGAGGAAAAAATCCATTTCAGTAAAGATCTCTGAGAGCTGGGTGAGCTGTCTTCTGCAAGGGTGAGCTGTCTTCTGCAAGGAAATAACAAATTGCCCATTTTAAACTGTATTTTTCCTTGCGTGGCAGAGAGGTCCATGGAGTGTGGAGAAACATGAAGAGCTTGTCTTTGGACAGCCTGGATCCAGGGTCCCACAGTCCTGATGAAGCAAACTGGAAATTTGAGAGCTGTTTAGAATAAGGACAACTTCCTGACTTCGTGCTTTTCCAGACCCAGGCAAAGAAGCAGAAACCAGAATTTTCTGAAGTGACTGATCTGCTCTGACAACGTGTAGCAAGTTTATCACAATTTATGCTGTGCCTTTGTCATTGTCTTATCAGGAAACTTAACCATACCTTTGCATATCTTAACGGTGTATTACAGTACACTCAGCATAGCAGTGTGGTTTGCTTTGCCCAGCTAAGCATTTCTTATTTAATAATTGCCAGCTTTTCATGAGAAAACTTCTTTTAATTAGGGTTGTCCTATCTATTTGGACATTTGCCCATCCTTCTAGCATCTGGTGTTTGCTTTGTAGGTATAGACCATTGCTGGCACTCGCAGAAAGAAGTTTTTTCCTGGCCTCCGATGAGGTTTAGAGAGGAGTGGTTGTGGCCCAAATCTGCAGTCAGAGCAATGTGAGTAATTTCCATATGGCGCTTTGAGTCTGAAGGGATGCAAACAAAAGGAAAAGGGAGAATGCTTCCTAAGCACAGCCATTGGAGCTGCAGTGACAACCTGGTGGGGACACTCCCAATAAGCACTGAAAATACCAGTTTTCTTCTGCATTCTGGATAAATCCTTTTCAGCTCCCCTCCCCCCCCTATCTTTTTTCTCCTTTTGTTTCTTCTCTCTTTCATCCCTTCCTTTTCATTTTCAATTTTAGCCACTTGATCTTTAGATATTTTTGAAATAGCTGGGAAAAAGGGAGACAAAAATGAAGATGACATAAAGGAAATTGAAGCATGGGAAAAATCCACAGTAGCTTATTCCAGACCTTATTTAATAATTATGAAATTTCAAAATTCTTTGCAAGCAGCTATCCCAATGTCTGTTTATTTTAAGATGGACAAAAACTTAAAGCTTTTCTTTCCCACAATAAAAGCAAGTAACATTTACAGTTTTAGTTACTTTTTATTTTATTTTTTTCTTTTATTTTAATAACCTGGAGGGATTTTGCATCTGAAACAGCCACAATATTCAGAGCACTGTATTCTAACTCTTTTTTTCCTGCTCCCCCAGCCTGGTTGACATTTATCTCCATGACCTCCATCTTCTCTGGGTGGGTACAGAGCTAAAGGCTGAAGCTGAAGCTATTGGTGAAGTGGCTTTGACTCAATGAGGGAGACAAATTGCATTCGTGCCCTGTACACCATCAGGAGGAAGCACTGGTGGGACTGGACAGGTCAGGTCTTTTTAATTTGGAAAGCAGATAACATTGAGGGAACAAATTCAAGGGCTCCAAAATCAGGGATGGAAAGGAGGAAGCAAAGAGGGAGTAATTATCCACCTTGTCTCAAAAGGCAAGATCTACCTTGACCCAACAAAATTACCAGGTGACATACCTGAAACAAACAAAAGGTGGTGTTTTCCACATAATAAAGCTGTGGAACTCATTGCCACTGGATGCTGGGGAGACCAAATTTTTAAGTGTACTTAAGACTAAACAGACTTATGATGCATTAATAGCTTTAATAGCAGAATTAATAGCATTACTGGTGGCTATTAATGATGGCTTGTACCCAAACTTCAGCTCAGAAAAAAACACCTGAGCTTCTGGCTGCCAGAAGCTGGATGGATCAACCAGGTTCCTGCACGTTTGTACAATCTTTTTCCTCTTCCTTCACATTTACTTTTAGTGATAAGATGGATAAACACTTTCCTGTGCTGGAGCTTGGTGGTTTTCTCTACCAACATGCCATTCCCCAGCCCAATTGCACTTGGATTCTGTGAATTAAAAATAGAGGAAGAATTAGCTAAATTAGCTCTTCAAGAACTGCTCCCACATGGCTCCGTCCCATGGGGTCCATCCCCCAGGAGCAAATTGCTCCAGCATGGGTCCCCAATGGTGGCAGCTCCCCCCAGATCCCCTGCTCCTGCATGGGCTCCTCTCCACAGGCTGCAGCTCCGGCCTGGGGCCTGTTCCTGCAGGGGCTCTCCATGGGCCACAGCCTCCTCCAGGCCACATCCACCTTATCTCATCCACTGACCCTTATCTGTCATGGGGCAGCTTCAGGATTCTTCTCACAGAGGCCACCCCTGCAGCCCCCTGCTACCAAACCCTTGCCATGTAAACCCAATACAATACACCAAGTGCTGTGGCAGGAAAAGCAAGGTTTTATTCTTGACTTCTTTAAGCTCTTGGATAAAACATTTTATTTTCTGACTGTTTTCTCTCCTCACCTGTGGTGTGCTTGTGCTGTTTGGAGCAGAACTTCTTCAAAAACCTGAAACTTTTCTACTCTCAGTACAAAGCCTAGTATCCTGGGGCTTTAATCTTGACATTTCTAGGCTCTTCTTTAATTCAGGTAAAGGATTATAATTTCTACAGAACTACAGCATTTTCAGTTTGGTCACTATAAATGTTTTCTGATAAAGCAAGACTTGTAGTAAAATTAGTGTTTGGTCTTATACTTATGGAGTGATGAGCAAAGTTCTCCCTTTGATGCTATTTCCCTACTTTCTCCTTTGAATAAAGTGGAACGTATCTGAAGGATGTGCTGGGGAGGCTTCCTGTGGGGTTTGGCTGTTTTGCAAGTGGTGGAGTATTTTTAAAGAGATCTAGGCTGAGAACCCCAGGAGTGCATTGATTAAACAGGACTAAATATATCAATATCCATGTTAAAGCAGACGTGTTGTCTTGTTATTGGAGACCACAGGCATAAGAGGGGAGTGTGAGATTTTCATGTTCAAAAGAGCAATAATGGCATTTGATTGCTCAGGTAAAATAAGTTAAAAATCACCTCTTATGAAGTTATTTTTCTAAGTATAAATAATCTCAAAGTGCTACTGTGGTCATCTGTCTTTGCATATGGTTATTATTCAGCAGCTCCGTGTTAGGTTTGGTTGTTCATTGCCATATGGAAAACATTTGAATGATCAGGAAGTGATACTTTTGGGGTTGAGGGGCAGGATCGGAGGGATGATCTTCTTTAAATACGAACAATGAAGGAGTAACCCAGATTTTCCATTCTGACAAGCGTGCTACTCGCACAATATGAAGTTAAAACAAAATGCCTGGGAGACAATTTGGATTCGAATAATGTTTTCTAGAAGGAGCTGCCTGCTGACAGTGTGTCTCAGTCCAATGCATGTTGACAAGCCCAAAAGCAGAGTTAAGAGGCCCTCTGAAGTTGACTGAAGTCAGTGTCAACAAAGCTGGGATTTCTTCCAACCAAAAGGCGTGCAACCAGTGTGAAATGTTTGTCAGGCTGTGCCGAGGAGCAGCTAGTGGAGCTACCAAAATATTTAACTGAGACTCTCAGAGAGACATTGGGATTCTAGTAAAAGACACGTTAGTGGAAATCAATTGAATACTGTTTTATCCAGAAACTTCTGTGAGTTTCCACTTTAGGAAGACTTTGGGAGGTGACTGAACACTGCAAGGTATTTAATAGTCAAGGCCCAGGGGAGCTGCACTGTGCCAGCCAGAGATTGGAGGCCAACTCCAGCTGGATTTGGGAGGTTCAGCTGCAGCCCTGCGATTTGCAACCCTCCCCACCTTCTGCCTAGTCCTGTTGTGCTAAACTTCACATCCACCTCGGTTTCTGCCCTGAAAGCATTTCCTGGGGTGAATAAACCCCCACAGAGGGAGAATCAGCCTACCCCCATGCTCTCTGCCTGGGGAAGAATGATTGACTGAAGTCCAAAATTAAGCTCCAGTCCAGTGGTGGCTCTGGCCTGACAACAGCCTGTGCAAGAAAGATCTTCAAAGAGACACAAGAGGTGGCAGGAATGGGAAGCTGGGGACAGTTTAACGCCTGATATAAGAGGAGAAATCTGTTCCCACCAGTACCTGTCATTAATGAAGTACTTCAGTCTTGACTTTGTTGGGTGCTGTCTCAAACTGGTGCCTGGAGACCAATTCCTTCATTAAATAGGCATATTTTTGGAGCATATGGTGCATCCCTATCAATTTAAGTCAGGAGGTTAAACACGTTAAATCTACTCTTGTGCAGTTTTTGCTCTTTGACTTCTCTAGTCTGCATCAAAGAGTTACAGTTTGTATTTCTGTCAGTTACCTCAGCTGCTCTCAGAGTATTGTCCCCTTAAGTCCCCAGTAGACCATGCAGGCATGGTATCTCCTGCGCGGTGGGAGACCTGGATCTGAACTCCTTGAGGCAGAGGAAGTCATTAAACCTAGGACTCCTACTTCCTTCCCCAGGCTTCTGATCACCAGTAATTGCTTAAAAGTAGGGCACCTCCAGCACCACGCTTCCTATGGATGTCCAGTCCTCACTCCAGGAATGAATCATGCATTTTCTTCTGAATATTTTTAATATCAAGTGCAGACAGCCCTAAAAACAGAGAGTCTCTCCACCTCCTCTGCAGAGGAATGTGCTAACCGTCAAGTCAATCTCACTCCTTTCTGTAAGGTAGAAGAGGTTGAGCAGACAAGATGGAGACTTCCCAAAAAGCTTCTTAATACGATCTCTGGGGAGACAAGAAAATGTGTTCACATCTCTATAGGCAGCAGCATCAGGACTTAGTCTAGTAAATGGTACCACTCTTCTCCCTCCTGCCAAGGAGGAGAATTTGTGGGCATAGCATCAGGAGAGACATCTTTCTGCAGCACTGTATAAACCATTGCAAGGTAAGAGCTCTGATGCCCACCAGCCTCTGGGTCATCCACAGGCTGTTCTTTCTGGATCCTGATTTGAATTTCTTGTCTTTCACCTCCTGTTTTCCAGGTCTCTGAAGCCTTGGGCACCTCATTTGGATCTGGACTGCTTTGGTAGCAGTTGGATTTGGGAGTATCAATACTTGAGGGCCTGTGTCCCTCTTTAGAGACAGATGAGAGTTCACAGCAAATCAGAGTTGACTTGTGATTTTCTTGATTCCTGAAATATTAGTGATGCTTAATTCCTCCCTTGGCCACTCACAGACAGAAGTTACCACACTCACATATTGAAGACATCAGATTTTTCCTAAGTCCCACAGAACTAATGTTAGTTATTAGTGTCAACGTCTTCTCCAATAAGTATTTTTTTCTTTAACTCCCTTGTAGTCCTAATGTTTAGGATGACTCACAAATTGAGGCTATTGAAAAAGGGTGGCTAACTATGATTTTATTCCTCTGTGGAGGAACACGGCAGCTCTGGTAAACACGCATATCATGACACCTATGTGGTATGTCCTGAAAGTAGGGATTTGGCTAATGGCTTTGGAGGAGGAGAAATAAAAGTTGACCTGAAAAGCCAAGTGGAATTCAACACAAATTGGTGAGGACACTAAAGATAGCTCTTATGGAGTGCTGCGTTCAGCTTTGGGGCACAAGAAAGACAGGGAGCTGTTTGAGTGAGTCCAGAGGAGGCCACAAGGATGATCAGAGGCTGGAGCAGCTCTGCTGTGGAGCCAGGCTGAGGGAGTTGGGGTTGTTCAGCCTGGAAAGGAGAAGGCTCCGGGGAGACCTCCCAGCGGCCTGCCAGGGCCTAAAGGGGGCTGCAGGAGAGCTGGGGAGGGACTCTTGGACAGGGGTGTAGGGATAGGACAAGAACTAATGGTTTTAAACTGAAAGAGAGTAGGTTTCGAGTAGATATAAAGAAGGAAATTCTTCACTCAGAGGGCGGTGAGGCCCTGCCCCAGGCTGCCCAGAGGAGCTGTGGCTGCCCCATCCCTGGCAGTGCCCAAGGCCAGGCTGGATGGGGCTGGGGGCAGCCTGGGCTGCTGGAAGGGGGCCCTGCCCATGGTAAAGGATGGCACTGGAAGATTAAGGTTGGACTAGATGATCTTAGAGGTCTTTTCTAACCTTAATGATTCTACTATTATATCTTTAAGGCCCTTTCCAACCAAAACAATTCTATGATTCTATGATCTTGAGAAAATGTCTGTGTTCTACTGCACTCATAATTGCTTACAGTCTCAGTTTTATTTCTCATCCAAGGAGCAGCTGCTTGATAAGATACTGGTTGGGAACCAATTTCTTGCTCTTTAAAGCTGTATTAAATACCCACTGAGGCCATCACAAGCAATCTTTGCAGTGGCCTCAGTGGGTGCTTAATTGAGAATAAGAGAAGAGATGAATTTTAAAGACTTAGCATTCCCTAGAACAAGGGACTTCACACGAAGCAATTTTTACTTGTTTTGCCACCTAACTAAAAGATGCATGGATCATTAAAGTGCAAGCATCCTCAGCATCTGGAATAGTGATCCACCGTGGCTTCAATGATGATTATCTACAGAGCTGAAACATGAAAACCAGGATAGTGGATGAACTCATAGTACCGAGGATCAGTAGGATTCAAGGCTAGAAGAGACAATTTGATTATCTGTTCTGTTCTCTTGAACATAGAAGGTAGAAAATGTCATCCACTGATGTGTGCACTGAGCCCAAGGTCTTATGTTTGATTAGACCATCTGCGTCAATTTGAAATCCTTATCACTCATGTTTGCAGACTGCTTTAACCAGAAGTCCCATCTTGCTAGAGAATTATAGGAGTGAAACAGCAACTGTAGAGTCTATAAATAGACAAATGCTATCAGATATTGTTTTGTTATCATGTTAATTAAGACCTTTGTCCCTTGGCACTGGAAGAAGAGGAAAGGCAGTGCTTACAAGGACTGGAGGTAGTAGTAACTGATGGATTCTCACGGGCTAATTTATAGGACCCCATGGAGTGCTGAGGAGTGGAGCGAATGTTTTGACCTGGCAGCGTTGAAGCCAGCTCTGTTCAGCACACGACAATGAAAATATTCTTGAAGGATCCTCCTTGCTAAAACCAAGAAGAGAAAAAAAAAGATCAGAGAGAAACATTGGCACGGACCTCCTTTTTTTTTTTTTTTTTTTTCTTTTTTTTTTTTTCAGGGAGTAGGAGGGAAATAATCCCTTTCCTAAAAGATTTTGGGGAGAAAAAAAACCTACTGTGCTTGCTAAAATTCCCTTCCAGCTCCCATTGTCAGTGTTAATTGGTGATAGCCCCCATCACACAGAAGCACTGTGGAGATAAAATGAAAGGAAATATGTAAGGGTGTGTGTGTGAGTAAGAGGCTGCTGTATCATGTGAATGAGGTGTACAACAATGGCCCAGAATAAGCTAATATATATAAATGAAAATATCAGCTTGATCCTTTGCTGGACTTTTTGATGCTTTGAAAGTTCACGTTAATTCCAGCTGCGTGGGTCCCTTTATTAATTAAATGGTCAAGGCAAGCTCCATGTGCAGCACCAGCTCTGCTAGCAAACGATGAAAGCACGGTGTTGACATCCTTATTCTAAGCTCCACAGTCACCTTCAGGGCCTTCATTCAGGGTAAATTACTTTGGCTTCAGTGAACTTAAAGAATCCCAGGCTTCTCTCAATAGATTTTAAATCCTTCAGTGCCGTTCCCCTAAGAAATGAGAAGGTCTCTTGCTGACACCCTTCTTGATGTTCCTGATAGTAAAAAAAAAATAAAAACAAAAAAAAAACCTGTAGAGCCAAGTAGGTAGATCTAATTATTTCAAAGGGTTCCCAGCTGCACCGCTTGTTAGCTTTCCCCTTCATCATCTATTTAATTAGAAAAGGGCTTTGTTTTATTTATTTTTACACTGTATGTGGTAGAATTTTATTTTAGACTCCTAATAGCTCACAGTTTGTCTGTGCACTGGTGACTGCAGCACTTCCTCCTCCTGCACTTGGTGCTGGGGAGGGTTTGAGACCAGGTGTTGACACTTCTGTGGATGGCTCAGTGGCCTTGGTGACACAAGAGGATTTGCTTTGTGACTGACCTGAGCATCCACAGAGGGCAGCTTTGTCCTCTCAGTGTGGAGAGCAGGTAGGACCTGAATATAAAAGCCTGGGGTTCTTGCAATTGCAACTCTCAGTCCAAAAGCTGCCTGTGTTTTTTATGCAACCTTTGCTCTTTATCACTTCGATGTGCGACATCTCTAGGTGACTACATAAAACAGACCCTGAAGGTTTGCTGAGTGTGAGGAGGGACAACGATATGTTTAAGGAACAGAGGTGTCCCAGGGCTCTGCAGTTCTGGTGCATGCAGATGATGGTGTAAGGATGGTTTTCAGTCTTTCCAGCAGCCCTGAAATTCTGCAGCAGCCAATTCTCTCTGCAGATAAAGCAACACAATGTTGAGGTGTTGGTCACTGTTGGAAATAAAAGATTTATCTGCCCTCCTGGAGGAATGTTAAATGTCCACATATAAGATAATCTAAGCTTGTGACCCTACTCTGTGTCACAGGAGGGGGCTCCTGGCAGCTTCTTTTGACTCCAGTCTAGGCTTCAAACCCTTCTGGAGGCCTTTCGCAACCTAATTGAATGTTAAATTAAGCTTGCAAAAATAAGGGCAATGGAAATCACTTAAACCTTCATGCACGAGGAAAAAACACTCTTCCAGTTGTGAGGAGAGCTTCCCTGGGGATAAACTCTCATGTAACCAGGTCCTTCTGCCCTGGTGGTGCATGGGGTGCCAGACCCAGCCCTGACCTGCTGCAGCAGCTCCTCAGCAGCAATGTCCAGGTTTGGGTGTGGGGTGTTGGGCTTCTCCCACACGTTATGACAGGTTTTGGTCCTTAAGTCTCAGAAAAGAAAGCATGGGCTGATTTCGGGATGGGTATCGTTAGTCTGTAATGATTAGACACCGCATGAGCGTTCCCAGGTTTAATTCACTGTTATTTTACGCTATTCTATTGCAGCTCATCATCTGAGGTTTGAATCAGTAATCTAATAACATGCTTCAATGGCCAAGTCAATTCCTCCTCCTGGATTTTTTTTTTTCCTGTCTCTTCTGATATTAATAGCAATAGGGGAGGTGAAGGCACTGGATTAACATTTGGGCCCGGTGGCTGTCCAAAGCGGTAATGGCTTTTTCCCAAGCCAGCACATGCCGCTTGCTGCATGGCTTAATGTGCCAGGTGTCCAGAGGACAGAGCCGGATCTTAAGCTGCTTGTCATCCCTGGGTGGCGTCATTAGTGCATCATATGTTTCAGAAAGAGAGCGCCCAGCAAGAGGCCACGCATTGCAGAGCAAGTGGCTGAGATGCTCCTGCTCTGCCCTTCTGTCACCATCAGGCTGTCACAGGCAGTCGAGCAAGCTGGGCTGTGTGGGGACATCTCTCCTGTTCTGCTCCACAGATGGGCTATTTACCTTTTTCCTGTGATATTCTGCTCCACAGATGGGCTGTTTACCTTTTCCTGCGATACTACAGGAAGCTTTGTGGAGCCTCGGCCTGCCTTAGAGCATGGAGGCAAGCTGCACCGCTCGTGGGCTGACCGGGTGATAACACCCCATGATTTCCTCCTGGGTGGCTGGAGGACCTGGGAAGTTCTCCAAGAGCAGCTGTGTGTGTGTGAAATATGGTTTCGGAGTGCTTGTGGCCTCCCATGGTCCAACCTTGTCCCAGGCAGTGTGGACACCCAGGTGGCAGCTCCCCAAGTGACCTATGGAGTCGGGGCAGCTCAATCAGAGAGGTAACTGGTGCTAATTAGGGCTCCTGCGGGCTGTTGTGGTTCCTCACAGGCAACTATGTGGCCTTCACAAATGCATAGAGCTCTTCCTGGGTTTTGCAAACATCAAAAGAGCTCTGAGGGGACACAGTTAGTGCAAACCTTCAATGAACCCCCAGGGTGGAAGAGGTTTTCGGAAATCAGTGGGGGATCTGTGGTGGCCAGACATCATCGGGGGCAGGAAAAGGAAGCCCCACTTGAATGTACTTTTTGTGTTCTGAGTTTTGAGGGGTTCTGTTGCTATTTCCCTGGGAAGAGACCCATTTCTCTAGTGACAGGGCCTACCTTCATGGGGCCTTGCTTTATGTGCTAGCAATGATGGCGTATTTGCAATGGGCAAACATTTAACATCACCTGCATCTGTGTTGGAGATTTGCTAGCACATGCTTATGTGAGTGGAAGAGCAAAATGAAGTCCTACCTGAGTGACCTTCTTTCCAACGTCCGTGCCTCAGTTTCCGCATATATAAACGATGGAGTTCCTTAACAACTGCAGAAAAAAAAAAATAAAATAGAAAAGACAGATGGGAACCAAGTGTTAACACAGGCAAAGCCACTGCCCTGGCTCTCTAGGCTCTTTCTTTCACATGCCTTTAATACATTTTTTTTTTAATTTTTTATTTTTTTTGGTGAAGAGGGCTTTGTGCATGCTGAAAACAACCAGCAGAGAACAAATGCTTGGAAGAGGCAATGTGTGATTGTATTTCTGTGGGTGCACTGACAGCACTGCCTGCAAGTGACAGGGGGAGCCTGGGTGGTGGAAATGTGCAGAAAATGTGCAGACCAGGGGATGGAGAAGACCTTCACCACGTGGAGCTGCAGGTGTGTGGCCATGGGCTCCTGTGCCCACATCCTGCTCCCTCACCCAGTGTGCTTAGTGGGGAAAGCGTGCTGACTAACAGCATGTTTTGCTTATTCTCAGGGAAAATGGCCGAAATGAGGTTTAGTTATAAATGTGCTCTGTGTTCTTCAAGAAGAAAAAGCACTCAGAAGGAAATACGTTTAATGAGGAACATATAAAATAAGATGATTCCAAAATGTGCATATGTTATCTAATGGCTTTATGATGGAATATACTATTGGGGCTGTTTCCAGTGTTTGCAGAATTAAAGTATGTGTCACTGTGTTTCATGGTTTTAATAGCATTTCTGGTGCTCCTGGAGCATGAGGGGGTCTCATCCTGGAGCAGGGCACTTTGTGCTTGGTGAAGGGCAGCTGAAACCAGGAGGGAAAATGCCAACACCTCCCCTGGTAGATCCCATTCTCACCAGCTTGGACTTCCCAAGGGTCCCAGTCTTACATGATATGCTGACACAATGCAGTGAGGGGATGGCATTGCAGGTGACACATTTACAGAGGTGACAACTGCTAGGCTCTGGTCAGAGTGACCTACTGCAGAAGAGCTGTCCTGGTTACTCTTTGGGGTTTCAGCCCCTCTGGTGCAGTGGGGTGATGAGGAGAGGCAGCCTGCATGCACTGCACTGACACAAAAAGCTCCTGTATATGCAGCACGTGTTCGCTTTCCCCACTACAGCTCATTTCTCCTCCCTGAAGGGACAGAGTACAGTTTTCCACTTTGTCACAAATAATAATTATCTCAGCAATAGCCTGCTATGGGAGCTTGCCCTGAGGAGCCTGCTCTGGCTGCAGGAGGCTCTGCAAGATGCTCCAAATGATGCTCTGTGCTATTTTAGCTGTGCATTTCTTGCATGTAAGAAGCAGGCAGACTCTGGTGCATTCATCCATCAGAAAATTCTTGGATATATTTGCTTGGGGCGGTGCAGGCACCTGCACTTTCCCTTTGCCTTCTGGTGCTAATTGCTCTCCACACCTTCCCAGGTGGAACAGCCTTACAATTTAAGCATTTTCTTACTCCCCAAAATTGCAGCAGCTCCTCAGTGCACATTAGCCTAACACTCTGGCATTGCAACTTTGTGTTCTGTCCCGATGAGTCCCTTAGCATTAAAACAGCCATTCATCATTCACCGTGTACAATAAACCCGGAGACTGTACTTTATTCAGTTCCAGCCCCAGGCATCTCAAGCAGGTATGAATCTTTTAAACATAAGTTCATCTTTAACTTGTCCCAAACGTGCCATGAATTACTTACGTGGTTTGTTAAATGTCTGTAAAACAATCTTGAAATTGAAAATGATGATGTGGCCCTAGCACAAGTATGCTCACTAACGCCTGTAGAGGAAAATTTGCTTGGACCATAGGTTAGACTGAATCATGCCTTACTTTCCTGCCCTGTCTTTTGGGCAAGACTTTCAGCAGCCCACGTTAATTAAAACAACAAACTTTGATGGTAACCCAAGGACGGGATGGCAAATCCAAAGAGGCAGATTCTTATGCGCAGCTGAGGACATGCTTGTCTCATCCAACATCCACATGCAACAAGGGATGTGAATTCCTCCCAGGAATGGACCACACTTGATCTTGGAGGTGTGTAGATCTGTTAGCCTCTATTCCTAGTGGAAGATGGGTCTGTTGTCTCTTTCCTGAGAGGTGTGGATTCTGTCTTCTGATTCCTAGACTAGTTCATTCCAGGCACATTTGTTTTCACAGAGAAAAGAAGGAGACATTAACTGTACAGAAGTTTTCATCTCAGTCACTTGGGGGTTGATGGGGACTAACAGCTGGCCTGAGTTTCACCTGAAACTGCACTGAAAAAAAAATCCAGACACGGTTGACCTTGCGAAGTAGTGAGGCTAACCTCAGAAAGGAAAGGTGACTCCAGGGAATACACTCAAGAGGAAAAGCACTTAGAGCACTTTGTAATCCGGGAGAGAATTAGGCCCAACATCTCAAAGCAGTGAAGATCTGAAGCAAAACGCAGTGCACAAAGCAAGCAGCCCTGATGGCAGCCACTTCCTCTCTGCTGTTTTATCACGTAGGTTTATCCCACCAATTTCTATTCCAGAGACTTTTGGATGTCATCGGTAATGACAGTGATGGTTTTGCTGTTCACTGCAGCATATCCTCCCTAGGAGGCAGCCCTGGTGGAAACTGTCCTTACCTAGGATTATGGGGTCTGGAACTGCCCATGAGCTCAACAAGGTGGAATTCCTGCGACTAGGACTGGAGGAATGTATACATCCCGCTGTACATCAGGAGTAATATGCATGGACATGGCTGTGATAGGAACTTTGCCACGAGCTTATTCGTGTTATGCCAGGATAGTCACTTACTATCAGCCTCCTGCTTCCAGAGCGCTGCAACATCACTCCTATTGGGTTTCTGTTTTTGCTTTAAAGTGTGTGTCAAGCCCCAGGGACGTGATTGTTTTGTAAAGATGAAGCTCTCTGCCTCCTCTCCTGAGGCGGAGTCAGAAGTGTGAATTCTAAAGGACCCAATGAAGTCTTAAGTGGCTAAAACAGATAAAATACCAGCACTGGTTACTTTAACATGCTGTACTAACAGCAAACAGAGCTTCAGAGACAGAAAGGCCTCCTAAATACTTATGATAATGTCTAACAAGAATAGTAGATGTTAGACAAAATAGCAACCACACATCTTAAGGAGAAGCCTTGATGTTTCCATAGCTCATTGGATATTTATCAAAGCATAACCTGTAGGTTAGCCTACAAAGCATCAGAAAACAAAGACTCTGTGTTCCAGTCTTTCAAGGGGGAAGGTTAAACAAAGGACATTGAAATATGCTATGTCAGAAGATCTTTGTTTCTAGACATCAGTGGAATAGAGGATTTAGAACAGCCTTTCCACTTCCTTCGTTGTCCTTGCCCATGGGTGTTTAAGGGGAAAGAAAAAAAAAAAAAAAAAGATTAAAAAGTGGAAACAACTGATATCTATTGATGCAGTGGTTTGAGTTGCCATGTGTGCATCACCTGGAATATGAACTAGTAAGTAAGCTGTGACCCACTGTGCTCAGATTTCAGAGTATTCTGCTGCTACTGATATAGGGTTTGTAAGATAAATTCATTTGCTCAGGGAATAATGTGAGCTGAAGTACATAAGTAAAAATTACTCAATGACTGCATTCCACAAGTGAGACAGATATTACTATATTAGAGGATTTCATGCTGTTTTTCCATAGGACCAAGTAAACCAGTTGTACCCCCCATGTTTTCACTGGAGTTATGCAAGTATAAGTGGCACATTATGGCATTGCTGCAACTGAGTGCCATACAATGCAGAGAATGCAATTCACTGCAGAGAATTGGTTTATCACATTTTGCAGAAAACAAATCTTTGTTTCACAGGAGGACCATCACCCGAGGCTGACTCTCACATGTTCTTCTTCTCTTCGTGCTTCCCTATGAAATTCAATGGCTAATATCCTCCTCTTAACTCAGTATGCTGAGCACAAAGCCCTTCCCAAATTCCCTCCAAGGCTCCCTTGTCCACACTGTCAAGGGGAAATGTCTTCCCTTTCCTTGTGCTCCAGAGTAATTGTGACCCTGGAGCACATACATTGAATTTCACAGCAGCCTGAGATATGGACTTTATCCCTTGGGTAGCAACTGCTTCATGTAAAGGTTAAGAGACTCTTGTAGATGCCAGATCTGGCGCTGGCCCATTCCTCAAGTTGATGCCAATGTCAAATCCTGTATAAAGTAATTTGTTGGCATGCACTCACTTCTCACCAGAACAAGCAACTCAAATAACAATAAGAAATGATTTGAAAGCAGGAAAAGCAGAGCAAAAGCACAGAGAACTGAGAGGGTTACTTAAAACACAAAGGAGATACTAGGCCTTGAAGAAGCGTGGTCATGCTGCTTCTGGAGGGGGAGATTTGTCCATGCAGAGGGATTTGCCAGGCGGGGACACCAGCAATGGACATGCTGAATTAGTCTTGTATGCATGGATCATACCTCTGCCTCCCAGATCTGCCTATTGATGCCACAGGTTTAAAATTGCAGAAGCTAAAATCTGCTTTTACAGTTTTCAAAAATGTAAGGTGGCTTTCTGTGTTGCCTGCAGGTTTCACATTTTGAGAAGCAACTTTCTCTCTCTAATGGCTAATTCTGATGAGGTGATCACACAATCTGGTGATGATAGCTGTTGAAATACCTGTAATGTAAAACTAAATGGGTCGTTCTGAGTATTTCACTGATAGGCATAAAATCTCGTAAAGCTTGGGCAACTGCAGCTGGAAATCACTTTTTTTTTTTTTTTTTTTTTTTTTTTTACCTTTTGGCACTGAAGTGAATATAATCAATGTACAAAGAGAATAAAAGGGTTTAGCATGTGCATTTGGATCATGGGGGCAGTTCTTCTGTATGACATTAAGATGCTTAACTTTTAATGTTGAAAAAGCTTGAAAAAGCTTCTCCAGAGGAGTTTCCCATTCCCTAGAAACATGGCCAGGACAAATGCCCCATAAATAAAGGAAGGAACACTTGGTGGAACTTGAAGTGATCAGAAGAGACACAAAAATGGCTCTGTTTTTCAGGTTCTGCTTTTAAAATCCAAATAACTGGGTTCTTTGCAAGCTCCCACAGGCCTCCCGTGGCTGCAGAGCAGTTACCTGGAACTGTGGCTCCCATTTATAAACCAAAGGAACAAAGCAGTTTTAATGTGCTATTGCAACCCCCTGTTTATTACAATCTCAGCTGCAAGAGCCCTTTTTGTTCTCCTGCTATCAGAGAAAACCTGCTTAGAAAGTGACTAGGATCCAGCAGCTTCATTTATTTATTTAAGGTGTGTGTATTTGGTATTTAATATGCAGTATTTTAAATATCTTACTAATTTCTTTTTAAAAATATAATTTAAATATTGGCTATTTGAGGCCATTTCTCTCTCTACTGGTCCCTCATAGACACCATGGGAACATATGTACTGTCATGCCTGGTTACAGTGAGGGGCTGGGGATGAACCTCATCTACATGCTAATATAAAGGATATTTTTTAAATATAAAGGATTATTTTTAACATAAAGCTCAGCATGTGGAACAGGTTTGCTCTGAAGTCTGCAATTCCCAGGCAGGAAGGAGGGCTTTACCTTTGAAAAGCAACCTTTGCTTTTTAATGTGTAGGATCAGCTCCTGTGTGCTGTGCTTGGGTGATGGGGACTTGAGTGGTTTGGGGCAGGAGGAGGCAGCCCTGGGGTGATGGCTGGAACCAGGGGACATAATCTGGAAATATCTGAGCTTGAACAATCCCTAAATAAACAGGGATAGTGGCATGTCTATTTGGGAATGCAACCTGGGCCAGGGTTGTATATTAGGGAAATGTCTATGTCTCATTGGCAGGTTGTGGAGCAAGGAAAAGACAAACTTTTGGTTCTAAACTAGGGGTGTACTCCCTCAGCAACAGCTCAGTTCAGTGCTGTTTTCTTTAATTTCTGCTGTCCCTGACTTCAGTGGCCTTTACAGGCAACACAAACTTTGCCTGTGTACCAAGCAGCACAGCGCTGGAGAATCAAAGCTGTGAAAGAGCACATTTGGTACAGAAGTCTGATAATCCTCCATGTGGTTTTGGATTTTACTGCAGAAAATAAATAATAATAATAATAATAATGATAACAACAACAGCAACAACAAATCTTCACTCCTAAAGACTAAAATGCTGGTGTTGATGTTCTCCAAGCGTCTTGATGGAGGATGCAGTGACCCTTAAATGGAGAGCACTGAGTCCTTTCTTTTGCGTGGATTTCAGTTGCCTAGATGTAGCTACGATGCATGACTTTGTGGAGACCTGCATCCTCCTGGGGTAGGAGCAGAAAGCCACTACCTAAACCAATCATGGGTACCTCTAGGGAAGCAGCTGAGCCCTGTCCTCCATGGGCAGTGCTCCAGCACATCTCCAGGCCACCCAGAGGGGACCAAGCTGCTTTTCTGCTTGTGCTACCACATCCCAGCAGCCGGGTCAGACAGCTTGGGAGGCTGGTGGGGAGAGCCCCAGAGATTTGAAGGGGGCTTCTAACAGTGCCCCGTGATGCTATTCAATTTGGATGGGATGTTTCTTCACCTATCCAAGGAAGCGACTTGCAAAAATTTTATTGCAATGAAAATCCAGTTAAAATGAACATTTATCAAAGTCCCTCAGGGGTTTGTTATATAGAGAAGCTAGATTGCAGTCTCCTTTTTCCTGTCATCTGTTTAGACCATACACAGTCTCTGGAGCATGTATCAGCTTTTTGTCCATGTACAGGCAGCGTTCAGCACGGCGAGGCTCAGGTCTCTGCTGAGCCCCTAGGTATGGCTGTGATTAAAGCAGTTTGGGGCAAAGGGTGGCTTGTGGTGTTAAATCAGAGACCACAAATAATACAAACAAGATGCCAAGAGAGGTCTGGTTTGAATTCTCGGATAATGCTTCCTCGTGGCTAATTTAGAAGGGCTGAAACTTAGAGTTTTTGTGGTCAGTTCTGCCAATGTGATCTTGTAACAAATGCGTCCTTGCAGAGGCAGGAAAAAAAAAATCACAGCATCGAGTCCTCTTTCGCAAGCCAGATCCTGGGGTGCTTATTTAGAAAAGCCTCCCGTTGACTCCTGTAGCATGAATGCACAACATCCACAGGAATGCAACCCAGAAATGTGACCCAATAAATGTTCCTTCTTCAGCCATCAATCTGTTTTGCATCATGTTGTTCTCTCAACTGTTAATCCAGATGTTATTTACATCGGTACAGTAACATTAAACGCTTGTACAAGCAGTATTAATAGCATCAATAACAATACTGAACATAAATAGCAGCAGCACTGATAGTAATACTTCCAAAGCAGCTTGTAATTGTAACAACCTGTCATTCCTTTGCTAACTCGTGCTGACTCAAGATTAAATTGCTCTATGTGTGGAAAGCAACATGCAAAAGAGCCCATCTGTGCCAAGACTGTTTTCCTCCCTTTGTATTTTTGTTTGTTTGCTTACACCGTCTAGCTGAGAAAATGTCACCGTGCTTTACCCACTTTATTGTTGCCCTGCTTCTGACTGGAGTAATTCACAGGCTGCTAGTCCCTGGAAAAGGAGGATAGGAAAGGAGTAGCCACAAGTCCTCCTTACCAAGCAGCATCTGAATGCTGGTGAAACCGTGCTGACTTTGGTGGATTCACTCCTGATTTATGGGGATGCAGCCTGACCTCACTGGTCAGTTATTAAAAAAAAGATAAAAAAAAATGTAAGAGTTGTCAAAATGTCATTTGGATGTGTTTCCTACTGTTTGGGTTTTGAGCTCTTTCTTGCAACCTCAAAAATATCCAAAGCAGCCACATTTCCCTGAAATGGCACTTGTGTGGAGTGAACATGACCTGCCCCTGCTCCTGGGTGTGAATGGAGTCTCGTGAGAAAAGAATGGAGACTTCTGAAGTGCAACACATCAAAAGCAGCTGTGGGCTTTATGAATTCCTTTGCTCCGTAAAAGGATTATCTCCAAAGAGAAGACAGGTAGGCTTTCTGCTCCCAAAATGCTCAATTTTATTTTATTTTTTCCTCTTCAGTGCACTATGGCAGGGTTTCTCATTCTTAATAAACTGGACATGTTTTCGTGTGTTAAGAACACAGAGAAAGCAGGATTTTCTTGCATTTCGTGTAGATTTTTCTGCATAGCCGCATTTGTTATGAAGCAAGCAAAAAAAAAAAAATCCTATAAGATAGGAATTTGATATACATTTTTCTGGTTTATCACAGGTTGGGGAATATATCTGAATGCTTTCATTGTACTGTGGAACTAGCCTTAGGTCATTAAATGGTTGAATAGTTCCCACTCTGAGATGTAACTATGGTACTAGAAAGGATTTGAGTATAATACATGTGGAGGCAGATCCAAACTCAGGAAGTTTAAGGCAAATACAGCCAACGTGTTTTGTGGGTTTCTTTTTTAATCACTGTTATTGGCTTGTCTCTACCCTAAGTGAAGTGCTCTGTCAGACTATATTCTTCTCCCCATGTAGCTCATCATCTGTTGTCACCCCCATGGAGTTCAAGGGGAGCCAAGAACCTTAGGGCCCATATCCACAGCAGCAGATTTAGAGGTGGTTAGGTCTCTGCAATTTTGTCCATGAGATGATGAATGGAGTCCACCATGGGGTGGTTGCTGTAAGAGTGTGGTGGGGTGGTCATTTCTGCTCCTGCTTCCTCTGAAATGGAGACAGCCCTGTTAAACCACAGAGAAAGGGCACTGAGAAACATGGATCACTCACAGCTGGTCGCTGACAAACCCTGTAGCTGCAATTTCAGATGTCATCATGCCCGGGTGTCTCTCCTGTCCAGTGAAAGTGGACTTGTGCTAAAAAGCTGGCATACGAACCGAAGCAGCAGGGGGGAAGCACAGGCAGCGTGTGGAGGGGTCGTCATTACCCATGCAGCAGCAGGGTGAGCACTTGGGGCAGCAGTTTTTTGAGTCACCACAACAAAATTCAGTAGAAAATATCTCCTATTGTCCTTCACTAGATAATATTAGTAAAATGCCTAAAGCCTGTCTACAGAAAAAAAAAAAAAAAAGAAAGAAAGAAAGAAAGAAAAAAAACCACTAAATAGGCAAAAAGACGTATTTCTATGTTGCTTTTTGTGACAGCGTCACCTTGCAAACCACTGCTGAGGTCACTGTTGGCTCCTATCTCATGAGTTTTCCATTTGATTGTGTCATATAAGCTACAAACAGAACTGTAAAATGAGCAGTAAAAAACTCAGCCCGGGATACTATCTTTAAAGAATTTAAACCACTGCAATTTCAGAGGCGCTGTGATGCTGGGTTTAAATTGTTGGGTAGATCCTGGACAATGTGCCCGGGGGCTGGCATCCCCGACCCATTGCTTCTTCCATCCCCCCTGTCTGAGTGTGTTTTCAGGCAGCTGGTGGGGAAACGACTCCATATGTTTCAGAACAAATGAACGATTTCATAAGTGGATGTTGCTTGGAGGTGTTGGAGTCAAAGGTGTTCATCTGGCCTGGGTTATAGAAGAGGTCAAAGGAAAAGATCACTGTAATGATGCCTCCTGGCCTTTAAGAAAAACAGCGTGTGGATCTTTGGGATCTTGGAAGATTTTGCACGATGTTTGCTTATAATAAGAAGTGTAATAAAACTTTACTTTGAACTTTAAAACTTAAAAAAAAAAAAAAAAAAAAGAAAATGAAAAGTCAGAAATCTTGAATCTTGAGTGGTTGTACCTCATCACAATCCTCGCTGTCTGTAAGTGCACCTCAGGAAATATCTCTCTAAAGAAATGAAATCTAGGTTTGTTAGGACCCTCCAGAATATGGAACAGACTTTCAAAAGGCAGAGGGAGACCCTCCTTTGTATCGTGAACTGCGTTTTAGCAGTGCTTGACGAGTACAGTTCAGATACATAGCCAAAGATTCAAATGTTTACTCAAATCTTATCTGACCTGCAGAAATCTCTGAGCATGCCAAATTAGGCTGCAATTTTGTGATAACAGGATTCTTCAGGAAAATTACAGTATTTCTGATGGGTCCTAAAATAACGGCAGTGTAATCTGCTGCAACATATTCAGCCCACTCTCATCTGATCATGGAGAGATTACAGAAGAAAAATGTAGAAATAGATTTCTTTCTTTTTTTTTTCTTTTTTCTTTTTTTTTTTTTTTTTTTTTTTTTGTTTTCCTTTCTTTCTTTTCCTTCAGGAAGATCTCCAGCTGTGACAAATACTGTATTTTCACTTTTCAATTCCAGGGGTTTTCTATTCCCTTCTGACATTTGTGGCCAGTTTGCCCCCAGACAGAGATGGTGTCAGGCTCCTTTTTCTTGCCAGGAACTGGGCCAGTCCAAAGTGCCTTGTGTTTGCTATGGGATAAAAGCAGAGACATAAGCTCACGTCACCCATTATACATCTGCGTTTTCCTGTATCTGATCCCCACAACCCAGTTTATTCTGTGATTTAGCCTCGTTCATTGGCACTCTGGCTTGTACAAGAGGTGGACTTTTAGGGGTATTTAGCACCTCTAATGTGCAGTTTGGCACCTGAAGTACATCTGAAAATATTTTTGAAATATTTGGTGCTTAATTGCCATTGAAACCTGGGCCCACTTACCTCAGCCCCTCTTGTAAAATAGGAGGTAGGTGGCCATAACATCTAAGTCTTGTACCCAAAAGCCACATCCATGGGACTGCACCCTACATTTCTCCATCACAGGAGTGATATAAGGGCTGCCCTGTGAAACAGGATTAATGATAAGTGGCTGCCATCCTCCCTCATCGTGCTGATCCCCATCATTTCTTAGGACACCCCTGCTGCTTCCTCCTCCTGCTGCCTCTTGTTGGACACACTGAGGGATGCTCCAGGGGCATTTGTCTTCTCTGCTTCTGTCCCTAGAAGCCACAGATACCTTTGGTCTCCAAAACATTAAAACCACTTCTTTTCAGATCTCTTCATCCACCCGCATGCCTGTGGGACTGCAGTAACTCATTTTTTGCAGGCTCTTTGCTTGAGTCTCAGATGAGGAACTACTCAAGCACATTGAACCCTGTTTGTGCATCAAAAGCTTGTATGAGATTGCCATAAGAATTTCAAAATATCCAATTCTATGGAAGAGCCAAACTTGCATTAGCCATTTGGTAGGACTTGGGCATTGCTCTGCCATTGGCATCTTCTGAAAAAAATGCCCTTTTTGGACACAACACCTCTATAGCACTCCATGAGTGCTCCGGTGGCTGGTGCTCATTTAACTCCTTATGTAAACAGCACAAAACCTGAGCTGGAACCTGGAGGTTCACATTGCACGGAATTAGAAGAATTTTCTTTGTTACCGCTCAGTAACAAAACATCACTTTGTCTGGCCCCACCAGAGGAAGGTTTCGCTGTACATCCCCCTGGGAAATTCCTCTTGGCTGGCAGTCAGGAGCGCGGCGGCGTTGTGAGCACCACCGCAAGATGCTGCAATTACTGTACTTGTGTTCCTTTGCATTTCAAGCTGCTGTCTTAGTGTCAGCCTGTGCACATTAAACATGACAGGGCTCTGTAGGCTCCTCTGTGATATCAGTATCTCTCCAAGTAAAGCAGATCCCAGGAACACGGTGAGAGAGGAGATTTTTTGCTCCTTGTGCCGCCCCTCTCCTGTTTGCTGGTGGGGCTGGTGGTGATTCAGGCGTGAATCTGGAGCCAGATAAAAATACACCAAAAACCTGAGTGTAATTATGCAAAACATTACATGAAAAATCAGGGGCATTTCGCAGGAAGGAATTGTATGTGCTGCAGTTTTTTGATTAGATTAAAGAGCTAGAATGCAGCAGTGTGATTCAAAGTGGTCACACAATAATAATAATAAATAATAAATAAAAGCTGCTCTGAAATCCTTTAATTGGAAATAAAAATCAGCTTTTGCTAAGCAACCTGGAGAGAGGGTACAAAGGGAGGGGTGGGAGCTTGGATTTGGAACCCCTTTGAATGATCTATTATGCTGAAACTGCTTTTATCTTTTGTTTGGTGCAGTTGTTGAATGCAAAGTTGGCTTCATCTGCGTGACATGTGTGGCAGATGCCTCTTTGGTCTGTGCATCCTACAGGGTGCAAAGGACCAGCTGGCTCAGCACATTCCTCCCAGCATTATTTACTGCTTATCTTAATACCATGCACAGGGGTTCTCTGGCATCCTTGGGAAAGATGGACTTGCACAGGACGAAGGAGGCTGGGCAGGAGGGAGCAGGGGGAAGGATGCTGCCCAAGGAACTTCTTACCATGCCACATCCCAACACGGCCCATGGTGATGCTTTCTGTGCATGTCTTCTGCCCTCAGTCTGGCAGCAGGCACGTCCTATTCCATGAATGGACAACTCCTGCTTTATCCAGCTGCAAACACCAGGCCACCTGCACACTGCGTGCTTTGGTTAGGCAAATTTTCCAAACACAGGTGCCAGCACCACCTCCCACAGCCTCTCCCCACCTTGCTTAGCAAAAACAGAGCCTTTTCTCCCATTACAGGGTCTCCAGCATACTCCTTACTATTTATTATCATCATCACTCCACCACTGCATCCCTCCTGTTTAACTGCAGAAGGCAGTGGGAGACTTATCTACCCATGGGTAACCAACCTCCCCGGAAATGTGTGACCTAGTGGTTAATTCCAGCTTCAGCTTTAGGTGATGGATTTTATTTTATTTATTTATTTATTTTCTCCTACAAGCTTTAATAAGCCTCCCGTCTAACACAGGGAAGTCTGGGCTACCTTGAGTACCATCCTGTGGACTGATTGCCCCCATGATGCAGGGTTATATGAAACACAAGTCTGTCCATCTGCAGGGATGGTAAATGTGAAGGTCACTGTAACCAAGCTGACAGAAATACTTACTTGGAGTGAAATCCTCTGGAAAACTCTGAAAGTGATCCTGCTCCAGGAGGGGTCTGGCATGGGACATTCGCAGACGGTGTACAGCTTATTTTTCATTTCCGATCTGCGCCTGTAATAACTTTTGTGGCTGAAAGAAAAGTAGAGGACTCACAATAAAGGTGCTATAGCCAGAAAAAAAAATAATAAAAAAATCTAATTTATGGTGATTTAAACACACTGTACCTGCACTGCCATTTGAAAACCATGATTGTAAAAGAACTATAACATGAAAAACGTGGGGAGGAATTTATTAAAGGCCAGGCCACTTTAGCAAAGCCAAGATCTGAGCTGCCTGAAATGTAATGTGGTGCTTATAAACTAAAGGCATAAGTTATTAACTTAACCTAAATGATTTCAGATTTGTGTTCAATGGACTTGGTAATTATACCAAGGAATTTAAGCTGACCTCATCAAGCCTGCTTTCTCTTTTAAAATGTATTTCTGTGTCAATTAAAATGCCTGAGTATAAAAAGCAAAGTTTTTATAGGCCCAGCCATACAAATTCATTATCGCGCTATTATATACTTGGCAGTCTACAAATATGCCAGTGATTAACTTAGCGTGCATTAGCTGCCAGTGTTGCAGCATTTCAGATAAGTGTGGCCATTGTCTGCATTCAGCTGACTGAAATTGCCACGGATATAGGCCTTGGATATCCTAAAGAAAGTAAGCCCTTTCCGGCTGATAGCGGCTGTCTGCTAGATGAAGTTCATGTTGGATCTGGAAGCATCACAGTCAATGGGCAGATAACTGTTCCCAGAAAAAAAAAAAAAAAAAAAAAGGTTGCTGGAGAGGCAACTTTTCTGCAGGGTGCTGGACAGAGGTGGCAAATTCTCAGCTGGGTCCAGTTCTTGTCTCTGCCCACGCAAGGCTGGATGGCCTTGGTCAACAGCTTCCCTACACCAAGTCCCTATAACGTTATATTATTGCTATTTCATCCCATTTATATGTCTGCTTTACATTGTAAATTTTATGGGGCAGGGCCTGTTTTATGAGCGGCTGTTACTGAATTATTGTACAAATATTATCAGCTAAGCTGAATTTTCTCTAGCACTTGTTCCTGCTCTTATGTCTTACCACTCACATGGCAGTGGTGGTGGGGAGATGGAGCACATCACCCCTGGGCACCAAGACCCAGGGGAAAACACCCTATCTTAATATGAAAGGGGTGAAACAGACCAAAAGAAGCTAAGCAACATGCCCAGGGGACAACTAGGAGGGTGTTAGCAGAGTAGGGTATACCACAACCCTTTAGTTTTGTGCTGTAGCTGTAGCCGTTCCCTCTGTACCTTCCACATTGTTTAGTTAAAAAATGCAGTAATATCTACACCTTCTGGTAAATATTTCAAAATACCTAATATAAAACTCAATAAAGTGATAACGTCAATGGGGGAAGAAACTATTTTCTCAGGGTAATGGGCTCTTTCTGTCAGATAAATGCTGAAGCAGAGCCTTGAGCTGTAATGGTAATAGACATCAGGGCAGGCCCAGGGGAGAACTGCTTGATGTTATGACAGTTTTTTATTTTTATTTTTTCACTTGTGCTTTATGTGTTGGCATCTGGGAGCCTGTTTTCTAGAGGTGCTGAGCAGCCACATTCCCTACGGGAGATGGTGGTGCTCAGCACCTCCAAAAATCCGACCTCTGAAGATGAATGCTGCTGACCTTGGCTGTGTCTGAAGGTGACAGATGCCCAGTGAGCCTGTGAGTTTTGGAGTGAATCTCTGAAGAAGACACTATAGGGCTTTTCCTCTGCTGCTTTTCACCCTTGGGAAGAGCAATATATTTCATGGGTTCCAGCTGGAGTTGCAGGAGAGGTTAACCTTAGCTTCAGCACCTCAGGAGGCCAATTTGTTCTGGCATAATTTTTGCCAGTAGTGAAGGAGTCTCTGAATGCAGACACATTTATCTGGGGGAACATTAGGTTGGGGTTCCCAAACTTGGTGTCCTCATTTCCTCCATTGGTGGCAGCTCTTCCTTCAATGCTTTGCCCTGAAATTGGTGCATTGCTCATCCTTCAGAAATGGCAGCTGGGAAGCCAGCTTTAGTGAAGCTATTTGGGCTTCATGTCCACATCTGGGCTTCATCTCCATGTCTGGGCTTCAAGACATCATGTAGGTGGGAAATATTATACATTAGCCTTAGCTTTATGAAAGTTAGGGACCTAATTTAATCAGCTAATGAGGTTTCTCTGCAGTCAAAAGTGAGGGCAGCTGCAATGACAAGACCTCGGCTTAGATATTGGCTTTAGGCTGCCCATCCTCTGAAGGTTCACAGGGATGCAGGAGAAAAGCCTAGGCTTCTAGCTGACATTAGATCCACAACCTTTAGCATCCTGAAAGTATGAGATGAATTTCTTCCTGATTGGATTAACTGATCAGCAATATGCATCAGCTCTCAAAGGCCATCTAAATACGAGCTGGTGTCATGGTGGTCCCAGGTGTCTGACCTGTAACGGAGACCTGATCTCAGTAACTGATAACCCTTGCAGGCACAGAAGTACAGTCTGGGATTGAAAAGCATCTATGAAGTCATGTTTATGGATATGACATGATCAGTTCTGTCTTACAGTATAAACACAATCAGGCAATGTAAAATGAGCTGTTGTATTTTTTTTTGTTGTTGTTGTTTAAAAAATACCCCATGAACCTGTCTGCATATGAACTCTGGCTGTGATTAGCCCAGAGTAGCTTGGAAGGAGCCAGAGATTTCCATACCAAGTTACACATGTGTTTAGTATATCTTGCTTTATATTTCAAGTAGCAGTGGAGCCAAAAGGTACTGTTATTATCACTTAGTGTCACTGCAATGTACCCTAAAATGAAACCTGGAGGCCAAGGTGGATGCTACAGTCTTCTGGTTTTCAATAGTTTGCAGTCTTCCTGGAAAGGCTTGCTGTTTAAGCTAGGCTGAGGTTGAGAGAGAGCTGGGAGAGATATGCACTTTACTGGTTTTTACTGGTTTACAGCTAGAGGAATAAGAGAGGGAGAGGAGTTGCTTGTGGAAAAGACAAAGACTAAAATGCAAACGTCCCATTTTACTTCAAGTATTCTTTCTTTCTACCCTGTTGCTGGCCACGTGACTGTGAACACCTCTGGAAATGAGATCAGTCCCATTTTGGGATCTCGAGCATCTCTGTGGGTTTGTGCAGTCAAAGTCTTGTACCTAGGTGTGACAAATTCCAAGGCTTGACAGGAGGGTGGTGTGTTAGAGGTCCTGGTACATGTTTTATGCCTGAGCAATAAAAGTCAATTATTGAAGTTTTTGGAATGAAGGAGAACAATTATGCATGCAAGGGGATACTTAACACAGCTAGACATGTCACAAAATGAGACTCAGTTTGATGTATTATTATTTAATTAGTATTGCTCTGTTTAAGCCAGCCCATTTGTACTCATGCATATCACAAACCCTTATTATAATCCATTCAGACACAACAGTGGCACAGAAATAAGCAGTTAAAGAATGTTCCCTATTGTAAATGGAATAGTAAAAAGTCTGCTCTGGATCCAGTGAAATCCTTACCCTTCAGTAGGAGAATTTGGCAGCATCCACCAAAGAAATCACAAAGGGATTGTCCTGTGGGTTTGGAGCATTTGGACACTCAGGGGATGTTGAACCTGGTACATCAACTGTGAGGCCCTGTGCTAGAAGCCTGGTTCCCAGAAGTGGATGCAATAGCGGGTTCATAAACCATGTGCTGTCTTGTATCTAATGGGGCAAAACGAGACCCTCTCTTAAACACAGCTATAGATTTACACCTAAGGCAGGCCTGACAATATTCCTACTACAGTGTTCTCAGACTGGAGTATAATCTATTTTCTTCAAGGCACTCATGGCATCATCTCTGCTCCTCTCCATGCCTGAATATCTCTGCTGGACATCGTGGAGGGAAAAGATGGGCAGATGACTTCCAGATGATTGTCTTGAAACACTTTCAGGTCTGCTGGGAGGAGTTCTTGAGTGAAGGCATCTGAGTTATGCTACAAGCAGAAAGATGCCAAACTGTTCATGGCTCTTATCCCTGAATAGATATTTCCTGTATTTGCATGAACCCAGACCTTTTATTTTAGGTGACCATTGAAATGCTAGAATCCAATTTTACACCTAAAATAAAGAGCAAAAGTGTTTATCCTTTATTACCACTGTATTTATCCAGGCATGAATTGTACAGTGATGCTTACCTGAGTCTCAAGGCAGCCTACGGATAGCTCCAGGGAAATAGGGAACATAAGTCACTCCTCAACCTGGTGCTAGGGCTGCAACCCCATGACATTTGTGTTGGTTTTGATATTAAAGATTGTAATTTATCAAAATGTTTACAGAAGAGTGCTACTGACCCTGTCTCTGGGCAGGGGAATGGTCAAGATCCCTTCCAGCCCTATTTTTCTATGATTTTTTCTGTGAACATGTGCACATTGAGCTGGAATATACAGCAACATGGGAGAGCATCACCATTTGTTTTTTCCTCTGGGAAATCACGGACCTTTTTTTTTTGCCACTACAGCCATTCATTATCCTTGCTTAACCTCCCTCCTCTCTGCTGCGGGAATCAGCGAGGAGCTCGGCAAGATGGCAGAAGCCCTCACACCATCTATATCTGATGGAATCACTTTGGGATATGCGGATGGTATTTCCCCCCCAAAGCTAGAAACAAGCTGTGAAAGTAGATGCCTGCTAACTCCCTGCCTGCTGAGCCAACAGAGTGAGCACCAGGGAATGTTTGCTAATCTGATGGGCTCCTGACAAAGACCCAGCCAGACCCAAACCCTGCTCCCAGCCTCGCAAGGCAGGATCTGTCCCCACTGCTGCTTTGGTTTTGAAAGGGCTGGGTAAGAGAGGAATGCTCCCTTCCATGCTTTTCCTCCTCTGGCACGGAGGTAGTAAGTTATATTACGGGGGATGATTGTGCAGCCTACTGGAGAAACACAGTTAACTTGGCTGTTGATGATAAAACCGCTCAGCATATCTTCCCATGCCTAAATCAGTGGCACTTATAGGGACCTGAATGAAAGTACTGCAGTGCTGTGACAGGTGACCATTTGTTTTCCTAGCCCAAACCTAGGCTACGTTGTGAATGATCTGGGCCAGAGACCTGGCCTGACAGCCTTGTTTGTCATTAAAGAAGGTTGTGACAACATCCATTAATCTTTTTTAAATTCTTCTCTTACCCACCTATTTTTTTTTAAGCAGGGGCTTGTAGAATGAGCAATTTTGTCTCTATTTCTAATAATCAGTCTCTGTGAAGTCGAGCCCTTACTTATTTATATAGGGTTAATATTTGCGAGGCTCATCAGTAAAGTGGCTGATAGCTTTCTGTCCGGTGCTGCCATCCATCTGAGCTGGGCCTTTCAGAGAAGGCTAGCGGCAGAAATGAATGGTATTTTTTTTTTCTTTCTGTCTTTTTTTTTTTTTTTTTCCCCTAGGTAATAATTTGAGTAGCCCATTAAAAAGATCACAATTTCTCCTTCATTAAACTAAGATTATTCTCCCGCCCATGAGCAAATTGCCTCTTTCGCTCACCAGCACCAATCAGTACTTTTTCCTTCTCCTTTCCACTGAAGACAGCACCTTGAATTGCTAAACCATCCCAATTGCCTCAGCTCCCCACATTGGCCTGGGCACCAAGTGAAGAGAACACTTAATAGCGATACACAACCATGACTGTCATGGTGTGGTGCAACAGTCGTGTGTTTCTTAATCATCAGCGGGCAATACTGAAAACTCTGTTAGCTACCAAAATGTCATTGTGGTTTCTGAGCCCAGTGGGAGCTCTTGGCAGTCTGCTCTCCATGTGATATTATCCATGGAGACCCCGCAGTTGGCCACAGTGAGCTCAGGGCGCTCGCGGTAGAGCAAAATTTGCTCTTTAGAGAAAGCATCTCCACAGGTGTGTGTCAAATGGTTGAAGGGATGTTGCATGACTCTGAGATCCATTGGTTTAAAATAAAGAATGTTAAATGTAGAATGATGGCCATGAGTACTGCAAACCAAGACTCTAAATGCAAGTGGCATGGAGTTCAGCTTTGTAGGGCATTGGCTTAAATATTCATCAGCAGCACCAGTCTTCATATTAATGAAAAAAGTGATGTTTGGCTCTAAATTGAGGTGTTGTAGTAATGAAGGACATCCGCTGTTAGTTGGTTAACTCTATCCTGTTTATCACAGAACAGGCACAGAGTGTAATTCTATAAGTTCTGCCAGCAAAACTGCTGATCTCGGTTCACAAAATGCTGATATGAACCAGCTAAGAGAATTGCTAAATGTCACTTCATTAAATCTTTGCAAAGGGTTTAGAATCCCAAAACGGTTTGGGTTGGAAGGAACCTCAAAGCCCATCTAATCCCACCCCCTGGCATGGGCAGGGCCCCCTCCCAGCAGCCCAGGCTGCCCCCAGCCCCATCCAGCCTGGCCTTGGGCACTGCCAGGGATGGGGCAGCCACAGCTCCTCTGGGCAGCCTGGGACAGGGCCTCACCATCCTCTGAGTGAAGAATTTCCTTCTTTATATCTACTCGAAACCTACTCTCTTTCAGCTTAAAACCATTAGTTCTTGTCCTATCCCTACACCCCCTGCCCAAGAGTCCCTCCCCAGCTCTCCTGCAGCCCCCTTTAGGCCCTCACAGGCTGAAACATTCCCAATCTGATCAGAGTACAATGATTTACACTAAGTGGGTGGAAGTTCTTCTGGAGAGCTACCAGCATGAAGGACCCATTGAGAGATCTTCCCTTCTTAATTAGGCTTGCTGTTAATGAAGACTATTGGCTTTGAATTAGGTTAGCTCTGATATGTGTCTGAGGAGGATCAAGTAATCCATGGGTGAGGTACATTTGGATTTGCAACATCATGGCTTGACCTTTTGACAAGAGGCGGGAGAGGTCATTGATGCACTCAGATTTTCTGAGGCATGAACAGCAATTTCCCACCTGAGCTCCTGAGAAAGCCTGGAGAATGGAGGTCCAGGACAGGCTCCCCTAGAACAGGCTGCATGGAAGAATAATGTTCTCAAAGGCTGTTTGTTTTTCAAAATTGATTGCTTTCTGTGCTTTTCTAGGAGTGAAAGTGTTTGAGGTTAGGAAATTCCCACCGGTGGTTTTGCTTTACTGTCATCTAACCCTAAGGGGTTAGTTGAAAAAACAGAGCTCCAGGCACCTCTGGAAGCATCTGTCTGAACAACTGGTGGCTGAAACTGTTTTCAGGCTGGAAACATGGAGAGTAGAGCCCAAACAAACTGTCCAAACAAAGTGATCTGGCATGAGTTTGGCTTCAGGGTGCCCTTGCAATGTGCTGGTGTCCACCAAGAGAGGGAGACAGGACCACTGTGGACTCTGTTTAATCACTCTACAGGTCCCATCAGGGTGATATCTGAGCACCTTTGTCCTAAAGAACAAGGTGCTGAAGGTTGCTTTTCTGAAGTTCAAGCTGTTTCAGAGCCAATGGGACTTGATGTTACTAACACACCCCAAGGGGAGATCTGAGACTGCCTATCAAAATAACCCAGCCGCATGATGCAATGAGTGAGGCAGGGTGGCTGGAGCCCATCCTGCTGGTTGTCATCCAAAACACGTGGACTGTAGTATTGCTGGTTCACGAAGATGAAAAAAAAAGAAAAAAAAAAGTGTTTTGGTTGCAACCCACTTTAGCAAATCCTATCATGTATTGGTTTGTCCTGTCATTTCCTTCAAAATTGGGTGAAAGAGGTTGAAATAAGACATACAGAACCTGGAAGGAAAACTGTGGTGTAGATCAGGATCATTTCTTGCAACGATGCCAGTATTATCACACGTTTGTCCAGCAGTCAGCTGTTCCACTGCCAGTCCCTCAGAGACCGACTGTTCACACCACAGGCAGGTTTTGCCTCAGCCAGTGTCTGATTTCTTTCAAGCAGGGACTTAGGGATCAAGAAAGACCAGGAATCTTTAACGTGGTACAAAGTATAAACAGGTATGTTGGTAGGTCGTGGGTCAGCTCCCATATGGTGTTATGCTCTCTGAAATCCTACTAAAATGGGGGAGTTTTGGAGGCTGGTGGAGCTCTGGGAGATTAATTTCATGCTATGCCTCTTCCACAGGCCTCTGGTAATCACCTTGAGCAGCTCATTGGATGTATCCATGACACTTTTAATGGTTGTCCCCTTGCATTTGCATGCTATATGCATGGCTGGTTTATCCAGTCATGTCCTGTAGGACCGATACAGGCTCCAGAGAGCAGCTTCAGTGGTTGCTGGTGCAATCCCTTTAGGTTTGCTGTCTCCATGGACAAGAATAACAGTCAGTGCAGGAATTCTTGCCTCACAAAGACCACACAGATCTTCCCTGTGTGCCTCCTTCCTCCTTCTTCAAAAATGGAGGTGATAAAAGTTTTATTTTTTTTTATATTTTTTTTTCTGTTTAAGCTATTATTTTTTTGAGGCAAGAGATGTTTTTTCACTCTTCGTTTTTACTACTTTGTACAAGATGTGCATACTGAGCCATGGTGCCTCTTGTTATGTATTTATGAATGACCCAGTACAAAGGGCCTCAAACTCTTCCATAATAAATGCAGCAGACATGCTTTTCATTACTGCCCTTGACACACCGAAGCCATCAGCTTATTAGATAAACCAAAAATTAAAAGGAGAGCAGCGCTTGCCTCCTGCCTGCATTAAAACTCCTTCCTTGCCCCGGGTTGGAGCACCTCTGTCCTGTGAACCCAGATCTCTGCCCAAGGGCCCTGGCTCCCTCCTCCCACGGTATCAGCGCTCCAAAGGCAGTTTCTGCAGGCAGAGCTATTCAGAGCAGAGAGGCTGTTCTCTAAGCTTCATACCCGATTCTGTGGTTACAAGAGATGAGGCTTTAGAAATCGAGTCACCAAGCAGTGTGAGGTGTGCAGTGACATTGCAGGGCTTGGCAGAGCTGAGCTTTAATGATGCTTAGACTCAACCAGCTCTCTGCCCTTCAATCTGGAGGATCCTCAGAGGCCACCACACCCTCTCAATTTCCCTTTTCATCAGTGGCCAAGATGGTAGGCGCTGTTTCATTATTACTCATTCCTTTTTTTATTACCTTTGACATGCTAAAATATTGTTTAGTGATTTACTCCCTTTTGTATTTAAATGTAGTGATTAGAATATCTTTTTATATTAGGCTGCAGTTTTACTTTGAAGATCAGAAGTGACATGTATTAAGTTATAATGCAATAATTCATGGTTCCTGTTACAATCTACACAACCTGTACTTGAGAAGCAGCAAGTTGGGCAGTCTTCATATGTGTTCCTGGATGCTTTTGCAGTACTTGTTATTGCATTTCTGTAGGGAATAAACTGAAAGCATGAAGGCTATGTTGTCCACCTATGCCTTCCCAGCCAATACCAGCAGAGCCTTTATTTTGCCTCCTGAAGAAAAAAGAAACCCAGCATTCCAGCAAAACCTTATCCACCCATTCTAGGAGAAGGTCATAGACTAGGCAGGCTGAAAAGGCCATTCAGCAAAAATAAACAGAGGGAAATATGACCATCTGTGCTCATCTCAGATGAGCAAATGGTATTTGGCATAGTCATAGTCACAGCTGAGTACCATTACATTCTGTCCCCTCCAAAGAGGGAGATTGAGCGTCACCATTTAAGCACCAGGAGGTTTTGCAGTTGATCTGGCACCATGAGCTGTGAAACCTCGAGTGAACCTTCCTTGCAACTTTTCTAACCCTTGTGCACATGTAAAGCAGACAATATAAACCATCTCTGGTGTAACTCCATCATCTGCTCTGGCTTCCAGTTATCCAGAATTTGCCCCAGAGGGACATTGTTGTGGCTCACAGTCACCCTGGAAAGCTGTGGAGCTTGTCATTACAAGAGAATTTATTCAGCTGCTTATGACAGCCATCTTAAAGCCCTTGGCCATAACACCCTTCTTTGTGGTTGGTTAGTGACTTGGCCTCTTTGAAGGAATAGTCCATGAAAAGGGAGAAAACTCCATAAAACAAAGCAAAATGAGGCAGTGATGGTAGATAAGCTTGGGTGCTTGGGTGAAAGTAAACACGTTTTCCTGCAGTCTGATGCTATGAGGCAGTTTTCTACCTGACTCCAGCTAAGCCCAAATTGTCTTGCAGTCCTGGCTTGCGAGACCAGATGCACTATACATGTATATTTAATTGATGGCCTTTGGGCACCTTCAGACATTAGGCAAAGGCATTTTCACCAGCCCACAGGCCAGATCTCTCCTGGTGGTAGCATTTGTTTCATCTTGCCCTTAATGTCCGAGTACAGTTTGTGGTGTGAAGAGGTAGTCCAAGGCTGAGACACCAACATTAGCATAGCTGCATTGTCAACATATTTACACTTTTCATAAATTCCCAGCTCTTGGAATCACTGTCATTGAAAGTAAACAAAAGTGTGTGACTACAGAAAAATTGTCAGGATGAGTCCTGATCATTCACAGCCACAGACAAACATAATCTGAAATGAGATAGACCTGTCTGACATCAGGGAGGCCAGTTAAGCAAACCTGGATGACAGGCTTTGGGATGTAGTTATATACATCTCTTCCAGAGCTACTCACCCTTGGCTCCACCAGCTTCTCTCCTTGATCCCTGGTGGCTGACAGCTAATGTAGTAGAACCTTCTTGTCTCCTTGTATGGCTACACTCATTGCTGGATTTGTGAAATGAGGTACTTTTTTTAAAAAAAAATCTACCATAAATATACAATCATGCCAACCAGTCTGAGTATATAGATTATAGAAGTATCATTATTCCCTTACTTCAGCTGCTGATGTGCATGTCTGACTATAACTTTTATGGCTTCACTATGGGCATGACTCAGATTCCTAAATAAAAGATTTAGGCAAATTTTGGTACTGCTTGAGGTGCTCTTAGGTAACTGAGATGTCTTCATGGGCCAGATAGATGGGACCCATAGAAGACCTGTACCTGTCTGTATTGGCAGCTAGGTCCATACAGGATAATCTAAGACATTTCTAATGCCCAGAAATACTCAGATTATTCCTGATGTGTCCACACTATTTTCGTTGTAGAGAAAAAAATGGTGTGGCTTATGCAGTACACAGGAAGCTATATTGACATGAAGCAGATATATTGACTGACACAATTGCATTTTCATAAATTAGCCAATGTGTGCAATCTTGTGTTCACACTGCCCATCTGCTGACCACCAGAGGACAGAGGTCCTAACCTGGATAGAAGGGTACGGGCAAAAAACCCACATCTGCTGTAAAGTCTTCCAGGACTAGAAAATTTCCTTGAATACACGTAGCTATATTTGAATCTGTGCTTGGCTGTTTTTTTTGTTTTGTTTTGTTTTGTTTTTTTAGGTGTGGATGTTTTTTTTTATTATGGCTGCATTTGTGTTCTCTGGCCACAGTGCTTCTGATACAGGACTAGCTGCTCTAGAACTAGGTTTATTGAATAGTAGAGATGTGACCCAAGCTATGTTGGCATTAGGGACCAGGCATTTTTATAATTGTGCAACTCCATCTGCACTAAGGCATATGCCAGTGAAATGTAACTGCTTCTAAATGAAAGGATCACACAGATTTGCATAATATATATAGGGATATAACACACAGGAACATGAAAAGTGACAATGGCCTTATCTGATTCCTACTGACTGCAATGCCACAGCTATCCATGTGCATTTTCTTTACCTATTTCTACTACAAGAGGTGCAGTTTAGCTTGCCCCTTTTACACTGAGACATAAGCTATTGTGCTTAACTCACAACAAGAAGCAATTAGTTACCTTGCCAGTTTAGGATTCTATAACTCAATTGACTGATTGTGTCCTAGTGTTTTAGACCAAGTCTATCATGGCTGCAAACGTTAACTTAATTTAGGCACTCACCAAATGCTTGTTTCTGGCCAGGGTCCAGCTTTCAACAAATGTTTCAATCCTGAAAGATGTATTCATGGAGGATTGCTAATTTGCAGCCCTATTAGTTAGGACTTTTTCTCCAGCAGGTGCTTCTGTTGCGGGAAAGTTGTTCTGCTCTCTACAGGCGACTATAGGAGGGACCTTGGGGCAGCACCAACCATCAGTGTACCCGACCTCTCTCTGCCCTGCAAAATCCAGGACTCAGAACAGCATTCCTGTCTGTATAAGCTCATCCAGGCATCAGAAAAATCTTAAAGGCAAGACCTTTCCATGGATTTGGACTTTGCAGAGATTTGCAGTAAAGCTGCATACATGCCTCAGTCAGCGGTGATGTGCAGATATGACTCAACATTGCACCATGCCCTGGCTGTTACGTTGTCCTCTGGTGAACCAAGAAAACAAGACAATTTTGGGATTTAGGCCCCCTCAGCCGAAGCCGCCTGCTTACCACTCATAGTTTTCCTGGAAATCACTGCGAACGGCAGTGTAGCCACTTCTTACACTTTGCACGGGGGCTTGAAGTGAGAAGAGGCTGGATGAACCCCCTCACCAAAGAGTTACAGTTTACTCTGAGCATCTTAAATTATGCCTTAGACACGAAGCCAGAAGAACCTCAAAATCCTCTGCAATTAATGTTACTGTGTGGTCACTGCCACCCCCACAGAGAGTGTGAGCTCCTAATTAGACTTCAAATGTGCATTTGTTTGGGATCAGAATCACAGAGTGGTTTGGGTTGGCAGGGACCTCAAAGCCCACCCTGTGCCACCCCCTGCCATGAGCAGGGACCTCTCCCACCAGCCCAGGCTGCCCCCAGCCCCATCCAGCCTGGCCTTGGGCACTGCCAGGGATGGGGCAGCCACAGCTCCTCTGGGCAGCCAAAACCCCTGAGTGAAGAATTTCTTCCTAATATCTAATCTAAATCTACCATCTTTAAAGCCATTTCCTCTTGTCCTATCTCTACACCCCTGACCAAGAGTCCCTCCGAGCTCTCCTGCAGCCCCCTTTAGGCCCTGGCAGGCCGCTGGGAGGTCTCCCCACAGCCTTCTCCTCTCCAGGCTGAACAACCCCAACTCCCTCAGCCTGGCTCCACAGCAGAGCTGCTCCAGCCTCTGAGCATCCTCGTGGCCTCCTCTGGACTCTCCCCAACAGCTCCCTGTCCTTCTGGTGCTGGGGCCCAGAGCTGAGCTCAGGCTCCAGATGGGTTCTCACAGGAGCAGAGCAGAGAGGGACAATCCCCTCCCTCACCCTGCTGCCCATGCTGCTTTTGATGCAGCCCAGGACACCGTTGGCTTTCTGGGCTGCAGGCACACATTGCTGGCTCATGTCAAGCTTCTCATCCACCAACACCCCCAGGTCCTTCTCCTTAGGGCTACTCTCAATCCACTCATTGCCCAGTGTTTATTTGTGCTTGGGATTGCCCTAGCAGGAGCTTGGGCTTGGCCTTGTTGAACTTTGTGATGGCCTTGTTGAACACCCTGTCCCAGCACTGTGAATGAACCTTTGCTGAACAAGGGCAGCTGTGGATGTTTGCCTGACTGCCTGAAGGGCCTCGCAGCATGAGGGAGCAGGACCCAGCCCTTACAGAGCCCATCAGGGCTCTGATCCAGTGTCCTGAGTGGCATGGACATCTCAGCAAGGTTATCACCGGAAGGGAATGCTTTCCAAATACACATGCAAAAACTTGGATTTGGGGCATAGGCTGGGATTTGGGGCACAAACTGGGATTTGGGGTGTAACCAGGGAGCCAAAATGGATCAGGCACTGTTCCAGAATTCAGCCAGTGATCCAAAATGAACCAGTGAATGTGCACAAGCAAGAATGGAGCAAGGATCCCCACCCTGGAGGCGAGTGCCAGGCCTTCTCAAGTAGGTAGTTTCGCACAAGAATGCTACTTCTCCTAAATCTAAACTTACTTCTACCCAAGTCCCAGGGTACCCACTGTCACGTCTCATGAACAGGAGGGGAAGATTTGCCTGTCCTGAGCAATGAGACTACCACTGCTGCCTTTGGGAGAGTCTGTGCCAGAAAATATTTAAGGGGAGTATTCAAAGCAGCAGCAGCTTTCCTAGTGTTTAATTTCTCTAGTGAGAAAAGCACAGGGTGGGCTGCAGATGATCTAAGCATGTCAGTTGTCAGATGAAAGCATTTCCAAATGGCTTTCTGGTTATATTTATGTCTTCTGGCTGAAAATGCGTTTGATATTTTTTTCAGATGAGGACTTTTTTTTTTTTTTTTTTTTTTTTTTTTCCTGCCTGTCTTAGAAAGGGAATTTACTGATTAAAAGTCACTGCATTGACAGCACTGGAAATTGAAGTTCCTTTTTTATCTACAGAACAGGTACACCATGTACAGAGGCAGCATAAACCCAGGCTACTGATGTGTCTTGGCTCTGTCCTGGGCTTAACAACCTGAAAGGAAGAGGGAATAAGCTGCTCCTCATGGCCCTGTTAGGTTGTGTCGCTGTTCAGATGGAGAACCCTGGCATTAAATCTGGGGTAGGAGGCTTTGTTAATGGGATTGTCTGTTCAGCATGAGCATGGCTGAAAACCTCTTGGTCAATTTGCAGTGAAGGTAACTGGATAGCTGTCAGGTACTGACAAGTGTTGATCTTCTGAGTTGGATTTGAACAGCTCAATGATTGGCAAAAGAATTTTACCACTTCTGAGAAAGTCCCTTTAAGAGGAAAGTGGTCTCCATTTGACTGCAGAGGAGATCCCCTTACATACTCACAATGAGGATATCACTTTACATACAGGTCTTATTCTTTTAACAAGCCTCTGAAAGAGGTCTTTGTCTTGTGATTTAGTGAGGTCCACTTTTTTTTTTCTTTTTTCTTTCCTTTTTTTTTTTTTTTTTTTTTTGAAAGAACTGTGCCAAGAGCTAAACATGTATAAACTGATTTGGGAAAAATAATTCCACAGCAAGGTAATTGGCTGTACCATGAAAACCAAGGGTTGCCTTACTGTTTGGCATATAGAGGCTGTCGCTGTTTGCAAACTTAGGCTGCCAATATTACAAAAACAGACCTTTAGGAAGCAGTCTCCATATTTATGCCTCTACTGAGGCCAAAAATACCCTGAGAACAGCTTTCTTCTAATAGACCATCAGGACACTGGATGTCACTGTAGTGTAGGACACTTGTTCCTGCAAAGAGAAACAAAAATATCACCATGTAATAAATTATCATTGACCTTTCAACAGGTAAGTGTGTGTATGTAAGAAAAGACAGGGAATGTATTCTAGCCTATTTTCCTTAGAAAATAAGACTGACATGATCTCTGTGTCTCTGCATGTATTCCCTTGCTACCTTCTAAGCCTGCTGGCCTATTTCAATCAAATTTGACACAGGTCTTACAGATATTTCAGTCCTACAAGTTTCATTAAAATAGACAGTACAGAGGCAAACCCTCTTAATGCCTTCCCTAGAGAAAGGTTGCCGTGTGAGCATGGCTCTTCAGAGACACCAGAGAATCCCTCCATATATGTTAAACTTGCAGGAAAACTGGCTTCGCTAGTTCTAATATGTCTGAGATTATTTGGTGAATTATAGGGAAAAGTGAAGGAGTAGGGTGTGCTGTCACTGTAGGACCTCCTCTGTATATTTGTCTGTCCCTGGGAAGGGGTGGGTTTGGAGCCAAAGCACAAAGAGATTTGGGCAACATGGACAACGTTCTGCAACAGAAGTTCACTATGGTACCCTACAGGACTGGCTTTGCTTTTCTTTGCCTTATGTTCTGCATGAAACTTGGTGGCCACGGTATCTCCTATGCTTACCACGAACTCGTGATGATATGTGTGTTAGTGCGCTTGGGTGAAGTTCCTTCAAATCCTCAGATGGATGTTTTGCACTAAGAAAACTTTGTACTCCAATAGTCAATGCAAAATAATAGAAACAGAAATGTTCCAAACATGAAAATGTTAATGCTAAAAAAAAAAAAAAAAAGAGAGAGAGAGAGAAGAAAAATATCTATGGTTTGACTTGCTGGAGAACAGATGCAAGTTTTTGAAGCTTTCTTGCTCAAATGTTGAAAGGTTTTCTTGCAAAATGTTTCAGAGCTTTGCTTTCTTCTTCATCTTTTTTTTTTTTTTTTTTTAAACTAACTAGCTCTACTGCAAAGAACATAAAACAAGTCCTTCAAACAAGTAAATTCATCATTAAAAGTGGATGGTGTTCTTTACATAAACTATTTTTCCTTGAGGTGGAAATTTAAGTCCATATAATAGGGAGAAATTTTGATTGGGCAATCTTTACACAGTGTGCTGTTTTCATTCTTCATGTTGCATGCTATATATATATATATGTAAAAAAAAAAAAAAAAAAAAGTGGTGGTCAAATAGCTAAGGTGGCACCTTGCATACATTGCTGTTGAACTGGAGGGTGTAAATGATCTCGCTTCCCTGGCTCCCCTAATGGAGCCCACAGAAAAACCTTTGGTGGCTCAGTGCCACCTGAACCAAAGTGGTAATTCACAGAAACACAGTCTGGTTAAGGTTGGAAGGGACCTCTGAGTCCATCTGGTCCAACCCTTGCCCCAGCAGGGCCACCCAGAGCAGGGTGCCCAGGCCCATGGCCAGGCGGCTTTTGGAGCTCTCCATAGAGCTGACTCCAAAATTCTCGGAGATAGTAGAATTTATAAGCAATTACCTTCAGTAGGTCCAGAAAATATATTCAACAGCATTACATCTTTTCAAAACATCTCCCATGCAGAGGACAAGCCCCATTTGCCCTGTATCATAACCTGCTGCAGAAGGAAAATTTTGGCAAAGTGGTGGACCTGTCATGTTGTGTGTGACTAGAGGCAATGCAGCACTGTCTGGGGGCTGTTTTCATGCAGAAGCAAAAAAGTTCCCTAATGATTAATAATCGGGAGGTGTGGGGAAAGGAGAGAGAAAGAGACCAGCTAAATAGTTTCAGCTACGCAAAATTCATGTGGTCAGTAAATCAGTTAATAAACCTGTCTGTTGGAAATGCCCCGGCTTACACTGATCAAAACGTTCCAGCAGGCAGTGCCTCCGAGACCTTACAGCTCAGCAGAGAATTGCAAACTGTTAATCTGAAAAATATTAAGAAGCAAAGCACAAAATAAAACAACCCTCTCCCCCCCGGCCCTGAAGTCAAGTGTCTGTGGTTCTAAATGCACTTTGTCTATGTCAACCCAGCTGCTAAATGCTTGCTTGATTTATCTCTTGCATGCTTTTTTTTTTCTTTTCATTTTTCTGCTTTTTTTTTTTTTTCTTCTCTCTCTTTACATTCAGGCCACTTGTTCTATAGGTACAATGTGTAGCTTTAAACAAAGGCCACAGAGTGACTGCTTGCAAGAGGACAGCTCTCTTGTTGTCTGAGCCAGCAACACCTTGGCAAGCAGATGCATTTCTGAAGCTCCGACAGGGGATATTCTGTGCAGAGCCTGAGCAAGAGGTGTTACTTATCTGGCCCTGGCAAAGGATCCCACATGTTTGTTCCCACTGCTTCTATCCATCTTGTTGCACTTGGGAAAGGGCAAAGAGAGGGACATTTTAATTTGTACCTAACCACCACCATTGCTCTGCACATCTCTGAGACACCCAAAAGCCAAAAACAACTAGATCTTGCAAGCTGCTGTATACCTTTCTTCAGGTTTCATTGAGGCTGAAAATTAGTAAGTGTCCCATAAAACTGAGCTCTTCTGAGACCAACACGAATGTTTAAACAGATCTGGTCTGAATGACTCTATGTTCTGCAGCATCATGCAACTCTTTTGTCTTTTCCCTGGCCAGCTTCTCCAGGGAAGGAGCCTCCAGAGGTTCTCCAGCTGTGTGGGAATGACTGAGGAGCACTGGAGGAGTGACACATGAAGCAGGGTGCTGCAGAATGGGCTGGAGACTTCAGAGGGGACATCTCACAGGAGGAATTCCAGCTCTGAAGGCTTTAGTGTTTGCGTGGGTTGTTGTGACCGCTTTTGTTTTCAGCAGCTCTGTATATTGTTATAATACAACCAGGCAGCATGGGAGTTGTTAAAGAAAAAAGATACTTTTTTTTTCTTTTTTTTTTTTTCTGCCCTATTTAGGCGCAAAAGGGAATACAATTCCTCTAATGTGGAGGTAAAATGTGGTGTGCAGAGGTATGAGCCACCTGGCTTGAGGTATATGGGAAAGCTGCTCTCTCCCCCCTCCCCACTTTCTCACCATCCATCAGAGCTGAGATCAATTCAAGTGTCTTGGCTGCAAATTTGGTTAGTAAGCGGGGAAACTATGCCTTTGTTCTGATGCTGGCAAACCCCAGCAAGCTTGATTATCTAAAATAAAACCATCTGCAGCCACTCTAATCAATGGCACATGCATAGCAGCAAAAGCTCTAAGCTCATGGCTCGTGTAAAATGTTCATTACATCAGACTGTTTTGCTGCAGGAAAGAATTTATGGGAGAGAGCAAGTGGCTCAGAATTACCCAAACTCATCGGTGGGACACATGCCCCACTGTGTGCTGTGGGACACTTGGCCTCTCTGGTGGCTGGTCCAGCAACGATGAGGCTGGACAGTGGCTGGAGGAGCTGCTGTGAGTGCCAGGGCATTTCTGGGGCACTGTTGGTCCTGGATTCAGGACTCAATGTTTGGTGATGTTTCTAGGCAGGCTTAGAAAACAATAAGGGGTCATGAAGTTTGCTCATGTTACTCATGGGGTGAATGAGCTTACACTAAAGATCTCACCAGGACATGGGTTAATCTGTTTCCCTATGCATTAACCCCCTGCAAGCTGGGGGCTCATCTTTGGCTCCTCGTCTTGAGGGCGAGGTGCTGTGTGCTGATACCAGAAACCAGGTGGGTGTAACGGGTAGTCATGTTCTAGATCATAGAGTCTGACTTTTCAGGCATTCCTTCATGAACTGGAGCAGATATCCAAGGTGACTTGCTTGTACAGGCGTCTGCAATGAAGTACTTATACATCCCTTGCCAGCTCAGACCAGAGCACAGAGGACAATCTTTTCCCTTGAGAAGCCCAATGCAGGTACCATGTCTAGTTCCAAGAATTTTCTTTAAAACTGTTGGCTGATCAATGCAAGGAATAAGTTCCTGTGCTACTCCTGTCATTCCCTTGTCGTACAGCCTTGTGTAATAAAGGTAATGATGTGCCTGCCAAGACCAAATATTTCCTCAAGCATGAAAAAAATATATCACATTACCACTGGAGCTCACCTGCCCTAATGTCATAGAAGTTATTCACTGCCATCGTTTCCATTCGTGCTTTTTGTATCAAACTATTGTGCCAAAATTGACAGACGTGGCAAAGCTGGAACAGCGAATCCATTATCTTGGCTGATGATAATCACAGCATCTATTCCTCTGAAAAGTAAAAAATTCTGGTCCCCCATGGTCTCTTTGGAGCAACATGCAGCCCCGTACTCGTTAAAAAATGTCTTTGACTTTTTCTTCGTGTTCGAACAAATGCTGAGCCTGGGAGATCTTCCCTGCTTTTGTGATCTTCCTCCCGCAAAACCCACCTTTTTGCTCAGCACTATGTGAAGTGGTCGCAGACGTGGTTGCTTTGTATTCGGAGGCAGCCTGAAAACTAGCCTTTTCCCTTCGAAATCTGATGCGCAGGTCAGAGGGGTGACTGGTCACATGCTTTCATCTACACTGCCTGACAGCTCCAATCCTCTTCTGCATATTCATTGCTGCCTCTTTCTCTGCAAAATGATGTACTTGAAAGTCTACTCTGCATCTGACCACCTTGGGGACTGTTTTATGACAGCAGCATTTTATTTTTTTTTAATTGCATTTATCTTTACATATTGAACGTGGCCCTGGGCTACACTGCATCGGTTTTGGGCTTGCATGTTTCTGTTTTTGAAGGGTTATTATGTTCCTTTATAGTAAAGATTGATTTAATCAGACAAAATCTCCCAACGTAGAACCAAAGTCCTAATTTAGCAAACCAAATCCACTCAGCAAAGCACGTAAGCACATGGTTTACGGAAAGCAAGTGCTTAACTTGTGATAGGGTCAATGGGTTTGAAGGATTTGCTCAGGGAGCCCTGCAGAATGAGGGGCAGGGGGGTTGTTAGAAGAGGGATTCTCTGCTATTTCTCTCACCAAATTTAGGTCACTTGCATACAGTGAAGTAGTGGTGGGAGCTATGGTAGTCAAAAGCAGGCTGGCTTCTTGTCTCTGCTCATAGAGGCCAGTGCAGTATTCATGACAAAAGCTTGACAAGAGTTTTTCTAGCCCCACCAGCTTTAATGCAGGCAGTGGACCCGAGCACTTTGCAAGTAATTGCATTGCCCTTGCAGAAGATACTTTGCCTGGGTGAGATTTTCCTTCTCTACAGTAAATAAGGTAGCTAGATGGAAAAAAACCTTCCGGCCTCAGAAACATGAACAAGTCCCCCTGCGACTGCCAATTTGCATCCATATGAGAACTCCTCGCCTACAGCAAGTGCAAGGTAATCTGCTGGTTTAACCTCCACCGAGGAAAGGCTCAATAAATTCAGGTTGCCTCCTAATGGGAGCGTTCACAGGGACAGCTATCACGGATCAGCTGTTAGGCTGAAATGTGTTGCCCTCCAGTAACTTTGCTCATGTTTCCCAGCCCGCAGATTTGCTGCAGGCACATACTGCAGCTTTGGTATTTACTTTCCTGTAGTACCGTTTGACCGTTCGCTGAAGGAAGGTTCTCAGTTCGACAACAACACTCAGCAAGGGTGTGAATTTCCAAGTTTTACGCTCATATGTGCATTTCAGAATTCATACTGCTGTTGGTTAGTTACATAAGATTTTTTCCAGCGAGGGAACAGGAGCGTTACCTTGACGTTCCTACAGCGAACCCACACAGCGTGAGCTGCAAACTGTGACTGCTCGCTATGCACCGCTTAAATGCTCCACAGACTGATTATGATTCACCGAAGAAACCTGCAAATAATTTTAGATGAAGAGTCCAATCAAGAATCTATTTGCAGACAATTCACAAACACAAAAAGAAGTGAGACTCATTGGATAAATTATGCATTATGAATTATTCATCCTGCTCTAGTTAATGAGGTAAATGGTACTATCAGTGTTTAAAGTTAAGCTCATTTGTATATATTGGGCAGATCAAGGCTGAAGTAAGAGATCAGGTTTTGAGGGAGAAATTGGGCTACGAGGACTTCAACAACAGAACTGCCAACTACATGTGCAACCAGGGTTTCATCCTTCAGTTTAAAGTAATGGCTTGTCTGTGCTCTTAAATCAGAGGGGCAAAAAAAGGTATTCTAAATTTCAGGTTTGCGTCTCCACATTAGATGCCATTCAATGGAACTATGTATTAAACCAAGAAATAAAACATGTGCAAGGAAGCGAAACTTGGGATGGTTTCCTTAAAGGTTTCATAACATACTTAATATGAGGACTGTTCCACACTGCAAATCTCGGGTCCTGACTGACTTTTTACTGGAGACAAATGATATCCAGGCATCCATCAGTGTAATAGTATGGAAAAATCCTGCTGAAGGGGCAATCATGAAAATCTGAGAATATTCTAAAACTTCCCTGTTTAAATGAGTTTACTTTGACCGACATTTTAAGACTTCCATACTTAAACCTTGGCTTTAGACCAGCAAAACACTTAAGCACATGCTTGACTTTAGTCACATGAGTAACTACTGAAATCAAGGGGAATGCTTCTAAGAGCAAATGTATATGTAAGCATAAGCCCGTTCAGAAAATCCAGTGTAAATTTTTGGGTTTAGCCACTCAAAGATTTAATTGGAATTAAATGAGAGGTTGAGTAGATATTAATTTCTTTCAAGATATTTTTTATTTAAGAGTCTCAAGTTAGATTCAACACCTCCATTTAATCACACGAGTTTGAAAGTTTTCACTTTTAATCTTCTGCCACCCTGAGTAGCAGGAATCAGAGAATTCTTTATGGAATGGATGATTACTTTACTGGAAAAACCTTTAATTCCAAATCTAGCTTTTCCTTTTTATTTTCAATTTATGGATTTTTAAAAACTGACTTCTAAGTTCTAGAACTTCTCATTTTTTTTATATGGAATGACATTTTCAAGAAACAGGTTTTTTGACATTGCTACACTAAATCTTTAGCAGGTAATGCTTGAAATTACAGGCCACAAATCTCGGTAAGTGCTATTTACTAACATGATAATTGTGGAACATTCGATGATGTGTTAAGTACCATGGAGTGGCAGTATAATTACAGTACATGGCACGTTACAATATAAATATAAAGTAAATACATGATTATTTCTGGCTTAGGTCACATGGTAAATACTAAGTGCAATTACGGCACCAAGTAATCTGCAGGAACGTGTAATTACTCTTGGGCTCAATTCATTTACAAATCCTTGTCCAGCTTTTCACACCACACAGGCTGTGGAGACTGTAGAAAACAGATTAATCATGGCTGCAGTGGCCTCCTTATTACCACAGCCAAACCTTATCTGTAGCTGGTTGCTCCTCTGCCCTCTCCTGTGGCCCAGGGGATGGAGGTGAAGGTTGGTGTTTTCGAGGCAGCACCATGCAGGCAGAGGTCTACTGAAAGCCGGACCAAGATCTCTCTCCAGCTGATTTGACAAACGTGGCTGATGTTATCTCATCCTTTTCATCTCAGTGGTTTTGCTTTAGTGAGATCATCTTGCCCCACTTTTGAATTACCACCGTCAGCAAGTACTCTGCCTTGCACTGAATGTTACAAGTCAAAGGCTACAGATGCACTGGCCCCATTCTGACCCAGGAATTTGCTGTTTTGTAATCCCCATTCACATCCCACTGTTAGCTGGTAGGTATGGGGGCTGAAGGGCATGGCTGGGATGGTATCTCCAGCATCTCCACTGTTGCAGCAGCAAACAAAAGCAGTAGAAACACCCGGAACATAGCAAAAATCCCTTGGTCCTAATGGAGAGCAGACATTCGGTTTGGATGATGTGAAACCATCAGTCTATGGACAGCCATAATGCAAAACATCAGAGAAAGGAAGAAAAAAGTAGGGGAAAAAAAGTTTTAAAGCCACCAGGGCATCATTCTGTTTACCCAGCCAAGAGGACAACACCGTGCCTCATACATCATCGGCTGCCTGCTCTCCCAAGCACCTGAGGCCTCAGAGAAGGTGATCCCTGCAGTATTTTGCTAGGCAAGATTGTTAGTATTAATCTTACAGTCTGTCAACAGGATCTGAACCTGGGACCTTCGCTGTTAAAGCCCAGATCCCCTGAGATAATATTAATGACTGCAGCTGTTTGCCATTAGCGAGTCATGCTCTCTGGGGACTGCTTCTGGGGTAGCTGGGATTTTGGCTTGTTTCTTCTAGGGTCAGCTGCGAAGCATTTGAAGTAGAGACGGGAGATGAGAAGCAGAGCTGGATGCAGCAGGAAAGCGCCGTGGTCTGAGCTGTGTTGAAATACACAGGAGGTACTGGCTCCTGAGCCGAGGTGGCTGACACTTCTTGGGGTCTGAGGAACAGAAAACTTCCTGAACATTGGATGGACGTTTCCTGAAGCTTTGAAATTCCTCAAACACTTGGGTGCAGGAACATCACAGCCGCAGAAGCAGGCACAGGACAGCTGAAGGACAATGTGGCTCTGGAATCATTGGGGAGGGTTCAGAGTAGGCACCACTGTGATTTGGCTGCCCTCAAGAGCTAAAGTGATTCTCCTTGTCTGAAAACTTTCCTGCCCTCAGCAGGCACAAGCATGGCTTGCAGTGGTACATCACACCAGGGCTTGCAGTGCCTTGCTCTGCCATGGGCTTCTCACACCACTCTCTACCAGCAAGGGGAATGCCAAGCTCTGAGCCAAAACACAGGAGCAGGGATGTAAGGAAGTGATCTCCCCCCTCTCTCAGCTTTCTCATTTTGTCCTTCTATGCTTTCTTCTGTTATGCTTTTCTTTGGCTTGTTCTGTCTGATTTGCTTCAATTTTTCTCTCGGCCTCCCTTGGACAGAAGAGAGGGAGAAATAACAAACAGCTTGAGGAAATATTTCCAGTGGTGTTGTGCACACCACAGTGCATGGGGAAGGTTAAGTGTGGGACCGTGAGGGTTCAGATGGGGGAGAAATAATAGCAACACCAGTGATTCTGATTTAGCCTCAAAATGCATCTATCTCTTCCCAGTAAAAGAGTGTAACACTCCTTTAAGGTTCCCAAGGCTTTGGATAACGTCTACAAAGAGGCATCAGATTATAATTTCTGGCTTGCATTAGGCTGGAATATATGGCTGTATATTATATGATCATGGTGCCGAGAGAAACTCCAGAGCAAAAACCTTCTTATTTGTTACATGCCATTTGCTTATCATGAAATACGAAATGTACTTACACTGTGCTACAGCCTTGAGAAATCGTTATAAAAATCTGTCATCACAAGCAAAGACTCTTGCTTACTCTTGCCACAGTGAAGGCAATAACGAAGACATGAATTACATGTTACCTAACTGAAGGGAAAAGTTCCTTGCCCTAGTTGAGCAGACTACTATAATTTTTCAAGATGCTGTGTCTAATGCTAAGTGTCTGAACACTCTCAGGTTGTTTAGAATCAATTGGCTTAAATCTTGTGTAATGAAAGTGTATTTGCCAAATAGGCTCAAGCTTATTGCCATGCAAATTAACATTTGCAGGGACAAATTTCCAAGTCCTTCCTCTCTTTGTTGCTTCTAAGATGTTACGGATACGATTTTGCACTTGCAGTTATGTGTGGGTGCAGTTCGTGTCATTTAAACTTCTAATTACGGCATCTGATTGCACCCACGTATCTTATCAGCTAGTTAGACACGTCAGTGACACACACCATAACTGCAAATAACTGGGGGTACAAAATTGCACCAGCAATTATTTGCACCCACTGAAGGAAAGGATGGATATAAAGCAGGCCATTAAAGTGTTTAAAATACTTTTCTTACAGTAGCATAAACCACTGCTACAGGGATATTACCTGCAGGAAAGGAGAACAAACATCAGACTGATTTTTGAGCTGCAGCTGGGCTGGCTCGGGAGCGTGAATCTAACTGAGGTTCCCTTTATGGGTGCGAAGTGTGTCAGCCAGGTCTGGGTTTACTTCCCTGGCTTCTTCCCTCACACTTGGCTCCGTTCAGGGTCCAGACCTGAAAAAGTTCCTTCAGTCCAGCTGAAGCCAGCAGCGCTGTCTGTCCTGCACCCTTTGGCAAATCTATTTGAGAGACAGCACCTGCAAGCTCACTGTGAGCCCCGTCTGGCTTTGCAGCCTCAGGGCATCTCTTCACAGCACAAGGAGATACCTCCATGGGATACTGCTACTATTGAAGGTTAACCTTGCGTGTGTCCTGCTGAATATATAAATGGAGTGAGAATAGTATAAGTACAAAGAATTAGGCTCTGCTTAGGATAATAGAAAGCAGCTTCATGATCTTCCTATTATTAACTCAAGTAACAAATTATAGTCATCTGTGAGACACATCCCCCTGCCCAGATCTCTGTGATCTTGCCATTATTTCCTGGAAATCTCCAGAGATGTCACCAGCATGGTGGTGAAAATTGCTGAGTGATCGTCTTCCACCCTGGTGTTAGCCCAACCCTTTGGTACCCAGCTTAGAGAGACTGAGTCCCCACTGCAGGATCATTGGGGCAGTGCAGAAAGCTTGTCCTGGCCCCAGAAACCTGGGCTGGTTCGATTCCCTGTATCAAGTGTGGGATGTACAAACATTTGCTGTCATAGATTCATGACCAGCTGAAGGTAGTAGAGATGCTAACAGGAGGAGAAATACTTGTGGTGCCATTTTGGGCACCGCATTGTGAAACCAGGTCTGTTTTATTATTTTTTTTTTTTTGTTTGGTTGGTTGATTTTGATTATTTATTTATTTATTTGTTTAGAATAGGTGCCTTATCAATTATAACAATCTTCACTCAGAAATGGGATACATTTTCCCAAGGATGTCATCTTCCTCTGCCTGAACTGAAATATCCTACACTAACTTAGATGTACATGGTTTCAGATTCTTTATTCCCCTATTGAAAATTAGAAAAACCATTCAGGATTTGATCTAAGTTTTGCCAAGGAGCCGGTAACATTACAGGAATGGAGTTGGAGGGTGGTTGCTCTTAAAAAGAAGCCCTCCCAAAAAGAGGAGTACCACAGGGAGTACAAATATTTACATCTACAAAGATACCAGTGATAATGGATATCTTGGAGCTGTACTGATACTAGGCCCTCATTCTTCTTTAGAAATTAATGGGAAGGAGTGAAAAAGGAAACCTGGAAGGAGGATTGTGTTCTGTTCTCATTTACCCTGGGGTAAATCCAGAGCAAATTCAGAGGTCCAAATGGAACTAGTCCAGATTTCCACTGGTCTAAATGAAAACATTGTTTTCATATACAAGTAGGGAATTCTACCTTCTTTAATACCATACTTTTAAATTTTGCTGTCACCACGGGACAGTGAAGTTTTATTTTTTGGCTTACATTTTACCCAGGAAAGAATTAATTGCTTCAGCTTCCTAGAAATCGTTGTATGATTCAAGTTACTCTTTTTCATGATTTGTTCAAAAGTTGAGCTTAGTTTTCACCAGAACCACTCACTGCCCTAAAGCACTATTTATATCCCAAACCACTGCATGTAGAGAAGAGCCAGTGGAGAAGTCAAATAAGCACAGTATTGCCTTTTAGCTGGAGTTGCACTCTGCTCTGCAGAAGGGATAACATTTATAAATCAAACACAGGCTTAATTAACCTTCCGTCTTTGCACAGGATTAGGAGGGCGGGCACAGTCACGCTGATCTGAAGACGCAAGGTGCTCTCACAACTACTTCACAAGATTTCAGGGATTTGAAACAGTAAAATAAAGGTGGGTTTAATAAACAAAGATCTGGGTCCAGGGCTCTGCTGGCGCTGGCCCAAAGCTGTAAGAGCCCTTGGGAAGTCAGTTTATAGCAGTGTGAGATCAGAACGCAGTGCCCAAAGTGAGTATTTCTACGTTTCACATAGTGAAAAAAAATATTATATATATTTTTTTATCTCCTGGATGAAGAGACAGTAATGCACACTCTGGAATTTGAAAAGGGTTTGCATATACTTTACCATCTTGCAGCCTGCAATCATACACACTTATCCTTAACCTGTCATTTCAGTGAGTGACACTACAGTAGTCAGAACCTCATTTCTCCCTATTGAGAGGGAGAGGGGAAATTCATCTTTGCTTTGAAAAAATGCTATATCCTAGTTGAAAGGCATCTTTCCCGGGAAGCCCCTCTTTGTTCAAGCAGACAGTCCAGTAGCATTCATAGCTTAAAATTAGCAGTTAGGATGAAATCAGTCAAAGAGGAGAACACTCCCTTTTACAATGAAGTTAATTAACCACTTTAATCAAGATTTGGGTGCCTTTTTAGAAGAAGAGCTCTATCTCAGTCATGAGATGTGAATGTTTGATGCAGGAAGCCCGGGGTGCATTTCTTGGTGTAACAATGTAGGGTTGCATGCAATAATCAGACTGGTTCCTGTGGCCTTTAAGCTCCAAGTCTAACAGCTCTGCCTGTGCTGGGAAGACTTTCCAGAACATATGTGCTATCGATAGGGTCATTTGAATGCCAGTATTTTTGGTGGCAAAATAAAAGTCCTGCTATCTGCAGGTCACTCCCTTATATCCTTATTTTCAGTGCTGTTTCTACTACAGCTGCTGCCTGCGCTCATCACCCAAGCTTTGCTAGTCCAATGCAGGAAACTGGTGCTAGAAGGGGAGATGCAAGATCTTTGATGTGAATGGGACAAGAATATTTCAAGAATATTCATGAAGTCTGCAAAAGCTTTACAATGACCAAAGTGTTGATCCCTGTTTTCTAATTGACCCAGAACTAATATCTGTTTGGTGAAGCCTGTTATAAAGGAGATGGGCCAACACCTTTGCCCAGAAGCCCTGGTCCATGGGTGGCTTCATTCCTCCACACCCACTGGTGACAGCACTGGTATCAGCAGACATCAGCTTGGGAAAGTATTTGGCATTGCCTGGGAGCTGTGGCAGGACAGGTGGATGAGCTCTTTATAGGAAACCACCGGGATGCCTGGGAATCGGGCAAAAAGTCTGGCTTCTGGTCCCCAAGGCTGGGGAGAGACCCAGAAGGATGCTGGTTTCTTGTCTGATCAAGGTGGGGGTTCTCAGTCCCACTCAGATGTCCATTTGGAGGGAGAGAAGTTTTTAGTTCCTCATTATCCTGCCCCTTTTGCTCCCATTTAAAATTAAATCCAGTTGGGTGTTTCACTGTGGCTCTTGTTGCCCTGGCAGGCTAGGACACAAGACCAACCTTGCTTGCTTGGTTTCTCCTAACAGAGGGCACAAGGCTGCTGATCAGACACCCTGACTGCTGTTCCTGGCTTTGCTAAAGCCTTTTTAAACAAAGGTTTTACCTTTTTAGTGCTTCAGTCTCCTTCCTCTTACTCATTTCAATGCTGTTGTGTTATGAAGAGGGTGAGGAGTATCTAACAACTCCCACCAGAGGACTGTACTCACAGCTGAAGCTCCTAACCCCCCCAGTGAATCAAGCATATGATTTATAAAAGGCTGTACTGCAGGGCGCAGAGATAAGACACCAGTAATCCAACTGGGAGTGCAGATAGGGAAATCACTGGACGTGCACTCACGTTGTACTCTACAATACACGGTGCATGTGTGTGTGTAAAGGACATGTTTAATTCTAACTCCATTTCATGTTTCTTCTCCCTCTTGAGGAATGCTGATGTCCTATCTTTATTCCTCACTTGTTATTTGTAAGGAGTTATCAAGTTTAAGTGCTGTCTTTTTCTCTCTTGTAAGAAGAGAGTGCTTGAGCCTGTTGATTAAACACATCCCTTGCTTTTCCCTGTTCAGGCACAAATTTCCAGACTCAGACTCTGAATGTAATTTCTATTCCTCCCACACCATGTGCGTGTTGCAGAATTTTACCGTCACATTCCAAATGTGCAGTAAAAACTTTTGCAAGTTATTAACAGTCATGGTGGGTACTTCAGTTTTGACTGCTTTAGCCTTTTGAATTGGCCAGTTTGGGTTTTGTTGGTGTTGTCTTTTGTTAATGAGAGATCCTAACCCTTGGAGATCTGGAGAAAAACGGGTTGAGGCAGGATCGCATGGGGCAGCCTTTCTCTCTGGCAAGCCAAATGGCCTGGGGGAGCCAGCCCCAGAAAAGGGGTCCTTGGCCCCCCAACCCTCTTCCTTCCTCCATGTGAGGGCATCTTCCAGGCTGCTCCCAACACAACCACCTTCGGCCATGCATTGGCCACTCCATCACAGAGGCTGGCTGGCCACCACTGCCCTACCTTTGCCCCACAGAGGTGGCCACCACTGCCCTGCCTTTGCCCTGGACCCTATAAAAGGGGACCCCTGCAGCTGGCCCAGCACTCGCTGAGCTTCGAGGTCCTCTAACAGCCAGCTTGTGTGGCAGGAGGAAGAGCAGAAGCAAGGAGGTGAGAGGCAGCCGTTCTTGGTGTGAGGACAGCAATGCAGTCCAAGGAGGCACCAAGGAAGGCAGCTACTGAGAAGGAGACGTGTCATGGGCAGAGGGGTAGTGCCTGTGGCACAAGAAACACCAGTGCCCGAGGCACCTCTGGCGCCCAGCCCAGAAACACTTACAGGCGGTACCACTGGTACCTCACTGATGCGGGGAACAGGCCGCCCCCTCAGCCATACAGCGACAGGGGGCCTGGGCCTTCCTGGTGTCATAATGGTGGCATGGAGTGAAAGCAGGAGTGTCAGCTGGACAGCCGCCGGGAGCAGAGGCGTGCGTGTTGTCCACAATACAGCATGGGACCCAGCCAAGGCCATAAAACAGATGGCAGCGATGAAACTAAGCATGGAAACGAACCGGACAGTGGCATGGGACCTGAACGTGGAACTGGACAACCCTGTGGTTCAGCACCCTGGCCTGATAACATTCCCAGCAGAAGGCATCCTGTTTGGGCAGTCCCAGGCAAGGACTGGCTTGTCCTCGTGCCAAACACAGTGGAGCCCATGGAGCTGGGTCCACCAGAAGAGGCGGAGGAACCAATGGAAGTGGATCCACCTCGGCCAGATCAGACCTGGGACTACCCTGGTACGTCTTCGCTCTCTGCCATCAGAGAGCACAAGCAGCACCGCAGGAGTGCCCAGCCAGCTCCCTACTCATCGCTCAGGCTCCATCCCAAGCATTAGCTTGGAGCCACCAAACACCACGGACATCCCACAGGCTCATCTGCGAGATGTCCTGGCAATAAAGAACTCTTCCCAATACTTAGGGGTTGTGTGGGTGCTTCTTTCCTATACCCCAGCCCTTGTGCGAGAGGTGGCATCCCTTCTGCACAGAGCCTTGAGGAAGAGCACAAGAGAGGACACAGCTCCCTTCAGGCTGCTGCACTGGGGTGACAGAAGGAGCCCCCGAGGGCCACTGTGCATACACCCTTAATACTTGTAAAAAATAGACCGAGGGGTGAAAATAGTATTGTGTAAGCGATTATAAGTGGCTAATTTCTTATATTAGGAGTGAGCTTCTATATCTGAGTAATTGGTAACAACAGACCTGGAGAAGGCTGAGGTACTCAGCAACTTCTTTGCCTCCATCTGCACTGGTAGACAGGCTCCCTAAGTCTTTCATTTCCCTGAACCTGTAGATGGAGGCTGGGGGATCAAAGTCTCACCCACTGTAAGTGAAGAGCAGGTTTGAGACCACCTGATGAATCTCAGCAGGTACAAGTCTATGGGACCTGATGACATGAATCCCAGGGTCCTGAGGGAACTGGCTGTTGTAGCTACCAAGCCTCTCTCCATCATAGTTGAAAAGTCCTGGCATTTGGGCAATATCCCTGGTGAGTGGAAAAATGGAAACATCATGACCCTACTCTTCAACAACTGAAACAAAGAATTGAACAAAGAGCACTACTATTCAACAATTAAAACAATTAGGAGAGATTTCTTCTCAGAAAAAGCGGTCAGGCATTAGAACGAGTTGTCCAGGGAAGCGGTCAAGTCACCATCTCTGGGGGTGTTCAAGGAAAGGTTGGACATGGTGCTTAGAGACATGGTTTAGTGAGTGACTTTGGTGATAGGGGGATATTTGGACCAGATGATATTGAAGGTCTTTTCCAACCTTAGTTTTTCTATGATTCTATGATCAGTCACACTTCTTTGCACTGTGCTATCAATCAAGGTAAAACACAGCATCCTAGATGACCTTGTAGAAGTTTATATACCAAAACAGATAAGCATGTCACTCAGGTGAAAAATGGCAACCAAAACGGTACTGAAACTATCAGATCTTATTACAGTATGTCTGGAGAACTGTGTATTATGGTGCCTGTAGTGTCTTGCTATTACACATGTGTGCAGGGACATAACACAGTGCAGTGCACACGTTATTTTTAATTCATGCAACCATTAACTGGGAAGCCATTAGGTGCAGGGCAAAACTTGCAGTGTACATGTCTGTGATCAGAGAAATGATTGAGTTATTTGCCTGTTAGAGGCTTGAAATAATTCTCTGGACTAGACTGCGAACCTCTTTCTCCAGGAGAATCAACACTATTCACACATCCTTGGCTTCACTGGAATTACTCACGGGAATGCTTACAAGTTGTAGTAGGTGGCACACTATCTCCCTGTAAATACTTGTTTCCCTGGGATTCTTGCAGCCAAGCAACACTGATAATTATAGTCACCCACAGGTTTGAGATGTGTAAAACGAGGCACCTGGGAGCCCATCCTGGAGTAACGAGGGTCCTGGAGTCCCAGTTCATGCTATTCTGATTGTGGTCTTTAGGATCCTATCCTTACTCCCATGTTCAGTCTGGACAATGGATTTTCTTTTTTAAGCCATGACTTTGGGATTCCCAAAGTGATGGGTAAGGGGAGATGAGAAGCAAGGCTTTGCCTCCATGTCTGGTTTGTGACCCAAAACATGTCATATGTCCCCATGGCATCAGCACCCACCTTTCATCCCAATCATGTCCCACTGTAGAGCAGTTGTTCTGGGGTTTCTTTATGAAGAATGACAGAAGCCTATGCTGCATGATTTAAATCTCTAGTGGTCTGAATGCCCTTTATAAATGCCTCTTTCTTGAGTACAGAGGGCAGCTGGTGCTTAGATGCATCGTGTCTTTCATAGACCCTAATGTCCCATCCTGACATTTGCAGGGACCCATCTGCCAGTACTGGTTACAGAACAAGGACAAAATCCTGAACTGTCCGTCTCCTAACTTTGTTTCAAATATGTGAAAGAACTGGGTGCTCTGGATCTGTTAAAATGAACTTCTGAGCTCAGGATGGTGGGAAGCAGGGTGCTAGGAAGCCACCATCTCCATAAGGTAGTGGAAGTGGAGGAGAGCTGCATCAGTGCCAGTACAGCCACAGCCCAGAGGGGCTGAGCTGGGAAACCTGAGCGCAGCCAAGAGAGAGCTTCTGCCAAGTGTCTCATTGATGCTTCTGTGGGCCTGAGCACAGTAGGAGTACTTTGGAGATGGTTCTGGGGCAGCTCTGAGGAAGTGGCAGAGCTGAGACTGTTCTGGAGAAGGCTTACCTGCCAAGGCTGAAAGAAGAGCAATGCAAAGACAGCTACCAGGACATCCTGGAGCTGGAGTCTTCAAATAAGTTAACATTGCTGATCTGCTCAATGCTGGGTTTTCCAATTTAAGCCTGCTTTTCTACCTCCTAATACAGTTTAGACCCCTAAAGTGCTTCAGTTTCTTTAACTCTTAGTACTTTGCTTAATACTTGCGAATGAAAAACTTTGTAGATCAAAGAGTCTCCAGGAGGGAAGTTTCTCTTCTGGATTTGAGTTGAGGTTGCCAATGTTTTTCTACCCTTCTAGTGAACATATCCAGCCCTCCTGAGTCTTTAGGCCAAAGTCACTGGCCATGCAAGCCCCGACCTTCCCAGGACAGCAGCCATTCCGCTGCATGAAGTTATTGGGGAGGACTTGTTGGGGAGCAGATGGAAACAGCATGCAAATCCTCAGCTATGCTCCTGCCTGAGCTTTGGGCCAGAATCCTATGCCGTATTTGAACAGCCTTCAGGCTATGGAGGTGGCATAGACAAGAAGCCGTGTAACTCAGCTCACAAAGCCAAAAGGCAATAGCAGGGTAGATTTCATCACTTTCCCTTAGAAAGCTCCAAGTTTCTCTTCTCTTTATTCTTCTTTTCCTCTATTCAGCTGTTCATCTCCCTTCATAGGAGTCCTGTGCGGCAAAGAGGTGAGTGTCTTTGATATCTCTCTTTCCATCAAGCTGCAGTTATGATGAGAGAGAGATTCACCAGTCTACATTCACCTATCAAACTTCAGGCATTTCACCAAGGTTCCTAAATTAGAAGCCTCATTGTACTGACTTACTGCTATTTGTGCCAGCAGCATCTTGAGAAATGGAGAAATACTGGCATCTTGAGAGCATGATTCACCCTCCTCAGATGTGAATCCCTCTCCTGAGGTGTCTCTCTCTTCTCAGTGACTGTAGCTGGCACCCGGATAATGACAGTCCTAAGTTTGGTGTCTCTGCCTACTATTCAGTGGGATGCATCTGAACCGAAATGCCAGATAAGCAAAACAGTCCATCAGAAATGTGATGGGGGGATACGAACAACATGACTGATTCAGTCTTTCTTGGGAGAGAAAGAAAAGTTCAGTAATCAGAACTCTTTAAATCTGCTTCTGGGTTAGTGTTTGTCCTTTTTGTCATCTAATCCCTTGAAATAACCTTCTGGTAACCCACTCTGAGCAAGTGCAATGGCAGTTTTTAAGTGCTCACTTTTCAGCATAGCCAAGGAAAAACACTTCCACCCTTTCCCACTACTGACAGACGAGGTGTCCGCTGAAAAAAAAATATCAAAACACGACAAACAAACAAAAAGATAAAAAGGAAAAAGAAAAACCTCTACCAGTAGATAAAGTTTAAAATAAATGGTTGCTGCTTTCCAGGAAAAGGATCTCATAGGAAATATAAAACCCCTTGAATGACAAACCTATATCTACCTTGCTAGCAGGTACCACTTTCCCAAAATATTGATGCTTTTAAGCTTTAATCCATCTGTCAGAGGTGATAGGATACTCTTAAAAGGAAAACACTGCTCCAAGCTACTTGGGGGGAAATGGAATGGAGAATGTTAGCAAGATGTGTTACTTGTCTTCTGACAGCTAATGTATCTTTCTTCACATCGCTGCGCCTTTGTCCTCTTTTGCTGCCAGATAAAAACAGAATCATTATGGACGTCCCCAAAGACAGCTTGGTAAACATGTACAATAAATTAAGTTCTAGGTTCTCCTGGCAGAAAAACTTTGTGCAGTATCTGTATGGGGTCCAGGTGCCTCTGCTCTGTGATTGTGTCCAGAGCCAGTGAGGACGGCGAGACCTTAGACAGGATAAGGGCTTTTCTTTCTTATCTCTAGCAGTTGACTCCTTTGCATTTTTTAAGTCTCTTCTGTTTGTGTGCACAATCTGTTAAAAGCAAGGTAGCTTTGACATTTAAAAGCCACTTGGAGCATTTAAAAGAGAACTGGTGGTGCTCAGGTGAAGGCACCATCCATTCAAAGTTAGGATCAGAGGAAAGAAAGGCAGCAAGCAGAAGAGGCATGTAAGACATGAGGTACAAGCTTTGCAGCTGTAGGGGGAAGAGAAGGACATGCTATCAAGACAACTTTGAAACTTTCTTCTGGTAAGTAAAGACAAGAGAAGTAAATCATTATTATTATTAAAAACAAACAAACAAACAAACAAACAAAAAACCATTTACTTGTCTGGTTGTAGGACAACATTGAAACCATACAAATAAATCATTCAGAAGAAGACAACTTGGGTTTAACCATCCATGTAATGGCTTTGCTTAGTTTTCTTGCATTGAATATCAGGGTTCAGGAAAGACATTGAAAGAACATCTGATGCCAACAGGAGTGATAATTCCGTTTTCAGTAAAAGCTGCTCTCAGTGTCTCCTCACAGAGAACTGCTTTTGGCTCCATTTTTCATTATCCACCTGCACAAGTTTTTCAAGCAATTTGCACTCTCTGATTTACTTTGCTGCCTGTTTGAGGGCACGGTCCCAGGTCACAGTCATGTGAGATATAGGAAAAGCAAAGGGTACTCCAATGTACATGAAATATATAGGAAATGCTAGCTTACTTCTGTCTAAAAGAATTGAACTGTGGTCTTGCAGGTGACCTGCTGCAGCAGGACGTGTTGGGTTCACTTTCCACCTCCACCGCAGCTGTGCTATGTAATCTCAGGGGTTTCCTTTGGAGCATTTCCGGAAATCTATGCTCTTTTATTAGATAAACTGAGCTGATTTTATCAGTCTCTCCTGGCCTTCAAACCTGTGTCTTGGCTTCACACCCTCATACTCTTTTCTTAAGCCTCCCTCGGGCTGCACTATGGGATTACACATAACCATTCTTCAAGCTGGATTGATTTTACCTTTCTGGATATGATCAAAATTCTCAGCAAGGGTAAATCACACTGTAGGGGAATAATGTAAAAAGTCTTACTCATTTAAATTGTTGCAAATCTGGGACAGTTTAAGAGAAGTTAAGTAAATAGTTATCCTGGTGGAAAAGTAAATTTGGGGAAAGAGGAAAGGAAATCATGTTATTTTTTTACTAGTAGACAGCAGTTTGACAGTGTCTTAAGTGGACTTACTTATTTCCAACCTTGTTCCCTTTGTGATGTTATTTCCACCTTTGTAGAATGTGTATAAACCTGTGGCTGTTCAGAAAGGTCCCTTTCATGTCCACTTGTCACTGCATCACAAAGTGCTTTAAGATGCAAGGTAACAGGAAATCCCCTTATTGTTGTTCCCACCAGAAATCAAAGCACATCTTTAGAAAACATTAAAAAAAGATTTAGAAAAGCATTGCTTGGTGAGAGTCCCCTTGTTACATCTTGATTCTTGTCACATTTTGTTGAAGTCATTTAATCCTCCACCTCCTTCCCAGAGTCCACCTGCAAACTTTCACCAGCTCAGCTCTCCTGTTGCATTTCTGCTTTCCACTTGCAATGAAGCTTCTGCTTGACTCATGTACACTTACCTGGCTCACAGACTCTTATGTTCTGCAGCTTCTGTTGCAGAATGGCCAAGAGAAATCCTTCCACTAATATATCACCACCTGATTTCTGAAAATCTTCTTGAAATCTGGTTTTCTCTGGTTTGTGACTTTGTCCTTTGATTTTCCTCTTTCTTGCAGCTTTTCACAGGTCCTTAAGACCTTTCCTCTCCCCTTTTATCTCTCTCCACGACAAAATTCTTAGTTTCTAGAGGAATAAATTAACAATGCAAAGCCTCTCAGAGTGGATTTTTTTCCTCTCATCCTCAGTCTGTTACTTGAAGCAAAGCTCCTGTGAAAGTTACAGTTCCTGCTAGAAATGTAAAGTTATTTTGAGCACCAGGGCATACTGGTTGGGGCTGTAACGTTCGTGCATGCATGCATGCACACAGTGCTGTCCTGGAGACCATTCCTTGCCCACTTCAGCTCTCATAGTAAACCTCAGCACAAGACAAATGTCCTCAGATTGCAGGAGGGCAGATTTTTTAAAGACGTTTCGAGGGCGTAGGCTTAAGACAATGCTTGTGAACTTCCTAACTGAAAAAGTCTGTGTTATCATAGTTATTTCATGGTAATAGAAATGCCCATATTGGAAGGAATAGCTGCATGGAGTATCTGACCAGGAGATTTCCATGGGCTTTCATTCCTGTCCTCAGAGCCAAGATCTACAACAGTGAGAGACACCCACTAACTACTGCATGACCATCTCCATTCTGGGGACTATCAAAGACTGACAAATCAAAGCTGAGCCTTAGCTCAGAGGAGGGAAGGGGGTTTAAACACAGCAAAACCAAACCCAAACAGTGAAACCCTGGGAGCAGCAGTGTCCTTGCACTGCAGTTACAGCAAGATGGAAAAGAGTGGAGTAGAGCTCAGTCTACTGTCTGCTCGGCACATGCATTAACAAATAAAGAACCACTAAAGGACCTTTCAAAAAGAGAATAGCTTTTGAAGAGCTTGAAAAGCTCATGCATGAACATTGTCCTCAGGACACATTTAGCCCTGCTCTGGGAGAAGGCAGGGAGCCAGCAGCACTGTCCTCTGTGAGACATGGGGTGTCCTCCTGCTTTGCTTGTGATTTTCCATAGCAAGCTGCTCACCATTGCTCATTTTTTTAGGGGGAGTCTCACTTTTCCTGTTTGTGGACAAATCAACTCATTAATACCTAGATTAATTTCTATGGAGGCAGTAAGTTCATCATGTCTCACCATCTACATACTGAACTTAAAATGAGTTGGCACCAGCAAAGAGCTGTGCTGTGATGCCTGGGACTGCCTTGAACCAACTTGGGCTCCTCTTCCTAGTGTCTCTGCCTGTCTTTTTACAGACCCTTTGGGATTTGACCACAGAGAGTGCATGAGCTTAATTAAAATTGGCTTTAAAAACAGAAGCAGTTGAAATAATGCAAAAGATGTTTGGGACAAAGTTGGCAAATGTACAGCCTCAAGTTAAACAGACTTTTTTTATAAAGGTTTAAATCCACTGAGAGCATCTACACAAGGGTTTCTACCTGTTTAAATTAATTGGTTTTTAAAAAATGCCTTTAATTAATCTTGTGCATTCCTACAGGTGGATGAGGCCTTCCTCGGAGGCAGCAGAAAGTAGCCATCATTTTCAGACAGGGATGGTTGCAAGATAAAGCATTTAGCCATCCTTGTCCTCCTCCCATGGGAGGAGCAAACAGCCCAGACGCTGCCCCACGGATGCTGATTCAGATCCATGAAGTGTCATAAAACTTCTGGTGTCACCAGGGGCGAGCTGCTTAACATTTTACCCATTTCTTTTCCTGAGAAAAAAAGGATAATTGCATCTAATTCCCTGGGGTGCCTAAGAATAAATATATTAAGTGTTACGAGGGGACAAGATACTGCAGTGATGGGGACCATGTTAAAATTGCCTCTTCCTTTCCATGAACAGGTTCTAACGATGTACATTGCTTTGCAGCTATCCATTACTGTTCAGACAATGAAGGCGTAAGACATATCACCAGAATGATTACTGCCAGACTTGTGATGTATTTTTTTTTTCATGAAATTTAAACATTTGTGGTGCTTTGCAGAAATAAAGCAAACAACAACAACAAAAACCTACAAACCCTTCACCCTTAACATCTTTCAACAGATCTTGTGGTGTTGGATGGAAAATGAATTTAACAGGATATTACTGTTCTGTTGCAATATTTCTGTTGTACAACAATATTATAGTTGGTGTTAAACTTTATTACTAGCCCTGTGATAAAATTAGTTCAATATTGGCTGCTTTTATAATGTGGTTTTACAATTGCAACATGGGATAATGTGATAGTACGGGGAAAAAGAAAAAAAAAAGAAAACACAAACAAAACAAAACACCCTAAACCCAAAAGCATGGGGAGGAGGAAAGGAACGGAAAGTTACATCGGAGGAAGGTACAGGACAGGAGCTGCATTTTAATGTAGGTTGCTTGGAATTTTTTTTTTCTGGAACGGCTTGAAGCCAGAAGCAGCCTTTTGATTATGTTATACGCAGGCTGATGACTGTCACGGTGAAAAGTGTCAAATGGGGAGCAGTCGGGAAAGGCAGGAGAGAGGCAGGAAAGAAGGCAACAATTTCACAGCAGTGACTAAGCCTGCTTTGCCTGGAGGTGAATTTAGAGCAACGTCATCATTCTGTCACTGGCTTCCCAGGGAGCAGAGGCTTCCAAAATGGAGCTTTTTGAGGTTACTTGTATTCCTAAATTGGGTGAGCTTAACCTCAGAAAGATTTAGTGCATTAGGGTGGAAATACAAGTCTAAGCAGTGTTGTAGTAGCATAATCATTGTGTGGCATTCAGACACCCAACCTGCAACACTATGCCATGTTCAATCAATGTCTTCCTCTCTCTTCTGTGCCATTTGCTGTTTCATCTACAAAGCTTGTGAGATCCTTGGGGCAGATATTGCCTTTTGTCTCATGTTTCTGCAGAGCTTCATGCAACAGGACCTCTTCCCTGTCATTACTTCTGGTTACTGGGCTAACATAAATCCTAGAAGAGCTTGGAGAGTCCAGTTCTGAACTGGGACAAACCAGGTGAGCTCTACTGGAGCCAGGACTAAGCAGGCAGGGATACAGGGCAGAAATGACCAGCTATGACAGCTGAAAGTTGTTGTTTGGAAGTGGTGACTTCAGATTTGTGTTTAGGGTGGTGTTGCAGGTAAGATGCAGCTTGTACCTTGCCATGGCTCCATGTTACCCTTACCCTAGGGCTCCCCATCCCTTAGGTAGCAGTTGGCCCTTGCTGTGCCTTGTCATAGAGTAGAAGATGAAATCACCATCGTATCCTGGTTAATATACTACTGTATCATCTATTTTTAATGAAAATAGGGATTTTACTTCTTGAGGATGGTGGCCTCTATTGGATGCTTATTTATTAAAACAAGACTGAAGTTATGCAAACCAAAGGGCTGTACTGATGTCTGTGCACTGTGTCTCTTTGCACAGATTTCAGAATAGAACCCCGATATAACCCCGATGAGCCAACCTGCTTCCAGTGTTTCCTCTGCTTTGGCTTAATCTGTTCCCATTCTGGAGCACATCTCTAGTAAAAAAGGAGTGGACGGTGGAAGGAATCTGGAAAATGTATTGCATACATGAGCAGTGTAAGCAGCCAGGAGAAGCAGATTTTCCTAGCACTGAGAGCTGAGAATAGTTAGAAACACTCATGGGAGGGTATAAAACCCTTTGGGTTTTGTGTTGTAAAGATGTAGTACCACAGATATATGGTAGTTTCCAGAAGTAAAATGCAGCTAATGAAAAGGCATAATGAACTATCAAAGCTTGGAGGTGAAGTTCAGACATTAGCAGCCTAGCTGACAGCTGTCTGTGGATACATGGGCTGTACTGGTCCTTACCTAATGCACCTTGCACTGAAATCAGGGTGTGCTTTGTCCCAGAAACCAGAGCTCAATCAGGCTGCAGACCTGGTACTGTACCCAGCTCCTTGGACAGGAAAGGGAGCAGGATAATTGTAAGGACCTGCTCAGCAGGACATCACCTGCAGAATCCAGGTCTAAAGCAGCTCTTTCAGTCTGTGGTGGTGCTAACTTGCTTTAAACTAACTGCAGTGTTCTAATTTTGTTGTTCCCAAGTATGCAGAAACTTTGATTTGTATCCAAACCCTGCATCTTCATCACCAGCTGACCCCCAAAGCCTCTGAGACTCTGTCCCCTCCAACCAGGCCATGCAGGAGATTTGGGATGATACATATTTTTTTTTTATTTTTATTTTATTATTTTTTTTTAGAGCAAGCTCATTCGTCTGTGAACCTCTACATCCTCCACAGTATTCAGCCCGTTGCAGCAGCTGAGCAGCATCACACTGAGATGCATCCCACCGGGTGGGCTTCAGCAAGGCGAGGGATCAGAAAGCAGCGCCTGCCACTTGTTGCAGCACCACGAGCAATGTTTAAAGGAGAACGCAGCATTGCCCAGGCCGACTTCCTTAAAGCTAAGCATGACAGAAGAATGCATGAACATGTAGGTTGGAAGGATTTTAAATGGTGAATAATTAAAGGCTGAAGTTAAACTGTTTAATTACCATTGTAGTGGGCTTAGTAGGTAATAGTACAGCTTCCTTACACCCATGGCTGGAATTGGTGGGATGCTTAAGGTATGTGGAGATGGGAAAAATTTCTTGAAGTGGATGATCCTTTGCCCTAGGTGTATATTTGACTTATCCTGCAGCACTGTTGCAGAAAGTACAATATAACCTGAGCCAGACCCACTGGGAGACCTGAGTTGACCACAGACCAAGGCTGGTCTGGATGCCTCCATCTCCCAGCTTTCACCCTTGGGCAGAACATCTCCATCTCTGGCTCTGGTGACCAGAGCCCAGCCCTGTTCTCTCCAGGCCCTCTTGAAGCATCTGGGCATGCAAGAGCAGGGGCAGGAACACCTTACCCCATGGCCCCAGATGCAGCCACGCTGGGGTGCCTGGTGTATCAGGGAAGTGAGGCTTTTTCAGGGGTGATTAGGAACACAATTGGAGCGGCTGCAGGCCTGTGACAAACATGACTGGAATTTGGAGCAGACCAACACTAAAATCATCCACAGCTCCAGCTCGATGTTTCAGCAGCAACTTCTGAAGTTCAGGGATTTTTTTTTTTTTTTTAATTATGGATCTATTTATTTTTCCCACAGCTTTCTCGGGCAGTTGAGATGAAGTCACGGCACAGAATCCACTCCAGTCAGAGGGTTTGCAGCGACTAGGCCTCGAGTAAATAACCGGGCCCCAGAAACGAGCGGTAATGAGAGCGCGTCCTTTCAGAGCCAACCATCAGGGAGAGCAAATCAATCAGGCCCTGCCCTCCGCTGGGACCAGCGAGTGATTGATGCCGCTCCTGTTGGCTGCCCTTATGGACCGGGGTGTGCGTGAACATGAAAGGAGCAGAACAAAGGCCCCATTACCGCAGCGGGCAGAGGGAAGGCTCCCCTGCTGCTTGATGCATCTCTCCTTTTCTAAGCTATTGCAGCCTTCCCATCTTTGTCCTCCATCCTCCTCCAGTGCTTTGATCCTTCCTTCTTCTGCTTTCCAGCTAGCCTGGCCCCGGTCCCTTTTTCTAGTTCATTCACCATCACTTTCTCCTCCCAAAGGCGATGCTTTTGTGAGAGAAAAGCCCCAATAACCTCACGTAGCAACTATTATTCCTGGCCAATCCTCATGGTCAGCCCTGCTTTCCCATCTATTTTTCTCTCCCCAGCATCATTCATCCACCCCTTTCTGAAGAGATAAAAACCCAGGCCCAGCTGAATGTTTGCTTTTGGGGTATTGTTACTGGTGATGCACTGGTCTTCCAGTTCTTGTGGTTCCCAAAATCTCTTCTTCTGGGAAGCTCCCATCTTTCTTCCTTTCTTCCTTTCTTTCTTCCTTTCTTTCTTTCTCAGGGGTAGGACCATGGCACAGAGTCACAGAAGTGGAGTGGAGCATGGTTAGTATGGTTTGAAAAAGAGAAGTGTGAAGGGAAGAAAATTTGGCTGTGACTTCTCTTCCCTAAACTTCTTGGTTTCACTGATATTATTTATCATCCCTGCCTCTTACTGCTCAGGGCTTTTCAGCCTGCGGTGGCAGAGGGCTCTCCTCCCAGCTCCTGCCACCCCTGGGTATGGCCAGGCTGCTTGCCCTCAGATATCCAGGCACAGCTGCAAATATTGAGTGCATCCAGTTTTTGTTCACAAGCTGCAGTCTCTTGGGTATCATTTTCCCTAGGACCCCTAGGCTTCCCAAAGGAGGGCAGGGATGCTCAGAGCTCAGATGTTCAAACTTGCTGCTGCCTTGATTGGCCTTTGGCTGATGGAGATGGGCCCCAGTGCTTGTTTTCCTGTTGTCAGCTGTTGTTTGACCCAGGATAAAGCACTAGAGCTGCAAACAGAGCTTTGTAAGGCTAGAGGAAGAGTTAACACCCCAGAACAGCTGGAGCCTAGTAGCCCCCTGCTGCTTCCAATACACATGGAGTGGCTCAAGGTGAGGAAAAACATCGACACCTGGTACTTCCCCTGCTGACTTATGGGACCATCCTCCCTTTGATATGTCCTTTCTTACTTGTCTGCATTTAATCACCCTTCCATTATTCACAATCAAGCTAAAGGAAGTTTCTGGTTGTGGTGAGTGCAGAATTTTTATTTCTCCAATCCATATGCCCATGCAACCTCAGCAAAATCCACTGGTACGGAGCAGCATGGTTTGTATTCTGCAACTCCATCGTTAGGCTTTGAGTTTTTTTTCCTCCCCTTTGTCTTTCTGTGGACACACACATACACAGGGAGAGGGCAAAGGCTAAAACCTCAGAGGGGCTGCTTACAGTTTCATCAATATTTCATGATTAAGAAGGTGACAGAATTCTGCTTTATTTAATAAGAATATTCCCTAGGTAGGTGCTGTTTTCCCAGCCTGCTCCTGTAATTACAAACTGTTTGTGCATTAGCTGAACAGCTTCGCTGAATTGTGTCCCCCCCCTCAACTGTTTTAAATTAAAGGGTTGACTTTTGCCTTGGTCAGACCCTCGCTTTTCCTGCAAAACCTGTGACATTTTTCATAGTTGAGTATAAATGAATCAGGAAGGGAAGAAAAGAAAGTGTGAGGGAGAAACTGGGTGCAATCGGAGGAGCTGAATTTCATCCTCCCTGAGCACAGCGTGCTCCCGTGAGCATGTAAGCATCATTCTGCAGTAGTAAAAATGTCAAAAGAAACTCTCCAAATTAAGAATCGTAATCTGGGAGCAGCAGCGCCCACCAGCTGGATAGATGGTGGCCTGCAGAGAGGTGGGAATGGAGATGCATAAACCACCACCTGCAGGTCTTTGCAGCAGAAGCTGTCATTGACTGTAGATTTCCACAGCTCTGAGAGTAATGGGCCAGTACCTCGTTGGCTTCTTGGGTCTGCCACAAAATGTCATGCTAAGAGCAGGTCTATTTATTACTATGCTTAATGCTCTGCAAGTCCCTGCAGTTTTACAGACAAAGTAAGTAAGGGAAGAATGGCACTGGTTTGATTTCCCAGCATGGAGACTGGAAGGGGCCAGAGAAACCATCTCAGGTCCTCATGCATTCCTGCAGCTCAGGCTGGAGATGGATGCAAGCCCAACGTGAAAAGGGGACAGGCTGCGTCCATGGGTCTGTTGCCAAAATATAGGAGCATGCAGTGGGGAAAAGGAGGGCTTAAGCCTCCTTAGGAATCGCTGTCTCATCTCAGTAAGTTTGGGGCAGGTTTAGAAGTGTGTCATTGCTGGGTCCAGCTCATGAAGCTTTGGGGCATGGGATGTGTTAGGTGCAAGCACAGGGGTTCAGGCAAGAGCTTTGACCTGTAAGCAATGGACTTCTGAGCCCTAACAGCCCTTGGAATTACCCCCCTTGGCAGGATATGTTTCATTAACATCTCCCAGGGATGCTGTTAGCTCGACTTGATGCGTCACCGTGGGAAGGCTCTGTCCTTTCAGGGGTTCCCACCATGCTGTCTGCTTTGGTCCAGGCAGAGCAGTCACGGGTTAAGTGAAGCAGTGTTTGCAGTAAGAACATGGCAAGCAAATGACAAGGGGAGCTGCAGAGGGGCGAGGGAGGACGTGGGCAGAATGACGGAGGTGGCTGCTGCAGTCCTGCCTCCTCGCATTCATCTGACTTCTTTGTTGCAGCCTCAGGAGGGCAAATTCCACAGGAGATCAGCGATTCAGCATGCGGCAGGATCAAAGCAGCCTCATTTCCAGGGTTCGTGTCTGCTGTTTGTATTCTCTGGCACAGGGACAAAGTTAGGATTTTCCATCAACCGGGGCACTGAAAGCCGTGTATGTTTGCATGCGTGTGTGTGCATGTTTCTATTTGGCCTCTCTCATGTCTAATGCTGACTGGGGGTCTCCACACTTCCTTCTGCTTGGGGCTCTCTCAACTACTGGCTACCTATTTTTATGAAACTTGGAAGAACTGCTTAGGTTTGGGAACACTTCATCCCTTTTGTACTTGTTGGGAAGTGACCATTAGGTTCAAAAGTTGTTTAGGATGAAAACACACAAGCTATGATTGCATAAACAGCATTTCCACAGTAAAACAAGCTAGAAGTAGCTCTTCAAATCACTTTTCAGGGTCACAACCCCTAGTTTCCCTCCCAACAAGAGCTGGAGTGAAATTTATAAAAGCGTGATTTCTTTTTCCTCTGCTAACTCAGCATTTGAACACGTGTAGTTGGAAATGCTCAATAAGTACCACAAACACGTGCTCTGAGTAAAGGAAATGTCTGAAGTGAACATCACTGCTCGTGGACTTTTCCCTCTGAGCACTGCCCATCACAGCCATCCCTCCTTCTCCTGGTTAATTTTCCCTCAGCCAGCACCACATGGAGTCAGTGTGGTGCAGCAAGAGGATGTGAACACACAGAAAAAAATGACTCTATGCCCATATATCCCAGAAAACATTTAAGACATCCTGAAAATGTCTTCTGGTTCATGGGACCATCCTGTGATAACCTTGAACATGTGGTCACCTTCTGGGGCTGTAGCATGGGTGGCTTGAAAGAAATGGCAAAGTTATGGCCTACAGCTGCCTATGTTTAGCTGGGACTGTGGCAACATGGGTGGAGGCTTCCAAACTCTCTGTGCTACACTTTCCCTTTACTGAAATGATGTACTGCTGCTGACCTTCTGCAAGGTGCTTTGGGGTTTTCAACTGGGAAGCATCCCGTGACCATTGTGTATTATTGGGAAGGGAAACGGAAATTGCTAAGAGCAGAAGGTAGCTAAAATTGCAGCTGGGATATCAGCTGACATCTGTGGGCAGTGATACTCAGAAAACCTCGTGTCATCAGATGGACACTGATGGCTCTGGAAGCTCCTGCAGAGCAAAAGGGAGATGGAATGACCCTTAGAGGGCAAGTCAGGAGTTAAATGTGAGCAGGAATCAGGCAAAGTTACTGCTTCAGGTACAGAAAACGAACAACAGATCCTGGAGAGGAAGATGTGCCAGGTGGGGAAATGCTCAGCCTTTTCTTCTGAGACCAGGAAAGTGCTGATGAAGTCCTCGGAAAACACCTCCATCAGGTGAGCAGCTTCACAGGCTCACGTTCAGCACTTCTCTTACCCCAGGATATGCTTTTACTATTAATGGAAGCCTTGGAACTAAAATAAAAATAATAACAATAACTGGTTGGCTGCCATTTAGCCAAGAGCTTATGTCTTGAAGTGTTTATCCTTATTTCTCAATGAATTTCCCCACGTTCCTCTAGGTGGATGATTCTCTTCTCGGAGGTGGGAGGCAGCTGGGCTCACCGTGAGCCAGAGGGCAGTGGGGTGCTGTGGTAGAGGGAGCCCTGCCTCGCAATCCCTTCCCACAAACCCTTCTCCTCCTCCTCCTCAGCTGAAGGCCCCTCAGGGCAGGGGTACTTCTAGCAGCACCCCAAAGCAGGGGTGCAGCCCCCGTGGCATGGAGGTACCCAGGGATCCCAGAGCTCGCCTCGTTTCCTGCTGCTGTTTTTGAGGTGATGTTCCGTGTCCTCCCCGGCAGCAGAGCCTTGGCACAGATTTACAGGCTTATTTTAGAGAGAGCTGCTAAAAGGGGCCATCTTCAGAGTGACTCCAACATATCAGGCCCCTCTCAAGCTGGAGCTGTAGTGAAGAGGAAGGGTGTTTGTTTGTGGGCATGGGTGATCCTTGAGTGGGAATGAGGAGCAGCAAAGAAGTGTATGCATTGGGAAGGTATTCACGTTAGGAAGCCAAGTCCCCTCAGGGACAGGGAAAGACCCATTAAGAGTGGATGCCATTTTGTAATGGCTGGGTAGGGAAATTCCCATTTATTTAGGCTGACGAGCCACTTAGCAGATGCATGAGTGACTACAGAGTAGGAGGAACATCTGGACTTCACGCACACACCTGAGATCCAGGATGGTTGTGGAGAGGTATGGGGAAGCCTGGGAGAGTCTGTATTAAGCTTTCCATTTTGCTGATTGAAGGAATAGCAGGCATCCCTGGAGCTTTTAGAGAGACTGTCTAGCCAGAAAGGGATAAGTCTTAAGTTATTTTCCCTCAGAAAGGCAGTACAGCACAGTTGGGTCTCACGTAGCTTGTATCCAGCTTCGGAGCCCTGTTTGTGCTGATGACTCAGTTTGCTGCAGCGATACCCACAAGGAACCCTTCCCTCTCTCCCCTCAAATGTTCTTAACAAATCATTCCTGAGAAGAAAAGTCACCTGCAAATTGGCTGTTAATAAAACTTGATCCGTTGAATCATGGCGTTGCAGGGACGGGGCTGATCTGCTGTGACATGGGAGGTCTTTTGGATCTGGGTGTAGAAAGCTTCGGCGTCCCCGTGCTGCCACAGACTCCTTAAAAACAAGTTTCATCGAGAGCAGTTGTTACTGCGAAAAACTCTGCCTCGCTTGCAGTGTGCTTCGTGCAGTCAAGGTCTAGGAGAAAGTTATATAGCAGACAGTAAATCCCACCTACACTTTTTTTTTTTTTTTTTTAACAGACAGATCTCGGTGCCTTTGAGTGTATGCTACTTTTCAAAGTGGCTTTGTAAGCTGATAACACATTCTTCCGAGGCTACACAATACTTAGCACTGCTCTAACAATTTTTATCTTCAAAGTGCTCTCCCCTGTGCAAACGGAAAGTCAGTCTCTTCCCTGTAGAATTTCAAATCTAAAAAGACAAAAAAGGGGTAGTGGAGAATGGAGCTACATGAGACAAGTTCTCAGAAGGTAGTTCACTTGCCATAAACAAGTCAGTTTTGGTTAACCTGAGACTGGTGAAATCATGCCACGTTTTCAAGGTTTTTCACCCCCGAAGCATGAAAGAAAACTGTTTTTGGAAAGATTACAACCCTGCAGCTTGATCTCTGCAAAACCAAAACAATACATCTCAAACCAGAATTTTGCTTGGGAAAGTAACTAGTTTTGTTGTAACAACAACAACAAAAAAAGCCCCCTCCCCCCACCCCCCCCAAAAAAAAAAAAAGGAATATTTCATTTTGGATGAAATGAAATAAACTTCTGTGTTTGCTGTTTCAGCACTGAATCAAGAAAAATAAAATCAATGCTGAGAAGAGCCTTTATAAGAGAAAAACATTATAACCCCTCCTGCAATGTGGAGAAACTGAGTGGTAGTGGATATCACTGCACTGATTTTTATGGTTGACCTTCTGGCTACCCTTGCCCTCCCCAGACCTATGTCATGCATCAAAGCCAGCTATGCTGTGCTTACGATTTTTTCAGCAAAGTGGTGAGATTCCAGCCTGCATTCCCTTGTTTTGTGTAAAGCAGGACCCTTGAAGGAGTCAGTCTGCAGAGCACTTGTGGTTCTGAGCTTCTCTTGTGTGAAGATCAGCAGACAGCAGAAGGGATGCAGAAGCTCCTAGAAATAATAAAAATACAGTGGGATGGGTGCTGCTGGTCAGTTTTGTGGTGTGATCCTGCCAGGTACAGGTAAGTATGGGATCTGAAGCATCAGCCTTCAACACAGGAGAGCTCTCAGGTTTGGGTCGGGCAGCCACTGGGCTGAGAGCTTCAGGGAGCTAGTTGCAGATATGAGCTTGAAATTCATCTTAAGAATCAGTGGAGCCACAATGAACAGCTATGTTGGTTGAAGAGAAGGCTTGGATCGTCTGTAGCATCCTGGTCTCATGCTGTAGCTGATAACTACACAAGTTGTATCCTCTTAATGAGTTTGGCAATGGTGAGGGAATGGCTTCTCCAAGAGGAGGAGGTTCATTGCTGCATGGGGAAGGTGAAATGTGCCCTCAGCTGTGCTGGCCAGGCTGAAATCTTACCTGATTCAGCAACATGCAGTCTCCTTGCTCACTTTGAGATGACACCAGGGATTGGTTTGTGGGTCTCTTGCTCATTTGGCTCCCAATTTCTAGTTGAGATTGCTTGAAGAGACCATGAAGTCCTTTACTCATCTCCTAAAGTAAGGAGCCTAAGCATAGTCCTATCCATAAGGAAGAGGAGTTTGGAGGATTATCCCATCTCGCGAAGGATTCACAGCATGAACTCCATCCTCCACCAGCATCCCCATGCTGCAGGCAGAAGCTGTGCATGGGTGCTTGAGAGCACAGTAAGGCTAAGTGGTGGGATGTCCCCTTGCCTTACAGCATCCTTGCTCTGCACGCTGCGATAACAGCTCGTAGTGCAAGTTTACAAAAGAAGCAGCAGAAGATCACCAGGAGTACTCTGAGAAGCCCCAGCATAAAGCCTCAGCCTTAAAATAATTAGTATTGATTTGCTCCAATAACTCAGGCAGAATGTGATAGTTCCACAAGCTACATCTGCCTGGAGGCTTTGTGCTCAAAATAGCTTCCTTTTCCACTCTCCTTCAGCTCCCTCTTCCTTGGCTCCTCCACATCACTGCAGAGTAGTGTTTAGTGGGGCTCCATGGGGAAAATCCCATAGTGACTCTGTGGGTGCTCATCAAATAGTTTAAAAAAGTGAGCCAGGTTAAGTTAGGTTTGAGCATTAGAAGCCAAATCACTGAAAACCAGGCTACATTTCTGGGGTGTCTCACAGCAAACAACCAAAATCAGTCCTGATGAAATCAGCTCCTTTAAAACTTTGTTTGAGTAGAGTAAACGCTTTTTTTTTTTTTTTTTTTTTTTTTTTTTCTGCAGACACTACAAAGCTGGCTGGAAGCGTTGGCAAATAACTTTTTAAAAATCCCTGTTGCCTACCACTGCTGCGCTAACGGGAGAATAATACTCCCTCGTCTTATCTTTTTGGAATATAATCCCCACAGAGCAAGGCTGTCTATTTGCATTTTCCCATTAGTGTCTAGCACAGTGGGTGCAACAGCAAGTTTAATTACAATTGGGCTGAGGGAGAAGAGGGAGACACGAAGGGGAGATGAGGTTCTGTAACCCATCACCGGCTCTCCTCCTCCTCCTCCTCCTCCCTTGGCTTCTCAGAAAACCTTGGGCAAAGTTTCTCATGCTTCTCCCCAGACTGAAGGGGGAGGCTTTTAAAGAAAGACTTGAGGGGAAGGCTGGAAGAAAATTGGTTCAATGTGTTCTGCCAGTTGGTCTCCTTATGCAGCCATTACCCCGTGTGTTGGTTACCTTAAAGTTTTTCTGACGTGTGCAATTACTGGCCTCCAGGGAGGCTGAAATAACACATTGCACAACGTGATGCTGGAGCCGCCCTGGGCTCCACCTCCTTCCTCCCATAGCTGGGCACTCCTCGACCCCCACACGCATGAATACACGCCAGGGTGTCCCACAGCAAAGATCTGGAGATTTTTTTCCCCCTATTTTTCTATTTGCCGAGCCAAAAGAAATGAAATAAAATGAATTAAGCTCAAAGCTTCCAGTATAATGATAAAAATTTTTGGACCGTTATGTAGTGAAATAGTCATGTCCTGAAAAACATGTATATACAATTCTTACGCTGTTTTGGGAAACGGCCCCGCTCTCTAAAACAGAGGAAATTTTCTTCCCACCATCTTCTACAGATGAATCCCCAAAAAGGGAGAGGGAAACCTCGCAGGCAGCTAAGGAGAAATAAAATTTGTGAGCATGATTTAAAAGAATGCATGCTATGACAGCAATACTTGCCATGCAAATACAAATTTAGATGTGAGGTTGTAGGGGATGAAGCTGAACCAGCATCCAGGTCCCAACCAGCAAAATAATGGCAGGTGGAAACTATGTATGAGATTAACTGATTGGAGCTTTCCTCACTTTAAAATAGCTTTATTTCTGAGGGATATGAATAGAGGACACAAAGACGAGGAGAAAAGGAACAACTAGCCCATCTCCATCAATGCTATTGCCTGGGGTGAGATTTGCTGGATTTCTGATGGTGTAACATGTGGGATCACATGTGGTTGTGTCTCCTGTGCTGTGCGTGCAGAGATCCATTGCGTGCACACCAAATTCCCTGGTCTGGGACTTCCAGGTTTGCAAGTCTGTCTTCAGATTCTGCTTTACCTCCATTTTTGTACTGAGCAGTGGGGCATGAGGAGCTGAGGTAGCAAACACAGTTCACCTGCTCAAGACCCCCTCTCCTTCAGCGGGACTCAGCCTTGCCTTTGATCACCCTTGAAAGTTTGGCAGCTGAACGGATGCCAGAATAGGAGCTGCTTTCTGGAAAATCTGGCCTCCAGTGAAAATGAGGAGATTTTGACATTTTCTTTGGGTGGTATTCAGCTCACAGATTACGGCACAACAAATTCAGCTGTCCAGCTGTCCGAACTCCCATTATAATCAATGGAAGTCAAGGGTGCGATGCAGTTGTCTAAGCATAGGCACCTACTGTCATTTTAAATACCCTTGGGTATCCAAGATATCCCCTTGGGGCTGGCAAACACTGCCCAGAACCTATGGGAAAACTGCACCCCTCTAGAACAACAGCTGAAAAACAAACAGGACATCCTGGAGCCTCTGACAATACTAAATGCCTCTTTTTTATGCAAATGAATTTCTCCCCTGATCAATATTAAGTGGAGTCAAGAAAAACGGACTTGTACACATGTTCAGCATTGAGTAGGTCTCCACTGACAATTAAGTAAATGAATCACCTCTCTCATAGCACACCAAAATTCAAGAGTGAGTCGATGCTTGATCCCATAATTAAGAGCCGATTCCTTCCTTTGGCTGTCTCCATGTTCACAACCCAAGCGAAGCAGCCCTGAACTCCAGTCTGGTGGCCCCTATCTCAAACACAAATGCATTGCAGCAGGGCAGCAGGGAAACATGTCAGGTCTGGTTTCTCTGGGACCTCATGGCTGGTAAGAGGGGAGACGGTGATGAGGACACTTTCCAGACGGCTCCAAGAGGTCTGGGGTGGGCTAATAGGAGCCACTGCCATGGACCAGCTTGGTGACTGAAACCCAGCACAGCTCTGGCTCACAAAGCTCTGTAAGATCCTATGCCCAGCTCCCTGTGCATATCCTTGCCCTGTTCTTTCTCTTCTGCTACAGCCTGTTTTCATTGCGTTCATATTTTTCAGGTTTCAGGTGTTGGTCATGGTGCCTTCTTTCCCATGGAAGTAGGGTTTTTTGCTTGTTTTAAGGCTTATATAAATTAAACAGCTAAGAAAGTGTATATGAATATGACCTCATTTTTCCCTCCTACCTCCCCCCACACACTTCCCCAGTTGACATGTTTGTGCAAATGTTGGAGATGAATAACGTAAATAGACTTCTTTAACAGTGATAGCTTATTAAAATAGCATGGGTGTGTGAATTTCTATTGCTAACCGGGAACCCTGCTGCTTACCAGTTGCAATGCCATACATGCATTATTCAGCAGCTGAAAAAGCCCCATTGTTCCCGTGCTCTGGAATTAATCAGCGGAGTATGAAAATTACCTGTCACCAGAGTATCATGTTTACTCAGTCCATCAAAACAGCCTGCACTGACGGCGGTTGGGTTTCCTCCGCAGAGCGTTACATGTAGAAATACTTGTTTATAAATGCAACGGGGACCTCGCGGTGTTAAGGAGAATGCAGGGAAGCAATCTTTTTCATCTGTCTCGTGTGCTGGAGTTTAAAGCCTGTTGTAGAGGGAAGAAAGATGAAATGCGCGGAGCAGGGAGCACCTGTGAGTTATAATTCAATCAATCTGAAATGCATAGTGTTATTATGACAGATCTAAATCCGACTTTTCAGGCTTAAGCATTTTCCAGCTGCAGCAGAAGCATGTGAGGTCCTTGACTTCATTATTTCGCTTCCATGCAGCTCTGAGCCGTGGTACTTCTCTTTACTGAGAGCTGTGGCCTTTCTTCCGTTTCTCTTCTCCTGGCCCTTGACCTCCTCACTGCGTTTGCTCCTCTTGTTGCCAAAGCGAAAGTATTTGAACATCTGTCCTTGCCTATTTTCACCACTCTGCTCTATCAGATTAAGGGGGCCCAAAGCTGAACTACGCTGTGGCACATCTCAAAAGGCCATTGTGGACAGTGTGATTGAGCTGACACCTGAGTGAACAATAACCAAAAAAAAAAAAAAAGAAAAAGAAAAAGGGAAAGGGAAAGGGAAAGAGTGCCCTACTTGGCTTTTTTTTTTTTTTTTTTTGGCTTCTGAGTCACCAGGATATTTGGAATAGGCACGAATGCCTTTTACCTTAAATATCCTTTTTTTTTTTTTTTTTTTATGCAACTTTTTTCCCAACATGTATACAAAATTATCCATGAAGTAAAACCCTCATCTTCAGCTGCACAGCCTCCTGTAAGAGCCAGTGGTTTTGTGAGTGGTGATGGAGGAGACGGATGGAATTGTCCCTGCGGTGCCTCCAGGTCCTCGCGGAGCCCCCTTGGAGCAGAGGCAGATGTGTAGCAGCAAGGTGCTGCCTGCCTCTTTGTCTGCAGAGGCACTAATTTCAGTCTCTCTCCTTTAAATTGCCCAGATGCTGCTTTTAATTAAGCTCCTAAAGTTTCATGGTCTTTGAGACCTCTTTCACTCTGTCAATTCTTTTGGAGAAGCTGGCAAGCAGCATGATCACAGACCTGGCTCTTCTCATCTCAGGCTAAGGTATGTGAGCAAATATGACTGTTTCCAAGCAGGGTTAATGCATTCACCTGGGGTGTGAGATATCAGCAATGTTGCATGTTACCCGTATGACCTTGAATCTGAGACTGCCATATGCTCGCTGAGGCTGGTTGCAATTTTTTTCCCCTCATTGACTTCAGTAGGTGTCTGATCAGGGTCTTAATCTGCATGTGCCCGTAATCCCAATCAGTAAATGGGCACACAATTTTTTTTATTTAAAATATAAGCTCATCAGGATTGCCATTCGTGCAAATTCCAGGACAACAACATGGGGGTTGGTCCCACTTTCAGGATTGCCTATACCCAATAATAAACACAAAGCCCTGCCACTCACCCCGAGGGATGCTCTCCCATGGACATGCTCCTGTCCAGAATTTTCATAGTGTGTCATTGTCCACATCTTAAAATTGTATACCCAGAGCACCCAAGGCAGAGAGCACAACAGGGAAGAGGTTGGCCTTGTTACGTGAGGGGTATGTACTCTAGCACAAAGGCAACTGTCTCCATGTCTGTCTTTTCTTAACTTGGTCAAACCTATTTGCTTCACAAGGATGTTCTCTTTAAATTTCCCAAGGAGAAAAATGGATAATTTTGACTGAGAATACCTAAAGAAAAATAACAGCTTTAAAAAGCATTGGGAAAATGAAAACTGAGAGTGAGAGAATGATGCCACTATCAAATATTCCAATTTACACTTTTGGAAAAAAATCTGTTCTTCTCAAAAGCATTTCTTTGATCTTTTGACTGTCTGAGACCCGTTTTGTTGGTTTGAATGCTGGTATCTCTGCTCTTCCCATACAGAGCATGCCCCTGGCCTGGCTATTTGAATTCCCTAAGCTTGAAACAGCTTCATTCATTGCAAGTATGTCAGCTCTGCTCCAGGCTCTGTAATAATAACTCTTTCACTTCAGCTGATGAGATCTAGATATCAATCTTGCTGAGGTCACCAAAGGAAAAAAATGAGCTTGGTCACTTCTCCATTGACGATTCAACACAAACCATTTATCTTCGCCTAGGGGGCCTCACAGTTCCCCCTTGTTTTATCCGAATTGCACAAAAACGCACAACTGAGATTTCACTGAGATAAAACAAAACAAAACAAAAACAGAAACAAAAAAAACTTCATGACACCATTCATTTTTGGTAGCTACAATGTCACAGGGACGAAGTGGCCAAAAGCTTCTCGCTTTATTAATGCCAACCTTCCCTGTTAGAAAGAAGCTGTGAGGTTGACCTGAGCTCTCCTCAAATGCAAAGCACAAAATCCCTGTACCCAGAGACATTGCACGAAGCTTGTAACAGCCTTTTCTCTGGTGCTTGCTACTACTGAGTGGAGAAAAGGGAGCAAATGAATTCAAGTCTGTTTATCCCCATCTGGTTAGATGATGTGTTATTGGCAGGCCTGGCTGAATTTGCTTTGTGTGGCACCTTATACAAGACACCTAAGGCATATGTCTTCCAGATAAAAGCCAAGTCCCCTGATTAAAGGGTCAAAGCAGAGTGCTGACAGTAGGAAGATGAAGCAAGCTGTTACTGAGCTCTGCAGAGGGATGGGAGTGGAGATTTCAGAGCAAGACAGTGAAAAGCTGAGAAAAGATGCATTTCATCCAGGCAGAGATACCAGCACTGAGCGGGCTGCACAAGACACAAAAAATCTACCTCCTTTCACCTCACAAATACAGACTGGAGAGATATCCACCACAGGGACCAAATTTGAATAGGGATGAGGGGTGTGTGAAGGACATCCAGGAATGGGCAGCTGCTGTGATATGCTCCTGGAAAAGGTCCTGTGATTGTCACCTTACGCTTTCTCCCACCACTACCTCTCCCTCCTTCCTCATCCCAGCTTCCAGCAAGCTACGGGGACCCCATATTTATGGGCACACAGGACTGGGGCTGACCCAAGAAAAGGCACCAACCTTTATCAGATGACTTCAGGTCACCAAGCCGGACCAGCATCAGTGCTGGGGACAATGAGCATCACAACCATTTGTCCCTCTCTGGTCTATACTACTCATTCCAGCAGGGTTTTGCTGTTATATCTCCCCTGGGGACAGAAAGGCAGCTCTGAGTACCTCAGAGATGTGGAGAGCTAAATCTCCCCTGGGGGAGCAGTTTCCATTTCCATGGGCAGCCCTCAGCATGTCCCAGCAAGCGTGGCTCTACACCTGGGGACCGGGTTTTGGTGCCCTGCGGAAGAGGCTGCTGTACAGGATCCCCGAAGCAAAGATTAATTAATGAGTGTTTGCACAGCACTTCAAAGGTGTGAAGAGCCATATAGATGCTGCTAAGTATCATTGTTAATTATGATTAGGTGTAATATTTTAATATATCAATATCGCACGGTAAATAGTGTGAAAAACGTGAGCTGAAAATCAGCAGTTGCTGCAATTTTGTCTTTGCATCTGGAGATGCATTGACCCAGCAGGCACAGACCTGGTCTGGGGGTCCAAAGGGCATGTGCAGTGGGGGACAGAAGCCAAAAAGCTGTTTTGGTGGCAACCTGGCTTGCACAGACTTTTTGTAAGGGGTAGGGAGAAGGCAGAAAAAAGTGGCATTTTGAAACCAAACCAAACCAATCTAAACAGGGCTTTGGAAAATTTGGCGGCAGTTGAATGGCCATGATTTCAGTGATCTGTTTTAAGGAAACCACCATCTCACCCACCTTCACACCTCACCAACAGCAATGCTTCTGCCAAATGTATTTTGTTCAAAAGCAGGTTTTACACTGCTGAGTATCAAAAAGGATCTCCAGGGTGTCCTCAGGGTAGTCCATTCAGCCTTCTGTAGTTTTTTCCTCCCTGTTCTGGGAAGACAATTCCATTTCCACATCTGGGTGTCCACACCAAAGGTTTAGGACAGATGGGCAGGCAGCAGTAAACTCATAATGTCAGCTCTCAGGGTTTTGGTTTGCCCATGAGCATCAGAATTTGTACATTCATTCACCAATCACCCAGAAGGACCAAAGCACAGGGAGACGTCTCTCCACCTTCCTGTTACCTCCAGCTGCCTCTGTGCTTAGGATAAGCAAAGGAGCTGTAAATCTGAGGATTAAGCTCTCAACCAACACACCTGACAGACTTCAGTGTTAGGCAAAACCCCATTAAAATCAAACACCTGAGTATCCCTTAGGCTGTGGTTCTACTTTCTCAGGCCCTCGCTTTCCTCACCTGTGAGGCTGAGGATGATAATTTCTCTTTGGAAGCAGACTGAGATGTATGGCTGAAGGGCCCGAAGCCAACGAGAGTTAACTTTTATTAAATGGATTCTGAAGGCCAGAAGGACCGTTGTGATCGATAGGTCTTGTCTGTATAACCTTCTTCTGCACATTCTTTGTACTGATCCTTTAACTTCTCTTTTAGGCCTGACATATTGTTTTTCTGTGCCTTTGTCCACCCTGGAGACCTCCGTCTGCCTCCCTCTGTGTCACCCTGGAGGACAGATCTGGTACCTGGTGCTGCTGATACAAGGCTTGATGCAAGGGTAAAATTGTTAATATTTGTAAGGGGCTATAACTTGATGGCTGAGGTATATTAATCAGTGGTGTATGAATGCTATCAAAGCCCAAATTTGCCAGAGAGAAGGGAAAAGATGTGGTAGATTGGGTGGGGAATTGGTACATGATAAATCTATGTAATGCAGAGAGAGAAACTTGTAGGGAGGGAGCTGCTCTGCTTCCTCTCTTCTCTCTGTCTCTCATGCCTTATTAATAATGCTTGTGATGTTAATTATCATCTCACATAAATGACAAATAAAAAGGACTGATTTATACTGTTCTTGAAATACAAAGATTCATACACAGCCTTGGAGAAAGACTCTGATCACTCATTCCCCCCAGTAAACATAAATATTCAATAATTAATATTGAATTTTTGGAAGGCTGATCTGTTCTCTTGATCTCTACAGCAGCCTGTTGACCCTGTCATGTGTTATAGGCAGCATGATATTGAAATCAGGGCCTCATCTAGAGCTGCACTTACCAAGCAAATCTATTCAACCCCAGTTAGAAGGTGATATATTAACCAGCTCCAACCTGCCATCGATGCATTACTGCCTTTGCTGAAGAAGCAGCATCCTGACTACGCCCTTCATGCAGTGGTACGGAAATTGTTTGTCCTGTATTTGCTCACAGGAGTTCTTGATCTTCCCCGTTCCAACTCACAGAGAGCTCTGCTTCACCACTGAGCCAGCATGGGGTGGCAGGAGAGCCTGGATTTCCTGGGCTGTGCTCACTGATGCCCCAGAGCTGCTGGGTACCTCTAAGACTCACGACAATTCTCTGTCTTAAATTTTCCTCTTTACCACATGGAGGACATCCTTCTGCAGAGCACCCCAGCCCACACTCATGAAAAGGAAATGATGTGGAGGAGAAAGAGAGGAGGAAGCTGGACCGGTCCTGGGGGGAATTAGCACCCAGCTGCTCCCTCAGTGCTCATGTATGGGGAGCAGCCTTCCCAGTTGCACAGGAGCTGGGACTCGGTATTTTGGGCTAGCAGCAACCTTCCTCCAGCCATGAGGCCAGTCGTTGCCTGCCCTGCCCACAAATTCTTCCAGATCAGCACACCTCATTGTTTCTGGTCCCAAACAACTGTGTTTGTTTGTTTGTTTGTTTTTGAAAACTGGACACTTTTGAGGGCAGCACATCAGCACTTCTTGAGGCTGAGTCCCCAGCGCCTCAGCCAGAGGACCATCTCTGTTAACTCCCAGGGCCACTGACACAGAAACCTCACACAACCTGCAGTGCGGGCTCTGGGAAGAGGTGTCAGCAGCTGCTGTTTTCCAGAGCATCCCTGCCAAAACAGCCATGGTGATGGAGGAGGAACATGGAGAAGTGAAACGAAGGGACAGTTTCCAAAGCATGTTATTTTGGGGATAAACATTTTAAAAAAAAAAAAAAAAAAAGGAAAAAAAAAAAAACACAACAACAAAAAACCCACCTCAAAACAGCACAACAAATTTCCTCCCTGGACTCCCTGGTGATTTTATCTTCCTCCTTGCTTGACCTCTCATAACACAGCTGAACTATAAATAAACTTGAGATAGTTATGACACAAGCCAGGCTGCCAAAGCAGGCGTGGAAAGTGGATGGAGATGCTATGAATGATCTCTACTATCTGAAGTGTTACTTTCCAGTATTTCTTCCTAGCGACCAAGAGAAGAGGAAGAACAGACCCAAACAGATGAAAAACGTCCTCTTATTCTGCACTTTCAAAATCATTCCCTTTTAAAAACTGCTTTAAAATGTATAGGTACTTTTCTTCCTGTAAATAAATTGCTCTTTTGTGCAATAAACATGTAAATTAGACTATCGAGCATCTCAAAGTATTTCCTTTTGGGTATCATAAATATCACAGTGTAGCCCCTGTCTGCGTTAGCAAAGTTTCCGTCTCATAGTCAAGACAGAGGAAGAATCATTCTCACAAAAACACCTTATTCCCTGAAAATGGTTCGTTGTATGTTACCAATCAATCCTTTAAGAGTCTGTAGGCAGCCCCTTCCTGCTATAAATTGGTGTCACTCCACTGAAGTCAATGAAGATTATATAAATCGAGGGTCTGACTCCATGTGTGTGTCTCCCACTCCCTTATGCATGGTGTGTTTTAATCAGCCAAAGCAGAGAGCTTGCTGTATAACCTATTTGAGGAAGGAGAAAAAATAACATTAGAGAAGTGATCTTCTTTATCTAGGGCATGGATTTTCTGTTTGAAGCTTAAGCTTGTAATGATGACTGAGAAACAGCTTGTTGGCGAATGTTTGTGGGTCTGTAAGCAACTGAGAAGAACACCATTCTTTTAAATATTCTAAATAAATTTTCAGGGCTTGCTTGTTTATAAAGTATACTTCTGGTGGTGGCATCTCTGACCGCAGGAACATTACTTGTCTGATGCTACGCTCCCGAGTTCTGTTTGCTGACCCATTACTGCATCAAAAATGAAGAGATTGAATTTAGTTCCAATAAAATTGCATTAAGTTTGCAATAGACATTTTTTATTTCCAATTGGATATGGCAGCTCCCTTCTACGTGAAAGAACAAAGTACAGTGTTTCCAACAAAAACCTCTGGAGGTCTCATCTGTGACCTTGGCTCCAGAACTTTTAACAAAGTCCTATTGAATTAGGTTCCTTTTTTTTTTTTTTTTTTTTTGAATGAAAGATACCTTCCAACTAGTATTGATAAATAATTCTGGGTTGACAACACTTAAAACTTAGTCTTGCAACATAAGCTACATTCATAGACCTGTCCAGAATACCACTGAGATGATCTTTGTTTTATAGAGAAAAAAACGATGTACAGTAGATGTACAGTATTTACCTAGTTCCATTGGTGTCTATGGGAAAGGGGGACATTTGAACACATTCTTGCTTTTGTATCTGAAGTTCGTCATTACAAGTACACATGGCCCAAATGTCTCCATGAGTGTTCAATATTCTGTGTTCAACAAGTTTTTTGGAGTTTAGCTTATACACTCTTTGTTCTGCCTATCCATTACTTCCATTGGGAGAATGGCTGCTATCTCATTAAAGGAACGCTTTAAATGGGAAAATAATACTATAATGAATTGTGCACTACTGAATAATGAATATTATTATTTTATCCTGACATGAATTTGGAAGCATTCTGGGCATTGTGCTTATTTTCTGAATGCCCGAAGTTGTTGCTGTACTTGTTTGCAAAGAAAAAGCAAAGCAATTCTACAAAATACCAGGAATCAAATTCAAGCTGTTTTGTTTATACTTATTTACCAAATCTGTTTCCATTTTCTGACTAGCTCTCATTGTAACTAGAGTTTATCAACATTTTTCAAATGCCAACATTTCAGTGAAACAGATTTGTTTGGGGGGAGGGAGAGGAAATGTTCATTTCATTCCAAAAAAGAAGACTACTTATGAGTCAAATTGTTCCATTTGATTTTCAAAAAGCTCTATTTTCAATTATTATTCCACGTGTCTTGCAGGTTTCTGTGCTGAATTTGATAGTTTTCAAGACATTTTCCAAAGGCCCCTAAAGCTGGTGAACAACAGCTGTGAATTCCACGTGTGTCTGCTCGGTGAGAGTAATGTTTCTTGAGTATCCCTATATAGGACAAGTATTTCTTTTCTCTTCACATCTTTGGTACTTCAAAGTTTAATTATCACTTATTATGAAATTATCGGGAGCTGTAAGCTTACATAGATGCCCTGAGGACTTCACAGAAACAATACAGAAGTGATCAGAGCTAAGGGGAACAAAATCAATACATTCTTGTCGTTGCTTGGAAGGTGATACTTGTCACATTATTGGCTTCACCTCTCATCCTGACCTATTTCCCTACCTGATTGCAATCACCGATGTACACGGTATGAATAATCTGTGGCATAGCCTTGTCTATAATTTCTCATTCTGACTGGATCCAGTAAGTGCAGAAAACTGTGCACCAGCTTCATCGAGGCAGTGCCTGAGTTGTGGTTGCGGTAGGGGCAGAGCTGGGCCCAGCACTTATGGCTGGGACTGCTGATCTCTAACATCACTGATTATTTAATATCAAACATTTTGTGTTTGAAGTAAGTTTGCTGGTAGTCTGACTTAACAAGTACGGTCTGTACAGCCCACATACTTTTAAAATAATTATTTTCCTCCCACAGCTATTAGTGAAAACTGTGACATCTTCCCCTTGTTCGCAGTGATATGTCATCTCTGCTTCAGCACCAGATGGTCCAGGAAAATGAGCAGGAGAAATAAGCGTGTCTATTTTCCCCTTCCCTAACATGGCAAGAAAATAAATGTGAAATAAAGAATGTGTTACCTGTGCTAGGATAAAGCCTCCGGATGTGATGGCTCTCTCTGCCAATTTCCTCCTCTGCTCTTTCCTCCTCTGCCCCCTCTGCCAGTGCCATCACTGCTGACAACCGGACCATATGTATGGACTGGGCCTTTCCCCAAGCCTTCTGCCTTGAGCTTCAGGTGCAGGAAACACCTCAGACACTGTGTTTTTATTTTTTATCAAACACTTTTGCATATCATGTGTGCTACCTGACCCATCCCATGACCAAAGCCCTCTGCTGGGATTTGGAGAACTAACTTTGGTTTCTGACTCCACCATGGGGTTCCCAAATGAGCTTAAACACCATTCATGCCTCATGTTCCCCCAGTTGCCAGGAGAAAGCGATTCTTGCTTCTTCTCTTGCTTATTTAGAGGCAGGGATTGCTTATGACTCTGGAATCAGGTAATTGGATTGGAGTGAGATTCATTCCCATGTCTAAGGAGCTGTTTTGCACACTCACACCTGTGAAGCAAAACTTGGAACCGTGACCTGAACACAGTGGGGGAAACTATATCTACTTACATGTGTAGGCAACTGGCACAATAGTTTTGAGGCTCATGACCAGAGGATCATTGCCCCCCCACCAGACTGAGAAGCTGCAGTGCCCTGTCATTCATGCCTTAGCTTTGCCTGAGAACTGAAGATGGCAGTAAGTCCCAGCAAATATGCTCTGGTTACTGGGTTAATAACACAGGACCTTTTATTGACCCTCAATACCTTGCCTTGAGAGTTAAAGAAGACATTTTTTTTTTTTTTTTTCCAGGGGTGCAGGACAAGTGTTCTCCAAGCTGGTGTGCCAGCTATCTCTGAAGGGTTTGGAGCTGTGGTGTCCCTCTGTTGAAGTGTTTCCAGGCCCAGATTTACCTTTATCCAGTCAGTATTCAGGGCTGAGGTGGAAAAGAAAGGGGAATTAAGGATGGCTGTCCCAGTTCCCTTGCAGCCAGGATTTCCTCATACTCTGAAGCCATTTCATACACAACTTGCAAGAAGTTCTTCACCCAGGTTGGAACAAGATCAAATGGAAGGTAACTTGGATATTAGCTTCAGATAGCAGCTCCCTTCCACTACATCTTTCCTTTCAGCTGCAGATATTGCTGCTAAATCAGCCTAAAATCCAAACTGTCTTAATATTGCTGCCTTAAATTGCTGCTTCAGCTCACCAACCCCTGCTAGGTGTTTCCACCTTTTCCATGGTAGCCACGTCCCTCACATCCTGTCAGAGGTTCTGATCTCCCAGTCTGATCTGCTTACATAGGAAATGACAGCACTCATGGAGATGTGAGCATGAAATTCAGCTGTGAATTGTCTGTCCCCTTGTTTTACTTTGCTGCCTGCTCATCGAAATGTTTGTTAATCCTCAAATTCCCTTCAACTTCTGCACCAGTGATTACATGTCTCAGGGTTTCCTAATACATGTTTCTTATTCTCTTCCTTGAAAGCCCTGTCATTTATCAGATAATAGAAACAGTATGACTGAGATGAACTGCAACCCAATATGGATATAAAATATTCTGAGTGAGCATCTTGTGAAGAAAAAGGTCCTGAACTTCCTTCAGCAAAAGCTTGACAAAAGCGTAGGAATAAAGAGTTGCTTTGCAAAAGCGTAGATTGGGTCATAAGTATTTTCTGGCCCAAATTACAGCTGTTTATCTGTTCTTACAGCTATCCATCACAAGCGGTTTGAGCAGCCACCCATAGTTCTTGTTCTTGGCACAATGCCATGCTTCCATTTTCTTTTCATTACTGACCTACAATAAATTGTACTGATGTCCCAAAAGCAAAAGTCTCTCCAGTCCATTATCAGTCCCTAGAGCCATCCTTTTAAATGTAGTTAAACTTGGATCTCTCTCATCTCTGAGGCCTCTCTCTTTTTCAGACCTTTTTCCATTTGGATTGACTGAAGCTCTAAAAGGCCAAACAACTTGGCCAGGGTCATTTGGTGAGCCTGTGTCTGAGCAAGAGAGAGCCCCTGCACATGACGACAACTGCAACCTTCTTCCCTACCCAAGCCCCAACCCCAACCCCTCAAGCCATTTAAAAGGATTTTATAGGCACAACTTCAGCTCACAGCAAATTGCAGATCCTTAAATAGCAGGGTGTATAATGGAAATACTAAGAGAAACCTGACTGTAGCAGTGGAATCGTAGTAATGCATTACTTATTCCATTAATGGCTGTGTTCTTAATAGAAACAGGTTCATTACATGGTAAGAAGCAAAGTTTGCATTAAATAGAAACATCATTTGGTGTTTTATTGATTAAAAGGAGATTAGATTTCCATGATGTTCTTTAGCAAATAGGATGCCTCGGAGGAAATGTATATATTTATATTATAAGGAGGAGGGTTTTATTACAGCATAATGGAAAGAAAATGTATCTCATAATGATAGTTTATATCACACAAGGGATCCAATAACTAAAAGTTTAACTCTTAACCTAGCAGTGAAGTCCAGAAGTCTGTATTAATGGAAAACTAAGGTTGGATAGCCTGTTGTTACCTGCTGCATGTGCAGTGAGGTTAGACCCTTCATCTCGACCCAAAGACCCCATCAAACCCATCCCTGTGGGCTGCAAAGCTGGTGTGTGGAGAGGGGAACGGAGGGGGCAAATTGCTGCACTGAAATGTTGACATCAGCAGAAACATAATCATCTCCAATCAGCAAATGTATGGTGTAGTCTTGTTTCTCCCTGGATCCTTAATGGTATAAACATCAGCAATGTTAATTACCCACCAACTAGTTCACTGGTGTCTTGCCGACACACGTGGCTTTGAAAATGTGTCTTTAGGAAGTGCCAGGAGTGTAGGTGAGGGGCTGAATTTCAGCTGTGTAGGGGACACCTTTCCTACTGCCCTGCTGTTGCAGAGGGATCAGTCCCTGATACCACAAAGTCACCACAGCCACTTTTGTTAGCAGACCAGAAGCACATTAGCTCCAGCAGAGGAAAATGGATGTGACGGCCAGGGAGGGCTGGATCACCTCACAAGCTTTTGACTTTTTTACCCCTCACACCAGCCTCTGAATGCTGCGGTTCACGTTCCCCAAGGATTGCATTGGATCCAGGGTGATGGATTTTACAAACTATATCGTTAAAACACGGTGTGGATCCCTGCGCTGATGTGAACGTATGGCTGTGCTGTGTAGGCTCACTAAGAAGCAAACATCTGCATGTCCAGATTAAATGGAGAATAGACACATCTAGGGTGGATGAGATTCTAATGAATACCCCAAAGTGGCTGGGTTATCTAAAATAGAATCGTAGAATCATTAAGGTTGGAAAAGACCTTCAAGATCATCTGGTCCAACCACCACCCTACTACCAGTACTCTACTCCCTCACTGTGCAGCCTCTCTGAGTTTATGTCCCCACAGCACGTGTCTCCATTCACAGGTACATGGCTTGAAAAAAAAACACAACATGATTGTTCTGTCTGCCTTGAGTCAAATCCATCAGGGCAGTCAAGAGTTAATGGTAAAGCTCCCATTAACTTCAATGGGGCCAGACTTTGCTCCTAAATAATTCTGAGGAGTTCAATTAATATTAATGGATGCCTAATGCTGGTAACTAACAATATACCTTTAACAACCTAATTATTTCTTGACAGATGTTGGACTAGTAAATAATCTAGTGGTCTTTGGTGATAGCTGTTTGACAGCTTTGGAAAAATGCCTCTCAAGGCAAAGCAAAAATGGTTTTCCACCAGCCGCCCTGCAGATGGTCAGGTTTTACAACTTGGCTGTGTTTTGATGCCCTTTTTTTCTTTTTTACTGTGCCTGAAATATGCATAATAGGAAGGAAATACTGTAAACGTAGTTTGGTTGGCTCTACTTCTCTGCCAGAGTGCAAGATTATAGTTCCTAAATGCTTACTGGCACATATGACCTGATTATCTGTAGTATCTTGTTTCTCTCGAAATACATGTATCTGCAAAAGGGGGTTGAGAACTCCTGTGCCATACCATGAGCGTTGCCCAGGAACAGACAGCAGCCTGAACAATTTCACCAAGTGATGTGTATGTGGCTGCAGTGGCTGGAGAAACAGCAGTTCAGTGTTTCCAGGTGGGTTCAAGGGGTGAGGTGGGAAAAAAAAAAACAACATTTTAGAAGTCTCCCAAATCTTTCAGATCTTAACATGAGAAGTATTCCTTGCTGTGATGTTCATAAAGGAATCCTTGAAACCACAAGAGGAGCAAACCAGTTCAGAAATGTCTGCTTGAGCCTGCAAATGGCCTGGAAAAGCATGTGAGATGGGAACTGCCTTGATCTTTTAAGCAGCGTGTAGTTTGGTTCTCAGATACTTCTGATGTCTTCATCACTGGTCATTCTGTTTTCACCAGCCTATCTGCATGGTTTGCCAAACGGACAAGACAAAAGATAAATCTGACACAAATAAAAATTTGCATTTACATTGTTTTCAGGAAAAACTATGCTTCTGAGAATACTAATTTTATTTATTTTTCTGATAAGAAAAAATACACAGAATTTCTAGATTTTCACAGAATCACAGAATGATTGAGATTAGAAGGGACCTCTGGAGATCATTTGATCCAACCCCCATACTTAAGCAGGGTCACCTAAAACATGTTGTATAGGATCGTGACTGGGTGAGTTTTGAATATCTACAGAGAAGGAGACTTCAGAATTCATAAAAAAATAATAATATATATATATATTTGTTGTTGTTCTTTTCTAAAATTCTAATAACCATACACAAAAAAATACTAGCAAAAAAGAAGAATGTTTATTTGGAAATAATGTTGGAGAAACTTGTGGAAATTGCAATTTACTCCATCCATTGCCACCCCAAGCTTCTGTTGCATTGTCCCTGCACGCCACAAACAAAGATTCCCAAAAGGTAGCTCGTGTTTGTCACACAGGATGTAATCCAGCTGCTATGTAGGTAATGATGACAGCGATAGGAGTGTGGAATAGATAAAATACAGCTCCAGAAGATATCACAGAATTTCCAGATCAAAAATGACTCAGTTCTGAAAAAAAAATGTGGAATTTTTCAATTTCCGCTGAAAAATCAAGACAATTCCATAAATGGGGATAGGGACGAAGAGAGGCTTGAACCTGTTCTATGCACAATTAGAGGTGATGGTTATTTTGCCTTCCCTAGTTTTCACTGAAGGACCACAGAGCATGTACCTGTATCACACCTGAGCTGTGAAATCAGTGCAGCATTCAGCCACCCTCTGCACGTGTCCTGCCTTTGACATGTAACGTGTATGGGAAACCTCCTTCGCTCCCAGAAACCTTTTTCACCAGTCTCAGAGGCCAGATCTGGAAAAGGCTGTTTCTGTAACCGTGTCTACCTCCTGCTTGGCAGCATGCCTTGCGCTGCCTGGCACAGGCTTTACCTCCTGGGCAAACACCAACGCTCCCAATACTTATTGTTTTTATAGGAACAAGGCATAATGGTGATTTTTATGTAGTCCAGCATGGGTCTGATTCAGTTTAAAGCATGTGAGGACCTTTTTTTAAGGAAACCATTTCTGTCTGGATGATATTGAATGTCTGCTCCATGTGCTTAATGGTGCTAGACCTGGACAGGAAAAAAGGCTAATTCGATACGTCTATGAATGCTGTGTGTTCAAGAAACTACTGGGGAAAAGCCAAATACCTTTCTGATCCAGACCTACCTGAAGATAAATGTCAGGGTACTCATTACAGAGCTTTCCTGAAGATATTGGCCCTGTATTTTGGGGATTTGCCTGGCTCAAGAGGTAGCAAAGTGGACAGAGCAGAGGCAGAGGCTGCCATTGTGGGGTGCATCTCTAGTGTGGCCACCACTCAGAAAGTGTCTATGGCCCAGCATTTACAGCAGTTTTTCACCAAAGGATACGGGTTTTTGCCCATGGTGCTCACACAGAGCAGAGAGGTGCAACTCGCCCAGCGATATGGGGGTGTCTGGCTGAGCTAGCCATCCTTGGCTTCCTTTAGAGTCAACAGAGGGGAATTGCTGTGATTTATCTGGCCCTAAAGCTGGCCGTTTGAGGATGAGTTGAAGCGCACAATAAAAGCGCCTGCTTCTCTGCAGGGATACAGAGGAGTCAGGCTGTTCGGCTCTGATGGAGACATTCACACTGCCAGGGCGAATGCCGGGTCAGACGAATCTCTCCCACCAGGCTTTGGACACAGCTCACTCAGATGGCTGCCGCGTGGTGGCTGGACCAAGCAACGTTAGCCCGGGCCAAAGATGATGATTTGCAATTTGTCACTCACTTCTCTGCGAGCTGTGCTCTTTGCAGTACTGCTTTGAGACAATTCCTGCAAGTTAATTCTTTCAGCTGTTGATTTCAGTAACTTAAATACTAATAAAATACTACTTTTTGTTATTGTGTTTTGATGTGACATCAAGTATAAGTAGATACTGTGTAAGGTGTTGCTGAAAGCAATCCTGGGATAGTGTGCAGATGAAGATGAGTATTCTGTGGGATTGGTTAAGATGAAGAGAAGCAAATAATAATAATAATTAAAAATCCCCAACACATTATGGTTAAAGACCTAATGCTTGTCCCTATGGTCACAAATGAAAGAGACCAGGGCCCGTGCTGTGCTCCTAAAAGCCGCTGGCATCTCATGGCTCCTGTCCAAGTAGCTAAAACCTCATAGACAGAACTTCCCATTGCTTTATCCCAACCAGTCACAAGCACTGGGGATGCCTCCAGTAATAATCCTGTGGTTCTGCAAGAGTGCATGCAGAACTTTGTGGTTTCAGGCTTAGTTGTACCCATGTTCAGCTTCTGCATCTGTGAAGCCTTACATCTGGTCACTGGCTGCTAGTTTTAAGAACATATTTTTATGGTCAAATTTATTGCTAACAATGGAGAAAAATAATGATGGTTATAATATCTTGGGAGTAGGTGGCGTGGAAGAGGGAGACTGCAGGTGAGAATTAGTCCGTTTCCAAAGGACAACTCTAAAGATGAGAAGCAGACACCAGAGAAGAGGACAGAGGCACCTGTAACTTGTAGAGGCTGAAAAAAAAAGTAAGGAGAGATTGTTTGAAGAAGTGAGATTTAAAGACATATTTGGATGTGTGAAGATAGAGGCCCAGATTCTCAGCCATTCTCTGCTGCTCTCAAGATAAAACACAGCAATAAAATTAGGATTTGAAGCTCTGAGTGCCACAGAACTGGCAGATCCCTGTTTTTATTTGGTGCTGTTCCTAATCAATTCAGAAAGGAAAAGTGGGAAACCCCACTTGTTGGAGCAGTTCCTTAGGATCATACACGCAAGTTAGAGCTCAGCTGGTGGTGGATTTGTGTTGTAGTGGAGGAACTTATAATTATTTGTACCTCCCTTTGGTCATCTACTGGAAATATTTCAGTTGGCCACGATGGGCACAGGGAACCTGCTACTGCAGAATGATGGATTGTGCAGCAAAACAAACCTGAGAAGGGGAAAATGTAGCGATAAAACTGGGAAGACCAAAATAATTACAGAAGAGTGTGGAAAAGGGAAAGATGAGGTCAGAGACGTTACAGAAGGAACAAACTGTATTTTCCCTGTCCCCTTACTGCATCTGCTAACTAACACGTTCTCTCTCTTCTTTTCTCACTTTCATTTTCTGCACAACTCAAAGATGAAACTGCTCATGACTTTATTTTTGGCATTTCAATGTCTGTGTCCATATGAATTTTACTCATCTGTATATCTCAAATGAGTGAGATATGAAATGTAATTAAGCAAGCAAATTAAATTAGCATGATTTGTCCTGTCCTTGTTCTTTGCCTCAAGTCCATCTCTTACATGTTTCCATGAATTATGGTTTCTATGGGGAACAAGACTGAAGGCCTAAAGAGAATAATGTGTTGAAATTAGCATGGTGCTGAGATGGGATCCTTGATTTAGGCTCATCTCACATTAACGACATGAAAAGGTTAAGCTCCAATCCCCCCACACCTTTTGAGCAGTGACTGTTTCGTGGGCTATATCTACTTATGAAAAGAAATGAATGAGGAAAGGCGAAGGTATGCACAGTATCTGTTCTCACCGCTGCCATGGGTGCTCTCGCAGTCCAGCCCTGTGCTGTAGCCACCAGGTTGAGTGAGTCAGGCAGAGGAACAGTGCCAGGATTCAAGAGGCCTCTGGGGTTTTGAAATAGAGAGAAATACTTTAGGTGAATTTTGCTCTTTCATCACACTCAGGGTAGCCTGGGTCACAGGAAAGCTTTTCCTTGCATTTCCTCCCATTGTTTGAAGGTGATGACACAACTGCTTTGTTGTTGGCAATTTTGTTCCTTTTTTTTTGGTTTGTTTGTTTGTTTGTCATCTTTAAAACAATGTACTCTCCTAAAATGTCAGGAGTCTCCTGTTCCCCATATCTATTTCATCTCAACATCACACGCTTCTTTGGGCTTTCAGTGACACTACAGTGTGTTGAAAACTTGAACCCATGTGCCAGACTTGCCTTCCAGATTTCTTCTTCTAAAGGTGGCACTTGGATTCTGGTTTATTCTCCTTGCACCCACCCCTAGTTGCAGTGTTTTCTGGTTTATATCTGGGCTTCATTGTGCCATGGCCTAGATGGGGGAATGATGGTGAAGAAGTCTCTTTAGGTCAGGGTGGAGGCTCCACCAGATGGCAGTGACTGGCACCAGGTATTGCAAGGGACAAAGAGCCCGTGGCAGCCAGAAAACTCCCCTTCTAACTAAGTTCATACCTCAGGTTCTTTGGTTAAACCGTGCTTGGTGCAGGTTAATGTCCTTCACTTCCACTTGGCTTCCAAAATCTGTGCTTTAACCACATTCATGACAAGTTTACATAGTCTGAGCTCTCTCTATTTAAATGCTTTTTCCCTTTTCTGCATCCTTCTGAGCTCTCAGCCTCTGTCAAGACATTATAGTTTCTTGCAGCTCAGTGCAGTTGTTGAATTACACAAAGTACCAAGTGCCATTCTCCTCCAGCCTTTTGAATTCATCCTCTGAGCTATGTGTTATCTATTAGAAGCTTATCTATTAGAAGTTTTCTATTAGAAGGTCCTTACTGACCTGTTACTATTAAGGGAATGCTGTTACCTTAACCCAGACTACCTGAAAGAAACACTGAGAGCTGGTTCTGGTTCTCCTACTTCCAAAGTTGATTTTTTTTCCTTTTACAACCATCTTTTCCTGTACTTTGATGCTATTTTCTCAACCCCAAAGCTTCGGGAGAGACCACACATAGTTAGTTGCCTGCAGAGCCTGTTAGTCCTGCAGAGGGAGGTGGAAGAGGTCCTTGGATGGAGGTGGGCTGTTTTTCATCCTGCTGCCTGTAGGCACAAGGGGTAATTGCTTCAACTGGGTCACGAGATGTGACCTTCCTTTTCAGCTCTGCCTGCTCTTAGTGCTTTTGGTCCTGGGGCAGGGACAAGTTTTAAGCTGCTCACCGCTGCAGAAGAGGAGCATTTGCTTGGCTCCAGCCACTTCTGGTGGCAGTAACCTGACGTGCTGCTGTCTGACAAGCTCATTAACCACTTTACATATTGGCTCTCACCTCCTCCTGAAGAATTTCCTGCTAGGGCTCTCGCTGTGCATTAGCTCGAGTGCTGCTTGTGTGCTGGGAATAAAGTGGCTCAGGCAGCAATGTGAAGTGTCCTCTCGGGGCATGCTTTAAATGAGACACAACACCCAGCTGTGGCTGGGATGTGGTTCCCCTTCTGTCTGACACCAGGGAGAGGCAGGAGGAACTGGGGAATGGCCACCATGAACTGAGCCCGGAGAGGTTCATTTACATGTCTGGAGAAAGATGGTTTCAGTCTGGGTTTTTGCAAGACATGAACAAAGCTAAAACACGGAGAGGACCAGGAGAATGAGCACAAGGCTGCAGAGGAATCGAGCAGAAACTTTTAATAATCTGTGCAGGCATCCCCGTCCTCTCTTGGTCATCATTCTGCCAAGAGAATGGGTACCCCAGAGGACTTACCTTTGGATCCTTCAATTGGTGCTCATGTGTCCTGGGCCACACAGGACATATCTAACACAGCAGCTGAGTGATGGTGAAGAATGCAGAACTCTTTTCTTTCAGGAAGCACAACCAGCAAAACTTCTCAGAGAAATAGGACCAAGCATTATGTTGTTGGCTCCATCTATGCTCCTGGAGGCACAAGCCATGCCCTCTGCACTGCTTTCACTTGACACCGGCAGTGAGAAGCCCTGGTCAGATCTCCTGACCCTGAGGTTTGTCCCTGCCTTGCCAAGGACACAGCAGTCCACTTGTTTCCCACCCCAGCCTCCTGCCACAGCCACCCCGAGGGTAGTTTGTTCACTATGGTGGGTCTCCTGTGTTCCCCTGTATCAGCATGGGTTGGTTTTTCACCCCAAAAGAGCACAGTGGACCTTTGGGGCTTTGTTGCCACCTCCACACTTAAATCACATGGTTTAAACTGCAAGAGGTCTCCCTGGCTTTTTGCATATGGAGTGATGAGCAGAGCAGAATTTTATGTCTGCAATGTTGAAATCTTGCTCAGGTCTTTGGATGCTTCCTCGTGAGCAAGATCTGGATGTGATGTGTTGCCGGGGGAGCCTGTGCAGCCACTTCCCACATCCTCAGGCCAGCACAGACCTGAATACAGCCTTGTTTCTGCACCACCATCAAGCTGGGATCACTGGGCTGGAAATTTATGATTTTGTGGCAGGCTGAATGCAGGACCGACAGGACTCGCCACGGAGCTCTTTTATGAAAGAACACAACATGCGCAGACCTGGCTCAGAACCCTTTGACTCTGAGTTGTCTGAGCAGGTTTGATAACACTTGTAAGCTGACTCAGACGCTTTGCTGGAAACAGTTGTGTCAGAGCAGCACACTCCAGTGCTTTGCACACAGCTTGAGCTGTGAGGATGCTGACGCCTTTAAGCCATGTGCCTCTCAGGTCTCTCGTCTTTGCATTGCTCCACTCTTGGTGTACGTGAGGACAGGGGTCACACGTGAGCTTTCATTAATTGCAGATGGCCACACTGTATGGGAGTGGTGGGTTTTGTTTTCAGCTTTCTGAGGAAAAAGCTTACTTTCTTGCTTGCTTTCACCTTCACACCACATCAATTCATCCTGCCGTCTCCCCCGATCCCCCCCCTCCATCCCGCCTTGTTAAAATCGTTGCACAATAATTGTAAATTTTACAATGCTCAAATTAGTTTATTTCCCTTGACACAGAAACAAACAGACTGCTAGGAAATGACCATTTCGGATTACTGGAAAAGTCACACAACACTCTCAAACCCAGGCCAATTGCTGTTCTCAGTTGCACATGTGTAATCCCAGGGACATCATTTAGGGCTGCACAAATGAGAGCCCCAACATGCATAAATAGCTGTGGACCCCATCCTGTGTTCTGCTGTCATCACGTCCAGACCGCTGTGCTTATAAACCAAACACAGTAAATTTAATTAAAGGATGATCCCGCAACGCTAATCAGATACATGTGCAGATCCCAGCCACAGGATCAGGCCCCATCTGCTGCCGTGGATGTGCTTAATAACTTGGGGTCAGAGGAACCATACGACTGAGTTTTGGGGTATTCTTCTGCTGAACTGAAGCACATTTTTACATGTCAAGAAATGGTATCCCCTACACTGTAGTGTCCCCAGGACAGGTGGTGGCAGAAAGCAGAGTTACCCCTGCCTTGCCCAGAGCAGGGCTGGAGGCAGTGTACTTTGATCCAGCACCAGATTATGACCAGGATGAGCTCAGCTCAGACCAGCACTGGATTTGCCTTGTCCAACAGCAACAAGGACCAGATCAGCAACCAGAAGCTGCTGACACTTCAAAAGGAATATCAGCCTGGAAGGCTGAAGATACATTGAGCCTGTCTGATGCTGTGGAGGGAGATCAATGCTATGGCCATGCAATGCCTTGATCCTGATATGCACTTGGCTCTTGGCTCAGAAATGAAGAAAGTGAGTGTAGAAAGAGCAACTTTGCCATTATTTGTTGGTAAGCATCAGCCTCGCAGGAAGTGTGACAGTAGGACAGCATCATTTGCTTAAGTATGGAGACTGCAGGTTTGTTCAGGTGAGTTAGTGGCATCTTATGGGATGTGGGAGTTGCTTGCGTGGGTTTTACCTGTGCTGGGTTTATGCTGCAGCCAGGGTCTTTGCTGTGTCTGCACCTGCTGCACGGATCCCCTCTTTCGTGGAGAAGGAAAGGAGCTTCGTCTGCAGCTTTCCTTCTTTGAAAGGGGAACAAAAAGCCCTGACCCGAGTCTCTGTTGGGCAAACACAAGCAGGGATCCCCATTTCCCACGCACTGTGCACCATAACGCTGCCGTTAGCTGCTGCGAGCAGGAATCCAAGCTAATGATAGCAGTTATTCCAACAATGTTAATGATTTGTAGAAAGATGAATTAAGCAAAGAGAGAGAGCTGCACAAGTCTATTATTACCCTGTGCCTAACTCTATTAAAAAGAGCTGAGCTGTTCATCCATTTATGAGCCATTGACAGGGAGGCATATATCTCCATGAAAAAGGTCAGATTGCTCCAAAATGGTCATGGGCACATTTCTTTTCAAGGAGGAGTTTTCTGTGGCAGCAAGTCTGTGTTTGGCAGAAGATTTCCAATTGCAAGGCCACCACCTGCAAGGCTTCTTCCCTGCCTGCTGCCTGCACAAGGATTTACCTTCAGCTTTTGAGGTGCTGGCTAAGGGGACAAGAAAGCCAGTTCAGTCTTGACTGCCTACTTGCTCCTTGCACATGGCAAAGGAATCTTCTGGCAGGGGAAAACTCTGTGTTTGGGGCTGGTACAGAGCCCTTGAGCACCCTTGAGGAAAGCTAGGTGCTTTGGATGGGTGCTAGTCTCCCACTCCACACTATGCTAACTCATGGGGTTTGCCCTATCTGTCTCTCTCTAAGTATTTTAGGAAGCTGTCATCATGGTATTGAAGTGGCACTTGTTTAGCACAGCCAGGATGAGGCGGACCTGGAGTTTCCTATTGATCTGCAGAAGAAAAACAGCCTGAGCAGCAGCAGGCAGCAACACGAGGCTGCCTGGGGGCAGAGGCAGGCAGCTGCCAGCCCCATATTGGCTCCTGGCCCCATAGGGTGCATGCCTACGGGCAGAGGTGGGGTGGGCAAAGGGCAATGTAGATCTGCATGAGGCACAGATGAGCTCTTTTAAAATCTATTTTTGTGTAGCTGTTTGTAGCACTGAGAGCAGGTTAGCCAGGACGACCTCAGTATGGATGTACGAGGGTTTATATGTCTTGTCTGGAAATAGTGACCTAGAAGCTAAGCACTTCACGTCCCTTTCTGCCCAGTGACCTGCTCTTCTGCTCCTCAAGGGAGTTTAGTGATGAAGGTAGAACCCAGCCAAGCCAAATGTTCACTTTGTTCGTCTGTTGGAGGTTCTGAAAGATGTGCAACAAGTGATGTGCTTGCCAGGACCTACTCCGGCCCTTTCCTGCCGACTGACAAGAGATTCAGGAACACCTTGAATTTTTGGCATGTCTTGGTTCCAGCACATTGTGTCACTTCTGTTATGTTGGGCCGTGGTCTGTCATCCCCGATGCCATGACATTTACTGACATCTAAGGAAATAAGATGGAAGCAGGCTTTCAGCTGTCAGTGATGCTTAATATTTGTACCATGGTCATGTCTAGAGAGCTGAAGTGAGACAGGATTCTTCGGTGATGGCAGCACAGCAGAAACAAGGTAAGAAGTAGGCCACTGCCTGAAGAGCTTTAAGATAAACCTGAAAGGCAAGCCATCAGGGGAAGGAAATATCATGCTCCTTTTTTGTGATGGCAGCTTGGGCCACAGTTGAAACATGTCACACCTCAGGATGCCAGAGACCCTCAGCAGGGTGGTGGGATGGACCCTGCTCTGATTGATCCCACTTATGTGCTTCATTAAATCCATCCATCCTTGTCTGGCAGTAAAAAGAGAAGCTGTACCTAAAAGGGACTCTGGCACCACATTCTCTAAACCTTACACGAGGCACACAATGTTTTATTATTTCCTTCTCTGATATTTCCTCTTAATGCTAATGGCAGGTAATGAAGGGTGAGTTGCCACTGAAGACCAAAATTTTTCATGACACACAACACAATTTGTCCACCTCCTGCCTCCACCAGAAGCTGTGCCATTGTAGCTGTTTTATGCAAGACAGGAGAGTTGTTTGTGAAGCTTCTTTCAAGGGACGTTGCTTCCAAACCAAACCCAGCATGTAGGTTATGGAAGGTCATCATCTGGAACCAACGATGGGTGAACAGGTTTGTGTAAAAGGAAAGGCATCCCCAAACCTCTCCTGTTGCTCAGACTGCATGTCATCCAGGCAGCAACCATGTCTTTATGAAGCCAGTTCTGACTTTCTCTGCAGGCTTGGCAAAATTTCCATTCTTATTCAAAGTCTGCTGTTATCTGATTTCTTGGAGGGTATTTCTGGTGGGCGGGGAGGACATATCTCTCCATCCTGTTAGCTCTATCGTGTTCACTTAACGGGTTTGAAAAAGTCCTGTTAAAATCCAGCAGTGTTGTGGGGAAGAGCCTAGATTATATCATCTACCTCCAGATCTTATCGTGGCTTTTCAGCCCTCATCAATTGCAGCAATTCAGAAAAATGCCTTTTTTAATTTTTTTTTTCTAACTCAGTGATCCTAGAAGGCACTCAATTGACATCCTAAATAACACATCATCTGTCCATTACTCAGGCACGGCACTGCTGATGTTCCCCAAAATCAATGTACCTCTGCCACAACAGTACTAAAGCAAAGAGAGGGCTCAATTCTGCCTTCACATTTTTCTGAGTGTCCTCACTGCAATCACTGCAGCAGATCTCTGGAGACAGCAGTGCAGGTTATACTAATGAAGATAAAAAGGTTGAAGTGGGATTGTCCTATATTTTTGGGATCAAGCCCTGTCCCCTCAATATACTGCTTTCTGTTTCGTGGGTTGGAGTTCATATAGCAGTAAATGCATTAAACACAGTGACAGGTTAAACAAAACAGATTCCCAGACAGAGTAAAGAGTTTGCTCTGACCCAAGAAGTCCTTTTATACAACTAGAATTGGAAACTTCTGGTAAAAATGGAAGTCCTTAATGAAGAAAATAAGGATTGCCAGCAATACAGTGAATAGTTGGGCCACTATTTTCTTTCAGAGACGATTATAGATAAGAACCGACAGACACCAAGCAAAATTGATTTCTGTAGCAATAAAACCCACTCACCTTTAAGGAGTTTGTTACAACCTCAGAAACCAGGAGATAAATGCTTAGAAGAGCTGCAAAAGATGTAGCAGAGTATTGTGCACCACAGCCAAGCAATTTTGTAGGCTCCTTTGAGCTTCATAGTAGGATGAAGAGATGATGTAGCTGAATATGTGGCGGAGCTAGAGGGGCTAATTGAATGTTGTTTGATTAGCAGCCTCCTGAGGGATCTGCTGTGAGACAGATGGAATTTCATCATTACGAGTGCCATAAAACACTGCTGATTGCTGGTGGAGGAGAACTTCACCTGGCCCAGAACAGGGCTGTCAGCAGTGGCAAAGGAGGAAGCTGTGAAATGCTGAAAAGATGGGCATTTAGAAAGCAGAGACTACTGAGCTGGCCAACCATAAAATGGAAAACCATAATGAGGATTTTTTTTTATTTTTTTTTCTGCTGTGAAAGAGGAGTTTGTTTTGCAGAAAAATCTACATATGAAGTAGCCCAGGGTGATATATGCCTCAGGATGAGATGTACAGCCAGAAAAAGCAACGGCAGCTCTCAACAAAAGCCTCCAAAAGCCAGTATTTCTTCCAGAGGTGAAGGAAGGAAGCAGGGGGCTTTTGATTTTGATGAGGCAGAAGATGCATGCACTATATGTTTCCTAAAAGGCAATGAAGGACTTTACAGCATAAATGTAGAGTTAAACTGCCTGTCAGCTTCAACAGAAGCTCATACAACAACCGTCAATGAATATATATCCTGAAGGGCAAAAGAGGACTGAATCCACTGCTGAGTGCCACATTGATATGTGGGCTTGCTTTGGAGAACTCCTTCTGGCTCTTGGTTTGTTCCTCTAAAACACAAATGCAGAGATAAAAATATATTAGTGTTAGATACTGGGGACAAAACCAAAACCTGTCAGGTAGAGATTGTTTGCAAGAATTAGAAGGAAAATATCAAACGAAACCCAATGGATGTACTACTTCTCCATGAAAATACATGCAGGGATTTATAAAGGGCTAGGGTGTTTAGAAGGGAGAATAACTGGGATTTATGCTGACAATGGGCTCACACTGAAATAGCTGCAAGTAGGGTTAGATCCCTGTGCCCCTGGAGGAAGGATTGAGGAGGGATGAGGATGGAAGGCATCATTCACAGCTGCTCCTGTCTGCTTCGATTGCACTTTGAGCCCCTGTATTTGAATCAGAAGAAGCCAGTTCCCTCTGCAGCAATTATAGAGCCACTGTGAATCAAGTCTCCAGAGGACACAAGCAGCCCATCCTTTGGGACACAGACTGTCAGGGCAGGGGAGGTACAGGTTGAAAGCATAATTTATGGGGTGCATAGACATGGCAGGATGAGGATCTGAGTCCCAGGAGAGTACAATAGGCAATGACAAGCCTCAGAGATCCCCAAAGCTTAAATGAAACATCACTGAAAGGGACCCTGTGGTTTGTGGTGAGAAGAGGTGATGCTCCCCAGTGCAAGAGGAGGTATTTTAGCCACTGGGGGTAGCAAGACCTCATAACCCACCAGCTGGTAGTACCTGGGCTACCTGGTGAGCAAGGCAAGGATTTACCCTTCTTGTGGTTATTATGTAGTCCAGCCTCCTAGGGGGGCAACTAATTGTACTGGGTAAAACCACCACACTAATTTATGAAACATACTTGAGTTGCTTAAAAATTATGATCAGAGTGGCTCTCAAATATTTAAATCCCTTTACAATCACATGAAAATCGGAGGTGACTTGCTGCCGGTGAAAAAAAAGCAAAAAGAGGATTATGAGAAATCTGAAATGCTGTGGGGTCATGGGAAGCGCTTTCCATTTTGACCCTTGCAAAGATCATCTGTGCTGCATCCCGTGACATTTTGGTATGTACCGTGAAGGCTATTGAAGGGTGGACAGATGGCTTCATCTCCAGGTCAGTGACTAGGGCAGAAACGACTAAATTAGCCGGTGAAAGAAAGGCGCGTTGTTGTTCTAGGAATAAAACATCGCTGCCTAGATGGGAAGTGCTTCATTTTTCTGGCAGATCGCAGCCCACTGAAAGGATTCTTCCATGGGAGCAGGGGTGAGCTGGCCAACACACCCAGACGGCTGCTCTGCTGGGATTTAGCCTTTTCTGTGTAGGCGATGATGGTCTGTGGGGTGAAGGCTAACGTAGACGTCCTCCCTCTGGCAACTGCTGGTACTGCAGAGACTGTCCACAAGCAAGCGAGGACGTACCCTTCCCCAGCGAAGGGAAAGGATGGCTCAGGTGCAGCAACAAATGCTGTATGTTCAATATAGATTGCAGCACACTCAGAGGTCAAAAATTGCATCAAATGCACAGGGAACTTTTGCCTAAAATCTTAAACTTGGGATGAGGTGAAGAGGAGATGAGAAGCCCATCAGCTTGTTGCTCATCAGGGGCCATTTCTCCATGTCCCTCCCAATATTCCCTCCCCTCCAGCAGGTCAGATTGACCTCTCCAGTTTTAAAAATTAATTTCGTGGAACTTACACTTCCAGAGGTGTCCACGGTGACCTCAGAAAGCTCTGCTGGTGTCCCCAAAAGGCATAGACCTGCCGTGACTAGGCAGAAACCACCCACAGGGGCTGTGGAGTCTGAAAAGCAGTGAGCATGGAAATACGGAAGGCATTCTGAGCAAGAATCGACTTAAATATGCTCAAGCATTTTAATACAATCCAGCTCCAAATGGCTTATCGGAGAGCTGCTAGAAAGAGGGTGTGAAGGAGATGATTAATGGGAGCTTGGAAAAAGATCCAGATAGATTTCTTTTGAACTATGCCTCAAATTACAATGGATGCGAGCCTGGCCTAGCTGTTGATGAGCAGGAAGATAACACTCATTTGGCCTTAATCTATCCCATTGCAGGAGAAGAAATAAAGCAAGCCTCAAAAATACAAACTGCTCACTTTCATGCTAAGGATGAGCACTGTGTAAAGACCAGCCACATAAAAATGCCAATAGTTGACAGTCTACATTATTTCTGGGTATTACTTGGAAGTAATTGGACTCCTTCTATTTAAGTGGTGGCTTAAGATTATATCAAGACAGTGTGTCTATTTGGGGGTGGTTAAATACAGGAATTTGGGTACCTTTGCGCCTGTGTGAAGGAGCTGAGGCCAGGTGCTTAGACCCAGGATGGAGGCAGCTCCTCAGTTTTGGGGCCTGACGGTGGGTACACCTCTGCCACGTGAAGACGTAAGTGCTATGGAGAGCAGGCACTAAGCAGGCTTTGATTTTTAAAGTAAAGCACGTGAGCTCTAATTAACAGTCTTGGTTGCTAATGGTAAGGGAGGGATAGAATGAAGAGGTCGCAGAAGTGTTAATATCTTATCCAGGGTATTATGGGATGCAACACACTCATTTTATGTTTTCTGCAGCTCTGTTATACCATTAAATAAGGCAGCAGATTCCCACCTGCGGTGCTGTTAGCAGTGGTTGATTTTCTTCAACCAAACACTCTCTTTACTCAAAGAACCACTTTTTTCCCCCCACCTCGGTTGAAGTGTGTTCACAGCAGCTCCTGCCACCAGGCACGGAGGCAAAAACAGATCAGGAAGCACCCTGTGCAACGGTGCAGCACGAGAGCAAGATCTCTTTGAGTCATTTTGTGTTTGTCATTTTGTGTTTTCAGCAGCAAGGACGAGCCCCCAGCCCAAGTGGTGCTGAGGTGTGTGCAGTGAGGTGTGCACTGCTGTGCACGTAGGGGCATTGTGTGTGTGCAGAGCACAGCCTCCTCCTCGCCAGCACCTTTCAAAAGCGAGCGAGACGAAGCACTGCTCGTCTTAGCAGCTGCTTTTTGGAGCTGTCTCTGGCTGTCATTTTTGGGGAGGGACGGGGGCAGGGAAATTGGGTTGGGTGGCAGATGGCGTTGAACAGGAAGGGAGTCAGTGTTTGTTTGCAAACACGCCGAGGTGTCGTTCCATTATTGCCCGGCACTCCGACAAAATCAGTGTGGGAGCTTTCTGCCAGCTCCCGCAGCCCCACAACGCCGCAGCAGATGAATTGATGCCAGCCCAGGAGCAGGTCCCTGCCCTGAAAGTTCTCCCTTGGTGCACGATGAGCAGCAGCAGATGCAACAGAGATTTGCTGCCAGGCACAAGCAGGGACAGTGGTGTACCGTATTTCGGGGGTAGTGCCTCCAGCCAAACTGTGTGTCTAGCTGTTTGGTTTCCTCCTCACCATCCTTGGAGATGGAGATCCAACCTCTCACAGATAACTTGCCACCTGACAACGTGCTGCGTCTCACGGTGCCCACACAGTGACTTTTGGGCACTGGGGACCCGTGCTCAGTTCTCACATTTCACCCTGTCCCCGTTAAGAAAGGGCTGCTGCTCTGGTGGCTCACCCTGGAGATGTCACAACCCTTCTGCAGTGGCACAGAAGGGCTCAGGTCTGCAACTCTGGTAGAGGACCCTTTGTTGATGCACCCTTTGCAAGATGCTGACAGCTCCTGCAGACCTATGCTGGCATCCCAGCAGTTCAGCACATTCAGGAAAGTCGGCTTTGCCATGATCACATCACGATGGGGTTAGCTGTTGGCAGGGTTGGGCAGGATGCTGGGGGTTTTAGCCTCTCCCATGGCTCATACTCATTCCAGAGCAGCATTGATGAGTTTCTCCTGGCCATCCCCGATGCCGTTTTGGGAACCCTAAGGCCCCTGTGATGCTGTGTTAAGCACCTGGGCAAGGAGCATTTCCCTGTCCCCAGGCTCTAGTGTGGTGGGCACAGGGGAGGCAGAACCCTGACAAAGCTGGGGCTGCCACCACCCTGCCTCTGCCTGACCCTGCTGTGTGGGACGAGCAGCTCAAAGACGAAAAAAGAGATGGCAGCTTTAATGAGTATCCTCCTAAGCCACAAGCCACCCCAGACCCTCTTTTTTTTTTTTTTTTCCTTTTTTTTTTTTTTCCTTTTCTGAAAATATGTTGTTTTAGGAGACCGCTGCTCTGCTTCTCCTTTCTTCTCCTGCTGGGAGAGCCAGGATTGATGACTCAGAAATTGCTAAAAACATCACGCTCAGCACTGCCACAATCAGGAGACTGGCTTAAAAATCATGAGATTTCTACAAAACAGAAATCAATTCTTTTCCCTCACCCTCTGGTGTTTTTGACACAGAGGTCACTCTTCAGCCCTCAGCTCTGATGAACGTGTTTCTTGTATCTTGTTTGTTTGTAATGAAAAATGGGGTTCCCGGCTCGTCTCCAGCAGGCAGGGTGTGAGCACCGCACCACGTCTCGTGCCTCTCCCACGGAAAATGTGCAAACTGCCCACATCCAAGCCCAGGAAAAACCAGGAAGGACGAGTGCGAGCACCCAACTCTGCACCATTAGCTCTTGCATGAATATTAATGACTGAGGCAGCACCGCAGAGTGTCAGGATCTGGGGAGCCGGGCTGCCTCCAGCTCCTGCGACCACTTGCCAACAGGAAAAAAGAGTGAACTTTCCCTGGCTGTTTTTCAGGGCTGGATATTGTACTTTAATGAACAATCAGAAGGCAACTAGCTGGAAAATAACTGGACCTTTAACAGCCTTGGTGCTTAATTTACCATGTACTTTTTCTTACGTTCTCCCTCTCATTGCTGATATTATATCGGCATGGCCGCCTCTCTGACACCAGCTTTATTCAAATATTGCTGTTTCATCTCACTTCTGCTCCTCGCCTTGCTTCCCTGGGCTATTTTGCCATCCCTGCCTCACCTGTCAGAGCAGCCCATTGCTGCCTCCTCCATCCCAGCCCATTAGGTGAGGACACCTCCATCCCTGTGCTCATCCCCTCCTTGCAAGACCTGGCTCCTCTGTGGGGTTTGGGGCCGGTTACAGTGGCGGCTGCTTGGATGGAGTCGCTTGGATCTGTGATTTATGCGTTCTTCACACTTTAATTGCATCGAGGAATCTCTCACTCTGGCAGTGTCTAATCTCCCGACATTTCACATGCTCTGCCTGCGCAGTGTCAGAAGATGAATGGCCCATTCATGTGGGGAGTGCTTCCCATCCAGATATGCTGACTTACAATGCTGATAGGCTGGAGCGAGAGATGAAGGATAGCAGCAGGGACTGGGTGACTTGTTGTGCCTACCAAACCTCATTGATTCCAAAATAAAATGCATTCTGTGTTTATCTGTAAATGATGGCATTCTTACTCGCATGGCTTTTTGCTTGAATCTTCCAGCAGATCTCCTCCCTGTCTGTGTGCCTCCAAAAGGAGCTGTAAAGCGTATCTTTGCCTTTAGGGTTTGCAGGGTGGTGCTCCCAGAGCCAGCTTTGGCAGAACAGGCAGCTAAGGAAACCTGAAATCTCTCTTCAGAATATGTATGTGAGTATTGTTGCTATTTGGCACTGAATCTGTCACCTGAAATGCCTCACATTTTCTTAATGGGGCATGCACATTTGGCTGGCTCCTTTTCTCTGCTCTCCTTAAAATATGTTTGTTCTGAAATACTAGGGCTGAGGTCCTCGATTTATTTTTTTGGCATTGTCACAAATAGGAAGAGAGCAGACCATACCCATCAGACAGAGTGGGTGGAAAGAGGTGACTTTATCCTCATCTGAGGAGCTAACACATTAAATAACTTGCCCAAGGTCATGCAGAAAGTCTGTATCGCCAGATCAGAGAACTAAAACCAGGTCTTTTTTTCCAGAGTCCTGATCATAGAACAAGTTTTATCATCCATGATCTGCTATATTTTCAAACTGAAATCTATTATTTACCTCTAGAACAGGTAAAACTTCTCTACAAAGAATATTTATAAGGGATGTTTCTGCATCCAGTCAGCAGATCCTGTGTGGATAACTCCTGACTTCCTTCAGTAATTTGTGTATTTGGTCTGAAGAGTTTGGAATAAATAGAAGGGTTCATCCATATTGAGATTTGAGACATCACCTGCAAGAACAGCCAGGTCAGATCATCTCAAATTAATAATTAGATATATAGAGACACAAATCAGAGCTTGGCTGAGCTGCAATCCTTGTGCGTGTAAATCAACAAACTGAGGAAGAAGTAGAAGGGAACATCTCCATCCCTGAAATTATAATGTCCTGTTTATTCTGACCACCCAAATGATAGATAGTAAATCTTTTCTGATTGCCTAATAAATGCTAAGTTACTTGTACAAAAGAGGAGCAGCTTTGGTTGAGTTTGAGGCTTAGCCCAGAGCAGTCCCCGGTCTGGCTGGCACTGATTAAAGGAGTCTCCTGCGTGACTCTTCCTTGGTGACTGAGCACCTCCATAATTTTCAGTCTGAAGGCTTTCTGTCATGCTCATATAAAAATGTTTGGAAACCTTTCTGAGAGAGGAAGATCTTTTTTGGGCCATGTTTAATCCTGAAGCCTGAGGTCAATCAAACTGCACAGCAGTGGGATCAGAAAAGAGGAGGGTTTCTTCCACTTCAGCCACAGTCCCACAAAGCACTTACAGCATGCAAAGGTGATGTATTTACAAGAGAAAGGTAGGAAAAGGGTCCTGTCTGTCACAGCCCAACAGTGGACCAGGGGAGGATGCGTGCGTTCAGCTGGCAGAGATGCAAAGGACTCTTAACTCTAACCCTCTGCAATTCTGTTCCCAATGTTCATTGTCTGGGTGGAAATTTCCTGGCAGTGTCTCTCTGCCACTATCTGCCACTAGATGAACTGTCTTGGAAATGTTGAGCAAATACAGCCTAAATGATATCTTCTCTTCTTCTGAGAACATATGAAGACATGAAAATCTGGATTTTTTTAATTATTTTATTTTATTTTTTTTATTTTTTTTTAACATGGAAATCACAGTTGGATGTATTGGACCGTGCTTGAATAGACCAGCAAATAACTGCCTTTGGAAGAGGGGGGGGGAGCTGGGCCTTGGAAATGGATCTAACAGCAAGATTGTGTGTTTATCATTGCAATGAGTAACATGATGAGATGCTGTCTACTTTAATTTCCACTAATTTGGCAAGTTGCTAGAGTAAGTCTAGGTCCAGATTTTCAGAAGATCTTGGAGGCTTTTGAGCATGTCTGAAAATCTGGCTCTTATTTTAGGTGACTAAATGGGAATCAAACACTCGTAAAATAATCTAGCCCAGTTGTGGGTGCTGAGCAGTTAGAAATCTGGCCTTCAGTTCTTGAGAAAATCTGTCTGCTAACATGTTTTAAGACTGAGAAAAGCATGGCTGGAACATCAAGCCAAAGGAAACAATTTGTCTTGTAATGACAGGGTTGAGAGGTAGATGATATTCTTTTAAATAAGTACAGTACCTAGGTCTGGATGATCTCTGCTTCCAACTAGATGAGGATATAAAGACACTGGTAATGAGATTCATTACAGCAGCTTTCTAATCTCTTTCGCTACAAAATACATTACATTTGGAATTTAACTGTGTGTGCAGCACACCAGGTGGCCAAGCTGCTTTTACTGGGAGAAAATAAAGAAGCTGAAATGCACTGCTATATAGTGCTCTTAATGCCTAATAATGTCATAGAGGAAGAAGTATGTTCTTGCTCTCTGTTGCTGATGACTGCCGAGCGAAGCACATGTTATACAAAGTCACATATGCTGGAGAATAACGCTGCTGCGGGAGCCCTTAGCTCACTGGTATGTGACACTGCAATGTGATTAGGAAAGAAATTACATACCGGCAAAGAGCTTTCCCCCATTTTGAGAGTGAGAGAGAAGAATTACCCCCTTGGAAATGTTATATCTGAGTGAATTTACTTTTCCATGGGCTGGTATTCTTCTAAGGAAGAAGGATGTTCTAGCTGCTGCTCAGCAGAAGGGACATTTTTTATGTTATTGGCCCAAGATGGACACAGGGTCGCTGGCCAAATCCCACCTTGGGTGAAGCAGGGAGTGTTTTGCCACAGCCGGGGGAATTTGAGTCCAAGGTTTGTGTTGCACTGAATTTGAATATGGAGACTTAAAAATAGGGCTTCTAGTTCACATCCCAGTCTCTGAGGTGTTCTTGCTAACGGTGGAGGTGTGTTGACATGGCAACTCCCTAAATCTAGCCCTGAACGCTATAAGCTTAGCTCCTGGTCTACCAGGACTTGTAACTCTTTGGAATGAAAGACTAAGTCAAGACTTTCTGTCCACTAAAGGTGACACTGCTTAATCATATAGGTGAAAGTGGCCTATATTTTTTGTTTGTTTGTTTGTTTTTTCCCTAGTTTCATAAATGCTCTCAGAAATGTACATTTTAATTTAATAAGAACAGACTTGGACTGCTCATCTGTGGCCTTCAGTCATAATAAAACTGTGGCAAACACCATTTCTCCCCTTTTCATACGTAAGCTCTCTGTGCTACAGAATTATTTCACCTTTTTCTTTCCCCCCCCCTCCTTTATTGTGGCACTGAGCAGAAGTTGTGTTTGGCTTTGGTAGGAAACTGCAGACGGGCTGTGAAGTACAGTGTGAGCTTTGAGTGCTCTTCCCAGCTGTTTGTCATGGATCAGATTCGCTCTTTGTCATGGGCTGGGATCCAGTTGCAGGACAGATGCTTTACGGTCTTGTTTATTGGACTTGCTACACAAAGGGTTGTGCTCCACATTGACAGGCGGCAGGTGGCCTGTAGAAAGAAAAAAAAAAATCATGTTTTTGTATTTTTTTTGACTGTTTACAGATTCTTGTGACATACCGATTGCAGCTGGATGTGCAAAAAGACAGGACTGGAGGTATCTGTGCAGCCTGCCAGCCCCTATCACTCAGACACAAACGCTGATGCTCCAGGACTTAAGGTTTCTCCACAGCTCAGGGATGCTCACACCATGGCCTGTGGGCAAGTTCAGCCCGTTCATAACCCGTTTTCTCATACCCTTCTCCCATGACTTCTTGCTCCTATCAAAGCTGTGGACCAGGTGAGTGTCTCTGGCAGCCTACTTTGTTAGGATTTCCCTTGGAGACTCCCTTAGGAGTGCAGTACTGACACACGTCAGGTCTCATAGCAGGTGTTCTGTCACCTCCTGTCACATTACAAGACATCTGCCAGTCATGGCATGCAGGAAACTGTCCCCTGAGTGACAAAGTGTTGGATGTCTCCTTAGTCTGTCTTCACCGATGTCATGGATGTTGCTTGGAAGAGAATAAGAGATGAAGTTATTGAGATATGTAGGTAAATGGAGCATTGATTCACTTAAAAAGAGAGCAAGAAGCTGAACAGTGGAGGCTGGCTTTTGATTTTGGTCCCAGATAGAGCTGTTCAGTGGTCATGCTCCCTTCATGCCCTCCTGCTTCCTCCATTGCGTGACCAGCTTTGAGCCCTTGTATGGCCAAAATGTAGGTGTCTACCTCTTCATGCTGCACCTCTGATGATACAAGTTACTTAAATGGGACACAAAAGGTGTTCCTCTCATGGGACTGAGGGACGCCTCCTAAGGTCCCTGGGAAGGGACCTTAAGTCCCTTCCTAAGGTCTCTCACCTCCCTGGGGACTCCAAAGTAAAGAGAAAAAGCAGAAAAAAAAATAATAGACTAGTTTGTGTAGTGATTCACCAAATACCTCCATCATATACTTTTAAGGCAAAATTCTGGGGAACAAGAGGTGATATGTCAAAAAATACCCATATGTGACTGAGGAGTCCTTGCTGTCAGCATATTTCCAAGTCTGTGATTTGTCCATGCTGCACTGGTTGTGCAGAGTGCTTCAGAACTGATTTGCAGTGTTTGGTGATTTCTCAGGGACTTTTCCAAGCAGTGCCAGCCAGTTATCCAGAAATGTCTTGAACAGTGGGGTGGGCTTTCAGATTCTAGTTCATATAAACATAGCCTGGAAAACTATTACCATGTAGTATGACTGCCATTCTGGCATACAATTATTTCTGCATGAATAAGCACATGAATAAAAAAATAAAAAATATAATAAATATATATATAATAAAAAATAAACACGTGAATAAGCACACTTTCACTCACATCTTCATGCAAGAAGCACTGGTGAAGACATGGGACATCCCATGCCCTGTTCCCACCCCATGCAGTTGTAGGGTGGGATGAGACACTTGGTCTTGGCAGCATGGAGAGCAGACTGGGGACTGGGATCCTCTTGTTCGTAGCAGCAATGACCAGTGGGTGAACAATCCTGATGTCGGCACAGGTCTGTATAAAGCAGCCAAGGTAATTAATTGTGAATAGGTGTGGGTTTGGGAAAGATCAGCCTGTATTAATGGGGAAAAACAGGAAAAGGAGCTGGCTTTTTGAGACAGCTCCCAGCCAGCAGGTTGCCCAGCTCTGGGCAAGAATGGAGAGCTTTGGTGGAAATATAGGAAATAAGGAGAGAAATTGCTTAATTTTAGTATACAAGAAGGTTAACAGGAGCCCACTGGAACTCTTTTATTTGGCAAGTAGCTCTGTGGAGACTGGGACATGTTAAACAATCGTCCTGGTAATCCAAAGCACAGCTAGGCTGGAAGTGTTCACATCTATCTTGTGAATTCCTTAAATAATAAACACTGGACAAAGTTCAATAAACAACCAGATCAAATCTCGCTGAGGAGGCACTAGGAAAGCAGCTAGACAGAAGCATGTATGGGGCAATGCTCTGCAAACAGGGAAAAATCACACAGAGACGTGTACTGGAACTGATGTCTCCTCTGAAAGGATTTCTGGCAACACAAGGTGGACTGTTTAGGGCAGGGCAGGTGCTTTTTTACATGTTTTGAAGCGAGAGTTAGAAAACTTTTCCAAGAGTTGACTCAGCCTATCGGACTCATTTGGTGGACCAGAAATGAATGTCAGCCCATAATAATGCCAAGAAACAATGTGTCCATGAGCTATACGAAATGGAATTGTGGCTTGTGAAAGGGCAACAAGTTCTCCATTCCCATCTCTAAAGTACATGGGATTTGGTTCAACAAATCTCTTTTCCACAGCCTTCTTCAGTGTCCACAACTCTCCTTTATTGGGGAAAATGTTAGTGTCCCTAAATTACCACCAACTCAAAGTATGCTTTCCCTGAAACAACATTATAGTTCCTTTTTTTTTTTTACTTTTCTAAACTCCTGGCATGGATCTTCCATATGATGCCTCCAAGAAAACCCTCAAATGGGGTGACTGGACCAGTCAGTCTGGACCCAGCAGTGTTTGGGACTAGATACTGTGGAAGCTCAAGCAGAAGCAGCTTTGGGGTACCCATGGTAAGCAACTTTAAGCCATCTCATCCCTCCCTCTTGGTGAATACCAGCCCAGGCCTGGTGGATAAGGTTTATGGGGTGATATGTAGGGCTGGGAGGAGGAAAATTGAAGGGTTGTGCAGGTGAGGGTAGATATAGGTGGGCTTTTTGGGACATGTGAAGGATGTAGACCATGGTGGGATTTGTGGGGTCATACACAGGAGGGCAGTAGTGCTGTGCATGGGGTTGGGAAGGTCAGTAGATCATAGGGGAGGGCTGGGAGCTGTGTGAAGGGGTCAGGGGCCACCTGGAGATGTTATATTGATGTTGCTGATGCATCCTGAATAAGTATTGCTATGATGCTAATGGCCTTGAAAATGAAGAGGTTTGGGTATCTCTTTTTCCCCCAAAATGGAGATCTCTAAGCCTTGTGGATATAACACCCTTGTCACATTTAACAAGCTACGTGTGAAGTGCTGGCTTTCCTACTGCCTACCTGCACTTCTCCCGAGCCGTTATGCCAGGCCCCTTATCACGCAACACTTTGCTGTTTGCACCTTGCTGATGGGTTGTCAGGGCAGTGCAAGGGAATGTCACGGCGCCGTTTGTCACCGTGCTGTCACAGTGGAAGCAGGTGACAATGACGTGCAGGTCTCCTTCCCGGCTCACCTCTCCCTGCTCTGCTACTCCTCAAGATCATGGCAACCTCCCCATGACTCCTTCCGGATTTTTCTCACCCCATGCAGCAGACAGACATAAATGGGGGGGGGGTTCTGCGTGCTGCAGGTGTCCCCCCTTGGGTTAGAGAATGGGGTTCAGCCTTTCTGTGCCACAGTGATGCAATTCCCAACCACAGAGCAGAACCCCACAGAGCAGCTCCTGGTCCACGAGATCCTACCCAAACCCACTGTGGATATATCAGTATTGATTTCTGCAGTGAATAAACAGAGAAAAGTCTCTTTTGATCTCTGCCATTGTCTCAAAGAGCAAAACTGGTTAAAGAAGGAAGTAATGCTGCTGCCGTATGATCAAGTGGCACGTCATTGTTTGGGCTTTGCAAGGTTGTTTCTATTAGGATGAGCAAGCAGCAAATTGAGCCAGGTACCAGGCTGATATTCTTTTGTTTATTCACCAAACAATGCCAACAGAATCCTGTTTCCCTAAGTAAAGTGGAAGCAAAGAACAGGCGGCCTCCTTGACCTAAGAAGCTCTGTGTGCAAATGGCTTGCATTTTTGTCTCTTATTAGGATCCTGCTCTTAAAAGACTTCACATCTTCAGCATAAACCCTTAGACAAGCGTGTCCAAGAGCAGGGACTTGTTCCTTTAGGATGCTCTGGCCCAGGCCAGAGGAAGCTGATGTGGGGTGAGCCCATGGGTGACACCATGCAGCTCTGATGGACCCACACAGCCCAGCTGAAACCAAGCCCTGGCAGGTACCTTGGCTGTGAGCAATCACTAACAGCTCTGCAGCACCCAAGGATCAAGCTGGACATTTCATCCAAATCCTCCAAATCTTGGTGAGATGCTCCCCAGTGCCTGCTGGTGTTATTATGGCACATTCTCCAGCAGAGCAGGGAACAGATCCTGTACATCCTGCTCCACACATCCCTTCACCCAAAACCCTCCAGTGTGAGCAAGGAGGACCTTGACATGGCAGATGATCTCTGAAAGGTGAAGTAGCAGTGAGATGCAGGTATTTATAGGTGCAGCATTAACTGAAGAGCAACACTCATCAAATCCATCGGGTTGCTGGCAAAGCTGGTTGGAAAAAAACTAATGCTGAATCGCTATCATGTCTTGAAAGGACAAAAGCATGAGTGAAAAAAACCACCTACTTATAGTGGTGTTGGGCTTTGAGTGAAGTGACCTCTACACTGGACCTCCAGAAAATAAGACAGGGGAAGCTAGAAGGGAGCTGGGTCAGGCAGGTTTCAGTTGTGTCCCTTGATCATAGAGAGCAAACTGAAATACTGCACTTAGAAAGGTGGAAGGTAGCACCTGCTGTGGTTTGAAACACTCTCTTGCATGCCTCCTGTTTTTAAAGCCAAAGGAGAATGTCAGAACTGTGTCTTGCAAGAAGGATGAGTGAATTTCCTATAGAAGTACGAACATTTAACATGACCAGCTCTTCAAGCCTGGAAAGCACAGGGCACTTTCTGTGCAGCTGTGGGTAACAGGCATGTTCTGGGGCTGACGTGTCCAGAGAGCGGAGCAAGATCCTACTTTAAACAGGATTTACTCCCATCTAAGTCAGGATTTACACCCATCTAACCTCATCTGGGATTCACCTGGCACAGCATGTACATCTAAATGATAGAGACTGAGTTTGAAGCACTTCAGGCATCCTTTATAGCTGAGGGGGAGAAAAGGGAATTCAGCCCCTCCAAGAGGTGCCTGCAGGGCCCCTGTAACACTTGTATTCATGTCTGACTACCACAAAGGGAAAGGTCTGGACCAGATGTCCAATTTACAGAAGGTATTTGTGATTAGACCCAAATCAGACAAATCTGGCCTATTCTCTTTTTGTCTTGTTACAAGTCTGAGAATGAAGCAATGTGTTGGCATTTCAATAATAATGCCAGCAGGATTTCTTCATTTCCTGTGTTTCTTAGCTCCAGGAGGGACAATGAACTGCATGGGTGATGAGTCAAGGTTTCAGATGTTACCTCCCTGTGTCAGCATGGATTCAGTCAAGTGCACATTTGGATCAGCTTGCTGGGAGGGTGAGAGAGACCTGAAGCAGACCTTGCTTAAAGAAATGAAATTGAGTCACCATTGGGGGAATCGGTACCTATGAGATTCTTAGCTATTTTTGATCTGAATGGGAGCATTTGGAAACTCCTTGCATTTCCTCAGGTAGACTGTGCCTCATTGTGCTGTGTAGCTCAGCTGGTCCTTTCAGAGCTCACAGCATCTCTTGCAGGCACTAATTGCTGGACCAATGCATTTATGTAAAAGTTTTCCTCTCTGTCGGGTTGTGTAAATGTGTCTTACTCAAGTCGCCCTTGAAAACTGGCCAGACCCCTGGATCCAATTTGCCTGGACCTAACAGACAATGAGATGACAACATGAAGGATTGATGGGATGTGCCTTGCGCATCTCTGGAGTCAGCATCCTCACAGTACGGGGACAAAACTTGGTCCTGGCTGCAGCAACCTCAGACTCATCTCTGTATCTCGTACCACCATCGGAGCCACACAAAGTAAATGTTTATTGCTGTCTTTCCATAGACCTGTGGTTTGTGTTTTGAGTTTCAAGCCATGCTGTGAGGAAGGCCTCTGGAAAACAGCGCTATAAAAGAGCCAGAGGCCTGATGCATGTGTGGCTGGAGAAAAGTCCTGTGGTTTGACTGTGTTAGGGCAGCAGGGCATCGAGAACAAGGGAAAACTGAGCTGGCAGTAGGGTGCCATCTGGTCTTTAGAGTGGACAAATCCATGCAGCCTCGGTGGGGGCTGTAAAAGCAGCACTGCTAGGCTGGGGGGGGGGGAATGCCCAGCTGGGGAGCTGCTAGGATGGAAGGAGGAGCCTGGAGGAAGGAGGAGAGGAGCGGCATTCGTTTTCCCTATCTGTGAACTTGATGCAGAGAGACATTTGTAGTTTCCAATAAGCAGTTCATTTATCTTAACTTAATACCTTTTTACTCCGTTGCTAGAAGAGTGATCCCAATTAAGGCAGCACAGCAGGGCTTCCTGTGTAAACCTCCTAACGCCGCGCGTTGCGTTATTTGCTACAAGCAGCCAGAGTTATGATCACCAGTGAAAAATAAGCTTCCCATCTGGCAGCTGGCCAGCAGCATCCTAGCGAAGCGGCGGAGGAGAAGGGCTTGGGAGAGGGAATGCATTGAAATGTAAAGCAGTTAACATTTCCACAATATATGTCAGCATCCACCAAGCAGCGCGGGCAATTAAGTAATGTTACATTGTACACTTCACCTTGGAAGAAAAGCTCATTTTGATGGAATAAAACACCCGAATGCCGCAGTCTCTGCTGCTGGTTTCACATCTAAAGCAGTGTTTTCCCTTCTATGTGCGACGCTTAGCATAGAATTAAAAAAAAAAAAAAAAAAAAAAAAAGGCAGCATGATTTTAGACTTAGGAGATAAGTAAAAGTGTGGGCCCTCTGCCAAGTTTCTCACCATTTAGCAGTGCTGGGATGGGATAAAGAGCAGATTTCTGACTGCTTCCCACAGCCACTTCTCTAGTTTTGCGGAGCTGTTTTATATTAGAAAAATGCCGGATCTTTCGTTACGTCTTTTCTCCACTTTAGAGGATCTTCAGGTCTCCTCCTCCCCCTGCTTTTTGGTGGACGCAGCCCCTGACCTCACACCGCATGGGAGCAGTTTGCTCACAGGAATGTCAGCTCTCTTCAGCAGGGTGATGGGGAAATTGGTTGTGGCAGCATATGTCAGTCCTGCTGCATTACTTTTACATTTTTTAAGGTAGGGGTATCCCAAAATTAAGAACGATAACGCTGCAGGAAATCTTCCACATCACCCCATGGGCTGGCTTGGAACTGGAAGGTGTTTTTAGCTGGGAAATAAAATAGTGTATGTGCAACTGGGCCATTAGTCTGAATAGCTGAGCTCCTCAAGAGATGAATGGAAATTGCCTGTTGCTTGAGTTCACCAGAAGGGAAAACCTGTCTTTCAAAAAAAAAAAAAAAGGATATAAGCAAAAAAATGTAGTCTCTAAATTCCTGTGGGTTCTATTAAAATTCTTCCTCCACTGGCATGTTATTGGAGAGCCTTTAGCTTTGAGAACTGATTGTCCAGCACTGCTGGCTTGTCTTTTTTAAAACCTGGATGCTGACTGGAACCAGATGAAAAATTTTAGCTGAAATGTCTATTAGGGAACTAATTCTGAGAGGAATTCAACGGTCTTTCGGGCTCATTTCTGATACACCCAGATGTTGAATTGGTGAAGAGATGCTGCACATGCTGCGGAGCAATAGAAGGAGAGAGATAGGGAAGGAGAGAACAAAAAGGAAGTAGAAAAACTCTTTGCTTGCAGGGCTGGGAGGTGAAGAACAACTCTTTAACCAGGTCTTCTTTTGCCTTTGGTCCATGAATCTAATGAATGTCACTGTTAGTTTAGTCACTTAACCTAATAGGATCATGAGATTCAAGGAAGAAAGTTCCTATTTGCAGCTACGCCAAAGCTTCCAAAAGCTTCTGTCCTTTAGATACACAAACCACTGTTGTGCAAATGTAGTATTTATTTATTTATTTGTTTGTTTATTCATTTATTCTTTTTCCCAGACGTCTCTTTTTGGAGCATCAGAGCCTGGTGCAGCAGCATCTCTTGGTATGGTATTTTGGAAATTTGTTAGGCTCACAGTCTGAATGCAGGCTCTGCTGTTAACACTTCGAGGGTGTAGGAGGCTTGCTTTGATATTTTGCATAGGTTCTGCTGAACCTATTTCAGGCTGCAGTTTACACAAGAAAATAGCCTGAAGAAAGTGACATTTAAAACCCGATTGTTCGTAAACTACCAAACCCAGGAGAAATTGTATGTAATGGGAGAGCTGGGAATCCCAATTTTGTAGAGGTTCCCTGCTGGTTGTGAATGTTAGGCTTCCGGAGAGTTACTGGTCATTCACACTAGGCAGGAAATAGGTTTTTCAGACCTCCCAGAATACCCTGAAGAGCAAAACTGGGTTTCTCAAGCAATCAGGACCAAATTACTCCCAACAATGTCAGCCCTAACAATGGGACAATTATTCAAATGGCAAGAGAAAGACACCCTAGAAAATGTCTATGTGACATGAGGGACATCTGAGCCATGGGGATGGCATTGTGTTTAAATGACAAATACAAAATGTCCTTCTGCCACCACTTTCCCATGGGTTATATTGCTTCATCCTGCTAAAAGCTTTGCTGTGATGGACATGGGTGAAAACTGCTTTCTGGGTTTTGTCTTATCATTTATTTAGAGCTGGTTCTGTTTGTTTGTTTTTATTTGTTTGTTTGTTTGTTTTTTAGGTAGAGATCTGCTACAGTTGAAATATCCAGGAAGTCAAAGGAAGGAACCTTCAAGGGCTCAGCCTCCTGAAGACATTGACTTAGTTGGGACTAGTTGAGCTTATTGTTAAACATTCTCTCAAGCCTTTCCTGAGATGAGGACTTGGATTAGTAACCAGGACAATAAACTGTCAGCGGTGACTTGGAATGCCAAGTAGCTGGTTTAAAATATTTAGATGTCTGGGACTTGAATCCAAAGAAAATTGTTTCTCTATTTCCATATTCTGAACTGACCTGTATGACACAGGGTTTTTTAATGTTCCCTCAGCACTCTCTTAATCTCTATTCCTTGTATTAGCTGGAAAATGAATGTACTGCCTGGGGGGAGCAGCTTGGTTCATCTTCATGGCACGGCTCTGGTTGCATGTCAGCTCAAGCGATGGGCTAACAGGGTTTATATTTTTCCTGGGTCATTTTCTGCTGGGTTCACTGTTGCCTTACGTATCTTTTAGCCTTAATATGCTAGCATTGATTGTGATACTTTGAAACAATGTGCCCTACTAAACCCAAAATATGAGCATTATGGGTGATGTATCCTTCTTCCAAACTTCTCTATGTCCAGCCAATTCTCTACTAAAGCCTTTTGAACCATCTGAGATTATTAACAGTGGCAAATCCAAGCACCTTATCCTGTCACTATTTCCCATATGGCTTCAGAAATAAGGCCCAGGAGCCTGAACAATCTCTAGCAATGGCACATCCCTCCCACAGCAATTAAGAGTTGCTCTGTGGAGGAGAATGGGTGATGGATCAGGCCAAATGAACTGGTGACTTGTACTTACAGCACGGATGTGGCAGGCTGGGAGACACATGGTCGGCTCCTGCAACCGTGCTAGTGAGGATAGCCCGCTCCCTTAAAAATGATTCACATGCTGTTCCTCAGTACGATTCCTGGTCTGTTTAATAGGACAAATTCATTCTCTGCCTGACCTCGGTGAGTTTTGTACCAGCACTGCATATAGCTCACTGTGCCCAGCTGCTATCGTTGTGGCTAAAGCCAGCAGTGGGAAGAGCCACTCTGTCATTGCTTACATTACACTGCTACATGCACAAAACACTGCCAGCAAAATGTCCTTAACTAGGAAATCCTCTTACATGCTCTGGAGAATGAATACAGAAAATGCCCTGTGTAAGCTGAGATACAGAATACATCAGTAACAGTGCCCTGAGTTCCAGTTTTGGTCTGAAATAATGATGTCAGTGAGCAAGGGGCTCTTCTGTGTGTAAATAGTCTGTGATAGTCTGTGGTATAGAGAGCGAATTCAGCCTGTGGCCAGAATGCACTGTGCAGTCTCTGAATTTTCTGTGTTTCTATGAAATCAGGTTAAACAAAGCTCTGACAGCCCCAACTCACAGTGGTCGCCCACCACCAAACCCATATTGCCCTTGTTAGCACAGGGTTGCACCCCAGATGTGGAAAGTTCCCCTTCCTCTTTGCCCCAGTTTCAGCAGGAGGGGACACGAGGCTCGGAGCCCATCTTTGTGCTCAGCAGTTCTAGTTCTGGATGGGTAAAATTCATCTCCACCATAAACATCTTCAAATATTTACATACAATAACAATTATGGGCATTTTGATTTAAATGATTAAAACACCAGGCTTGACTAGACACTAATTGCTATTGATTGTTTAATGATATTGTGGAATGGTAATGCAGGCTTCATATTGACAGTCAAAAGCAATTGACCGAAAAGTCATTATCCATTTTTAGCCTTACAAGCAAACTGCCTGAATTTTGATTAAAAAATATTGTACTAAATGTAGAAAACCTCCTAAAGAAAAAGGATGAAAACTCTAACCTCCATATTATTGAAAGCATTTAAATTACTCTTCTGACCACACAGCGGGAATGCAAGAAGAAATTTAACCTTAATTTCCAGAAGGAAGCTTTGACTACAGTCAGCGGTTAGAACACTAATCTTTTGGTTCTGGGACTGGGATTTAAGTTCGTTCTCTGATTTTTATGTGCAGTATGTTTATGGCCTCATCTCACTCCTATAATTGGCATTGCATTTCATCACAAAACCATTATACATAATTTAGCTGTGTTCTTCATAGGTCAGACCTGAGTAGAAGGTCACATTGGAGCTACCTAAACCATATGCATTCTGAAGATAAACACTGAATCTTGATTTTCATTTTGCTGCCAGTTCTTTTTTATGGGAAAGGGGGAAGGTAAGATGCAAGGAAAACCCTGACAAAAACGCTGTATTTTATCAGTAGCAGTATATTTTTAGTATTCTCTGTGCATATTATTATGCATGCAGCTTGCAGCATAATATACAAACCTACTGGGTCAGATTAAGGGGCCACAAACCACTGTCTTGTCTCTCATCGTGACCAGTATGGGAATTGTGATGACATTGTTAGAGCTAATGTTTCCTCAGAGGTGTATGCGAACTAAAGCAGAATCAAAGCAGAACCAAGGACCTACAGGACCGTGAGCCATTCAGAAGATCAGAGTTGGACCATGACTTGTGCAGAGCTAACCAGGTCCAAAATAATCTTCCCAAAGTTGGCCAAGCCCAACGTCTATACCTCATCCCTCCCACTCCTGTTAGCAGTTGTCCACACACATCTAAATTCAGGAATGAGACTAATCATCCCCAGAGGAGCAGCCTCAGTGGATTTCAGTTCAATGTTTTGATTATGCTCCTGGTGGAAATAGGAAGTCTTGGTTAACATGTGAAACAGGAATAAAGCTTGCATGAAAGGAATGATTTGAGGAAATGAGGGGTTTGTTTGACCCGGTAGTTGTAGGCTGGACCTTAGCTAAACTACTTGAACATTCCCAAATCTCCAGCATCTCCCCAGATAGCTGTTTTCTGGGACTTCCCTACAAAGGGGTCAAAATGTGGCTGTGTGAATAGCAGGGGTAAGACCTATGGGCAGAGACAAGAGAAAATCCTGCTAATATATACAGCATGAAGCTTGGCATCCAGAGGAATACATCCCGAGTATTTCTTTGTCTTCAACTTGTTGCACTGGGGTGAGGCTCCCTCCCACACTTAGAGTGACTTGCTCACAGACAGTGGGGAAAGCAGAACTGCTCCACCAAGATACTCAGGAGAGAGAAGCACCATTTATACACTTCGAATAATTAGGAAAAAACATACCTCTTCTGTATCGTTTATTGTGATACTCAGGAATCTTTTCAAAGAAACTGAAACTAGTCACTATTCTAATTAGTACACTGAATTCTCATCTTCACTCCTTGTTCAAAGTATGAAGCTATTTTGTTACAACTCCAAGAGGCTAGGCTGCTAAATAGGATGCCTCAATCAATATTAAATCACAAGTGCTTTTCAGGGCTGTAAAGACACAAATATACACTTTGATAATTGTTCTGTGACCCCATTATATGACAGGTATAAGCCACTGCTGCTAATGAGTTGTCATGAAATAAGACAAAAGCAACCAAATTAAATTATAAATAGTACTTTTGTTTGGAAACAATTCTGAATATATTTTTTTCCTAAATGAAACTTAAAAAAATGGCTTTTAAATACTTCTTCACTGGGAATGAGGAAAATATTCACATAAGTTACAATTAAGAAGGAAAAATAATGTTGTAGTGGCCCTCCCAACACAGAACATGACCTTTCAGCCTAGGTATACTGTGAAGTTTGCTTTAAGGTAAGACCAACACTTCCAAATATTTGTTTCCACTTGCAGATCTCTAAAATCTAAACAAAATCAACTGGAATTAGCCTTATCTTTATAAAACTGTTGAACCTTCAGTGACTATAGAAGTTGAGACCAAATATTATTGATTTTAAGGTCAGAAAACCTTCAGAACTGCTCAGGGGAAAAAAATATAAATAAATAAAACCACATTGTTACCATACCAGTCCTAGCTGGTATATCCAGCTAAAAATTCTTTCCAGAAACACATCTAATTTTGATCTGGATAACTCAGTCTATAGAGAATCTTTCTTCATCCTTGATATTCTGATAAATTCCTGCATTTTTTTGGCTTTCAGGAAAGGAAAAGAAAGGAGCAGGGCCATTTATCTATTTAAAATTTGTTCAACCTACAGGCACCAAATCTAGCTGATAACATTTCTCTGCTACAAAACCCTTTAGAACCTGGTGTTCTCTCACTCTGAAAATGCTTGATGTTGCATAATTATCATCAAGATCGCTCAGTTTTAGGCTCAGTTCTGGGAACTTTCTCAAAACCTTGCAGAGACTATTGCCCTGTTTGGGTAAAGAAGGGAAAATGACTTCCTCCAGTGCCCAGTGGCACTGATAAGGTGGGAGTCTGATATTCTGCTTCTTGCTTTTGAATGGTAAAAAAGATGAAAGCAGTAGGGGATGATGGCTTCTCTGATGCATGCAATTCTTCCTTAACACTCTGTTCATTCCCTGTGCTGTTGTTCTTACATGAAGAATACCCATGAAGCAGATGCACTTCTCTCTCCTAGCATTTAATAGTAGGGTGGAACACTTCTGGCCATTTGGCTACTTGATTTGCGTGCTATTTCATTGGATTTTGTGTGCCCCGTCCTGAAGGAGGGTGGAGGTGATGCAGTCCAGATTGCCTAGTGTACTTAAGTACCTTTTCCTATGATAGAGTCTGACCCTTCTGAAGACCTTCAGATTAGAGTCCATTCTACCTAATTTTGGTACTTTCTTTTTTCATACTCAGGAAACTTTCTCTGTATCATACCTGTGTCCAGGGGACAATTCAATCTGCTTTTGCCTGTTTGCCTGACAATACTGGGAGGTAATGAAAAGCCAGAAGACTGAAAAATAAAAAGAACCATAAAAAAAAAAAAAAAAACACAGAGGAGGTGTGGTGGTGACAATAGTAATGCTGGTCTTTTGGAAAGCAGTGTTTTTGGCCAGGAATGAGAAGACCCTAGTCCCTTTGTCTCTAAATTGTGCTCAGTCAGAAAGGGACGTCATCTTTTCTGTCCACCCCAGTCAGTGTTCACTGGCACTGGGACTGTGTTTGTGACAACCTTCAGCACTCTCCTAGGGACAGGGAGCAGCCAGGGCTGGCAGATTCGTAGGCTGGACAGAGAGAGAGGAGAAATCTAACTTTAGGCAAGCCATAAGAGCTCTTAGCTAGAGCAAATCAAAAGTGGGCTCCAGGCCCAGCTTCCTGGCAACCCCATGCAATTTTCTTTAACTCATCACTGGGGTAAGTGATGAAGTCTGGGACCTGAAGCCTAGTCTTTTCTCTTGACCACCTGTCACTCCTTTCCCACTCATCTAGTCCACGGTATCAGTCTTTCCATCTCCTTTCCTCTCCTGAAAATTCTTGTTCTCCTGCCTGCAGAAATAGCACAGCTGGAAGAGAAGAGAGTTCAAGAGCAGGCACTTCTAGGCTATCTCATGGCCTACTGGTTAAGGACCTCAGGAGATAAGTGAGAGGGAGGTTAGTCAGTCTCCTTGGAGTGAGCAGACAGAAGTTATGGCATGCCGCTGTGGATGCCATAACCACCAGAGAAATAGGCCAGAGGCTGGTGACACCTCCACCACACCATACTCCCTCATACCCTCTCCTTGCATTGGAGAGGGCCACTGTCTTCTAAGTTAAGGACATGTTGTGATGGGTGGGTGAACACAGCTACACAACCAAAGATATTTCAGGTTTAGTAGACTTAGGCACCCCCAAGCAAGGCAGATTGGCATACACACAAGCTGTTTGGGACTTCAGATGAACTTCAAATATTTAGGCCTCATCTGAGGCAGGATTTGAGCTAACTAGATCCTTTTGCAAATGACTAAAGTCAGTTTATGAGTCCATGACTTAATATGTGATCTTTTGATAAAATTCACAGGTATTGAGCTGGTGAATTAAATTATTTTGAAATTTCTTGCTAGGAAAATGAAATGGTTGTAATTCAATTCAAAGAGACTTTCTCTGTTTCTCTTAGATACCCAGCCCACCACCTTTGGTGTAATCCTATGCACACTGGCATCAGAGATGAAAATAAGAGCTTTATGTGCTTCTTTCTAAGATCTCTTTTTCTTAAGTGACCAGTACTTTCTCCTTTACATTGAAAATTTTCTATTTAAAGTGTGAAAATTCACTTATGTGAATTGATGTCTTCTATATATACATTCCTTCTGTCTTTATATCTGACCTTTATGGTGTTAACAAGAGGTTTGCTAAGCATCTAATAGGTAAAGCACTCTAAAAAAGCATGTAGGCACTTCTACTAGAGCTTTGTTTTTACTGCAGATTGAAGAAGGCGGAATGCAATGCAGATATTAATTATAATCCTCTTTGCTCTGTAATCAGAATAATATAGGAAATACATTCCACTTTCCTGGCAGTGGCCCTGATCCAGCAAAGCACTTACTTATATGTGGGAATAGTCCCATCCAAATAGGCAGGAATCTTATGGGATCAAAGCTGAGGCATACATTAAAGTGTGTGTTTTTTTTGTCGTTTGTTTTTGGTATTTACGTGAAAACACACATATATACATGCACATAATCCAGATTATTATTATTATTATTTTTTGTCAAATTCTTGAAAAGCAATCCTCTAATTACTGAAAGTCAGATCTAAAAGGAGAAAATTGTCCACTTCGCAGAAGGTATTGTGAGGCCTCTCTCTCGTAGTATTCTTAATAAGCCACATGCAGCACCAAGCCAAGGTGGCTATATAACCCTTGGAAAAGAGCTGGCTAGTGGGGTGAGTGGGAAGAAGTTGTTCGTCCATCCATGTAGACATGCCCTTAGTCATGCTGAGTGAATCACATTTTAAAGGAAAAAATGAATTTCTGGATGAGAACGTCCAGTTCTTTTGGATTTATGATAGCACAGTCTGAATTTAGATCCAAAATTCATGGCTGACTCTTCCCTCCAATGATCTAAGCCAGAATTCTGGACAGGAATAAATATCCTGGAACTGTTGGAGAGTTTGAGATCCAGACCAAAGTTCTGCAACTCACATCTCTCTCCAAGGGATTGCAAGGTATTTTTAATTGAATGGTTGTTTTCTTCAAATAACACAAGGCTTCAGAATTTGTCTTTTATCCTCCAACTCTGTTTTGTCACCTGCAAACAATCCATGCTAACACCTCCAAGTCAGACACCCAACATTTCCAAACTCTGCATTGCATACCACTCTCTCTTTCTTTATCTCATCTTAAAATAGGAATAAAAGCCCTGCTTGCTAGTAAAGCGCTAGGAGCTGGCACACGGAGGAAGGCTCATGGCACACAGGATTTTCTTTTTCTTTTCATTTTTTTCCCAACTAAGAATGAAAAAGAAAAAAATCCTAGGACTTGTATCTGTTAAAGTCTGACTGGACTCTACCACTAAGACAGGAGGCAAGGTAACAATTAGCACATGGGTGGCTAAGGGGACAGCATTTGTGCTTCCTCCCTAGCCCTCTTCTGATTTGCTGTGTATTCCTTGCAATCTTAAGACCTTGATCCAAAATAATACATCTTTGCTCAATTTTGCATGTGGAAACTTGATGTACATATAAATCTGCATAGGGTCGGGGTCTGAATGAACAATGAGAGAAGTACTGTGACAGAGCAGCTTTCTCTTGGTCAAAATCAGTCAGGAACTGTTCCAAGAACAAAATTCTGTTCTCCTTACTATCAGTCCACTAAGCACTCACAAGTGACTTCTTCAATAAAGAAGGGTTGTAGTCCTCTCCAAGAGAGAGGCTGCAGGTGGTTCTTTACACCTGGAGATGTGCAAAGACAAGCTCTGAAGTGGGACAGGAGAATAATTCAAGAATATCTAGACATCAGGAGAGACCGCAGCTGATCAGACCGGAGAGCAGGAAAGCCACCTTCCTGCCTCTCCAGAGGAAAATCCAACACGACCTGGTGGACCTAATTCTTTAACACCTGGCAAAGGGTTAAGCACTACAGGAGCTCCAGCCTAATGGCCACACTCACTGTGAGTAGTTAGGAGCTCTTTGGCCCATTCTTCACACTTTAGGAGGCCCCTCTCAAAGCAAACATACGTCAATAGTTTAGAGGCAGAAACTATCAAGTCATGCTGTGTTACTCAGAAACAGAGAGAAGAAACCGGTATAATGGGAAAAAGAAATGATCTCACCTGCCTGGTAGTAGAGAGACATTTCTCACAACATTTAATCTAAGAACTAGTCTTAGCCGCTGGCCATATCTATCATTCATCACGACTTAATGAGAGAGGAATTGTCTTCCATTGGGCTCAGAGCTGTGCAACGGTAACAACAATAAACATTTTTGCAGTTATAGTGGAATTCTGTTATCTTTCTTTCTTTCTTTTTTTTTTTTTTCTTTCTTTTGACATATTCAGCACCACACAGCAGGGAAGAGTTTGGCTTTATATACAGCTGTACACTCTCTGTATGCTTTGCAAAGTAATTGATTGGTATAGAAGTAATGATACAGTTGTACTGCTCGGACTGTCAGCTCAGCAAGGGCTCACTGGTGGATGTGGAGCTTATAGAGATGAGGAGTGTTGGTCATGGCATCAGAGATATCCTACTCCCTCAAGCTTTTCTGTGATAATTTACAAGTGGGATAAAAATATGAGTTGCAAAAATCCCGCTGAACCTCTGTAATCCTTTGCATCTGAATGCTGTTCCGGAGACTACGGTGCAATGAACTGATGATCTGTTTTCAAACAAGCAGCTTCAGAAACTGGATTCATCTTAGCTGGGGTAGCATGAATGTCCATGCAGCTCCACAACTATCTGCTTCTCTTTCACAGTCCTATTGCACTGCAGGTGTCTGTGAGGGTCCCATATTTCCTGCTGAGGTGTTATTGGCCTTAACTGGGCAATAAGGCAAAATGTCATCCTTTGGTCACTTGTTTGCCCTGTCACAATGTTCTGTCTGTCCAGACACCTTATGGTACATGAAAACCATAGTCATATAGTCATAGTATAGTCATGGCTAACCCTACTGATGTGAAGATCTGACACAGGGAAGGCAGAGCTAGCCAAGTTAGCACACAAGTACAGAAATAATTACCTTACCAATATCCAGCCCAGAACTAAAGAACCATCAAAATGTTATTTGCTCTTTAGCAATCTCAAATGCAGCTCTCTAGAGATTTTGATTTCTGCTTTCTCCAGATGAGCAGATCCAGAGGAATGGTAGCCTCAGGTTTTGGGAGAAATATCAAAATAACAACAAGGTGAGTGCTTCTCAAAACATACACTCCTGGGAAGGGGATTCAGAGCATTCACAGATGGCTTTACCTGCTACATAGCCTGTGCTGCTGCTCCAGGACACAATATCACAGCATATGCCAGGTCGGTGGTCCATCTAGACCAAAATACAAAGCAGAAGTTAAATAAATTCAGCGCAAAGCAAAAAGAAGAGATTCTTGACTGAGATTTATTTCTCTTCTAAAATCTACAGTGCTACAGGCAGAGATTAGAGCACAAAAACAAGAAACAAGAGGATTTGTAAAAATCACAAGCAATTATAGAATGGAAAAGATGTTATCAGAAATGCCACCCTTCTTCCCAAATGCCACCCTTTCTTCCCAAGTTGCTAATACAGTGTTGGAAAAAAAAATAATAAAAAAAAAAATAAATCAGTTCCAATATTTAATTTTAGCAAGCTGGACTCTTTTCCTCTGTTCACCTAGGTGTGTTCTCAGAAAAGTCTGGACTGCTTTTGATTATATTGAAAGGAATCAACCTGAGGCAACATTTAGTGTGGAAAACATTTTCTTATACGACCAGAAGTTTTCAGAGTTATAAGAAATGGAAAACAGGACATTTTAATGAAAAGCATTGGCTTAGATTAGCAGTATGCAGAGTTAGCTTCCCTAACGGTGACTTTGTTCATCCGAGGATGAGATTACAAATAACCACATTTCTATGTACAAATTAAGGCATATATATAGGAACTCCTCCAAAATCCCTTGAAGTCTAGGAAAGCCTCTCCACTGATTTCATTGGATTTTCACTTGGATCAAGCTCAAGGGGTTGAATTTGTTAAAACAGCTTAAGACAGGAGAATGTTACTTCAAGCTAAAATTTGCAAGGTAATTATAAAAATAGTTGGTCGTTGAAGTAATGTACAGGGAAACCACTGTTTGTTAATGAGAATAGCAATGTGCTTAATATGTCTAACTGGAGGTAATAAATGAAGCAGTCTCACATTGAGAGTCTGGGTAGTTACCTGAAGCCAGGGTAAAAGAAGCTCTGATGTACTTAGATATGATGTGTAATAGGGACTGAATCTGATGAGAATTTGTCTAGAAGCAATAACTGTTTCATAGTCAAGTTCTATTTTTTATTTATTTATAAAGCATCTTAAACTAATGTGAGTTGAATATATTACCAGATTACATGCGCTGGCTTTAGTTACATTTGTGAACAAAATATTGGATTTAAAAAAAGAAATTCTGTCCAGACTCCGGTCTCATATTATTTGACACAAAGCATCAAAATTCAGATCTTTACTAAGATCTGTATGTATAACTCTTTGGAACTTTTAGGTGATTTTGATCCAATTCAAATAGCTTGCTTCCTTCATCCTATAAATTTCAATCTGTTTCAATCATACTTGGGAAATAGTACAGGTTTCTTTCAGCAGATAAAACTACTCCTTTAAATTCCTGTGGGTGTTAAATGTCTACTAACCCACTGCTAGTTATAAAAACTAATGCTAAGCTATGTTCCACCTTGAAATGCTTTCATCTGAAAATTCTTCAAGTCCTTTTACAGTGAACATGCTATTTGGAAGTTTTTCCTTTTCATTCCCCATATAAATTCATAGACTGTGTGTCCAATTCCTGTCTGAAGGAAGGTACAGGTCTCACTCTGGTGGTGTCTGGAAATGATTCTTTACAGCATCAGCTAAGGCAGAGATGGAGACTTGGTCTGTCTGTACGGGGGTTACCACAAGTTCTTGTCCACAAACAATGCAGTGTCAGATTCCTGCTGCACATTTTTCTATGGCTTGGCAGACAGTTGAAAAATAGAGTTAAATAGTGACCAAAATATTGAGTAGGTCTGGGTAACAGTTCAGAGTGTGGGGTGAACACTGTCTGTAGGCAGGTGTTAAGCTTCATTGATGATGGGTTGAGAGGCACAGGTCCCTCATGCTACATGCATGTGCACATGTAGTTGGCAGTGTCTGATGGTGCAGGCAGAACCCTTGGTATCCCCTGTGTTTACTTCTGGGTGATTATTGCCCAAAATAGATGAAGAAAATAAGTGTCTTTCCAGATCCCAACATTGCAAACTTGGCTGGAATTCATAGGCCAACAGTGCCTGGTCTTTCTGAGGACAAGCAAAACTCTGAATAAAGCTAAAGGAGGGGACAGAAGGGACTGGGGACAGTTTTTCTGGAAAGCCGAGGGAAGCTCCATGTGTTCAACAGGTCTCACTGCCCTTATCCTGAGTAGGAGATAACATTCAGACCTGCCTGCCCCCATCTGAACCCAAAACCAACCCTCCTTCCTTCTCCTCCAGCAGCCTTGGCCCCAAAGTAGAGGAAAGGATGTACAAGTGCTTACGCCCTGGAGTCGTCCTTTCCATTTGTGAGCTCCACAAACACTCCCACAGGCAGAAACACAGAGACGACTAAATCAGGAATGTTCTTTCTTTGTAGGTGGGAGATGGGAAGGAAGAAGATGTACCTGGAGAGGTGTTGGGGGGGAAGCTACAAAGCTAATTTAGGAAGGATGACTTACTTAGCACAGCGTACACACACTCAAAGGGACAGCAATCAGAAACATTTACCACGCCTGGGGTGGAAGATAAAGCTCCTTAAAAAGAGCATTTTCAGAACATGACAGCAAGTGAAGAAATAAAGATATCCTTCTTCCCCTGCACCTAGTGTAGTTCCCTCTCAGATATCCTCCATCTTCTCCCCCTCTGAGGTCTTGTAAGTTAAGATGGAACTGGGAAAAAAGCTAGCAGTTAGCATAGCTCAGCCAGGTGAAAGATTTGCTTCTGCCTTTCTTCTCCTTGGAGCAACAAGGCAATGCTGAGAGGGGTTGAGGTGGGAGGGGATGAACTTTATGTGTTTCGGGGATTTTTGTGTGACTCTGAGAGGCCATGCAACAAGAGTCGCTGGTTAGAGACTGCAGAGTGACCTTTGGTACTTGGCCAGTCTTTCCTGGGCAAACTGGCCCGTCCCACTGCATATATTGGACTTTTGAGAGGGAATAGGTAAAGTCCACAGCTGTTGAGGGACACACAGCCCAGTATGGAGAGCAGCACAACCACAGCAAAGGAAGCCCAGAAGCCTGTCCTGACCTACCTTCTGAGGGAGCACACTGCTGCCAAAACATTTGCAGCCTTTCAGACGGGCAGGGGTGCTGGGAAAAGAGCAAGGAGTTTGCTGAGCCAAAGATTTGCAGTAAAAGGAGTGGAGAGAAAGACATTTTCTGAAGATGGGTCTGATTTGAATATCTCCGAGCAACTGAAGTGCAGAGGCACCAGCGTAAGCAGAGCATCTCTGAACACCAAGCTTTCCCCTTTCTCCTCCGAGCTGCAGGAGCACCCTTCACATGTAGAGCAGAGGAAGCCCTTCCAGCTGTCTGCCTGGCACGTTCACAGCAAGCAGAAATTGTTCTGGCTTTCAGTTTTGGGAAAATCCTCTCCCTCTTTTTAAAAAAAAAAAAGAAAAGACCCTTTTGCAACTGAGCAATGTGGGAAGAACTCTGTTTCTTTCTGTTGTTTCAGCCCTCTTTATTAATAAGGAAAAATATGAACAGCCTAAATGGATGTGTTGTAGAGATGGCTGGTGCTGTTCTGTTCCATCGTCTTGCTGATGCTAAAAGGACCCAGTAAGGTCAGTGATGCAATACTGCATCCAGCATACACTGGTATTAATAATATTGCACTGTGAAAGGCCTTTATCAGCTAGATTAGAGCAACAGTGGTGGTAACATTAGGAAATGCTGGCACATTATCAGTACAATAATAATTATATAATTGTGTCCCAGAACTATTCTGTCATTAAAGAGGACTCTGAGAGATAGAAAATCCAGAGGCTGAATTCTAAAGAAACTCATTTGGTTAAAGTCCCTCTCATCGGTAACCTATTTTTCTGACTATTGAGGAAAGAGACTGATGATTTTCCTCCTCTGCTCATTTAAGGATCACCTCCAAAATAATGCCCTTTATGAAAAATTTCAATCAGGTTTCAGACCTTATCATAATGCGGAGGCAGCTCTTCTCAGGGTCAGCAATGATTTACATATGTATAGTGTGCTGATCGCAACTTGCTGTCAGCTATTTTATTTTTGGATTTCTCATCTACTTTTCACAGGACAGACCATACAGTCTTGAGCTCAGCCTGGGGAAAAGTGACTATGATTTCCAGCATGGCTTTCAGGAAGTTCAGCCCTTGCATTACCACATCCACCAACCAATTTAAGATTTTTTTTTTAATTTTATTTTTATTCCTCCCACAACTTTGCCTACCAATTTCCTGAAAATCTAAGCTCTGGGTTCTTCCTTTAGTAGAGATGATGTCTTTTGTATTGTCAGTTAAGCAGCAGTAGGATGAGCTGTGTGTGAATTTCAGCTGCGTGTCTCAGACCATTGACACTGAGGCTAAAGTATCCCCGAAATCCTCCCCTACCGACCCAAAGCAACGTATTCTTTGAATCTTTCATTTAAGTGGTGGGGAAATGGGGCTGAATTTTCCTTTTTTGCTTCACCACTTCTATATTACTCCTGTCTTTTTCTTCCTTTTTCACAGTTCAGCTGGCAAAAATAAAAATAAAAATAAATCATACCACTGAAGCTTCGGTTCCTGTTCATGTATTCGTGCAGTCATTGTGTGTTTTTATGGAATATCATTTAATATCAAGGCATAACAATGCCTGAAAGCATCCCAGGACCCCTAGATGTCTTTGCCCCTTACCAACAGGCTACAGAATAAGGATCTTTTGACTCTTGAAATTTGTGTTCCTGAAATGGGGACATTTTCAAGCCATTTACCTGGGGCAGGTGGACTCAAACCCCAGCACCCCAGGTAGGGAGGGAACTTGGCTCCCATTAAGGGCCTTAACTGCTCCACTGTCACTGTCTTTGAGAGAAAATATTTATAAATTACATTACTTTTGAGGGGCTGGGTCTTGTTAATTTAAACCAGGGAGAGGCAGACCTATGAACCGGGGACAGGATGCACAAGACAGTGTTTGTTGGCATGAACAAGGCTGGGACAAACGTTTCCTATAAAGATGTCTTTTCTGTATCTGTATCTTTGGTTTTGTTTGGTTGTTGTTGTTGTTGTTGTTTTTTTCCTCATTTATATTTCTGTAAAAAGGAGATGACAACTGTGAAAGGCACTTACTTTAGGGTTTGAACAAGTCAAGGGTGATTATTTTTCCTTTTGCTGAAAAAAAAAAAAAAGAAAAAAAAAAGAAAAAAAAGAAAAAAGAAAAAAGAAAAAAAAAAAAAAGAAAACCAATCAAAACTGATGGAGATGTTTTCCCTCAGAAAGCTTAATCTTTGTGACATTTCAGAGTGATGTAAAGAAAAACATGTTTTGCACTGCCCAGTGTACAGAACCTCTGATTAACCCCGTTAACTTCAGGATCTTACTCCCATATTTAAATCTAAACATGTGCTTAAGTAACTCACTTTACTGAACATTGTGGGACTGCGGTGCTCTGCTTCTCTACCATAAAGACCAGCTGGTTTTAGGGCACGTTCACCTGAGCTCCTTGAAGCTATTTAGAAAAGAGCAGCCTAACCCTAAGTGTCTTTGCTTTTTGTTTCCTGTATATTTGAGCCTTCAAAGTGTTTAGGATACAGGCCACAGATAGTTTATGCTATCCAAACTCAACACGTCAGAGGCTTTAACACTATAATTCAATCAAAATACCAAGATGCTTTGTTTGATTTTTTACTTTCCCTTACAAAACTTCACTCCTCTTGTTTCTTTTTCATCTGTACCATGATGGCACCTCGGGGCTTCAGTCATGACTGAGGTCTCTCCTGCTCATACAAATGCTAAGAAAGGATTCCTGCTTTGAAGAGATTATGGTCTAATGGAAGATGATGCAGCAAAGATACTGCAAAGAAAGAATGAAAAGGAATGAAGCTGCACGGAGAGGATGAGGAGAACACATGGTGGCTTAGCTGGACCATTAGTTGTTTGTAAAAAATGTACACAAACAAGTGTAAATTTATAAAAGCACATGGATCTGTTACGGATTTTTCTTTTCTTTCAATATTTGTTCTGTTATTTGAAAAGGTGTTGAAGCTAGGTTTGGAGGATGTAATAGGTTGAATTTTTGAAGAGAAGCATGTTGTTGATCTTTTTTTTTTTTTACCCTTTCATCTTTTTAATACCTCTCCAGGTGTCTAGGATTTCTAAAAAAAATAAGTCAGTAGGACAGTAAATTCATCAGCAAAGCTCCCTTTGATCTCCTTGGAATGGATGTCTGCAGATATTCCCTCAAGTCTCCTGTCCACTTCTTATTGACAGATTTGACTGCAACTAAACCGTAGGAGGCCAGAAATAATCTGTCAAAACTCCCTTCCTTTTTTTTTCTTTTTTTTTTTTTTTTTTTCATTTTTTGGTGTTTCAGTAAACACAACACTTTAGAAATAACATCTGCTTCCTGAAGAGGACTTCCATTCTGGGAGGAAATCACAAATATTTTCAGGCAAGTTCCCTTTCCCTTTCCCTTTCCCTTTCCCTTTCCCTTTCCCTTTCCCTTTCCCTTTCCCTTTCCCTTTCCCTTTCCCTTTCCCTTTCCCTTTCCCTTTCCCTTTCCCTTTCCCTTTCCCTTTCCCTTTCCCTTTCCCTTTCCCTTTCTCCCTTGCTCTACCTTGCCTTGTCTTCCCTTCATGTTTTGTTTTTTTTTTTCTCTTGATATCCTCATGGAGTTGCTATTGTCGCCCATTACCCATAACTCCATCATTATATGAGATTTAGCTGCCAAGCAAAGCAATTCAGAGGAGGGTACAGTTCCACAGCACTGGCCTTACAGTGGAAAAAAAGGCAGCAGGAGGATGAAGTTGGCTGTGATACAGCCTCCCAGATAAGCAGTTTGGGGTCTGTAATTCTTTTAAATTAGTAATGTTTGGTTTCTGTGAATTTCCTTTAAAAAGTATGTTTTTAAGGTAGGCTATTATGCCTTGTGTTCATCTGACTAAACTTCAAATCCCAGCTAGTCACCCCCAGCTCCCTCTGCAGTCAGTGGAGATCTAGTCCAGGGAACCAGTGATTCATTTCATCCAAAATTAGATGCTTAAAATGGATGAGAGAATCACGCCTCAGGTGCCTATTTCTCTCCATTGACTATGCGGGAATAACTGGCAGAGTGACTAACTCACCTGCAGCCATCTACTTACAGGCATCTGAAGTTTGGTGAGACAGACCTTGCCTTCTCTGACTGATTTCTGAGTTTTAATTTCATTCTGTCTGGTTTGGTGCCACTTCATACGTTCTTTGTTAGCTCGTGAACCTAAATTCTGTCTTCTGATGCTGCAAGATGGGCCTCTGAGGATTGGATTTAATTACTGAAAAAAATTGCAAATATTTACATTTCTACTAGTATATACTGGCAGGTGTTCCTTTTCTTGTGGAAATACATCATTGCGTTTGTGATAGAGACATCAAAAAATCTGTTTCCTATCCAAGTGGTTTTATTTATACCAACTATTGAGAAAATAATCATTTACAAGAGAAATAGTTTCTATTAATATTCATTATCATATGCCTTGAGAACCCATACATGAAATGTAATCACAACCTCTATTACTTCTCTAATTTGTACACCTGACGTGCAGCTATTTGAGAACCACGCTGGCACTAGCATTGACAGGAACTCTTCATTTATATTGTTTCATGGTACTTGGAAAAGAGGAAAAAATTGTGGACAAATGAGGGATATTTCCATTGCTGCCTGAGAGATGCCCAGGTTGATCTGTTTGCAGTCATGGAGAGCTACAAAAGCTTTCTATGGAAATTGGAGGGGGAAGAAAACCCTAATGTACTGGTAAAGGATGTAGATACTGAAGGGCTTGACTGAAACTGAGGGAAGGTTGGAAGATTTTAACTCCAATTTGGAAATGGAGTTTGGAAAATGAGCGCCAAAATATGTTAGTTTATGGTAGTTCAGTTGGGGATGGAAGGAAAGTGAAGTAATAGCTAACTTGAGTGAGTGATTTAGTGTTATAGCACGCTGGAAACTTAGCAGCAGATACAAAAAGGAGGAAAAAGACTTAGGGGTGAGATTCATCTCTCCTAACTTCAGGGATAGGATCCATCTCACTGAAATGTGGGTGTATAGAGAGTGATTCACTGACCAGACGTAGGAGTCTGCTTTACAGTGAGACAAATCGCTTCCTAGGCTCCGCCGACCACGTTGACTGGATCCCCAGTGCCGGCAGTGGGAGTGCAGACTTCCAGCTCACATGTAGACTCTTGCATTGCACCGTCCCACACTACCTCCCACCCAGACTGGCTTCAGGGCTGGGATTCACTTCATCTAATTTCAGACGTCTTCGCAGCACACTTCTACATCAAGCTGGTCACCCTGGGCTTCCTGCACCGTCAATGGAGAGGCGCAGGTATTTTTAGGGAATGAGTCATGACAGTGCAGATCTCTCCTTCCCAATTGTTGGGCTGCAAAACCAAAGCCCCTCTTGCATGCTCCTCTTGGTCCAATGACTCCTGCCCGCTTGTCTGTGTTTAAAGGAAGGAAAAGGAGAGCCCCTCACCCCAGTCTTGCTGTAACGTGAAGAATGGGGAGCTGCAGGCTCAACTTTGCAGAGGAAAGCATGGAAAATATATATATATTTTTTTTCCCCTTTTGTCTTTTCCCAGCTGCAGGTCCTCCTCAGCTCAGTCCCTGTGACTACATCCAGCTCTGTACATGCAGTCCATTTCTGCCACCTTGTCCATGGCCCTAAGTCTGTGACCCAACATCTGCAGCCAGGTGACTCTCTTTTGTGGTGCCCTGCTCAGCTTCTTTGGAGCACAAAGAACATCTGGGCTTGACACGGATGATGCTGGACCCCAGCTGTGGCTTCCACACCACAGAGAGACACACAGAGATGTGTCTCTGGCCCACCTCAGCTGTGGGCATGCACATCCCTTTCTGGGACTCAGAGCTCACCTGGGTTCCAATCTTGCTGAAACTATTATTTCAGCAAGGTATTTGCCAGAGGGAAGCGTTATGGAAAAGCTTATTGTGATTTTGGCTTTATTTCCATGGAGTTATTAATTTGGGGAAATGCTGCTTTACCTGTTCTCAGTTTGTAAGATCTTGTGCCAATAGTGCTCCCAGTTGTGAGACCAATAAAAACAAAAACAAAACCCATCATCTTATACCGCTTCTCTCCTTTCCCCAATTCCTAATGTCCCGAGGTGCCTTGCAAAGTGCACATACATGTGCACAGAAGGGACATTTAGCCATCAGTCAAAGGACGGTAGCTATTTGGCAGCCCGCTGGACTCTTAAACTTCTGTTTTGGACAGGAAGGGAAGAAAATTGCTAAATGCCAGGGAAAACTGAGGAAGAAATTTAAATAAGTGGGATATAATTACATGAGCTGGGACTGAGCCAGGATACCGGAACAAAATACCTTTGCTGTTTGGGTTTGCTGGTGCCATCAAATCCTTCTGGATCAGGACTCTGCTATTTTAGCATGCATGAGAGGGGGTCAGTTATCCCTTAGCCATGGCACTGTTGGTGGGCTATGATCTGAGCCAGCACCACCAAAATGTTTCCTTGTAGGACTCCATCCCTGTTGCACCCCCAGCCCAAATTTGCTTAGCTCTACTAGATGTTTGGAGTCACTTCTTTTGAACAAGCAACTGTTGATTTAGTCCCAAGCCGCAGGTTTTCCAAGTGCAAAGCACAGAAAATAACAAGCTACACATCTGTCTCTGCATGGAGAGATGCAGTCCAAAGCCACTGGAGACAGGAAGAGCTAATTCAGCACTCTTGCTGAGCTCCATTAATTCACATTTTTAATACAAACACAGCATTAGAACTAATTCTGGCTTCGATGTAGAAAGCAGATGTAAAGACTGTGTGTGTGTCAGAAAATCCAGCTTTTCATATTACCTATCATTTGTGGTTTGGATGTTAATATGGTAGTCAAACCTCTTAGGATTATCTACCTGTCAAGGAGAGAGAAGCAGTGGTATTTTCTGTTAGGCAAATGTTAAACCACATAAATGAAGTTAGTCCATTGCCAGCTACCTTAGAGGATTGTCTAAAAATCCAGTGCAGTTATCCTGTTGCAGAGCTAAAACTTGTTTATCTAGCTAGGTGAATCTAATTATTTGGATTATGCATGGAGAGGAAGATCATCGAAGGTGACTCCACTTTCTGGTGCTCAGAGAGGTTACACCAGAGGAGGCCAAAATTCGGAAGCTGGCAGTGTATCCAGCAGCTCACCCCTGTTGAGTGCTTCACGGGCTCAAGTTGTCATGCAGATATCTGAAGAAAAATCCTTTTGTTCCCAAGCCAAACGCACCCAGAAGTGAGCAGCAAAGACCTATAAATTTTTCTCCCATCCTTTGGGACCTGACCTCTTGAATTCTCTTTGTGCTTCCGATGGCAGGTCCTTGCTGCAGCAGATTTCAGTTTGCCCTGAAAGCCAAGTATGTGACAGCAAAAGGTAGAAGAAAAGGGAGAGTTATGTATCGGGGGGCAAAGCTGGGACTGGTGCAAGTGGCAGTCAAGGGGTGATGGGATGAAAAATACAGCTGGAGTTTCCAGAGGTGGCCAGGGTGCAGAATTTCCTGAAAAGTCACTCGGAGAGCTGTTCCTCTGACTCAACCCCAGCCAAAATCTATGAATCCTTTCTCGTTCAGGGGCAGCCACCATTGCGTGGGCTAGCTGGGGCAACAGGCGAGTCCCCATGCTCTGCAACACGCGCCTCTGCTCCTGGGAAAGCCAGGGAAAACAAAGAGCAACATTACCATAAGGTAAAAAACTCTTCGGTGGGGGAGGGATATTTAGTGCTGGTTCTTGTGATCTTTACCATCTGTAGAACAGATGGAGCTTCATTATGAGGAAGGGAACACCTTGAGAAGCATTATAATCTCACACCAGCCCGGAGAGAAGCAAAACCTGACTGTAGTCGAGATCTCTCTCAGGGAGGATTTTGGCTTGTGTTTATGAAGGTTTAGGGAGCGGGGAAAAGAGGCTAATGAATTGTCGGCCAAAAAAAACGCAGCCATTAATTTCGTTAGCATCTGAGACAAGAAGAGTAGGAAAGGCTTTATTTAGTTCTCTGTCTGAAATAGCAGAGTGTATATATTATTTTTTTTTTAATCCTGAGAAGCCAGCCTCATACTTGCATCTCAGAGCTGGAGTTAGTTGGGTGTTTTTTGTTTGCAGGGTTTGATGCAAACACTTTTATTTTTGTTTGTTTAACCTTTGTGCCTTCACCCTTGGTCTGCCCTTTGGAGCATCTCTGAATCTGGCATTCTCACAAATCCCAAACTCGGTGCAAATCTCAGTTCTGCCGTCTGCGTTCTTCCTGCACTGGCATGCAAATAACCAAGAAAACACAAGATTCATCCAGCTCACGAGCGGTGGATGCAGCACAGATCTGCAGGGAGGCTGTGCAGGCATTCCTGCCTCACGTGGCCGAGAGGGATTCTGCTGCAACAAGCCCTAGAGCTGGGGGCCAGCAGCCCCTAACCCCCTGGCAAGTCTGCACCTGGCTTCTGCACCGCAAAGCCATAAATCAGCTGTGGGACACACTGCCAGCCCCTTGTTCCACCACCCTCCTGACACGGCACAGCTGAGCTTTAAGTGTGAAATGAAATCCAGGTGAGCTGGAGAGCTGCAGACACGACGGTGTAAGGCTCCAGATCCTTAGTGGTGATGAAATGAAGCTCTGGGAGAGCAGCCTTTGCCCTTGATGATTTCCTAAAATTCCTTTCTGCTGATTCCCATGGTCTTGAGCCCCCAGACTGTAGCAGCTCAAATAGCTCGGCATATTCTTGTTGCCCTTGCAATGCTCATCATGTTTATCTGATGGAGCTCTGAGAGGTTGTATGAAATAGTCTGGTCCACTAGATGGGACTGGGCATCAGGAGCCCAGCTATGTTTTTTCTCCAGCTTCTCCATGCAGCTTTGTTCCTTGCCACTCTTCACCGTCTTGTGTCTTCCTCCGTGTTTACGCAGTGCCTAGCACAACAGGGCTCGGGGCTCAGCCGAGCCTCTAGGAAGCAGCACCACAATGCAATAAAGACATGCTCCTTTGGAAACTCTACCACCTCCATGAATCGCTGTGAGCTTGGTTCTGATCCAAGCAACCTTATCCACAAAGTACAGAGAGAACCTGTCATGGTGTGAAATACTGAACTCTGCCTCTATTTGGAGGAAAGCCACAATTTATCAAACTGAACACCACTAGGAGCAGATCCGTCTGCCTACCTAAATCTTCCTTGCTAGCTAATAGCTAGGCAGGGAGTTTTGCCTTATATATATGTTTAAATTTTTTTTTAAACCGAGATGATCATTTATTCAAAGCATAATGACTGCAATAGATGGGACTCGTAACAGATTCAGAATTAACATAATGATATTTGATAATAATCATAACATTTCATAATATTGATTGCTGGAGAGAACTGACAGCAAAAGAATGTACCAGCTGTCTGTACATGTAACATCTCCCAGATTTTAACTTTCTGTCTCCCGAAGAAAGGTATAGGTGGCGAACTTCATTTATTAATTAATTTCTTAATGTATTTACTTACTTATATATCTGGGTTTGTTTATTCATAGAGTGTGGAAAGAATGATGGCAAGAATGCAAATATTAGAGAAGAAATAAAGAAGAAATTCAAATATTGCAAATATTAAAGAAGAAATTCCTAAGAAGGAAGAGACCTTAAAATCACGATCAGACATATTTTCTGGCCTCGCTGTCTCCTGTCTGTCCAGGCACCAACTCTCTGAAGAGGAAGGCCTGATCCAGACCCTCTTAGATGTGTGTTGGGGTCCCACAGTCTCTTGGAACCTGTGCCCAACCTCATGCTGGGTGGTGCCTGTGGCCGTGACGTTGACTTCAAGAAGGAACTGTCCCCTATCCCTGAAGCCAAGAGGAGTGGCATAACTTATATCTGCATTGCTAAACACTCTTATTTTCTCTCTTTTCTCTCCCAGGCTGTGTCCAAGCTGCATCCCACCTGCAGCCAGGAGCATGAACCCCTGAGCTGTGCCTGGGAGAGAGCCAGCGAGCACCAGCCAAAAGCTGCCCCGGGGTCTGCACTCCCAGTGCAGCTGTGTAGGTCAATGCTGGCCACTGCATGAACCCAGGACTTTATTTATGGGCACACATGGAGCCTGGATGTCTCACCAGTCCTAATTCAGTGACATATTTAATCCTTTGCTGGGCAAAGCCGCTGCGATGGTAGGGTGGCTTTTTCAGTGGCTGAATGTTTTGAACTTCGTTTTTACCATGTATCCCTGCAGATGCCAGGCAGGAATTTAAGTTTCCAGGTGCTCTGCAGCTTCTAAAAACCTACATGTGTCAAGAGGAACATTCAAAATCAGTAGTCATATCAGCTAGCATCGGCTGGAGAACCTGAAGTGTTTCCTGAGACTATGCAAGTTTGAAGAAGAGAAATCAGTCTAGCTCTCTTGAATCTTATTCCACCTCTTTAATTATAAAATCTTACTGTTGGCAAGCTTCTTTTGACCACTCAAAGGAGAACAAATTGCTAAATTTGTACTGTGGGGAAATTTGTATTGTAGGAAATTATTGCCACTCCTACCACAACTTAGAGGTACAAGTGCTTCTAAGTGCTGAGATACAGCACACCGGGGCTGCGAGTAGAGATGTACGTGTATCAGAGAGCTCCCTTGAGCTCTCAGACCCCTTTTTCAATGCTTACCTACTCATTAAGCTACATGGCAACCCTTGAAATTTTGGGTGTGGAATTAGTTATGCTTATGAAATCTAATGATGTTGTGGCTGGCATTTTCTACCCTGCAATGGAGCTTAACAGCAATGTGAATCGGGGCTGAGAAGCATTATCTGGGAGAAAGAGGGAGAGGAAAGGAGGGAGAGAGAGTCTGTTGACTTAAGAATCCTCCCAAAGAGCATGGGATAAGAAAATAAGGAGGCTGGTGGAACAGTCAGTCCCTGTTTGGCTGGCTGACTGCAGATTGAAAAGATCAAATATTTACCGGTGCTCCCAGTGCAGGAGAATTGCTGGATCTCTGGCTGATTGGAAGCAAAGCGATTCTGAGTGCTGTTAAAATAACTTAATGCTTAATGCATAATGCAGTTTTTCAGCCCATACTCTGGTATTCAGCTAGACCCGTGCTGAAAACTGTTTGTCACCGTAATAATTTCCTCCTTGGAGGAAGGTGAGCTGGGGAAGAAAATATACATTGGGGTTGGGGAAATGAGTGATTTTGTAAGGAAAAAGATACTCTGATGTGAATAGGGTATCATAGAATCATTAAGGTTGGAAAAGCCCTCCAAGATCACCTTGTCCAACCTTCCCCCTACCACCAATGTCACCACTAAACCATGTCCCCAAGCACCACATCCAACCTCTCCTTGAACACCCCCAGGGGTGGCAACACCACCAGCTCCCTGGGCAACCCGTCCCAGTGCCTGACTGCTCTTTCTGAGAAGAAAGGAACCTTCCCAGAGGAGAGTTTCTCTGTCACTGGCATTGCCATCCCCTCATAGCAGCAGGAGGTACAAGATGGAAGAGCCACCCACCACCCATCCTCTGCCTGGACCCCACGGCAATTTTCTCAGTGTTGCCACCTTCCTCCTGTGCTGAGACCCAGGCAGTAGGCATGGGCAAGCAGCCCATGTGAAAATGAATTGGAGGATGATGGAGAGCCAAATCACTGCCCCAAGAAAGGGCACTTTTTTAGGGACTTTAGGAGATGGCAGCAATGCCGAGGTACCAGCCCTGTGAGCTGTGACCAGTGCATAATGCAGGGGATGCGACATGTCTGCAGATCTTCTTGCTAACAGTCAGAGAAGCAAGAGGAAAAAATAAAAGGCACACCCTGGATTTCAGAAATACTAAGATTCTCTTGTTTAATGAGTCCAGCTGGATTTGAAAATGCTTGGCACCTCTACAGCATCAAGCTTTGCTTCTTGGGGTGATGGATATAAAACCAGCAGAACTGCATCTGGCACTGAGGGTGAAAGGAGAGTGAAGTTCAAAAGACACGTGTGCTTTAGCTTGGTGTTCTCTGGCCTTTTAAAGCCTCGGTGAAATCCTGAAGCTTTCACCTAGTGTTGATTCGTCCTTGCTCAAGGAAAACATCCTCTTATTGCAGTGGTTGAGTTGCCAGAGGAAATTCTTAAGGATTTGTCTGATAATGAAAAGATGATCGGAATGGCTGTGTAAAAAGCCTAAAATGGTGAGAAAGTAGCAGCAGAGTGGTTTGAGAATAATACATTCGCTTCTCTGTGTGTATAGCTCCACTGCATCTTTTGTGTAAATTCTCAGCATTCCTGGAAAAGAAGAATATCAACCAAAGGTGGCATTTCCAGGAAACTCTTTGAAAAGAATCATCCTCATATTCATTCACAGGAGACTGCCAATATACTTGTGTGAGAAATTTTAAAGCCTTTTGAGAGAGCAATTGAACTAAAGTTTACAGTTGTTGATCTGTGAGATAGGCAATTTTCCCAAACATATTGTGCTATAATCCCCACCTCCTCTTTTTCCTGTTGGTCCAAAAGTTGCTGCTAAACTTGTTAATTTTAAGTACTTGATAAAATTGATGATTTTCAGTAATTAGTCTGCCCTACATAAGTTCAATTAGAAACTGTAGTTGAATCAGTTACTAAATGCTAGAAATGGAAAATGTTGGGCAGAAATTGTTAAAATGTTATTCAGTGATCATATACCTATGTTGAATGCAGTGATTTTTTCAGGTGCTGAAAGGTGTGAACTAGTGTATTAAACATTTCCTCTGGTTACTTCTTTGTGGACCCAGTAATCTGATGATTGACTTGGTGGTGGTAGAACATAAAAAATGAGGGTTTATAAATGAGAATGAGAAGGGTTTTCTTCTCTGCAGCAAACTGCTCCACACTTAAATTTCTGTAGCAGATCATCAAGTCAGGGTTCCTGCTAATGAGCTGCAGCCCACAGTTTTTCATGCAGTGTACTTTTAAGTCCCATGTGTTTCATTTCTCTTGAGGGACTATGGAAGAGCCAGGTGAGAAGACATGGTGCCATTCAGCCTGCATGCAGCTGCAAAGTTCAGCCCTCCAGGAGACACTGATTTATTGAAGAGGATTGAACACATTAGAGATAGTTTGCTGGAGAGGAGAGAATATGTTGAAACCCAGAGGAAAATTCTGGGATCATCCAGGTTCAAAATGGAAACCAGGGCTGGTCCTAGTTAATAACCTGACTATTGGAAAAGTGGCAGGAGAAACAATGATCTTTGATCTTGCCAAGCATGTAGACTAGTTGGTAGGATGTCCAGCATGCCTTACATACCCTTGATAAATGTCAGAGAGAAAAATGCACCTGTTGAGAAAAAAATTGGCACATGTGAGATCTGAATGCCTGGTTGCAGTCCTGTCTCCCTCAGCTACTGAAGCAGCCCAGGGTGATTGATTAAGTTTCCAACTCGGATGCCCTAAGGAGGTGCCCAGTGAGGCATCATGAGATTGCTTTCACCCAGAGCTGGTTCCTGGAGAGGATGAATTTAGATCATTGCTCTTCCATATGGAGAGGGATGGCTCCCTGGGAGAGGGAGAAGGAAGGCTAAAACAATGCGGAGTACAGGGAGGTTTAGTGAGCTGCTGTCTGCACCCTGGTCTCTGCTTCTCATGCTAAGAAGCAATTGAAATATTAAAGGTAATAAAACATGATTTAGTTCATGCTGTGAACTTCAGTTATTTACTTCAGTTCACGCTTTGCATTTTATCTGCTGGGCCTCAGACTGTCTATGTTGATAAATCACCATGTTCCAAGTACAGAAGGGGGGCAAGAACACTTTATTTTATAACTATTCAATTATGAAAGTAGGGAGGAGGGAAAATGCATGAATCAATAACATTTTTTTTCCAGAGTTACCAATATCTCTAGTGTCATCCTTATTTTACCCTTTCTCAGCCAGAGATCCTTATCACCATTTTAAGAATGGGAATAGTGACTTGTCCAAGAAGGCAGGAATAAAAATGAGGTTTCTGGTTGGTGTTGACTTTTTCTCCTACCCAAAACATTCAGTAAAGTGTTTATTTTCTAGAAGGCTCCTGGTTAACTCAGAAGAAAGGAAAATCAGCTGCATTTCCTCCTACTCCCCAAGGTTGAGTGAGGAAAAAAAAACAAAAACACCACAATAGCTAGACAAACCCTTCTTCTTGGGGACAACCTGAACAGGGTCCTTCTCACAAGCACTGGGACTTCGGTACTGCACACTAACCCCATGCTAAGATTAAAACCAACCCCTTCCATCCTGGGGAGCCCCTGACCCCAAATCCTTCCTACCCCAAACCCCAAGCTGTGCTCCCCACTTGTAGCATGAGGAGATTGTCGACACACAGTGATGCTCACAAATGAGCAGTTGCTGCATCTTTAGGGGCCTACCCTTAAAATGATGAATTGTGACACTAATTGACAGAGGCCCAGATAATTAAATGGAAGGTTGAACGTGAGTTCCTTTTTTTTCTTGCATTTCTCTCCTTTTGCCACCACCAACAAAGGACAAAACGTCAGTCATAACTTCCACTCGGCCAAGCTTTGTCACTTTATCTCTGTTTTAAATGTTATTTGAATGTTAGCTCTTTACATTTGCTTTTCTTTATTTAATAAAAAAGGCAAACCAATCATAATAGGCATAAAACCGTCATGAGAAGGTCATAAAATGCATATTGCTTACTGAAAGAAAGGGGACATCTCTCATTCTATCTGTTAAATAAATACTGAAGAAAGTTTCTCTATCTTGCTCGTGTTTATACATTTTCAAGTGTACTCAGAGCTGGTATAAAGTGCCAGATTGACAACTCTGCTTGTTGCCAGAACAGTGACAGCATAGACTGCAGGCAGGGTGAGACACCGTGATGTTAATATGTTTCAAGCCTGTGTTGGACCAGACTGGGATGAAAGAAAATATATGAAGTGAAAGATCCAGTGTGTGGCCCATGTAATCTTTTGTCTCTTTAGTCTAACATAGATGGTGGTTGTACGTGCCAGATTACAGAAGAAAAAAAAAAAAAAAAAAAAAAAAGGAAGAAAAGTAAAAAGGCCTGCATTAGAATGTTAGAATAATTACTAAGCAAAGACTTCACCAAGATTTACAAATTCAATGATTTCAGGGTGGTTGGATGCCATAATTTCTGGGTGTGCAAATTGAAATACCTTTGAGTTAATTTTCAGAAAGCATGGCACACTCCTCGTCTGTGAAAGCCATGCTTCTTAAACAGCATGCCTCTCCCTCCAAACCTAAATAATACTTCTGAGTATCCAACTTACATACAAACAGGACATGAAAAAGCCAATAGCTTGTGGCAAGTAGGAAGTTTCTTTCCATAAATTGCCCTTGGATGCTACCCAACTAAACATTCATTAAAGAGGAAAGATATCCCTAGACCCACAGGTTTCTAGAAAGTCCTTTTGGAACCTGAACAATTACTAGGAACCTGAAAATATTCTCAGCTCCTGGGTCAAATAGGTAGCTTGGGTGTTTTTCCTGCTGCTCCTAGTTTTGTCAGTACAGGGATTTAAAACTCTTTAGAACCTCATTAGTCCTCACTGATCCAGGGAAAAACACTGAGCCAAAAATCAGGTCAAGTCCATTCTGCTGCTGCTGCTGCAGGTTGTACAGCAAAGTATCTGTATGCATCTATCTAGTGTATGTATATTTTCCTATACATTAGAACTGCCTGTGGGAACAGGAGAAAGGGAAAATTCCCTTCACCCTTTACTCTCAATTTGGGGGAAAAAAAAAAAAAAAAAAAAAAAGGATATGAAAAGTAAAACAGAGAGCTTACATGGCTTATGGGGAAAATTGTTATTTAGAGGTTTGATGGAGAAATCTTTTTTAAATACACGCAGCGAGCTATGCCAATACTTTCACTTTTTAAATCTGTAGGTGGCACAATCGATAGACAAAGTGGTAATGTGGTTGTTTTTCACCTTGCCTAGGTTCATGGGCCAGAAGAAGTCAGGTCAGCTTTTGGGAGTTCAGTTTCGTAAGGAGTTATATTTTGTGGCTGGAGAGTCTGTGAGCTGTACAGTTGATGCCTCCAAAAAAGTTGCTACCAGGGCACAAATGTCTTAGTAGAGGTGGGTGTATACACAGCGGATGAAACTGCAAGGGTTGGTGGACAAAGAGGAGAGCACCTACCAAATGTACAGATACATCATCAGATATAAGCCGGAGAACCTGCAGTACCTAAAGGAGCAGAGGAGATAGGAGAAGCAATGTATCTTCCTCATAGCTCCATAAGCTCCACTCAGATGAATTAGTCTACACTCCTTTGTGCAGGATATGCATGACAGAGCCTTGAATTGAACCCACAGCCTCACATTTAACTCTACTTGTTTAACTTCATGCACGTGCTGAAGTTTCCTTCAAAAGCTTAAAAGTTATCCTAGGAACTCATGCACAGCAAGTACAGTTCCCTGCTTTTTTCAGTGACCACACCTCTTCCAGAAACTGGTTTCAAGCCATCTTCAACCCACTGGATATTTTCTTTAATTTCATTTTTGGCCAACACTGATGAGCTGCTTTCGAATCAGGATTGCCTCCAGTTTACCCTGAACGATGATATTGTGCTGAGCTGGGACACTGTGATCTTCATCATAAAATCTGATTAATTTATGGCCTTTTCTTTTACATATTCTTCTTATTCTTGCTAATGTTAAGCTTATGCATCTGGGAAATGCTCTGGGCTAGGACACTGAACACATTAATGTGGAGTGATGTCTCCTTCCTTCTTTGCGATGGAAGGAGTCATGAAAACATGGGTGCATGAATGAGCCTGAAAAAACAATCCATCGCTGCTTCAGCTACAAAGAGGAGCTGTAGACAAAATGCTACCCATCCAAAAGCTGTGAGCTTTAGTGACCCACCAGGCTGCCCATCTTACATAGCACATGCTCTTGGGGAGGGAAAAGTTTTGATGTCTTTCCCGGCACATACACAGGCAATTCCAGTTCAGATGTTGTGTTCGTACCCACCAGACACTTAGCCAAGTTCCAGTGAGCCAAGGAAATGCTTGGCTGAGCAAGAGAGTTATTTGGGGCTTGAGTCATGGTGGAAATGAACCTCCCTGAACCTTGAGGCCCCAGCCAGGATTGTGAAATCACTATGTGTCTAGAGATCTCTCCTCTTCCGTGAATAACAGCTTTGCTCAGTTGACTTTTGGAATCCATTTTTTTTTTTTGTCCTAATAATTCTACAACAACATCTTGGGAGAATTTATCTTAATCCACAACATGCTCATGTTTCTGTTTGTCATAATCTAAATTTAGGCTAAGAGAAAGCTACAGTCCACAAAGAGAAAGCTACAAACCACCCCTTCTGAAAGAGAGGCTAAGAAGGAGCTTTTACTATTTGCACAAGCTAATGGAGATACATCTCCTAATTCCCTCTTTGCCTTGTGGACTTGAAGCTGCTTCTTTCTTTCTGTTAAAGCTGGTAACTGATAATAAAGGTAGCAATTATTTTTACGTTGCAGGATGCCCAGTACAGAGGCTATGCAAGGAGTCTCATTACTAAACAGTATTCCATATTTATTCATGTATGTAAATTCCACTGGTCGAAATCTTGACATATTCACAGCATCACATATTTCATTCAGTTTATCCTCTGTAATTGTTCCCAACTGCTCAACAGCTCTGAACGATGAGTCCCATTGAGAGCAGGAGGTACAATAAGTGTAGTGGCTGTTGCTTCATAAATAATCTGAGAAGCCTGAGGACTGCAAAAGACCTTGTTGTATTTGAGCTTGGAGCAAGGAGAGCACTGCTTGAAAAGCTGTTTGGTGGGTTTGACTTTTCCACTCTGTGTTTACATATGTGTTTCATTACTCTGTCTTCTTAAGGCAAAGATGAATGTCACAAAGAGGTATAGTGAACACGGGGTGAAAGAGGTGTGTAAGAGTCATTGCAGTAAATTACAAACTTGATATTGTGACTTTTCTGTTTTTGAGAATTTATGACACAAAACCACATTGTGCAGCTGGTAGGAGCTGATCTAGAAACTTACATGCATATCATATTTTAGGGACAAAAAAAATAAAGGGGATATACTCAAAGAAGATTAGAGATTGAAGAGTAATAGGTTAATGTATATTATGACTTTTGTTTAAAATTTATCTCCTGATTCATTTATCTCTGTCTGGAAGCCATTTTGGCATGACTCTGACTACATTCAGAAGACTAGTTCCATGCATTGGTAGTTCAGAATCTGAAATAGTGGGCGTTGCAACACCCATATTTTTTCCTTAAACCACGCTCACGTTGATGGCCCTGGCATCATTGGAAACACTTGGCAACTAACTCTGAACTGCCTGGCAATTGTGCTGCAGAGCTAGCCGTGCTTTGCAGTAGTGCAAAGATAAGCCCGAGAAAATGGCATTCTCACGTGTTATTTGAGCCGTATGCTGTTTACTTATTTCTTAGATACATCAGGGGTGAAATTGCCCACTGTGTCCTCACTGCTATGTCCCAGGGTGCTCCCTGCCTCTTAAAGCATCAGCTAGTTCAGCCAAGGGAGAAAGACCCCTCTGAGAGATCCAAGCATTAATGAGACACAGATTATGCCTTCCACCTTCACACAGAGCAACTTGGAAGACACTACTAAACATGTTGAAAGACAAAATCAAGAGTATTTTCACAAGGCCAGTCTATACCAGAACAGGAAAGGAGGAGAACAAAACACCCAAGTGTTTTTTAATGTATCTGCAACTTGTTTATTGCTTTAAGCAAAACACAAGCATTGAACTGAAGCCCAGAGAGGAGGTGGAAGAATACTAAAATTAATATTACTATGTGTAAATTAGTATGTTTCTGAAGGGAGACTTGCCACAAACTATCACAGACTAGAAACTTGCACTGGGGAACCAAAAACTGAATGGCTGGAGTCCCAAGCCCAGACAAGTGAAAGGTAATCAGCAGGCTGGATCTCGCATAAGGAAAATAATGAGGAGGCTTGCATTCCCACTGAAAAACAAACAAACCCAATCTTGGCACAGAACTGATCTTGGCCTTCTTACTACTGCCTAAAGTTTAAGAACTGCATGTTAGTGATTACCATTTTAGCATGGAAGGAGAGAGACTGCTCTGGGCTCTGGCTGAAATTACAGTATCTTGTCTTCATGTACCACTTCTCTGCATCTCCAAGCATGCTGCTTATGTGGCAAGAGGCTGTCATCAAAACCTTGGCACAGCGACTGCCTGTTACAGACAAGACACACTTGCTGTGCTGATGTTCATGGTTCTCTGACATTTGTTCTTTTTTTATTGTTTTCTTTGAACTAGGTGATGTTAGACTGAAAGCATATGTTGGCTGTTTGTAAAAAGAAAATCATGACCAACCAGTGCATATAAATTACAGCTGGTCTTGTAACTTCTCATTAGCTAGAGCAAATTGGAGAGGATGTGGTTTGCGCTCGCCCTGACAAGGTTCTTGCATTGTGTCTGCCTCCGGAGCAGGCTTCTGAGCTGAAGAGCTTTGTACTTCTGCTCTTCCATGATGTAACCTGGCCCATCCTCTGGGTTCAGGCTGCGTCACAAGCTTAGCAGGAATTACTGTGAAGAGAAGAGCGTATAAATGATTAAAAGGAGCCTTGACCAGATAAGCTGTGAAGGCATTTGACAAAAAAGTCCATGTCGCTGTCACAGTAATTAACGGTGAAGAGCATTTTGGTGCCATGAATATTGTACTTAAGGAATTATATCAGCATGTTAAAAATGCATCATGAGAGGGCACATTTCATCTGAATTACTTTCAAAAAAGAACAACTAATAGTAAAAAGACATAAAAACTTGTCAGCAAGGAAAACTACCCTTTCTTCGTGTAGGTTGCTGTAACCAGACCCCTTCAATTACCAGAAATCTGAGGATGCGCCCAGTTGTAAAATTTAAGCTTATCAAGATTTCAGCAACACTGTTTGGTGTTGCCAACAATGTACTGGGTGTTACAGATGGGCATGCTTGCCAGAAAAAAATAAAGCTTTCCAAAAATTGCATGCTGAAGCGGTGCTGTTTGGCCACATCATTTATTTGTTGTGCAGCTCCAGTCGTCCAGCCCCATCTTGAAAAGGATTCAGTAGAACTACATATAAATGATACTAAAAAGGTGAGAAGGTTGCTTACAAATATTAAAAGGTTTTAATGCAAGGAGTCTGTGCTAGCAAATGCAATGGACCGGGTCTCCAAGGACAGGCAGCCCAGCACAGCTTTCATGTGTGCAGCTAAATACTTCTGCAACAAAACAGGTAAATCTCTTGGCCATTCCTGCCTTCATCTGTCCTGGGGAAGGAGTCGAATCTCCATTAAGGGAGAATTTAGAGAACAGGATAAAAAAAGTCAGGAATAGTTTATCTGTACCTAAGCCTGCCTTGGGAGTGGGACTGGGTATCTTTCTTCCAGCCCCAGTGCTTTTGGTTCTGTTAGTTTACAGATAAAACAGTTCTTGACCTAAGATGTGCTACAATTTTTCTCTGTGTTTTTCAAGTCTTACCTTTAACTTGCTTCTGAAGTGGCTGCAGGAGGTGGTGAAGTAATCCTTGCTCATAACAATCTCTGTATTGTATGTCTGTACCCAGTGTCCCTTGGGATCCAGCCCCAGTACTGGATGTGTACTAGACATGACTATTTTAGCCATCACTTTTCTATTCAAGCTGTAGGATGCTGCTCTGCTCTTCCTTTCTTTTGATGGTGTCATCTGTCCTATTCTTCTTCCAGCTTTTATTTTGTTTTGTGTTGAGGAATGTTTCTTGATTCTGACCTGAACAGAGAGGTTACTAATGGAAACCTCATATCCAAAATGCTGGGAAAACTCTGCCCAGCTTTGAGAGATGACTTCTAGTTCTTAGGATATGTTATGACTTTGGCCTTCATATCTCTGCCTGTAGCAAGAGAGACCACCTTGGACATACAGGGACATAGACAAGTGCAATCTGTGTATGCCAGCCTTCTGGCTTACTTTCCTGATGACCTGTACCTTGAGTAGTGACCTGCATGAGGTGTACCAGCATTTTAATGCTGTGTGGCTACTGACCTTTGCAAAGAAGCAGCCCTCTGCTTCTGTATAGAAAGGAAGGTGGGAAAAGAGTGTGAGTAGCACCAGGGGACAAAGCTGTCATCTGGGGGCTGAGGTCCCAAAAGAATAAACCTTCCAGCTGAGCTTTGTGGGCTTCCCCACTAAGTGTTAGGTGCTAAGTCTGATTAATACAGCTTTCTCTTGCTTTGTCTTCAAAACCTTTGGTGTTGTCTAAATTCATGAAAAACATGTTTCTTTTACCAACAAATTGATTTGATTTTCTTTGATAAATTATGAGTTACCATAAAAGAAGAAGCACTCTGTGTGCCTGGTGACAACTTCCTTTGAGGTAGAGCATATTAATCTACATACCACATTTGCTTTGAAGTCAGAACAAAATCCTGAATCGTGATGTGCGTGCATGAAAGAGAGACAGACGGCAAGCTCAATTCTGCTCGGATACATCCGTGTAAATCCGGATCAGTGCCAAGGCTGCAATTGAGATCAGGATTGGGCCCAGTATGTAATCTCCAAACATATCCTATGCTCAGTAGGATGCAAGAGACAGGAAAGAAAGAAGTGAAAATTCCCTATTTTAGCTGTATGTCATCTCCCTGGTGAAAGATGCCTTGAAAGTAGGATGATCTTGCACATTAAAGGTAATATTGTGTGTCTGTATAGAATAGCTTAAAGGGAAATGGAAGCAGGGAATGTCCAAGGAAGTGGCTATGATGTAAATATCAGTGTGACACAGGTGAAATAACTCAAAATGCTTTTTTACTGACAAAGCGTCAGCAAGATGTAGAGCCTGTTTCTCCACTCGTACCAGTTTTACAACCACATAACTCACTGGATGGCAACAGAATAATCCTTGATTTGTGCTGGTTCAAGAGGGTCAGGCAGTTACCCAAATTTCTTAGTCCAACCCTCTCATTTCCTTTTGCCATAATCTAACCTCTTCCTTCCCAAGGCGGCTGTGGATGAAGCCTGTGGGCCCCCTTCTCTGACAGCCCCCGTGCCTGCGGGAAGGTCCTCCTGCATTACATTAGCATCCCCTAGAAAGGAGTCAGCCCCTGCGTGTGGTTGTCAGCATCCCATTTACGCAAATCTCGGTCAAGAGCGATGTGTATAATGCTGCATATAATGCTGCTGCTCATGGAAACCTAACTGAAAGAAATATTGCAGGAGAAGGGGGATGTCTCACCTATTGCTCACCATTCCTCACTTTTCTTGCTTTGTTCCCCTCCCACTCTCACTCTTTTGGTCAAAGTACAGACCTCAAGATCACCCCAGAACTTGGATATATTATAATTTGCCTTATGATTTTTACTTCCCAGGTGTCTCCCAGCACACACCTGGGTCAAGGAAAGCTGCTGGATGTGAGGAAGTTAACATGGGGATGATAATGGAGCAAGAAAAGCAATCACGGGCATCTGTGTTGGATAACATGGGAAAACCACAGAATCAAATACAGAGGTGGTGAAATCATTGGAAAAGATTGCTTTTACTGCTGTCATTGCTGGAGTCTGTGCCACAGCCTGTAATGCTCATAAACACAGAAGCAGCCCATCCACTCGTAGTGAGGTCTCCCCATGCCCAACCTGGTGAGGTTGTGCTCCAGGATGGATGCAGACCTTGTACACGCACCTAGCACAAAATTACTGAGGTGTTGAGGCTGGGAGCTGCCTCTGGAGACCGTCTGGTCCAACACCTCTGCTCAGAGCAAGATCAGCAAGGGCAGGTTGTGCAGGATCTTGTCTAGCTGAGTTTTGAATACCTCCCAAAGAAGGAGATGCCACAAGCTCTCAGCAACCTGTTTCAGTGTTTGACCACCCTTACCATATATATATGTATATGTATTTAGTTTAAATGGAAATTTCTGTATTTCAGCTCATGCTCATTGCCAAGATGTCCTGTCACTGGATAGCATTGGGATAAGTCTGAGTCCCTCTATTTTACATCACCCATCAAGTATTTATACACATTGATATGATCCCTCTGAATGTGCCCTTCTCCAGGCTAAATAGCCCCAGCTCTTGCAGCCTCTTCTCTCCACTCCATTCATCATCATTTAGCTATCATCATTCAATGGACCTACTCCAGTATGTCCATGCTCTTCTTAACTGGGGAGCCCAGAAGTGGACCCAGGCCTACAGATATGTCTCAGCAGTGCTGAGCAGAGGGGAAGGACCACCTCCCTTGCCCTTCTGGTGATGCTCCTCCTAATGCAGCCCAGGAAGCTGTTGGCTTTCTTTGCTGACTTATGTTTAACTCAGACCCCCAGGTTCTTCTCTGCAAAGCTGCTTTCAAGCTGATCAGCCCCCAGCATGTACTGCTGATTGGGGTTTTTCCTCCCCAGGTGCAGGACCTGGCATTTCCCTTTGCTGAACTTCGTAAGGTCCCTGTAGGTCCATTTCTTCAGCCTGTTGACATCCCTTTGATGGCAGCACCACTGTCAGCTACTTCTCCCAGGCTTTGTACTTCATCACTTTGTCAATGGGGATGCTATGTGAGTCACTGTCATAAGCTGTGTTAAAATGGTGATAACCATCCACGACTGTCTCCTCATCCACCAAACCCCTCACCTCATTGCAAAAAGCTATCAGGTTGGTCAGGCATGATTACCTCTTCATAAATCCATGCTACCTACTCCCAGTCACATTCTAGTCCATACATTTGGAAATGGCTTCCAGGAGGACTTTCTATGGACTTCTGTATGTCCAAACTTTAAATGTTCCCTAACCTCATCCTCCTCTCCTTGCCCCATGATTTCCTACTGGTCTCATGGTTCTGGAATTCCTGGAGGCAAGACTTACCGGTAAAGACAAGATCCTTCAACACAACATCCAGCAACGAATCACTATGAATTACTTAGGCAGATTACTTTTTTTTTTTTTTTTTTTTCTCCTTTTAAATAATTACAGGAAATGTTGTATAAACTGAGATAAAACTAGGTAGCATGTAGAGGCCAATTTTAAGAAGATAGTAATGCAGTTAGATCCTTCCTAGTGTTTGTGTGATTGCCAAATAAATTATTTTCTTACTAGAATTGGAGCCTCTTTGACTTATCAAGAATGTTACAACCACTAATGCCACAGTCTAGTCTTGTGTATTTTCCTTACAAGCCTATAAATACTGTAGTCTTGCTTATAAATACTGTAAAGTCTTGCCTATAAATACTGGAGTCTTACACAGAAGGCAATTGGGGTCTTCAAATAGTTTCCCTTTACACATACCTCATTAGAGTATTTGGGGTTCTCCTCAGCGTATGATAGCAAGTGAAGTAACTAGAAAGGCGAAGACGCAATCTGGAAGGTGTTGGATCTACTTCAGCAATTATTTTGGTGTGTGGTATATGTAAGAGATCATTTGCATCTGCATCATCTTTGGCTTATTATTACGTAAAAATAAATAAATAAATAAATAAATAAATAAAGAGAGAGTTTATATATATATTGGTGAAGGGAGGGTGAAAGACAAAAGAATTGGTTTGGGACCTTATCAAAAAATAAAATAACTCGCAATGCATCTTATGAAAGAAGAGGCATACTGTGCCTTTTTTTTTCCACTGGCCTACTGCCTAAGGGAAACATTCACTGGCAAATCTAAAACTTGTTCAAAACCCTTTGGAGAAGCAGACTATTATTAAATTATTTATTTTATCTTTGAAGTGTTTCCATTTTTACGCTGTTAAGGATTTCTCTGTAAAAGCCAGGGTGCCTGAGAATATTTGGCCTGTAGTGATCTTAGAAACATAAGCCTCTTTTTTTTTTTTCCTGTCTTTTCTTCTCCCCCATTTTCTCCCCAGTGTGAATGAGGATCTGTCTGATGCAGAGAGCCTGTACCCATTGGGGAAATTTAAGGAGATCCTTAGTAGTTGGAGACAAACAGAGCCTGGTTTGCTCTGTGTTTGCTTAATATTTTTTTTTAAGAGAAACAAACCTGGCAGAATCAGAAAGGGTGGCAGACATATTCAAATGCTCTCAAGCGCTTATTAAAATGTTATGTAATTAAATGTTAAGATCATGCCTGTAGCAGCATCTTTTGAAATAACTGTGCTAGCTAGGCTTTCTGAAACCAGCACAGGAAAGCAACCTATTTGCAAGGTCATCAGCCATTGAGGCATATACCTCAGGGACCTAATTTAATGGGAGAACTGCCATGGACTTGCGTGGGCTTGGACTGGACCTGAGCAGAGCCCTCCCTTGGTTCCTCAGCATGGTCCTTGCAGGCTGAGCCCTCCATGGGTGCTGGGTATGGGGAAGGATGCTCTGCTGGAGGCTGCTGCACCGCTTGGAGGCACCGGGGCCATCACTGGTAAGATTATGGGACTTTCCTTCTGTCGTAGTTCCGCTTGAGTGGGCAGCTGAGCTCCACCACAGCCGCTCTCTCACTCCCCCTCCTCAAAGAGGAATGGGGAGAAAATATGTGAAAAGGGGCTCAAGGGTTGAGATAAGGATGAGAAAATCACACAGTAATTATTGTAACGGGCAAAACAGACTCGGCATAAGGAGATAGTAAGATTTATTGCCTATTACTAACAAGCGAGAGAAGTGAGAAAACAAAAGGAAAAAGCAAACCAAAAGCACCTCCCCCCCATCCACCCTCTTCCACCTCCTCCCCCCGAGCGGCGCAGGGGAATGGGGGAATAGGGGTTATGGTCAGTCTACAGCACTTCTTCTCTGCCGCTCCTTCTCGGTCACTCTCATCCCCTGTGCTGTGGGGTCCCACCCACGGGATGCAGTCCTTGATGAACTGATCCAGCGTCGGCTTCCCACAGGCAGCAGCTCTTCCAGAACTGCTCCAGATATGGGTCCGTACCACAGGGTCCATCCCTCAGGAGAAAACTGCACCAACCTGGCTCCCCTACGGGCAGCAGCTCCTGCCGGGTCACCTGCTCCTGCGTGGGCTCCTCTCCATGGGCTACAGGTCCGGCCCGGAATCTGCTCCGGCAGGGGTCTTCCACAGGCGGCAGCCTCCGTCGGTGCAGGGCCACCTGCTCCACCATGGTCTCCTCCATGGGCTGCAGCATGGAACCCTGCTCCACCGTGGTACTCCATGGACTGCAGGGGGACATCCTGCTTCACCATGGTCCTCACCACAGGCCGCAGGGGACTTCTGCTCTGGCGCCTGGAGCACCTCTCCCCCTCCCTCTACACTGACCTTGGCACCTGCAAGGCTGTTCTCTCACTCCCTTGACTCTCCCGGCTGCTGTCTGGCGCAGCGTTTTTTTCGCTGTCTTAAATATGCTCTCACAGAGGCGCAAACAACATCGCTTATTGGCTCAGATCTGGAAAACAATGGGGCCCTTCCCAAACATGGGGCAGCTTCTAGATCTTTCTCACAGTAACCACCCCTATGGCTCCCTGCTACCAAAACCTTGCCACGTAAACCCACTACACCTTCCCAGTGGCAGCTTCCCAGTTGCTGTGAGGAGGGTATTTCTGTTCCTGATGCTTCAGGCTCAAGGAGCCGAAAGGGTCCAAATTTTGGGCTAAATTGTTGTAGAAGTGCAGCCTGAGTGCTGTGAGCATCTATGCACCAGCAGCTCCATCCCTCAGTGTGGGATGTCCCACACCAAGAGGAGGTGTTGTGTGGCTTATGGAGTTGTTAGGCAGAAAAAAAGGAGAGGTAGGACAGGTCCCACTGCAAAGAGGCTGCTGGGGTGGTGCTTGCTGTGGTGGGTAACGTGCCAGCTAGTATGAACCCATAATGCTCAATGGTCTTTGCTGAGATGGGTCGTGGGGAATTCCTAGCTCCCAAGATTACCGGTAGTGAGATGCTTTCCCTTTTATCTAGCTCTGATTGAAGGGCACAGCTAAAATGCACTGAAAGCCTGTACACAAGGCTCCATTTATACTGCTGAACTTCTTTTCACAAGGGAGGGCTTCTGCCATGCTCTGTTTTGTCTTGTGCAACCTCCTTCTTGCTGTCTTAACTGCATATGATGATTAGGTAAATGAGTCTCTTCTTTCCAGTAAGTAATGGGCATTTTCACTCCGTAGAGCAGTCTGGGTTGCACAGGATCATCTCACGCTTTTGCACTCAGCAGATTGCCTGTCATTAGAAATCTGCTCATCCTCCCTTCATTTCTAAGGCCAGTTAAGTGCACATGGCTTTAAATGCCTTCAGGTGCTGCCTCTGCTCCTACAACTCTGCTATTACAAAATATCCGGGACTTAACGTGCTGAGTGTGCAACCGGGGAAGGGCTGCCACATATCTAAAGCCACGCTTCCAGGTCAGCTCTGTGCAGCTCCAGATCAGCCCCTGCTACAGATCTAAGGCTGAGCAACCATGTACCTGCACTGCCATGAAGCGGCAGGGGTGGGCAGGATGGAAATTATATTCCTAGTTGTGGGAAGAATAAATACACGGTCAGCAGAACAACCACTGATATAGGGTTGAATCTGTAAATAGTTCTGAACTTTTAGATCCACCGATCTAAAATTCAGAAGTGGCCTATCATTAAACCAGGGTTTAGGACTGCTGCGGGCTCCATGCTACGATGGGAAGGCATCAGTTTGTAATGCCAGGCTGCCTGCTTTTTGTTTTCCATGAAATAACATAAGTGGGTGCAAATAATGATTGTGGGACCTAAAAGTGATATCAAAATGTTAATAATTGAGAAGTTAGGGTCAGCCAAAGCAACAGGCTAGCCTATGGTTTCTGGACAAGCTGGTGAGGCCACATTTCAGCCCTCAAAAAGGCAAATTTGGAAGTCCTGCTAAAGTCAAACGAATTGCATATGCCTGTGAGTGTCCCTAAGGCAACCACTTCTGATAGACTGAGGGGTTTACAGAACAGGGTACAAGGGTAAAAGGAAACCTATTTTCCTTTCATACAACATAAAACCCAGAGCCAATGAACAGAATAATTTTTATGTTCCCTGAATAACATTTTTTTCCCCAGGTTTTTAACATTTTCATCTACTACTTGCAAAGCCCTACACTCTAGCTCCCTCTTAGCAGATGGAAATTGAAGAGAAAAAAAAATAAATAAATAAAAAAAAAGGCTGTATGTGCTGGCATATCCATATGGCATTCAAGTGAGAAATCACTTGGAACACGGGGCCTCGTGTGGGGTCACAGCCTCCATACGTTCTTTGATGGGTGCAAAGGGTCCAGAAACTTGTTGCTGCCGTAACAGCGGGGGAAAAGGGGTTGGTGCAGCACAGGCTGAAAATCACTGCTGGAGGAGGAGAAGAAGACAAGAGCTATGAACAACCCCCTAGGTATTTAGATACGTACCTGCCCCTGAAATCTGGAACACCATTAAGAAGCGAGACCTGAGTGCTTCTGAATGATTTGCAGCCTCTTGCTGAAAAAAAAAAAAAAAAAAATAATAAAAAAATTACATCAGAGCAAGTATATGCCGGCTTTATCATGTGAAATAAACTTGGTCTGAGTGAAGCTCTCCGGCACAGAGGATCTGCATGTGGGGAGGTTTTGAGCAATGCAGAAGCCTCGTGTGGGCTTTCTGCCCTACTGGAAGGATGTGTGAAGACTGCACGTGCTACAGCAAGAGGATGAGCGGCATGGTTCTGAGGGGCTCAGTAGTCTGCTCAGGTCTTCTGAGCAGCTACATGTATGCCAAAGGTTGCTTTTGAAGAGGGTCTTTTCTCCTGTCCCCCCACATTATCTATACCTGCTCTGGAGTCATCTGCTACATCCGTCTGTGGCTTTTCATTGACTTCAGCAGGTTTGGCATCGGCCCTGTGTACGTATACATCTGTCTCTGTAACTCTCCTAGCTGTTTACATATCTGTCTTATGTATTTATTTTCCCTCGTACCCACCACTGCAATGTATAAGGCAGGAATCATCCTCCACAATGCCAATTTCTTTTGGCTTCTTTCCTGTGCATGTTTGGCTTTGCACTTTTCCTCTGAAGTTGCGGCTGGGATTTTCAGTTATTCTGAGATGTTGCTCTAGCTCTGCTCAGATGAAGGGCCTGCCACCAGCTTGCATGGGAGTAGATCCAGAGCAGGGCTGAGTTTTTTTCTGGGTATCCTGCCCTACAGCAGAAATAGCCTGGGTTTTCATCCTATGACGAGCAAAAAATAGAAAATCGTGTGTTTTTTTTTTCTTTTCCCAGAAAATCAGGGGGCTTCAGAGACTCTGCAGATGCTTTCCCACCTGGGCAGGCTTAATGGCAGTTGTTGCCTCTCTAATTAGGAGTTAAAATGGCTGTGACAGATATATGTTTTTGAAAACGGAATATAATTTACAGAAAGGAAACTAGCTGTATTCAAAACTTTGTTCAGAATCATAAACACAGCCCCAACCTCCCATGCATATAAATATGTTGAGGGAAAAATCCACTTGTTCATATTCAGAGTGCCAAGAGGAGGCTGTGGCGAGTCACAGGACTGCAGCATGTGCAGACCTCAGGATGCTCCGAGGCTGGCTCTGGCTTATTCTCTGTTCAGCCTCATGCCAGCAGGTCTCTGTGATCCTTTCCAGGCTCCTTCCTGGGGAAAATCACACCACCGATGCCCCAAAGCCCACTGAAGTGATGGGGAGCCTTGGGCTGGCATCCAGCTCCAAGTGAGGCTTTCATCAACCAGTGCTAATGATTCAGCTGCAGGATGGCTGATGGACATTAGCTCTGTGTCCCTCGGAGCTCGTTGGCAAAAAGCTGCTAGTTTACACGCTGTTATATTAAAGACTAATCTTTCTTACAAGCACTGACACAGACTTCTCATTAGTAACCACCTATGAACTTGAACAGCTCTAGGTCAAGTCAGTTGTGACTTCTAATTTTCCAAGAGGAAAGAGATTTTTGAAATATCACCCTTCGTTTCTTTGCTTCTCCCCCTTGCTTGGCTTTTACAGAGCCTTATCAGAGGTGTTCACCCATAAAGATGAGTTTTTGTGGCAACGAAGCAAAGACAACAAAATCCAGATGCAGCTAATGCTTGCTTATGCACTGGAAGTCTGAGGAGCCAGTCATTATGTATGGACAGCTTTATACCAGACATAAGTATTGCTTGGCATGGGTTCTTCTTTAATTGCATTATACAAACATAACAGAAAATTGACCCAAAGGGGGAAAACAATTTTATCCTTAGAACACTCTTCTGACTAAGTACAGAGCTTTTAATTAAATTCCCTATACAAAGTGACTGCCTGTCTCTCATGTTGAGCCTAATTGATATCAAAGCCATCCTTAAAATCGATATTTTTTTCTGGAAAAAAAGAGCAAATACCCTCTCCACCCCAACAGAATTCGATAAATAATTTGATAGCACTTGACTTCTAACTGTAATCTTTGTCTCATTTGAGCAGAATATAAAGTGAAAATTTGTCCCCACTGCCCCCCAGCATTCCCATCGCATCGCAAATCAGCTGCTACAAAATGTCAGTATTCCTCCTCAGCAGGTCCGCTGCTTCCATTTACTTCTGTGAACGACGCTGGGCAAGAGAGGAATTCGAAATCTTCAAGTGGCAACACATTTGTGCTGCTTTTGTTACCTATTTTATGTTTTTCACTTATTTATGATTACGGCTGCAATTGGATCCCATTAGAAGGCTCGGTAAGATCAAAGGCTTGTTAGAGAAGGCAGTAGACAAACCCATGCTCTTTTGAGCCTGCTCTGGAGAGTTTGCAGAGCACTGTACCCTGCTGCAACCCCCTAAGCAGGTGCTTAACTCTATTCCTACAAAAAAAGGAGTGCAAGTCCCTGAAAGTCGGGGACCAGCTTTGATAAGCCAAACGCACAAATCAAAGAGGCAGGCCTTGTTCATTACCTTTGCTTTCTAAATAGTCCCCTTCATCTGTCCTTCTGCTTTGTGCAGGAACTCTGTCAATCTATCCCATCAGAGCTGGCAAGAAAGCTAGTCCCCTTTGCCAGGAGCAGCTTAGAAAACCAATGAAGAAGAGCAAAAAGAAAAATGAAGCTAAATATTAAGTCATTGTTTTTTTTCTTCTTCTTCTCTCTCTTTTTTTTTTTTTTTTTTTCCCCAGCTATTCAGCCAGAATATTTTAGGGAAGTGGGGAGCTGAAAGCCTGGCATTGGTTACTGCCCCGCCAAAAAGATGGTGTGAACATAAGTCAAAGCAGGGCTAGCATGTGCATTGCCTATTCCTGATAAAGGCAGGAGCAATCTCTCAGAGTCCTGCCAAGCACGGGTGCATGGACATGAAAGCTCAGCCCTGATCTCCGTTTTCTGCTCTGTAATGTCTCTCTGTTGGTATTGGCCCTTGGGGACTCTTGCTACAAGCACAATTTTCTTTCAAGAGCGTATGCTAATTGTGGCATTAGGGGTGTATTTATGATCCCTAGCCAGCTGTGGCAGGTAAGATGGAGAGGGAAGTGGTACTGAATCTGCAGACTGATCGTACTCATAAAGCATGATATTGTGCTTCCCGTGCTCTGTGACATCCTGAAGTAGGAGGGATTAGCATAAAGAGAAACCTGCCTCTGCATCAGGGAAATAAAAATTCATCCACAATTTAGTTATGCGAGCCGGCTCCTTGGACCTGGCAGCGTGTGGTAATGGCTTGAGACCTGGTTGTCATAGGCAAGCAGCAAAGCCTGCCTGCTGCCCTGGGCCTTGGGAAAGAGGAGAGGCTAGGGGAAGGCTGAGGGGATGGAAAAATAATGCTCTTTTACCACATTATGCTTCTTCAGTGGTCTTTTATTACAAAAAGCATCATTCATTTAGTCCTGGAAATCATTTAGCTTGTGTGCTCACACCTTCTCTGAGGCCCATGGTGGAAGCAAAAACCTAATGGCCACAGAGCTAGCAGCCAGCTAGCCCTCTAAAAGGGTCTCCTCTGGGGTCTGCATCCCACAGACCTGTTAAAAATTAGTGGCTGGCTTTGGCAGATGGATGTGATGGGATCATTGCGTGAGCATTTTTGCGCCTGCTGCATCACAGCCTCCCTTGGGACTGCAGCCAGTGGTGGCAAGAGGAGCCAGCCCCACCACGATGGGCAGAAGGCCCTTGGATATGGCATGCATTCAAACACACCACCATTCCTCACTTAGCATACACTTGCTTCAGCTACGTGCAATACAAATAAAATTTTTCAGCAGAGGCTGGCCGTACATCTGAATGCCTGGGGGAAGGGAGAAGGGCTGGGAATAAATATTGACGTGAAGGCTCAGGGTATGTCAGGTGGATGTGTCGCTGTTTTACATGCTCTGCTAAACGTTCACAGCCTGATCCTGCTCCCAGCTGCACTGGTGAAAAACTGGAATAACTGGGCTGATGGCAGCCACCCCTAAAATGGTCCATCTGAGTCTCTGTCCAGTGGGGATGAACATTTTGGTGCCATCAGGATGACCCAGACCTCTCTTCCTCTTAATATTTCTGCAGGACCCCTTAAGTGTCCTCAGAAGAGTTGCCATAATGTTTTCATCAGTGTAGGGAGGGACCTGAAATTTGCAGGCTATTGTTATCATTATTAGACATGGTAATTGAATTAGTAGCTATTTAATTACTGTTATTATTGCAATCAATAGATCTTGATCTCCTTGGCCCTGGAAGATGTAGCCTGTGGAAATCCCAGTATGAAGAATGAACCCCAGTTGGAGGCAACTTTTAGAAAAAACTTTCTAGTAAAGGCGAAGCCAGAGGAAACACCCATACCCACCCAGAAGGCAACTGTTGAACACTCTGAAACATTGCAGAAGATACTTCTTCTGGGGTCTATTTTGATTTAGGGGAGAGTCATCTGAAACTGTTGGTATACATCTCTATATATTGGGTTTTGCATCGTTGAATATACGGCTTGGGCAGCCCCAGCATTACCAGTCAACTTTACCACCGATAAGTTGCTCTGAGTTAGGAGAAACATTTACTTGCTGGTGGAGGCTGTGTGGTGACAACACAGCCTGTGAGGCAGAGCAGGTGGAAGGAAGGGTCCGTCTTGGCCAGCCTTTAACACAAGCCCAAGAGATAAGTGTTTCCAATGCAGCATGCCAGAGCGATGTAGGGAGATTTGTCTCCTACCCAAGCTAATGATGGAGCCATGTCACCATATGTGTGGTTAGTTTCCAGCAGCTCCTCACTTTTTCAGCACGAATGGAGGATGACAGATTGTATATTAGACAAATTACTCTTCTCTCGAAAGCAGCAGTCACGGTGATATCCAAGTGCCTTCTTCATTCGCTCTTCACTGCACAATTTCTGCACCATCATTCAAGGCTCTTTGCAACAAAGAGGTGGTCGGTAAGCAAGAATTACAGCGCAGCTCCTTTGCTCCCAGCCAGCACATCCCTGAACCAGCAAAAGCAGGCTACCCTCCATCCATTCTCTGATTTCAGGCCAGCTGGCACTGCCCCTCTGGCACCTGCCGGGACAAAATTTCTTCTTCTGAAAAATGGGGTGGCCACATCTCGCTGGGAGCAGCCCTGCCAGCTGCTGGGGAGGATGCTCATGGGGACAGTGCTGAAGTCGCAAGGCTGGGGTTTGAGATGGTGTCTCATGGCATGGGTGGCAGCAGGGGGTCTCCAAGTGTAGCAGGGAGGAAGGCAGTGATTCCCTGACCTTGGGGGTGCCCCCAGAAAAGCCTCCAATGGAGTAGATTTGTCAGTACAGAGGGCAGGAGGTAGGGAACTGATGTCTTTGGGGGATGCCATAGGGGTTGCCTCGGATGGTAAGGTCAGTGGTTGCCTAGGGGGCAAATATGGGAAGGGCTCCTCAGAAACATCAAGCCCCTGTGCATGATTTGGTAGAAAGGAAATAGTTTCATTGTGTTCACAGCATTCAGAGAAAGACTGTGATTCCCTTTGCAAGCTCAAATTTTTAAGGCATTTCTGATATTACCAACCCATCGCATAGATCAGTCGACCAGTTCCCACTGGTCACTGCCCAAGGACACTGCATGTAGGGACACCCAGCTGGTGATGATGACTGACCTGTAAAGAATTACCCTCTTGGCCTGTTATCCTTTAAGGACAAACCTGCAGATCCCATCAGCATGATGTTGCCAAGGCTCCGGTGCTCCACGTTACCCTCCCTCTCTCTGTATTTGCTATTGCCTCATGGCACGCCTCTTCCAGAGCATCTTCCAGGCACCACCCAAAGCAAGACCTAATTCTTGCTTTTGCTCTTCAGCTGTCACTTCTGCCCTTCTCTCTGCCCCCTCCTCAAACTCCTGCTGCTGCTCTGTCTCCAGGATGTCACTGTGGATAGTGCATTGCCCTCTAATGGATAGATTTCAAACTGAGCTCCTCATCCAAGCAGAACTGCGGGTAGAATCTAGTCCTTTGACCCACTAATGAGGCAGGATACTTATTATCCATATCTAAGCCACTTTCTATTCCCTGTTTCTCTCGAATCAAAATAAAGTGTATATATATTTTAATAGCACAGACATCGGTCTAAGTGTTGCAGCTATTTTTAAGAAGAGGCAGAGGAAATCTGTGCCATTGCGAATCTTGGTTCCTTCATGTCCATGAATGCTTTAATTGGCTTCAGAGTTAGAAAAGCATTAACAAAGCTGATTTTTGTGATTCCATGCGTCTGGATTTCAGGGTGTTTTTTTCTTTCTTTTTTCTTTTTTCTTTTTTTCTCTTTTAGCTTGCTTAATCCTGCTTAAAGTCTTAAGATTTATTTGTATGTTTACAAGATGCTGCTTTTCTCATCATATGTACATTATAGTCACCATGAAAATAATACAAACAAAAGGAAAAACAGAATGGACTTGCAAGCAGCTAATAATTAATTATAGGGAACTTTTGAAAGGGTGGCTTAGCATCTTAAGCAATTCCTTTTGCTGCCAGATATATGGGCTTGTTTTATAAACTACAATCAATCTGCCGTTGGGGGGGAACTGCAAAATGAACTCAGTCATCTGAGCTCATTTTCAGTTTCAAAACTGAAAGGCTTTGGAGTATAAAGTACCCTCTTCTTTTAATGTCAGTAAATAAGTTGATCTGTTTATATGGTTTTCAATACAAGTAAACTGCTTGCCATTTAAACAAGCTCAATCAGCTGTGAAAATTGACATTTTTAACCATAAAATCAGACTTCATCCTACCATGATATTAAATATTAAGGAATCATTTAAAGGACAGTATACATTTCAGAAACCTGCCTGGAGAGATGAATACCAATTTCTGCCATTCACAAAGAGGGACAACCAAACAGCCCCTCGGCTTGGGCCCTGCTGCTCTGAAAAAGCCACCACACAGATTTATTCTAGCATGGGAAATCAGCGTTGCTCTGAGATGTTCAAGCTTCACGTTCAGTCCATGTGTGGCAGAAACACGGTGAGGACGGATGGAAAAGGGGCATTGTGTGCTGATATTATTGTTGGTGATAGCATGTCCAGCTCTGAGATCCCATGGGAGGGCTTAGTCTTCTCCAGCCCCTAAAGCTGGGGGTTTGGAAGCCCAGGAGGCATCTGCCTGGCCATGCACTGCCCATGGAGGAAGGCACTGGGATTTCCAGATGGCATTGGGATATTTGCAGCTTCACTCGCAAACAGCACCTGGAAATGGGACATTCCTACAATCACAGAGGCTTCAGGAGGTCTGCACATAGTCCTCTGACCCCTACATTTTTTCCCTTTTTTTTCTTTTTTTTTTCTTTTTTTTTCTTTTTCTTTTTCCTTTTCCTTCTCTTTCTTCCCCTGTTTCTATCCAATTCTGGGGACAAAAAAACCCACACTGCTTCTGAACAGGCTTACAACTGACACAGCTCTTCACAGCTCAACACCCCCGATGTTTCGCCTGTGCCAAAGGGGTCTCATTGTGTAAGGGGGGTCCTTCTGAATAGGACAAAGCAAAACAGCGAAGCAGTGGGATTACTGGGCCGCTGAAGGGAGACAATGGGGAAACAAAGCTCAGGCTGGAGAGACATTTATTTTTCGGAGGGGCATGGCTGCCCTTACACAATCCCTTTTAAAGCTCTGTGAAGTCTCCCTAACACAATCCAGTCCTGCAGCCAGGCACAAATCCAGTGCATTCAAAACCTTCTCACTCCTCCTTTAGTTCAGAAAACTTGCACCCACTTACTACCACAAAAAAATGCAGGGGTATTGAGGTATAGGAAGCTAACAACAAGCTTTGGTGCTTGCTTGCTTGAGCATCTTGGGACATTTCCAACACCAAATGATGGAGGAGGTTGATCTTTTCAGTGCTGAGTAGCTGATGTGGAAATTAAAGTGGGTGCAGGTTGCAGTGATGTGCTGCCTGTTGAGCAGCTCAGGACAGCTCTCCTGTTGATTGTTCTAAATTGGCTTGCTTTTGGTTTCTAGCCTGAATTTTAGCTCTATGTCCCCTCAAATGGCCTGAGGTGTGTTCTCTCAGAGACAAGGAGAAGGGGCAGCCCTCTGTTTGTGGCTGTGGTGGTGGTCTGCATCCATGGCAGGGTGGGATTGAAAAGGAAGTGTCACTTCTGGGGTGATGGGGATGCTGGAAGCACCCGGGTTTGCTCCCTGTTGGGGTTGCAGACTGTGACTGGGGTAGTTTCCCTTGTAGCAATTTACCCCAGAGCCCCCCAGTACTAAATGTTGACCTTGCCCATACAGGTCCACTCATTGATGTTTCACTTGCCACAAGCATGAGCCCCCAAGGTCAGCTCAAGGAATTCATTTCCTCTCAGCTTCCTCTATGCCAAGCTGTGACTTTCTCCATGCCCTGGGTATAATGGGAAAAATGCTGGAGAGAGAGCACTAACGTGTCCCACAGGGCTGCTTGCTATAGGGCTAGCTCTTGGCACTCCTTTGTTCCCCTACAAAGGCATGTGGGTTGGGGAAAAGCCAGTCCCATCATAAGCAAACAAATGTGCTGAGTTAAATTTTTTAAATGGAGTCATAAATAAAGAACTATCATTGGAGAAGTCCCTAAAGACACTCTTTCTGCTGTTTTTTTATTTTTTTTATATAAATGTTGGCAGCTTCAGCAACTTTTACAGAGATGTCAGAGTAAATAGCCTGTGATCCTACAGGATCTTATAAGTGTTTAACAACAAGAAGAATTTTATGCTTTCATATTAGATGGGTTCCTAATAGACATTCTGTTCGTGTCTCCTTATTTTATGTAGTGTAGAAAAAAAAATAATCCCTGTCTGCAGTATATCTTAAAATATACTTTAGCAATTTCTGACTTAAAGAAGAAAGAACTAGATGCCTTTGGGACAGGAAACGATCAGGGTTTTCTGGGATTTGGAACATCCCATAGCTTCTGTGCTAGCCATAAGGGGGGAGGGAGGGAGAGAAATGTTTATTCTGTTTAACTTAACAAACAGAAATTTAAGCCAGACTTAATCACAGTGCGCAGGTAAATTTCCTGATTCACTACGAGAAGGCTCTTTCATCTTGCAGATTAAAGGCTACCTGGGGAAGCTGTTGCACAGAAAGGTAAAGAGTGTGTTAGCAATCCTGGCTCGGTAAGTACAAGGTGGGCCATTTCACTTTCAAGGTGCAGTAAGTCTTCCGTTGTGAGGAGAGTTACTACAAGGAGCATTACTACAGTGGGCTACATGTTTACTTCTTGCATTAGGGGTAGGGTGGATTTTCCCTCCCCACAATGACATCTAGCAGGTGGAAAATGAATATCTCAAAATTCACCCCAAAAATGAGCACACTCTTAACTGTAAGGATGTTCAGCTTGTGGAACAACTGACCCAAATTTCCTATCATTTGACATCTGTAAATCAAGTCTGGATGTGCACATAGATAACGTGCTCCAAATCAGCTCCAAGTTAAGAGCCTGAAGCATGGTTCCAGCAGTAAGGTTCTCCAGACTACATTCTGTGGGAGGTAAGACCAAGACCCCCTGATCTTAGAGTTGTTGAAACCAATGAACAACATGTTCCTCACCACTCTTGACCAACTGCATTTGCCTTTCAGAGTAAATACCTTTAATAAAACATCATTTGTCGGCTGAATATGAGCCAGCAGTGTGCTCAGGTAGCCAAGAAGGCCAACGGCATCCTGGCTTGTATCAGGAACAGCGTGACCAGCAGGGCTAGGGAGGTGATCGTCCCCCTGTACTCAGCTCTGGTGAGGCCGCACCTCGAGTACTGTGTTCAGTTTTGGGCCCCTCGCTACAAGAAGGACATGGAGGTGCTTGAGCGGGTGCAGAGAAGGGTGACGAAGCTGGTGAGGGGCCTGGAGAACAAGTCCTACGAGGAGCGGCTGAGGGAGCTGGGCTTGTTCAGCCTGGAGAAGAGGAGGCTCAGGGGTGACCTTATCGCTCTTTTTAGGTACCTCAAGGGAGGCTGTAGCGAGGTGGGGGTTGGCCTGTTCTCCCACGTGCCTGGTGACAGGACGAGGGGGAATGGGCTTAAGTTGAGCCAGGGGAGTTTTAGGTTAGATGTTAGGAAGAACTTCTTCACTGAAAGGGTTGTGAGACATTGGAACAGGCTGCCCAGGGAAGCGGTGGAGTCACCATCCCTGGAAGTCTTCAAAAGACGTTTAGATGTAGAGCTTAGGGATATGGTTTAGTGGAGGGCTGTTAGCGTTAGGTTGGAGGTTGGACTCGATGACCTTGAGGTCTCTTCCAACCTAGAAATTCTGTGATTCTGTGATCATTTATTCATTTCTGTATAAATCTCTTGTTTCAGCTCTGAAGCTTTCTCAAAAGCAATGCAAAAGGGGTCCAAAACCTTGACCCAAGGCAGAAATGACACAATGACAGGATTTTAATACATGGAGCTAGTTTTATTAACGTTTCTTTTTGCCCTCCTGCCTGTAACTTATTCCTAAAACCTTCAGACCCCATCCCTTCCTAAATTTACTTCCAAGGAGACAGAAAGATGAAACTCACCCAAACTACCTTTGCAGTAGTCTCTGCATTGTTGATGTCCCCCGACTCAGTCTCCATGTATAATGGAAGAGAGAGAAATAAACCTTTGTAAATGGGGCCCTTATGACCAGCATTAAGATGAAGATTAGGTGAAGAGGGTCCTGGGCTCCCTTGGCTCTACCACCTGGATTGGCAGTGAGTGAGGACCTAAGCGTGACAAGCTCAGATCAATATAGAGCCAAGACAGATTTGCTCGCATCTTGAACCAACCTCCAGACAAGCATTTAGCACAGTCAAGTCAGAGGAGGGAGGGAGTGGTGGCAATTTTTTATTAGATCTACTGATATCTCTTGGAGAAACCCTAGATAAACTTCTCAGAGTTGTCTTCCTTCAACAGGGCTGGCAAGAAACTGTAGATTCCAAGGTAAACATGGGTTAGATGCAAGTGCTCCTAATCAAGTCCTCTGCACAGGTCTAGCTCAAAGGCTAGGCACTCAGGGGTGTCAGAAGGTGTCCAGTTCCCAGGATCACAGTTACCTGTAGTTCAGCTGTGGATATGGGCAACTCAACCCTTCCTCCAGCACCAGCTACCTCCAGTCCTCTCTGAAAACTGGCTTTCTCTTCTCCTTTCAATGTATGTAAACCATCATCAGAACCTCAATGTTTCTTTTTAGGCCATAAATAGACAGACTACTATTTCCACAACTGTTTTTAACCTATGCACTTTTTAAACATTGCTCATGGACTTCTATTTTCTTTATTTTCAGGTTACTGTCAGATCAGTGCAAACTCACCATGGAGATGCATGCAACACTTTACAATCAGGTAGGAATCATTCAAGCTACAATTGCTTCTGTTTCTTCTGGAGGCCTATACAAAGACAAAAAGAAAAGAAAGGAAAAAAAAAAAAAAAGAACTCAGGTATGCTTTTTGTACTGTCTCTATACCAATAACCTTGGTGACTTTATTAAGGCAGAGAGTAGAAGTTTAGAGAGTTCCTATACCTGCAACTGAGATGGAGGCCTAATGAGCTTGGGCAGACCACCACACCCCTGTTGGTGCATTAATGTGCGTTGCCCAGTGCTGTATAGTCAAGCCAGATTGTTCAGAAGTAGATCAGGCAGCTCACACTACACAGGATGTCCAAACCTTGGTGTTTATAAGACTGTCTAACAAGGAATAAGACTGGGCCAAAGGAACAGCAGCCTACAAGTCAGGGCTACTTCTTAACAGGCTCTTATGCTATAGAATGATTTCCAGTGGCAGTTCTATTTCTTGGGATATTTAAATCTAATTCTGGAAATGATAAAGATCAGCAGTAGAATATGACCACCCACAAGGCCTCTTCCAGATCAACTTCCATCAAAACCACGGATGGAAAAATAGTAGTGGATTTTACATCCTGAACTTTTCTGAGGCCATTGCTGGCAGATGGCACTGGACTTTATCAACAAGGCTCTACCAGGCACCTCCCTTCCTACTCCACTACAGTACATTGGTTTATGACTGCTACCAGCTAACAGAGCCACATTTCTTAAACAAGGTGAACAAAGTTGTTCAAATCTTCCACTGAACTTTGAGGAAGTCATTGTTCCACCAAAATGTAAGAACAGATGCTTTAGATTATTCTGTGCATATATTTGTTGACCCCCTGGTACTGTGATATCCAAGGGTACTTCAGTCTTAAAGGTTTTTTTAGGTAAACAAGGGGGTAATAAAAAAGTTTTATTAGGTGCTTTGAAAATATCTGAAGACAAATTTAATTCTTTAGTGCATAGACCTTCAAGAATTATCTTGCTGGTTATTGTCTTTGAAGCGCAGATCAACCTGAATACCAAACTCAAAAGGCAAGTATGAACTGGAAGTAGATGTTTAGGGTTCCTTCATTGCATGGAGATGTGAAGTGAGGCTGGGTTCAGACAAGGACCTTCTCGTTGTCAGACAGTGGTTTTCTTGTTTGCACTATTCTGCGTTGCCTCTTTTTGAGCCAGCAAATCCCTTGTAGCTAAGTCATGCAAGTGCCTGCTTATAGCAATAGCCAAAAGAACAGAAAGACTTCACTAGTAGCCAAAGGCACCAATATCCCTTGACCACAGCTAGAACTGTTATTTGTGCAGAATATGTGGCTGGAGCAATAGACTGGGGACCCATCTCGCATTCCCAGTTCAAAGCAATCTTTGTATATCTCAAGTCAGGCCCTAGAAGTTACAGTCTGCAGACAATGGCAACTCCAGTGGGTCCATAAAATCACAGATCTTCTTAAGCCAGAGGAGGGCCTTTGAAGAAAGCAGAAACAAACAGGCTGAATATGGATTGGCTTCCTGATTTGCCTCCCTCCTGCTTATCAGGGCTCACACCCTGTCTCATTCCCTTTATGATCTCTATACTTCAAATGGCTGAGTAGCTACTGTGAGTAAATCTGTCATTACGGCCTTACTTAGCATTCAAACCGACTTTCCTCTGGCTGCCGCTTGTGGGATCCTAACTTTGCAGACCTAAGATGACTTGCGTAATTTGTGTTCATATGAACAGAAGCTTGTGCATTTTGAAATGTTACAATCAAATAATCCCATCTGTACTTGGGAGTTTGTAGCAGGCTGACTTACGGTTGCCTTTTTGCAGCAATTATGGAACTTCCTTGGTAGGAAGCATTTTGGCTGAGCTATACCTCCATCCTCTCGTCTTTCAGCTTCCTTGCAGGATCAGATTTGTAAACATAATGAAAAATTCTGTATTTTACATTTTAATTATCTCTAGGAAGACTGACCACTTAGTGACAGCATCTTCTACTGTCTTCAGAACTTTTCTGATCTCCCATACTTCAAAATCCCTGTGAGCTCCCAAGGTGACAGGAGGGTATTTTTATCTCTCTACTTTTCTTTATTTTTGAGCATTTCAATTGCTTCATTAAATATAGCAAAGACTCAGAGAAAATTGTCCTCTTTTTCCAATTCAGGCTTTGCTCATCGTGCTGAAAACGAAATACGCTGTTTTCTGGTTCCTGCCCTGAGAGGCATTTTTGGCTGTAGGTGGGATAAAATAAAGTCTTCATCAGCATGAACAACTAAAATAAAATATAAAAAATCCTGTTGTTTGTTTGTACTGTATTTGAAAGTATAAATCAAGAATTTTTCACAAACTCACATGGATCTGGCGTTGAGGTCTGAATGCAGGTTAATAAGGGTTTCCTAAATGCTTGTCTCCTCCTCCTGACACTGGCGAGGGCCACTGAGTATTTCTGAAAATCAGCCCCTTTGCTAAAATGTGCTGCCAGACAGAATTTGATATCTATTGTGAAAGTTCATTAGACTGAAGCCAAAAAAAATCCCCGTCTGGTTTGGTGCAAAGCTCTTTTTCCCCTGAGTGCCTTTGGCTACAAATTCTGCATATTCTAATTTTAAAGTATCATTCATTTTCTATTTGGTGATAAATGCTTTCCTGCGTAAGAGCCTTTTGATTGCTCTGCTAATTAAAGTGGATAGTTTCTTTTTATGTTAGGTGGCTGGGCTTCTGGGTAACTGCAGTGTGCAGGGAACAGCCAAGGTTACGTGGCAGTGTTTATTACCCTCACTCTCATCACCAATGGGTACTTGTTCTGGAGCTCCAAATTCTCAGTAAGGAAATGACTTATGGAAATGAGGAACTCATCACTTTGGATGCTTTTTGGACCCTCTCTCCTAGAAGTGGCTTTTTATTCATTTGCTCTCCTACAGTCACTGCACTGTAAGATTTAATGGATTAACCAGCATGGAGACAGAAGTAGGAATGGAACTTCCATGCTCTTTTTCTTCCCCTGTGCACATATTTTGGTCAGCATTGATAATAGTGATCTGGCAGATGAATATATGCTGAGAAATTCACACTTTTTGTGAAGGGTACTTCATTTGCCCAACCCACATTCTGCCTTCACTTCTGAAAATAAATAAATAAATAAATAAATCCTCTATCTGAATCTGATATGGTGTGGCAAATGTGGGGCACTTGATCTGAAACATTAGGGAAAACACATGGGAATACCCAGAACAGAACAGAAAATGAATAAACATGGCAATCTGTTCAGAAGGAAGACTCTGGTGTGGAGGTCTACCCACCACCCTGAGCAACATTGCTCTTCCAGGCTGGACTTCTGTCATGGATCAAGCTACCAAAGAGGAGCCTCAGAATAATCTCAAGTGGTTATCTGATAAAGGGCACAACTATAAGCAAGGAGAACTACTACAGAACTACAACTCTTTCCAGTGAGTGGGACTTACACAAGGCAGAACAAAGGGTCAAGGAGAACATGTCTCTGTGCTTGGGTCTCTGTGGAAGGCATTACTCACATCTTCAGGATGCTCCTGAAGGTGTATAACTATTGTGTAAAGTATGGGCATAGCTTAGGAGTGTTGTTACAACGTGGCATGAACAGCTTTGTTTGTTTTCACATTTTCAAGGTGGCCAGGAGCTCTGCTGATGGTAGGCAAGAGTTTTTGGTGAGGGTGAAGGTCCTGTTGTTTCTGAAATATATATGAAAACTGGTCTTCAGAGCTCACACAGAGCAGGAAGGGGTACAACGCTTAAAGGTCACTTTCAGAGCTTGTGGCTAAAGGGGTCTTAGTCTCAACAGGCTCAAAAACTCATGGATCAAAGCTTGGGTTTAACAAAATAGCATGATGACAGCACTTTAGGAAACCTTATGAATTGTCTTACTTCAAGTGAAATTTGGAGATGTCTGGAGACATGTAACAAACCGGTCTGACTGCTCCCTGAAAGCTAAATATCCCTCTCAGACCCCAGTTTCCCATCCTGAGTAGCAACAAAAAGCATGAGCCTTGCAGGTTGCATCAGCAAGGGAAAGCAACCATGGATGCAGCATCTGTATATAGGGTAACTTTCTTTAGTGAAACCCCTGAGGCAGAAGGGGCCATAAACTGAAAATTTTATAACAGCACCATGTTTCGGGCTCCACAGGAACAGAGGGAACCCAAACCAAACTCTTTATAGCTTGACTGCTTTGATCTTCCCAGGACTCTACATAACCTGAGCTGGGAACATTTAAATCTTCTTCCCAAACTGAACAGGCCTTTGAGCTTGGAAGTCAATGTGTGCCAATAGCCCATACCCATGTCTGATGTGTAGCACGTGAGGAAAATAAAAATAATAATAATAATAATAAATTGTTATTGGAGACATAGCTGCCTGCTTGATTTGTGTGCTGGTGTGTGAGATGGGATCTGTCCTACTCCCTGTGCAATGTTCCCATTTGTACTTGTGGCAGCAGGATGAGTTAGTTATAAAGCTATATACCACATGCAATACATTGATGCCCCTATAACAATCAGGCCTTTCCTTTAATAACCCACTCACTACATACTGTCTATATGATTTCCCCAGAACTGTCTCTCCTTATGTTCCTGAGGCAGAGCCACTGAGTAATTTCTAGGAAGATTAAAGGAGCTGCATAGTCTTATTTCAGCTGATGTGCTCCTTCCCTATAAACAGTAGCAGAAATGAAGAGGCCAGCCTCAGAAGATGCACAACACAGCCTCCCAGGTCTTTACACAGCAATTCCATTCCCGTTTTCAGGAGCTGCTGCTCATATCTCCTGCAAGAAAGCCATCACCTCCAGCTGCAGACAGCTTCATGTCTGGCAAGCAGGGCACACTCAGACAAGGGAAACCATTGCTTTCTGCTCCGTGTTTTGTGTTTGCACCGAGGCAGGTACTTATGTGCTCCTCCCCAGCGGGTAGGATCACAGGAAACTGCTGAGTACATGGGTGAGTGACCCCAAACTGCCCAGGGATCCCAAAGTGCTGCAGGAGCAGAGGGTGTATGTGCTCTCCAGTTTAGTGTGGGGGGCAGAGGTGTTTGCTTGAGGCTTTGAGGTAATGGAGAGTGGCTCAGCCCCAAAGACTTTGCTTTCGGAGGCATGACGTAGTGTTAAATATCAGGCTGAGGTGGAGGGGAGTGTGAAACTAAGGACATTACATGTCTGAATGGAATAGCAGTGACTAGGGAGCGCTGCCCTATCTTCAAAGTCTCAAGTGGGTGCCTTCATAATTCCCTTCCCCACATTTTAGGGGTCATATCGCAGGGTTTGCCTCTGGGCCATCCCTACCCAGCAGTTCCAGTGCCATTGCTGAAGACTTTTGCTGCCCTGTTCTGAAACCTCCTGTAAAACATAGAGGGAACCAGGGGAAAAAAAAAAAAAAAAGAAGAAAAAAAAAAGACAATAACAGACGGGTAAGCCTAACACTTGGCTACTGTGGTTGTAATGGCTGCAACCACTCCTCGTTACCTGTGAAACAAATGTTATTCACCTTCCAGGTATCCTCTTGTGGGCATGAGGCTGACTGCCCTGTGGAGGTTAATTGGCTGTTTAAAAGTGCCATTTTAGGGTAATATGCTGCCAACAGGAAGCCCGCGGGTCCCAAAAAAGAAATATTCATCCCCATAATTCTAGAAGGCAGAATTCCTCTGGATATTATGAAGTCATTGCAAATCCTCCTAATAATGCATTTTAAGCCTGGATGCATTGGTTCACTGAAACTGTAATTCCACAGCACCCATAGAGCTGATGTGGAGCTGGGGAGTTGTTTAACAGACGGCTTCTTTCTGAGCTGAGTAAGAAGAGCTGCCTATTAGATACAGGACAAGGAGTTGTGTGAGGATTTTTTGAGTGTTCAGGTTGCCTTCCAGCTCAGCACATCTCTGGATTTAGTCGCTGAGCTTGACTGACTGAACGTTATGGTTAATATGGAATTATATGCATCAGGAAACACTACAACTTTTGTTAAGCCAGGTCTCTAGCTATAGGAAGAGTACAGGCTACAGTAATCATATAGAGGGGGCTTCTTTAAGCCTAAGGCAGCAAGGTTGGGCATGAGAGAAGATGCCCAGGCCAAAACTCTGCCACCGAGATATAAAACAGAGGTAGTTGCAGATTCTGGGGGCAGTGCTGTTGTCCAAGTCCTTGGTCAGGGTTAGAAAAAAGTTCATTTATTTGATTCCCTAATCTTAATGTGGGAGAAATACTGTAAATTTTAGGGGAAGAACAGTATTGTTCCCTATTTCTTTTTAATACAGACAGCATCTGCACCCCTGTATATTTATTTTGAATGACTAAGTGCTGAGCTCACTGGAGGAAAGCCATGACAATCAACTGCATTTCTGATAAGGCTAGAAAAATTGGACTTCTTTACACCAGGTTCAAGATTTCTTAGTACTTTAATGACTGTAACGATGTGAGTCCCCAAGGGAATTTTTACTAGGATATTCAACAGAGGCTATGTGAAGACTTTTGGTCTAATCCTACCTTGTGAAGTCTTGGTGCTGAACTTCGCCTTCATACAGCTGTACCCTTATACATTTTTTGTAAATACATGTAATTGGCAATGAAACCTGTATGCCATAAAAGGCTTTTTGCCTCCTCTGTGAGAAGGTAAACTTATGGCAAGACCCACAGCCATGTGTTTGAGATTAAGGGGAAAAAGTTCTCCTTGGCTTTGGTGGACTGTGTTTATAATTCATACCATACAGCCCCACAGGGAGAAGCTAATTTTGGAAGAAATGGTGTTTTCCATTCATATCACATTGGTCATTTCTCCTAATGCCATGTATAACCAAGTGAGTGTCTTTCCTTTACATGGACACTTTTTGTATTATATGGCACCCTAGTTGGAGATCAGACTCTATTCCATCACTAGCACTATGAACAGCAGCATGATAAGCAGGAAAGTTTGCTGTACTAAGAGTGTAATTGTAAAGAAATACAAAGCAATATAGGTCTAATCTAAGTTAAACTGAGCTTTAGGGATTAATCAAATCTTAATTATAGTCCAAACCACACAGCCATAGTTATTTCTAAATTCACAGGCTGAACATTCAGGCGGTTGCTGGAAACTAAATATCACCTTTTTGCATTACTGTTATTAAACATTACACATTCATAACCTTTTCAGGTGTAAATTATTAATGTGTGTAGTTATACTTTTAATTAGGACAAACTCTTAGGGGCAGATTCTACTACTGTTATTTATCTTGTACCTTTTCCCACCATGACTTCTCTTAAATCCAACAGGAGGGTTCATCTTACAATGTGCTATTCATTTGTATTTATTTTTGGAAGAGCGCATAACATGTTAGACCATACGTTCAACAAGGGAATGTTCACATCCAAAACAACCTGAAACCTAAAACCAGCAGGCAAGAAGACACAAACTAAAAGAGAAGAAGAAAGAGTGATAGAGAGAAAGGATGGAGAAGCAAGGTGGTAAAATTTATAGCTAACATCACTCCTGTGTCCAGAATAGGCAATAAAGAATTTCTGAAGGTCGTAACTGAATTAGGTGAGTGGACAGCGTGAAGGCACATGACAAGTTAGTGTTAGCAGTAGTATTATTTTGTGAGCTTAGCTGTGGATCAAGGTCTTACTTTGCTAGGCACCATATAAGCTCAGCTCAAGGTGAGAGTCCTTGCCCTGTTATCCTTCAGTTAAACCACTGGTGAATGTAAAATCAGCCATATCAAAAGTGGAAAGGAATTTGAGTACATTTGCTAGCTGCAGATGCCATGCTATCACAAGACTTGCAGTGATAGATGGTGGGGGATCTCAGGATAATTCAGAGGTTGACTAGAGAAGGTTTACAAAAATCTTCTATTAATTAAAAAGTATTAATTAAGAGAAAACAAACTGAGTTCTGTTGACTTACACTGTCTCAGCACAAGTCCTCTGTGGGGGCTAGTGTGTGTTTATCCCTGTAACCACTAATTACAGGTGCCTCTTCCTCTCCCACCCTGGAGGACCCGAGCTGCTGTCAGCAATGAAAGGCAGTTAGCAGCTCCCTGGTTGGAGTAGATGAGCTTGAGAAGAGAGAAAGCTTGAGAAACAAAGAAGCACCTTAGTAACAACAGTGACCAGCAGAAAATCTCTCTGAATCATTATTGCACCCTTCTCCGCTGAGTCTTCAGCTTAGGGTGCAGCTTGTGTCAAGCAGCCAAACAAAAGGTGAGGGTGTGTTAGAAATGGGACAGAGTAAATTTCAGCATGGTATAAAACCAAGGCTTCTCTCTCATCTGGAATGCTATATGTCACTGCCAAGGGAATTAAAGGATGTTCAGATAAGGATGACAAGAATAATTTGAGACCTGAGGAAAAAAAAATCTTATACGGGGAGAGATTGAAAAGATAAGTGGTGTTTACGGTAGAAGGGAGCTAAATAAGAAGGGCTGTGATAAAAGCTCATGCTGTCAGGGCCACGATGAGGGAAAGAGGGGGAATGGGGAAGAGGAACCCAAGAGGCGTGAGCATGCCCAAGCCCATGGGCAGCGGTGCCACAACTCTGTTCAGGAAGAAGTCAGGAAGGGGGTGGGAGAGCTGGGGTCACTGGGAAGGAGCCAGAAACCCTGCTAGGGCTGAGGACATGACCTGGGTTGGACAGGGAAGACTCACATGCTAGTGGCCAAAACTTCCTGCCTTAACTCAGGAACAGTAAAAAGGCATTCAGCAGGCTTGGTATTTTTTCCACGTCTCCCAAACCAAACCAAGGCATGAAGTAAAAGAGTGGAAGGCAAGAAACTCGAGGTTACTGAAAAAAGCAACTGTGGGAAACCTGATGGGTTTGTTGGGCTCAGTCCCACCATGTGTTGTAGATACTGAGGACTTAACAAGATTCAAAGAGAGACTGACCATTCCCATGAGGAATTAAACCCAGTACTGCCACAATGAACATGGACAGAGTATTTGGAGCAAACGGTTTCCAGCCCTGGGGATTAAGCCATCTTCTAACAATCAGGAGCTGAGATCTTCATGCAGAATGTGGTCTCCACAGAGACCACGCTCCCTCACCTTGCACTTGGGCTGAAATAGTTTGAGGCAAAGTCCACAGCAGGATGGAGGCAGGGCAGTTTCAGTGTGACTAGCTGCTTGTTCCCCTGCGTGGAAGGAGCTGTTCTCCAGGCAGCTCAGCTCTCATAACATTTATACTCTTCCCTAGGATTTGGGGAAAACAGTGGGGTTTGGCACTGCAGCTCTGAATGCTGATCTGGGGTGCTCACTGCTTCACCACGGGCTCCTTAGGTGCTTTTCTCCATACCACAAGCAAAATGTTAATAATGACACTGACTGCTCTTGAAAATTTGGTGATACACTACTAAAAAGCACCCTACAGATGCCAATTATCTATATGGTTTTGTCACGTAATGCATGCTGAGTTTCCCAAGAGGAACTGGTTCCCAGCACGAAGCTGCTGCCTTTGTTGCCACCATCCTTGCTCTGGACAGGAGCTCAGCATTTCCTCTCCCCACCTCATTCAGGTCACATTCCAGTAAGAGGCTAAATCAAGTTTACCCCAAAGCATTTCATTTAACTTCACTAAAGACAGCTATTCTATATTAGATAAATACCTACTGGGTTTTAAGAGCATATTTATTTGAAGATTAAGTACAAGGCAGAGTTGTTTATCCAATGGGACAAGTGGATTAACAGGGTGAAAAGTGAAGCACCTATCCTATTATAGTACAGCTGATGACCTAATTTTGATACTTCAGTGTTTCATTTTATTCTAAGTTACTATTCACCTTCTGCTTCTCCTGCTCCTCCTGTCTAAGCAAAGTTGCTGCCCTGAGTCTGTCCAGCTTCAGAAAGGGGAACTAGGTTAAAAATTGGTCAGTAGGGTCATGGATATTAAAAAAGTCTTGGGGATGCAATCTGGGGTCTATCTCGATTTTCTTTCTTCTTGCCCTGCTCTCAGGACCTCATCCTTCTCCCATCTCTCTGCACTACAGGCTCTCTGTAGACCTTAAATCTTTAATCTTCCTCTCCTTTTGAAATTTCAGTCTTTTGCAGTAGGTTTGTATCCAGTTGTCTGATCATGTTCCAAAGCATTTTTTTTTTTCCCATTAGCAAGTGATTCATGGTTGTGCTGGACACAATTCAGGTTCCTGAAGACAGGTGTCTAGTGACATCTGAGATGGTCTAACATCTGCTATCTGTTGTTCCTGAGAAGCACAAGTAGGTTTTACATTGTATCTACCAGCCCCATCCAGAAGTCATGGATATCCATACATCCATTTAACCATCACGTATTATTTTGGCAACGGAAACCTGTATTTTTGTACCCAATTGGGATATGAGAAAAAGAAGTGGGGATGTGGAAGAATTGTAAATATAAATTTAGACTTCCAAATCAAATAAGCTGTATGAGCTCCTATAAACGTACAGTTTGTTCCTCTGAATTTGTTATCAGCCATGTTCTTTTCAAGGCCCCATTCGCAGTAACATCAGTACATGTAGCATCAAGAGCATAGCATCCCAAACTGGCCATGACAGTCTTTCCTGAGCCAGTTTTGAAGACCTACTTTAATCACAAATCCAGCAAAAATGTTCACCTCTCCAAATCAGTGATAAGCAAACATCTCTTATCTACCTCTAATCAGGGAAATGTTTTTTTGTTGTTGCAGTTTTCATGGCAAAGAAAAATCATATTCAAAACTAACGATGTGAGGAAGATTAGTCCTTGGCATTAGTAAAATGCCTCTAATTCCAAATTTGGTGCCAGTTTGGGTGGGGCTTTAATCACAGGACCTCCAGTATTACCCCATCAACCTTAACTGCCCCTCTCACTTTGTTTTTTTTTGTGTGCAATGACACATTGAAAGTAATGAGTTCATTGGAGAAACCAGTAATGAGCAGCAGATTATAAGAAGGTCAAGGAACTATGCTAAGGAGAAATGATCATCAGGTGTGCTGATGGTGACCTCCTCTTCCATGGGGCAGAAGATACAGATTGAGCTTGGCCCCAAAGACAGAAGGGGGAAAATATCCTGGTGACATTAAATTGAGAAGCATTGTCAATACGAGAGGGGCTCCAGATATCCTACAGGAAAGCCTTGATGACCTCACAGACTGGAACAGTGGAAATGGGATGAAACTGTGAAAACCTGGATGTATGACCTTGCACTTTCCACTAATTCCTGCCGTAATCAGAAATTCTGTGGATTCCCCAAGGCTGCAGATGAGAAAGACTTGCATGTATCGTTTAATCATGTTTGAGCTACCAATGTCACGTCACGTCACGTCAGCCTAATGCAACCCTGATGTGTATCAAGAGACACATTTCTAGCAGAGGTACAGCTGGACTAATGCCACCGTACAGGTGGCTGATGAGGCCTCTCCTGGAACAGCATGTACAATTCCCATCGCTGGTGCTTGCAGCTGATGAATTCAGACCGAAGCAGGAAGGACCACTGATCAGGAGGGAAATGGACGA